>NC_132792.1:123417177-124802177 GCF_048418805.1 Vulpes vulpes | reverse complement strand
CTCTGCCTCTCTCTGTGTGTTTCTCATGAATAAATAAATAAAATCTTAAAAAGAAAAAAGTTGCTACAGTTGATGTGAAAGAAGTTACTGCCTGTGCAATCTTCTAGGATTTTTAAGGTTTCAGGCCTCACATTTAGGTTTTTAATCCATTTTGAATTTATTTTTGTGTATGGTGTAAGAAAGTGGTCCAGTTTCATTCTTTTACATGTAGCTGACCAATTTTCCCAACATCATTTGTTGAAAAGGCTGTCTTTTTCCCTTTGGATGTTCTTTCCTGCTCTGTCAAAGATTAATTAACCATATGATTGTGAGTTTATTTCTGGGTTTTCTATTCTATCCTATTGATCTATATGTCTATTTTTAAAAGATTTTATTTACCTATTCATGAGAGACAGAGGGAGAAGCAGAGACATAGGCAGAGGGAAAAGCAGGCTCCCTGTGGGGAACCCAATGCAGAACTCGATCCCAGGACTCCAGGATCACTACCTAAGCCAAAGGCAGATGCTCAACCACTGAGTCACTGAGGCGTCCCTATACGTCTATTTTTGTGCCAGTACCATACTGTTCTGATTACTACAGATTTGTAATATTAACTTGCAATCCAGAATTACAATTTTCTTTTTCAAGATTACTTTGGCTACTTGGGATCTTTTGTGGATCCAAACAAATTATAGGATTTTTGTTTTAGCTTTGTGAAAAGTGTTGATGTTTCGATAGGGATGGCATTACATGTGTAGATTGCTTTGGGTAATAGGGACATTTTCACAATATTTGTTCTTCCAAACCATGAGCTTGGAATGTCCTTCCATTTCTTTGTGTCATCTTCAATTTCTTTCATCAGTGTTTTATTTCAGAGTACAGGTCTTTCACCTCTTAGGTTAGGTTTATTCCTAATTATCTTATTATATTGGGTACAATTATAAATGGGATTGTTCTTAAATTTTCTTTCTGCTGCTTCATTATTGGTGTATAGAAATGCAACAGATTTCTGTATATTGATTTTGTATCCTGTGACTTGACTGAATTTGTTTATCATTTCTAGCAGTTTTTGGTGGAGTCTTTCAACTTTTCTATATATATAATATCATGTCATCTGCAAATAGTGCATGTTTTACTTCTTCCTTACTGATTTTTATGTCTTTTTGTTGTCTGATTGCTGTGGCTTCCAGTACTATGTTGAATAAAAGTGAGAGTGAACATCCTTGTTTTGTTCCTGACCTTAGGGGTTAAGTGCTCAGTTTTTTCCCATTAAGGATGATGCTACCTAAAGGTTTTTCATATATGGCTTTTCTGTTGAGGTATGTTCCATCTAAACTTATTTGTTGAGTGTATGTTCCATCTAACCTTACTTTGTTGAGGGTATGTTCCCCTAAATCTACTTTCTTGAGGGTTTTTATCATGAATGGATGTTGTACTTTGTCAAATGCTTTTTCTGTGTCTCTTCATGATCATATGGTTCTTATCCTTTCTCTAATTGATATGATGTATCATATTGATTGACTTGTGAATATTTAACCAGACTTTCAACCCAAAAATAAATCCCACTTGATCGTGGTAAATACTTTTTTTAGTGTATTATTGGATTTGGTTTACTAGTATTTTGTTGAGGATTTCTGCATCTGTGTTTATCAAGGATATTGGCCTGTAGTTCTCTTTTTTGTGCTTTCTTTATCTGGTTTTGGTATCAGAGTAATGCTGGCCTCATAGAATGAATTTGGAGGGATCCCTGGGTGGCGCAGCGGTTTAGTGCCTGCCTTTGGCCCAGGGCGCAATCCTGGAGACCCGGGATTGAGTCCCACGTCGGGCTCCCGGTGCATGGAGCCTGCTTCTCCCTCTGCCTGTGTCTCTGCCTCTCCCTCTCTCTCTCTCTATCATAAATAAATAAAAATTAAAAAAAAAAAGAATGAATTTGGAGGTTTTCCTTCCTTTTCTGTTTTTTTTTTTTTTGGAACAGTTTGAGAAGAATAGATATTAACTTTTCTTTAAATGTTTGGTAGAATTCACCTGTGTAGTCATGTGTTCCTGGACTTCTGTTTTCGAAAAGTTTTTGAGTACTGACTTCATTTCTTTGCTGCTTATTGATCTGTTCAAATTTTCTGTTTCCTCCTGTTTCCATTTTGGTATTTTATATGTTTCTAAGTATTTATCCATTTATTCTAGGTTGTCCAATTCATTGGCATTTTGTTTTTTCATAATATTCTCTTAAAATTGTATTTAGGAAAAAAAATTGTATTTAGGTGGTGTTGGTTGTGATTTCTCCTCTTTCTTTTGTGATTTTTGAAACCTTTCTCTCTCTCTTCTTTTTCTCTCCCATTGATGATTCTGGCTAGAGGTCTATCAATTTTGTTGATCTTTTCTAAGAACCAGCGCCTGGTTTCATCGAGCTCTTCTATCATTTTTTTAGTTTCTATATCATTTATTTCTGTTCTAATCTTTACTACTTCCTTCCTTCTACTGGCTTTAGGTTTTATTTATTGTTGTTCTTCTAGTTCCTTTAGGTGTAAGATTAGGTTATTTGAGATTTTTCTTGCTTCTTGAGGTAGACCTGTATTACTATAATCTTCCCACTTAAAACTCTTTTTGTAAGCAGCCTGGGTGGCTCAGTAGTTTAGTACCACCTTCAGCCCAGGGCGTGATCCTGGAGACCCCAGATTGAGTCCCACGTCGGGCTCCCTGCATGGAGCCTGCTTCTCCCTCTGCCTGTGTCTCTGCCTCTCTCTGTGTGTCTCTCACAAATAAATAAATAAGATTTAAAAAAAAAAAAAACTCTTTTTGCTGCATCCCAGAGGTCTGGGGTTGTTGTGTTCTCATTTTCATTTCTGTGTACTTTTTTATTTCTTCTTGTATTTCCTAGTTGACCCATTCATTGTTTACTAACATGTTATTTAACTTCCATGTACTTGTGCTCTTCCCAGATTTTGTGTGTGTGTGTGTGTGTGTGTGTGTGTGTGTGTGTGTGTGTGTGTATGGTTGACTTCTAGCTTCAGAGCATCATGGTCAGAAAAGGTGCATGGTTTGATTTCAGTCTTCATAAATTTGTTGAGCTTTGATTTCTGGGCTAATATGTAATCTATCCTGGAGAATGTTCCATGTGCACTTGAAAGGAATGTGTATTCTGCTGTTTTAGGATGGAATGTTCTCAACATATCTGTTAAACTCATGTGGTCCACTGTGCCATTCAAAGCCATTATTTATGTGTTTTCTGTTTGGAAGACCTAACCATTGATTCAAGTGGGGTGTTAAAGTTCCCTACTAGTATTGTATATCACTGAATAGTTCCTTAATGTTTGTTATTAAGTGTTTTATGTTTTTGGGTGCTCCTATATTGGGTTCATAAATATTTACAATTTTTATCTCCTTGTTGGATTGTCCCCTTTAATATTATATAGGGTCCTTCCCTGTCTCTTATAACAGTCTTTGTTTTAAAGTCTATTTTGTCTGATATAAGTATTGTGACTCCAGCTTTCTTTTGACTTCCATTTGCAATGATAAATATCTCTCCATCCCCTCACTTTCCTTCTTTTTCTTAATATTTTATTTATTTATTCATGAGAGAGACATAGAGAGAGGCAGAGACATAGGCAGAGAGAGAAGCAGGATCCCTGTGGGGAACCCAGTGCAGGACTCCATCCCAGGACCAGGACCCCAGGATCATGACCTGAGCAAAAGGCAGACATTCAACCACTGAGCCACCCAGGTGTCCTCATCCCCTCATTTTCAATATGCAAGTGTCTTTAGTTCTAAAATGAGTTCCCTTGTAGGCAACATATAGAAGGATCTTGGGTTTTTTTATTCATTCTGACACCCTGTGTCCTTTGATTGGAGCATTTAGTCATTTACATTCAAATGAATTATTGATAGATATGTCATTATTGCCATTTTGTTACTTGTTTTGTGGTTGTTTCTGAAGATTTTCTCTAGTCCTTTCTTGTCTTTCTCTCTTTCAAGTTTTGTTGATTTTCTTTAGTGACATATTTGGAGTTCTTTCTCTTTATTCTCCACATTTTTATTAGTGGTTTTTGATATATGGTTGCCATCAGGTTTGTATATAACCTCTTCTGCATATAGCAGTCTAAATTAAGTTTGTGGTTGTTTAAGTTCGAACCCATTCTTTTCTCCTCCCCATGTTTTAGGTATATTTTATTATATTTTATACCCTCTTTTGTGAGTTCTTTGTCTTATTTTTTTTTACAGAAATACTCATTTTTGTGTTTCCTACATCTCTTCTTCTCTATATTTAGTTTGTTCCTCCAGTCTTTGGATTGCTGTTTATTGACTTGGGACTAGTGAAGTTGAAAACATGGGACGTGAGCTCAGAGTCCTCCTACTCCACCATCATCCCAGGCTTCTTGTTACTTTGTTTTTATTTTATGTAGTGTCTTAATCTTCCAGGGATAAATAATCTTAATGTTCCCTCCCAGAGAAGTGTATTCTCCTTTTCAATTCATTATTATTAAACACCTTTGAACCTTTTACTATGCTAGGCACTGGGAATTCAAAAACAAAACAGGATTTCTTTTCTCAAGGGCTCAAGAGTCTGATGAATTAGATAAACATATGAGCTGACATGGAATAATAAAAAGGAAAGTCAAAAGAAAAGAATCCAACCTAGCTGCAGAAGGGAGAGGCGCTTTGAGAAATATTTCCAGAAAACTTGCATTTGATTTGAGCCACTGAGTCTCAAAGGAGAATAAATATTTAGATAAAGGCAGAGAGAGAAGAAGAGAAATGGGGAGGTAGGAATGAACTCCATGGGGCAAGTCTTTCAAGCAAGAATGATGGTTTGAGGAGGGAAATGTTCAGTGTAAAGCTGTTGGGGCATAAAATGAGGCATGAAGTGTCAGGACAAGAGAGTGGGAAACTAGCTCAGTGGAGTCTAGGTCATGGAGGACTTTCTGTCCATATTATGGTAGAGTGGCATGATTAAATAATTGCTTTAATTAGTCCTCTCTGGGAGCAGTGAGCAGATGAACTTCAGGGCAACAAGTCTAACTAGGAAGACAGGTAGTAAACTGTATTGGTAGTCCATGGAGGAAAGAAACCAAATGATTGAAATAGCAGCACAGACAAAAGAGAGGAATCCTTTATGAGAAAAATTAGTGATTATAATAGGCAAGGCTTGATAATTGATAGATAATTGAAAACTGATAGATGAGAAGAGAGGATGAGGAAGATGAATGAGTCCAAGTGACATCAGTCAGAAGAGATCTTCCTCAAACTTCACCACCTGAACTGTCCCCACGAACCCTGTCTTATGATCATAGGTGAACATATGTATATCTAAGGCTTCTGTGTGTGTGTGTGTGTGTGTGTGTGAACTGGATCCCCACCTGCTAAATGTCCTAATTAAGAATATTTGCTCCTGAAACTCCCCCCTCCTTCTCCTGCATCATCAGATTTCCCTTGTCTACTGGATCGTCAAGAAATCCGCAGTTCTCTCACCAAAAACAAAACCAGGAAAAAACCCTCTACCCGTCTCACTCCTACACACTATCACCAACTCTCCTCCTGCTCTTCCTCAATCCCTCCCAACAGGCTTTTACTGCCACCACTCCACTGGCACTGACAGCCAGTGTGACCAGTGGCTTCCGTATCGTTACATCCAGTAGCCAGTCCTCAGGACTCAGCCTATCTGATCTCGTTAAGCAGAATTACACAGCGGATCATTCTCTTCTACCTGAAATATTTTCTTCACTTGGCTTCCAGGATATTACACCCTTCCACTTTTCCTGCTACCTCATGGTATCTTACCATAAACCAAGTGAAAAAGACAGGTGGCTGAAATGTTTGTTTGTGTTGTCTTTAAGTATAGATTTTATTAATGGTGGTGAAATATACATAATGAAACATAGTGAAAATTTGGATATATACATTGTATAGCTAGTCAATGCAATACTGCACAGCAGTTAAAATGCTTGTTAACAAGGAATCAGGAGGTCCTCCAGGAAGTTCAGGTTGGATAGGGAAGGAAGCATAGCCAGGAGGGAGCTGCTGATGAGGAAAACAGAGACCAAGAAACTGGAAACTTCTAAGAATCCATCTCAAAAGCAAATGTTGAGTGGAGAAATAAAGTTGCCAAATGTACTTACAGTATAATATCATGTATGTATATTTGAAAATATATAAAGCAATACTATATATGATTTATGGATAAGTAAAGTATAAAACCTGGGTGGAAAGGATATATAACAATTTCACATTATTCCCTGTTTTTTTCTGCATATTTGAAATATTTCCTAATTAAAATAAAATAAGCTATAGGAACCAGGTGAAGAAAACTAGAGAAGTAGGATCAAAGGTCCAGGTGGCAACGTTAACAAAAGAAGAGTTGATCCTCTGAGACTTGGGATGGGGGGAGTAGAGGGTGCTTAGAGGAGAGTAAAACTAAATGTAGGAAGTGACTGGTTTGGAAACAGGAGTGAAGGAGTTAAAAGCAGTCGTGTCTGACAGCCTCCATGTACTTACATGAAGCAGAAAGGGCCACATCTACACTGGAAGCACAGTGTTTGAGGAGGGGGTCAAGGGCTCACTGAGGGCAACATGAGAAGGGCTGGCTAAGGACCCTTGCAAGGATTATCAGGCAACACCAAAGGCTCAATCAACTTAAGACACCACAAGCAGGTCCAGTGCCACATATTTGAGCTTCTCAGGTAGTATATGCACTAATGTAGAAGGCATCACGTGACATCCAGGGTTGGGGTGAGATGCTGGAGGCCGGGCGAGAGCACCTGGGTAAATCCAGGATGTTGGGCAAGGAGGGATCCGCCTATAGGAGGAAAGCAGAGAGAGTCAGGGCCCAATGTGTGGTGAGGTCAAGGGGCAGGTGAGAGGCTGTGGTGGTGCAGGAGGTGGGTAGGGGTCAAAGGGGCCAGTGGCAGCACTAGTTTGAGCCACGTGGCAGCATGTCCTTCTCTTCTCAGGGTAACTTACTATGTCTCTGCTACCAGAATTCATTCAATGAACCACATTGCTTCCAATTTTCCTGGGACAATTAACTCAGCAATTAAAGCATCACCAAACAAAGTAAGAGACATGGCTGATGCCATGGGCTAGCTGAGTGGTCACACAGAAGTGAAAACATGTGTGTCCAACAGATTAACAGTGGAACTGTCACAATGGAGAAGTTACAAATTATAGGGAAGCTAGGTGCCAGCTGGTGACATTTCTGAATTTCTCAGGTTTTATTGGTATCACATCCTGTTAACATTAATGAAAATAAGCCATGCTTACACAGGCAAGCATTTTTGTCCGTATTCTCGATGAAATAAATAAAGCAGCATCAAACGTCATTATAAACCCAGGAAGTAAGTCAATCGGAGAAGGACAAACAGTGTATGTTCTCATTCACTTGGGGAATATAAATAATAGTGAAAGGGAATATAAAGGAAGGGAGAAGAAATGTGTGGGAAATATCAGGAAGGGAGACAGAACATAAAGACTCCCAACTCTGGGAAACAAACTAGGGGTGGTGGAAGGGGAGGAGGGCGGAGGGTGGGGGGGAATGGGTGACGGGCACTGAGGGGGGCACTTGACGGGATGAGCACTGGGTGTTTTTCTGTATGTTGGTAAATTGAACACCAATAAAAATTTATTTAAAAATAAATAAATAAAAATAAACCCAGGAAGTATGGGTCATGTAATTTATCCTTATTGCCACTAGATGACACTATAGCTTATTGCTTTTGTGAGTGTCACCCAAAGTCAGCTCCTAGTTCAAGGAAGATCTTTTTTAAATTTAAATAAAACATATGGCTTTACAACTAGTTCTTAATAATTCAAGACTCTGATGGCGTTCAGAAGATGGTGCACCTTCCAAAGTTCCTAGAATGAAAGCTTTGCTAAAGCTGGCCCAAAGCTCCGAAAGTGCATACAAAATCGAGTGTGTCACACACGTGTGTGCATTTTCCTGTGGGAAGAATTTTAATTAGAGTTTAGAGTTTCCTCTGACCCTCCTCCTGAGCCATTTAGAAAGTGGACTACTGCAATTCTAATCCCTAGTTACTCACACCTGAGTTCATGTCTTTATGATTTCTAAAAATGAATTAAGATGAAAATAAAATACCTTCTCAGATACCACTTTCTGATGTGTACAAATTTCCTGCCCAGTTTGTGAATGAGGCAAGAGCTGGTTTTTATCAGCAGGAATGGATGGTCAGTCCCAAGTTATAGCAGACGTGGAAAGCCAGGGGGAGGGACTCTGAGGTCAGGCAGAGACGTGGGCAGTGGGTAAGGACCCCTGATCTTACAGATAGACTCAGAGATGCAAAGCAAGAGAATGTATCAGACCCTGGGGTAACAGTCCAAGAGTCAGAGCCCAGGAGCAAGTGCCTGAGACCGAAGTCCTAAGTGAGATTTCCATCTATGGGGGGGGGGGACAATCCCATCCAAAAAAAACTGGCAGTGACAGAGAAGGAAGATGTGACCATGTTTAAAACAACTGCAGGTGCTGCTATGCACAGGTGTAACTTTGCCACTAACTGAATTTTAGCTTTGGTCTCAAGCCTCTATTTTCATATGGTAGCAAGAAAAGAAAATGATCTTAACAATTAAGTAGCATCTCTTTTGAAACTCACTGACTTTGGGGTGAATAAGCTCAATGGGGCTTCTGTCTCCCATGCTACCATCCAGGGATTGGGCACCCTGTCCATGCAGGACTGTCTGCTGAGGTCTGCTGTGGGTGAAAGTCATCACAAGTTCTCTGGGCATGAGCTGTTCATGACTGTGGTTCCTGGGAGTTGGTGACCACTTATACTTCTCCAGCCCCACCTCAGCTCTCACTGCTGCTACCAATCCCCTGACACTCATTCCCATCTTCCAGCAGGGTCCTCCGGGAGTTCTGGAACATCTCCATTCTCATCACAATGATGTTGTGTTTTAATTCCCTGGCACACAATAGTCACCCAATGAATATTTGTTGATTAAATGACACCAGGGGCCCCTTGCTGTGCCCTTCCTCCCCCCTCAATTCTTTCTCCCTGCTACCAGGTGACAAAGCAGGGCCTCCGCTACCCTCACCTTGTCAACACGTTGTTCCTGTCAAAGTGAAGAGCACTTGAGGTTCCCACTATTAAAAAGGTGAACATTTCCTGCTTTATTACTATGAGGTTGATTTTGAGAGCTGAAGGAAACTATACAAGAGGTTCTGTTGTTATTTCACAGGTAAGTGACAATATCAAGGCTTCAAGAACATTAAGTCACTTCACCAGGGTGGCAGCGCTGTTCAGAGAAGCCCACCAAACTGGAGGGCTACAGCTCTTACCCTCTCTCTTCTACTCTAAACTACTGTTGTTGTGTTTGCTGTCTCGTTCAGATACGACAACAATGGCTATGTTGAAGATGTAGAAGTCAATTTCATTGTGTGGGAAATACATGGCCGGAATGACTACAGCTTTAATAATACTATGAAGAAGGTATGGCGTCTTTGAATTGAAACAGAACTTAGTATGCAATTAGACCTGCTGTTCTATTTTAAATCTATATGTAAATTATCTGAGGAAAATAGAACCAGTTACATGTGGGTAGGAAAAAAAATGCCCTGTGTATTAAATTTTGTGACTACTGAAATTCATTTATGACAAAAGAAGCCTTGGTCATATAAAACAGACTTAAAGGAGTCAGAAAAATAAAATAATGTTTATAGTAGGGTGACGCAATTATAGGTGAACATTTTCCTTTTTCTCCACAGTGTATTCAGTGTTTGATTATTTATAGATCTTCCTCTAGCTTCCACATTCATCACACTTGTGCTACATTAAAAGCACACTCTCTAGGCTTCATCTCACTTGACTTCCTTGCATCATTTGACCCACTGACCTTGGCTTCACTGTCCCCACACTCGCCTGGTCTCCCTCCATCCTCTGACCGGTTGATCTCGGCCTCCTCACTGACAACTCTTTCCACTTTGGCAGAAAAGCCCTACCACTCCCAGCCACCAGATTTCATTCCCATGTGTGGTGTTCTGGCCTAAGGGCCTTCCATCTTGGCAGAGCTTCTCCAAAGTTACCAGCATTGATTCCTGCTTTTCCCCAGAAATCTCATGCTTAAATAAAGTTAGAGATAACTCCTTCCAAAGGAATTTTCTCATCTATCAGAGACCTTAATTCTCCAAGGAGAACCCACTCTGATAGCAGCCAAGAGGCAGTAAGTTCCACCTGATACCCTCTCCAGAATGTGCAAGAACTAACTGTCTTTCAATCGGGTGGTCAAACAAATCCACCCCACCACATTCCTCGTACAATTGTCCAGTCACACCCAAAAGTCACATCCAGAGTGTGAGTCCTTCCAGTCTACTCTCTCTTCATAGTCTCAATCCTTCTCACACCTGGGCCCAGATTCCCATTACTCTCCATCTTCTCAAACTTTTCTAATATACTCTAGGGTTAAATGATCCTAGACCCTTATTCAGCAAACATTCCAAAGAGAATATAATTTTCTCCGTTTTTCTCTCAAATCAAGGGTACTCTTTCTCTCACCCCGTGTATGTAGGGATGAGCTGTGGAATTGAAGTGCTCCCTAACCCACAGTATCATCTCCAGACTACTATCTCCTCACCCTAATCACAGTGTCATTTGTTTGCAGCCCCTGTCATCCAGGTGCCATGTACCTCAACCCTACCTACTGCTGTCACATACTGAGAACTTGATGAGTTCTCCTCCTGCCCTGAAAACAATTACAGTTGACTCCTCAGTTCTGAAGCCATCAAGTAGGGCTATTGCTAAGAAGCTTTCTACACAGGGATGACCTTTCCCAGCCCTGTTTGCATCTAGGTGGGGCCATGTGACTGGCGCTCATGCCAGAGAATGAGCAGAAACGATATGTGTCCCTTCCAGGATTAAGTGCTGAAGAAGGGATCATATGAACCCCATGCTTCCTGTCTTCCTCCAGAATCAGTCTATCCCAGCAACAATTAGAGATGGCATAGATGCAAGCTGGATGAGAAGTGTCCAGTCAGGGGACTCTTCAAGGAGCCATTAGACAGAAAAGCCAAATCCATTGTTCTGAGGAGAGTCATCCATAAGAGCCATCTCAGCAGGGCCATCTGCACTGGACTATGTGTGATCAGGAATTCAACTGCAATGTGTTAAGGCCTTGAGGGGTGGGGTTTACTGCAGTATAGCAGAGGCTGCCTTGATCAATGCAGTGCCCCCTGTTATAATTACATTTAAATTCAAACACTCTGGTCTCTGACTTCAACCTCCCATTCTCTAGCTCTTCCTCTTTTCCTCACACTGTCTAGATATCCTCAACATTGAGCCCTTTGCTCTTTCCCTCCCTGCCAGCCCATCTTCTCTCTCCTTTTCCTGTCTAACTTTAGCTCCATGGGTCAGCCCTCCAGCTACCATCTTGCCATCACCTGCAAGTCACCTTCCCTGGTGTTGCTCCTATGCACCAAATGGCAACTTTAAGCATCAAATCATCCTGCCTTATCCATGCCTCTGTCTGAGCTGCCAATCACTTCTAGAAAAAAAAAAAAACAAATCAAAACTGCAATAACTGGAATTAGGAACTCAACTATTGGGAGTGATGACTTAACACAGAATTAGTCAACTGGAAGAGGGGTCAGAAGGAAATGCCCAAAATTATGCATAAGGAGATAAACTGATTGAAAATATAGACAAGAACATAATGTAGATTCACTGCCTACATCTAAGGACTGGAGTCCTAAAGAGAAAGGGGAGAGAGTATTGGCCAGAAGCAATATTTTCCCAAAAGATAAAAGACATCAAGGCACAGAAAAAGTAACCTGGATCCAGAAACACTACAGTAAAATTTCTAAAAAGAAAAACCTTAAAAGTGGCCAAAACAAAAAAAAAGAAGTTACCCTCAAAAGAGTAGCTATAAGACTTAAAGCTGGTTTCTCTATAGAAATAATGCAAACCAGAAAACTTTGAACAAATTTTTTTTCTTTTCCTCCCCCTCTTTTTTAGTGGGGAAGGGCAGATGGAGAGTGAGAGAGAGAATCTGAAGCAGTCTCAATACCCAGCATGGAACCCAACACAGGGCTATGATCTCATGACCCTGAGATCATGACCTGACCAAAATCAAAAGTCAGATGCTTAACCCACTGAACTACCCAGGTGCCCCTGCATAAAAATAAATTACTGAAAGAAATCCCAAATCTAAAATTCTATATGCATTGAAAATAGCCCTTTTTTTGAAAATAGCCTTTTAAAGATGAAAATGAAACACCCAAGAAACAAAAAAATCCAATCATGAAATGGGCAGAAGACATGAACAGAAATTTCACCAAAGAAGACATAGACATGGCCAACAAGCACATGAGAAAATGCTCTGCATCACTTGCCATCAGGGAAATACAAATCAAAACCACAATGAGATACTACCTCACACCACTGAGAATGGCGAAAATTAACAAGACAGGAAACAACAAATGTTGGGGAGGATGTGGAGAAAGGGGAAGCCTCTTGCACTGTTGGTGGGAATGTGAACTGGTACAGCCACTCTGGAAAACAGTGAGGAGTTTCATCAAAGAGTTAAAAATAGAGCTACCCTATGACCCAACAATTGCACTGCTGGGGATTTACCCCAAAGATACAGATGTAGTGAAACGCCAGGACACCTGCATCCCAATGTTCATAGCAGCAATGTCCACAATAGCCAAACTGTGAAAGGAGCCTCAATGTCCACTGAAAGATGAATGGATAAAGAAGCTGTGGTGTATATATACAATGGAATATTACTCAGCCATCAGAAAGGACGAATACCCAACATTTGCTTTGACGTGGATGGAATTGGAGGGTATTATGCTGAGTGAAGTAAGTCAACTGGAGAAGGACAATCATCATATGGTTTCACTCATATGGGGAATATAAGAAATAGTGAAAGGGATTATAAGGGAAAGGAGGGAAAATGAGTGGGAAAAATTAGAGAGAGAGACAAACCATGAGAGACTCCTAACTCTGGGAAACAAACAAAGGGTTGCAGAAGGGGAGGTGGGTGGGAGGGTGGGGTAACTGAGTGACAGGCATTGAGGAGGGCACTTGATGGGATGAGCACTGGGTGTTATACTATATGTTGGCAAATCGAATTTCAAAAAAAACAAAAAACAATAAAGATGAAAATGAACAACAGATAATGCTCTAAAAGACATACGAAATTAGAAGAGGAAAAAATTTAAAGTTAAAAGAAACAATGAGATAAAAAAGATTCAAGAGAAAGTGACAAATACTGAAGACAGCCAAAGAAGATCCAATACATAAGTAAATGGATGCCCTGAAAAAGAAAACCAGAACAAAGGAACCAAACCATTGCTTATATTCAAGAAAACATCTCTACCTGCTGTAAGTAAAAAAAAGGCTTGAAGCTTCATATTGAAAGACCATAGCAGATAATCAAGAATATCAGATCAGAACAGCCAACCCAAGTGACCATGTAGGCAAAAAATAAAAAAGAAAGAAAGAAAGAAAGCAACTTACATATAAAGAAAATAAAACTCTAATTTTTATAGCAATGCTTTATGCCAGGAAAAGATGGAGTATAATGTTTGATACTAAAGGAAAATAAGCATAAGCTAAGGATTTTATATTCAGCAAAACCAATGACTCTAGAAAAGGCACAAACTGCTATTAATATGTAAAAGCTCAGATGATATTGTTCCCATGAGCCCAAGGCTAAATAATAACCTTCAAACCACCAAAATCACTAAAGAGATATCAACATAAGAACCAGAGGAAGCATAATGGAGTATAGAGTTACAAAACTGAAGCAAAGTGAGGATGGAAAGGGAAAGAGGATAGTATATAGTAGATGTATTCTCTGACAGTATGGGTATAATACAGCTACCTGGGGGAAATATAACTGTTTTTCAGCAATCACAATAGTGGGAGTAGTATTTGTATTAGTTATTCTGATCTTGTAAGGTATGTAATGTGAGATATTCTAATACTATCACTCTTCACCAAATGTTTTTGGCATAAAAGCAGGGAGATATGCATGAAATATAGAAGAAGTTAGACAAAACATCCTGAATTTGATTAGGACTCAATGTAAACTCATGAGGTATTGGAAACTTATGTGATCTGGATATAAATACATAAATATATTGTTCAGAGAGATAGAGACAAATTTTCCTACACTGTCCATTAAAATCCCTAGAAACATAACTAATCAATAGCAGTGAGTGTTCTCAGTTCCCAGATCGTTGTCTTGAAATATCATTTCCGGCTAAAATAACTGGGGACTCTTAAATAGATAGTTGATTCCAAGCCTGGGAGAGGAAATGTACACAATGAGTTTGGAATACTTTGACATATCCAATAGCAAGGAAGTTTCAAAGACTACTAGGGCCTTGTCAAAAGTAATCAGAAGTTAACATGAAGAGGTTGGCCAAAGATGGGACAATTAAGATGAGCTTTCTTAAGGGTAGTTATTGCAATATTGCTAAAATCCATTAAATATGTTAAACCTATGAGTTCATAATGATTTTTTCAAAAAGATCACCTTTGGAAAATGATAGGAAATCAACTCTTTATTTTTAAAACTGTCAAATAAAGAGAAAGTCACCAATACTTATCCTCAAATGAACTATACCAGAGGGTAACCAAATTGTAGAAAAGGGGAGGCATCTCTTTACGTTTCTAGTTGAATAAAAAAAAAGATAGAATTAGAATATACCCATTTTAAACCCAAATAATAAAGGTTACTATAAACAGATTTAACAAATTTGACAATGAAGAAATGGATAAAATAGACAAATGCCTTGAAAAAAAAGAATTTACCAAAGTTTCTTATATTCTTCTTTTTTTCCCAAAGTTTCTTATATACTAAGAAAGAAATAGACATCTCTACTCTCAGATGGCTTTCCCATCCACCAAACATTTAAGGAAAATTTTCCTTCCGCTTTCTAAAAATTCTTCCAGAGTATTTGGGTGGGAAGAGCACTTTCCAACTCATTTTGTGAATCTAGGAGGACCTGATGAGGACCTTAAAAGAAAAGGAAATTATGAGCTAATCTCACCTATGACCACAGATTCAAAGCACCTAACCAAAACACTAGCAAATCAAACTCAGCAATATATTTAAAAATCACACATCCAGACAAGTTTTATTTCATAAATGAAGAGTTGGAATATCATTTGAAAGTTTAAAAAATCCACTATACTAACAGAATAAAGAAGAATAGGCATGGATTATTATAGTAGTTGAAAAGTCATTCTACTAAAAATTATTTATACATAACATTACTTTTAAAATAAGTCTTGGAATTCTCAGGGTCTTGAGTTTAAGCCCAACATTGGGCATGGAGCCTACGAGAGAGAGAGAGAGAGAGAGAGAGAGAGAGAGAGAGAAAGAAAGAAAGAAAGAAAGAAAGAAAGAAAGGAAAAGAGAATAACACCAAAAATAACTCTTAGAAAACTATAAGTATATGGTAACTTCCTTGACCTAATAGTACGTAAGTACAAAAAAAAAAAAAAACCCTTATAAAGCATCTTAATTAATAGTGAAAATTTGAAAGCTTTCTCTCTGAAGTCAGGAGTGAAACAAGGGTGCCAGCTATCACCACTTTTGTTACAACATTGTTTCTGATCCCTGTAATAAGCAAACAATAAACAGTTAAAAGTATAAGAATTGGAAAGGAAGCAATAAGACTGCCATATTCACAAATAACATGACCTCATGTGAAACACTTAAAATTAATAAGTGAGTTTAAGAAATTCTTTTCATACAAGGTCAATATACAATATATCCCCTGTATATCAGCAAACATTTAATAATGAAAAGAAATATATATTTTTCAATGACATTAAATGAATACTTAGGAATAAATTTATATACTTAAATGTGCGTGCAATTTTTTATTACATTTTTGTTAACTCCAGTTGGTTAACATACAGTGTAATGTTAGTTTCAGGTATACAATATAGTGATTCAACACTTCCATACAACAGCTAGTGCTCATCACAACAGGTGCACTCCTTAATCCCCATCACTTGTTTCACCCATCCCTCACCCACCTCCTTTCTGGCAACCACCAGTTTGTTCTCTACAGCTCTCTACAGAGTTTGTTTCTTGGTTTGTCTCTCTTTTTTTTTCCTTTGATGGTTTGTTTCTTATATTCCTATTTGTACAATTTTTTTTTTTGGCAGAGTGGCTGTTTAAATGAAGCCCAGACGTGGAAGTCAATGACTGAGCTTAACAAGCACCTCCCACTAGAAGAAGCCTGGGGACCTGAGGTAAGGAAAATATTACCTAGCAAATCTTATTTACAATAACTAATTTGGCATTTCAGCATTAACAAAAGTTTGATGGAAACATTTTGGATTTAATTTTTTTGATTTTGCAAATCAAATCCAACTTTTCTATTGGATTAATACTGTAATTTCAAAAATGCATCACCTTAATTTCTGTTTGAGTTTCCAGTGCTCCTGTGTTACTAACAATTTTGTATTAATCTTTTTCTGTTGAAAATCTGTGTTTACAGATTTACTAAATATCTGACAAACATATTGAAGCATTGACTGTAAAGTAAACACCCGAACTTTCAATTCTTATACAACTGAAAGATCATTTATGAATGCCAGCTATTATTCCTATACTGCTTTCAATTTTTTGCAATCAAACTTTCTTGAATTGAAATTAATTTATGTTATTTGGAGAATCAGTATCTCATAATAATATCTCATAAATAAAAGTGACCTCTATGATACCTAGCCTATAAAATCTAAACCCTACAATAGGAATGTTACTTTGCTTCTTCATCAGAATCTGTGCATGTCAAGACAGAGATACATACAATTGTACTATCCTCTGTAGTCCTAGCTCCAAACATCCCACTTTCCATCCACCACTCCCTATCCTTCCGGCAACATAACCCTAGAACCTTGACTCTAACAATCCTTTCAACAATCCTTCAAAATGACCCTGCCCATCTCGCCCCAGCCCCAGGTTCTCTCCTTGCTTTTTATGCAGCTGAAATTCCATGGTCAATAATTATATCACTCTATTAATGTGTGCCCTCAATTCCTTCCTCCATCTCAGTTCTTCAGACTTGTGTGGCTAAGTCACAGCCCTAGTTAAATCTCAACTATCTGCCTTGGCAGCTGACTGTGGTCAGAGGAATATTGATTTATTTCACCTTGATTTCATGATTAAAACAGTTCTGTAATACTGCCCAACAAACATAAAAGTATTTCTCCAGTTCATTCCCTTTTCCTTTCTAGATATTCCATACCTTCTCCTCTCTACAATCTCCAACACCTCTTCCCCTACAGAAGGACCTCAAGGTTTTTGTCTTTGTTTCCCATTCAGAACTATAAGCACTGTTTCTCTTATGCTATTGGAAAACCAGGAGACTTAAATCAACCATATGAGATAATCAACAAGTCTAACTATAACCATTTAGTTTGGCCCGAGGACCATTCTGGAATGTATGTGTTTCGTGTGAAGATCCTGGATCCAAACTATAGGTGAATATAAATATTTTATTGTTATAGTTTTAACATTTATTTAAAGGGATAATGATGAGATCAAATGAAATTTCTGCTCTACTCTACAAAGTCCAAAAAATGTATTACACTAAAACATGGCAACATTACATAAGGCAAGAGGGAAGAAAATGCCTAGTAGGAAAAATTAAAATGCCATAGAATCTGGGGTCACCATTACTAGAAGAGGTTGACCAACTCAAAAAAATATCTGCATCCCCATGTTCATCACAACATTATTACAATAGCCAAGACATGGAAGCAATCTTAGTGTCCACTAATGAATAAATGATAAAGGTGGTATATATATAAGTATACAATGGAGTATTATTCAGCCATAAAGAAGAAGGAAATCCTTTATCTCAAGAAAGAAGAAATATCTCAAACAACTCAACTTTGAACTAGCAAGGCTGAAAACCTTCCCTCTAAGATCAGGAACAAAGATGAATGACTATGAACAACTCTTCATAGAACTAGAAAAAGAACAAACAAAGCCAGAGTTAGTAAAAGGAAGGAAATAACAAAGATCAGAGAGGAAATAAATTTGAATAGAGACTAAAAAGATAATAGGAAAGATCAATGAAACTAAGAGTTGGTTTTTGAAAAGATAAATAAAATAGACAAAATTTTAGGTAGCCCTAATAAGAAAAAAAGAGAGAGGACTCAAAATCAGAAAATAAAGAGAAGTTACAACTGATACCAAAAGAATATATAGGATAAAAGACTACTATGAGCAACTATATACCAATAAATTAGACAACCTAAAAAGAATGGGTAAATTCTTAGAAACATACAACCTACCAAGACTGAATCATAAAAAAAAAAAAAAAAAAAAAAAGGAAAACCTGATCAGACTGATTACTAGTAAGGAGAGCAAATCAGTAAGAAAATAAATAAATAAATAAATAAATAAATAAATAAATAAATAAATAAATAAATAAAACCTCTCAACAAACAAAAGTCCAAGACAAGATGGCTTCACTGGTAAATTCTACCAAACATTTAAAGAACAATATCCTTCTCAAACCCTTCCAAAAATACAAGAGGAAAGAATATTTATAAACTTATTCTATGAGGCCAACATTACTAATACAAAAGCCAGACAAGGATACCACAAGAAAAGAAAATTACAGGTCAATATCCTTGATGACCATAGATATAAAAATCCTCAATGAAATATTAGCAAACTAAATTCAACAATGCATTAAAAAGGATCATATGCTATAATCAAGTGGGATTTATTCTAGGGATGCAAGGATGATTCAACATCTGCAAATTAATCACTGTGATATGCCATCTTAACAAAATAAAGGATAAAAATCATATGATTGGGGTACCTGGGATCAAGTTCTGCATCAGGCTCCCTGCATGGAGCTTCTCCCTGTGCCTCTCTGAGAAATGTCTCTGCCCCTCTTTCTGTGTCTCTCATGAATAAATAAATAAAATTTTAAAAAACCATATGATCATCTCAATAGATGTAAAAAGCTTTTGACAAAATTCAACATTCATTTATTATAAAAACTCTCAACAAAGTGAGTTTGAGGGAACATACCTCAACATAATAAAAGCTATACATGACAAGTCCACAGCTAACATCATACTTAATGATGAAAAGGTGAAAGCCTTTCCTCTAAGATCAGGAACAAAGATGAGAAACAAAGATGCCCCCTTTTATTTTTATTCCACATAGAATTGGAAGTCCTATCCAAAACAATTAGGCAAGAAAAAAAATGTTTTAAGCATACAAATCAGAAAGGAAGGAGCAAAATTTTCACTATTTGCAGATGATATGGCATTATATTCGGAAAACACTAAAGACTCCACAAAAAACCTGTTCTCATCAACAGCCTCATCTATGACTACAGCAAAAAGAATAAAATGCTTGGGTATAAATTTAACCAAGGAGATGAGAAACCTAGACAAATAAAGACCTAGACATGATAAAAGAAATTGTAGAAGACACTAATGAATGGAAAGATATTTCATGCTCATGGATTAGAAGAACAAATATTGTTAAAATGTTCATACTACCCAAAGCAATCTACAATACAGACTCAATGCAATCCCTATCAAAATTGCAATGGCAATCTTCACAGAATTAGAACAATCCTAAAATTTGTATGGAAGACAAAATAAAAACCGAAACAGCCAAAACCATCTTGAGAAAGAACACAAGGAGAGGCATCACACTACTTGATTTCAAATTATACTACAAAGCTATAGTAATCAAAACAGTATGGTACTGGCAGAAAAACTGACACATACATCAATGGAATAGAATAGAAAGCCCAGAAATAAACCATTCTTATGTATCTATTCATTACAAAGGAGACAGGAATACATATATAGCAAGGAAAGGACAATCTCTTCGATGAGTGGTGTAGGGGAAACTGGAAAGCCACATGTAAAAGAATGAAACTAGACCACCGTCTCACACCATACACAAAAATTAACTTAAAATGGATTAAAGACTTGAATGTAAGACCTTAGACCATAAAACTCTTGGAAGAAAACATAGGGAGTAAGCCCTTTGACTTCAGTCTTAGCCATGATTTTTTGGACTTGACACCAAAAGCAAAGGCAACAAAAATGAAAATAAGCTAAATAAATGAAAAAGCTTTTGTATATATATTAAAAAAAAAAACTGGGATCCCTGGGTGGCGCAGCGGTTTGGCGCCTGCCTTTGGCCCAGGGCGCGATCCTGGAGACCCAGGATCGAATCCCACATCGGGCTCCCGGTGCATGGAGCCTGCTTCTCCCTCCGCCTGTGTCTCTGCCTCTCTCTCTCTGTGTGTGACTATCATAAATAAATAAAAAATTTAAAAAAAAAATTTAAAAAAAAAAATAAAAATAAAAATAAAAAAAAAACTACTGTACAGCAAAGGAAACCATCAACAAAAAGAAAAGTCAACCTATGGAAATCACACATCCAAAAAGGGGTTAGTATACCAAATATACAAAGAACTCCTACAATACAATACAAAAACAAATAATCCAGTTATAAAATAGGCGAAGATCTGAATAGACCTTTTTCCAAGACATACAGATGGCCAACAGGCATATGAAAAGATACTCAACATCACTAACCATCAGGGAAATGCAAATCAAAAGCTAAGGTATTATCAGTAAGATATCACCTCATACCAGTTAGAATAGCTATTCTCAAAAAGACAAGAGATAACAAGTATTGGCAAAGATGTGGAAAAAAGAGAATCCTGTGCACTCTCGGTGGGAATGTAAATTGGCACAGCCACTATGGAAATCACTATGGAGTTTCCTCAAAAAGCTAAAAATAGAATACCATATGATCCAGCAACTCCTCCCCTAGATAAGAAAATGAAAGAAAATGAAAACACTAACTTGAAAAGATGCATCCTCATGCTTATTGCAGCATTATTAATGGCAGCCAAGATATGGAAACGATGTATGTGTCCATCAATGATGAATGGATAAAGCAGATGTGAGATAGATTCCATTATATCAAAAAAAAAAAAAAAGATTCCATTATATCTAAATATATAATGGAATATTATTCAGCCATAAAAAGAAGGAAATCTTGTCATTTGCTACAACATGGATGGACCTTGAAGGCATTATTCTAGAGTCTACTTTGGTTTGAATCCTAATTTTGCCATTGGCAGATATGCCATCATAAGCAACTTGCCTAGTCTCTGAGCTTCTTTCTTTATTTGTAAAATGAGTCTATAAAACTTATCTCATAATATTCTGAGAATTAAAGTACCCAGGTAAAAATCCCTAATTTTGCTCAATCAAGTTAAAATTCTTTCTTCTCTCTCCTCCACATGAAAATAGGTGAAATGTTATCATTAATGTTTATTTAGCTCTGTCTTGTCTCATCCCAAGCAATCTGCTAAATCATGAAAGATACTCAGTAACTTTAGAAATAATACACGGTGCCCTATATCAAGTTCCCAACACTCTTAGCTTCCTGAGTCAGCCTATATCAGGTAAATGTCACAGGCTCTTTGATTAGAACAACCTAAATTCAAATCCCAGCTCTGCTACTAACAACTGTGCAAACTTTTGCAAGTAGGTTAATCTACCTGAGCCTCTGTTTCTTCATCCAAAAGAAAGGGTTGCTATGAGGATTAAGCAGATAATTCATGTAGAGCATTTGGTACGCTGCCTGGTACACAGCAAATGCTCAGTTAGTATTCATTTTCAATAAGTACTAATGCTCAGAAAAACATTATTATTATTATTATTATTATTATTATTATTATTATTATTGCTGTCCCCTTGGGACCCACTATCAAAACGATGTGAAGATATTAGAAGAGCAGTGAGTTTACCCTGACAAACTCAGAAATCGTGCAGCAAGCTGCCCAATGTTACCTATGGGTCATAGGGTAGCTGTATTTTTAACTTTTTGAGGAACCTCTATACTGTTTTCCAGAGTGGCTGCATCAGTTTGTATTCCCACCAACAGGTCACACGTATGGAAAAATCACCACAGCTATGATGTCACTATTCTCTTCATTACTGAGAAACTGACATCTTCATTAAGATTATCTTGATTAATGATAGATCATTACCATTAAGATTTGGAGGGAGTCTTTTAATATGTTGAACTTAATTTAATCTTTAATATTATTTTTCTCATTTGCAGTTTTTGTAACCTGACAACTATATTTGCAATAGAGACCTTTGGAATGATTCCCAGGTAATGTCTGCTGCCTAATCAGACTTTTGTGAGGGAAGTTGTAAAACAAGGGGTGACAGCCAAAACAGCAAAGGCACCTGTCCCCCATTTATCTGGGACCCTATGTGTGACATCCTCAAATTGTATGTATCAATTATCCCAGGGATACAGCAGGAAGGAATTTCTGAGAATTGTTTGTACAGCTGGGGTCCCATCCCCTTAGCCGCCACTGTCTTCCCATCACACAGGTCTAACCTCTCCTTAAGGAGATGATAGGCTGCAGATCATAGGCTACAGAAGGGAGGACTGTGAGGAGACAGTAGCCGTGCCCCATTGACCCTGAGTCAGTCCTCAACCACTGACCATCATTCTTTTTATTATTATTATTATTAAATTTAATTAACATATAATGTATTACTAGTTTCAGAGGTAGAGGTCAGTGATCCACCAGTCTATATAACACCCAGTGCTCATTACATCATATGCCCTCCTTAATGCCCATCACCCAGTAACCCCTTCCTCCTACCCCCCTCCCCTCCAGTGACCCTCAGTTTGTTTCCTATGATTAAGTCTCTTATGATTAGTCCCCTTCTCTGATTTCATCTTGTTTTATTTTTTCCTCTCTTCCTTTATGATCCCATTTTGTTTCTTAAATTCCACATGTGAATGAGATCAGATGATCATTGTCTTTCTCTATTTCACTTAGCATAATATCCTCTAGTTCCAAACATGTCATTGAAATGGCAGCATTTTATTCTTTCTGATGGCTAAGTAATATTCCATTGTATATAGACCACATCATCTTTATCCATTCATCTGTCAATGGACATCTGGGCTCTTTCCATAGTTTGGCTGTTATGGACATTGCTGCTATAAACATTGGGGTGCAGGTGCCCCTTCAGATCACTACATTTGTATCTTTGGGGTAAATAACCAGTAGTGTGATTGCTGGGTCATAGGGTAGCTGTATTTTTAACTTTTTGAGGAACCTCTATACTGTTTTCCAGAGTGGCTGCATCAGTTTGTATTCCCACCAACAGTGTAAGAGAGTTCCCCTTTCTCTGCATCCTTGCCAACATCCATCATTTCCTTACTTGTTAATTTTAGCCATTCTGACTGATGTGAGGTAGTATCTCATTGTGGTCTTGATTTGTATTTCCCTGATGCCAAGTGATGTGGAGCATTTTTCATGTGTCTGTTGGCCATTTGTATGTCTTCTTTGGAGAAATATCTGTTCATGTCTTCTGTCCATTTCTTGACTGGATTATTTGTTTTTTGGATGTTGAGCCATCATTCCAATGCATCCAGGAATCAGGTAGTAAAGGCACTTTCCTGGATTCCAGTTTCCTTGGAGAGCAGAGTAAAAGGTCGTAATGCTAACACTGGGATCACAAATGACTTTGCTTCTCTGTCCTACGCCTGTTTTTTTGTTTTTGCCCTTTTGTAAAATATTAAACAAAATGAAAGACAAACAATGAAGTTATGCATGGCCCTACTTTAAATATTACTGACTCCTTGATGTTTTGTGCCAGTGGAAGATTAATAGTGTAAATAATCTACAAATGAGATAAGCCACTTGTTATTTCTAAGTGACTTTGGGAAACATCTGTGGCCTTTGGCAGTGACTTCTCTTCCTCACTAGATTGCTATGTTTGATTTAGATGAGTATTAAGAACATACGTGCATCCAAGTACCCCCCACCAGAAGGGGACTTGATGAGTTGGAGAGAGGACAGTGAAGGAGGATTTCACCTGTTTGCCCCAACTCATCTCCTGGAGCTGGATTCCAGCAGCTCCAGGGAATATAGTGCAGCCTAGGGGTCTTCCATAGGTTAGTGACTGCAGCTTGGTCTCCGTTACACCTGAGCCTTGAAGTGGGAACAGAAGCAGAGCAAGGGTTAGCTAGTGGTGACCACTTTCCTACGGAGAAAGCCCTTTTCATGAGCAAACAGAGACTGGAGATCAAGCTGTAGGAGGCAAAGATCTTGGTACTTCCTTGTCCTCTAGTCCAGTACTCAAACACTTCCCCAAATTTTTCACTGTGTCCTTTGGAGTTGTTAGCATATAACCAACCAACTCACCTAAATCTTCAACCATCCTCTGAACTCTCCTTCTAGGTCCCTCTAACCCCAGAGGGCACTGCTTCACCTTTAGCCCTCTAGAGTAATAGCTGTTTATTTTCCATTGATCCCTGGGTGCCTCAGGGTGCCATTACCACCTCCCGACCATTATCTATTCTGGGTCTATTAAAACAAAACCAAAAAAAATTTTTTTTAAACACACACCTTTTTTTTTTTACTTACTATTTCCTTACATTTCAAAGTGTATTACTTCAATACTTACTAGTACTTCTTTACCCCTCTGGGATTTGCTCCCCACCGCCAACCTCCAACTACCTACTTTCTCTGATTACACCTGAGCAGCCAAGGATTGGTAAAGAAAGTTACACAACAGGGCAGATTAATCACCAACTTCATATAGGTTGCCAGCAATACCTGAGTCTCTCTCTGGTCAACCAATATCCCCACTCTCCATAACTACCTCAGACCTTATCGAATCAGCTTCCTCCTTGGACCATCTTTCCTTAACAAACATCAGGTGAGCTTGTTCGCCATTACAAAGACATTAGGAGGCTGCAGGCAGGAACACTCCTGATTCCTGATTCCAAACTCATAAACCTACTATCATCTATATCCATTCTCTTTTTTCCATCCTGTTACAATTAAAGATTATTCCTCCTCTTTAAATATAATTCTTCTACTTATGCTTTGAACCCTCTTACTTTCCACTTTCTAAGGAAACTTCAAAGCAATTACTTCTTTTCTCTTTTATATATTCAACTTTCCCTCTCAATAAGATCCTCCCCACAGGCTTTTAATCACCCCCCAAGTTTTTTTTTTTAAGATTTTATTCATTCATGAGAGACACAGAGAGAGAGGCAGAGACATAGGCAGAGGGAGAAGCAGGCTCCCTGCAGGGAACCCGATGCAGCACTTGATCCCAGGACCCCGGGATCACTCCCTGAGCCAAAGGCAGATGCTCAATCACTAAGCCACCCAGGTGCCCCCACCCCCCATGTTTTAAATTTAAATAAATAAATAAAACCGCAACCTCCTATCCCCCTCCAGCTGCCATTCTCTCTCCCTCCTCTTTTGTGAGACAAAGTTCTCCAAATGCTTGTCTACATAACTTATTTTTCCCCTATATTTTATTCCTTTTTCCCTAATCCACTCACTCAGCTCTTTGTCTTACTACTCCACCAATGACCTGCCTGCCGTTGGTTTCTGAATTAAATAAAACAGCCCCCTTTCCCAGTCTTGAAGCACTGGTCTCAAGAAAGGAGATGAACCTTCTTATTCAGCCTGGCCCTAGCTGTTTAGTGTCTCTCAAACCTTTGCTTGTCCAAGATACCTTCTTAGTTCTTAGGGTCCCCTAGTAGTTGAAGGTGTGCCAAGACCTGTCAGTGTCCCAAAGAAGACCCTCAATCAGCACCTAGATGCAAGCTAATTGGAAGCTGGACCCTCAGGCAGCAGCCTTTAAAGTATGCAAATAGAGCTCTTTCAGGAAAAGACTAGGAGATGAGTGTTTTTATCTGCTCCCCCTGCACCAAGTCTTGGGTTAATAGCCAGTTAAACTGAGTTTGTTTGTTAATCCTATACTACTAGAGAATGTGAGCTCTGCCAGCCACCAGAGCCACGCAATAAAGGGTATGTCCCCTAGCCAGCAGCCATAGCAGTTGGGGCACCAGACGTGTTCACAGCTCCTTTCAGAAAGATACCGGTGACCTAGGTAGAAGCAGAGAGGGAACATCAAGATGGCACCTGCCACAGTCCCCAGTCTCTGGAGAGGATTGTAGCCAGTCCCTTGATTTGTGTTAAATCAGGAACCTAAACTTCAGGTTTAAAGCTGCAACCTTTTAACATAAACAAATAGTCCTCTTTCATGGAAAGACAGAGATGGGCATTTCAGTCTGCTGTCTCTGTGCTGAGGGGCAAAAGGGGGGCTTAGCCACTGCAAGTCCATGGGACCCTTTTTATTTGCTATAACCTTGTGGGTCTCATAGACACAAGCCCAGTTGGCTTTCAGAGCTAAGTGTTTGAGGCACCCGTCCCTCAGGTGGAACTCGTGTAAGTTGGGCCTCTAAACATTGAGTCCAAACTCTTTACTCTTCAGGAGAAGCTGGAGTTGAGAGTTCCCTCCCAGTTGTATGTTGCTATGCTGGGTGTGGGATTTACAGTGAGACTATCCTAGTTTCTTCTACCCATTTTGATGTGGGTAGATTTTTTTCTCATTTGCCCAATGTGTAGATGTTGCTCAGCTAGTTTCTGGATTTCTTTTGAATGAACTGTTCCGTAGGTAGCTTTGGCATGGGTGTGACCATGGAAGGAGATGAGTTCAGGAACCTCCTATGTCACCATCTTGAACTGGAACTGGCCTACACTGAACCTGATAGATATTTTCCTGTCCTCATCTTATCTCATGTTTCATTGGTGTTGACTTTTCCTTTGTTTTTTTGTTTTGTTTTGTTTTGTTTTTTACTTTTCCTTTGACTGCTGTATTGCTTTATGGGTTTTCCTAAACTTCTATAGCCACTCCTTCTCAAGTAAAGAGAGGCTTGACCTCCTTCACCATCCAATAAATATTGATTTCCCTCAGGGCTCAGCATTGGTCTTGGGAGCTTCTCACTTTGGCAAGCTCATCCATACTCATGGTTTCAGTAAGCATCTATATACACATGACTCCTGAATCATATCTCTAACCCATCCAGAGCCATACATCCCACCGTCTATTAACTTCTTCTCTTAGATGGTTCAAAGACTAGTCAAACTGCACATGTCCAAAAATGATCTCATGATCTTATCACCCACTCCCTTCCCCCTTATTTCTCCCACTCTAAAAGGAATCCATCTAGGTAATTGCATACAGCCCTATGGGTCGTCATTGCACAGCTCCAAGAGAATCCATTCACATGGGCTATAATAAGAATGATGCCTTCTGATGATGAACATTGTGTGGCAACCCATTTTTCAGATTTCCTTATCTCAGGAAAGAGCATATTGAACCATACAAGCCAAACACCTATGAGTCAAAGAAAAAAAACCCAAACAAACAAAACCTGGGGTTGTGTTCATTTCTCTATCTCCAGCTCATCCAAACAGTCATTGGCTCCCATTCATTTAATCTCCTGAATTGCCCTTGAACAAATCCACTTCTTACCAGCCCCATCACCACCACTCCAATCCAAGCTACCATAGTCTCAGATGGGAACTACTGCAGTAGACACCTGACAGATTTCCCCTCATTCATTTCTATTTCTTCTGGTCCACTTTCTTCACTGGAGCCAAAGTGATCTTCTCAAATGCTAATTTTATAACTTGAAATCTTTAAGTTTCTTCCCATAAAATGATTAACTCTTCAACATGGCCTACAAGACCTTCCATGATCTGGCCCTGACCTGTTTCTCTAATCTCATATTATATTCCCCTAATCTTTTCTGCTCTAGACTCACCAACCTTCTTTCAGAAGGTCCCATACTCCATACTCTGTCCCACAGCAGGACCTTTGCACATGCTATTTCTTCTATCTGGCAACTCTTCCTTCCCTTCTTTATCTACTTAACTTCATGAACCACATTTCTACTTAATTCGTCAAATTTTAGGATAATCATCTTTTCCCCCATGGAGGCATTTCTTGACTGTATCACCAGGTTAAATCCTTCCTACAGTAAGTTTTCATTGTGTTGTATATCTCTCCTACTTAGTTCTTATGACAAGTGTAAGTTTATATTACTTTTCTCATCATTGATTAATAATTATGTCTCCACTAAAATGCAAGCTTTCTAAGGATGGGGACCATGTCAATTATTACACATTGTTTTTTCAAGCAAACCTGGCTTATATCAGATGATTTGTTGAGTTAGTTAATTAACTTGCAAGAAGGAAACCATTCACTGGAACCAGGCTAAGCATGTATTCCCACAGGAGAAAGGTCAGAGTAAGAGGACTAGGGATCTTAGGAAACTGTAACACTGCAAATAAATAACTATGGCTTAAAAGGGAACCAAAAACTAAAGTCAGATACCAGGACACCAAATAGAAAGTACCACAATGTTTGGCTCAAGCAATAAATAAATAAATAAATGGGGAGGCACCCACGCAGAGTGCCAGGTGAAGAGGGAGATGTCTGGCACCCAGCTTAAGATAGCATCTAATAAGTTGTATACACAGACACACACACACACACACAACCCTGGTTGACCCTCAGGCACCTCCAATTCAATATACCCTAAAGTAAACCAACCATATGTATTTACACACTCTCACTATTGTGTTCTTCCCTCTGAATTTTATCAGTGAATGGTGATGGATAGCATCATAGTCACCTCATTCCAAAACTTGGGAGACATCCGTTACTTGCAAACCCCACATCTCAAAAATCCAAGATCAATCCAGTCTAACTTCTAAATCTGTCTGCTTCTCTCCATTTCCTCAGCCACTAATTTACTAAAGATCACCATCATAATTGCATTATTACAAAAACCTCATAACTGGTTTTCCTCCCTCTACATACATACTTCCCATTCATCCATTCTTCACCCTACAATCAGAATCATCCTTCCAAAATCCACACCTTGTAGTTTAATAAAAGCTGTCTCTCGGGGATCCCTGGGTTGCTCAGTGGTTTGGCGCCTGCCTTTGGCCCAGGGCGCAATCCTGGAGTCCCGGGATGGAGTCCCGTGTCGGGCTCCCGGTGTGGAGCCTGCTTCTCCCTCCTCCTGTGTCTCTGCCTCTCTCTCTCTCTACATCTATCATGAATAAATAAATATTAAAAAAAAAAAGCTGTCTCTCTCGTCTCTAACCACCTCTCATTCTTCATCTCTACTACTCTGCCTACCACCTGAGTTCTAATCATGCTGAATTCGCTTTAGTTCCAGAATATCTAGAGTGATCTTAAGGTTTTCCCACACCTCTGTGACTTTGTGTGTGCATCTCCCTTAGCCTAAAACTCTATGCCCACCTGTTTCTTCCTCTATTTCCAGGTATTTTTATCTAGCGAAGCCATTTTAATGCCCCTAATCCTACTCCTACCCATCCAACTCCTACCAATTCCCAGTTCAAAGGTCATGTGCACTGGAAGGTCTTCCTTGATGTCTGGCCCCCATGAATTTTATTTTTTCTCTAATTCTATTGATCACACTATTTCCCTCCCTAGTTGACCTCAAACACTAAGAGGCAAACATCCCGAGGGTAGACAGGATGTCTTACCCTTACACTTTACCTTTATGCAACTTTGTCAGTGGCATAAGAGCTAGCCATTCAAACGTTGTTTGACTAAATAAATTAACAAAGTGAATGATAACTTCTAATGACTTTTTTTTCTTATTTCAGTCCAAGTGGCTACCTGGTTGCTGCTTTCCTCTTTGTCCTGATGCTACTGTTCTTCAGTATTCTAGTTCTGAGCTATTTCCATTATATGAGGATTTATAAACAACAGATTTATGAACCAATTAACAGATATGAAAGAAAACAAAAGAATAATTAGGAAAAATGGAAGTTTGTTTAGTATGGATATATATATATAGAGTGTGTGTATATATGTTTATATTACGAGTGTGTATGTGACCAAGAAATACTAAGAATAAACAGATAGTATGTGCTTATCAACAAAACAAGCTTATCAACACACTCAAGCCCCTGAAAAATGTTTTTAAATTACCTCAAGACAAATATTCTCAGATCTATTGTGTGTTATAAAATTAATTTTAAGGTGTTTGCCCTTACCTTAACATATTCTATATATTCTTACATGGCTTTTTACAAATTAAAAGAAAACTAAATTTAGCTATTAAAATACTTCCTAAGAATGAATGTAAATTTTTGAAAGTGTATAAGTGTGTCAAATATTTTTTGAGTGGGGTGGGGGAGGGATACAGGGAAAGGCTGGATCTCAAGACCTGATCTTGACATGACCCAAAATCAAGAGTTGAACGCTTAACCAACTGAGCCACCCAAGTGCCCCTGAAATATTATTATTTTGCACGAAACTTTTCATATGAAACCTTATGAAAGAAGCTTAATGTGTCTTAAACCTTATATGGCTATAGCTAATTTATGTATAAAAAACTTAATGTGTCCTAAATAGTCTGAAATATATTTCAGAAGTTTTTTTTAGTAGATTCACACATGAAATGTACAAATTATATTGAAAATGAGAAGCTGATGCTCTAAGTTTTAATTTTAAGTTTTAAAATACGATTTTCAAAAAAAATAAATAAAATAAAATACGATTTTCATGTTCAACATAAGCTTCTTAACTTGTCCAAATATTACCACAGCTTTCAAACAATTAGTGTTTGTAACAGTCAGAGTTCAACTAGAGAAGCAGAATTTGTGGGAAATGCATATGTGTGTGTAAAGAGATTTATTTAAAAGAACTGGCTTATGTGATTGTTGAGACTAGCTAAACTAGTCTGAAATCTATAGGACAGAAATCCAGAATAGATCACAAAAAATATAAGAGCAAGATGGAACTCCATGGACACAGATCAAAGCTGTTGTCCATAACTTGAATTTCTTATTTTACTAAAATCAAGAACAAGACAAGCATACCTGCTACTCATCACTGTTTTGAAAGTTCTGACATTACGTGAGGAAAATAAAATAACCACTATAAATACTGGGATAAAGGAGATAAAATCCTCTCTTTCACTAATAAGATCATATGCCTAGGAAACCCAAAAGAAATACTAGATTAAAATAATTTGATGGTTCAATATGAGATAAATATTTAAAACTTAATACTTTTTCTAGGGGTGTCTGGGTGGCTCAGTTAACTGTCTGCCTTCTGCTCAGGTCATGATCAAGCTCCACGGGATCCCTGCTTCTCCCTCTGTCCCTCCCCCTGCTTGTGCTCTCTTTCTAAGAAAAGAAAAAAAAAGAAAGAAAGAAAGAAAGAAAGAAAGAAAGAAAGAAAGAAAGAAAGAAAGAAAGAAACTTTTCTCTAAAAGGTTATATAACAGCAATAGAAATAATAAAAAGTAATTTATTAATTGTAGTGACAAATTATATAGAATTAAATTTAATATAAAATGTGTATGACATACAGGAAAAAATCTGTAAAATATTTATCGAAGGAGGTGAGACAAAATCCGATAAAAATATTTGATAGAAAAAAAAAGCAAAACCATTTAATAGAAGTGAGAGCTAAGAATATAGTCATTTTACAAAGGAGCATACCCAAATATCCAATTAACATATTTAAAACAATTGTTTTCTAGTGCTTACTATGTGCCAGGAATTGTTCTAATAATTTACCTAACCTTCTTCAACAATGCTCTCAGATGGGAGTATTATTATTCCATTATAGAGATGAGGAAACTGGTACAAAAAGGGTAAATAATTTTAGTAAGGTCACACAACTGATAAGAGATGGAATTCATACTTGGGCACACTGGCTCCAAATCCCACATTTATCCTCTGAGAATGCTCGGCCTCACCAGCAGTCAGAAAGATGCAAACTAAAAAAAAAAAAAAAATTTAAAAATTAAAAAATTAAAAAAAAAAAGATGCAAACTAAAGTTACAGGGAAGCTTATACTCTTCGCCTGGGGGCACAAACTTAGAAGAATAATACCCTTAGGAAGGAATGAGAGTCAGGGATGGGAAGGAAATTCCCCTTTTCAGATTTATTTATTTATTTATTTATTTATTTATTTATTTATTTATTTATTTAAGAGTGTGCATATGGGGGGGGGGGAACAGTGGGAGGGAGGGAGAGGGAAAGAATTCCAAGCAGACTCTGTACTGAGTTTGAAGCCTGACATGGGGCTGATTCCATGATCCTGAGAATGTGACCTGAACCCAAACCAAGAGCCTGATGCTCAATCAACTGAGACACCCAGGTGCCCCAGGAAGGAAATTCTCTCACACTTCAGAAAGAAAAGCAAATTATTTCAGCTTTTATGGAAAGTAATCCGGTAAGTATTAAAAATATACATGCTCTTGGACCCAGAAATTTCACTCTTAGTAATCTATTTATGGAATGAGAGGGGATGGGGAGGACCTATATATATACATGCTGTATCATTGGTTGTCATGACAAAACTCTACGAACAAAGAATTAGCCTATTAATAAGTGAATAGTTAAATAAATGATTGTACATTGATCACATAGATCAATCTGTACTAGTTGATTTAAAAGATTTTCCACAGTTTTTGTTGAGAAGAGCAAGCTGCAGAGAAGTAGTTACAGTATGACTTTATAAACAAAAGAAGAGCTCTGTTTACAAGGGTGTGAAGAAATGTGTGGAAAGATACTTATCATTTTGTTAACATTGTGTGCATGCACACATGTATGTCACTGTGGGAGGGGGAGTGGGGATATACCAAGAGATGTAGAGAGGAAGTTATAAACCAAACCCTGAAAACCATGGAAGAGGGAAACAAAAGAGGAACAGCACGTAAAACTTTCTCCTTAACGTAGAACAGGGTGTCTGTGCACAAAGCAAATGAAACAATCATCATCACCCAACTTAATATGATGTAATTACAGGTGATACTTGCTTTCTTGCTATTGTTTCCCACCACATTGAACTTATACCGTTTTTTGAAAGACTTTGCTTATTTGAGAGAGAGAGAGAGCATAAGCAGGAGGAGGGGTAGAGGGAGAGGAAGAAGCAGACTCCCTGCTTAGCAGGGAGCCCAATGTGAAGCTCAGTTGTCTCAGGACCCTGGGATCATGACCTGAGCCAAAGGCAGATGTTTCACCAACTGAGCTACTCAGATGCCCAAACTTATATGATTTTTATTTATTAAAAAAAAATCTTTTCATTGTGAACAAAAGAATGGGAAATGAAGAAGTACAGACAGTAAGTGGAGATCACTCTTTCAGGGAATTACTTTCTTTCTGTGGCAAGAAGCAAAGAAATGAAGTCCAACCAGAGGCAGAGTTGAGGCCAGGAAGATGTTATCAAATATTGACAGGAATAATCCAGTAGCTGGGGAAAATTGATCTTTGGGAGAGAAAGGGGTAACTATTGGGCCAAAATCCTTGAGCAGGCAAGATAGCTGAGATCCAGAGCTGAGACTAAGAATGGAACATCTTCCTCACTGTTGCAGGAGGGAAGCCAGAATTCTGGGGTGCTGATGTAGGTGGGGTGGTAGGAAGATTAGTGGTTTGTGGTAGCCTTGAGAATGCTCCTCACAGGCCCCCTGCTGCAAGAGTGCAATTGTCGGAGGGCATTGGCAGCTGAGCTCTAGCATCCACCATCACATTTGCCCAAGACCACATACCTACCCCCAGGCTGCTCCCCTCCAGTAACTGAGCACAGTGGGGTTATTTCAGCAGACTAGATCCTAGGTAGACCAGGACTCCTGCCACCCTGTCTCAATGACTCCTCAAGGCTTTCCCAAACCTTCTGTATATTGAATGGCCGTTGCATGGTGATATGGGACACATCCATCCAATCCCCATCTTTCACCCTTTCTCTCCCCCATTCTCCCAACCCTCCACAGCTTCCTATTTCCTTTCATTCAAGTACTTCCTATGATAAAATCACTGCATATTTAATTCCATGTTGGTGACTGTTTCTCAGAGGACCTGGAGTAACACAGTGGTGACAAAAGTGGTTTGAGAAAACAGGCGGTCACAGGGCATTTGAGACTGATCCAGCATCCAGCATCCAGCATCCAGCAGGCAGAGACAGCACCATCCTGGAGAATATGAGGGGCCCCAATAGTTTCTGGCTCAAGCTGGTGGTTCAGTTTCTAAAGTTTTTCATTGGTAGTGACTTGGGTAAATGTCCTGGTGAAGGGGAGTGCTAGCAGGTGCAATGAAGCAAGTGTTTGAAAAACATTGGCTGACAAAGACAGCAAAGTCTGTGGGTTACAGCTAAGTTGTATATATATAATATATATAAAATACATACATATACATATGTATGTATTTTAAAGATTTGAGAGAGAGAGCAAGAGAACAAGCAGGGGGTGAGGGGAAGGGGCAGAGGGAGTGGGAGAAGCAGACTCCCTGCTCTGTGGGAGCCCCATGTGGGGCTTGATCCCAGGACCTTGGGATCATGACCTGAGCTGAAGGCAGATGCTTAGCCAACTGAGCCACCCAGGTGCCTTAAATTATGTATTTTTTAAATTGAAATATAATTGACGTATAACATTGTGTAATTGTTTAAGATGTACAATGTGCTGATTTGCTAAATTTATGTGTTACAATATGATCACCATTGTGGCATTAGCTAACCTCTATCATGTCACATAATAATCATCTCACTTTTTGTGATGGCAACAATTAAGATCTAATCTCTCAGCAACTGTGAAATTTATGATGTGGTATTGTTGACTATAATCACTATGCTGTGCAGTAGCCCTCCAGGGCTTATTTATGTACTAGTTCCAAGTTTGTACCCTTAAACAGCACCTGCCCAATTCTCCTAGCCCTCTGCCTCTGGTAATCCCCATCCTACCTGGTTTTATGAGTTTGGCTTTTTAGGATTCCACACATAAGTGAAATCATGCAGCATTCGTCTCTCTGTCTGGCTTATTTCATTTAGCATAATGCCCTCAGACTCTATCCATGTTGTTGCAAATAGCAGGATCTCCTTTCTTGTGGCTAAATTATATTCCATTGTACATAAATGTATATCACATCTTTTGTATCCATTCATCTCTTGACACTTAAGTTGTTTCTATATCTTGGCTATTATAAATCACGTTTTTTTAAAAGATTTTATTTACTCATGAGACACACACACAGAAAGAGAGAGAGAGAGAGAGGCAGAGACACAGGCAGAGGGAGAAGCAGGCTCCATGCAGGGAGCCCAATATGGGACTTGATCACACCCTGGGCCGAAGACAGGCGCTAAACCACTGAGCCACCAGGGATCTCCATCATGTTTCAATAAACATGGGAATACATATATTTCTTCAAAATCCTGCTTTCATTTCCTTTGGCTATAGACTCAGGACCAGAATGGAATTGCTGGATCATAGGGCAGTTTTATTTTTAATTTTTTGAGAAACCTCCATACTATTTTCCATAGTGGCTGAACAAATTTGCATTTCCACCAACAGTGCACAAGGGCTCCCTTTTCTCCACATCCTCGCCAACACTTGTTATCACCTGACAACCTGCAGGTTAGAGAGAGCCTCAGCAGTTAGAACCACAGTGCCTCAGTGGTAGCTTATATAAAGAGATCATCGTCACCAGTAACAGAAAGACAGACATGACTGAGGAACTTCAATCACAGGGTCCTAGAGATGTCTGACTCCTCAATGAAGGCAGATTTGTTATGCAAAGGTCAAGGTGCTGGCAGGGCAAACCGAGGACCCTGGGAACTGGGACAGGGTCATCTGGATGGATGCCTCTGAACATGCCACCTCTCCACACCTATTCTCCCCATGCCCACCCTCTGGGCATGCAGACATTGCCCATCTGTCTCTAGTAGAAGCTACCACTTTTGCTGAGCTGGAGAATGCTACCGAAGCCACCCCTTCACAAGAGAACATGTGCCCCCACCTGCTGTCACAGGTTAAATCCCAGCATTACCCAGCTGGTGACATGCTGGGCCTGATAAGGGAGGGAAGAAGGAAAAAAAAATGAACCTGCATTTATCTGCAGACCCAAGGGAGTACACCTGAGATTGGATTCCAAGGGTTCTTTAAAACTGGATAAGCAAGTTTTTGTTGACTTGGAGTCACTTTCTCAGGATATGGGATTTAACTAACACCCTAGCAAGGACCCTAAGGGATGGGGCAAACTTACTGCAGTCTCTTAGAAACCTGAAAAAAATGCCAGCCAACTCTCAGCAAGTAGAAAAGCCTGAGTGTCCTGGTGTTGGAATAAAAAGGCTCAGGGAGGTGATGGGCTGGAATGGATGCACTACATGAGGCCCAGATGGCACACTATGCATCAAGGACAATCTAATGAGAAGACCACCAGCATCACTGAAATGCCCAATGGTGGAGGCCACTGCAGCCAGGGATGAGGGCAGGTGAGGCAGTCACAGACCAAGTGTATTAACACTCCTGAGGAGGATGAGGCTTCAAAGCAAGAGAGGGTTGGTGATGGCACTTCACTTCAAGAAGCCAGAAGACCACAATAATCATGATGACAGGCAAGGAGGGGTCACAGGGATTTGACCTGCAGGGAATTTGAAGATAGCCAATAGAATATGCTGGCATTAGTGGCAAAATTGCAAAATAGCCAACAAGGCTGTTGATTACATCTATTAATAGGGAAAAAATGGAGGAAGTGGCTAAGGGCAATTGTCCTAAAAAGAAGTAACGCAGTCCCTTGCTCCAGTCCCCAGACCTGAGTAGGTTACCAGACCCAGAATCCAACAGTTCCCTAGAGAAGAAGGACATTGCCACACTGTGGCAAGTCTATACCATGACAATTTCCCCAGAGACCCATGGCCACTTACTCAGGTGACCATACTGGTGAAAGGGGAACAGCTAAACATTTTGAGGACTATTAGACAGAGGTCTGAGTTGATGTTAATACTCAGAGACCCAAAGTGTCATAAACTCCCTTTACACTTGAGGACCTCAAAGGGTCATAGTAGCTCACAGGCACCAAGAGGTCCAAGTAGCACCAGTTACAGCTGGTGTGCCAGATGTGGTATCCGTGCTAGGGCAGGTTCATTGGAGCTCAGGTATCTGGAATGTGATAATCAATCTGGCAAATGCATTATTTTCTGTCCCATGAGAAAAGGTCAGAAACAGTTTACATTAGGGACACTTGGGTGGTTCAGTTTTTGAGTGTCTGCCTTCGGCTCAGGTCATGATCCTGGAGTCCTGGGATAGAGTCCCACAGGAGTTCCCCGCAGGCAGCCTGCTTCTCCCTCTGCCTATGTCTCTGCCTCTATGTGTCTCTCATGAATAAATAAAATCTTAAAAATAAATAAATAAATAAATAAATAAATAAATAAATAAATAAAACAGTTCATGTTCACATGGAAAACAATATTCCATTATCTGCCCATCTTACAGAATTCCTAAGGATACATCCTCATACAGGTAACCAAGCCAAGTTCCATGTCTGGTCTGGTCACATGCTGTTGTGGGGCCCAGGTCCTCTTCTAATAAAGAATGAAACAGCCACTAGGGCAGCTGACTGCCCAAATTTCAAGAAGGATTTCTATTTAGCACCAAAATGGAATAATTCTGGAAACATGGGAAGCACAGCATTGACAGTTGAGCTACACTGAACTCTTACCCCCTAGCCAGGAACAATTAAATGTTGCAAAAAATGATCATCCACTCCGGATATAGAGCAATAGCACCTACCTTAGCAGCTACTTCACTGACCACTATGCAAGATTGATTGAAGATCAGTCACTTTCCCTGTCACATCCATAAGCTGGTACAATCATCAAAGGCTTAAGAAGCCACTTCATTACAAAAGACATGTAAGACAAAAAATACAATTATCTTCTGAATTTTTCAGTGGTTTTTCCTCCCCAGTTTGCAAGTCCAAAATGGAAAATGAACTGTTTCAAGATGAACTATAGAGTCTTACCTTTGCACCTTTTAACCCTGGACTACTTAACCAGCTGCAAGCAGTCAGGATGGCCCCCCAGTGATCCTTGCCTCCTAGCATTGACACCCTGGGCAGTCCTCCTCCCACATTGCTCCAGAGTTGGTTTGTGTGACAGTCGGTCACTTCCAAGCTTCAGTTACAAGACACTGCAGTTTCCTTGTCACCTTCCCACTCTGGATCCCTCTGAGAGAAGCAGCCACCAGCAGTCACCCTAGAAAGGCCCATTTGGTGACGAACCAAAGCCTCCCGATTCAGCTACATGAGTGAGTTTGGAAATGGAGCCTCCAGCCCTGATCCAGCCTTCAAATGACTGAAACTCCAGGAAAGACTGAGGCAGCAACATTCACCTAAACATCAATCAGATGCTCTCAGACTCCTGACCCAGAAACTGTAAGCTGTTTTAAGCTGCTATGTTTGGGGGTAACCCAGTACACAACAATAAATAAAGCACAATTGGACTTGGTTCCTCTCTACAACACAGTTCACGAAGCAAAAAACTTAAAATTTATCTTCCTCTATAATGCTTTGGAAACTGTCTCCCTCTAGGTTGCCTAAGCATTTATGGGAGCTTGTATCGAGGCTCCTATCTGTTCCAAATCTGCCTTTCTTTGCAGAGGCTGGGACTCTGCTGCCCAGTTGGTTTCTCTAGTATCAGGTGCTGGAGGCTCCGTTTCCAAGCTCACTCCTGTAGCTGGCAGGCACAGGCAGGAGGAAGAAGGGCTTCCTGTCTCCACCTTTCCTGTCTGTGTGATCTTAGCCATTTTTATTCACCCCAGCAGGGCAGCAGGGCAACAGGCTTTAGTAGCACTGTTTGATTTCTGACTCCAGCTTTTTTTTTTTTTTTTTTTTTTTTGAGACACCTTTATTTTCTGAAAAGAGAACTGATTATTCAGAAAGAGGTAACAGGAGAAGGGATTCCCTAAGGAAATTTCTCTTATTTTTAATTTAAATTCAGTTAATTAACATATAATGTTTTATTGTTTTCAGAGGTAGTGGTGATTCATCAGTTGCATATAACACCCAGTTATTATTATGACATCATGTGCTCTCCTCAGTGCCCATCACCCAGTGACCCTGTCACCCACCCTCCTCCCCTCCAGAGACCCTCAGTTTGTTTCCTATGATTAAGAGTCTCTCATGGTTCGTCTCCCTCTCTGATTTTGTCGTTTTATGTTTTCCTCTCTTCTGCTATGATCCTGTTTTGTTTCCTAAATTCCACATATGTCTAACTCAAACTTCTAAAAACCTTCCAGGACCAGCATCATCGTGCCCCTTTAGAGACATTAGTCCAGCTCACCAAACTGCCCTCTTCAGAGTTTTCGATTCCAGCTCAACAGGAGTCTCCTCCAAGCTCTAAAAGTCTTTAAATCCCAACTGTTATTGTTCCCCAAGGCCTGGCGATGACAGCTGCTTCTGGTGCCTACTACTGCTCTAACAACTTAGTGATCCCTGTTTGTCTTTTTTAGGCCTCCAATACTCAATTTACATTTATATTAAATTTTATATGAAACGTTCCTTACATTAAATTTTCTTTGTTAATATTTATATTACATTTCCCTCGTTTCTATTAAGTTCTGTTTATATTTTATTTATTATTACTGGTGTAGCTTCTGACAACTACCCCAAATAAGTCTCCCTGTTATGCTCTACTACTGCTTGTCTCCTTCAATTTAAATGATAAATTAATAAATATATCCATTTTTTTAATGTCTTCCACGGGTTTGTTAGCTTCATGAGGGCAGCAGTCATGTCTGTTTTATCACAGTGTACAAGTGATACACAGTGGCTGACACATAGAAGGCACTCATTTAATACTTGTTCAATGAATGAATGGATAATTTGTTTTTGGTGGATCAATACCTAAATCATATGAGCAACTCAACTCATCATCTCACAGTGAATTCTTTTTTGTACCTAACGATTTCAAAGTGACCATGGAACATCCTGTGTGTAGGCAGAATAACAGCTCTCCTCATCAAATTCTCCAGAACCTGCAAATAAACTGCCTTCCATTGGAAAAGACTTTGCAGATGTGATCAATTAAGGATCTTGAGATGACATTATCCTGCATTATTCAGGTGGACCAATGTAATTACCAGGGTCCTTCTAAGTGAAAAGGGGAAGACAGGAGAGTTAAGAGAAGATACGATGATGGAAAGAGAGATTAGGGCAATGTGGCCAAGAGCGAAGGAATGAAAGCAGCCTCTAGGAGCTGAGAAAGGAAGCAGGTGCTCCCCTTAGAGCCTCCAGAAGGAACACAGTCCTTGATTTTAGCCCAGGGAGACCCATTTTGGACTTCTAACCTCTAAGACTGTAAAATAAGAAATTTGTGTTATATTGTTTTAAACCACCTAGCTGGTGGTCCTTTGTAACAGCAATAGGAAACTAATACCTCTTTTGGAGAAATCCTATAGTCTGCAGGTTATACTGGCCTAGTGCTCAGGAGAAACAAGGAGTTTGGGGATGAGGGCATTAGACTTTTCAGCATGCATGTGATAGTGGCAGCTGAGAGCCGATGAGATCACAAAGGCCAAAGTGAGGATGCAAGCTCAGGGGTGAAATGAGCCAGAGGTGGGAGCCCTCAGCAGCACAGCCAAAACTAAACGAAGCGCTAATGGATAGTGCCTTTTCTGCTCTAGTTTGTTCAGCTGAGGAAGATGGAGAGGAAGGACACAGTGGGGAAGGGAAAGGAAGCAAAGCAGCAGGATACACCAAAAACTAATTTTAGAAATTTGTCCACAACATGTCTGATGACAGTCAAATAACAATCATGCACACAGACCTACTGTCACTCAACACTGGCAAGTGAATCCTATTTCCCTAGTATATTTGTTTTTTCCCTATTCTATACTTCTCTCTTTCTTCAAATTCTCTACATCCTTCATGTTCCCCCTCTGACTCTCCAGTGATCATCCTGCCTCCTATTTTTTGAGAAAAAGCAAAACAGAAGAGATTATCTTCATCCCCTCACCCCCAAATTTCTAACCCGTGTTCATTTGTCTTCTATATATTCTATGCCACCACTACATACCTGCATCGGCCTTATATGCTGTCGCTATGGATGAAGCATCCCTTGTACTCAAGGCCAACCCTGCCACTTGTGCACTCGATTGCATCTTCTCACCTTGCCTTTAGAAATCTCCCCCATCTCCTAAATCATCAATTTCTCTCTCTTTGCATACAACTCTACCTTGGGATCTCTCATCTTTCAAATGGCCTCCGTTGACCACACAGCCCTACGCCACTATTATCTCAAATTGCCAATGGTCCCCATTTCTTCACCTTGCGTTCACTCATCAAACCATTCCAGATATTCTTTGGATCCCACTTCTCCTAAGGCTGCTCATGTCAAGATTATCAGTAACCTCCTTTACTACTGAATCTGATAGTCGTGGGGCTCCTGCGTTGCATGTTCTCCTGCCTCTGCGGCTCCTTTTCCTCCTCTACTTGACCTCTTAAAGGAAGAATCCTAGAGCTTTACCTTCGGCCCCTTTCTTTAGCTACACATTCTCTGATAGGTCATCCAATCAGCCCCAAGGCTTAAGAGTCTATTGATAATGGCCAGTTTATGCCAGCGCCTCCCTGACATCAGGGATGTCTACAAGGCATTTGAAACTGAACATGACCAGACCATACTTCTTGATTTCCCTTTTCCCAACTGTTCTTCCCAAGTTTCACATTTTATAAATGGCACTACCACCTACAGAATCTCCTAAGCCAAAACAGCTAGAAATTATCCTTGAATACTTTCTCCCTAACAAACTCAACACCCAACTCATTCAAGTTCCCTTAGGCTCCAGTTTCAAAATATTACAAATAGAATTTTCTCAGCGTTCCCCAGTACTCCCAGCATCCAAGCCACCTTTTGGCACACGCTGTGGAATAGCTTCCTAACTGCCTGAATGTTAGCTTTGTTCTTCCATTTTGATGGGATATTTGTCCAGATATTTGCCATTCCAGTCTCAATTTACACCAAACCTCGTCACCAAGACCCTCCAGCTGCAGCCAATCTAAGATTGTCAACCACTTTACCCTATTCTGATTCTCTGCAAAGCACGCATCACCCATATTTGTCCTCCCGCCTTCTGATTACGGTATTCCCCAGGGCCTACAACACTACCAGGCATGTGGCGGGTACACAACAAATATTTATTGAATAAATAGAAAAGCAACTACTTGTGTCCCTGTTTATGCTAACCTGTGACTACGGCACTCTCTTCCCATGTCAGCAAGATAGGTTCATAAAATGTAAGATTTCGCATTGAGCACTAACTGGACGCATGTCGTGGCCCGGCCCTCCCCTCCCCTCCCCTCCCCAGCAACCTGCCTTCCTCTATTTCCTCACCCCAACACGTACAAAAAAAAAAAAAAAAAAAAAGGCAAGGAGGGTGTGGAAAACAGAGTCGTCGCTATGGTCTTTTGCCACATTCCATTCCGCCGCCTTCAAAGGGCTCAACGCGACAGAAACTAACAGCAGCAGCACGGAAGAAAAGGCAAGGTTGAAGGTAGAGGACTTCACCTGCAGCCAAGGGCGGACCGCACAGGACCGGCGCGGATCCCAAGCACTGCATGCTGGGAGCTGTAGTCTCCGGAGGAGGCCTGGTACGGCAAGGAGCGGGGCCCGCGCTGCCTGCTGGGAGCCGTAGTTGTCGAGCCTCTGCCTCCGCGCCCGGAACGGCCAGCCGGAGTCTCCTCGCTGCATGCCGGGAACGGTAGTCTTTCTGGTACGCCCCGCTCCTCCAGCGCGGAGAGGCGCCATTTTAGGTCCCGAGGTGCTGCCGCTCGGAGCCAGAGCGCAGGCGGGCTCAGCCCCGGCGCCGGGCCGGCCCCGCCCCCGGGGCGCCTGGCGCCCGCCCCCCGCCCCCGCTCAGGCCCCGCCTTTCCCCACGTGTCCGCTGCCGAGGGGAGGCGCCTGAGCCGGAGCGGGCCCGCCAGCGGTCCGGCCCCGTCGGCGCGGAGGGTCCTGTCGGCGGCGCCCGGGAGCGGCCCGGCTCCCCGATGCTCCCGCGCCGGCTGCCGCGGGCCGGGCTGTGCGCGTAGTGCCCGGCTCTGGCTCCCTGAAGTGGCCGCGGGGGTGGGAGCGGCCTCGGCCCCGGGGAGACGGAGCGGCTGGAGGACGAGGCGGCGGCCGCGGGGAGGAGGATGGGGGCTAACCAGTTAGTGGTGCTCAACGTGTACGACATGGTGAGTGCGGCCCAGGCCGCGGGGCTCGGACCCCGACCGCGACCGCGACCCCGACCCCGACCCGGGCCCCTGCGCCTCCTGCCGCGCGTCCCCGCCGCCCGCTCGGTTCTCGGGGTGGGGGAGGGGAGGAGGCGGCTGTGGGAATCCTCGCGCACGTCGGGGCGCCCGCGGGCTCGGGCTCGGGCTCGGGCCCGGGCCGGGGCTCGCAGCGGCTGCAGGGGCGGCGGGGCCCCCTGCGCCTCGGCGGCCGGGCGGGGGCGTCCTGGGGCGCAGCGTCCGTCGCGGGGCCTCCCGCCCCCGGGCCGCCGGTCCTCCCCGCCGCGCGCCTCTTCCCGCCCGAGTCGTCAGGAACTCCCCAGTCCCGAAAGTCGCGGAGTCGGGCCCGTGCCAGGACCGCGTCCAGGGAGGACGGAAGCCGACAGCCCCTTGCCTTCGGGGCCGCCGCACTGACGTGAGCGAGGCTGCCGTTGAGCAAGCGGGTTGAGTTCCGTGGCTGCGCCGGGGGGCTCCCCTGCCGGCCTCGCAGCACCCTTTGCAGGGGATGCAACAGGTACCCGGCGTGACGGCAGGAGACGGGAGGGGAGAACTTGTTTGGGACGAGGCCGTCTAACTTCGGAGCACAGCAGGCCCTCGGAACCCGGTCCGGGGGTCGGTTTGCCTTTTAGCTGCCGTTGAAGGTCCCCGGTGGAGGAGCATGGTTGCGGCGAGGACGCGTGCTGCTTGGGTTCGTTCGCTTTCGGCTGGTGCGTCTTTGCCTCTGCCTTCCATGTGCGAAGTCTCCTGTGAGTGGATTGGCAGATGAAGAAGTCCTCCTCATTTTTGTTGGGCTTCAAGATGCAGAAGAGCCGAAATGCTAGATGTCAGGAGTCCTGGTTCTCACTCACAGATCTAAACGTGTTCCCTTTGCGTTGTGTATACCTTTCTACATTTACAGCGTGACCTCTTGGGTCTGAAGAAACTCCCGTGCCCTAATCTGGGAATTATGTCAGGATGGGATAGAGACTGCCCCGGGGGACGTGAAGGGAGGTCTCAGTTCGTGTAGGGGGCTGGAGGTAGAAGGAGATGGATTAGCATACTGGAAAAACAGTGAAACATGGCAGAAAAAAAAAATTAGGGAAGAGTACAACTGGACAGCCTAGAAAAAAGCAGGGCACTTGGGCAGGTCTTTGGCCTGTGTCACTAGGTTAGGAATCATTCTCTGGATTTCAACTTTTCGTGGTACTGGATACCTTTATTGTTCAAGACGTTTTATTGCCCTTTTACGGTTTCATTGCCACCCACCCACCTTAGTGATCTGCATTTGGGTTTCTTGTTTATTCATGAAGACTATTACAAAACATCTCACAGAATATATTCTGCTTTTGAGAGCACAGTATGCCTTTTCTTCAGGATCATTAAGGTCTTTTATGAGTTAGGGTTATGCAATGGCCAGAGGGTCAGAGACTAAAAAGAATCTGAGAGTAGAGGTAGGGAGAAGTTTTGCTTTTATAATAAAACTGTAAATGCATTCTTTGGCATATAATGGGCTTCCTTACACTTTAGGTACTCCATGAATCACAACAATCATTGCTAATTGTGTAACTGTAGGAAAGGCTAGAGCTGATATTTAAAGCAGTGTATTTCAAAGGGAGGAGTGTCCTGAAAGATGTTAAAAACATTAAGTTGTTAATAAAGATCTTATTCCTTACACCACTTTTGTAAAGTAGGTACTTACAGAGGAGGCAGGTAGAGAAAAGGGTAAATTAAACCTGCCCAGATAACTAAAAATAGGATCTAGAATTTCTAGACTGCAGTCTGATTATCCCCTCTACTGAATAATTCCTGTATTTATTTCTTATGTGTGGCTTTTTGCTAGCAATAGGAGGAGAAGGAGCTTATGAATGTCTTATCGGAATGGTAAATAGTTGAATTATTAGACTTCTAATAAACTTGCCCTTGCATGTTCTTTTGAGGGCTTTCAGGCTGTGGCTGTTCTATGTCACTAATCCTGCAACCTGCAATTATTTCATTATGACCTTGTAGATGTCACAAAAATGAATTATTCTTTCTTCTTTGAGGAATTTGGAATATCATAGGGGAGGTTACAACCGTAGTAACAATTCGAAACAAAGTAGCATGATTTGGATAATGGAATCTCAGAACTGGACTTAAAGGGGGAGACCACATGTGGTTGTAGGAACAGGGATTGCTGAGAGGTTCAGGGCCCACTACAGGCAGAGAACAGTCTACATGAACAGTGTGGCAGGGGCAGGGGGAGAGCAGAGGTGGGACTGGGAAACACCATCTGGTCCATAACTAGAGTATGGGATGCACAAAAGAGAAAGACGGAAAGTTTGATTAGAACTTCATTAGTTTGGGGCTGGGACATGGGCTGATGGGGGGGCAGGTCTCTGAACCAGAGGGACCAGCTCAGGTTTTCATGATAGCAGGGTGATCAGAGTTACGTTTTTAAATTAAGACCCACGTGTTGAGGTACAAGTTTGCATCTTTTATACTCCGTTTTCTCAAGTTGTATTGGTTTTAAAACGGTTTTACCTGATGTCAAGGGCAGATTCTTTCTTTCTCTGATGCTCCTGCCCATGCATCATTGATGCCTTTGACGGGGATCGCTGTTGTCTGTACAGACCCTATCTAGCTGTCTGTCCAGTCCAGACTTTGCAAACATCAAAGTCAACCTTTGATTTGCATTTATAATCACTATTTATAGGGACCCCTTGTCATGTATCCTTGTATCTCTGTCTGGGAGACTATCACCTGCTCCAGCTCTGTGGTTTTTTTCCTATTCCCTAGATTGGGAATCACTGATGGTTTCTGTTCTTCCATAACTGCCACACATGAAAGAGAAATCGTATCAGGGTCACCTGTATTAACTTCTTCTCATGGGGGGATGGGATAATCCTTAAAAGGCTACTTAATCTTACAAAGTACTGCTAAATTATTGCTTGCTGCTTTCTCAGTGATTATGTTCCTCTTTGTACTTTGGGGTAATCTACCTCCAATAAAACATGTCCTGGGTTATTTTCTGGGTCTTGGAATGAGATTATTCACATATTCCTGGTTTACTGGTGGGTATCAGTAGGAAAGCAGGTGACTCGGCTTCGCTGCAGTTGCTAGGAGTCTGGTATAGGCGCTCTGGCACAAGGGCTTCATTTACCATAGACCCAGATTTTGCAATTTTTCAGATTATCTTGGCTAGCAATGGATTTTTAGAAAATAAAAATATGCAGTAACATGATAATATTTACAGATTCATTCAATAAACAGCTTTCTTCCTATTTTCAGATAGTATCTATACATCTTCAGAGCCTTAATAGGAAGAAAAGAAAAAACACTTTCTATGACTCTTCAAATAAGGAAGTTTGTGTCCGTACTTCTTTTAACCATCCCACCTCCATCTGACTTCTTGAGCGTGTGAGAGGACCTGATTTCCCACACACATCTACATCTACTTCAGACTTTAAAAAAAAAAAAAAGATTTTATTGATTTATTTGAGGGAGAGCACGTGTGCTCACACACAAGCAGGTGGAGCAGTAGGCAGAGGCAGAAGGAGAAGCAGACTCTCCACTGAGCAGGGAACCCGCCGCAGGGATCTATCCCAGGACCCCGAGATCATGACCTGAGCTGAAAGCAGATGCTTAACCACCTAAGCCACCCAGGCGCCCCTACTCAGACTTTATTTTTAAATGAGTTCCAGACCCTAAATAGACGCTTCACCCAAATGGTTCCATAATATCTCTGAATCAGCACGTCCAGAAACAAACTTCTTCCACTTCCCTTGTCTCCCCGGCCCCAACCTCCCCATTTACTCCACCTCACACCCCCCCACACCCGTATTCCCCACCACCACCACTACTCTTATGTCATAATGTTGTCTTGATAACTTTCTGCTTCGTTTCCCAAGCCAGAATGCTGAGAGTAAAACTATTGATTCTTCTTTATTACAAACCCTCAGCGTCCAGTCACCAGGCCCTATCTCTTGTAGTTGGGTTGATTCTGAAAGTAATAACTTGTCACTCAGTAACTTCAGCTGGAAGGATACTTGAGTCCAGAGATAAACAATCCCTAGGTTAGTTCAACAGCTCAGCTGGGGCTTTGGGAACCAAGACTTTCTATCTGGCCACTCGCTGTCCCCACCATGTTGGCTTTTGTTCTGGTCTGTCCCCTCAGAGTTGTAAAACAACCGTCCCGGCACCAGACACAGGATCCTCATCCAGCAGGAGGGGAAGGAAGACCGAACTGAATAGGACCTTTTTCTATATGCACCTCTCCTTTTCATAGAAGAGGCTTTCCCAGGGCCACCCTCCTCTCCCAAGGAATTGTCGGGAATGGATTCACCTGTGACTGGTGGGGGGGGAGGGGTTAGGCGTGCAGGTGCTGGCTGGCTTTTCTGGCCTGCGTGGCGAGCTCTGGCAAGGAAGGCAAGGGCAGGGAGCTGAAGATGGCAGTTAGCTGGGACCTGTGGTGCATGTCACATATTTTACCTTCTGAGCATTCTTTACGTTGGGTACCTTATGCTCATTTCCACTGTTGCTTCTCAAGTTCAGGTCCTCATTATCTCTGTGTAATATAGTAGCCTTCTCCTGGTTTCAGTCTCTGCTTTTTTTTTTTTTTTAATTGGAGTTCAGTTTGCCAACATATAGCATAACTCTCAGTGCTCATCCCGCCAAGTGCCCCCCTCAGTGTCCATCACCCAGTCACCCCAACCCCCCACCCACTTCCCCTTCCACTACCCCTTGTTCATTTCCCAAAGTTAGGTGTCTCTCATGTTTTGTCACCCTCACTGATATTTTCACTCATTTTCTCTCCTTTCCCTTTATTCCCTTTAACTAATTTTTATATTCCCCAAATGAATGAGACCATATAATGTTTGTCCTTTTCCGATTGTCAGTCTCTGCTCTTAACTTCATTTTAATCCATTTCCTCTTCTGTTACCAAAGTAGTCTGACATGTGAACAATTGTGCCATTCCTCTTCTTAACGTTCACCTGTGGGATAGAGGCTAATAACCTTTGTGATATGACCCCTACCTGACTATCAGAGGTCCAGCTCCTACCGATCCCCCACTGCTTCCCACCCCAGCACACACATTTTGTGTTCACACAGTGGAGTTGTTTAGTTGCGTAAACAGTAGCAATGGAATGTAGTAGGAATGGTGCCAGTACTCGAAAATAGCACACAAAGGTCTTAGGATGTCCCTCCTCTTTGTGCCCAGTATCTGTTTCTGTATTTATTCTCCTACTTTTGCTTAGTGTATTACTGGGCTTTTGCTTTGGTTATTGTAACAGGATGATCAAATGAAGGGAGGAAGATCATGGGAAGGTGACAGGAAAAATATCAAATATTCTTCTTTGACACCATTTTTTTTATTTGTTCAAACACTATGGGACTAAACCGAGGAAATGTTCTTAATCTGTTTATTTTGTGAGGTTGGATCTACATCACTCCTTGAGAGGCCGTACTCACCTTTGTCTTCCTTCACATGCTGCTGGATGAGGACACTGTGTTTGATGCTGTGACAGTCATTTCACAACTATGAGGACAAACCAAGAACAAGTTGTCACTCCTTGGAGGATAATCTTTCTGAAAACATTGCCAGAATCATAATATAGATTAACCAGCTAATGGGAACTAGTCTTAATTTCCTTGTACCAAGTTTGCTACTTGGGCCAGCACTGCGTCACTACTTGACATAGAATCAGTTAAGTCCATGAGTCTAACTGGAAAAGGGGGGGGGGGGCAGTCATAAACCTACCCTCCTATATCACCTATAACAGAATCTTTGTCTTTTTTTTTTTTCCATTGATAAAAGAATTCAATCTCTGTATTTGTTTCCTATTGCTGTGATAACAAAATGCCAAAAACTAAGCAGTTTAAAACAATGCAGATTTAGTATCTCACCACTCTAGAGGTCGCAAGTTGGGGTGGGCCGGGCTGGCTCCTCTGCTCCGGTCTCACAAGGGTGAAATCAGGGTGTCAACCAGCCTAGGCTCAGGGGCACACCTGGCACCAGGCTCATCCAGATTGTTACCAGAATTCAGTCGCTTGTAGTGGTAAGGTCGGGGTCCCATTCCTTGCTGGCTGTCAGCCGGAAACCCCATCTCAGCTGCTTAATAAAAGCCTCTTGCAGTCCTCATTCGCATCCTTGGTCTTCAAACGAGCCTCAGTGCCTAGAGTCCTCCTCCCACCTCAGATGTCTCTGACCTTGCCTTCTGCTGCATCTCTTCTACCTCCATCCAGAGAGCGCTCTCTGCTTTTATAGTTCATGTAATTAAAGGGGACACATGAGGATATGCCAGGGTAATCTCCCTATCTCAGATTGTCTCTGTCTTAAATTACATCAGCAGAGACCCTTTTGCCATGATTCAGTGACTGATTCACAAGTTCTGGAAACTAGGGTGTAGACACCTGATGGAATCATTTTCTCTATCACACTATCTATGAAAGGTATTTTGTAAACCCAGAAATACCTTTTAGAGTCCCTTGACTTGGCATGGAATAAATATGTATTCAGTAACTTAAAGTGGACAATTTAAAGTATTCAAAAAATAAAACATGGAGGGGAGCCTGGCTCTTTCAGCCAGGGGAGCACACAACTATTTGATCTCAGGGTCATGAGTTCAGGCCCCACATGGGGTGTAGAGATTACTTAATAAGTAAATAAAACTTAAAAAAAAAAATACTATGTGGAAACCTTTTGCCTGAGTGGCTCATACTCAGGTGTTAAAAGTGCAAGCATGTTGGTGACTACGGGCCCTTCAGACTGCAGTGATATATTGTGTATCAGCCCCAAAGTCACATTTTTTATAGAGTTAATGAAATCAAATTTAATAAAACTGGTAAATTAAATACTGCTAGATATCAATGAGAGCTTACTATTTTAGGTGACTCCATTAAATAGATTTTTTTCTTAAAACAGGACATATACTTCTGTTTGTTGACCGATTTTCTACAAGATTACTGAAATTCCAAAGTGACAGCATTGTGCACGTGTCACCCCATTGGTTAATAGAATGTAAAGGGGAGACTGCCAAAATAAATAATCATAAACTATAAGAAAGGCAGAAAAATAATCAAGGGAAATGAGATACATGAAAATAGCTTTAAGTTTCAATTCATCTGAAATGGATTTAGCCATATGACTGTGATCACCCCCCAAAACAATAACTTAAAAACTAATTGACCCCACATTATTTGAAATAAAAGTCTTTGCTCACTAAATTATGATGTCATCCTTGTCATAATACTAAATGCTGGCCCATACAGCATTGGGGAGTCTCATTACTACACTATATTAATTATTATAATTTCATGACGTATCTTAGTATATGGCTAGGCCTGTTTCCTTTCATTCTTTTTCCCAAGTTTTTTTTTTTGGCTATTACTCACTTCCTTATTTAGGCTCTGAAAAATTCCATACATGGTTTGTCACTTTGGTTTTTTTTAATTGTGTTAAAATACACATAAAAGTTACTGTCTTAACTGCTTATGGCTATACAGTCCAATAGTGTATTTTCATTCCCAGTGTTGTGCAGCCAGTCTCCAGGACTTTTTCATCTAGCAAAGGTAAAAACTCTGTATTCATTAAACTCCCCTGCCCCTCTGCCTCCTAGTTATTGCCATTCTACTTTCTAATGAATTTGGTTAGATACCTCCAAGGTAGAAGTGAAATCCTATAGTACTTGTCTCTTTATGACTGACTTATTTCACTTTGCATAGTATCCTCAAGGTTTATCCATGTTGTCAGAATTCCCCTTTTTAAGGCTGAATAATGTGTCGCTGTGTGTGGGGGTGAGTGGGTGTGTATACACACGACATTTTGTTTATCCATTCACGTGTCCCTGGACATCTGGGTTGCTCCCACCTTTTGAGGATTAGGAATAATGCTACTGTGAGCATAGGTCTACAAATATCCGTTCAAGTCCCAGTTTCCAGTTCTCTTGGATGTATATACTAAGTAGTCGGTAAATTGTTGTTTTAATTGGAATTGCACCAGTTTTATTGCAGTTTAAAGTAACTTGGGGAGGCACCTGGGTGGTTCAGTTGGTTGGGTGTCTGCCTTCAGCTCAGGTCATGATCAGCCCCATACAGGGCTTTCTGCTCAGTGAGGAGCCTGCTTCTGCCTCTCCCTCTGCCTGCTAAAATCTTTTTAAAAGGTAATAAAATAACTTGGGAAGAATTGGCATCTTTCCTATTTTCATATTCTTTTTCCCCCAATGATGAAAATGGGTTTTTGTTGTTGTTGTTGCTTTTTGAAATTTTTATCCAGAAAATGCAAATAGTTAAATAGGTTAATTCTAAGCCTGTGTATCCAACCCATCTATTAACAGAATAAACTTAAGAAGTAGATGAAATATGATTCTAGGTTGTTTTGCCATAAACATCTTTGCCACAGACATTTTTGCTGCATAAGTAATTGACTGTAAGGCAACTTGCTATAAAAAAAAAATCACAACAAAAATAAAAAAGGGCCTTTCATTTAAAAGGACATAATGAATTGTGGAAAATGAATAACAAAATTAGAGGACTTTATTGCGAAATACAACATATTTGAATGCTCTTAAAAAGTGTATATTGTGCAAACAACTGATTTGATTTTGTGGATTGCACCAGGCATTCATCTTCCAAGTCTTTATTTGTAATAGTATACTTTTTTTTTTTGCCTATTGATTTATGTCATTTAGCATCACAGTTTTGCTTCTTTCACCAAAGTTTTTCCTTATTAAGAGAGGTATCAGTTTCCAAATACCAGGATGCATAATTTGTAACTGAGCTTTGCATTGCATCCTGCAAGCCTCCTACGCTGCTGTTTTTCTCTTGGCGTATTGTCACATGTTCATTAACAGACCTTCCAAAGTTCTATGGGAAGCATGAAAGAAGTGCTAACGCTGTAATGCATTTATGACTGAGCTTTGTTATCACTGTAACTGCTATGTTCTCATGTTCTAGCACAGTAGAGTATGCAATCTGGCTTTACGCTCTTATTTCACACTTCTAGTAGGTTCCATCACCGTATTTTTTATCAAGTTGATATATATAGTTGTTACCATCCACTATTTTAAGACCTCCGTGGCTACGTGTCAGTGTAGAGATCGCTAACTAAGATTTATATAACATTCAAATAGGAGCTTTGTTAATGGAGAAATAACTGACAGCTAGCTTTGGTACATTAACCCTGCCAAGGGCAGTTGATTAGTCCATGGAGAAATGAAGCCAGACTGTCATCCAGTTATTTTCTCTTTTATGGCACAGTTTTCTTACAGCTAACTGGTTATGCAGCAGAAATGTTTGTGGCAAAAGATATCTATGGCCAAGATGCATGTAGCAAAAATACCAGACAGGAGTAAAAAATAACATGGTATATTAAGTGGGCAGTAGGGCTAAACAGGAAAACAAAACAGGGGAGAGTGTAGGTCAGGATGGCAGTTTCTACTACAGTTTGGAATAGGGTGGTCAAGAAGGGCCTCACCAGGAAGGTGTTCCTGAAAGGGGATGGGGTACACCAATGTGGTTCTGTAGGAGAGAATGTCCCAGGCAGAGGGTACGCAAGTACAAGGATAAATCAGGCCACATGCCTCCTAAGTAAATGTATAGCAAGAAACAGAGATTTTTAGGGGAATTTCTGATTGATGTTCTCAGAGAGGTTCATGAGGATCACTGAAAATGAAGCAGGCAATACCAAAGAAAGAACAGTCTGAGATTAGGATAGTTTCCACAAAGCTGAAGAGCAACATTGCCTAATTGAAAACTACAACAGGAGATTGAAAACTAAGGAGAAAACAAGATTTAGAAAATCTCTGAGAACTCTTTGAGTAGAAAGGTCAACAACATCAATCTCCAAAATGATTAAGTGCTAGGCAGAATTTGTTAAAAGTTAGGAACATTTATGGAACCTAAGAAACAAAACAGATGAACATAGGGGAAGGGAAGATAAAATAGAGAGGGAGACAGACCATAAGGGACCCTTAACTATGGGAAACCAAGGATTGCTAGAGAGGAGAGGGGGTGAGGGGTAGAGTTACTGGGTGACGGGCATTAAGGAGGGCATTTGATGGGATGAGCACTGGGTATTATATGCAACTGATAAATCACTAAATTTCTACCCCTGAAGCTAATAATACACTATATGTTAACTAAATTGAATTTTTAAAAAAAAATTTTTTTTAAGGATTTTATCTATTTATTTGCCAGGGACAGGGCGGGGATGGGGGAGCATGAGCCAGAGGGAAAGGGAGAAACACACTCCCCACTGAGCAGGGAGCCTGATTAGGGGCCCCATCCAGGAACCCCGGGATCGTGACCCAACCGACTGAGCCACCCAGGTGCCCTGAATTTTAAAAGTTTTTTTAAAAAGGAGAACAGTAAGCCTGGTTTAACTTTTAAATGTTAAGGATAAAGTAAAACGTCCTACAAATACAGGCAAAAAAGTTACTGGAAGGGACAAAGTAAAGCTAACTTCAGACTTCTTTTACTATGACACCAAAGCCTAAATAATATGGAGCATTATCTACAGAGTGTTGAAAGGGAAAACATTTCTGTCTGAATGCTATGGCTTCTCAAGTTGTCACTCATGCAAAAGGACGTAGGTAGTATCAGGCACCTTTGGGGAGCTAGGAAATGACTCAGACCTTAACAATGGGGTGATGACAATGTAAAAGAAAAAGCCATGAAGTCCAATTCTCATTTAACAAAGCTGCCTCCTATTATGTATATGGTTCCAATGCCAGTGTCCAGAATAACTCAAAGAGAATGAACATGATGTTGAGATTAAGTCTCAGGGGATCCCTGGGTGGCTCAGCGGTTTAGCACCGTGCCTTTGGCTCAAGGTGTGATCCTGGAATCCCAGGATCGAGTCTCGCATCAGTCTCGCATCGGGCTCCCTGCGTGGAGCCTGCTTCTCCCTCTGCCTGTGTTTCTGTCTCTCTCTGTCTCTGTGTGTCTCTCATGAATAAATAAATAAAATCTTTAGGAAAAAAAAATAAGTCTCAGATTTTATTAACCAAATCTTGGGTGAGAGGGAGGAGGTAAGTCAGCAGATGCAGTTGGTTTGGGTTGGTATGTGTAAAGTTTTTGTCATGTTGGTCTAAAGTTGGATCTAAAGGGGAAACAGCAGAGAAAACAGTTCATACCATGTAAGAGAGAAAAAGAAAAATGTGGAATGAAGATAAGTAGGACCAAATATAAAAATCATGAAATGACCATAAATAAGTCCCCTGTTACGTTTGTTATGTTGTTAGTGTCTTTTGCCTTACAGAAATTTTTAATTTCTAAAAAAAAAAAAAAAAAAAAAATTTAATTTCTAAAATAACAGTTTTAGACCTTTCCAGTTTCTATCAGGCCTGGAAAGGCTTTCCCTGGCCTGAAATTATAGAAATAATCTCCGTTTATTCCCAAATGGAAAGCCAGTTATCCCAACAGTATTTGATGGAATGATCCATGGTTCCCCGTGCTAATTGGAGGCACATGCCACATTCATCCTATACTAAGTTGTCATGGATCTAGAAGTCTTAACGTTCTAGGCTAGGTATGTATTTAGCTGCCTCTTCTTGCGCCAATACCATTACTATTAATTGCAACATCCCAGCAAGTTTTGATACTGATGATGGAAGTACTCTAATGGAATTTTATGTTTCTCACACATTAATTTTTCAAATAAAATTTAGAATCAGTTCGTCAAAAAAACTCACTGAAATTTTAAGTGCAATGACATTAAATTTATGAATAATTTTGGGGGAGAATTGACAGACGTAGAATATCAAGTCTCCCCATAATATAAGAATAACTTTTTTGAATGATTGTGACATGCAAGCCTTTGCCTCGTATTATCCCTTTGGAAGATAACACAAGCTTAGCTGAAAAATCTGCTCAGAATCACGCCAAAAGGGATAGAGCACAGTCTTGAACCATGAGCTCTGATACTAAAGTCTGTGCCCTTAGCCACCACATTATATTTCTCCTCCTCCCATCCCTGGAAAGTGCTGTTTCTCTATTAATCTGTCCTAATCTCACCCCCACTCCACCCCAAACTAACTTCCACTCTGTGCTTTCTGGAACTCATGAATGGGCAATGGCAAAAAAAAAAAGTTTCCCCTACATCAGTGACTATTTCTGTGATGGTTAATTTTATGTGTCGATTTGATTAGGCCAAGCTAGTACCCAGGTTTTAGTCAAACATTAGATGTTGCTGTGAAGGCATTTTTCAGATGTGATTAACCTTTTTTTTTAAGTTTTTATTTAAATTCTAATTAACATGTAGTGTAATGTTGATTTCAAGACTGGAATTTAGTGCTTCCTCCCTTACATATAAAACCCAGTGCTTATCACAACAAATGGGCTCCTTAATCCCTATCGCCCTGTTTATTAGCCCATTCCCCACCTCCCCTCCAGCAATCCTCAGTTTGTTCTCTGGTTAAAAGTCTCTTAAATCAGTAGACTTTGAGTAAAGCAGATTATCCTCCATAATGTGGGTGGGCCTTTTCCCATCAGTTGAAGGCCTTAAGAGGAAATACTGGGGTTCCCTAAGGAGGAAGGGATTCAGCTTCCAGAGGAGCTGCCACATCAACTCCTCCTGGGTCTCCAGCCCACCGGCTTGCCCTGCAAACGTTACGCTTTCCACCCCCACAGTCCTGTGAGCCGGTGCCTTAAAATAATCCCTCCCCTACTACACCCTTTGAGTTCCATTCTGTAGTCTACCATTGTAGTCATTCCCTCTGGCGTACTTGTCCCACAACCCTAGTTAGATTGAACGCTCCACCTACATTCAGTAGCCGAGTGCCACTAGAGAAAAGCCCACAACCATCCTGACTGATCTCACATTAAAATCCTGACCACAGAACCCCAGGGGGCCCTACGTGTTGTCTGGCAGTGCTTCCTCATTTCTCTGGTCAACTGACTTTCCCATTCTCCAAGACAAGGACAGTATTTCCCACTCTCTGCTGATGACCTCACTGCTTATTTCACTTTGGAAAAAGAAAAAAGGGCAGTGGTGTGGTCCACCGTGCCTCCTGTACCTGGACTGGAAGTCACCTGTGACCGTAGCTGAGGTCAGACCTTCCACTCTGCTGGAGCTCCACAGTCCAGCGCAAGGACTTCTCACCGCTCTCTTCTGCCTAGTCAGGCTTTCCCCTTCTGCTGTCGTCCCAGTTGGTATACGAATATGCTGTGATATTTTCCCATCCTCATCCTTTCAAACTGAGGACAATTAAATAGAGTTCTTTAGATACTATCTTCACTGGCCATCCACCATAATGCACCATGCTCTCAAACCAGAAGTCTGTGTCTTTTTAATCAACTTTCTTTAGAAATGTGTTGGTTTCAAAAGACTAACAAGGAAGGAAGCAAGAACTGTGGTATTTGAGGCCCATTCATTCATTCCAGTGGCTGTTTTATCTGGGTATCCAGCAGTAATTCAGCAGCATATCTAAGTTCCTCACTCTGCAGTGAGCTTGAGGGCAGAGACAGGGTCATACCCTTTATTCCCAGAACTTTTAAGATTTTATTTATTCATGAGAGACACAGAGAGGCAGAGGGAGAAGCAGGCTCCCTGCGGGGAGCCATGCAGAACTCGATCCCAGGACCCAGGATCACAACCTGAGCCAAAGGCAGATGCTCAACCACTGAGCCACCCAGGCATCCCTTTAATTACTTTTTAAAAGTTTGTTAGGCTCACTTGAAGTTCCCCTAGGGCTTGTCATGCTGAAACAGTCCCTTTCTCCACTGTGTCCTCCCTCCTGTTCAAGGCTGCTGCTCGCCTCAAGGGGCCAGCTTCTCTGCTGTCCCGACGGACCCCCCCAACCTGTAAGGTGGCATGTTAGAGCCACAAACACCTGCACAGGTTCAGAACAAGGGTGTCCAATGTGACAGGAGAGTCAGCCAGAAGCTGGACATGACCTCCTCCCTGGTCAGGCCTGCCATCTGCCGTCTGGAATCTGTTATAAAAAGTAGGGTATGCAGTTCTTTGTCTCTATGTATAGTCTGGAATCAGTCAGACTACATGGATTTGCATCCCACCTCCTGCTTTTTAACTGTGTGACCTGGGAAAGTGGCTTGCTAAACAGAGGGTTCCCTGCTAAAATGGAAAGCATAGTGTATCCAGTTCATGGGGTTATAAGAATCTTGAGACAATTTATGTGAAATGCATAGAATGGGACCTGACACATGATAAGCCCTAGAAAGTGTTAGCTATGTGCCAGTGTTGTTGTTTGCAGGATTATAGAAGCTGAATGGGCTCCCCATCTGTATCCTTTGCAGTTACAACACCTAGTAACCGAATCTGTGGAGTTTCCTCACTGTATCTAAGGGAGAGTTACCCTGTAGAGAACAAAGTGCCGCCCAAACCAAGGCATTAAAAGCAGGCTGTTGTATGTTTGACATTTGCTGTAAGATCTCTACCGTAGTATATGCATAACACTGGTGTTAATTATATCAGCCTTTTGTCCCCACCCCACCCCCACCTTGTGTGTTGGTGTTGACAGCTGGTCTTTAGCCTTTCAACCAGACAAACTTAATGGAACTAATTTCTCAGTCTTGAAACATTTATGGAAATCGTGGGGGGAAAAAAAACAACTTGGCCTGAGACTGGTCTGTATACCATACCATGGTTTTGAAACACTTATGGAAATCGTGGGGGAAAAAAAAAACAACTTGGCCTGAGACTGGTCTGTATACCATACCATGGTTATAATTTCTAGCTCATTGTCCAGCGATAAGTTAAAGGAACCACCAGATAAAGAATTTTGCACATTAGTTGTTTCCACCAGCTCTGAATGTAATCTGTTGCGTGTATTCTCATTTGCTACCAAACAGTATAAAAAGAATTATCTGCTGGGAGTACAGTTGTAATTCTCGTTTCCCAAAAGGACTGTATCTCCTAGATTTCCTGTCTCCTTTCAAATGTGAAGATTAGTTCCCAGAATAGGAGGTCTCCACGTTGCTAAATTAGTGACCAGGTGGGCACATGGTATGGAATTTAGGCAAAGACTGGGTGATGACTATTTCTGTTTACCTGTAGTGGTGCACGAGTAATCACTATAACGTCACACTTCAGGAAAAATGATGAATTAATAGTCATGATCTCCATCTTACTCTGAAGTCATTCAGGTTGCTTCAAGAGCATGTAAAAAAAAAAAAAGCAAGCCTCCAGCTAAAGGTATCTACCGGAGGTGGAGCTGTGTGACAGCAAACCATAGTGGGGGCTGTGAAACCTGGGCTCTGCTGGCAGTTCAGCCGCTTGTCTTGTGTCCATGGGCAAATTACTTGCCAGAACGTCCCTAAAGTGATTTACATATTTTACGTACTGTTGTCACTGTGAAAGACAGAGTAAGTGGAAGTACGTTGTAGAGTAACATTCAAAAAATGAGCTTTTCATTTACTGTATCTGCACATATTTCTGTTTAAACACTACCTTGTGATTGATTGTTTACATTCTTAATGAGTTCCTTATGGACACAGTCTGTGAGTTAATCATCCTCGTGTCCCCAGCGCCTAGCAGTTCCTGACACTTTATTGAATCAAAGTGCCCAAACTTTATTGAATCAGAGTTGTCTAACTTGCTTTATTTATAGTTTTGCTGTAAGTAACCATTTTATATAAGATTTAAACTGAGGTGCAATTTAGAGGACTTTCCCAGAACAGTGGTTCTCAATTTATCCTGGACCAAGAAATACATTTTACATCATACCGTTATACACACATGTAACAGAAACCAAATATTCAGGAAACACCTTGCTCTGGGTCATGTCCTCCAATAACTTCTATTTCATTATATTTCATTCATTTAAAATAATGCTGGTGTAACCCTTTGAAATGATTTTGGGGTCCTCTAATGGGTTGCAGCCTACAGTTTAAAAGATACCTCTCAAGAATGCAAGCTTCATGAGAAAAAGAATTTCATCATGTTTGCTTTACGTTGCTACCGCTTGGCACATAGTAGGCATTCAATAAATATTGTTTGAGTGAGTAAAAGAATGGAGATGCTCTTTTCCATAGGCCACAGTTAAAAACAAGGTAAAGGAAAAGGCATTACAGACTCCTTGCTGCATTGCAATTCATCAAGCATTTGAGTGGTCTGCTAGTATAATACAATGCCCTAGGCAGCATGGAGATCCAGAATTCAAGAAGGCTCAGTCTCAGGCCTCGTTCAGTTTAGAGCCTAATCCAGGGGCACAGTCAAGTACAGGGAGGCCATACAAGACGTTTTAAGATCTTACTAAAATATCTGACACCAGCCATAGGCACAACCAAAGCAAGCACCAGGTAAGGAAGATTTGCTGAGAACTTGGTTTTCTGGTCAGCTGTGGGATCAGGATCAAGTACCCAGCCCATCAATTTCTCATCACTAGCAGAACCAAACTGTAGTTTCTATAAAATAGTTTAGTCTTAAAAATATTCAAGGGGCATTTGGTTCACCGGTGATTTGACTTTTAAAAATCTATTTCTCCTTTAAATATCTTAACAGTCCACAGTGATCCTGTGCCTGGCTTGTGGTGGGTCCTAAAACTAGGTCCTTTGAGAAGCACAGTAATTTGTTTTTGAAAATTGGAAGAGAATACTAGCTTCATATGAAATCCATAGTGTTTTCCTTGGTTTTAAGTTATCCTGTAAATTTGTAGTTTTATGTACTCACACTCGAGAGTCCAGGAGCTTTTAAGTGTGGAAAGCACAGTCTTTAGATCAGCCTTGGGCTAACTTTAAAATTCATCATCAAAACTGGAACTTGAGAATAGAAGAGGGTGCAGGCAGAACAGTTGTGTGAGACAAATGTAAACTGGGACTGTCCCAGGAAACTAGCAGTACCACTACCCTAACTGTAGTATAGTGCCCTGCCCTAGCTTTAGTGTGTACGCTTGGTTACATTGTCTCAAAAGGAGAATAAACTTGACAGAACATTTACAGAACTTGAATACTATTAACTAAAAAGATAGTGGCAAATCTTTTGTAATCAGGAGAAATTACTTCCTGAGATCAAGGCTTACTACCCAACGTTATCAACAATTTATAGATAATGGTGTAATGAAAATGTTTTTGTTATATAAAGTTTTTTTCCCCCTAAGACCTAGAAAGTGAGTGATGTGCTTATTTTAGATAATATTCTCTGGCAATGAAAAGATTGGACGTTTTCTTAGAAATAGTAATGGAATAAGATCTATATGTGGTGCCATCTTTCTTACAACATAACACAAATTAACAGATAGCCCCGGATGCTTATGGTTTCATCTGGAAAAGATACTAGGCTATCTCAGCTCGTTCAGTGAGTTTTTATCGACTCTGCTTTACACTTAGCCCGATGCTGAGGCTCTACAGATAGCATTTTAATACAGTTTACTATTAAATAGTATTTGCTGGGACTCCACCCAGTAGTAAGCAAAAAGACCTCCTGAGCTAGTTCAACAGTCTGGATACCGAGGACAGTTTTCCACATAGTCGGCACTATACGAATTACCCCACAGCCTCCACTACTCAGTTTATTTTTCATGTTTAACTCAGTAATTGAAATGCCTTCTCTTTTTTTTAAGCACCTTTTTATGGGAGGTAAGTAGAATACATGCTTTAATCTTTATGAACACTGGTTCTAGGTTTTTTGGGGAAACTTTTAAGGAAGTCAGGCCCAGGACTTAAGTGGTTATAGCAAATATTTTAAGTTCCAGACTAGGGCAATTGCATTTATTGTCATTGCTGCTTTCAAACAGGAAACATAAAATTTTTATTAAGTTGATAAGGCAAATTACTGACTGAAATGAAGCTGAATGAAAGTTCCCTATCAGAAGAATAATGTAACATTTTAATATATGACTATAAAATGCCACAGTGAAGTCACTTCTGTAAATATTGCTTTAAAATAACAGATGGAAAATACTCAGGCCAGTTTTTTGTATTAAGGCAAGATCGAGCTCAGAAGTAATTGTAGTTATTTAATGTATTTGTTGCCTTCCCACATGTTTTAAGATGATAATTTTTCTATGAAGTGTTTCCTTTTACCTTTTATTATATTTATATTGAAAATGCTTTGAAAAGCTTGTAAGCTGGAGCCACAAGGGTGGGCATCAGAAGAGGTAAGCGTAGGTTAGGGGGCCCTTCCTTGGCTTTCATCTGTTTGCTTAGGAAGTGTGAGGTGTTCAAGTCCTCCTGCCAGAGCGAGCTCTTCAGCTTCTTCTCTGGTCCTTCATAAGTGTGGTAGTAGCATCCTGTGAAACCACTGCCTTACTTACAGAGACCTTTTAGCAAATCTGTGCTGCTCAAGAATATAAATAATTGCTTGTGAGAGTCTTAAAGTAGAATCCAATTAATTCTGCCATTGTTTGCCATTCAGTTTAATGAGTCACTGCTCTTGATAATTTGACATCAACTCCCAAAGATTCTTGAAAGTTCTGAGAATTAACAGATAGCTAAAACTAATCAGCTTATTTACAAGTGCCTACAAGCCTTTCCCAATACGTAAAACAAAAGTATTAGAGAAGGATCACATGGTCAGTAGAGGTCTGTGTCTGCTACTGCCAACTCCTACGGTTTACCATGGGTCAGGCAGTCACCTAAGTCTTTATACATATTCATTTAATTCTTACAATAGTCCCCTATGGTGGATGCTGTTTATTATCTCCATTTTATAAATAACGGACAGAGAAGAGAGCATCTTTCCCCAGGCAGAAAGCTGGCAAATCATGAATTTAGCCAGAATCTGAAGCAAAGCATTCTGGCTCCAGACTGTGAATTGGAATCAGACGCTTTTTGAAACCCATTAGGTACCTTAAACAGGTTATCTGTACGTAGAGGAAGAAACCAAGGCAAAGAACTCCAGTCTCCTGACACCAGCCCGCTGTCTTTTCCACTGTAGTTCAGATGCTTCTACTCAGGTGGGTTGTTATGCTTGGATCAACCTTTTCTCATCTGGGTGGTCATCTCTGAAGGAAAGTCGAATGTGATAGAAGCCACGTCCTTGCGGTCTTACCTGGTTGGAGGAACACTGTCTGTGGGCTTTCCCGTTAGACCTGGAGGGAAAAAGAGAGCCTTAGATTAAGCGGACCGAATAATATCCTCAATCTAGATGATTTAGGCAGGTGGTTGATGTGGCGGTGTTGTGGTGACTCTGCTGTTGTGTCGTGGTCTGAGAGATACTATTTTGTGGTAGCGTCTGGCAGGTTTACTCTTTTCCTTTGGTATGTTAGAAAGGGCTTGAGAAGTATCAGGCAGTGGATTAACTTTCAAATGAAAACATCTGATTTCTCCACACACTCTGCTGAGGGAATCCATTTCTCAGCACTCGGTAAACCCGGTTATCTGAGCACCTGTAGGGGACCCACCCCTGAGGCTTTGTGTCCTCTCTCACATGGCGTGGCCCCTGATAGCTGGGGCCGGTGTCATGCTCTAGAACTCTGGGAGCAGCGGTTCTCAAACTAGTCCTCCGAATGCTAGTCGTACTCCTGCACTCAGACCAACCTTTGGGAATGGAAGGGAACTTTTCCAGGTCATGTGAAAGGCTTGGGCACAAAACTGACCTGCATTATCCATTGTTCCCAAGTATGTAACTAACTGTAAACTTTGGCATCTGCTACTATTTAGTCAATAAAGGCAGTGAAGGCGGATCCAGCAAAAATTCACAGGAAGCCTTGCTAACATCCAATCATATCTCATTGAGCAGCTTGTTTTGTTTGTTTGTTTTTCATGCATGTGTGTTCTTGGCTGGGATTTCATGTGGTGTATTTATATTTTTTTCTTTTCAAGAATGTCAGTGTTTTATGGTGTTCTACAAAAGCAGGAATTTCCACATAGGTTTGAGAAGCTCTGTTGAGCCTTGTAGGGAGATTTTCACTCCAGAGACGCCATGTGAAATGTGTTGACGGTAGTAAATACTTTTTTAAAGTAAAGACAAAGGATGGAAACCATATTGGAGAAGCACCTAGAAACCACCATTAATTTGAAACATCTTGAACCACGAGAGGAAAACTGTTAAATTGCTATAAGGGAAGTTTGACATCTGAAGTCATTCAGTAAAAGGCTCAGTTGTCATAGTTTTTGGTTTTGTTTAGAGTTATCTTATAGAATCCCCACTTAAAATAGGCACCATCCACATTGCCTGCACTGCCTTGGCAGGACTTTGAAACTGAAGGACTCGCCAAGGCACGCTGACCTTGAATTTAACGCCTGGCTTCAACCAGCAGCTTGGCCAGTTTTTCCAGATCGAGCCTTTCAGGCATGTGCTCTAATAATAGAGCAAGGAAGCCCGAATGGGAGCAGAAACATTTGGAGGGCATCTCTCTCTATGACCAGTTCTCCCTGGAAGGCTTTACCCTCTTTTCTTCTGAATTCATTCAGGAAAAAAAATAAAAAATAATCACAGCAAAGAAAAACATTGACTCTACTTCATAATGTAAATTCTAAAAATTTTGGCAGCAATGTGCTGCTGTTCATATGTTCATTCTGGTAGCTGACCAGAATACATCTATTTAGAGTTGGGTTTTTGTTTTTGTTTTTTTTTTTTTCTGTTTTTGATGTGTTATTTGTTTATAGCCTGCTTTCTACATGTTTTTGAAGGCAGCTGTCTGGAATTAGGAATGCAGTCTGTAATTTGAGAAGTAACATATTTAAAGGTTTTTGATTGGGGGTGAGAGTTCAAGAACCAATTGGACCGTGTTTTGTATTATTAGAAAATGTTTAAAGGTCAATAGTATATTTTTAACTGTTGTTAAACAGTTTTGACTTTTTGTCAAAAGTCCCATATTCATAATCTGCATATTTCTTTCACTCATAGTGAAGTTTATGTTGGACCATTTGTTAGAACAGAGAAATGGAAACTTTTTTCTTCATGATTTTCTTGGTTTTCATTTTGCTAACAGAGGGAAAACTTTCCTAAAATGCCTTTTTTTTCCCCAAAAAGAACTAAGTGTGTATTGTATTTAAAAGAAAATTTATCATTGGGGGATATATGTTATTTATAGAACAGTTTGTGTTTACGTTTGCCAACTATAAAATGATAGGCCCTTCTGTTTGCTACAAGTTAGTAATCCTTTATTTATAGCATATTTTTAAAGTTTTCTTGAGATACAATTCATATACCATACATTTCACCCTTGGTGTACAATTCAGTGGACTTTAATGTATTCACTGAGTTCTTCAACCACCAGGAAATTTGTCTTCATACTAAAAAGAAACCCCATCCCATTAGCAATCACTTCCATTTCCCTGCACACTTCCTAGTCATAGGTAACCACTATTGTACTGTTCTTTAAATTTACCTATTCTGGGCATTTCGTGTAAATGAAATCATACAGTAGGTGGTCTTTTCTGGCCATGCATGTTTTCAAGGTCCCTTCATATCACTGCATGTATCAGTACTCCATTCCTTTTTATTGAGAAATAATATTACATTGTACAGCTACCACACCCAGTCATTCAGTTGTCCATCAGTTGATGGACACTTAGATTGTTCCCTTTTTTTTTTTTTTAAGATTTATTCATTTATTTATGATAGAGAGAGAGAGAGGCAGAGACACAGGCAGAGGGAGAAGCAGGCTCCATGACGGGAGCCTGACACGGGAGTCAATCTCGGGACTCCAGGATCGCGCCCTGGGCCAAAGGCAGGCGCCAAACCGCTGAGCCACCCAGGGATCCCCAGATTGTTCCCATTTTGGGCTGTTTTTGGTAATACTGCTCTGAATGTTTTATCATTTTCAGAGTTACATTCTTTTGTTAAATTTATCCCTATTTTTTGATGTAATTGTAAATGGAATTCTCTTAATTTCATCTCCTTGTTCATTGCCAGTGTACAGAAATGCAATTGATGTTTGAGTATTAATCTTGTACCCTGCAGTCTTGCTGAACTTATTACTTTCAATAGTTTTTTAGTGGACTTTTCTATATGCAAGAGCATGTCATCTGCAAATAGACATGATTTTACTTCTTTTCCAACCTGGCTGTCTTTTATTTTTCATTCTTTTTTTTTTTTTTCTTGTCTTTTGTTTTTCTTCTCTAATTGCCCTGGCTGGAATTTTGAGTACAGTATCTTCGTAGCGGCAAGAGCAGACATCATTTCTTTGTTCCTGATCTGAAAGGGAAAGAAGGCATTGTCTTTCACCATTAAATATGATGTTAGCTGTGCGTTTTCATAAACACCCTTTTTCTGACTGGGGAAGTTTCCTTCTATTCCTAGTTTGTTGAGTGTTTTTATCATGAAAGAGTGTTGGATTTTGTCAGTTGCTTTTCTGCATTTAATGAGATGATCCTGTGGATCTTGTCCTTTTTTCTCTTGGTATGGTATATTTTGAATATTAAACCCATCTTCCATTCCTGGAATAGATCTCACCTGTGTATGGTGTGTAGGCAGTCCTCTTTATATGTTACTGGATTCAATTTGCTAGTATTTTGTTGAGGATTTTGGAGTATTCATAAGAGCTGTTGATCTACAGTTTTCTTGTGACGTCTTTGTCTAATTTTGGTGTCAAGTTAATTCTGGCCTCATAAAATGAATTGGAAAATGTTCCCTTCTGTTTTTTGGAGTAGTTTGTGAAGAATTGGTACTAATTCTTATTTAAAAATTTGGTGGAGGGGCACCTGGGTGGCTCAGTCAGTTAGGCATGTGACTCTTAATTTCAGCTCAGGTCACGATCCTCAGGGTCGTGGGATCAAGCCGCATGTCGGGCTCTGCATTTGGTGGGGAGTCTGCTTCTCTCCCTCTCTCTCTCTCTCTCTCTCTCTCCCCTACCCCTCTACCCTCCTCCACTTGTGCACATGCACGTGAGTAAATAGCATCCCCATTAATTCCTGCCTGGCACAGATTATTAAGACAGCCTTTGGGGGGAAAAGTGATGTTAGGAGGAGTAGGCTTCTGCTGTTTAATACTATCCAAAGGAATATCTCTGGTTAAGACAGCCTTTTCCTAACAACTTGGGAACTTCCTAAAACCTTGAACAAAAACACCTGACCTGATTGTCCAACTTTGCATCTACGAGTGGAGGCAGATGCTGTCACTTGCAAAGCTATCAAGTATTCATTTTTCATTGTAGTACATCAGCACTTCATAAGAAACCTTATATAGATCATATCTCATTAGAGTGAATTCCAAAGGACCAACCAAATTTTTGGATAGTACATTTCTCTCATTTTTAAGTTTCTCTAATTTTATGGATTTTCCAACTCAAAAAACGTGTCAAAGTATACCCTTTTCTTTATTAGAATGTAAGGTCTTGAATACAGGGAAATTTCAGGCTCTATGAAGTAAAGTACATACTCACAACTTGAAGGAGTTCTAAGCATATGGGATTATTTTCATTTGTGAAAGGGCAGGAAATAAAAGATTTCTGAGTTCAGGATTCCCACTCTGGGGGGCACCTGGGAGGCTCAGTTGATTGAGCGTCTGCCTTCAGCTCAGGTCATGGTCCCAGGGTCCCCAGGGTGCTGGGATCAAGCCCCACGTCAAGGCTCTGCTCATGTAGAGGCTGCTTCTCCCTCTTCCTTTGCCTGCTTCTCTGCCTGCTTGTGTGCACGCTTGCTCGCTCGCTCTCTCTCTCTCATTCTCTATCAAATAAATAAAATCTTTTTAAAAAATCTGTATCAAGAACACTGGAATTTAGTATATTCTGTCTGCAGTTATAACATTAAAAAAAAAAAAAAAAAAGATTCCCACTGTGACCGTGCATTCCCATTCTCATCCTGGCCAAAAGTCACTGTCTACATAGGATTTTTATTTTCATGAAAACCTTTCTGTGTCTTAATAAAACACTTAAATGTCCATTATAGAAACTTATTATAAAAGCACTTTTGGAAAGCTATTTGGTGGACAAGTAAGAGATAAATTGTTAAAGTTAAGGGATATTAGACATTAAAGAGAGATAAATGTTGAGTTTACTAAGAGTTTAAAACCTTTTGATTATTGCAGATAAATCATTTTGGATATATCTCTTTTTGGAAAATATTCTGTATTTTGAAAGAAGCTCACATAGTAAAAAGAGAAAAAGGTCACCTTTAAAGTAGAGCCATCTGCGTCCAGAACAAAAGCCTGCCAGTGCTGCTGTTAAGGAAATCAGCAGTATACAGACCAAATTATTGGTGCAAACAGTATAAACAATGGAATTTTTCAAATGGGAAAGGCAGTTTAAGTCCTAGAGAAGCTGGCTGCCAAGGAAACCACTGACTGGAAAAAGACTAGCCAAATTTTTATGCAGACTAACATGATCACCTTGTGATAGTTTCTGATCTCATCCTCTGAAAAGGGAGAGAAAGTGGGAGGAAAGCAAGAAACTTGGAAAAGCATCTCTTCTGTTTTAAGGAGGCGAGGACTAGATCATTCTTAGTTCCCCCTAACTTTTTATTTTGAAAATGTTTATGACTTAAAAAAAAAAAAAAAGCTTGAAAGAAGAGTATAGTCTGTATACTCTTCGCCTAGATTCACCAATTTTTAACCGTATTTGTTTTCCCATAATCTCTCCTACACATACATACTCACCTTCACACCCACACAGAAAGTTAAGTCACAAACATTAAAGCATTTCATCTCTAGATACTTCAACATGTATTTCCTAATAAAATATTCTCTACCTAACCACAGTACTATTATCACACCCAAGAAATTTTCCATTGATTAATATTTCCCCTGATAATGTCTTAGGAGAGGGGGATTTAACCTAAGAGACAGTCAAGATTCCTTCATTGCATTTAATTGTCATATCTTTTCCATCTACTTTAGAGAATAGCCACCTTTCTTTTGACTTTTATGTCACTATTTCTTAAAACATCAGGTTACTTTTCTTATAGAAAGTCCACAGTCCAGACTTACTGATTTTTTTTCTTATGGTTATATTCTGTTAAACATATGTGATAAGAAAACTAACAAAGGAAATGTTGTGGCCTTTCTATTTTATCACATTGGGTGGCACATAACATCAGTTCATCCAGCTATTGATGATGATACTCTGTTTAATCATCCATATAAGGTGATATTCACCATATTTTTTTCATATTTCCAAGGTATCTTTTTTCCTTAGAATTTAGAGAAATGTAGGGTTCAATACTTTGAGACCATATGAACATTGTTCTCCAACAACCTTCTTTTTCTCTAAGATCAGGAACAAAACCAAGATGCCCCACTCACTTACCATTTTTATTTAACATTATATTGGCATTCCTAGTCATAACGATTAGGCAAGAAAAAATAAAAGGCATACAAACTGGGAAAGAAGAAGCAAAAGTGTCACTGTTTGTGAACAACATGATACCATTTATGGAAAACTCCACCAAATAACTGTTGGAATTCAGTCCAGTTGCAGGATACAAAATTAATATATAAAAAACAGTTGTGTTTCTATTCACTGATAAACTATCAGAAAAATCAGGAAAACATCCAATTTACAATTTCGCCAAACTGAATAAAATACCTAGGAATAAATTTAACCAAAGAGGTGAAAGACCTGAATGCTGAAAGCTATAATATGTTGTGGGGGGGGAAAAAATGAAGAAATAGGAAGCAAGACTTTGTCCTCAAGGGAAAGAATCAATAATGTTAGGATATCCATACTACCCAGAGCAATCTACAGATTCCATGCAATTCATATTAAAATTCCAATGACCTTGTCCACAGAACTAGAAAAATTCTAAAATCTGTGTGGAACCACAAAAAACTCTAAATAGCCAAACCAATCTTGAGAAAGAACAAAGCAAGAGGTATCACATGCTCCCTGATTTCAAACTACAGTACAAAGCTATAGTAATCAAACAGTATGGTATTGGCATAAAAACAGACACATACACCATTAGAACAGAATAGCTGACAGAAATAAGCCCATGTATTTTGGTCAATTGATTTACAACAAAGGAGGCAAGACTAGAGATAGAGAAAGGACCGTCTCTTTAACAAATGGTGTTGGGAAAACTGGACCACTATTTTATACCATATACAAAATCAACACAAAATAGATTAAAGGCTTGAGTAAGACCTAAAATTATGAAACTCCTAGAAGAAAACATGAGAGATGATACTGATACTCCTTGATACTGATCTTTGCAGTAGTGTTATTTTGGATCTGACTCCAAAGGCAGGGGCAACAAAAGCAAAAATAGATGGAACTGCATCAATCTAAAAAGCTTCTGCACAGTAAAGGAAACCATCAACAACATGAAAGGGAACCCACTGAATGGGAGAAAATATTTGTAAAGAACTAACACGACTCAGAGCAAAAAACGATCTGATTAAAAAACGAGCAGATGATTTGAATAGATGTTTTTCCAAAGAAGACATTGCAGATACATGAAAAGATGGCTCAGTATCACTCGTCATCAGGAAAGACAAATCAAAACTACAATGTGATATCACGTTACACCTGTCAGAATGGCTTTTATCAAAAAGACAAGAAATAACAGTATGTAGAGAAAAGGGAGCCCTCCGCACTATTGGTAGGAATGTAAATTAGTGCCGCCACCATGGAAAACAGTATATAGATTCCTCAATAAATTAAAAAGAGAGCAAGCAACCTTGTAAGCAAGAAATTCCACTATTAGTTGCCTATCTGGGGAAAATGAAAACATTAACCCCGGAAAGATATATTCATTCTTGTGTTCATTGCAGATTTATTTGCAATAACCAAGATAATGGAAACAACCCAACTGTCCATCTGTGGATGAATAGCTAAAGAAAATTTGATGGATTGATAGATAACTCAGCCGTATGAGGAGTGTGTGTGTGTGTGTGTGTATTAGCCATAAAAAAGAATGAAGTCTTACTATTTGCAATAACATGAATGGACCTGGAGTGTATTATAAGTGAAATAAGGCAGGCAAAAGACAAATACTGCATGATCTTATGTGTGAAGTCTTAAAAAATCAAACCAAACCCAGGTTCATAGATACAGAAATTAGAGTGATGGTTGCCAGAGGGGAAGGAGGTTGAGAATGGAAAAGCAAAATGGATGAAGAGAATTAAGAAGTACATACTTCAAGTTATAAAATAAATAAGTCATTGGGATGTATTATACTGTATGAGGAATATAATCAATAAAAGTATTAATGTTGTAAGGTGATAGATGGGAACTAGACTTATTATGGTGACCATTTCACAATGTATGTAAATATCAAATTGCTGTATTCTGCACCTGAAACTAATATAACATTGTATGTCAATTATACCTCAATAATTTTTTTCAAATTTTTCAGGTAAAAGTGAAAGCATCCCTCTATTGCTTCATTTCCTCCTCCGCTATATCTCCACCCCCTTTTCTAAGCTATTAACAGTTTGATCTGTATCTTCAACTTTCTTTTGCTGTAATCAGTGGTAGTTTTGTTGTATTTTTTCATATTTAGCACAAAACATACACAAAGGACCTATTTATTTATTTTGCAAGTATGTGATCATACCACAGGTAACATATCACGACTTGGTGTTTTACTTTATGTCTCTTAGGTATTTTCTTATGTTCATATGTATCGAGTTACCTTACTCGTTTAGTATCTTTATGATAGTTAATAATACAGATTTACTGTAATTTTTTTAACCATTCCATTACTGATATTTATGTTGTTTTTAGGTTTTCAGTATTATAGACAACTGTTGTTAACATTCCGGAATATGCCTTTGCATATGTTCAAGTATTTCTGTAGAATAGATTCCCAAGAGGTAGGATGGTTAATTAACAGTTATTAATTCGCACTTCAGCAGGAGCTTCCTCACACCCTTACCAACACCGGCAATATTTAGCAATATTTTTTATATTTTCCAAATCAGATGGATTAAAAAAAGAATGGTAGCTTACTGTTTTCATTAGTATTTTTCTGTTTACTAGTGAGAATGTAAGTTCGCATTTGTTAGCCACTAATTTCTTCTGTGTGATTGCTCACTTGTCTGTGGGGGTTACTTTTTTTAAAGGAGCTTTTGTATATGGTATCCCTTGCTGTCTGAATTTTTGCTGCCTAAACTCTGGAATTAAGTAGATTTGTTAAAGTCTTGAGAAATCCCTTTCTATACATATCCTCAATACTGTATCCAAAATCAAATTGATTCAGATAAACACATTCCTAACTTGCCATCCAAATTCAGGTTGTCCAAAATCAAGAACCAAATAGAATTTGGTAGAGAATGAGACATATCCTCATTCAGATCTTTTCTTCCCTATGTCTTGTTTATCTTTCAGTGTTCATATAATTTTACACAATAAAAAGTTGAAAGTGTTTGTTTTATCTGTAGTTTTCCTGTAGAAATTCTAGGTTTTGCTTTATTTGGGTCATCTTTTCCCATCTAAGATTTTTTTCACTCTATTTTATTTTCTTCTCTATGATTGTCTTTAGACCTACTAGAACTTTTCAATACGTGAAATGTATTTTTATGCGTGAGTTTTGTCAACACATTTTTAATAGTTTATCTTTTATCATTAATAGTAAACACCACTTTTATCATATGCCACACTCTTACACATGCAAGGATCTGTTCTAGAGAGACTGTCAGTGAGTGCACTGATAACTAGATGAGAAAGTTCCCTGTTCTTTTTCAAATATTTCTTGCTTATTCTTAATTTTTCTTCCAGGTACATTTTAGGACAAAATAAGTCGACTTTATCCATTATGCTTCCTCCAGCAATGTATGCGAACAGGCACTTCCTGAGGTCTGGGAAAAACTGGCTAGGGATCTGGAACCAAGGCTAAGACTTGAATAAACTCAGAAAAATTAAAGACAAATTATCTATCCTCTAACCTAGAAGAAACCTAATGGGTTTGTAACACTGTTAAGTGTTGCCTAAGTGTTTGTAATGAGCTGTTGATGCATTTATTACCTTCTTCTAGGTAAAGCCTCTCCAGTCCTCCTTGTACCCCTCCAGAGCCACCCCCAGAATTCACATCATGATGCTGATGCACACCCTCTTTGCCCTTTCAGACATTTCTCCCCATTCCCCTCCCTCCACCCTACCCCCCACATTTTCTATCTGGGGAAATCTCATTTATTCCTAAAAACCCAATTCAGATACTACCTTTTCTGGGAATATCTACTGCATGCCAGTGTTAAAAAGATTGTGGTAGCCTTTGTGCCTCCTATTATTTGTTCCTGTATTATTGTTATCAAACTTTGAGCTGAATCAGGACATACATGCCATATATATGTCTTTTTCAAATGTTTTTGAAAAAGAATAAAATACCCCAGTCTTCAGGGAGCTCACCAGAGAATGAAATAGAAAGCTTGAGATAGAAAAGATAGAAGAAAAATAGATATGAAAGCATACATTACATGTGGTGTGTTTTTTTTTTTTTAATTCACAGGAGAGCTTTTATATCCGTTTTTTCCCCTTAACCTGACCTGGTTCAGATTTTATGGCTATGATCTAAGCCTTTACAAATTGAGACAGTCGTTTTGACCCAGGAAGGCATTCCATGTAGGATGTCATACAAGCATAGGTGCAGAGATAGGACCAAACGGACTGATACCATGGAATTTGGGGGCCGAAGGAAAAATGCTAAGAAATGGAAGGCCTAAATATTCCATGAAGGATTTGGGGGCAGTGGTTTCCTATCATTGGGAATTAAGTTATATAAATGGACAGATACTCTGAATCTCTTCTTTTTTTCCTAGTACTGGATGAATGAATACACCTCATCCATCGGAATTGGCGTTTTTCATTCAGGAATTGAAGTATATGGCAGAGGTACGTGTACACACAAGTCTAAACAGACTTTCTGAAGAGTGTTTTCTTTTAAAGGACTTTCATTGCATATCTATAGCTCTTCCTCTGCTTTTTCTCAACTGCTGCCATACATGATTGCACAAAGTAGAAGAGTTGTTTATAGTAGTTGTTTATACTGTATTTGGGAAAATATCCAAAGTTGAACATATTTGAGGAGAAAGTACTAAAGTATATGACTATATTCATGTAGTTATCTCTTATTCCAAATGCAGGGTCTTAAAAACTATTTGCCTTCTGGGATTGTTTTACCGTGACAGTTTTGTTCTGACAGATATCGGAGTTCCCAAGAAAAGAAACCTTGCACTTGGAAAACCAGTCATTATGGTCGGAGATGGGTTGGTGCTAGAGTGTCAAACTTGAAATAACAATTTCCTGAGGGAATTTCAGTATTAAATTTGTTTTTGTAGATTCACAAGTGTGTCATTACAAAGTTTAAAAAGATCACTGAGTAAATCGTGCCTTGGATTACATCGAGCTTTTTGCTCAAGAATGATGGCCTTTGTCATGAACTCAACCCTTTTATTCTTGGTGGCCCTTTATTATGATAAATATGACCAGAGCCACTCAAACCAAGCAGCTTTGTTTTTAACAGCTTTTTCCTTTGTTCTAATTTCCACTGTTGGTGCAGGATAATTTCTCCCAGATCAAGTTGTAAGCAGTAATGGTCTGCATAAGGCAGACCACATTGCCAGTTCCATCAGGGTTGTAATAACATATTACTTTGCATCATAAACTCACCCTGTAGCAAAAATGTCTTTTATTTGCCTCAGCCAGGCAGCCTTTGTACAAGACCTCTAAGAACACGTGATTGCAGTCTCTACCCTGGGTTACCCATGAAGGTTACAGACCGGCGTTAGCTAATACAAGGAACAGGCTCATTTCCTCAAAAGTGTCAGTATGGCATTTATTCTGTGCCTTTCTTACATTCCACATTAGCTGCTTCTGGCTGCAGTATAGCATAGAAAATGTTAGCTATAAAGATCCTCCACCTAAGCTCCATATTACTCAGAAGGCTGCATCTACCAAATCATCCCCCAAAAGCAATGAGGCTCCTGCCGAGAAAGTTCTGGGGGTCAGAGTGTTGCTATGGGTGGATTGTAGTCTCTGGGTTTGCTCCCTTGTGTGATCTGGCTTTTGCCAAAGTTGCATGTCTTCGTTTTTAACTGAACTTCTATGATGTGTTACAGTCTTTTAAGTGCCATCAAGTTCTGAAACACATGATCATGCCGCTGTGACATAGAGAAGGACATGTGGCAGTTTCTCCATTTTTCAGACAAAGGAGCCCAAGCTCAGATCTGCTGAAAGTCCCACTACTAATAGTTAATAGAACTAGGACTTGAACCCAAGTGTTTTTACATACTAGTCCATTATTCTTTCACCTGGCTAATCATTGCTCCCCAACATGAAATGATGTAGGAATAATTAGAAACATAGTCTGAACTATGGAAGCTTAGCCAAGCTCAGGTCAATATCTTGCTGTAAGTGAATGACACTTCTTGAATAAATGAACAAAAAACTCTGCAATTTTTCATACTGGAATTGAGGAAGTAAAAAATCTAAACATAACCTTTCTATGTCTGACCTGATTATCTACAGTGTTTTATAAATTCTATCATTAAGGTAATTTTTACTGTCTATTTCAAAATTGAATGCCAGACACTTTATTTCTTATCCACATCCTTGCGTTTTCTCTGGAAGGTCTGAATCCGAAATAAATTTGGTAGCTGCCTTGTTCTTTTCCATGCTTTCTTCTAAGACCTTTCATAATGTATTTAATACATTTTAAGCGAAGAGGTTAATTAATTGTTTTTTTTAGAAGAGGTTAATTTAAACATTGGTTTGTAATTTTGAAAATAGGTCTGCTAAGATTTGCCACTTCAATATCTAAGTATCCTTGACCAGGAATTTTAGTTATTTCCTTATCTGAAAGCACTCTCTGCTTCTGTTCTGGATGAGAGTTGATATCTTGTGAGCCTGTAGCACAAGTGGTTCTCTCCTAGCTAAAAGATTTGCTGTGGGGAGAGTGTGTGAGTAGGTGTATGTGTTAACCTGGCAGCTTATTTTTTCTTGAATGGAATGAGGGGAATTGAATTCGGTTTTTCAGGCTTGCTAATGTTTTGCTCCTACTCAAAGATAAACCAAGAGTCTTCAACCCAGGAGCCATGCAAAATCATTGTTATTAGACAGTTTTTCTAGTAAAGTGTAAGATTAACATTTGATCACTTTAATTTAGGAAATGACAAAACACTGAACTGACCACCCACTTAGCTCGCCACGATAGCTCGGAGAGAGACCACGTTCACCTGTGAATGTTGGTCAACTCTGCTCTCGCCAGCACACACAAAATAAAGGGACAGGTCAGGATCACCTTGGAGTGTCCTTCGTTATTAGAGTTTCAGGCCTTTTGTATCAACTGTTGTGTACAAGTAACAGCAGAATGAGTTTTTTTGTGAAAGCATTGATAACCTGGAAATATTTAGATGGTATCATTATTATCCTCATTTATTAAAGCTAATTCAGCATTCTGGTTAAGTTTTGTGTGATAAATACTAAAAATCATGAGTTTTCTCTTTTCAGAATTTGCTTATGGTGGCCATCCTTACCCCTTTTCTGGAATATTTGAAATTTCCCCAGGAAATGCTTCTGAACTAGGAGAAACATTTAAATTTAAGTAAGTAGGGAGGATAATTTTTATTACACTGTCTTAGGTACCAAAGCGTGTTTTCAGGCATACAGAATTCATTCTGTAGATGAAAATCTAGGAAGTTAAAATGTTTCTTTAACATTGTTTTAGTTGCTGACACTTTATTTAAAATTGAATCTATCTGAAGTTGTATAAAGATGGGAATCGGCCAGATGAAGTGCCTGAAATAACCTAGTCTGTTGCTTTTATTCAGGACCCACGTAAGTTATTTTGTGTACTTTGAAAATGTTCTCACCTTGGTATGACTTGGGTTCTGCTTTAGAAGACACTCATATGTAGTGATTGTTTCCCCTCTAACCTCCCACACGGGGGGAGATAGAAGACAATTTTCTTGTGACCTACCCAACACTGTTGGAAATCTCTTCATTTTTCAGGTGACAGCTTCCCTTGTGGTGAGCAAAGCATAGCATGCAGGGATGTTGACTTACTATGCTGTACACCTGAAACTAACATTTTGTGTCAACTCAAGTAAAAAAAAAAAAAAAAAGTTTAAATATTTAAAAATAAAATACCTGAAGAGGGAAAAAAAATGGTCAGTAGGATTTTTATTTTAGAGAGAAAGAGTGCAAGCAGGGCAGGAAGGGGCAGAGGAAAAGAAAGAGAATCCCAAGCAGGCTCCTTGCTCAGTGTAGGCCCAACGTAGGGCTTGATGTCATGACCCTGAGATCATGAGCTGAGCTGAAATCAAGAGTCAAGAGGCTTAACTAACTGAGCCCCCCAGGAGTCCCATACGGTAGGATTTTTTTTTTTTATCTTTTCATTTTTCCCAATGAAGGGGACACTGTTTTATACATTTGAAATAACCAAACAGTTGGTTAGCTGAGAAACTGTTATAAAGGTGTGTATATTACATGTTTTGATAAACCAAACCAAAGGTTCTGGAGCCTTACGCGTAGTCAACAGCCCTGAGATTCTGAATGCTTAATAATCAAATTACCATTTCTTAATTAAGGTTTGCATTTGAAGAGGTGTTTAGAATCTTAGTTTCAAGGAGCTTTAAAGAGACTTTTGGGTGTAAGATCATTAACTTGCCAAGTAGAAAGCCATGAAATGAGGTTGGAATTCAGGATAGGGCCACACATTTTTTATCACTACTAAGTTCATGGTTCTCTCAGCCTGTCACTGATTTGCTATAATGCCATCCTGAGTCTATCCCTTAGGTCTCCCTTTTAACAGGAGTACTAGATGGAAGGATTTTCTAAATATTTTCACTTTTTTTGGATGCCTAGATATAGATACCTTGTATCTGACTAAAATTCTGCTTTCTGCTGGATAATGTCTATTGCATTTCCAGGGCAGTAGTTGCTGGTTGGGTGGAGGGTGTTTATTTTTTAATTTGGGGGTTGGTTAGTTGGTCGGTTTTATAATGGTGTTTAAAAAAAGAAGAAGAAAAAGAAAAAAAAAATGGCTGGTGTTCATCTCACAATGGCACAGAGGCAGATAATGTAAAAGACTCTCTCCGAGTGAGACGATGCCAGCTCTGACGGCCAGCATCATTGAGCAGGAGGATTTGCAGCATGGCTCTGGTTCTCTAATAACCTGCCTGCTTCCACAGTGCTGGTGAAAATAATGTGCTGCTACGTTTTTAATACACAACACACCATTTCATAGAGAAAATGACCACGTTTGCATTGGTGTGATTCAGAAGTAACATACTTGGGAGTTTATTGTAGGAAAGGAGAAACTCAACAGAAAGTTTAAAAGGATCTCATTTACCTTTTTAGTCTTATTGCATTAACTCGGTTTTGTTAGGCCGGTCAGTATTCCTGGAAATAAGCAAGTCTTTAAAAAAAAGTGCTCTGTAGAAAGGTGTAAAACTCACACAGTCCTGTTTTGTTTTGTTTTTTTTTCCCTTTCCTCTTTTTTTTTTTTTTGTTCTTCAAGAGAAGCTGTAGTTTTAGGGAGCACGGACTTCCTGGAGGATGACATAGAGAAGATCGTGGAAGAGCTGGGGAAGGAGTACAAGGGCAATGCCTACCACCTGATGCACAAGAACTGCAATCACTTCTCTTCGGCTCTGTCGGAGGTGAATTCCCTTTTCCCCTCAAATCCTTCGGCGCTGGTTGACTCGCTGTCCCGCTTCTTGCATTGCTTCTCTGCCCCTGGGCTTTCCTGATCCTTCGTGTTGCATAGAGTGTGGTACTCTGTCCCTCTTTTGTATGAATGAGCTCTCCAAGCTCAGTGGCTTCCGAGTCAGCACGGTTTTAAACTGTGACCCCGATCGCGACTTAGCCATGGGTGGAGGTACACAGATCATGGTCTCCCCTTATTTGGATTCATTTTATTACAGCCCAGAACTTGCACTCCAAAGAAATGAATGCCTTAGCCACTTCTGCCCCTTAGCCACAGGATTCTTCTTTATCTAGTTTCGTTGCCAGTGGGAGCTTTTGGGCCTGGCTCTGAAAAGTATTAATAAGTTGTTGATTTTGCCACTCTCGAAATTTGGTTCTGCCAGCTTGCACGCAGACACCTGTTTGCCTTCCTGGTTCTTGACTCCCATGCGGGAGACCAGAGCTAGATCAGAACTGCAGGACCTGAAAACAGAAAATGGAGGGAAGAAATCACAAGATCACAGAGTAAGGCCTAGAGAATTACCTAGCTCTCAAAGAGCTGCCCCACTTGCCAACTCTTGGCTACTGGAGGTGGGGGTGGTTTCAGGTCCCCCAGGAGCTGCTGTCTTGGTGGCCTGTGCACGGTTGCCCAGGTCCCCACCCACCTGGCTCCCACAGCAGGGCTCTCAGACACTGTCTCCCACACCAGCATGAAGGAGTCGGAATCCATAGAACGTGGAAATTGGCAGAGACCATAGCTAGCATCCAATCCAGTTGCCCCACTTTACAGACATGGTGAGTGTGTGTTCATCCAGGGTGTGGAGGAGCAGCTGTGCTGCCATCCCTCGTGACAGGGGCAGCTACCTGCAGAATTGGGAATGGTAGATCCAGCCCCAGGAGCCTCGGGCACCAGCTCCCCTGCTGTCTCAGCCAGGCCACTGGCCTGGGGGAGAACATGTTGCCCGGGTAATGCCTGAAGTGTGTCCTCTCCTCCAGGAGGGAAGAGAAAAGAAAAGCCCCCCAAAATCCCAGTTGAATTTGGGGGAGCCAAAAATGGTAAACCTTTGTGTTGCTTTCTCCTCCACATGGGAGGGAACATGATTAAAAAGTTGCCAGGCCTGAGCCAAGGAAGAAGGGGACTGGGATACAGTACACCACACTAATTCTTAGTCTAGCTGCTGTAGAGGCCTCCCCACCCGCTGGGATCTCCCCAAACAGCTACAGCCTCTGTCATTGCTAAGTTTACTGCAATGAGGAAAGGAAAGGGGAATTTTTTTAATGCCTTTTATTTTATAATTATTGCATCTATGGATATATGACAGGAAGTGGTGTAAAATGTTTGCATATAATTTTGCAGATGAAAAAAATAATAATTTTGCAGATGATACAGGGACCACTTCACTGCGGAATGCTACAAAGAGAAAGTGTTAGTTTGGACACAGCTTCCTTGCCTTTAATAGCCTGAGTAAATGGAGTTTAAGTCTTTTAATAATGAAAAGAAAACATGTCTCCACAGCTGAGATTTTTACTATGATTTCTGTCTATCATGGCCTCTGGAGAAAGGGAGACAGTATACAAAGAGAGACCATTTCCAGATGGACTTCAAAGTGCTAAAAAGCAATTTTTAGATACTAATGAGGTCTTGTAAAATCAGATGTCTGGCCTGTAGAAGCTGATGATTTTTCTGGCCCAATGGGCCTATTTTTTAGTGGGTCTTAAAAGGGTTAAGGAAAACCTTTCATGCTGCTTAAATTTAGAAACATGGCTCCCTGACCATGCAACATCTTGACTTTACTGCTGCCAAAGAAAAGCCTGGGCTTTTTTTTGAAATCTTGAATTCATACTCCTAATTGCCTGGGCTTGACTCTTAGGCTGAAACCTGACATTGTCTGTTACCCTTTCTGCTAAAATGAAAGCCAGGAAAGGCTTGGGGAGCAAGGCTTCTTGGGGACCATTGCAGGTCAGGACACCTGTCTTTGTCCTGTACACTGTAAAAGCCTGTGGACATGGACTGACCCCTCTGGGTTACTTGCAGGTGTCCACCAGAAAGGGCTTTTTCCCAGTGGGACCATCTGCATTGAGCTGCTCATTGGCTCTATGTTTCCAATACAGGGACTGATTGAATCCCTAACCAGTGATTCTTACCAAAAGCCACAAGTAGGGAAAGGCACGTCACCAAGACTGTGAGCCCCTGCCCACTCCCGGGATGTCTCTTGGCAACTCCCTTCACGACCATGGATCAGTTGACTGTGGGTCAGTTGTAGCATCCTGTGCAGCAGTGGGTGACGGGCAGACTGCACCCTTCTTCCCATTCTGTGCTCCTTAGCAAGGCTGTGTAGTTTTCAAATGCAGCCGTCTGCTGATTCGGGGTGGTCTCGGCTGTCCACTAGGTAAATGATCAGGGGAGGGGAGGGGAGCGGCTATATAAACACACTGAAATTTTCTGAAAATTCAGGATTTGACCCTAATTCCATATAGGATGTGCCTAGTTCAGTTATATAAAAATATTTTCTGGTAAGAACTCTTTGTCCCTCTTGTGTGCATCCTTTCTAGATCAAAAAAAGGGGCTGGATGAGAGCAGGGGATAATTTTTAAAATGTGAAGTTCGGATCGCTAAATGGCGCACACAACAAACTAAAACCCCAACCCCTGGCACCTGGGGAGGAGAAGGGGGTAGGCCTCAATGTCCTTTGTTTTTTAATATTGCACCTTCCCTGTGCTAAAGAAGAACATTGTGTTCTGTCCTTCTAAGCTGCTGCAGGCACTTTGAATTCAGCCAGGCTGCTGAGCCAGCACGGGGCCCTGTTCCTGCATGCCTCTTCCACACTCGCAAGGCTGATAACCTGGCGTTGCTGACAAAAGAACCTTTTGGATCTGACCGTCTCTGGGTAGATCCTCTGAAACCAAGATGGAGCCAGTTTTTCTGGCTGGATTGAAAACTCTAGGACGGAAGCCCTATCTTCGTCCATTTGGGCTGCTCTAACACAGTAGCACAGGCTAGGTGCCGGGCAAACAGCAGACCTTTATTTCTCACCGTTCCAGGGGCGGGGAAGTCCAAAGTCAAGGCTCTGGCAGATGCAGTCTCTGGTGAGGTCGGCTTCCTGGGTCGAGGGGTGCATGGGCTCTCAGATCCCGGGATAGGGCACTGATCCTAGTCATAAGGGCTCAGCCCCTGTGACCTCACCGCCTTCCAGAGGTCCCACTTCCACACACCATCATGCGAAGGGTAAGATTTCAGCACACCAACTTCAAGAGGACAAAATTCTTCAGTCTACAGCAAGCTCCACGGTGCCCACTCCCCGTGAGGAAGCTCACTGGGTGGGGGCCTTTTAACTTGGACTGCCTGACTCCAGTGTGTGCCCTCTGGGATTATAATTCTTGTGTGTGTCATGAAGTTGCCTCAGCCCTGAAAAAAAAAAGGGAAATCAGGCAGACTTCAGATTACTGGCCAGAGTTGTGCTAATCCTAAATGATGCTTCAGGCCGGGTAAAGAAGGTTTGTATCAAAACTCAAGGTTGAAGCCATCCGACTTTCTAAAACCTTTATGGTTAGTGGGATTTGGGATATGTCTTAACTGGCCAAGTCCAGGAACCCTAAAAGGTATATCTGAGGTCAGTACTGCAGGTTGTTCACCCGACTGCATGGGGTCCTTTGATAATATTTGCTGTAGCAACAGGTTGGCCAAGTTTGGAGGTTGAGGGTGCTGTGTGTAAAAAAAAAAAAAAAAAAAAGCTAAAACATTAGAGGCTGCTGTCCTTATAAAGGCCTGCTTATCGGGGAGGGAGCGGCCTTTCTTAATGCATCTGAGAACTTGACTTTCAGAAGGGCTCCCAACATTCTGAAGCTGGAGGAGTGGCACACCATGCCTCACCCATTTGTTTGAACAGTGTGATTTCTGCTAAACACCTGCTTAGGTTCTGGGGAATCTAAAAACTTGACACATGCTAAGGAGTGGGTACCTGCACAGCCAGGCCCCCATAAGACTTTGGATGCTGGGTGTCTAGCAAGCTTCCCTAGTGGACATTTCACATGTGTTGTCCTGGCTCCTTTGTGGGGTAATTAAATATATCCTGTGTGATTCCACTGGGAGATGCCCTTTGAATGCTTGGTATGTGATTTCTTCTGTACTTCTCATCCTCTTCCCTGTAGTGGATCATGGCTGTGAATGCAGCTGTGTGCATGTACCTCACAGGAAAAATCTCAAACAATCGAACTTATACCTAAAGGAACTAGAAAAGAACAAAGCCCAAGGTTAGAAGGAAAGAAGTAATAAAGATCAGAATAGAAATAAATGAAATCTATAGACTAAAAAGACAATAAACAGATCAATGAAACTAAGAGCTGGTTCTTTGAAAAGATAAGCAAAATTGACAAATCTTTAGCTACACTCAAAAGGGGAAGAGAGGGCTCAAATAAATAAAAAAATGAAAGAGAAGTTACAACAGATACAACAAATACGAGGATTGGAAGACACTGAACAGATTGGACAACTATGAAGAGATGGACAAATTCTTAGAAATATACAATTTTCTGAGACTGAGTCACAGAGAAATAGAAAAAAACTGATTGGACCTATTATTACTAAGGTGATTGAATCAAAAACCTTCCAGCAAACAAAAGTCCAAGACCAGACAGCTTGACTGGTAAATTCTACCAAATGCTCAAGATTTAATAATATCTAACCTCAAACTTCTCCTAAAAATGAGAGAAAAGGGAACACTTTCAAATTCATTCTACGAGGCCAGCATCACCCTGATACCAAAACAGACAAGGACATCACAAAAAAAGAAGTCACAGGCCAACATCCTTGATGAACAGAAGTGCAGAAATCCTCAACATTCGCAAACCAAATTCAACAGTACATTGAAGAGGATTCTGCACCATAATCAAGTGGAATTTATCCCAGGGATGCAAGGGCAGTTCCACATTTTCACATCCATCTGTGTGATAACCACATTAGCAACATGAAAGATAAAAATCCTATGATCATCTCAGTAGATGCGGAAAAGCACTAGACAAAACTTAGCATCCACTTACAATAAAACTCAATAAAGTGGGTAGAGAGGGAACATCCCTCAACCTAATAAAAGCCAAAGGTGACAGGCCCACAGCCCATGTCACACTCAGTGGGGAAAAGATCAGGACAAGACAAGGATGGCCACTCCTACCATTACAGCGCTAGAACAAACCACCGCATGCTTACATCTCCATATCTAGCCATTGTGTCCCTGGGGTAGATTTCTAAAAGGGGAATGACTGGTTGAAGCCTAAATGCAAAATAAACCACTACCCGCTGTAAGAGATAGGCTTTATATCGTGACCCAGTATTTATACACACATGTACACATAATGTGTTAAAACAAATTCACAATTAGCCCTCCTTTCTACAATCTAATTCATTTTAAAAATTGAAGTTATGAAGTGCCTGGGTGGCTCAGTGGGTTAAGCATCTGCCTTCATTTCAGGTCATGGTCTTAGGGTCCTCGGAATCGAGCCCCATGTCAGGCTCCCTGCTCAATGGGGTGCCTGCTTCTCCCTCTCCCTCTGCCCTCCACCACCACCCCCAACCCCACCCCCACTCATTCGTGTGTGCTCGCTCTCTCAAATAAATGTTTTTAAAATTCAAGTTACCATGTTGAATGACTCACTGATGGGTCTGGACTTGAAGATTAAAGATGTTGGCTTGATGGAGGACCAGCGTGCTTCTGAGGACCGACAAATGGGGGAGTGGTTACAGGCTGGGGGACTGGTCACCAACTGGACTCTGCCATTAAGAACTCAGCCCACGGGTGTGACTGTATCCCAGTACAACTCCTACATATCAGGAGGCTATAGTTTATAGTACCGTGTTTTTGGCTGATCAGGTCACACCACCTGGCATTGCATAAGGATGAAATCAGCTTCCCAGGAAGCACATGAATATAAGAAGGAAGGTAGCTTGTTGAGTAAAACCAGGATTTGGGAAGTAGGTTGAAAGAAGTGAATAGTCAACAGTGGCTATAAAGCTAACCTCGCCACCACTTCTGTAGTTAACCTTCAGGTACGCAGATTACCCCCCACCCCACCCCACAATGTGTCTTGGGTGTAAAATATAATGTAATACTTGTTTGCCTGGGTTTCCTAGAGTAGAGAGAGAGGAGTGGTCATTGCTTGGTTTTCCCCCAGATCTAGTTCACAGACACATTTCTCAAATACTTTTTAAGATTTTGTTTTTTGTTTTTTGTTTTTGAAAGAGTGTAGTAGCGGAGTGGAAGGGGCAGAGGGAGAAGCAGACTCCCTGCTGAGCAGGGAGCCCAACATGGGCCTTGATTCCAGGACCCCGAGATCATGACCTGAGCCCAAGCAGATGCTTCACCCACTGAGCCTCCCAGGTGCCCCTCTCAAATATTTTTAAGTCATCTCTCTCTGTGCTGCTCACCAGGTGATCAAATTTGGTCAAAACATGCCATCTTCCCTCAAGTGAGACCACTGACCCTATGGTTAAGACATCATATTTAAAGGGAATGTAACCTTTGTCACGGAAGGCTAACCCTTTGGAGAGAGAAGTTACCTTGCTTAATTACCGGTACAAGTTTATTTACATTTTAGCCAATTTTTGGACATAAATACTTTGAAACCTTTTTCCCAAATCATCAACTAAGATCACCTAATCCTAATCTTTGACCCGACTAGAGGCAAACCGCTGAGGGGACAGTGGAGGCAGGGAGCCCAGTGTTGTGTGTAGGCGGGAAGGAGGGTGAAGACAGGAAACTTAGCTGCGGAAGCCCGCAGTGTGTCCTATCTGCAGAGCCGGGCAGTGAGGCTCTGGGGTCCTAAGGATCGGGTGGGGGCTGGGGGCCACCCGCCTGGCCCACTTCTGCTTCCGTCACTGCAGTGGGTGCTGACCTGGTTCTGCGCTTGGCCCCACTGCTGACACCGACTCACACAGCCAGGTCTGCATCTGGGGAGACGGTTCTTTGCCTAGGGAGATGCGGGTCAGGGACAGAAGTAACGGTAAAATGCAGGCCAGCAGAAATGGAGTAATGAAGCCTGGTGGGAGTAGAAAAGAGTCTGAAAAGGGAGACTTCACAGACAGGAAAGGACCCAAAACCCACCACTCTGACCTGTTAAACTCCTAGTGTGTGTGTGTGTGTGCGCGCGCGTGCGCACTGCCAAGGCTTTTCCTCTGGCGTTCAGAGCACGGGTGCACACATCTCGGGGCAGTCCCAGGATCACAGACAGAAGGGAGCCCAGCAGAGTAACTTGATGCTACAGGTGTAGAAAGTAGCCACTTGAATCAGGCTTCGTAGAGAAACAGATGGGCCAGCGGAAGGGGCCCAGGGGCCACATGTCCTGCGCACCTACTTGTCTCTGCCTGCCCCACTCCCTGGCACTGGCCCAGGCCAACCTTATTCTTCTTCCTAATACAGTACCCTTTGTCCCCCGTAGATTCTCTGTGGGAAAGAGATTCCTCGCTGGATCAATCGGCTTGCCTACTTCAGCTCCTGTATCCCCTTCCTACAGAGTTGTCTCCCCAAGGAGTGGCTCACCCCCGCAGCCCTGCAGTCCAGCGTCAGCCAGGAGCTGCAGGACGAGTTGGAGGAGGCCGAGGACGCTGCTGCGTCCGCATCCATGGCCAGCACCACAGCGGGCTCCAGACCTGGGCGCCACACTAAACTATAAACGTCTCCAAAGTCACCTCTTCAGAGCTGTCTCTTGACAGTTGACTATCAACTAGAGAAAAGTAAAAGAGTAAGCGTCCTCTGGATATTTTGTATGCAAAGATGGCTCTCCCCCAAATCCCAGTTTTTCAGCTCAGGATTATATTTGTAATCAAAAGAATCACTTGGCGCAGGAGGGAGAACTTTGTATGAAGCTGCCCTCTGGTTTTTTTTACCCACTTGTAAATTTGGATTTACTTGTTTTATACGAGTTCTGTTAAGTTATGTTTACAGTATTTTGTATCGCTGTTTACAAATCTTGCATGGACTCCTGCCACCGTGAAAGAAGAAAATCTTCACGTCTTCACCAGTGAGGCAGGTCATCTTTGTACACTTCTGACAGTTGCCAGAGCTACGGCATTAACACTAGGCACACGAGAGGTCCTTGAGTGCTTAGAGTCACCATCACCTGCTTAAGAATGGTCTTTTAGGTTGGTGTTTGGTTTTGTTAGCGTTGTGGCACCCGGACACAGAGGAGAAGGAGCACACGTGGCCTGAGACCTCGGAGCCTGGGGCTCCCCCAGACCAGAGGGGGGCTTTTAATCCCAAATTCCAGTCCACTGCGGTGGGCTGGTCCATTCCTGTGTCCGTCCAGCTTGGACGCCTCTGAGTCTGTAGTTAAGATGGTTTTCGTTAAAGATATTCTGCTAGTCACTGAGGAGTATTTTTGCACATGTGTTGGGGGCTTCATCTTTATTTTAATACATACTGCTACCCTCCCTGCACTGGGCTGTGTTGACGGGGTTGGAAAGATCCTAAGTGGCAGCCCTCTGAGTAGCAGTGTGACTTGACATTCAACTGCTTTATAACTATTCAGGCTGCCTTTCATACTAGACCTTGAAAACTGGAGTCTGAAGCAACACTCTCCAGAAAGTTCATTATTGGATATTCCGACATTTTACGTACCATTTCAGACAGAGTGTGTTGGAGTTCGTTGGCTTGTTATGGGAGTAGCACCACCTCATCATAGAAAACCCAGTCGCATTGACTTTATGTTGAAAGATATTTGTGTGTCTTAAAATTCATCTTTTTCCGTTCTCTCAAATGTGTCTCTTACAGAACCTACCCTGAGAAAGGAATTGTCACCGCAGATAAGTCCTCATTAGCAAGGACTCTGCTCAGATCTACTCCCAGTGTGACCCTTGGATGTAAGAGCCAAGTCATTACATGTCAGATTCCATTTTTCTGCCTTAAGAATGAATGTCCTACGTAGAATATTGGGTGCAGCATATAAATTATCCAAGGCAGTGACTTCAGCTTTATAGAGATTGTTAGTTTTAAAGTCACCTACCTTTATTTCAACTTCTAGATTGGATTGTTTGCTATTGCCCTTTATAAAGATACATATCTTTGAGTAAAGTACATTTTTAACTTTTCCATCAGCTGATTTTGATTCATTTTATCAACTTAAGCCCACCCTATTCCTAGGGAAAACAAACCTTGGGTTAGAAGCCCTGACCTGAGGACAATGAAACCACTTAACCTACATGTTTTTGACTGTTCCATTCTTGGAGAGGCAAGCCTTGACAAGTCTGTCCTCAGTTCTTTAGTGGGTGCAGAGCACTCTTTTAAGAGATGGGACAGGAAGAAGAAAGGAATATAGGATCTTTGCAAGAAGTTCGCTTGGTTCAGGCATAAAAAGGAGATTTAGAATAAAACACTAAGACTCTGGCAGTGCATTTGTTCACTCAGAGGAGAGTCCTAAACCCCGGTCGGCTATAAAAACGTCTGATGCCGTTTGGGATATTTTTTAAATAATGTGGTGGATGACAGTTTCTAATGCATTCAGAGAAACATGATCTTAGTCTGTGCTGCTGACCCATGAAAAGGAGGGCCTGTCGGTTAGAGTCTTCCTGGGGAATAGCTGAGAAAACCCCATCTGTGCTCATCCGGAACCCAGCACCTCCACACACAAATGATTTCATTATTGTTGCATTGTATTTACTTTCACCTGCAGCATTTGGAGTGAAAAATAGTGTGAAGGGTCCTGGTAGAAATAAGTAGTGGCCTGAGGCCATTTATCATACTAACAATCAGCAGATAAAATCCTGGGTGTGAGCTTGCTTGCAACCCAGTTGTACTTGAGGTTGAAAAGAGAGAAATATCTTTATGTTAGAAAATCTCATATAAACCGGTTCCTCTCTGTAGTTCAGAGTTGAGGTTGAACTTAACTCACTAGCATTTAACCAGCTTTTCCTTGCCTTTGCAGAGAAAGAATTATGTTCTCAGCCTGATCTCTGTTGAGAAAAATCCAGTCATTAGGACACATGTGACATGATGGAGTCAGAGATTCTGTATTGTAACTGAGTGAAACCCATTTCTCATGGTGGGCTGGATGGTAACAGTGTGGGAGGGTCAGAAGCTACTGGTTTCTGTTGTTCCCATACCCTTGGGTGAGTGAATTGGTTGGTTGGTAGGTTGGTTGGTTTTGTCAACCCTAAGAGGGGGCATCAGTTTTGGAAAGTGGGAGTCCGGAGTTGTAGGAGGTGGAGTCAAAAGAGCCTCCGCTGGATGCCTGAACCCCAGCCAACTGTTGCTCTGACCCACAGCAATAGCGCAAAGCTCCCTTCACCAGCATTTGTACAGAGCAGGAATTCTGGTGTTAGCCGATGGACGCCATTGTGTGTACGAGGAGAGTCCACGCTACAGACAGCGGCGGGACTCCGTATCCGTGGCTTCTCTCCATCACAAAACGGGTAGAAACACATTCACTGCTTCAGGGCTCTAATCTGTGTGTCTTCTTTTGGCTCCATTTCTGCAAGATATTTGGTCGTTTTGATACATGCTGTGTTTCCTTTGGGTTTTGTTCAGCAAGCTGGCCATGCTGCCATCGCATCTTCTTCCCTGCCATCTGGTCTTAGAGTGTGGCTCAGTTACTAGACTCGCCTTGTCTACGCAGTCAATACACGTCTTCACTGTTTGAGAGGTGTTACAGCTGTTAAAGAATCTTCATGAACCTGAAGATAATTTCTTGTGAAGTTGAATGCAAAATGTACTGTCATTCATAGTGTTTATATAAAAAACAAATACCAGGAATTTCACTTTTGCTACCTTGATATAGCATTGGGCTATCATGTTAACAACATTGAAATACATCGATTTATTAAAAAAAATACTTTTATAGGAAATGTTTTACGAGTGCTTTCTGACCTCCAGACTGTAGCTGTCATGTATTTATGTTAGAGGGTGGGAGGCGACTCTTAAAACCCAAGGCTTCTGTCTGCTCTGCAGAGATACAGTTGGCCCTCTTGTACATGCCTGTGCATTTACTCACGCACTTGCTTTTGAACCTGAGTCCATGGGCCAAGTCCTTAGCTGCCAAAGAGCATAACCACACTCCTCACAGGTAGTGGGTGTCAGCCCTGGCTTCCAGGCAATGAAACCAGGCTGTGAGGGGAGACACCTCCTCTGCTGTCCACCCAGAGTACGGGGGAGGGACCTACAGAGGGATGGCTCCACTGCGTGTGTGCACACCCATCTTTAGCATCAAGCAAGCAGGAGCCAGGGTGATAGGACTCCCTGTTTCCTGTACACCTGTTCCCCTTCTGCTTAGCACCTGCAACCTGAGCCTTCCTTCTCCACTGGCCTTTTTGTACCTAGCCAAGTGGTAGTTCCCTCCACTAGCTCAAAAACTTCTGAAGGTAAGTATTGTTAAATAAGTGGTGACTCTTGCCGTCACTGCCTGTCCACTCTGCTAAGAAGGAACGAATGTTTGTTCTCCCCTCGAGCACATGAACTAAAGGGACCTTCCAGGTTCCTAACAGACTGTAACAAGTTGGCCACAAACACAGGTCTGGTAAAGCAACTCCTCTTGCCTGCAAAGAAGATGCCAAATATACTGAGAAAAACAGTCCCTTTTCCCCCCATTATCATCTGCTCCTCAGGTTCTCATCACCTGGATCCTGACCTCGTGATAAGTTTGCATAAATGTATGCTAATAAAGATCAATAGCTTCATGCATTTACAACCCACTCTTGCAAGTAAATTAGATGCAGGCAGCTACTTACCTCCTTTCAGATTCTGAACCCAGAGAGCTGCTGAGCTCTCTCAAATTCATCCCTTTGGTCTGTTCCCCAAAAAGAAAATCCTCCCCAAGATTGTACCTTGGCCCTACGCTGGCCAGTGGAGATGGGTTTACTTCTTGTCCAGGCCAAGGGGAAAGCTAACGAGAGTTAAAGAAGGGGGCTTCTCTCAACCTGGTCATGGAAATGTTCGTTTCCAGAGGTTGGACGGCCACACCTTACTCTGCAACTCCATGGGCTCCATGGTCCCGATCAGGAATGTTCCATTCCCATGCTGTTGAGCACAGTAGTCCCTCTACTTGGAGCTCCTCTCTGACCCCCTCGTTTGAGAGCAGTTACCTGGTTCCACCAAATACTCCTGACCACTCAGTGGCCCCAGCTCAGGGAGCCATTGGCTGCCACACTCACCCCTAACTCCCAGCAAACGGTGGGAGCTAGCACCTGGGCAACCTTCAGGTCTCCTGAAGCTACAGGGAGAGTCACCTGCCTCCACAGGCCGTCCTTTGAGCTTTGCAGACAGGACCCGGAATACAGTTAGTAGAGCCGCTAAGGCAGGCGCTCGGATGGAGGCACGTACCCTCCGCCCTGCTTGCTCTGCACCGGAAAACGAGCGATGCGCTGGGCAGGGCAGCGAAAAATCAGAGAAGGGAAAGCTTTTCTGTCTACCCAGGACCCTCAGTCTGTGTGGCCAGTGGTTATCCAAGCCAAGTAGGGACTGGAGTTTGGGGATCAGCAATCTGGAACAAGACAAAGGCCCGCTGGGCTGGCAGCCTCAGCCCGGATCTAGGGCAGAAGGACACCCCGCCTCCCACTTCCTCCCCCCGTATCAGTGAGTGGGCACTACAGGGAGGCCCTAGCAGCACCCGGACAGGCAACTTGCAATCCCCAGAAGACCAGCATCCCCGCGAGTGACAGCATCCCCCCTCGTCACCTTGAGTCTGGACAGGCCAGTGGATTTCATGGACAAGACAAAGGAAATCGTATTATTGTCCCCCCGCTGTGTCACCTCAGGACCGGGAGGGGCCCAGTAGTCCCATTACTCCATGGAGCCCTCACAACAGCCCACGTCTTGATTCCTGCTTTACACAAAAATGATCACGTGGTCATTAGCACAAGAACATGCAGGTGGCACAGGAAACACCTCTGAAACCAGCCCATCGTGAAGCTCCTGCTTCCATTCAGCACCTCAGGCTCCTGAATCCCGATCGGCATGTGGACGAGACTCCGGGCACGAGGGTCACGGGAGCCCCTCTCTGTCCCTCCCAACTCTGTTCTGTGCACTCTGAGCCTTCTCTGTCCGCAGAAATGAGAACTTCTCAGGCGAGGCAACTGTCAGGCAGCCTGTCGTCTGTTGGACACACGAATGTCTGAAAGATCGGGCAGTTGAATCTCCCTCAAACTTCAAGAGAGATACGGTGTGATTTTCTGAATGTCGCCTGGGTTTGGCTGAATCCATATAAATTACTCAAGGGGCATTCCAGCTGGAGCTGCTGCAAGGAGCAGTGACTGAGAAGCCCCTGATCTGGGCACGGGGACTCCGGGCTGTCCTCTGAGCTGTTGGCCCCCTTCCTGGCAGACCACCAGGACATGCCTGTCACACAGCCATCCCTAGGCTCTAAGGCCGTCCCTCGGTCTGCATCCCCGACCGCAGCCAGCATGCCTGGCTATTCGTCCTTGCTGGGCCCCTTCCAGTGCGCCCAGTGGGACTCCCAGTCTGCAACAGGCAAGTGCTGCAGTAGTCCCCACTTCTTCCAATGTCTCCTGCGCCTGCTTTATCTGAAACCCAGGTGTCCCCTGTGGGTGCACTCTCCCAGAGTGTGTCCCCCCAACCTGCCATCGCTGCTTGCCCACACCTCCTCCTCCCCACCTCAAGCCCCCATGCTCCCCAATGCTCTCCCTCCTCCTGCCTGTCTTCCCCTCCACCCTCCACCCCGTTCCTGTCCTCATTCATTCCCAGGAACTTCACCCACACAGATGACCCATCCTGAACCCTAACCCAGTGTTTTTCCCCCGGGGCCCTCTTGTCACTGCGGTAGGACAATCCCTCGTACTGGACAGTCATGGCCACATCGAAAGTCCCCATGCAGGGCAGCCCGGGTGGCGCAGCAGTTTAGCGCCGCCTTCGGCCCAGGGCATGATCCTGGAGACCTGGGATCGAGTCCCACGTCGGGTTCCCTGCATGGAGCCTGCTTCTCCCTCTGCCTGTGTCTCTGCCTCTCATTCTCTCTCTCTCTCTCTCTCTCTCTCTCATGAGTAAATAAAATCTTAAAAAAAAAAGAAAGAAAGTCCCCATGCATTTCACCCCCGGAGTGTAGGCAGTGGGCCCTGGCTGAGAACCACTGTCAGTGTCTCAGCCCACGTCCACCTGCACTCAAACCTTGGGCTCGTCACCACTCCAACTGACCCGCTGGTAAATATTTACCTTGAGCATCTCTGACCACCACCCTGCTTGGTTCGGGTGCCCTTGTGGGTCCTCTGATGCTCTGGGTGACACGTACCCCCTGTTGCTTCATCCCCCCCCCCACCGCCACTGTGTCCTCACATCAGCAGAGAACCTCGCTGTGTGCTTCCTCCAGCACAGAGAGAACATAGGCAGTTGGCCCCTGTATTAGAAAAACAGTCCTTACTCCACTGTGCTCCTCCTTTACTTTCATACAGAACATTCCACTTCCCACGTCACCAAATGTGGGGGCGGGGGGGGGGAGTGTCCCCACACCAAGCAATTCTGTGTGACACCAGCAGGGTGTCCTGTGATTTAACTGTTCTGATGCTGCTGTCTCCCTGGAGACAGTCTCTGAGGGGTCAGGGCCCAGGGGCCAGCCGCCAGGAGTAGGTCCCAGGTGACCACAACTTCTGTCTGACTTGGCTACAAATCAGAGATTCCCAGGACCCCTTTCTGGAGTCCAGCTGATTTACTAGAGCAGCTCACAGAGCCCAGAGAAACACATTTACCAGTTTATTAAAGGACATGATGAAGGACAAGATAAACACCCAGATGAAGAGATCCACAGGACATGGTCTGGGAGGGTTCTGAGCGTGGGAAATCTGCCCCCGTGGAGCTGGGGTGTGTCACCCTCTCACTCATGGAAGTGTCCACCCCCGGGAAGCTCTCCAAACCCTGTGCCACTGGGATTTTATGGAGGATTCTCCATCAGGCGTGATGGATCATGACCTCCGTTGTCAGCCCCTCCCCGTCTCTGGATAAGTGCAGGGTGGGGTGGGGTTGAAATTCCAGCTTCTGATCATGGCTTGTCCTCTCAGGTGACCAGCCCCCACCCAGGAGCCGTCCAGGAGCTCCCGCAGAGTCTCTTCAGTAGAGCTAGAGCTGCTCCGGTGCTCTTACCACCCAGGAACGTACAGGGGTTTCAGGCGCCCCGTGTCAGGAGAGTGCAGCAGCGCAGAGGCCAGTGTATGTGTTTTCTATTAACTCACAACCTCCAGGGCACCTGGGTGGCTCAGTGGTTGAGAGTCTGCCTTTGACTCAGAGCATGATCCTGGGGTCCTGGGATCAAGTTCCACATTGGGCTCTCCTCGGGGAGCCTGCTTCTCCTCCCTCTGCCTATGTCTCTGCCTCTTGCTGTGTGTCTCTCATGAATAAATAAATAAAAAACTTAAAAAAAAAAACTCACAACCTCCAATTCCCCAATCTACAAACTCATCTGAATTTGTGCCCAGAGTCACTGTCCCTGTCACAATGGGAGAAGGTCTCTTACTGCTTCCAAAGGGGCCAGTCCCTCCCTTGGCACTGGCTCTCACACTCCCCCATCAACCAAGCACTTGCTCCAACATGATCCCCCCCCCTTTATCTTTCTAACACCAATTTCCCTTTCTTCTGCTTGACCATTCCTATCAGCATAAAATATGTTGCGTGGTTTCTCAGCTAAAACCTAAAACCAAAAACAAACCAACCGTGACTTGACCCCCTGGTCTGTAACAGCACATTTCCCTACGTCTCTCCACATTAGAAGGTCATGTGCCTTCGTGTTTCATTCATTCTTTCAAACATCTTTGTTGTGAAATATATATACAAAGGGATATATGGGATGCATGTGTATACTTTAAGATACAGTAAAGTGAATACCTCGCCACGTACCCACCACTCAGCTTAAAAAATAAAACATGGGGGACGCCTGGGTGGCTCGGTGGTTTAAGACTGGCTTCAGCCCAGAGCATGATGCTGGGGACCCTGGATCAAGTCCCATGTCGGGCTCCCTGCATGGAGCCTGCTTCTCCCTCTGCCTGTGTCTCTGCCTCTCTCTCTCTCTCTCTCTCTCTCTCTCTCAGGAATAACTGAATAAAATCTTAAAAAAAAAAAAAAAAGACATGTGCAGGACCTCAGACGGGCCATCCAGCTCCCTGAGGGCTTCCTCCTCCAGCCACCACGGGGACCCTACTATTCTGAGCTCTGTGTTCATCATTGCTTTTCTTTTCTTTATGGTTTTAACACCCGCATATTCATCCCTTGACAGTATATTATTTGGTTTGACTTACTTTAAAACATTGATTTTTAATGTGATTTTTAAAATTCCATATATCTTTAAATTCACGAATGTGTGTAGTTACAGTTCATTCATCTTCATTGCTGTATAGTATTCTGTTATATAAATATACCACAATTTTATTTATAGATTCTTCTACTTTTAATGGACATTTGGGCCATTTCTGGTTTATTGCTATTATGAGCAATGCTTCTATGAATATTATAATGTATGGCTCCTGCTGCTCATGGAAAGACTTCTTTCAGAGTGAAATTGCAAAGTTGTAGGGAATGTACCTGTTCAACTTTATTAATGTAGAAAAAACAAGGCCCTCTTCTTATTACACTTTTATTAAATAAAATCCTACCCAGCCCTCTCTACCAGCTAATCAAACAGAGCTCCACAGGCTAGTTATTTTCTTATAATGTCATATAATGAAATTTCAGAGCCTTGCCTTTAAAAATGTTTTTTCATTATTAACTGAAGGAGTCAAAGAGGTGAGAACTGTTTCCTAATCCCACATGGCCACTGGGAAGGAAAACACCCAAAGCACAAAAGTGGTTCAAAGAATCTAATTGGTTTGGTTTGAAGAACTTTCCACAGAATGCCTTGTTCTAAGTGGACATGTGTGAACGTTCATCACTATTTACAACTCTGAGCAGCAGGATCTTTAGACACCCACACTTTAGAAATTGTTGCCATATCCTGTGCAAATACCCACTCCTTGAGTATAACCTCCAAAGGACACCTGCATTTATTAGCTGCTTGTCTTACCTGATAATTCACTGGCTTAATTATAATGTTGCAAATGACATCTCAATATTCCTCAAGGTTATGGATACTTGAAAAACTACCTCTTACAGATCAAGAGAGGATCATGGCACTTCTCTGCCGCGTGCATTTTGGAGAAACCAAAGGCCCTGCTAGCTGTATGATTTAACAGATCGGCTGAAAGTTCTTGTGCCATCTTGTCAGCACTGGGTCATCAAAACTGTTTTCCAAAGTGGCTGCAACACTGTCGGCTCCCATGAGCAGAAGATTGTCATTCCCACTACCCCGCACTCTTGCCAATACCTGATATTGACTGACTCTTCAGTGCTGGCCAATCTGGCAAACGTAAATTGGCACCTACGTGTGCTTTTGATCTTCCTAATTATTAATAGGGTCGAGAATCTTAAATGTTTCTGGGCTAAGTACTTATGTTTCCTTTTCTGTGTAATGTCTGTCCTACCCTTGGTCTAGTTTTCTATTAGATTCTATGTCTTTTTCTTGCTGATTTGTAGGAAATGTTTATATATTCTGGTTACTATTCTTTGTTCAATGCACTACAAATATATTGTCCCACCTGGAAACTTCTCTTTTCACTGTCTCTTAAGGTGTGCTTGGATAAACAGAAGTTCATTTTAAAGTAGTCAAAAATCAAGAAGCCTGGGTGGCTCAGCAGTTGAGCACCTGCCTTCGGCCCAGGGCATGATCCCAGAGTCCCACTATCGAGTCCCACATCGGGCTCCCTGCATGGAGCCTGCTTCTCCCTCTGCCTGTGTCTCTGCCTCTCTCCCTGTGTCTCTCATGAATGAATAAATAAAATCTTTTTAAAAACATTAAAAAATAAAGTAGTAAAAAATGTCAGTGTTTTTCTCTATGGTAAATATGTTTTGTATCTTAAGAAAATTAATCTGTCCCTTTAGATCATGAAGATATTTTCCTACATTTTCTTTTAAATATTTTTTTTTAATTTTATTTATTTATTTGGGAGAGAGCAAGAGAGAGAGAGCACACCCACGACCAGTGGGGAAGGCCAGAGGAAGAGGGAGAAACAGGCTCTTCACTGAGCAGGGAGCCTGATGCAGGACTCGATCCAAGAAGCTGGGATCATGACCTGAGCTGAAAGCAGGTGCTTAACCGACTGAGCCACTCAGGCGCCACTCTTCTAAATGTTTTAAGGTTTGCTTTATGCATCTAAGTCTTCAGTCCACCCAGAATTGATTGTGTGTGTATGGGAGGTCGAGATCCAAATTATTTTTCTTGCCATATGGATAACTATTCACCCTAAAGCAGTACACTGAGTAGCCTTGCATTACCCTCTGCGGTACCACTCCCACTGTCTGTTAGCCTGGTTTCCGTATAGGGAAGAGTCTTTCTGGGCTCTCTCTAGTCTCACTGGTCTATTTACTATCCCAAGACTAATGATACACTATCCTAACTGCTAAGGCTTTATAATAAGCCTCAATACGTGGTAAAGCAAGTCTCCCTAGCTTCATGAGTTATAAACACACCCTATTGAAACTCCATTGAATTTATGTATCAATTTGTAAAGAAGCAATGTCTAATGACATTGAGTCTTTATCCAAGAACATGACATATCATTCCATGTACACTGATTTTTAATAACCTTCAAAAAGGTTTATCGTTTTCTCCAGAAAGGACTTTCCTATATTTTGTTACATTTATGCCTCAGTTCTTTATATTTTTTTGCTAGTGTAAATATATTTTATTTCTTAATTATAGTTTCAGAACCATTGTTCCTCATATATAAAAACACAATTGACTTTTTTCCATTTTTAGACAAAATTGATTTTTTTTAAGATTTAAAGTAATCTCTACACCCAGTATGGGGCTAGAATTTACAACCCCAAGACCAAGAGTCATATGCTTTATCCACTGAGCCAGTCAGTTAGATTTTTGTTTTGTTTTGTTTAGAGAAAGTATGAGCAATGGGGAGGGACAGAGGGAGAGGGAGAGAGATAATCTTAGGCAGGCTCCACTCTCAGCATGGAGCCCAACCCAGGGCTCCATCTCAAGGCCCTGAGATCATGACCTGAATCTAAATCAAGAGTCAGATGCTCAACCAGCTGAGCCACCCAGGCACCCCTAGATATCCTTTTTTTTTTTTAAGATTTTTACATTTATTATTTATTCATGAGAGACACCGAGAAAGAGGCATAGACATAGGCAGAGTGAGAAGCAGGCTCACTGCAGAGAGCCTGGTGCAGGACTTGATCCCAGGACCCCAGGATCATGACCTGAGCCCAAGGCAGACCCTAACCACTGAGCCACCCAGGCACCCCCCTAGATATTAATTTCTTAAAGCATATTTAGGCTCACAGAAAAATTGAGCAGCTAGTACAGAGAGTTCCCATATACATCCTCTCTCACACATGTACACTTTCTCCTGTTATTAACATCTTGTATTAGGGTGACACATTTGTGATATGATGAATGAATTAATACATTACTAGTAGGTAAAGTCCATTTACATTAGAGTTTACTCCTGGTGCTATACAGTTCTATGGATTTTGCCAAATGCATAACATTATATACGCAACACTACAGTATCACACAGAATAATTTCACTGCCTTAAAAATCCCAGGCGCTGCATTTCTTCATCCTCCCACCCACTAATCACTGATGTTTTTGCTGTCTCTATAGTTTTGCCTTTTCCAGACTGTTGTATAGTTGGAATTATACAAGATCTAGCCTTTGCAGATTGGCTTCTTTGACTTAATAATATGCATTTCCATTTCCTCCACTTCTTTTCATGGCTTGATAGCTCATTCTTTTCAGTACTAAATAATATTCTGTTGTGTGGATGAACCACAGTTGACTTCTGTATTCACCTACTAAAGACATCTTGGTTGCTTCCAAGTTTTGGCAGTTGAAAATAAAAAATTTTGTGCGGACAAAAGTTTTCAGCTCCTTTGGGTTCCTACTAAGTAGTGCAGCTGCTGGATCACAGGGTAAGACTATGTTTAGCATGTATGAAAGTGCCAAACTATCTTTCAAAGTAGCTGTGCCATTTTGCATTCCCCCAGGAACAAGTGAGAGTTCCTGTTGCTCCACATCCTCACCAGCACTTGATATCGTCCGTGCTTTAGATTCAGACTATTCTAGTAGGTTAGCAATAGTACCTCCTGTTGTTTTAATTTGCAATTCCCTAGTGATGATCACGTTGAGCATCTCTTTCTAAGCTAATTTGCCATCTGTAAATCTTATTTGATGAGGTATCTATGCAGATCTTTTGCCCATTTTTAGGTGGGCTGTGGGCTTTCTTACTGTTGAGTTTTAGTTTTTTGTGTCTTTTGGACAACAGTCCTTTAGCAGATATGTGTTTTGCAAATATTTTCTCCCATCTGCGGCTGCAATTGGTTTTTATAGCTAGGGGTTTTATCCAACAATCCTGCAAAACTCTCTTGGTAGTTCTAGTTATAGATAGATAGATGATATAGATAGATAGATAGATAGATAGATAGATAGATAGATAGATAGAGGGATTCTTTTAGAGTTTTTCTACTTGGACAGTTATATCATCTGCAAGCCACATTTTTCTCTTCTTTTCAAATCCATATAATTTCTTACATTTATTTATTTATTTATTTATATGCCTTGGACTAAGACCTCCCAGACAATATTGCCTTGATCCTAAAGAGAAATTTTAAGTATTTCAAGCTTTTGTCAACTTTTTATTTCATGTATTTTGCCAGCCAGCACGGTCAGGCTAATCTGGAGTAAAGCTTCAGAAACTGAGGTCACCAAATACTTCAAAGTAGTAATGATGGTCTTGTACTAATTTGCAATGACTGCAATGCATTAGATTTTTTCTTCGTGTTTGATTCAGATTGCATCAAGTGAGTGTGTTGACACTGGTTACCTTATCTTTGGTAACAAATCTTTGGTTTTTATCTTTGGTTATCTTTGGTAACAAATGGCCTTGATTAATAAAATGGAGAAAAGAAACTTTAGTAAAACAAACATTTTTTTTAAGAGAGCGCACATGCATTAATGGGGGCTGGATGGGGGCGGGGCAGAGGCAGAGGGAGTATCTGAAGCAGACTCCAGGCCCAGGACAGAGCCCGATGTGGGGCTCAATCTCACAACCCTGAGATCATGATCCAAGCCGAAATCAAGAGTTAAACGCTTAATGGACTGAGCCACCCAGGTACCCCTAAAACATTTTTTAAAAACACACATTTTTAATATGAAAAAAAATTAATATATGAAGCCAGAAAGAATAAGGCCCGCTCCTCCTACTGAGTGACACCCATGAAGAGAAGGCCCGCCTATCAGCAGTGACACGTTCTGTTGCCGGTTTCACAGAGGAGCACACAAAACAGATCCAAAGTTCAGTGCCCACTTGGCCACCTGCAGAGCCCCAGCTTCTCTGCCTGTGTGCACAGACCCCAAAGAAGACATCACAACTTATTTTACTGCCCTTGGGGATCTCTGGTCCTCACACTTGTGCTTTCTTCTCCTAAATGTGTGACATGGGGTCCAGCCCTGAGCCAACAGAATTCTGACAAGTTTGGACCTGTCTATGGGAAAGACTGGTCAGATTCTGCAGACACGAAGGATTCACCCCAAGGAAAGAGAGAGCCAGGGCAACCCATCTTGTGGGGGAACTAAACTTCCATCTCGTTAGAGATCAAGGGAAAGGGGAGTGTTGTTGCCTCTTGGATTTGTCCCTGGGCTAGCCTTCCATGGACACCTGTTTGACACCTATAGAAAGGGAGATTAAACAAAATCTGAAAGAACCATTTCATCCAAAGTTCTGTAAGAGCCAAGCAATGCCCAGTGTGTCTGGTACATTCCACCCCCTTGAAAGTCAGGCATTAGACTAAGTCAAGCATTTCTGTCCTCCCGTGGGCGGATAGGTGCCACCTGCATGATTCAGGCACCTGTCCCTCCCCAGCTTTGTGCCTCAGCTCAGTGAGCACTCCCCCGTGAGTCCTCAGCAGCCCCAGAGGCAGACTCCCATGTGGATCAGTAACCAGCCTGTGACAGGTCCCAATGAGCCTGCACAAGCTGCTAAGCAAGGTGTTGAGCCCCGGGGTCCGTGACAAGTCAAAGCTCGCCCCCCCACCCCCCCAGGGGCTGGGGCTGGATGCCCTTTGCTCCCACTTGCTCATTGAGTTCCCACCATAGCGCGTAGGATGTGCTTGGTGCTCTGGCATGTGCAATTCTGCTAGATAGGACAGGAAAACTAGATGGAAAAAACAGACTTCCAGGTTGAGCATAAATAACGAAGAAGCTACCAAGTAGCTGGTGAGATACAGACAAAATTCATAGAATGGGATAAATATGGCAAAGAACACGTCACCCATGAGACGTGTTAGATGTGAATAAAATAAGTGGAACCCGTGTACAGCCGACACAGGCAAGATGGATGGAAAGCCCAAGCAGGTGCCAAATCTTCACGATGAATGTGAAGCTCCAAATATCCATCATACACCACGTGATGCACCTAAACCCCAAAATCCCACAATACAGCAGCCGAGGCACCAAAATTCATAATTGAATATGCATCATGTATAAGAGGCACTCAATATCCATGAGCCTCAAATGGGCCACTGTTGGAAAACGTACCCGGATTTATTTGAACCAGGTGTGGTAGGCCCCACAGACCTGATGGTCGTGAAGGGAGATTTTATACTCCCAGGGCCCTAGAAGCAGGCCTGTGGTGCCCACGGGGAGCACCGAGCACAGCCAGGATGCAGAATAAGCAAGGGGAAAGCACGAGTGGGAGCCTTTCTTGTGGTTTTCCCAGAAAAAAACAGGCAAGCTGAACAGAGGACTGGACAGTCCGAGTAGCTGAGGCAGGCCCTGGGCTACGGAAAGGTCCGGGGTTTCCAGCACCTGCCCTGGGGTGACCTGGCACGGAAGATTAGCACCCCAGGCCGTGGAGCCTGTGAGAAGGACAGCTGACCCTGCCAGGGGCGGTCCTTCCCTGGGCCTGCAACACCAGATGTCAAAGGGTCGGGAAATAGAGAAAGTGAACAACAGGATTAGCAGGGTCCTAGGCCTCTAGCCTGCTAGGCACCTGAGAGAGAGACAGAGAGAGAGAGCGCACGCATGAGCCGTGGGGAAGGGTAGAGGGAGGGAGAGAATCTCAAGCACACTCCCTGCTGAGTGCAGAGCCAGACACTGGGTCAATCCCAGGACTCTGAGATCATGACCTGAGCCAGTATCAAGAGTCAGATGCTCGGGCAGCCTGAGTGGCTCAGCGGTTTAGTGCTGCTGTCAGCCCAGGGCCTGATCCTGGAGACCCAAGATCGAGTCCCACATCGGGCTCCCTGCATGGAGCCTGCTTCTCCCTCTGCCTGTGTCTCTGCCTCTCACTCTCTCTCTTTCATGAATAAAGAAATAAAATCTTAAAAAAAAAAAGAGTCAGATGCTCAACCGACTTAGCCCCCTAGATGCTCCCCCCGCCCCCAAGCTGCTCTGTAGGCTACCCAATGATTCAGCTATGGGCAGACAAGCCCGCTCTGCCTCTCCGCGACAGAGTGAATATCACCTCAAACATCTTCAGGCCTCTTAAGCCGCCCAGAGCTGGGTGTCCTCAGCTCTGGTCCTCACAGCCTCCCCATCCATGGGACGAGCTGAGGTTGCAGAGAGAGACGATGGGATTCTCCGTGAGGCTAACAGCTTATGCCCTGCACCCCTGGGTCCTCAGCATCCAGGTGGGGAACAGAGTCCAGATGACTTCCCTGATGCACACTGCGGATCCCTGGGTTCAGGCGGTTGGTCCTTCTACCCCACCTGCACCCTCCCCATTGTGTGTTCCCCAGCTCATCCTCCTTGCTCCAGGCTCTATGTTTTCCCCGTGTCACTGGGTCATCTCAGCTGGGCCGTGAGCTGGGCTCCCGGGCCTGGGCTGGACTCAGGCCACCGCCATGTGGGGGTGGCCCTTCCTTGCCCACATGCTGATTTGCAGAAGGACCCTTCGGAGCAAGAGACCACCTTAAGTTTGTGATCATCAGCCACTGCCGGTGCAGGGTGGGAGGGTGGGAGATTTCCATGATAGGAACTTCTGGATGGATCTAGAATGAGAAAAGGAATTCCAACAAATGAGTAGAGTCTTGGAGATTTCTGGGTTTTTCGTCTTTGTTTTATTTCTCAAGACCGCTTGAGGCAGTTTACTGGAAATGCCTGGACACCTGGCTTCTTTGCACACCTGGACTCTGGGCCGGGCCCTCAGCGGGCCTGAAGCCCAGGCTGCACGAGCTCCGTGGAGAGTCCGGTGTGCCGGGAGGCCGGGAGAACACAGCCCAGCCTGCTGGACAGGTTCACGTCCCCTCTCTGCCCCCGGTTCGTCCTCTGGCCCAGCCTCAGGCGGACACGCAGGGGCACCTGCAGATCCTGGCACAGCCTTGTGGAGGGCGGCCTGGCTGGGAGGTGGGGCTCCCCCCAGTGTACTGAGGGCCCCCCACAACAGCTACCCCCTCTACATGCTCCCCAAATTGTGGGCCCAAGGATCATCTGGGAACTTAGATTCCCACAAGCATCACCTCCAAATAAGCTGTCACTAGACTGGGATGGGGCCCAGGAATATGCATTTCCATCCCGCAGTCCAGAGGAAGTGTGACTTAGGTCTGCCAACCACACTTAGAGGCACATCGGCCTAAGGAGTGGTGAGAGGCAGGGTTTCATCAGCAGACAGGCCGCTTCCTCTCCTCAACCTGTCTACACCACCCTGTTTGGACTACTTCAGCTCAAGCTCTCTGGTCAAGCAGCGTGGGCCTAGAGGGAAGTGGAGGATGTGTCTCTGCAGCGACCACCTTCTGCTCCAGGCCCTGTCGTGTTCCCCATACTGGCCTACAGAGACGTCACTCTCCAGAGGGTCCAGGTCGGGATTGAGGCTCGGAGGTTGAATAACCTTTTTGTGGTCAGACAGCCCGGAAGACACAAGCCGGGATGCAGGCCCAGGTCTGTGGGACCAGAGTCAGCCCCTTCCTTGTGTGCCCCCGCCCCCGCAGGGCAGGCTGGCTCCCCCAGCTCTCCTGATGTTGCAGGTGCGGAGTCTCTCCAGGGCCGCGAGAAACACCTGGCCAAGAGCCCACTGGCGGCTTGCTCACTGCCTGCCCTCCCTGCCCTGCCACGGCTCAGACGTGGGTCACAAGACGGCCCCACTGTCTGCCCAGCTGAGGCTGCACTGGCAGCCAGGGACAAGGGGCCTGCTGCTAACAGGGCGAGCACCAGGGCCCTGCTGGACATAGAGGCCAACTTGTGCCGTTCAGATGCATTCTGACTTTCTGGAACTGTTGTCATCAGTCTGCACACAGTGCTCACTGGGTCTACCCTCAACATCTGCGTCAGATGATGTGAGAAAATATTCGACTTGAATGACAAGAAAGCAATAAAAACCACTCTTCACCTATCCATCCTGCATCTTCCCTTCTTCCCTTAAATTCCCTCTTTAGGGATTTGGGGACCCCCAAGTCCCCAGTTTTATTCAGACATTCGACTCCCTGGAAAGTGAGGTAGGCGATGCCGTCAGCCGCTAGTGGTTCTACATCTCCCTTCTGGCCGTTGAGACCCGAGGAGAGTCTGCCTGAGGGATTCTGAGAAGGCTTTCTCTGTCTTACAAGGTTGCAAGATGCAATGCTCTTCTCGGTGCTCTTATACCTGGAGGATGCGTGGGGATGGCCGTAGCCAATTTGCATCCAAGAGCCTAAGGGGGGGGACCCTCTGCGCCCAGGATAGCAGAGAAGACCACGCAGGAACTTGGCTTTGACGTTCAGCAGAGCTGCTGATCACCCAAACCTGGAGGTGGTCTCCCCAGGGATTTCTTATAACGTGAGATAATGTCCCTATTTGTATGCTACTTTGAGTTTCTTCTGTCGCAGCCAAAAGCATCCTCATTCATCCATCTAAAACAGCCCAGGGCTAGATCTGGCTTTGCAGCGGCTTTATCCTACCTAGGCTCCTAGGATGTGCCAGGCTCGATTTCTCTCCATCTCTTGGCTCCACCCCCTGGAGACTGGCTCCAGCCTCCTCCGGCAGGCTCTCTCCTTGAGATGTCATTGTACCTGCAGCCAGCAGCAGAAAAGAGCCTGTGTCGGCAGGTCCTAAGATCTATCTTCTCTAGACGCACTGGGGAAACTTTTCCCATCCCCAACCTCAACAGTAGCCGCAAAATGGAATATGCTGATTGGCTTAAGATAGGCTCTCAAATAGGGCTGCATATTAGAATTAACTGGAGCATTTTAAAAATGCATATGATTCAGTGAAAGAAACTAATCTCAAAAGGCTAGATTTTGATGATTCCCATTATATGACATTGTGGAAAAGGCAAAACTATGGTAATAGTAAAAAAAAAAAAATCAATAGTTGTCAGGAATCTGTGGGGAGGAAGGGATGAATAGGAGCACAGAAAGGTTTTTTTAAATATTTATTTATTTAAGTAATCTCTACACCCATTGTGGGACTCAGACTCATGAGTCACATGCTTGAGATCAAGAGTCACATGCTCCACAGAGTGAGCCAGCCAGGCACCCCTATTTAAAAAAAAAAAAAAAGTTTAAATATCAGAAAGTTTTTAAGACAGTGAAACTACCCTCTGTATGACACCATGATGATGGATGCATGTCATTATACATCCGTCCAAATGCACAGAATGTACAACACCAAGAGTGAACCCTGATGTAAACTATGAACTCCGGGTGATAAAATGATGTGTCAGTGTAGAATCTGCAACTATAACAAATATTCCACTCTGGTGGAGGATGCTGACAAGTGGGGATGCTACCCATGAGTAGGAGCAGAGAAAGCACATATGGGCACTCTGTACTGTCCACCCAATTTTGCTGTGAACCTAAAACTGCTCTAAAGAATAGTCTAGGGGCACCTGGGTGGCTCAGTCAGTGAAGAGTCTGCCTTGGGCTCAGGTCATGCTCCCAGGGTCCTGGGATCCAGCCTCACATGGAGCTTCCTGCTCAGCGGGAAGTCTGCTTCTCCCTCTCCCTCTGCCCTTGCCCCTGCTTATGCGCTCTTGTGTTCTCTGTCAAGTAAATTAATTAATTTAAAAAATTAAAAAATTAAGTTTATTAAAAACAAAAACAAAACCTACTCCCAGGCCCTACCCATAACAATTAAACCAGAATCTCTGGGGGGCAGCAGGAAGCACAGTGCTTCTTAATAGCTCAGGTGAATCTGTGTGCAGTCAGGATTGAAGACCACTGGTAAAGCCGGTTGGAACCCATCTCCGGACCTGGGAGTAGGATCAATCTTTTGTAAACCTAATGGCTGAGACTGGGGAAGGTGGAAGTTTCCAAAAGAAAATGTGGGCCACTTTAACCAAGCAGCATGACAAATGAATGCTCAGATGCAAACAAGCATGTACCCATGAGAGATGAACACCACTGTCAAGGACAACGTTCCCAGCTGGATTCCTATCCCAGGAGCTCACAGCTCCAGAATTAAAAAAGACTGTTCCTCCTTTCACAGTGTTGCTGACAGGCTTCTGTTTTGCATACCAAGATAAGCATCTCCACTTACAGGTACAGATTTCTGCTCCAGGTAAGAGAATGAGTCTTATATTCTTCTACACCTCCTCCCACCCCCCAGATCCCCGGAGGGCGAACGCAGAGACCAGGAGTCATAGTCTAGGGCTCTACTGGAAAAACAGAATGGTGTGTAAATCTGACTGTCCTTTCCAGGTATTCAACATGCAGTGCAGGCTTCTTATTAATCTGATTCTAAAATGAAATCCCTGCTTGCTGCTTCCGATTTGATATCACTTCACCGGGTCCATAGATCTGCTTGCAATCAAAGAATAAGGCCGTTAAGCAACTCCACTCAGCCTGTGCTCCAGATGGAGGTGCCAGCCCCCATTGCTTACTGACCTCTCAGAGTTCTTCCAAGGACCAAATGAGACATTACACAGGAAAGCGTCTTGCAAATTATGAGCCCCGAAGCAAAGCAGAGCATTGCTTTAAAATCTAGTATTTGGGGGCACCTGGGTGGCTCAGTGGTTGAGCGTCTGCCTTTGGCTCAGGTCGTGATCCTGGGGTCCTGGGATCAAGTCCCGCATCGGGCTTCCAGAGGGAGCCTGCTTCCCCCTCGGTCTATTTCTCTGCCTGTGTGTGTCTCTCATGGATAAATAAAATCTTTAAAAAAAAATAAAAATTGAAAAAAGAAATAAAATAAAATCTGGTATATGAAGATGTGCACTTTAAAAAATGGGGAAAGCATTTGCCTCAAAAAGGATTCCTCACTTTACAATAGTGTTTACTCAAAAGTGCTTTAAATGACAAGCTCACTGTTCTTTAGAAATGATTCAATCGGACAGCCCGGGTGGCTCAGCGGTTTAGCGCCTGCCTTCAGCCCACGGTGTGATCCTAGAGACCCAGGATCACGTCCCGCATCAGGCTCCCTGCATGGAGCCTGCTTCTCCCTCTGCCTGTGTCTCTGCCTATGTCTCTGCCTCCCTGTCTCTCTCTCTGTGTGTGTGTGTGTCTCATGAATAAATAAATAAAATCTGAAAAAAAAAAAAGATTCAATCAATGAATAGTGTTGGGAAACTGGATACCCCGCATGCAAAAGAATTAGGTTGGACCCTTACTTGATGCCAGTGTCAAAGAAATAAAGCCAGACCTTAGAGCATTTAGACATTAAGATTAAAACATTTTATTCAGTAGCTACTGACAGCAGGAAAAGAACTGACCTCCATTCCCATTTGTGCAAAAGTGATTGGGCTTTTTAAGGGACAGGTGGGGATGGGATGCCTTCCTCAAGCAAAAAATGACAAAGGGTTGGTCAGTGTAAATGTGATTTGGCCAGTGGAGTCTTCGAGCTGACAATTATGGAAGTTAGGAGTCTATCCTCCCACACAGTCTGGGAGACAGAGCCCCACTGGCCCCATGATTATATTTCCAAGGAATGGCTCTCAGGTCCCTGAGAAAGACACACATCAGTTTTAGGAGGTATATATGCCTCTCAAAGGGACAAAAGAACAATTCACACTTGGAATCCCATTTTACTATGTGTTCTTAGAAAGGGAGGTTAAGGGCCTATCTTCAGGTGTTGGCGAGGACAAACACCCAATTCTTCTGACAAGCCTGAGCTTTACCAGACAGAAACTCACAGGAGGGCTGCTTTGTCCAAAGGCTCCAGCTTTCAACTGCCAGGAGCTGAGTTCACGGTTTCAAGTCTCCTAGAACAAATCAGTAAGGAGGAAGGAAAACTTTCACTATTTGCGGATGATATGTGATACTATAGAAAACTTGAAAGACTCCACCAAAAAACTGTTGGAACTGGTCAACAAATTCAATAAGTCACAGGATACAAAATCAATGTATAGATATCTGTTGCATTTTTATACAACAATAATGAAGCAGCAGAAAGAAAAATTAAGAAAACAATCCCATCTACAATTGCACCAAATATAATAAGATATCTAGGAATAGGGATGCCTGGATGGCTCAGCGGGTTGAGCGTCTGCCTTCGGCTCAGGCCCTGATCCTGGGATCCTGGATCGAGTCCCAAATCAGGTTCCTTGCGGCGAGCCTGTTTCTGTCTCTGCCTCTGTGTGTGTGTGTGTGTGTGTGTGTGTGTGTGTGTCTCATGAATAAATAAAATCTTTTTTTAAAAAAAAGATATCTAGTAATAAACCTAATGAAAAAGGTGAAAGATCTGTACTCTGAAAACTATAAAACATTGATGAAAGAAATTGAAGATGACACAAAGAAATGGAAAGACATTCCCATGCCCATGGATTGGAACAAATATTGTGAAAATGCCTATACTACCCAAAGTAATCTATATACTTAATGCAATCCTTATCAAAATACCAACACCATTTTTTCACAGAACTAGAACAAACAATCCTAAAATTTATATAGAACTACAAAAGACCTCGAATAGCCAAAGCAATCTTGAACAAGAAAAGCAAAGCTAGAGACATCACAATTCTGGACTTTGAGTTATATTACAAAGCTGTAGTGATCAAAACAATATGGTACTGGCACAAAAATAGACACACAGATCTATGGAAAAGAAAACCCAGAAATAAACCCACAAGTATATGGACAATTAGTCTTTGACAAAGCAGGAAAGAACATCCAATGCGAAAAAGAAGTCTTTTCAACAAATGGTGTTGAGAAAATTAGCCAGCTACATGCAAACAGAATGAAATTGGACCACTTTGTTACACCATGCACAAGAATAAATTCAAAATGGATTAAAGACCTAAATGTGAGACATGAAACCATAAAATCCTAGAAGAGAGCACAGATAGTAATGTCTCTGACGTCAGCCATAGCAACACTTTTCTAGGTATATCTCCTGAGCAAGAGAAATAAAAGAAAAAATAAACTATTCGTACTACATCAAGAAAAAAAGCTTTTGCACAGCGAGGGAAGTAATCAACTAAACTAAAAGGCAATCTATGGAATGGGAGAAGAGATTTGCAAGTGACATATATCTGATAAAGGGTTAGTATCAAACTATATGAAGAACTTATAACTTCAACAATCAAAAAACAAATAATCCAATTAAAAACTTATTTTAATCCAATTAAAAGACATGAACGGACATTTCTCCAAAGAAAATATACAAATGGCCCATGGACACCTCAAAAGGTGTTCATCGTCACTTACCATCAGAGAAATGCAAATCAAGACTACAATGAGATTTTGCCTCACACCTGTTAGAATGGCTAAAATCAACAACACAAGAAACTATAGGTGTTGATGAGGATGTGGATAGAAACCCTCATGCACTGTGGATGGGAATGAACCCCGTGCAGCCATTGTGGAAAACAATATGGAGGTTCCTCAAAAAGTCAAAAATAGAACTACTCTATGATCCAGCAATTTCACTACTTGTTATTTACCCAAAGAATTCAAAGGGATACATGCACGCTAATGTTTATAGCAGCATTGTTTACAATAGCCAAGGTATAGAAGCTGCCCAAATGTCCATCAATAGATGAGTGGATAAAGATGTGATTGATAGATAGATAGATAGATAGATAGATAGATAGATAATGAAATATTATTCAGCCATAAAAGAGAATGAAATCTTGCCATTTGCAATGACATGGATGGAGCTAGAGGGTGTTATGCTAAAAGAAATAAACCAACCAGAGGAAGACAAATACCGTATGATCTCATTCATGCGGAATTTAAGAAATAAAACTGACAAGCTAAGGGTAGAAAAGAGAAAGAGAGAGAGAGAGAGAGAAACCAAGAAACAGACTCTGAACTCTAGAGAGCACACTGATGGGTCATCAGAGGGGAAGGAGCTCGGTGGGGAATGGGTGAACTAGGTGATGGGGATGAAGGAGTGCAACTGTAGTGATGAGTACCAGGTGATATATGAAAGTGCAGAATCACTATATTGTGTACCTGAAACTAATACAACACTGTTATGTTAACTGACTAGAATTAGAATTAACGCTTAATAAAAAAATAATAAGCCAGTCATGAAGAGACAAATAGTGTATGATTCCATTTATATGATAAGAGTAGTCAAATTCACAGAGATAAAAGTAGAACAGTGTCACCAGGGTTTGGGGGAGAGGGAGCATGGAAAGTCATTGTTTCAAGGGCATGGAATTTCACTTTTGCAAAATTAAAAGTGTTCTGGAAATGGATGGTGATGAGGGCTGCACAACAATGTGAATGTGCTTAATACCACTGACCTGTACACTTAAAATGAGTTAAGATGGCAAATAAATGGTTCAGGTCATGTCATGGTTGTTGTATAAATACAAAGGAAGACCTACCTGGACCCGTGTAAATCAGACCGGGGTAAGGCAGCAGCATCTTAAATCTGACCACTCTCCCTTGGTGCGCATGCCTAGCCTATATATATATATATATATATATATATATATATATATATATATATATATATATATATATATATTCCTTGGAACATCCTGGCAGTGAAGCCTCTGGAACTCAGAGCATAGTGACCTATTAAAGAGCTGAGGCTCCTCCTCTTGGGCTCATCAGTGGTGACCCAAATATACCCTTCCTCTTCTGTTTCAGAGGGTAAAACAAGTCACCAAGAACCCCAAAAGCCAAACACCATGGATCATCCCCCTCAGACCCCAGTCCCACAACAAGCCACCCTCTTTGCTGGCAGCCAACACCCAGAACTAAGTGTGGCCTGGATCAGGAGGCTGATGTCCCTTCTCCAGGGACACAAGGAGGGGGTGGGGGTTGCACCAGAGAACCACCCCAAAGGGCTGGCTATGAAAAACTGCATTTCTTTTTGTTGGCTTCCTGCTCAAAGGAGGATGGATATAAGAGAAGGAACAAGGCTCTAGCCCCAGAAGATGAGAAGTACAGATTGTCAGCAAGAAATACTGTCAAGTTCCTGAGCAGTGAGGGTGGGGTGTCTAATGTGGTGTCTACCAGCAGGTTCTCCATCCCAACCCCCTGAAGCAGCATGTGTCCCCAAAGGCCATTGTTTCTGCTGAATCTGGCCTTTGACAGGAGTTACCCACAGCCCAGCAAATCTGATAAAGGCCGCCCCTCTCTTGGCCGGGGAGGGATCCATCATAGCCAAGGACTGGGCCCGGAGGCTCCCATCGCAGGCTAGCAGCACTCCCAAAAACATAAGGCTTTGGGCGGGTATGTAGGAGCGCAACTGGGAAGACACAGGATGCCACCACGGTGACCCTCTAAGTGAAACACTTCCCTTACATCCGTGCTTGTACACAGAGCTGACGCGTGGGCATCAGTGGGGTGAAGGCCTGGAGATGAAGGCCTAGAGAGCCGGCCCATCCCCTCAGCCTCGCGAAGGAAGAGGAAGCACAGTGACCTATTCAGAGAGCTGAGGCCTCCTCCTGGTGCAGGCAGGGGACCATCAGCCAAACCAGAAAGGCAAACCCACATCCAAATACGGTCCGAGGGAACTAACTGCACTCGCTTGCTTGGCTCCTACTTTTCTGAAAGAAATCAACCCGGGAAACATGACATAGCTGAACTGCTGGGTGTTCCGCAGCAGCACCCCCGATCTGCGCCTGAGGATTCAGGGATTCGGTACGCTCCGAAGGGTTTCTCCGTTTTCAGTCTTCTCACCTTAAACCTCTCCAAGCGAGGGAGATTTCACTGGCTGCTTCCCACGGAACAGCTTTTCATTCAGGCGTCTCGGGATCCCTGGTCTCAGCAGCTACACACAGGCCAGTGGGGTCGGTGTCCTCACACGCACGGGGGCTGGCTACGCAGCTGGACGGCTCTCCTGGGGAACCCGCACAGCCCCTCACCGCCCGCCCTCACAGTGGTGACATTGAGGAAGTTAGTGAAAGATCAAAATGCATCGCCCCTCAATGACAGTCCTGTCCCCAGCTTTCTGGCCCAGGTTTTGTTTTTTCTGCGTTTTTCGATGCTGCCCACCCCTCTCTCACTGAGGTGCCCTGGACAGGGTGTGGTGATCCTCGCACTCCCTCCCCAGGGACTGGCTTTTGAGGTCAAGGGCACCAGGAGGCCCCTGGGAGGCATCAGGAGCTCAGCAGAGAGCTTGTAGGCCCACTGCTGGGCGTTTCTGGCTTGCAGTTTGGGCCCGAGTAGGGGGGGCAGGGAGGGCAGGAGGGTGGAGAGCGATCTGGGAATAGCCCCAGGAGACACCAGGGTAACAGTTTAATAAGTACCCTGACTGCGTATGCTCTTTCTGTTCAGAAAGTGCTTGGAGCACTTTCACTTCTAATAATTCACTTTCATCCTCACCAGCCTAAGGGGGAAGAGTATCATTAGCTGGCTTTTATTGATGAGGAAGAGGAAGAAATCAAAGACCCACCCAGGAGTCCCCCAGATTCCTCTCCCTGTGCTCTTTCATCTCCAACACTAGTTTTCAAACTCCCTGCAGGCAAACCCCAAGCTTGGGTCTCACATTGGTTTACAAGGGCTCACAAATGCCTGTAAACAAAATCTCACGTTGGTTTACAAGGACTCACAAATGCCTGTAAACAAAAAATTAGAGTTCGAGCACTTTGATGTGGGGTGAAGAGCTCAGCAACCGGCTTAAAAAAGCAAATTTATTGGGCAGCCCAGGTGGCTCACGGTTTAGCTTTGACTTCGGCCCAGGGTGTGATCCTGGAGACCCAGGATCGAGACCCAGGATCGAGTCCCGCGTCGGGCTCCCTGCATGGAGCCTGCTTCTCCCTCTGCCTGTGTCTCTGCCTCTCTCTCTTTCTCTCCCACCACCCCCCCCCCCGTGTCTCTCATGAATAAATAAAATCTTTTTAAAAAAATACTTATTTTTAATCCTCCCAGAGCAAGGCACAAACTGCCCCACTCACCCCTTCCCGGGGCTGTCTAGGGCCTAAAGGAGCAGCAGGGGGGTGCAGGGCTTCAGGAAGGTACAGGGCCCCAGAGGAGTTCAGGGTCCCAAGGGAGTGCGATGTTCCAGGAGGGTGCGGGGCCCCAGGGGGGCCCAGTGCAGCAGGAAGATGCAGGGGCCACAGAGGAGTTTGGGACCCCTGGAGAGAGCCCCAGGGGGTGCGAGGCCCCAGAAGGGTGCAGTGCTCCAGGAGGGTGCGGCGACCCTAAGGGAATTCGGGGCCCCTGGAGGGTGCAGGGCCCCAGCGGGTGCGAGGCCCCAGGAGGGTGCAGTGCTCCAGGAGGGTGCGGCGACCCTAAGGGAATTCGGGGCCCCTGGAGGGTGCAGGACCCCAGAGGAATTCGGGGCCCCAGGAGGGTGCAGGGACCCGGGGGAATTCGGGGCCTCTGGAGGGTGCGGGGACCCCAGAGGAATTCGGGGCCTCTGGAGGGTGCAGGGCCCCAGCGGGTGCGAGGCCCCAGGAGGGTGCAGTGCTCCAGGAGGCTGCGGCGACCCCAGGGGAATTCGGGGCCCCTGGAGGGTGCCGGGCCCCAGCAGGTGCACGGCCCCTGGACGGGGCGGGGCTCCGGGGGGTGGGAGCCCCCGCCCGCGCCTCCCCGGCTCTCGAGGCCTCGGCCCTGCGCAGCAGCCAGCGGGGGGCCGCAGCCCTTCCCGTCCCGAGCACCCCCAGCTGGCCCAACGAGCCCAGCGCTGTCTCGCTCGTTCCCACGGCGTGGGGTTTATTTTCCTTTGTCGCCCCGTCGAACAGGAAGCGAAGCGAGGCGGCGCGCGCCCGGGGCGGCCTAGTGGGTGCGGGGCGCGCGCGGCAGCACCAGCAGCGGGATCTGCTCCAGCCGCTCGGGCCGCGCCCCGCGCCGCCGCCACGCCGCCAGCCTCCGCAGCAGCCCCTGCAGGCGCGGGGGCGCCCACCCGCCGCGCTCGGGGCCCTTCCTGCGGCGCCCTCCGCGGCCCGCGCCGCGCGCCCACAGCCGCCGCCAGCACCAGCAGCCCGCGCCGCCGCCGCTGCCGCCTCCGCCTCCGCCGCCTCCTCCGCCGCCTCCTCCGCCGCCGCCGCCCCGGGGCCTCCGCGCCTCCGCCATGCCCGCGCTCCCCGCACGCTCCTCCGGGCCGAGGGCTCCTCGGTGCGCGCCCCGGTCGCCCGGGAAACGCGAACGCGGGCCCACAATGCCCCGCACGGGCCCCCCTGGGGGATGGGGGGATGGGGGGATGGGGGCGCCCTCGGGGCCTCGGGGGCCGCGTGACCCCTGCCGGGCCTCGACCCCAAGGACGGGATCCGGGGCGTGCCCGGGGCTCGAACGGCCCCTCGACTCCCTCCCTGGATCCCAGCTTGGCTGCCGGGCCCAGCCCAGGGTTGCCTGCAGGCTTGTCACTGCGGGGGCGCTGGCTTCAGGGCTTCTCTGATTTTCCACAAAGGCGGGGAACCGGTGTCAGGAAAGATCCCCAAACCTGATAGTCTTTCTCTCATCTTTTCCTTGGGCGGGGGATGGGGTGGGTGGGAGGGGGGGTGACGATTGGTTTTTTTTTTCAATATTTTTTTCTGATTGCAAACCTAAGATTCTTTGTGGAAAAATCGAAAAGCACCAATACAGCAAAGAAACCATCCTTTTCCTGCCTCCTTATGCAATTTTTTGCACAAGTCAACTTCTCGAATTCAAGCGAGGAGACATCAAAATAACAATAGCCAGCTCCTCTTGTGCTTGTTATGTACTAAGCACTCCACTCAACAGTCTGTATATTTTTTCTCCTTTTCTTCTAAAGGATTTGTTTTTGTTTTTTATTTATTTTTATTTTTTATTTATTTTTAAATTTTTTTATTGGAGTTCAACTTGCCAACATATAGCATAACACCCAGTGTTCATCCGTCAAGTGTCCCCCTCAGTGCCGGTCACCCAGTCACCCCAAACCCACCCCCCAACCCCCACCCCCCACTTCCCCTTCCACTACCCCTTGTTCATTTCCCAAAGTTAGGAGTCTCTCATGTTTTGTCACCCTCACTGATATTTTCACTCATTTTCTCTCCTTTCCCCTTTATTCCCTTTCACTAATTTTTATATTCCCCGAATGAATGAGACCATATAATGTTTGTCCTTCTCCCATTGACTTACTTCACTCAGCATAATACCCTCCAGTTCCAACCACATTGAAGCAAATGGTGGGTATTTGTCATTTCTAATGGCTGAGGAATATTCCAGGATTTGTTTTTTGTTTTTGGTTGTTGGTTTGGGTTTTGGGGGTTTTGGGGATCTGTTTTTTTGTCATCGTTGTTCAGTTTTTTGGTAGCCCACTAAGAAATGAACAAGCTCTGGAATAAGTCTGCCTGAGTTCGAATTCAGGCTCCAACATTGACCAGGTTTAACCTTGGGCATGTTACTTAACCTCTCAGTGCCTCACCTTACCCATCTGTAAAACTGAGGTAATAGCAGTCCTACTTCTGAGAGGGGGTTGTGTGAATTAAATGAGGTAATATGTATATAAAGCATTTAGTATACATTGGGCATATAGTAAGTGCACACAAATAAATTATTATTATGCAATCCTAAGGACAACTCGAGTGTTTCCCAAGTGAATGTTCCCATTGTGCTGAAAAAAGTAAAGCCTAAGAGGTAAAAATCATTGATCTGGGATAACATGGCTTATCAGTTAAGGAAAATGATTTGAACCCCAGATTCTTTGAACCCCTGGATATGAAATGACCATACTGCTGTTGAGCGTTCAGCTGCTCACCTTGGCAGTACAGTGTCGTTCTTCTAGTACTCCCGTCGTCTAAAATGTCCAGAGCCAATAGGTTTGATGTTTGTGTAGATTCTGGGTACAGAAAACAGGAGGAAAAAACCCCCCAGTTGTCCAGTCCTTATTTCTAACCACTTTTATAAATTCGCAGTCATCTGGGCAGAAGCCTTTTGGTCCTCATGGCACAAGCCATTCCCCTTCAAGAACCACTTGGTTTGCTTTGCTCCTTCTCCAGTTGTCCGTGGGGGCCTCCTCCTCGTATTCTGGGCTGTGTGTGCTTCCTGCTTCCTGTGCCAGAAAGTCAAGCACAAGGTAAATCCTGGCAGACAGATTCCACTAAAGAAACCAGCCCCAAATCAGATGGATCATTTATATGGACAGTGAAAAGAAGATGAGCCAAAGATGCCAGCTCCCTGCAGACGCCCGAGCTCGGGGCAACCCTGCAACTACAGGGGCCTGGGGACTTCAACACCAGTGGTGGGACACTGTTGCTGAGGAGCTAATGCCCTGCCCCGGCTAGTTTCCAGGGAGCATCTCTGCCCCCAGTGGGGGGAGGGCAGGGCAGACACCCCACCCCCAACCCCCAACCCCCACCCCGCCATCATCAGAAGCTAGGAGGCCTTGTGGAAGTATCTTCAAACAAGCCTCCTGGGCAGCTAAGAGGCAAGTGAGAAGTGCTCCGGCAGCTCCTCCCAAGCCTCCCCTGCCTCTCGTTCTTGGACTATTACTGAGTGTTGTCAAGACTCCCGATTCGTGGGGCACCTGGTGGCTCATTCAGTTAAGCATCTGCTATCAGCTCAGGTCATGATCCTGGAGACTCGGGTTTGAGCCCGGGGCTCCCAGCTCAGCGAGGAGTCTGCTTCTCCCTCTCCCTCTTCCTACTCTTCCTCTCTCTCTCTCTCTCTCTCTCTCAAATAAATGAATAAAATCTTAAAAAGAGAGAGACATAGATTCGGCTGTAACTCAAGCCTGGCTTATGTGGCCTATGAGGATGCATACAAGGTCCCCAGGGCACCAGGACAGAGCCATCTGCCTGCACAAACCAATTCACGTGCTTCCCGAATCGTTTTTTGGCTGTTACGGATTAAATCATGTCCCCTGAAAAGTCATATGTTGAAGTCCTAACCCCTAGAACCTCAGAATGTGAAGATAGGACCCAAGGAGGTAATTAAGTTAAAATGAAGTCATGAGGGTGACCCTAGTCCAATATGACTGATGTTCCTACCAGAAGAATAGGACACCAACACAGAGGGAAGGTCATGTGAAGACACAGGGCAAGGTGGCCAATCTACAAGCCAAGAAAAAAGGTCTCAGAAGAAACCAAATATGCCAACTCGTTGATCCTGGACTCTCAGACTGCAGAACTGAGAGAAAATAAATTTCTGATGTCTAAGCCCCACGGTATGGCATTTTATTACAGCAGTGCTAGCAAATGAAATCACTGGCTCGCTGGCTTTGCCTCCTGTTCTATTTTCCCTTAGACCCCTCCATTCTCACAACGCCAGGAGGCACTTCCTTGGCACTGCAGTGCTCAGGCTCCGCCATGCAAAGGTTCCCTGTGTGGACGCTCTCTGTTCAACCCTGACCAGGCCTGTGAGTCCTCAGGGAAGGTCCGGGCAGCCTCAGACAGACATAGCCTCTGGCCTGGCTTGGAGATTGGAGTTTTCAGACACCTGTCACCAGCCACAGCTGCTTGGGCTGATGCTAGGTGACTCCAGGTCTAGGATTGCCAGATAAAATACAGGTCATCCAGCTGAATCTGAATTCCGGGTAAAGCAACAATTTTTTATTATAAGTATATCCCAAATATTGCATTGGTATACTAATACTATAAATCATTTAACTGGTCATTTATATTTTTATTTGGTGCGCACCAGGGTCCTGGGGAGAGTCCAAGGGCCCACTTCATAAAGGCACCCTGGGGCCAGATCTCCTCCAGGTCCCTCAGGAGATCTTCAAAACTGGCCAGAGGCTGGAGCACTCTCCATGTTCTCCAACCCCAAGCAGGAGCAGCTTATCATGCCAGCTTGTCCCAACCCAAGTACCCAGAATAGCAAGAGAGACCTGGAGTCCCCAAAGTTAAGAAGAGCACATTATTGGGTACCTGGGTAGCTCAGTGGTCAAGCGTCTGCCTTTGGCTCAGGGCATGATCCTGGGACCGAGTCCCACATCGGGCTCCCTGCAGGGAGCCTGCTTCTCCCTCTACCTGTGTCTCTGCCTCTCTCTGTGTCTCATGAATAAATGAATAAAATCTTTTTTTAAAAAAACTCACATTTTAAAATAATGGGGTATGGGAACTCCCTTTCTTCCCCCAGGATTTTAAGGATGTGATAGAAGATTTGGTACCCCCAAATCCAGAAAAAAAGGGATAGCATAATTAAGAGCATAAGGTTTGGGGTCATACAGACTTGACAAAACTAGCTAAATGGCCCTGAATATGCTACAGACCTGTCTCTCTGCCTCATGTTCATGTCCCATAAGAGCATAGGAGTACTATTCCTGCCTGTTGTAGGAATAGTTGTCACAGTGACAAGCAAGGGGACAGGCATGTAGGGCCTTAGACAGTGCCCATCACAAAGCCAGTGCTCGATAAACAGTAGCACTCCTGCCCTGAAATCTTCTCTGTTTTGGCCAGTTTGCATCTCCTGCCCCAAACACTCCCCAGCACAAATGGTTCTCCTAACACGAGTCCCAGCAGGGCCTTTGTTTCTGAAGCCCCAGAGTTAATGACAAGCTCTGTGAACTCAAACTCCTGGAAACATTCCCAGGAAAATTTGGGATGCAGAGATGCAAGATAGGAGAAAACAGATGGCTTTGGTTTTTCTGAGGTATGGACAAGTGAAAGGTCAGGTAGCTCTGTAGGAGCGAGCACAGTGCCAAGAGGCCCCAGCCCATAAGACATCTTCTTCCTCATGATCTACCGCCAGGCCCCCGCCTCACACACCTGCTGACCATGCAGCCAGGAACAGGGGGAGCAGCACCAGCCAAGCCCTAGGGTGGGAAGATTAAGGTAGTGGCCCTCAGTTCCATCAAGGCTAAGCCAGTGACATCATCCCTATATATGAAAGGTGACACATTAGTAAGCAGACACATGAAGTGGGAGAATGAGATCACTGGGGGCAGCACCTGTCATTACCCGGATAACTGGGCCAGAGGAGGAATATGGATGTTTTTCAAAGAGTTTATTTATTTGAGAGAGAGAAAGAATACACAAATGGGGGAGGAGAGAGATAGGGAGCCCAACTCGGGGCTCCATCCCAGGATGCTGGGGTCATGACCTGAGCTGAAGGCAGTTGCTTAAGTGGCTGAGCCACCAGGCGCCCCTGGAGAGTAGAATTTGGACAAAACAGAACAGATTTTGCCTCTACTCTTTTATGGATATGGCCCTCGTTCTAGTATATGGGCTTGACAAGATGACCATTTTGAAATCGTTCTTTATCATAAGAACCAGATGTTTTCCCCAGATATTTTGAGATAAAATTTGATGGAATAAATGCATCCCTAGGAAAAGCCTGGTTCCCATAAAAGGAAAGCAAATTCTGTATCCAAGGACATTGGATAATTACACCCTTGAATGTTTGTGTGCTATTATAGTGACTACAAGGGAACTAGATTCTCTCCCCTTTACTGTGTGTGGGTGGATCTTATCCTCAGTATGTCAAGGCTACTGAAATGTTAGAGCAACCTTCAAGTCAGACAGAGCCTCCCCTTAGAAGACCCCCCAAACCATGGCCTGTGGAAATCCAAAGCATCCCCCTCCTCCAAGATTTCTGCAAATTCTTTTTCTCCAGTTCTTCTCTCTATATCTGTACACCCCTTTCTCTGCCTTTCACAGAACCCCTTATCACTTGAAGCATGAAACATTCTGAAATTCGTACATTTTCATGGGAATCTCAGAATGGGAGATGGACAAAGGGCTCACAGTGTAAATATACAAATGACTTCCTAAGAACCGTATCATGCTGCTCAGGGCATCCACCTCTGAGGAATCTCAGTGGCCTTCCCTGACTCAACCCAACCTTCTTACTCTTCCTGGTTCTTCTCAACCAGGCTACTCTCTTCTACTCCATTCTACGTCTCTTTTCTTCTCCTTCAGAGAAGAAAAAAAACATTTCCTCTGCCCTGTTCATGGCAAAGGACTTTTCTACTAATATATTGACTCCTGGTGACAACTAACTTCAGAATCTAATCTACCTCAATCAGCTTGATATATTCCTTAAAAATAGGTATTTCCACCTGAAAAGTATATTTCTTTTTTTTTTTTAAGTAGACTCCATGCCCAGCATGGAGCCCAATGTAGGGTTTGAACTCACAACCCTGAGATCAAGACCTGAGCCAAAATCAAGAGTCAGACACTTAGCCAACTGAGCCACCCAGGCACCCCATGAAGTACATTTCTATTATTATAATGTAAACATTTGCAACTTCCCTGTGGAATCAGAGATGGTGGGTAGGTAAGTGAGGAAGGAGGAGGAATACCACTGAGTCAGCATCATCACTATCACCATTATCACCATCATATCATCATCAATATCATCACCACCACCATCACCACCATCACCATCACCACCACCATCACCATCATCACTGCCATCATCATCATCACCATCGTCATCGCTACCATTCAGCGGCTCTGACCATTACATAACATAACATGCATGATGTCATTTCAGCAGCACAACAGCCCCTGAGGCAGATAGAAACAGCATTCCATGTCACAGATAAGGACGCCAAAATGTAAACTGCTGTTGAAGGCACTACAGTTAAGCAGAGACAATAAGCCAAGGCAGGAAAACCTGCAAACCTAACTCCTGACTTATGAATTGATTAGGAATTTGAGCTGCCCTCCCGGATGGAAAACCAGGAACTACCAGGACAGGATGGAGGGCTGCTGGAAGATTTGAGCCAGAGGAAAATGTCTGACTTCTGTGAGAGGAGAAGCTTTCACATTGTTCTTGGAGAAGGCCAAGATACAGTTAGATGTTGCCTTGTGTTAGGAAGTAGAAGGCCCTGGCCTCATGGACATAAGGAGCTGGGAGAAAGAGCCCAAAACAAAGCTGAACAGGTTTCTGAGACTAGAATACAGTTGTCTTAAACCAGGGTGTGCAAAGGAACCAGCTCTGTTTGCTTGTTATTCACAATAGCTATTGCGGGGTCAGTGACCTACAGTCTGTAAACATAATTTTGTATACTTTGAGTTCTTTCTGTGGCTTATTAATTTCAGTGTTTTGGCTGTCTTTCTAATGTTCCTTTAGATGATGCCAATCTATTTTCTATAAGGAAGATAAAGGTGGGATTTTTTTTAATAGTTATTAGGACAGGATTTTAGATGGGAATGATGAACAACATATATCCAGGCAAGGAAATGACCAAGGGAATCCAGAGAGAATTTCTACAGGAAAGGTTAAATTCAGAGAGAAGAGATCTGGGACACTGACACAGCCACATTCCTCTACCCTCTGCCCTGAGGTCTCCACTCAAAACTTTGAGGCTGAAGCAACCAAAAACAATGAATGGAACTTGTAAGGTTACAATTTAAATAAATCAACTGTAAGAGGGGAGATTTGAATATGGACTTTGTAGTCTATATGAGTCTATATGTGCTAAAGAATCCTTGTTAATGTTATCAGGTGTTATAGGGACATAATTTTCCAATAAAAATGTTTTATTCTGAATACTAAAGAATTTAAGTTCGAAACTGGGGGTTACTTTAAAATATCCAGGAAAGGACACCTGGATGGCTCAACAGTTGAGCTTCTGCCTTTGGCTCAGGGCATGATCCTGAGGCCCTGGGATCGAGTCCCACATCAGGCTCCCCACGGGGAGCCTGCTTCTCCCTCTGCCTATGTCCCTTCTCTCTCTCTGTATCTCTCATGAATAAATAAACAAAATCTTTAAAAATAAATAAATGAAACAAAATATCCAGGAAGGAAGGAAGGAAGGAAGGAGGGAAGGAAGGAAGGAAGGAAGGAAGGAAGGAAGGAAGGAAGGAAGGAGGGAAGGAAGGAAGGAAGGAAGGAAGGAAGGAAGGAAGGAAGGAAGGAATAGCCCAGGAAGAAAAGAGGGAGGTAGATGAAGAAAGTCTGGCAAAATTATTTGGACATTTTCAAAGAAAAGCCTCCGGAAAGGCTAGCGTAAAGAGAGTTTGTGGCTGTGGTCTCTGGAGCAGTGTGATGGGGGAAATAGACAACTTGAAACCACCGACCTCAACCATGAGCCCTTTCCAGGAGCAGGGGAGATTTGCCTGGGAAACCGACCTAGATTATCACCTAGTTTGAAAGGTGGAAATCCCCAAGGGCCAGAGGAAACCCTAAGAGGCGAAATCTCAGAGGAGGGGGGTGTACCCCATGTCTTCACCACAGAAGGGCCTCAGGCAGTGGAGGCCATGCCAGCCTATCAGCCTATCAGTAACCCAGGGGATGACGTTCTCACTCTACTTAGCCTTTCTAGGTCACAAAATCAAAAATGATTGCCATAAAGTCAAGTTACTTTCTCTTTGTGTCTCAGTTTCTTAGGGGGAAAATACATGAACTAACAAGATGGGGACAACCAAGCTTTCTCCCTGCCCAGGACAGAGGCTCAGAGAGAGAACTGTGATTACGAAGCAGCAAACTGGACACTAATTATAGGTCACAAAACTCCCTAGGTACTGTCCCTTTGTCCTTGGTGCCAAAGCCTCTGCTGCCAATGTCAAGTGGAGAATTGCAAGTTCACTGGCATGCAGCTTTCAGAAGCCCCTGAGCAGCTGGGCAGAAAGTCCAGGGGATGCCAAGGACAGGCGGAGCCCTAGTGGCTAGCATAAGCAGTGCATCCTGGTCTCGACTTTGTTGGAAGAATGGGCCTAGGGATGCATTTATTTTGGCACAATTTTATTTAAGAAAGCCCCAAACATGTGTTCAGTCAACAGATGTCCAGGCGAGGCCTGGGGAAATGGAGAGGAGTGCTTGCCCCTCTGACTCTTCCTCATTTGAGACTTGCCCCAGCTTCCAGACCTCGTGTAAAATGACCCTGCTCCTCCCCTGCCACAAGCTACGACCCAAATTCCATCACTCAAATTGTCTCCCCCCAGAACTGAAATCCGGATGGTTTCTGGTTAGATATATATGGGTGCAGGACCTGAAAGTCATGTCGATTCCAGGGTGAGGGCACCATCAGACTCAGCTTTAAATACATACAAATGTGGAGGTATCTATCCCTTCCATGTATTCAAAGCCCTTTCCAGGACCTCTGGGTGGCTCAGTTGGTTAAGCATCTGCCCTCGGCTCAGGCCATAATCTCAGAGTCCTGGGATTGAGCCCCACATGAGGCTCCACCTTCAGCAGGGAGTCTGCTTCTTCCTCTCCCTCTGCCCTTCCCCCCATACTCTCTCCTCTGTCTCTGCCTCAAAATAAATAAATAAAATCTTTAAAAAAAAAAAAAACTTTCCAGGAAGAAATACTCATTCTGTTGGCTATGACAAAGATTTTTCAACAGACATGTGGAGCAAATTTCTCAAGGTCATATAGTAATTCACTAGAAAATCAAATAGGAATTTAGATTTTTCAAATCCAAAGTTAGCTTCTATGAATGAGAACTGCTCCCTCCCTTGGAATGACATATATACACCACTTCAATTACCCAGATAATGTGAATTAAAAGGTCTGGCATCACAAAGTTCTCAGCAGCATTGGAGCCTGAAAATCTGGGGGACAAAGGGTGTATCTAAGCACCCAGCATCCCGCAGAAAATTGCCAGCCCCTGAAATCCCTGAACCCAGTACACCTTCCAAATTATGTGTATTTTAGGTGATCAATGTAATCTTCAGCTCTATTTTTAGCTCTCCCATCCTACAAAAGCAATTGTAAGAACAGAGAAAATCTCTATGGCAGAGTGTATTACGTGTGAACTGCTCACCCGGTGTCTCTGAGGCAGAAACACTACAATTTCTCAGGTCGCGCTGTTTTATTTTTGGAATGTAACACAAATAGATTCCTAAATTCTTCATAGTGGAATACTTAACACTTTGAATGTGGAACATTCCACAAGGTCTGTAAATGACATCATGAACCCTAGTCTTTTCAGGCATGAGGTTGGTGGGAAGTTTGAAAAAATCAGGACTGGGTTTCCTTGACATCCAGAGGCAGACAGCGTGGCCAGAACGGCGTCCTCAGTGAGTATCAGCACTGATGGCTTTGAGGTCTAGAAGGAAATCACAAATTCCTGTCTCCAGGCGACGTGACAGGATCCATCTCACAAGCAGACACAATCCCGATGTCCCCTTAAGGTCAGCAAGACCCAGGCTGAATTTCTTTATCCCCTTCTACTCCAGCATCACCTACACAGAACTGATAGAGATGGCCCGTGACAGCGGTCAACCACCTGCAGGGCAAGATGCAGGGACTCTGATCACCAGGGTCCACAGAGAACTCGATCTTGGGCAGAGGGTAGGAGGGGGCATCCCTGCACCCCAGGATCCAGCATCAGACTCCCGCCCTGTGGAAGCACCAGGGAGAACCGTTGGGAACAGAGTTCATTTTCTTTTTTTTTTTTTTAAACATTTTATTTATTTATTCATGAGAAACACAGGAAGAGAGAGAGGCAGAGAAGCAGGCTCCATGCAGGGAGCCCGACGCGGGACTCGATCCCAGGACTCCAGGATCACGCCCTGGGCCGAAGGCAGGCACTAAACCACTGAGCCACCCAGGGATCCCCAGAGTTCATTTTCAAGTCCTGGCTCTGTCTCCTCCCAGCACACACACACACACACACACACTCACACTCAGGCTCACACTCCTTGCCAGACTCACCGCTTTGTTGATGCTGTGTCCACCCCCTGAACTTTGAATGTCACCAGTCAGACCAAATCCTGCCCATCCTATAAGATCCTTCCCAAAGTTGGTTGCCACTGGCCGAGCCCATCTCTCAGCCCCGGCTCATGAATGTTCACACACAGCTTGGCATTGAATTATTTCCTGAGTGCATCATGTACGTTGTCTTTCTAACTGAGCTCTAAATGCCTTGAGGATAGGCAAGCCTATTTTGTACATGCTCCTGTACCCTCTCTGGGCCCAGACTAATGTAGAGCATATAGAAGATTCATGTCCTTTGGTCCAAAAATGATAAGGACACGGGGAAATTTTTATTTTATTAGATCTCTTTGGGGAAGGACGGGATGTGTTTGGTAGAAATACTTGGACAAAGTCCTTGAGGCTGAGAGTGAGGCATCCCAAGACGTTCTCAAACAGAAGAGGGTTGTTAAATTGCTACTCGTAAGATCAGGAGAGTCATTTATGGAGCTTCTGAGAAAGAGGGGAAAGCAAAAAGACAGGGGAAATGAGGCAGATATACGGTACGCTGTATCACAGTGAGCCACTTCTACTCCCAAACCTTCAGCAAAATTATATTAAAATTTGCAAAAGAGCTGATATGCATTGATTGCTAATGAAAACCAGAGAAGGGACCAGGTTTTATACCAGGGGCAGCGTGGGACTTTAAGACATTATATGGGTGCAGAAGCCAGACAGACAGGGAGGCCTTTGCTGGCACTCGGATCATATTCCCATAAACGACTGACCAGTGTGGATGATTATCACGGAAATCCTGGTGATGGCACACTGGCCCCAGAGATATTTTCCCCTCCTCCTCCACTCTGCTACTGTCTATTTAAGGAAAAATTAGAGTGAAGGCCAATACGGCCCTGGATGTAGGACGATCCCAGGTCTCTATTTGATAAGACTCACTCGGACTGTGTTGCTGTGAGTTGGGTTTGATGTTGAAATCACCTCAAGATTGTGTCAACCATCCATTCAGTGAGCACACTTCCTTAGCTTGGATGCTGGGGACTGCGCCAGGTTCTTGGCTCTGTGTATTCAGAGTGTAGGTAGGATTTTGCACTTACTGCTTCCATGATTTAGAAGTGTCCTCATTTACAGACACGCCCTCCTAGCTAGATGGAAAACAGGATGTACAGTGCATTTCATCGACACTGTAATCCAAGAAAAAATACAATGGGAAAAATAAGCATTTTGTTTATAAGATATGACTGATGATAGATAAGTACTTTACATACTTAAAGTTTGTTAATTAACACAACTTTGTTCACTATATTATATAAAAATACTGCAAAAGCGAGCAGGGTATGTATTACAGTTCTCTAGAGAAACAGAACCAATTACATATACATATACATGTATAGAGAAAGGGGGACAGAGAGAGATTCATTATTTGTTATAAGGAATTGGCTCATGTGACTATAGAGACTGTAAAGTCACAGGATTGCTGTCAGTAAGCTTGAGACCCAGGAGAGTTGATGATAGAAGTTCCAACCCAAGACAGGCAGGCTGGAGACACAGGAAAACTTCACATCCAAGCACAAGAAAAACTGAGTCTCCGCTCAAAGCCGCACAGGAGGAGCTCCCTCTTAGCCTTTCTTGAGGGAGTCAGGCCTTCAACTGATTGGGTGAGGCCCACCCTTGCTGGGGAGTCAATCTGCTTCACTCAATTTACCAATTCAGGTGTTGATCTCAACCAGAAACATGCTCCGACATACACAGAATAATGCTTGACAAACTGTCCCAAAACCTCATGACCCAGTCAAGGTGACATAAAAGTAACCATTGCAGGGTACAACAGCGTATTCTAATTATATAAATGAAAAACACAGGCAAAATGAATCTATTGTCTAACAATTAAAGTCAGAAGAGTTGCTGCTCTGGAAGGGCTTCTGGTTAGTGGTATTTCCTGAATTGGATTTGGTAACATAGATACCTCCTGTTGTGAAAATTTATTGGGCTATACGTTTGGGATTTGTACCCTTTTCTGAATGTATGTCATGTTCCAATTCAGTGTATCTTAAAAAGTGGACAGTAAGGGGGTTTGTGAGTATTTGTCTTCTGGAAACAGCTATTTAAATGTCTTAGGAGATAACCCTGGTATCAATTCCTTCCAAGAAACTGTGTTTTCTTGGTCAATATCTTTCGGTCTCTCAAAATTCCTGGCTTGTGAGTAGAGTGATAGGATATGACTCCTGTTTTGATTCCTTTACCCTAAAGCCGATTTATGTTGAGGGGCATCTCTTGTGCCTTACATGGGGTCCCAGACAGGAAGGACAACAGCTCACCCTGACCATGGGACCGCATGCTACTGCTGGGGGCATAGGAACCCAGGCCGATCCAGCAGAAGCCACAGCTAGGAAACCTCCACAAAGCTGACCGGGTTGAGCTGACACAGTGTGAGAACTTTGCAGCCAAGTTTTCTTCCACTTATCCTGCTATCCTGCTCTCCCTGAGTCTCCTTCTGAGGGACCCGTGTTGCTTTGAAATTTCTAGGCAGAAAGAAGTTGATTTAAAACCTGATTCATGTCTGGCTCTCGGGGGAGACCCACGCACAAAGAGAGCTTTAGATAATTGTTTGAAGAAGCACTGGCCAAAGAAATTTTTTTTCCCTCTTAGTTCTTCCAAGGGCGTATTCTTTGAGAGTCAAATCCATAGGCACCCAATGAAGTAGAAATCGACTGGTTAGGCTAAGCAAGGCAGAGGGCTGATCTAACTCCTTGACCTCCAGGGGCACCTGGGCAGCTCAAGGTCATGAGATCGAGCCCCACGGGGCTCCATGCTCAGCAAAGAGTCTACTTGAGATTCTCTCTCTCTCTCTCTCCCCCCTCCTCCGCCCCCACCCCAGCACACACTCTCTCTCTCAATAAATAAACAAAATCTTAAATAAATAAATTCCTTGGCTTCCAAATTAACATTTTGGCCTTAATCCAGTGCCTTGTTAAAATCCTTCAAATTAAGTTTATCCTTTCATTTGGTAGAATATTAATTAGGCATCCCATCAATGCTGGAAAGAGGTTGACCTGGTTTGGGACTGCAGCTCAGCTACCACTAGCTCATTTGGTACATTATTCAACCTCTTTGAAATTGTTTCCTCAAACTTGCAGTGTGAGGGGTGGATTTATTTATTTTTTTTTAAATTAATTTTTATTGGTGTTCAATTTACCAACATACAGAAAAACACCCAGTGCTCATCCCGTCAAGTGACCACCTCAGTGCCCGTCACCCATTCCCCTCCAACACCCGCCCTCCTCCCCCCTTCCACCACCCGTGAGGGGTGGATTTAAATGCATATGTGCAAAGTACCTAAGCCACTGCACTTACTCAGATGAATAACATATATTCATCACCACGGTCACCATTATAATGGTTATGTAGGTCTGGCACAAGGAAGTCATGGCAGCTGAGTTAAAACAGTGCATGAACTCCTTTATTCTTCAGGGCGTTTATAATTTTACATTCAACAGGACATACCCAAGTAGAATCTAGACAAGGTTCGAATCATCAATAGGTCTGGAATATACCAGGTTAGAGTATTCGTGATTAGGTATGCCTAAGTCTTTAATAAAATGGAACAAATGAAATTTATTTTTAAATCACTTTAACATGCCTGGCTTGATGTTTTTATTGCACTCGATCGATCCTTTCGATGACATGAATGAGTGGTGGGGAAGTAGTCTACTTAATTGCATTTTGATGAACTGATGGATTTTTAAATCTTGATAAACATAATTCAAAATGACAAATGTAATTCAAAAACACATAATAAGCATATTTTAGAATAACTATTGGCAGTGAAGAAATCTTGGGGAGAGGGATCATATCAATGTAACCTTCCTCCTAACAAAGCTGACATGGGTCGAGGTGACACCATGCAAGAAGATTAATTTCTTACACAGTGATTTGTAAAGTGTGACAACAACAACATGGAGGTTGATTTGAACAAGTATTTTGAAAATGTGGTTACTGAAGAAAGTAATGAGATTTTATTTTTCTCTTTGCAGGAAGGAGAGAAAGTTTCTGTTCCTGAAATTATCATGTCAGATAAATCCAAGGAAGAAGATGAAAAGAAACGAATTATGTAATCCCTCTGCTTCATCTTGTCTCCTTTTTAAGGGATATAAACTATTAGTAATAGACTAGTGAGAATTTTCATATGTGAGTCACAGCGTGTGAATCATGGTAACCCATCCAAACCTATTCTGATTGGGAAAGATTGTTATATTCCTATTCCCACACTAAAATAATAACTCCCCTCCCACAGGGGCCAGCAGAAAAACATGGCTTTCCAGCCATGAACTTTAACACCTTTTCTTTATTTCTTTGCAGTTTGATTTTTATGGGAATCATGTCTCGGCTGGCTGGCTCCTCTAAGACTGACATTATTTAGGGCTTTCTTCCATGCAGGATGTAATTCTTGCTCACTGTTCTCTCTCCTGATCAGTTCTTGCCTCCATTTGCTGTTATTTCTACAAAGATAACATTCATGAGTCATTTTTTCTTAGAGCTTTACAGTTAACAGAGCACTTTCATAATATCGTCATTTGAGCACCTTAGCAACTTTATGGAAAAATATAAATTAGTGCCCATTCTCCAGGTTGGGAAGCGTAGGCATCTGAGAGCATAAGTGACTTCCCAAGGTCCAACATCTCCTTATACCAAGTCAAGGAAATCAAACCCCTCACGGGCTCAATGGGCCCCGCCTGCCTGGTACCACAGCAGGAGGCTGGAGTGATGGGTGCTAAGGTGCTAAGGGACACAGAGAGCACATGGGTTTCTCTCTAGGCAAAGATCACAGAAGTTTGCAGAGCTGGCCACATGGTGTAGGACACAGAGCAGTACCGTCAGGCAGAGTGAGCCATTGCCTAGGTCCACAGGCCACCAGAGAGGCCAGCAGAGAGGCCCAGGTGTAGAGGATACTCCCCACACACACAAAGAGGGTTCCGGTGCATCCAAGCAGCTCGCCTGCGCTATTCTCACCGGGCAGGGGTGGGGCTGTACCCGTGGACCCTGGCCCCCCACCCAGAGATATACATGCACATACCCTCATGCCTGCCCACACCCCCTCCCCTGTCCATGCTGGAGCAGGATACATCCCTCTCTGCTCACAACTGCAGGTTACTTGTGCAAAACAAACCCAGTGACCGCCTGTGACACTGAATAAAGTGAGCACAGGATCCCGCCTCAGGTCCCGGACCCAGGCAGAGAGGCTGCACCCTTGAAGGAAACATCTTGAGCAGCCACTCCTTCAAGAATCCTTCATCTAGGGACACCTGGGTGGCTCAGCAGTTGAGCATCTGCCTTCGGCTCAGGTCGTGATCCTGGGGTACTGGGATCGAGTCCCACATTGGGCTTCCTGAATGGAACCTGCTTCTGCCTCTGCCTGTGTCTCTGCCTCTCTCTGTGTCTCTCATGAGCAAATAAAATCTTTAAAATAATAATAAAAAAAAGAGAATCCTTCATCTATTGCCTCTGTGTCCACAGTGGGAGATACAGTTATGCCAACAAAAGCATCCATACGGTGCTCTGTGCAAAAGCAGACTCCATGTCCTGCCCCCTCCTGTCCTTCCCTTCCTTCCCTGTGGTCCTCTTGGAGCCCCTTCCCCAGGCAAAGCTGCTGGCACCTTGCATCAGGAGCCTGGGGCTTCCACAGTGAGGATGGAGGGTTCAGGCCAGCCTCTGCCTCCCGTCCTCCTGCCTCAGCCACCTGCAGCCAGGCATGCGCAGGCCCTTGCCCTGAGCAACACCTGCAGACCCTCTGAAGCTCATTCTCAGACCACCTGCTCTACGTGTCCAGCTAACCCCTCAGTGACCCACAGCAACAACCCCCCAACCCCACCTGGACCCCACCACCTTCTGTCTGCCCCTCACTTCTGCCCATCTCCTCCTGGCTCCTGACCCACCTTCTCCCGTGACCACCCAGCAGGGTCATTCACGGGCTTATGCCCTCTGCTCCCTGCCTGCCTCGACCAGAGGCCTTCAGATGAGACCACAACCCTGGTTAAATCGACTCTACCTGCCTTAGAGGAAAGCACACAGTCACACCCTCGATGCTCTGGGAATTAATGATAATGAAAGCCAAGCAGGGCCAAATGACACCCCACAAATCTCCCACACTGCCGAGGTGTTCTCTCTCATCCAGATATAACTTCCTGAGACCACGAGCTCATACCTTCCCTTCTCTCGACAACCCCTCAGTGCCTCCTCCCCATTCTCTGCCTCCGCCACCTTGCTTTCCCCTTCAGCAGAAGGAAAATAACTCAGGCAGACCCAGCACTCCCACCAGCCTGCATGAGGCTCTAGGTGCCCAGCCTGCTGCCCTGGTGTTATGGCTGAGCTGCCCCAGCTGCCCGCCTGTCCTACCTGTTGCTCTGTGCTTAGTTATCCCTATCTACAGATAAATGCACTGTATTTCTTCATTTTAAAAAGAAAGAAATCTGGGGCACCTGGGTGGCTTAGTTGGTTAAGTGTCTGACTCTTGATTTTGGCTGGCTAAGTGGCTAAAAAGTAAGCTCACCTCCTACTTCTTGGCCACTTGTCCAAGTCCCTTTGTGAGTCCTTCTTCATTTCCATGACCACATGTGTCAGCGTGCTCCAGGGCTCAATTTTGGGGCCTCTTCTTTCTTGTGTCTGTACCAATTCAAGGGGAAATCTCATCTAGCCTAATGTCTTTAAATACTATGTACAGCTGACACGAACAGCACAGGGCAGAGAAGCACCAATGCCCTGCATAGTCAAAAATCCAGATATAACTTCCCCAGAAAACCTAACTACTAACAGCCCTACTGATAACATGAACAGTCAATTAACATATATTTTGTATATTATGGGTATTATATGCTGTATTCTTATAATAAAGTAAGCTAGAGAGAAGAAAATGTTATTTAAAAACTCATCAAAGGGATCCCTGGGTGGCTCAGTGGTTTGGTGCCTGCCTTTGGCCCAGGGCACAATCCTGGATTCCCAGAATCAAGTCCCGCGTTGGGCTCCCAGCATGGAGCCTGCTCCTCCTTCCTCCTGTGTCTTTGCCTCTCTCTCTCTCTCTCTCTCTATCATAAATAAAATTAATAAATAAATGTTTTTAAAAAAACTCATCAGGAAGAGAAAATACATTCACTGTACTGTATCAAAAAAAAATCCACATGGAGCACTGACTGGTGGCACAGTCAGTTAAGCAACTGGCTCTTGGTTTTGGATCAGTCTGTGATCTCAGGATTGTGAGACTGAGCCCCCGGTCGCCGGGCTCCACACTCAGCATGGAATCTGCTTGAGATGCCTCTCCCTCTGCCTCTCCCTCCTCCCTCTCTCTCTCAAATAAATAAATAAATCTTTTTTAAAAATCCATGTGTAAGTGGATCTGTGCAGTTGAAACCTGTGTTGTTCAGGGGTCAGCTGTATATGATGAGGATTCTCGAATGTCTCATCTTCAGCAAGAGCCTTGCCCTTGAGCACCATACCCACATATCCAACTGCTACTCGGTACTCACGTGGCTGTTTAATTGGCATGTTAATGAGGCACCAAGCAAAGCTCCTGATTCTCCCCCACTAGCCCTTCTGGCTATCTTCCCCCCTGTAGACTATTCTCAACACAGCTTCTGGAACCATCTGGTTAAATCCCATCACCCCACTGTTTGAAACCCTCCAGTTCGTTTCCGTTTCATGCAAAGGACAGCCACCAACCTTAGCATGAACCCATGGCCCCACCTGCCCCCACCCTTATTCCTCTGCCCTCATCCCCACTGCTCCCTGCCAACTCACCAGCTCCAGCCACATTGCCACACACACACACACACACACACACACACACACAGACCACAAGCCCAGCATTCTTTTCTCCTTAGCATGTAATGCAACCTAACATACTCACTACATACTCACTTGTGTCCATTATTCCTCTCTGCCTTAAGATGCTGTTGGGTGCAGGGAGTTTTGTCTGTTCAGGTCACTGTCACATCCCTGTGACTGGGAAGGTTCACGGCAGCCACTTTGCATGCTCACAACTGCAATAGGAAGGCATCAGCCCACATGGTGGGATGACTCTCTAGCGGTCACACGGGAGGTGTGGTTTTCAGCACCCACACTGGCCTCCCTGCTTTCCAACCACTGAGGACTCACGAGCCATACAGAGCATGGTGCAAGGAATCAGGAGGAAATGGGCTGATTTTAGCCGCTAGCACTTGCTGGTAGTTTGACCCCAGGGAAAACACTTGATCTCTCTAAACCTCAGTCTCCTAATCAGTAAAATGGGCATAACAGTACCTGCTTCAAAGGTCTATTGAAGGATTAAATGCAACTGTTTGTGGAAAGCACTTACTATAATGCCTGACACACAGCAGGCACTCAGAGAATGGAAATTATATATATATTAGCAGTGAGAAAAGTTAGAGGAGTTGCATTGCCTGGCCTGAGGAGAATTTCATTGGTGATTTAAAAGAAGCTTCTCCAGTCCCGCCAATATTTGAATTTTATATTAATGGAATCCTTACAGGATACGTTCTTTTTAGCTCTGCCTTCTGTTGTTCACCATTTTGTTTGTGAAACTGATCCATATCCTGGACAATACTTGCAGTTTGCTCATTCTCATTACTGTATAGTTTTCCATTGCATAAATCCACAATTTATTCACACATCTACTGCAGATGGAAAGTTGAGCTGTCTTCATTTTTTTAGCCAATTAATTTTTTAAGGATTTTATTTATTTGAAAAATAGAATAAGTGTGTGAGAGAGAGAGAGAGAGCATGAGTGGGGAGAAGAACAAAGGAAGAGAAAGAAGCAGACTCCACAATTCTGGGATTCTGGGATCATGGCCCCATTTATGGCTAATTTAAAGTGGTACCAAACTATTAGTAGTTTTATTTTAACAGTAGTCTTTCAAAGATATGTGTTGTCTTTTATGTGAAAGCATAAATTAAAATGTCCTAAGTCTTAATTTGACAAAATTAAATTAAAAAAAAAACAGGGGCACCTGGTGGCTCAGTCAGTTAAGCATCCAACTCTTGATTTCGGTTCAGGTCATGATCTCAGTAACAGGAAATTGAACCCCGTGTGGGGCTCCCCGCTGAGTGCAGAGCCCCTTTAGGATTTTCCCTCTCCCTCTGCCCTGCCCACCCCACCCCCGCCCCCACAGCTCAGGCTCTCTGTCTCTCAAATAAATAATAAGTAAAAATACAAATAAAAGAAGCTTACCTACCATCGAAAGGATGCAGATGGGTTGCTTCTTATCTCCACAGAATGAATGTGCTTTGGCCGCAACAGGGAAGAGTCAAGTTCACCCTACGGAAAAGGCATCCAGTTGTAAAGGGGAGTAGCCATGGGGACAAGCTTACACAAAGAAGCTGTGACATCTCGTCAATACAGACCTTTAAGACTGGTGTAGTCTGGTTAGCCTAGTCACAGTCTGAGAAGTCTGGGATCGGAAAGAGCCACAAGCATGGTCATTCCCCTAGATGCTGTGTACCCCACAGCAAAACAGGCAGCCAGCCTGACCTCCAGAAGCTCACAGGGGCACATTCATTCCAACCGCAGACACCGCAATCCTCACACTCCCTTGTTAATTTGCCTCTCTCCACCCTTTTGTGACCATATTTTAAGTTTTCATCTTCTTGGTTTGCATTTTCCCCTGTCAATGCCCCCTGATGGAGTTCAAGCATTTGCCTCGAAAATTGCAGGCCTCCTAAAGGGCAAGTGAAAGTCATCTCGTCAAGATGAGAAGGGACACGCATGTCTCCCAACACTGGGGGCAAGTGGATGCTCTTCTGCATAATGAACCATTCTTGCAAACATTACTTCTAGCCAGACATCTGGTAAGACGCTGGGATTTCAGAGAGTGTTTTGAAAATAACCTTCTGGGACACCTCGATGGCTCAGTGGTTGAGCGTCTGCCTGCAGTTCAGGGCGTGATCCTGGAGACCTGGGATCGAGTCCCACGTCGGGCTCCCTGCATGGAGCCTGCTTCTCCCTCTGCCTGTGTCTCTGCCTCTCTCTCTGTGTCTCTCATGAATAAATAAATAAAATCTTAAAAAAAAAAGAAAAGAACCTCAACCTTTAAGATGCCTCTAACAGTGATTATCTCACTTAATAATTTCTTCATTCGTAGTAATTCCACCAAAATAGACATTTCCATTTTCTGTACACCTGTGAGTTTTTGTGTGTTAAGAAGAGGATTATTGTTCCTCCCACACACACATATGCAACAAGGTAAAATAAAACTCAGGACTTTCAAAAAAAAAAAAAACTCAGGACTTTCTTGAATTTGTATTTACACACGAGGTTGAGAGTCTATGTCTCAGTTTTCTTAACAGCACGAACAGATGAGGGTGACCAGTGCCTCGCCTCTGCCGTAGAGGTCAGTGGTATTCTGCTCCATTGGCATCTCAGAATCACCTGGTGGTGATTAGCCAGGCTAGTGTCTAATGAGGACAATCACCTAGGAGGTCTAGTCTGGCCCCCATCTGGGCCAGGTACAATCAAATCAGAATTTCTAGAGATGAGGTACAGGTATCCGTGTCATATTAAATAATACCAAATGGTTCTAGTGTACAACCAGGGTCAAGAACTGCTGGCATGGCCAAGCTAACATACCTGGTTACTGGGACAGTTTTCCACCTGGTTTGTCAGAGCTTTCCTGATAAATGAAGGAAGGACTCATTAGCAAGAAAGAAAGTATAATATGAATCCAAACTCATGCCATTTATAACTATAATTCTTCTTAATCTACAATTTTACAATCCCCAAAGCCCTTTTTATTTTGGTGGTAAAGTTTTTGTTTAGTAAGATCCTATTTAAAAAAAAACAAAACTTGAGATTTCTCTTTTAAAGATCTTATTTATCTGCTTATTTTAGAGGGGGGCTGCCGAGGGCAGAGAAGAGAGGATCTCAAGTCAACTCCACGTTGAGCATAAGCCTGACATCGGGCTTGATCCCGTGACCCTGAGATGGCGACCTGAACCAAAATCAAGAGTCAAGCGCTTACTGAGCCACCCAGGTGCCCCTGAGATTTCTCTTTTAAACCCTCCAAATGTTTTATTTGCAATGAGACTTTTGTCTGGTGCCTAAAAACTTTAAAGGTATGGCCTTTTTCCTCATTAGCATAAAGACTTTGCTTTAAATTATTTAGATTTATCAAACTTTTCCAGATGATACTTTTTTATTGAAATTCTGCTCCAGAAGCAGACATGTCAGTGCCAGGGGAGGCCTCTGGTGCCCATGTTTCTAGGTTTCCTATATAGAACTGCACTATTTGATGCTGTAGCCAATGACCACATGTGGCTCTTTAAAATTTATTTATATCAATTCAAATCAGAAATTCAGTTCCTCAGCAGGACTGGTTACATCCCAAGCACTCAAGAGCCACATGTGGGGAGAGGCAACTGTGTTAAACTGTGCATATGTAGGTTATTTCCTTCACTGCAGAAAGTCCCATTGGACAGCATTGAATCTGTGATCTAATATGTACAACCATATACAGTTTTGCTTCTGGACATTAATGGAACACAGAGGCCCACCATGCTCACCTAGGGAAGATCCTAAGCAGAGAGGCAAGGAAGAGTGCCTCTGGGGTTCCTGAGGTGTGAGGCTATCAGCTTTGACTATGAAGGAAACTCACCTTAGGTGGCTCCTTCATTAAGTATTAATGCTAAGTATTATTACAAAACAAACTTTAACTGAGTAGATTGAAGATCTAATAGGCTTTATTTTTTAATTTTTTAAAGATTTTATTTATTTGTTCGTGAGAGACAGAGAGAGAAGCAGAGACAGGCAGAGGGAGAAGCAGGCTTCTTGAAGGGAGCCCAGTGTGGGACTTGATCCCAGGCTCCCCGGATCACGACCTGAGCCGAAGGCAGACACTCAACCACTGAGCCACGCAGGTGTCCCTAGGCTTTTTTTTTTTTTTTTAAGATTTATTTATTTGAGAGAAAGAGAGAGAGAGAGTGCACATGTGAAGACAGAAGAGCAGAGGGAGAGGGAGAAAGAGAATCTCAAGTAGACTCCCTACTGAGCTCAATCTCAGGACTTTGAGATCATGACCTAAGCCAAAACGATGAGTCACGTGCTTAACCCATGGAGCCAACCAGGCTCCCCCTAATTGGCTTTATTAAATGATTCATGAAAAAAATAAAATAAATAAATAAATAAATAAATAAATAAATAAATAATTCGTGAATGGGGCAGCATCCCATCTAGCAAAGGGGGAGCTCTGCTCAGCTAAACAAAAGCAAGATTTTTAAAGGCAGAAAGGGGGAATTTTTAAAAAGGAGAAGAAAAGAATTTGTTAGCAAGAACTGTATTGTTTAGGCAAAGTTGCCCTCTTAAGGGAAGTGGAAGGGTCTGTCAGTAAATTTCCTAGTACTGACCAGGAAATTCCATGTTGGGCAGCCCAGGTGGCTCAGCGGTTTAGCGCCGCCTTCAGCCCAGGGCCTGGTCCTGGAGACCCGGGATCGAGTCCCACATCGGGCTCCCTGCATGGAGCCTGCTTCTCCCTCTGCCTGTGTCTTTGCCTCTGTGTGTGTGTGTCTCTTTCATGAATAAATAAATAAAATCTTAAAAAAAAAAAAAGGAAATTCCATGTTGACTGGTTAAAGGCTACATGGTTGGTTTGGGAGTTGAAAAGGCAATTAGATTAGGTATTCAGTCTTGGTTTGCTGACTTGGCCTAAGTGATGCCATTTTGGCCTTGTGGTTTTCTTTTTAATGGTATTAACAGGCAGAACTTGGGAGACAGCTGACACCCTCTGATAGGGCCAGCCAGCTTATGAAAAGAAAGGCTCTTCTCAGCCTAGAAGCCCAAACTGGGCTCATGATTCCAAATGTGTAACAACTGGAATGTTAAAGACTTAACCAATCAAGGTGATCATGACAGCCCTAAAAATCTGATGAGAGGGCAGTTAGGCAAAAAAGAAAGAAAGAAATACAAAACTATCTCTATTTGAAGATGACATAATTTTGCATATTGAAAATCCCAAGAAAGCCACTAAAACAAACTCTTGGAATTAATAGGTTTAGCAAGATTTGCAGGGTTCAAGATTAATATACGTAAATCAATTGTATTTCTATAACAACAATTAGCAATGCAAAAATGAAATTAAGAAAACAATTCCATGTACAATTTCACCAAAGGGAATAAAATACTTAGGAATAAACGGAACAAAATAAGTGTAAAACTTGTACTCTAAAAATTGCAAAACGTTGTTGAAGAAATTAAAGGAGACCTGAATACTGTAAATAGAAAGACACCCCATGTTCATGGGTTGGAAGACTTGATACTGTTAAGATGGCCAACACTCCCCCAAAATAATTACAGATCCAAAACAATCCTTGTCAGAATCCCACTTGACTTTTTTTTTTTTTTTAGCAGAAATCAACTAGTTGACCCTAAAAATTTATCTGGAATTGCAAGGGCTTCAGAATAGCCAAAAAATCTTGAAAATGAAGAGCAAAGTTGGAGGGGCTCACACTCCCCAATTGCAAATCCTTAGTACAGAGCTACAGTGATCAAGACAGCACAGTGTGGGCATGAGGGCAGATGGAGAGGTCAATGGAATAGCTTTGAGAATCTAAAAATAAGCCCTTACTTTTGTGACTGACTTTTTGTCTATTGAATTTTTTGACAAGGGTGCCAAGACAATTAAATGGAGAAAGAGCAATCTTTTCAACTAGTTGCACAGCAACAACTGGATTTCCCCTTCCTTACAACATACACAGAAATTACCTCCAAGTAAATCATAGACCTAAATGTCAAAGTTAAAACTACATAACACTAGGAGTGAATATTCATGACCTTGGCTTAGGGAAAGCTTTATACGTGACACTAATAGTATATGCAACAAAAGAAAAAATAAATTAGACTTCATCAAAATTAAAAACTTTTCTGCCTCTTAGGATATCATCAAGAAAATGAAAATCCAACCCAGAGACTGAGGGAAAATAATTGGCAAATCATAGCTCTGATATGGAATTTGCATCAAGAACATACAAAGTATATTTACAACTCAATAATAAAAAAAGAGACAAATATCAGAATTTAAAAATAAGCAAAAGATATCAACAGACATTTCTCCAAAGAAGATATACAAATGGCCAATCAGTGCATGAAAAGATGCTCAAAAATGGCTCAGTAGCCCTTGGGAGAATGCAAATTCAAACCAGAACAAGTTATCACTTCACACCCACTCAAAAAAGTATAATAAAAAAAATAATAATAGGGATGCCTGGCTGACTTGATCGGAGGAGCATGCTACTCCTGATCTTGGGGTCACTGAGTTTGAGCTCCACACTGGGCATAGAGATTACTTTAAAAAAAATAAATAAAGGTACTACCTTTTTTTTTTTTTAAAGGTAACAAGTTGGGGCAGCCAGGGTGGCTCAGCAGCTTGGCGCCACCTTCAGTCCAGGGCATGATCCTGGAGACCTGGGATCGAGTCCCGCATCTGGCTCCCTGCATAGAGCCTGCTTCTCCCTCTGCCTGTGTCTCTGCCTCTCTCTGTGTGTCTCTCATGAATAAATAAATAAAATCTTTAAAAATAAATAAATAAATTTATTTTTAAAAATAAATAAAGGTAACAATTGTTGAAGAGGATGTGGAGAAATGGAAACCTCACTGCTGGGTGACGATGTAAACACGGCACAGCCCCTTTGGACAATGGCTTGGCAAGTTGTCAAAAGATACCATGTGACCCTGTGAATCCACCTGTAGATACATACCCAAGAGAATTGAAACTGTCAACACATATACTTGCACATGAATATTGATAGCAGCATCATTCTTAAGAGCCGAAAACAACCCCAAAGTATCTACCAACTGGTGAATGAATAAACAAAACGTGAGTATATCCATACAATGAAATATTACTGGGCAATAAAGAGAAGTGAAGTAGTGATACACGCCACAACACAGATGGACCTGAAAACATGCTAAGTGAAGACCACCTATCCCATGATTCTATTTATTTGAAATGCCCAGAAGAGTCAAGTCCGTAGAGATAAAAATAGATTGGTGTTGCCTTAGGTTGGAGGGAGGAGGAGGAAAGTAACTGCTAATTTGTACAGGAAGTTCTCTGGGATGATGAAATGTTCTAAAGGTGATTATGCTGCTGGTTGCACAACTCTGTGAATGCGCCAATGTCATTGAGCTGTACACTTCAGTTGGGTGAATTGCTCATTAAAGCTTTTGGTAAAAAATATGGTGAGGCCACACCTGTGAGTGCTGGATGCCCGCCAGCACCAACCAGAACCTCAATTTTTCCTCTTCAGAGTGTGGAGCGTGGACCTACAGCATCTCAGGCTTTAAACCAACCTATTACATCTGCATATTCACACATCCCGTAGACACACTTAAGAGAAGCACTGAAAGGCTTCAGACTCAAGAAGCAAAATCTAGAGCAACATAGTAATTGAGAGGATGTACATAACATGTACTTAACTTTTCTATTTCTTTAAATATTGTCTTTTTTATTTATTTTGTGAGTCAAGGGTAGTGCTATGAGATAAATGTTTATGCTTTTTATTTTATTTTGAGATTTTATTTATTTATTTGACAGTGACAGGGAGAGAGAGTGCACAAGCAGCAGGAGCATCAGGCAGAGGGAGAGGAAGAAGCAGGATCCCCGCCAAGCAGAAAGCCCAATGCGGGGCTCAATCCCAGGACTCTGAAATCATGACTTGAGCCAACAGCAGTTGCTTAACCGACTGAGCCACCCAGATGCCCCTAAATATTTACACTTAAAAAAAAAAAAGATCTATTTATTTGAGAGAGAGTGTGTGTGTCCAAGCAGGGAGATAGGCAGAGAGAGAGAGAGAAGCAGACACCCCTCTGAGCTCGGAGCCTGACTCGGGGCTCCATCCCAGGACCCTGAGATCATGACCTGAGCCAAAATTAAGAGTCAGATACTTAACTGACCCACTCAGGTGCCCCAAATGTTTACACTTTTATTCAAACATGACAGACATGCTCCTAACTACCCTCCACTTAACTAGTCCATTCCATGGCCCCTGCTTTCCATTCCTGCCATGGTAGGCACCAGCTGGGTTGGGATCACATGGAACCCCTCTGTTGCAAGCTTGCTCTTTTGGACATTGTGACATTCAGCTGGTGGATGGATGCTTGAGAGGCTCCACGGCAGCTCCTTCACCTGCCTGGCAAGGTGGCAGGGATTCCTAGAAGAATGGGAATGTCCACCAAGGAGCCAACACGTGCCTCTTCAGTGTGCTGGTCTGAATAGTGGGATAACTTTTTATATGGTGGTTTGAGCCCTCAGAGTGTTCAAATGGACTAGAAGAGGAAGTTGCCAGTTTCTTAAGGCATGGACCCCAAACTGGCAAGGCATAACTTCCATCATATTTTTTTGCTCAAAGCAGGCATGGAGCCCACCCAGATTCAGGGAAAGGGGGCCATAGACCTCAATGGGGAGAGAAGGAAATGGGAGTTATTATTTAGTGTGTATAGAGTTTCAGTTTTGCAAGACGAAAATGCTCTGGAGATTGTTACACAGCAATGTGCATTTCCTTAAACACTACTCAACCATACATTTATGACAGGTAAGATGGCAAATTTTGTGTTATGTGCATTTTACTATAAGTAAAACTATGAATAACAAAATAAAAGAAACTCATTTGAAAAATGAACTGTTGACTTCCGGCTGCCATGTCATAAATAACAAAAACCAGCACATTCCCAAGACAGTTGGTAATCTCTTTAAGCTCATCTTGGCTGTCTCTAGGATCCAAGATTTTAATGCTGCCAACATTGTGTTGGTGGTATCATAATTTCCCTGAAATAAACATGAACACAAGACACAAGAGAATGTGCTCAATGCCACTCTGAATTGGGTCCCACAAGGAAGGCGACAGAACGAAACAGGACAATTTGATATAACTTCATCTCCAGTTCAGATAGTGGAATGTGTAGAAGTAGGCAAAATCAATCATTCAGAATGACTCTTAAATATTTTATTTACAGATGAAAAATCAGACACCCATATGGGAAAGATGACACTTTGAAAGGCTTAAAGATTACCTGAGGAAACAGAGGCAGAGATCATGCCCCTGGATTAGAAGACTGGAGCTTGTAAGTCCCATTTCTCCCTCCCCTCTCCATGGGAGAAATGTTAAAGAACAGGGTAGAGGGTCTGGTTCCAGCAGTTCTGTCTCCAACACGCCCCGTTCACAGTCATGGCCAGGGAATGGGGACACTGGGGACTGGCCTCAGGGCATACAAATTTGACCGTGCAAACATTTTAAATAATCATCTTAAAAGATCAAGTAAAACTTAAAATATTCTCTGCACTCAGTGAGAGGCTTCCTCCACCTCTCAAGCCATTGGCTCTTAATCTCTTGAACAGAGATGGATGGATCCCAACATCCAAGGTCATCCAAAGTCCACTGAGGCCCTTTAGACTCTCCTCCTTCCCATGCTCACGATCTTACCTGGAGAGCAGCCTCTGTAGTACATGTACACCCGCTAACTGATAGAATCCCAACATGAAGGGGATAAGGAGATTTCCACGCCAAGTCACATTAAGAATGTGGCCTATAGTTGAAAGTAAATGCAGAAATGTTAGTACTAAATCAGAACGACATGCTTGAGTATCACTGACATTTTTATACTGTTAAGACAGATGAGTGATCACATTGACCACTGTCCAGTTCGTGGATGTCATAAACATAAATGACAAGGAAGTGAGCTATTTGGCCTTCCAAAGGTCAAGACAAGGGCAGCCCCAGTGGCTCAGCAGTTTAGTGCCGCCTTCAGCCCAGGGCGTGATCCTGGAGACCCGGGATGGAGTCCCATGTCAGGCTCCCTGTGGGGAGCCTGCTTCTCCCTCTGCCTGTGTCTCTGCCTCTCTCTCTGTCTCTGTATCCCTCATGAATAAATAAAGAAAATCTTTAAAAAAAAAAAAAAAAAACATTATACAAAGGCCAAGACGAAACCAAGCCAGTTAGCAGGTTTGGGCCAGATACTGAAACCAAGTTCCAACTTACGTGCATCTCTGACCTTTTGCCCTAGAAATCCCATTTGGAGATGTCTATTCTAACCGTAATGGACAAATGTTGACTCTGTCCAGCATCCATCTTTGTGGAGACAGCATCCCTTCCCTTGGTGAATTTTTCCTCCTCTTTTTCAACCACGTGGTTCTAGTGAAAGCTGCCAATCATAGTGACCACCCCCTGGACACAGTGGTTGGTCCAAAGTGGGTGTCCATGCATACCCCAGGCCAGGGAATTAGAGCCCTTTCCAGGGATTTTTACATACTGGTGTGAAGATTATTTTCTTTCCTCTGGGGTTTATGACTTGGGATGACTTACACCCAGAGCTATCTCACAGGATGTCCTTGACTCATTCAGGAAGATTATATAGCATAGGAGAAAATAAGATGAACCCCAGCGAGAAATGGACAGGACAGAAGGAGAGTGCCTTGTTCGAGCCCTTGGGACCATGTGGCAACCCTGGGGCAGCTCTTCTTCTGTCCAATAGATAAGCAAGCATGTTCTATTTTTTTGCTTCAGCTACTTTGAGTTGGGCTTCTGTCACAGAGATTCTCATTAATATACTAAGGAAATTATCAGAGATGCATACCAAGAATATTCATGGTAATGGTATATATAATATTAAAGAAAAAGAGGACCTAAAAAAAAAAAAAAAGAGGACCTGACAAGGGAATGGTTCAACAAAGTAGGGTTTATCTGTAGATAGAATGTCATGTAATCTTTAAAAATTATTTTTTTAAATATTCAATAGTATGGAAATGCTTATGATGTGAAGTAAAAAGAAGGTATAAAACTAAAATGTACTATGATTCCAACTTATGTATATAGACACACACAAACATACACATATATGAAAGCGGAATATTTCTGGTGATTGGCAATGTATTTTCATGCTTTCATGTCTTATCATAATATTTTAGTTTTTTTCCAGTTTTTTTGAGAAATAATTGATATACATCACTATAAATTTGAGGTGTACGGCATGATGGTTTGATTTACACATATTATGGAATGGTGATCACAATAGGTCCAGCTAACATCTAACATCTCATGTAGATACAATACAAAGAAAAAAAAATTTTCCCCCTTGTGGTAAGAACTCTTAGGATCTACTCTCTTCATTCAACATAGCAGTGTCAGCTACAGTCACTGTGCTGTATGTAGGTGACATCCTGGTGCTTAGTTATCTTGTACCTGGAACTTTGTGCCTTCTGCCCCCCTTCTCATCTTCCTCCCCATGCCCCCCACCTCTAGTAACCACACTTGTGATCTCTTTTCCTATGACTTTGGTGTTTTGCTTTTTTTTTCTTTTTAGATACCACATATAAGTGAGAGAGATCAAGCAGTATTTGTCTTTTGTCATAATTTTTAAATGTTAGCATATATTTTCTTTACAATGAATTTCAAAATAAACAAATTGTTTTTTCAAAAGCAGTAATAAATGCTTGCAGCCCATTATCACGTTCGCCAGCATGTCCATTATCTTTGAACCCTAAAAGGAGGTGTGTGTGACTTTGCATCATCTGAATCAACTCAGTAGAAACCATAGCAACTTCTAAGATCCATGTGATCTCTCTAAGACTTTACTGATTCAATAACAATCCATCCAAAGTGGGGAAAACATTGCAAATATTATACCATTTGCCCCTGGTGTATCCACAGCAAGAGATGGTAGCTGATGAAGCATGTCTGAAGCTAGGGCATCTTGTGTCTTTCGATGGCCAGTTACAAAGTTAGATTTCATCTGGAGGTAGCAACAGCCAGAGTCCTTGAGGACATGACAGCCTTAGAGACAAACTATGACAATCTTCCCTTCCACCCTCCACGCAAATGGGCAAGACATGATGACTCTTCTTAAGTGGCCTCCTCTGGCATGTCCTCTCCCTGTCTACCTCTGGGTATTCCCACATCCAGCCCCTGGAAGGCCTTCCCTTTACCCCTGTCATCCCAGCCCTCTGCCCAGGAGTTTCCCTCCATCCTGCCCATACAGCTCCTCCCTCCCATGACAGCAACCTCTGATAGCCCGTAGGGGACACTGTGATTGTCCTCTTCCAACTTCAATTCATTTTCCCAGCTGCTTGAGTGTGTGGAGCTCTGCCACAAAGAGCCTCCTAGACCAAGAGAAGGGGTGCTCTCCTCACAAGGATGGATGCTGAACAGTCAACATTTGTCCATTACAGTTAGAATAGACACCTCCAAATGGGATTTCTAGGGCAAAAGGTCAGAGATGCACACAAGTTGAGCTTTGGTTTCAGTATCTGGCCCAAACCTGCTAACTGGCTTGGTTTCGTCTTGACCTTTAGAAGGCCAAATAGCCCACTTCCTTGTCATTTATGTTTATGACATCCACAAACTGGACAGTGGTCAATGTGATCACTCATCTGTCTTAGCAGCATAAAAATGTCAGTGATACTCAAGCATGTCGTTCTGATTTAGTATGAACATTTCTATGTTCACTTTCAAATATTTGCTCCTTTTCTGGGGCCACCCACATTCATAGCTGATATATAGCAGAGTAAAAAGGTCCAGCCATCTCAGTCCAAATCAAGATATCTCTGAAGATGGTGGCCCTTCTAGTTCCAAAATGCCCAGCACTTCCTGGGGTTGGCTGGGGCTGTCATCCCAGCTTGACTTCTTCCTCTGCCCAGTCCCTGCTTCTGATCCCTCCCCTCCACAGATGCTGATCCCCAGGGCAATCCTTAATGAATACCCTGCACATCAAACACTGTCTCAGAGTCAGCTTTGTGTAGAATATAACCTGCAACATGGCCCTTATGATCTGAAGTCATTTTGGTCCTAGATCATAAATTGCCTTGTATACTTTGTTTTCACAAGGGTTTGCTTATCACTGGAAGCTTCTTGAGAGCAGAAGCTGCTTTTACGTTTCTTTAGCATCCATACCACACTTCCCCCATCCTCCATCCCAGCATTCTGCTCTAAATTACGTTCAAGGATTTAGGATTACAAAAGCAAACATGCAAAGGGGCTTAGAAATTTTGTATCTACATTATTTGAAAATCACAATAGGGAAAATACAGACACTTGTCTCATATGCTTAGGCTGATGTAACTGACTGGGTGCCTTAAACAATAAAATTTAGTTCTTATGGGCTGAGAAGTCCAAGGGGAGTGGGGGCTGGCCAGTTGATCCCATTTCTGGCAGAGGACAGAGAGAGAGGGGGATCTTGTGGCTCTCTTTCTTTTTACAAGGACATTATTTTCATCACAAGAGTCCCATCCTCATGACCTAATCTAAAAACTACTTCTCAAAGGTGCCATCGCTGGGGATTAGGGCTTCAACATCTGAATTTGGGGGGAGGCACAAACAGCTCATAACAGCTCTTTTTTGAAACGAATTGTGTATTTCCATGAAGCATCTACATCTACCTTCCTGTTACCTGTAAAGCAAATGCAAAATGGAAAAGAAAAAAAAAAAAATACACCCTCTTACCATGGTTCGTATTTCATTGGTCTTCTTGAACAGTGTGTCTCCTCACCTGTTTCATCCGCATTACGCTCTTTGGGCTGTTTTAAGTTGCATGATGTATTTATTTAAAATTCGCTGAAAGAATAATCCTTGGAAGTCACCAACAACGTGAGAAGCACGCCGAGGTGTACTATGGCGACACCTGGTGGTAGGATTTGCAATAACACCATGAGCCTCCTATAATGGCGGATGCCTGATTTATCCCTGAAGAAAATTGAATATAAAGGAAAATTTAAGAACGACTTAAAAGAGTTAGTGACAGGGAGAAGAGGTGTGTGTGTGTGTGCGTGTGTGTGTGCACATCCACACATGTGTATATCTTCTTGTGTATAGAAGATAGAAATGACCCATGACACCACCAACAAAAATGAGAGCAAGATCAAGGATGTATGGTTTAGCCTGCTCCTTGCTCTCCTGACCTCCTACAAGATACTGGGCCACTTTGAGCCTCATTTTCTCATTTAAGGCAGAAAAAATTAATAATCCCTACTGAATTCTCTGAAGAGTGTAAGTGAAAAGTGTTTTGTGAATTGTGTGAACATTATGCTATACATATGTGTATGTATACATGTGGAATTAAGAATAAATGAGAGTTAAGAGAGCATGAGTATAATTTATAATGGCCACATGCTCTAACAATATTTTTTTAATAGGACAATAACAGCTGAAGGTTTTTTAAAACCATTTTGAGTACATTTTTTAAAAGATTTTATTTGTTTGAGACAGAGAGAGAGTGCACACAAGCAGGGAGGAGAGGCAGAGGGAGAGGGAGAAGCAGACTCCTGGCTGAGCAGGGAGCCCCATGCTGGGCTCAATCCTACGAGCTGAAGGCAACTGAGCCACCAGGTGCCCATGGTTTTGAGTAACCATATTGGCAGTGGTGATATTATTATTGTTGCTTTAAGACAGTTGTGTGAGTATTAAGGATAAAGCAAATGGGTGAGTATGGAATATTCTATTATCCATTTATGTTTTTTGAGAACCAACTACTCGATTTGGAAAGAAAGGTATATAGCTGTAAGAGAAAAGGTTAAGAAAAACCTTGTAGTCCTGATTTTGAAGCACCAGTATGAACAGATGGGGTATTTATGTTTATTATAACATATAACCTGGGATGCCTGGGTGGTTTAGTGGTTGGGCACCTGCCTTTGGTTCAGGGCCTGATCCCAGGTCCTGGGATTGAGTCCCGCATTGGGCTCCTTGCAGGGAACCTGCTTCTCCCTCTGCCTGTGTTTCTCTCTCTCTCTCTCTCTCTCTCTCTCTCTCTCTCTCATAAATAAATAAATAAAATCGTTTAAAAATAAAAAATTTATTTTTTTATTTAAAAAAGATTTATTTTAAAAAGATTTATTTGTTTAAAAAAAGACTTTATTTATTTATTCATGAGAGACACACAGACACAGGCAGAGAGAGAGAGAGGCAGAGACACAGGCAGAGGGAGAACCAGGCTCCATGCAGGGAGCCTGACATGGGACTCGATCGCAGGTCTCCAGGATCATGCCCTGGACCAAAGGCGGTGCTGAACCACTGAGTCACCTGGAGTGCCCAAAATCTTTAAAAAATATATTTGTAACATATAACCTCCAGTGAAAAGGCTCAGAAAGGAAACAGAAACCAACACAGGAGAAAAGAGTATCTTTAGTACTGATTATTATTTTGAAATGCTATTTCCCACTAACAGACACCAGGGCTTCTTAAAGAAATGGCTGATTCCTGGTTTGGGACAGGAAATGTACACATTGGCCCCATCATATCACTAATTATATCAGATTGCAACACAGCTATGGTAGACCACTAGATGTTGTAAAAAGTATTCAGGAGCCAATTTTAAGAGGCATCCACTTGCCAAAGATGGAGCAGTTTCTGCTTCACTAATTCCAAGGGATTGAAATTGTTTAAATCCATAGGTTCATAGTTATATATATTTTAAAAATTTAGGGCACTTGGCTGGTTCAGTCAATAGAGTATGAGACTTGATCTTGGGATTGTGAGTTCAAACACCACACCATAGAGCTTAATTTAAAAAACAAACAAACAAAACTTTAAATCATCACATTTGGAGGATGCTAGGGAAAATTGCAAAATTATCTGGAAAAAGAATGGTACATAATTGGAAAGAATGAAGCACTTTTCTTACCTTTCCTACATGATTTGTACAACTGTGACCAAATGGTAGATGAAGGGTGGCATTTCTTTATGAAAATATTACATGGAGGGACACCTGGGTGGCTCAGTATTTAAGCATCTGCCTGCGGCTCAGGGTGTGACCCCAGGGTCCTGGGATCAAGTTCCACTTCAGGCTCCCCACAGGGAGCCTGCTTCTCCCTCTGCCTGTATCTCTGCCTCTCTGTCTCTCATGAATAAATAAATAAAGTCTTTTTAAAAATACTACCCCTAATAAATGAAATAGAAGTGATGGAAATGGAATAGTACCACTTTGCACTCCCAGTGAATTAATGGATTTAGGCATTAAGCATCAGTGGTTGCTAACATAACAAAAGAGAATCAGACTGCCTCCTGATTCAAGATCATGTCACCACTTATGTTTTTGCCAAAGGGATGAACCTAAATCTCACCAAACCTCAGCCTGATTCAGCTGCCCAGTGGTAGGAAATCCAGAACACACTGAACTGCACCCAGAGTGTGTCATCGGCAACATCCAGGCTGTAGGGCATTTGACCAGCCAAAGGACTCGGGTTTTTCAGTAGATAAACCATAAAGCTGAGAAAGGGATCAAGGGGAAACTTGAAGATTTAGAGATTTAAAATCATATCAAAAATTTTAAATGGACAACCATAAAGTCCCAGGGTATTCACTTGGGTAAAAGAACGACAAGGTAACAAGAGCAAGTGATTATCTTACTGGTTACTTGGGGAGAAGGGTATGATGGGTAAGGGACACATGGAGGGTCTTCTCAGTGGCTGGCAAAACTTCATCTCTTGACCCAGGTAGTAGTTACAAGGGTGTTATAATGATTCATTAATATATGCTTTATAATTAAATAATAATACGTTAAATATTAATATAATAGGATGTCAATATTACATTTTTAAAAATATTTTATTTATTTATTCATGAGAGACCCAGAGAGAGAGGCAGAGACATAGTCAGAGGGAGAAGCAGGCGCCATGCAGGGAGCCTGATGTGGGACTCGATCCCAAGACCCCAAGACCATGCCCTGAGCCGAAGGCAGACGCTTAACCGCTGAGCCACCTAGGGGTCCCTCAATATTAAATTAAATGTTAATTTAACAACTCAATTTTGAATAGTAAGTATTAAATTAAAAACTAATATACACCTGACGATTCATTATGCTATACGTTTGTTTTATGTGATTTTCTGTATCTGTGTCTTGTTTTGCAACAAAAAGCCCTAAAAAAGAAAGAAAGAAAGAAAGAAATTGGGTGGCAGAAGTCTGTGTGGCACCTCCACACTGTGATGCGAGCATACAGAGGCTTTTTGTAACTTTGGTTTATAGTTGATAAGGTAATGACAGTTACTTGGGTTGGCCACCAGGGTGTGCTGTCTGTGCTCGCACTGGTAAAGAGAGCCTTCGTTTCTGTAATGCCACGTGAGGATCAGGATAAAGCAAGCCATTATTCATTGTCCTTTGATCTCCTTCTACAGAAGTGAGTGTCAGTATTGGCAAATCTTATTTGGAAAGTTAGATCCAACATGTGAATACAGTGTAGATACCGAAAATTGGGTAGCTCTGTCCTCCTTTAGGGTAAGTCTTAATTTACTTAAGAAGTTATTATAATAAAACGACATGAGCCATCACAACAAAACATTAGGACCTAACATGTGGAGCAGGAAAGGTAAACACTGGTGGCGGGTTCAGGAAGTCTTGAGGGCTATTCAGATGCTCCATCATACCTGCCACCCAGCTCTGAGAGGACAGTGAACAGCATAGCAGCCTTTGAGGGCCAATGAGGAATGAGAGATGGTCTCTGAAGGGCCAAGATGGGGCCGGTGGGACCACTAAGCTAAGAACCATCCTTCCTGAGCTACAGTGTGGAGGGGGCAGCTGTTCATTGAATTTTATTGCTCTGAGCTCAGGCTAAGTTTGACAGGCCTGCCTCTGAGGTGAGAAACAGAGGCTCTTTTGTAGTAGCTGCTTATCTGTTCTCAAAGGGGCTGAGCAGGTGATACAACCTCTGTCTCTTAATAAATTGCAGGCCTCAGGTGCTTTGTATTGATAAGAGAATAGAAAGCTTATGAATTGTTCAAAGAGGCTTCAAGTTTTACAATTTTTCTACAAGGTTGCAGTAGATGATACAACAGTGAATCTTGGCTTTTGCTAACCTAATTGTTACTCTTGTCATTTTGCCATATATCTCCAGCCATCCCAAAGGTGTGATACAGGGTACGTGAGCATGATGTGTAAACACTTGTTAGAATGTATTTGAAAACTCATTGTGGTTAGGTTTTTCTTTTTTTTAAGATGTATTTATTTTAGAGGAAGAAAGAGAGGGCATGAGCTGGAGGGGCAGAAGGAGAGAGAGAGAGAATCTCAAGCAGACTTTGTACTGAGCACAGAGCCTGACACCGGGCTCAATCTCATGACCCTGAGATCACGACCTGCACCAAAACCAAGAGTCAGCCACCTAACCAACTGCACCACCCAGGCACCCCTGATTCTGGTTAATTTTTGAGAATTGACAGCTTAGTTCATCAGAGACCTATCCTTCCTGCTGTGACGATGCTATCTTGGCAGTGGAGAGGTGAGATGCTGGTTGGTAGCAAGGAAAGGAAAGCAGAGGGGATGAGCTGCAAGACTATGCTTGGAGGATCACCACTGAAGAATTCCTGCTCAGTGGACCCCAAGATTCATCCCTACTCTCTAGTGCCATTTAGGGACCCCATGACTCAACCCAGAGCCAAAATCCAGCCTCTCTCACTCAAGGACATTCCCAGGAGCCTCAGGTATACACTTTGCTCCAGGCCTGCCCCTGTTTTGGGTACCCCACGGTGTCCCAACCTCCCAGCCCTCCCAGCTCACGTCCCAGACTCCCCCTCCTGCACCCAGAATGCCTCCCCCGGGGCCCCTCTTCTGATGCACTTGCAGTGGTGCAGTGGTTAAGAAACAGACTCTGGTCTCACAGAGAACCAAGTTAGTTTCAGCTGAGCTACTTCTCTGTGACCTTGGGCAAACCATCTAATTTCTTCAAGGCTTGGTTTCCTTTTCCATTAAATAAGGATAGTAAGGATAATAATATTGATGTCATATTGATTTTTTTACAATGCAAACACTCCCCTGGAACCAACACCCAAATCAAGAAATAGAGCAGCCGGTGCCCAGCACTGCCATCTCCTCCCATTCGTTGGCCTGGCTCCTGACTTACAGATCATAGATTTATTTTGTCTGCTTTTGAGCTTTACACAGATGGTCACCTCCAGTGTATATACTTTTATGTCTAGCTTTTTCCACTCAACCTTCTATTTCTGACATTCACCCACGTTGTATTCTTTCCTTCTCACTCTACTGACGATGAGCACTAGGGTTGTTTCCAGTTTGGGTTGTTACTAAGAAAGCTGCTAGGAACATGCCAGATGTAGTCATAAGCAGTAGAAAATAAACATGCTAACCCTCTCCTGAACTGGGGCAGAACAAATTCTAGACTGAAATATCACACATGTTATGGGGTTACTACTGACAGGTGACATGGCAAAATAGAAAAAAAATACTGGGTTTTAGACAAGATGCATTCATGATTGAATTCTGGACTTTCCACTTACTAATAGTGTGATTTTGGACAGTTACTTGGCCTCTCTGAGAATCAGTTTCTTCATCTGAAAGGTGGTAATAAAAATATCTCCATCATTTGCTGGTGGAGATGGTCACTGGCCATGGCCTGGCAGGGCACCTGGCATGGAGGGGCCTGTGCAAAGATGGAGCTGACACCCCTGCCAGCGTTCAAGGGGTGAGAGGAGCCCCTTCTCTCCTGGATGCATGTCCTCAGGGTATTTACTCAAGTGTATCCCCTGGAAATAATTTTATTATCAAAGTAACAAAGGGCAGAGACATTTAAAAATTTTCAGAATGACCAACTGAAACAAATGAATCTAACTGCACCTCAAGTGCCATATCCAAACAGATAAAGATAAAACAGAACTAAAACTGTGGAGTGTACCCTAAGGACCAAAGACAAAGATAGAAAAATAGGTACATAGAGCAAAAGGTACAAAGATAGAGCAATTCATTATCTTAATATCTTAGGAACCAAGATTTTCAGCATAAAAGAAAGGAGGTAAAAATGTAAAATTCAGAACGGTTAAGTAAAAAGTTTGTGACCATTAATATGTACTATTAGTTAATAAACAGTGACTGTCTACTGAACAGACTGAGAAACAAAGACACCTAATGTCACTGAGCATTCCTGATGTCCAGATTGTAAATATCCTAATTTGAATATCAACATACATTCATGATTTAATGAAATTTTTCTTTCTGCCTCTGCCCACTGAAAAAGCCTAGAAGCAATGGCATCCCAGGAACAGTGAGGTCACCTAGCAACTGGTTCTTGGTTTTCAAATACTTTACTCAGTTAAATATATATATTAAATATATATATATATATATATATAATTATATTATATATTTACTCACTTAATATATATATACTCACTTAATATATATATACATATATGTGTGTGTGTGTATATATATATATATATATATATATATATTTATTTATTTATAGCTTGTTTGTTTTAAATGAAATGGCTCTTTGGAGAAATGGTGAGTCCAGATCCATGGCAGAAAATACACAAGATGTTCCAGGGATATCTTTTGTGTCCAAAAGTAAGAAAGAAAAAAAAAAGGTAAGGAAAACTATTGAGGACCTCGGGATCTTCTCAAAGATATAGGACCCAACGTGATGGGGCCAAAAATGGGACAATTTCAATTTGAATGTCAAAAAGACTAATGACTGCAGTGGATTAAAAACAACAAAATTATAAAGATCCAAGCATTTCTGACCCCAATCATCCTCCTTCTCCACCACCACCACCAAAAAAAGCCTGCATTGCTTGTCTTTGGAGGTTATTAAGGTACCAACACATTTCCCTGAAAGTTGGTAAATGAAGGAAAAGTTAAGCATTTATCCTGCCTTCCTATTCAGCTTGTATTTCTAGGTAACCAAACACTCGATGAACTTATTCTTTTAGAAGTCCAGTTAATAAATCCAGAAGCAATGGTAGCCACTAATTTAAAAATGGGTCTAGGCCACAATCATCAATGACTACTAAAACCATCAGCTGAAAGGAACTTTAATCTTTTTTTTTTTTTTTAAGGAGGGAGAGATGGAGGGAGAGGCAGAGGGAGAGAGAGAATCCTAAGCAGACTCCATACCCAGTGTGGAGCCTGACATGGGACTCCATCTCATGACCCTGAGATCATGACCTGAACTGAAATAAACATTTGGATTCTTAACGGACTGAGCCAGCCAGATGGCTCCTAAATCAAGCTTTTTCAATAAACCACTGAAAGTACTTGCAAAACCTTGGCAGTAACTAGAGAGCTGGGCATCCATGCTAACTGAGACTGGAGAGCCAGGGGTCAGGAGGTGAGGGGCACCTGAACCTTGTCAAGGATTTTGGTCTTTATCCTAAAATCAATAAGAACCAATGAAAGGCTCTGGATGGTGAAATACAAGGTAGGATGTTAAATGTCGTGGCTACACTGCAGCACATGAGGTGGGGTGGGCTGGATGGGGTGAGGCAGAGGCTGGAGTGGAAGCAGGAAAATCAGCTTTCCTAGCTGATTTCCAGAAGATGATAGTAGCTCTCCTGGAGATCAGGAAGGCAGGGGAAAAAGCAAGTAGATATTAGTCATGTGATGATGGGCTATGGGGTGGGGGTGAGAGGAAATAAGGAGGAACAGGAAAGGAGGGTTTCTGGTTTCTGGACTGAGCACCTGCAAGAGTACGGTGCCTTTTAATGAGGGAGAACACCATGGGGGCGGGGGTCTGACAGGAAAGATGATGAGCTCAGTTCCAAACCCATCAAGTTGAAGTCCGCAGGAGAGAGCAGGGGGAGTTGTCAGGCAGGGAGATGGAGCCTGGAGCTCAGAGGACGGGGGCCTGCCTTGGGAAGCACATGGTGAGTGCAGTCTGGCAAGGGCCCAGTTTGCTGGGCAGTGTGTAAAGTGGCCTCAGCGCCAAGGGAAAAGCCCCAAAGAAAGTGAGGGGATGGGAGGGGAGAAAGAAGATCTCAAAGTGGAGGCCAGAAAGCAAGCAAGAGGAGTAAGAAAGACTAGCACCATCAGGATATAGGGAGGACGAACAACCCAGCAATTGTACTATTAGGTACCTACTCAAAGGATACAAAAATACTGATTCGAAGGGATACATGCACCCCAATGTTTATAGCACCATTTTCTACAACAGCCAAATTATGGACACAGCCCACACGTCCATCAACTGATGAATGGATAAAGAAGATGAAGTGTGTATTGTATATATGTGATGGAATATTACTCAGCCATTAAAAATGATAAAACTTTGCCATTTGCAACAAAGTGGTTGGAACTAGAGGGTGTTATGCTAAGTGAAATAAGTCAGTCAGAGAAAGACATACTTTATGATTTCACTCATGTGAAATTTAAGAAACAAAACAGATGAACATAAGAGAAGGGGGAAAAAAGAGGGAAGCAAACCATAAGACTCTTAACTATAGAGAACAAACTGAGAGTTGCTGAAGAGAAGGTAAGCAGGGGATGAGTAAATGGGTGATGGTGATAAGGGAGAGCACTTATGATGAGCGCTGGGTGTTATATATGAGTGATGAATCACTATATTCTCCTCCTGAAAACAATATTACACTATATGTTATTTAACTAGAATTTAAATAAAAATTTGGAGAAAATACAATCTTTAAAAAGGGGGGAGGTGCCTGGGTGGCTCAGTGGTTGAGTGTCTGCCTTTGGCTCAGGTCATGATCCTGGGGTCCTGGGATGGAGTCCCACACTGGGCTCCCTGAGGACAGCCTGCTTCTCCCTCTGCTGATGTCTCTGCCTCTCTCTGTGTCTCTCATGAATAAATAAATAAAATCTTTTTTAAAAAATTTTTAAGAAAAAAAGTTCATGGAGGATAATTGATGGTTTGTAATAGCCATGTACAGGGACAGAGGATATCTACACCCAAGATGGACACAGTACAATGTATAGACTTGTCAAATCACTATGTTGTACACCTGAGATTAATGTAATTGAAAAGTTTAGGGAAAAATAAACCACAATGTTAGCTATGTGATTGGATGGCCAAGGTAAACACGTGAAAATGGTCTTTGAGAGTTATGTTTTTGAAATATATAGTGAGGGGTATGTGGGTGGCTTGGTCGGTTGAGCATCTGTCTTCAGCTCAGGTCATGATCTGAGGGACTTGGGATCGAACCCCAAGTCAGGCTCCCCACTCAGAGGGGGTCTGCTTCTCCCTCTGCCTCTGCCCCTCCCCCCACTTGTGTGCGCTCTCTCTCTCATAAATGAATAAAATGTGTGTGTTTTTTTTAAGAAGAAATATATACTGAATATTTGGGGATAAATGATACGATACCTGGTATTTCCTTCAACATAATCCTGGGGTGGGGTGGGAGGCAGTGGGTACCTGAGTGGGAGCTACTAACTGGGAGCTGAGCACATGGAGGCTCACTGTGCTGTGCTCTCTACTTGGGCACCTGTCTGAAACTTCCCATCACAAAGTTCTTATTTTCCCATAATAAAAAGGAGTCTCTGGATTTATCATCAAGGAGATCATGAATAACCTTCGCATAAATAGTTCCTACAAGGGAAGGAGCCAGCCTGAGTGGATGATGCAGTACCTGAAGGTTCAGCCATGAAGCTGGTCAGTGTGGACAACAGACAACTTGAAGGAGGAGGCGGGAGTAGGCAGAGCAGGATGTGGGGCTGGAAGGGAATTTTTCTTTTCCAGAGGAGGTAGATGGGAGCTTGGTTATATCCTGATAGGGCTGAGCCAGCGGATAAGAAGTTGAATGAGCAAGGAGCTTGAGAACATAGGGAATGGAAAGAAGCTTCCTGACAAAGAAACTGGACTTAGATTAGGAGAGAAAAGCCCTCTCCCTGGTACAAAGGAAAAGGAGAAGTGGTTGTGGGTGGAGGAGGGCTGTGGCCCCCATGTCCCCTCAGCTGGAGTGACATGAAGGGTCCAAGACCTAACATGGAACAATGTTTGAAAAGGAGAGAACTCCCTAGGAAAACATCATAGGGTCGTGTTGAGGATCAAAGAAGACATTGGCTAGCATAAAAACTTCTGTGGGGTTTCTTAGCAGGGCCGGGCAGTCTCCTGAGCTCACAAAGGGAGGATGTTCAGGTTTGTCTGGTCGTTGGAGGTTGGCCAAGGACATGAATAGAACAATTGAATGCCAGAGTTTTTATCTACTGTAGAAGAACAAATTATGCCAAAACTTAGCAGCTTCAAATACAAGTATTTACCATCACATGCAACCTGTGGGGAGCAGGAATCCGGGAGCAGCTCTGGCTGCAGGTCTTTCTCAAGGGTTATTGTCATCTTCAGGATGAGGGCCTGGCGAGACAGACTTCAGTTGGCGGTGACCCGGCCAGAGGCCACCACTTCTTCCCACTGGGCTTCTCCAGATGACTGCTTATCACATGGTAACTTCCTCTCCACTGCGTGAAAGGGGTACGTGCATGTGCATGTGTGTGTGTGTGTGTGTGTGTGTGAGAGAGACAGACAGACAGACACACAGAGAGCACCCCTGCCTGGTAGTGGCATTTCATAGCTTCCTGAGAAAAGAATGGGTGCATCTAGATCATTGCTTCATCCTCTTGACCTAGAGGAGGACCAGGCACACAGTGGATGATCAAAAAACATCCACAAGCAAATGAATGAGTGAAACTCACCAGAGAAAGTTTTAGTTTCTGCTTAGAGACAGCTTTTCTTTTTTTTTGGGGGGGGGGGGGGGGGGCTTTTTTTAGAGGATGGTGCTTCCAAGGGATGATGGGTTAGTTTGCACAGAAGGTCACTGGTGCCTGAATGGTATGTTGCCTTGTTAGATTCTCCTCTGGTCTTTCTTATAACAGTGTAGTTAGTTTATATTGCTGCCAGTGAAACAGTTCTCAGACTTATGACTTCACATCTGTACCTTTGAAAAATCACCCTCAAATATAAACACAAAAATCCCACTCTAAATGCAAAAGATAAGGGCACCTGGGTGGCTCAGTCAGTTGAGCATCTGACTTTTGGTCTTGGTTCTAGTCATGACCTTGGCATTGAGAAATTGAGCCCCATGTCAGAGTTCACACTCAGCATGAGTCCACCTGTCCTTCTCCCTCTGCTCCTCCCCCTACTCATGCTCTCTCTAAAAATAAATAAAATCTTTAAATGCAAAAGGTAAGTTTACCAAAGGGTCACTTTGAAGAAAATGTCCACTTAAATATCCTCTTTTTCAATTCACTTTCAATTTAAAATCAGAAATGGGGGATCCCTGGGTGGCGCAGCGGTTTGGCGCCTGCCTTTGGCCCAGGGCGCGATCCAGGATCGAATCCCACGTCGAGCTCCCGGTGCATGGAGCCTGCTTCTCTCTCTGCCTATGTCTCTGCCTCTCTCTCTGTGACTATCATAAATAAATAAAAATTAAAAAATAAAATAAAATCAAATCAGAAATGGGTCTTGATCCTCTGCCCCCACCAAAAGTTGGTCCTTGGAAGAACAAAGCATACTTAATGATTCCAACAAACTTTTTGAAAACCATATATCTTAAGGGAAAACTCCCTTTTGAAATACTAACATTCAAAATGCTAACCATGGTGAAAAAATAGTAATATCTTACATGGATTATGGATTATAATATAAGTGTACGCCACCCAGCCCCCAGCATTGTTTGAGATGTCAGGTCGTGAGGGCCATGGAGTCAGGGGCTGTGGTTAAGGTCTTGCTCTCACAGACCCAGCTCTGTTCTCTCTAGCTTTGTGATCCTGAGCCAGTCACTTAACCTCTCTGGACTTCAATCTCTTCCTCCCCTGTAAAATGAGGAATTAATGTTTCCCTCAAGGGATGTGAAGTTTCAATGAAAAGCCCTTGTAACACCTAAGGATTGCGGATTAACTAATATTGGCTATTTATTGTCTTTCTTTTTACAGATTAGAAAAATGAGAGCCGGAAAGGGTCAAAGATTTGCTTAAGATCATGCAGCCAGTAGGTATCTGAGTTTTGACTCATCCTCAGAATATCTGACTCCAAATTGAGTGCTCTTTCTACTAAACTACAATTATCTCCCTTTTTAACAGCAACAATGTACCACTGCATTCAGAAAAGGTCAAAATAAAATTATAGCATGCCATCAGAAACTGACAGCAAGAACACCATTTTTAGGGGTGCCTGGGTGCTCTGTGGGTTAAGTGTCTGATTCTTGATTTCGGCTCAGGTCATGATCTTAGGGTTATGAGATTGAGCCCCAAGTCCAGCTCCCCACTGGGCATGGAGCCTGCTTAGGATTCTTCCTCTGTCCCTCCCACCACCCACCCTTTAAAAAAAATTCCTATGTTCTAGACAGATCAGTCACTAAAGCACAGAGATTTGACTAAGGTTTACCAGCCACAAAATACTATAAACACTTTTAAGTTACAGCTAGTAGTTCTCTTCAGAATTGGGGTTTGTTGGTCCCCCTCTTTTTTTTAACATCACTCCCTCTTACTGACCTCTGTAACCAGACACAACTCTACAGGGGGTTACAGAAATACATCAATTCTCATTATTCACCATAGTTATGTTCTGGAAAGTCACTGCCAACAAGTTAACAAATTCCTAGGAGAAATACAGGGCTAGGTTTCTGTGAGCCTGTGGTGACAACATTTTTGTCAACCAATCAATACATAACCTTATTTTACGTGTGTTTCTGTTTAGAGACACCTTACCTAATATACGTCGTTGATTCACTAACATTGAATTGTGGGCAACAGCGCTGTAACTCACACCTGAGTGAAGCATAATCTAATAGGTTTTTCTTCCATAAGGCACTTCATGGCCTTTCTGCACTCAGGAATGCCAGTCGGCACTTGGGGGCCACTTTAAACATTTAATCACCCATGAAAAGCAGAGCAATGCAAAAAAGCATGGCCACGAAAGGGTTGCTTATAGTATTCCAGCTAATGGAAGAAAGCAGAGCACCATCTGGTTCCACCTTGGTTGGGAGCATGCACATTGGGCAACTCAGAATTTTTCACCACTCGGTGTGTGGCTGTGAATGACACAGGAACTTATTTGGGGATTACAAATAAATTTTAGGGAGGAGGACAGCCCCAGTGGCTCAGCGGTTTAGCACTGCCTTCAGTCCAGGGCATGATCCTGGAGACCTGGGATCGAGTCCCATGTCAGGCTCCCTGCATGGAGCCTGTTTCTCCCTCTGCCTGTGTCTCTGCCTCTCTCTCTGTGTGTCTCTCATGAATAAATAAATAAATAATCTTTAAAAAATTTAGGGAGGAGATGAATTTACAAATACAGAATCTGCAAATAACTATAGGAAGGGCTGTACATACCTAGAACAGAGAGAGGCCAGGTGGAAGAGGTTCATGATTTCATTAGACAGCCTCTCCTGTTAAGGAGGGTGAGTGGACAAATACCCAAGTCAATCTCCTGGCTGTGCAGGGACAAGTCTGGATTCAGTCTCCTCCTAGCACTAACATTTAGTGGTGCATTTAATGACCATTTAATGACATAACCATGCAATGGACAACTTTATGTAGGGGCCCCTGAGTGATTCAGTTGGTTGAGCATCCGACTCTTGATTTTGGCTCAGGTCATGATTTCAGGGTCATGACATCGAGCCCCACATCAGGCTCCATGCTCAGCAGGTAGTCTGCTTAAGATTCCAACAGCTCTCTCTCCCTCTGCCCATCCCTGCACACTCTCTCTCTCATAAATAAATTAAATAAATCTTTTAAAAAATAGACAACTTTATGTAGAATGTAAAACTACATGGATTGTGGAACCAACTTTGTGACGCTAGGCAAACAGCTCACCTCTCTGAATATCATATTTCTTCTGTAAAAAATGATGACATTTGTCTCATAGAGTTGCTAGGGGAAAAATGACATAGAATAAGAAATGAAATCATAATATATGCAAAGTACCTAGAACATGGTAAGCACTAAAATGTTGATTCTTTCCTGAGAATGTATAAATCCTGCTTATTAATACAAACTTATTCAACTATATGTTAGAAAGGAGGGCTATTTAATGAGTTCATAAGGTCCAAGAATAATCAATAACCAATATGTTTTATCAAGTACCTATTGGTTTCTAAACTGGTGATAAATTATGTCAAGATTGTTACTGTATTTTGCCAACTAGAAGATTAAATGTGGTCAGCTCAGCCATGGCAGGTAGTCAAAAGTCTCTGGCTTGCTCATTCACTGATTCATTCATCCATTTATTCCACAAAGATTTATGAGCCACCTACTACGTGCCAGGCACCACCTAGAGATAAAGCACAGAATGAAATAGTTAAGTCCCTGCTCTCTGAGAGCTTATGGTCAAGCCTAAGCAGAGGTAGACAATAAACTGAGGTCTAATGCAATGTCTGGTGACAACTGGGGCTAAGAAGAACAATGAAGTGGCTCAAGGGAGTAAGAATAATGTTAGTAGGAGGGCCCCCTTAGATGGGCTGGTCAGAGGAGGCCTCTTCAGGGAGGTACATTTGAGCAGAGACCTGGGTGGTAGGAAGGAAAGATCCAGGAGAAAATTCAGGCAGGGAAAGGGCACTTGGGCCTTGAAATAAGAACGAGCTGTGCATTGAATACACAATATGGAGGCTGGGCCTCCTGAGTGTAGGGTCGAGGGGAGAGCAGTACATGAGGTGAGAAGGTAGGAGAGGGCAGCTTATGGAGGCCAAGGAGGTCATGCTAAGGACCATGGACTTCATTCTAGATACTATGATGAGCTAGCTAGTGATGGTTGGGAGTACATAAATGACTTTTCTAATTTGTTTTGAAAGTATAATCCTGGCTCTCATGCGGGAAAGACCATCAGACCAACTGAGGGTCAAGAGTGGAAGCAGAAAGACCAACCAGAGGGGACCAACCAATCCAGGCAGGAGCTGGTGGTGCCTGAGGGGAGGGGGGCGGTCAGCTCGTATGTAATAGAACTGGGGCTGGAATAACCATGCTCATGAAAGGCATGGTGCAGGAATCATTTAACAGTTGGTGTGATGATTGATTAGGAACTCTGTACCCAAGTTTGACTGTAACTGGTTGTAAACAAATCTGAGGGGGGGAAAATAGCAAAAGTTCCCAAAACCACTCCTTTTTCCTCTTTCGGATCTCTTTTCCCAATTTAAAGGAGCTCTTCTACTTCTCCACTATGCCCCTACCCTGCAAGACCTTTGAAAAGTATAGAATATGTTGGAAATTTTCTTCAGGAATTTTTTTAAGTTGGGTAAACTTACATTGAATGAATTTAAATTGCTTTTTAAATGTAATTATGAAATATTTAAAGCCATTCAAAGGTATAAAATACAACAATTACCTTTGTCACCCAGCTTAGGGAGTAAACTATAAAATAAAATAGAATCTTCTTAGTAGCCTGTCCTCAGTGACACACCCCTCACTCCCACAAGAAGAAATATTTGCCTGAATTTGGTATTATCATTTCTAGGTATATCTTTATGTTATGCACCCCTACATATATTGTATTATTTTGCATAACTTTAAGCTTTATATAAATGCTTAACATATTTTTGTGTGATTTACATTTTGTTTAAAATTATGTTTGCATAAATCATCCACACTGATATTAATCTACTTTGTTTTCACTGATATATATGTTACTGATGACTTCACCACAATTAATTTATCCATTTACCCATTCAAGAACAAATGTTCTTGTTTATTTTTGATATTTGCGATATTACAGACATACTGCTATGAATATTCTCACTTTTTTTTCTTTTTTTTAAGATTTTATTTATTTATTCATGAGAGACACAGAGAGGGGGGCACAGACACAGGCAGAGGGAGAAGCAGGCTCCATGCAGGGAGCCCGATGTGGGACTGGATCCCAGGTCTCCAGGATCACGCCATGGGGGCGCTAAACCACTGAGCCACCTGGGCTGCCCTATTCTCATTTTTATATGCGAGAATTCTCACTTTTGCATGTGAGTCAAAGTTGCATCCACAGTCTTACTACTCAAAGTCAAGTCCCAAGATCAACCACATCAGCATTGGCTGGGAGCCCCACAACAGACCTACTGAATAAAATCTGCATTTTAGCAATACTTCCAAGAAATGTATGCGCACAAAACAAATATAAGAAGCAGTACTTCTCAAATTATTTATGATGAATCAGTTCTGTTTTGATTTTTACATTTTAAATCTGTTATATACATGGATATTTTATAAAATATCAAAATTTGATATCACTGCTCACGAAAGGAAGGGCTCACCCAAGTTCAGGTGGTCTGGAAAGGTTCCTGGCACATGGTGTTGAGCCTGCCACTGAGACTGGAGCAGGAATGAAAGGGAGCATCAGGGCCAGAAGTCTGCCTGCAGGAAGACTGCCTAGCAGGGAACACTTGCCCACCACCCACTGCAGAAAGTTTTCAGAAAACCTGTGACTGATTAAAACATTTCAGATAATTGGAAGGTGGACAGTGTGGCAAACTCCATATGAAATAGGAAAGTTGCCAAAGAAGATTTTGCCTCATTTGATTTTATACTAACTATGCACGTATGGAGCAACCTGAAAGACTTAAATAGAAAAAGTAATGGAGTTCAGAGTACCTGGGTGGTTCAGTCAGTGAAGCGTCTGCCTGCAGCTCAGGTCATGATCTCAGGGTCCTGGGATCCAGCCTTGAGTTGGGCTCCCTGCTCAGCAGGGAGTCTGCTTCTCACTCTACCCTTCCCCCCTGCTCATACTCTCTCTCTCAAACTCTTTCATGCTCTCTCTCTCAAATAAATAAATAAATAAATAAAGTCTTTAAAAAAAAAAAAAAAAGAAAAGATAAAGTAATGGAGTTCAAGACCATGATTTGACTGACTCCACAGTGAGGCTCAGCATTTCTCAATCCCAGTGTTAAACTGAAATCACATCCCACAGCTCAAGGCCACGGTCTTTCCAGTTGATTTACTGTTTCTTACCTTAAAAGGATAGTTGTAGATGGAAATCAGTTGTCGTTTTGGCAGAAAAATAAAAATATTTTATTCAGCCAGTTTATGGAATACATTAAGTATCCCCAGACCAGTTGAACCTCCCATGTTGCCCCAATTACAAAAAGAGTGGACCAAATAGGAGTAGACCCACACAACAGAACATAATGAGGTAAGAAAAATTTGTCAAGGCTCAGGTCAACCTCTGAGCTCATTGACACAAATAATCTATCTCTTCAGGAAGTTTTTGTAGATAATTTGATGAAAAACAAATGCCTTCTATTCACCTGTATTGCTTCTCATCTTTTTACAACAGGGCCCTTTTATTGAGCAAGAGTAGATGAGTGAATAGCCCATCCACAGGAGCTCACAGTCTAGATTAGAAGTGTTTGTTTGTTTTTAAGATATTTAGTTTATTCATTCATGAGAGACACAGAGAGGCAGAGACAGAGGCAGAGGGAGAAGCAGGCTGCCTGTGGGGAGCCTGATGCAGGACTCAATCCCAGGACCCTGGGATCAGACCTAAGCCAAAGGCAGATGCTCAACCACTGAGCCACCCAGGTGCCCCTAGATTAGAAGTGTTTTAATTCATCCACCCATAGTACACACTTATCTATTAAGAGACAGGAAAGAGAGAAAGACTTATGGGATTAATCATTAGCATCTTTAATATGCCTTAAATTTCATATGCTTAGTTTATTTTATAAGGAATTCAGCTTATTTGTTCCCATTTGAATGCCCATATCTCTGAAATTGTAATATATCCAGGAAGAAGGACAATGCAGGCCAGCTTATCCTATGGTCAGTTTGAGGTATGCATCTGTTTTCACATGCACACATACACCAAATGTAAATGCCTATTGGCTTAGGTGGGAAAAAATCATTGTAAAAGTTGAAAAGGAATTATGTTGAAGTGCTTGAATATTAATATGTTAGTAGGTTAAGTATTTTTTCAACAGTGTTTAATAAGTTTATAGGAAAATATGGATGACTTCTGTGCCCTTTGAGGTAGGTAATCTCAAATTCACACGGCTATATATCAGAAAAGAGGGTTTTTGGAATCCCTGGGTGGCGCAGCGGTTTAGCTCCTGCCTTTGGCCCAGGGCGCGATCCTGGAGACCCGGGATCAAATCCCACGTCGGGCTCCTGGTGCATGAGGCCTGCTTCTCCCTCTGCCTATGTCTCTGCCCCTCTCTCTCTCTGTGTGTGTGTGACTATCATAAATAAATTTAAAAAAGAAAAGAGGGTTTTCAAAATAAACTGGGGAGGTATGACTGAAATTTATTTTTTAAAAGATTTCATTTATTTGACAGAGAGAGAGCACAAGCAGGGGAAGCAGCAGAGGGAGAGGGAGAAGCAGACTCTCCTCTGAACAGAGAGCCCAATGTGGGGCTGGATCCCAGGACCCTGGGATCATGACAGGAGTCAAAGGCAGATGCCCATACAACTGAGCCTCCCAGGCGCCCCAAGATTGAAATTTTTTTAAATGGGATGGGGGTTTACTGGGGGAGATAATAATCCTGGGAGGAGCGAGGCTGACATCTCTAGCCTGGGACAGTAGACATTCTTGATACACACTGTTGAGAATGACCACAGGAAGGTGTTCTAGCCTCACTTTGCAAATATGAAAGCTAAGGCTTTCACATTTGTTTTCATACTCAGTCCTAACATGTAGTGAGGAAAAGAATGGGTTGCAATAGCACATTTAAATTCTGTGATCAGCTACATAGATGAAATAATGTGTGTATGTAGTATTAGGAAAGAGTCTTGAATAAAATTCCATGGATGTTTTTCCTGCACTTAGGTGGCTCAGTTATGCATCTGCTTTCGGCTCAGGTCATCATCCCAGGGTCCTGAAATCAAGTCCCACATCAGGCTACCTGCTTCATGAGAAGCCAGCTTCTCCCTCTGCCTCCCTCTCTCTGTCTCTCATGAATAAATAAATAAAATCTTCAAAAAAAAAAAAGTTATTTTAAGAAATGGTTGATTACAAGTCTGAGGCAGGGAACGTAAAAGTGTACTGAGCATAAAAAGAATGACTACAATTAATTGCAGTACATTAAATACATACCTACATAAAATCATATCAATGTATATCTATTAAAGGGGAAGAGTAAGCTCTTTACAGATCAAGGCCTGCTAATAAACAGAGATGGATTGACAAAATAAGAAAACCACCATTTGACAACCTCCAATGTAATCATCAGTTCAAGGCAGGGAAATTTTTAAAAAGGCAAAACCATTAGGTAAACAGATTTTTGGGATATTTACATAGATTTTTAATTACAAAAAGGGAAGTGTACCTGCAGTGTTCCTGCAGTCTCCATCTTAACCAAGGAACCAAAGTTAGCATCATTAACAGTGGGACCATCTGACATAGGAGCCTCCTGAGGTGATGTAGTTTGAAATACACAACATCATCTAGAAATATTCTTACAAAAAATGTTTAACTTGAATTTAATCAGGCTATTAGACCGTGCATAGCAGTAGGGATATAATGTGAGCCACATATGTAATATTAAATTTTCTAGAAGCCACATGAAGTCAAAACAAAACTCACAGGTACAATTTATTTATTATACTTAATTTAGCCCAAATAGCAAAAGTATTAGTATTTCTACCAGGTAGAAATATAAAAAATTAATATTTTACTTTCTTTTGTGAGTCTTCAAAATCTGGTGTGCATTTTTACACTTAAAGCACATTTCAATTCAAATGCTAAATTTTCATTGGAAATACTTGATCTGTATTTAGGTTTCACAAAATTTAACATTGAAAAAGTAGACTGCATACCTAAGTTTTTCCAAACACACTTAAAATTTTTCCAATAATGAAATAGAGTGTGAGTTTTAAATATAAATTCAAATTATTTCAAGTGAAATTTTTTTTTAATTTTTTTAAAAATTTTTATTTATGATAGTCACACACACACAGAGAGGCAAAGACATAGGCAGAGGGAGAAGCAGGCTCCATGCACCGGGAGCCCGACGTGGGATTCAATCCCGGGTCTCCAGGATCGCGCCCTGGGCCAAAGGCAGGCGTTAAACTGCTGCGCCACACAGGGATCCCTTTCAAGTGAAATTAAATTAAAATTCAGCTTCTCAGTTGTATTGCCCACACATATTTCAAGTATACAATAGCCACATCAAGCTAGCAGCCACCATACTGGATGGTGCAACCCTGGACTCCACTTCCAGTTTATAGAAAATAAAGAGGATAGTAAACAAACAAGTTAAATGATACCAATAGATAATCCAGAATGTGGGACATTCTGCAAAACAATTCTATTAGAGTTTCCAAAAATTCAATGTCATAAGAAAAAATAAGATGGAGAGACTATCCTAGACAAAGACAAAAGATATATAACAATCAAATGCAGTACTGGATGTTTGTTTGAAAACAAAAACAAAAGCATGGACAATTGGGGAAAACTTCTCCAAACAACCAGGGAACTTTGAGTATGTGCTACATTCTAGATAAATTATGGAATTATTGCTTATTTTGCTTGAGTGTGATAATGGTGTTATGATTATGTAGGAGATTGCTTTATTTGCAGGAAAGATAATGATTCTAGTGGGAGAATAATTCTAGAAATGCAACTTTATCCAAGTATCAAAACTGACAGGAGAAAAAAATATTTGGGGGCAGGATGATCCCCAAATGTTTATCTTCTAGGCAACCTTTTTCCAGGAAGTCACTAGAGGATATCGTCCTCCAAAATGAGTGAGTAAGCCAACAAAGAGGAAGATGAGGAATTGAGAAAGCAGGTGACCAAGCACAGGCAAGAAGTGATGAGAGTCTTCAGGATGATGGCTGGGAATCAGTCTGATAAAGGAAGCATTCTGAACTGGATCACAAAGAGTAAAGCTCCAGAAGAGGTATCTTCAAAGAAAAAAAAAAAATCCTAACAGGCGGGTTATATAATGTGTTTGACTACACTGTAGGAATTTTTTCACTCCGTAGGAAAATTCTGAGAGAAAAGTTAGTGATGGGTGCATTCAGTGATGTATTGGTAAGCCACTTCTCTGAAGAGAAAAAAGCCCTGATTTGCAGCATTTGTTGATTTCCGTGGCATAAATAATTCCATTACAGCTGATTTTAAGCTATCAACATGAAGTCACTGAAAAGTTGACAAGAGATGCCCACAATCAGCTCCTAAAAGCCAATACGAAAAAGAAATGAGCATATAATATTTGTCTCAAGAACCAAGTATTATATAATGAAATTCAGATTTCTTATGCAAAAAAGAGCCAGACCTAGCTCCAATAAAATTAAGCAAATAAACAAATAAAGCAATTATTAACTCCAAAAAAATAAAAAGTTTTACAAGAAAAGAAATGGAATCCTAGTACTCTACACGGCCCAGCTACAAACATTTACATTGTCATGACAATGTCCACACTGAATCCTGGTTTAACATCGTTAAAATGTGATGCACCCATGTTGAGAGGATGCAGGGAAGGGGGTAGAAAAGAGAGCTAAATTGTCTAAGAGAGAACTTCGAAAAGTGAGTTTTGCCAGCACAGCCCTGCCAAACCCCTAAACTGACATTCCCATTTCCCTCCCACCATCATGTTGCCAGCAAATGACTGTAGCTCTCTAGGATGGGATTAGTGATACAGATGCTCTCTCCCACAAGAGAAAATGAAAGCACAAACTTTGGGCAGTGAGCCAGAGGATTTATAGCTACCATGAGAGAAGGAACAGGTAGAGTTTTTTGGGTCTCACTCTATCCACTATGCTAAAGCACCACCTCATTAAGAGTACTACATCCACTGCCAAACAAACAGGGAGTCTTACAACAGACAGCATGGTTAAAAAAGCAAAGCACCATGGTGGGAATAAGATTGAACAGTCAGGGGATCCCTGGGTGGCTCAGCGGTTTAGCACCTGCCTTCGGCCCAGGGCCTGATCCTGGAGACCTGGGATCGAGTCCCACGTCAGGCTCCCTGCGTGGAGCCTGCTTCTCCCTCTGCCTGTGTCTCTGCCTCTCTCTCTCTCTCTGTATGTGTCTCTCATGAACAAATAAATAAAAATTAAAAAAAAAAAAAAAGATTGAACAGGTCAAGTATCATTCCTTGCTGTCACTGTTGCCCTGAAGAGTCACTCCTTTACTTCTTGCCCTTGAGACCGCAATAACCGTCCTGGATGCTATTCTTTTCAAGACATGGCTCTTCAACTTTTTATCAAAAGCGAGTTTCTCCACATCTTCCTAGTACATTTCTTGTTTAAGTTAATTAGAGTCTGTTGCTTGCAATGAAAATGCCCTTACCATACAAAAAAATGAATGATAAGCTTAATTGTATGCTATTAGTTTATATTTACATATACATTTATAACATATCCATTATACTGTTATAATTAATATCCTTAACTTAATGTTATTACAGGGAATGCACATTATTTTCAAATACCTATGGGATATACACAAAACGATCTCTTAGGTGACACAGAAATCAGTAAATTACAAAAAGTAGAAATCCATGTGCCACAGTGTAAAACAAAACCAAAGCACTAAAAATTAATCCCAAGATCATATCCACACTTACTTGGGAAAAAAAGCTGAAACTATTAAAGTTTTGAGAAAAAAGGTAATAGGAACATTGCCGGTCAAAATCTATGACATAACATGGGATAAAACAATTCTCAGAGGAAATTTTATAACTTTAAATACATTCATTAGAAACCAGAAAAGGTGGAATATAAGTGAACTAAGGAGTCAATTCAAAAGCTAGAAAAAAAGATAACAAAACAAAAATTTTAAAAAACAAGATACCAGGTAAAAAGAAAAAATGTAAAATAAAAAATAAAATGAATAAAATAAACTTGGGTCAATAATGCTAAAAGTTGGCCTTTCAAGAAATAAGAGAAAGTTATTACTGAGAAAGGGAGCATATGAAGATAATTTTCAAAATGGCAGCATTTTTAAATTATGAGAGTCAAGAAGGCTTATAAGCAAGACCCATGATCAAAGTCATTAAAAAATGGACAGATTAGACTCCATTTTTTTAAGGTTAAAAAGGAAGTGTCCATAAACAAAATTAAGAACCAAGTGAAGTAGAAACAACTGTTCGGAATGAAAAGCCAAAACTGTAAAGAGCTGCTATAAACTAATAAAATCACATACACAACCAAAATTTTTAATGCACAAAACCGATCTACAAATTCTTGGGAAAAGAATGACCAATCAAAAAAAAAAAAAAAAATGACCAATCAACATTTGAAAGAACGCTCAAACTGGCTATCCGGAAGTTTAAAGCAGTTAGACCCCACTTTTCACCCATCCGATCAGCAGAAATTTCAAAACATACAAGCGGTGTTAAAAAGGTTGGGGAAACAGGCACCTTCACACCCAGTTCCTGGGAACGTAAATTGGTACCATTTCTGGAGGACAGTTTAGCAGCAGGGATTCAATGTTTAATATGCATAGCCCCTCAGATCAGGCCACTTCCAGAAATCCATCCAGGCCAATCCAGAAAAATGTGAACCTGTGCACCAAGATAGAAGTAGAAGAATGCTGCTGAATGAAGCATTTGGGGGTCGGGGGCGGGAGGGGATTAGTGGGAAAAAAAAAAAAAAAAACACGGAAATTTCCGGTCAGTCAGTCAGAAAACGAGGTTTGAAGGACTGGTAAGTGGTCTTTAAAACGAATGAGACGAATCTAAAGGTACTTCCATGAAAAAATTCCCAAGAGCGTGAAATGGTCAAAGGAGTGAATGCAGACCTCAGCGCGGGGTGTGTCTGTACCGCGTGCGGAGCCGGAGGACGCTGTGGAGACTTTGCTCCTAAACCCCGGCGTCGTTTCCGTCAAGGGGAAAAGGAGAGAGAAGATCGCTGTGGAAACAGACACAGCAGACCTGGTGAGTTCACCTTAGGAGAGGCGGGCGGGGCCGAGGGTGGAAAAGTTCGTTGTTTTTTTCTACTTTTCACCGTCTCTCCGTAAAGTGTGAAGAAGAAAAACCAACATGCGTGAGGATTACGCAGTATCACGCAGCTTTTGTGAAAATAAAATTTTATTTTGTGAAAATAAAAATGTGAAAAATGTTAATGCAAAGAAGCGACATAAAAATACTTCCCCAAAATAGGGCAGGTTTGACAAAGTAGTTTACGATTTTCAAAGTCGCAGTAAAAACAAAAACAAAACAACAGGATTTCTGGGTTTCCCCTGGTACTTTTCCACAGAACAACGGGATTCATCCGTCCTCCGTGGCACAAGACCTTCCAGACCGAGAGCTCGCGGCTGCGGGCCCGGGGTGGGTCGGGGGAGCGGCCCGCCGCGCCCCGGGGGCAGGGCGCTGAGGCAGGGGGCGGGCGGCGGCCGCCGCGGCGGGGCACTCACTGGAGGGCGCCCGGACCGCACGGGCAGGGCCACCGCCCGGCCTCTTCCGCCCCGGAGCTTCGCTCGGGCCGGGCGCCCTGACGCACGTCCGCCCACGGGCGCGCCCGCCATTTTGTCCCCAGTCTCCTTCGGGCGAGCCGGGCGGCGCTCTTTGGGAGCCACTAAGTCGTGCGACAGAGGGGGGCGGCGGGGCGGGCGCTCGGGGCTCCACGGCTGCCGGCGCGGGGAGGAGCCGCCGGGAGCACCCACAGCGCGTCCTGGGGCCGGAAGGACAAAGGACGTGCAGGGGACGCGGGCTGCGAGCGAGCACAGGCCGGCTTCCGGGATGGCGGGCCGGGGCTGAGGGCGGGCTGGGCCGCCGACCCGGCCGCGGGGCACGCGCGCAGGACAAAGCGGCGGCGGCGCGCCCGCTGCCCCGGCCCCGCCCCGCGCGCGCACCCGACGCTCAGGCACGCAGGCGCGCGCCCGCGGTCGACGGTTAGAAATGGCGGTCGGGGCGGAAGGAGGGGGCTGGGGCGGGAAGCGGCGCGGGCTCGAGGCGCCAGGGCGGACCTGCCGAGGATCCTGGTGCAGGGGCGTCTCTCGAGCCGCCCTCCCCTCTCGGCCCCAACCCCTTTGGGCTGCGGAGAGCCCCCCGGGGGGAAGGCGTCACCAGTTGGTTTAAACAAAGGAGACGGCCCCCCAGCTCAGGCGACGGCTCGGCACGGCCACTGCGGAGACGCAGAAACGTTCCCTAAAATGGCGGCGGGCGCGCGGGGGCGGGGCTGGCGGGGCTTCCGCTCGCGGCGCGGACGGGGCGGGGCCGCAGGCGCCCACCGGAAGCCATGGCCGCCACGCCGGAGCCCGGCGAGCCCAAGGGGAAGGTAAAGGGGCAGCGGGGCGCGTCTCCCGGGCCCCCAGGGCCGGTCGCGGTCAGCACTCCGCGGGGGCCCCGCGACTGCTGCGAGCCCTGGAAGCGGGGCTGTGCCCCGGGGAACGCGGGCGCGGGGGCGGCGGGAGGGCTCGGCGTCTCCCTTCCGCGTGCGCTACTCTGTGAACCGCCCGGCTTCGCCTCCGCGTGCGGCGAGGATGCCTTGGCCGGGCCGACCCCGCCGGCGTGCGACCCTCGTCCTGTCCCTCGGGCCCCCCTCCCCGCCACATCTCCAGCAGGTCTCGTTTCCGTCCGCCTCGAGCTCCTGCAGGGACCCCGTGCACGTCCTCGGTGCTTGACCGATAGCAGATATTCAGAAAGCAGCAGCAAACCATTTTTCAGTAGTAAGCTCAGAAAGAGGTCACCACTGGCTCGGTGATGAGACACCCCCCCACCCCACCCCCGCTGCCCGAAGGCTCCTCGTCCCCAGATTTAGGATGTGCCCTCTTCGGCTCGGAAAGGTTTCTACTCCCAGGTTTCTGCTTTTCTGGAACTTTCCCAGGTAGCTTTGGCCAAGATCAAATGGTTAATATGAGTAGATGATAGATAAGTGATTTCCAGATTTAATATCAAAACGCGTTTTGTCAGTTTCGACATGTTTGGTCCTTTTTGTTTTTAATGCCTCACCTACTGTTTGGAAGATGCTTAATGTAACCAAGTTTACCCAAGAGGCACCCGAACTACATAAATACTGGGACCCCTCTCATCTCTGAATGTCACCTTTCATAGGAGATAACTGCCAACATTTAAGGCTCATTAAGTATGGGTTAGCCCTTTAAAAAAATGGAATGAAAGGATAATATTGACCTGTTTAATTGGTCCATCATTAGTAAAACAAAATACTATAGTTGGTGAAGTGCATAGGTACAAGCCCTAAACCTGAGCGCCATCAGATTTGTGTGGCAGGGGCTTAAAAAGTCTGATAAACATTGTTCACGAATTACTAGTATCAAAGCTCACCAAGGAGATTAAAAAATTTAGATAACAAGCTTTGAATTAGGAGCCCAGGGTAACATCAGAAAAGGAAGCGTGCAGTTTTTTAAAGAATCTTTCAGTGGTCATTGCAGTGCAATCCAGGGTTTATTAGCATCAGCAAAACCTAAGGTAAAAACGGAAGTTACCAAACTGATAGAACCCTTAAATACTCTGCTCCCATTCTTTGTACTCCAGGAAACTTGAAAATATGGAATTTAGCAGGTGCCTACTAGGAAAGAAAGTGCTGCAGGTAAATTCTAAATTTACTAATAAACCCATTCAAAAAATAGAGGACCTACTGAGTATTAGGCCTTAAACTAAGAGCTTAGGACACAGCCTTGATCAAAACAGGCAAAATATTCCTTGTGAAACTCACATTCTACTGTAGGAATCAAACAAAAAGGAAATCAGAATTTCATTTACTGAACCAACCATGCAGAGATCCGAGAAAAAAGCAGTGTGTGTGTGCTGCGCTGTAACCAATCCCACCTGTCAGGAGGAGCTGGTGTACCTAGATGGGGAGGACAGGAGAAATCTAGGAAAGGAGGGTGGTGCAGGTCATGCAGGGCCTTCACAGCAGTTTTAAGGCAAGGAGGGTTTTCAGAGAACACTGATCTAATCATCTGAGTGAAATCAAGAGCTTTAAGATACTGTGAGAGATGATGGTAGCCTGGGAGTAACAGCAGTGGAGGTGAGAAGCCTTTTAAGTTCAGGATGATTTGGCTCATGTACATCCTGGACTTGCTGATGGAGTGGATATGGGTTTGATGAAGGAATCAAGGTTTTTGGTCTGCAGATTGGTTGAGTAAGTGATGCCTGAAAAATAATTCTGAAATACTAAACTCAGGATGCTTTTGCATACAAAAGGTGTTGATGAATTAGACAAAAACTTGGGAGAGGTTAGGTGTGATTTGCAAATTTGGGAGTCTGTCATCCTGGGAATGGCATTTAATTGAAAGCCCTACATTTCAGAGTGGGGAGGGGCAGTTCTTCAACCTGAGAGTTCATCAGAGGGGGGAACAGCAACAAAACTGCCAGAAAATAGTGGAAAACCAGGCAGCCTTGACCAACCCTTTGAAGCCAAGAAAAGAAAATGTCTCAAAAACAAATGATGTTTGCCACATGTGCTGATGGAGAGTGGTAGATTTTACAGTCTGTCTCAACCAAGCTGCAGCGGTGGAGTGTAGGGATAAATGCCTTTTTGAAGGAATTAAAGGGAGGAGAGGCTTACAACACATAGATTACTTTAGTTTTGCAGTGAAAGGGAGCGGAAAAATGGGATCATAACTTAGGAGGCTGGGGGGAGGGGAGTTTGTCAAGAGAGATGGGGTTTAGACTACAGAGAGAATGGTGCAAATGAGGAAGGGGTAATCCTTGAGTGGTGAAGAGCGGAATTAACTGCAGTTAGGACTGGGTTTAAATAGGAAGGGGCCGGTTCCCCTTAGGCAGCGAGAGGAAAGGAAAGGGCACTGGTGCAGGGACGTTTGGCAGTGGGAGGGGAGGTGGCTCTAACTCAATGTTTCTTTAAACTGGCAGCCCAGCTTAGAAATCTCTTCTGACCATCCCTTAGTTCCATCAAGGTGAGCTGGAAAAGCTTTTTTAAATCTAAGCTTAAAAATTTCATGGGGCATCTGGCTGGTTCAGTTGGCAGAGCCTAGGATACTTGGCCTTGGGGTCATGAATTTGAGCCCCATGTTGGGTGTAGCTTATTAGTTGAGGGAAAAAAATCTTAAAATTTTTAAGACTTCTACAAAGTCTAAAATGTCCTTAGTTTAAGGGCTTAAGTTTTTGAAAGCAAAAGTTAAACCTTAAAGTTGCAGACTCCGTAGGGAATAAAAATGTGAAAAGCCCATACATCCTAAGTAGAACTACTTCGAAGGGACTTAACCAAGGCTGAAAATTCTCCATTAGTAGCAGCAGTAGAGAGGCCTAGTGTGCTCTTAAAAATCAGTCTGTGTGTTCCTACCCAGTTTGGATACAAATTGCAGATACACGGTTATGTACTTAGTCCGGTTACCTCCCAGATGTGACCTCTGGGAATAGACTCCTTCCCAAGCTTCGGTTTTCTCATTTATGAACCAAAGGGTTAAGTGACAGTGGAAAGGGGGTCTGGCCAACTTCCCCTTCCTGCCTGCCAGCTCAAAACAGCCAGGCTCAGGAGAGGAGGGAGTAAGAGGTGAACAGGGATGTAAGGGGCCTGGCACGAACAGCCCCCCACCAGCTCTACATTGTGACATCGGTTAATGAGGCCAGCGTTGGTATCTTAATCTCACCACTACTGACACGAGACTAGTTTTTATTGGGTGTGGTGCCGATAAATGTACTGGAGAATGTTTGGCAGCAACATCCTTGGCCTGTATCCACGTTGGGTTTTAAAAGGTTCCATTTTGAAAAACATGTAACTTCTGTTAAGGCGTCTTTTTAAACAAGCTGATTATTTTTTCTAAGATTTGAGATAGATAGGAGGGGAGGGGCAGAGGGAGAGGCTGCAAAGCATACTTGCTGCTGGGTCCTGACCGACCCAGTCAGACCCTTAACCGAATGTGCCAATGAAGGCGCCCCAAAATAAACTGGTGATTTTAAAAGGTTTTTGAGAGCCCTGGGAGGGGAATGGCAAGCAGACTCCACACTAAGCAGAGCCGCATGGCTCAATCACACCACAAGATCATGACCCCCAACCAAAAATAGAGGCTTGGCCGACTGAGCCATTCCCCAAAACACTTAACTTATTCTTCTAAACGGTATCTAAAAGCTGTTTCCCCAATCGGGTGGATTCTTTGGAGGGGGAGGAGGTCAGAGGAAGCCTTCACATTTTCTAAACTTCGATCCCATGGCTGATGGCAGACTGGAGTCGATCTGAGGGGGCAAACTTGAAAACCTCTAGTCTCCTAGCTGACTTAAGCAGCGCTATTGCAGTATTTGGCAACTGTGATACTTCTTGAAGCATTTTGTCCAAGTGTCCCAGTAAGATATTGCTTGCAGATTCAGGTGTATCCTCAAGTAACTCTCTAGAGGACTCTATGAAAGGAGACCCACATGAAGCAGCCATGGTGCGGGGTGTGTGGCAGCCAACCTACTTAGAACCCTCTGCCCAAACGTGAAAGCCATCAGGACTTCCTATCCTGGGGTTCTTGAGGTGTTGGGCTCACTTGCATCTTAAGACCTAAAGTGGGCACTAATCACTACCTCTGGTCCTCCCCTAGGAAGACAGGGTGGTAAGGTGGGGCATTTAGCCCTCAGCTGAAAGGTCAAGTCTAACAGAATGCCAGACGGAGTGTGGAGTGGCTCGCCCTCCCACCCACCACCAGGACTGTGTTCCACATTTCTTGCCCTGAGTTTTTTCTGAATGAAATGAAAAGCCTAGAAGAATTAAATCCCCCAATCTCTAAGAAAGTCTATAACTACAATAATGAGCACCTGGTATGTCTGGGGGTGGGGGAAGGACAAGGACAACAAAGTTTTTAAAAAAAAGGAATAATCAGGAAAATAGTTTTTGCTTTATTACGAACCAAATCACACTTTTCTGGCAGCAGTTTTGAGCCAAAGAAGCAAACAAAGAAGCAAACAGGAAAAGATCTAATCAAGAACACTGTAATTCAGCCTGTAATCTTGACTTGGCGTTTTATAATGTCCTTTCTTCATCTCTTCCAGTCTTTTTCCCCTTCACACTACCTTTTAGGTATTGGCTTAAAGTCCTGCTTCATACAAACCTTTAAATGGACAAGTTGGCTTTTTTTAAAAGCTACATTGCTGACAACTTGCTTTTAAGCAAGTTCTAGGAAACCGTCTCATTAAGTTTTCTAAAAAAAAAATCCTTAATAGGAATGCCAGTGAAACAAGTTATGACTTTAATAACCTGTCCTGCCCTTCCAAACCCCTAAAATAGTTCCATTTGACATTTACATTAAGACGTGAAGCTTAAGCTGGCAGTATCTTTTTAATCAGGATCAAGACCATGTCCATAAATCCAATGAAGACTGTATGTAGAGTGTAAAACTCATTGATTTTAGCACTTGAAGGATTTTATTATCACCTAACCAATGCCTTTATTACAGATGGAGGGCCACAGAGATTAAAAGAGATTAAAAAATATATGTGATAGCAGTAAGTGGCAGAGCCAAGACAAAACCCTATGAATTTTCAGCTTTTCCCATCACACCTACTGTCCCCTAAGTGTGGTCATTATATCCTTCAACAAAGAAATACAGTCAAGTGCAATTTCTTATCACAGGCAAGGAAATAGGAGATATATTGCACACATCTTTAATACAAATAAAATCTGTAGTCCTTTCTCTATTTGGAACATAGTTATAAAGCAAACATGGTTAGAATGATTTTACTTTTTCCCATTTTATGCTTCCCAAATTAACAAAACAGGTGCTTTTTAATCTGGTTCCCAGATCATCTCATACAAATGCCTAAAGAGCTTGTAAAAGTAACAGGATGTTATTTCCAAACCAGTTAGTAAACTATGGCACTAATACCATAATTTAATTGGTTTAGGTGTAAGCTGTTCTGCTTGTTAAAGAGTTTTCTGGTCAGATTGTCAAGGTTTCCCATTTAAAGATTCAGATTGCAGGCCAAAGCTGACGACCAAAGATGGTAAACAAGATTCACAGCTGTCACAGAGCACATACTCTTGGCTTAATTTTGCCCAAACCAAACTACCCTGAAATAATATATTTCCTTGTTCAATCCAGGTTCTTTTCTATTCTATTTTATCCTAGCCCTTTAAGCTCCTAGGAATTTTAGATGTTGAAAACATTCCCTGTGCACGGGATTCGGTATTGTATGGTTCGTTAGGATCGGTTGTGGCTGGCCTTGGACATTTTTTGCTAACTAGTGAGTATGTTTTTTCTTATGTATGACAAACACTTTCTAAATGGACTGATAATGGCAGTGTGTAACTTAATTACAGTGATTGTGCTTTTTGACAGGTAGGATTAGAAGATCATGTGACGTTGGAGTAGGAGGATTTATCTTGGTGACTTTAGGATGCTGGTATGTGTACTAAGTAATTTAAGAAGATCCAGGATCCAGGATTAGCTATTTCGAGCACATGCTCTTTTCCAGAAGACTCCCACCACCCCCCTCAGTGGGGAAGTTTTTTTTTTTGTTTTTAGTTTTTAATTTTTAATGGAAACTTGTCTTACAAAATCATACTGCTGGGGTGCCTTTAAGTTTATCTACGGAGACACGTTGTATGCCATTTGTCAAATGACCAGATAAATGTTTGATATTCATTTAGGAAGGCCTCAACCTTTTTTTCTGCTTAACATTAGCCTGAAGCTCATTTCTTGCTCATAGCACATTCGAAAACGCTACTTTATGTGTTCACAACTGCTAACAAAACACATTGTATGAATTTCGTGTTTTGAGCCCCCCCCCCCAAAAGCCAGACCCAAAGAATACAGTCTATGTAAGGTTCCATTTGGTGAGGTTTTATAAGTAAAACTAAGCTTAAACATGATAAAAAGCCTCATTTATGTGAAACCTACCTTAATAATGTGTTTATAGCTATTTTTGACACTGAACCACCCCAAATAGCACTCCAAATTAAAATGGTTGTATTTTCCATCTTAGAAGAAGGGAAGATCTGCAAACATCTTAAATTGTTACTATAAATTTCAAACTTGTTTCTAGAAGAACTTTTATTAAAAATGACTCATTCATGTTCTTTTAAGGTTCCACTGTAGGTATAATTATGCAAAGCTAAGAATCCAGGAAAGAATTGCCAGAGATGGAATTAAAAATAAGATTTTGTACGAAAGTACCCACCTTGATCCTGAAAGAAAACCAACCACTGACAAGAACAGCAGTTGAGCAGTCTCAAGCATCAGAATACAACTCTGGAGTCAGAATAAAGTAGAGGACACTCTATTAAGCCTCGTATGTACCATTACTTTCAATCAAGTAAATAAAGGATGTGTTGGTTGTAGTCTCCCTTTTTTGGACACTTGTATGCATACCCACTAACTTAACTCTGGCCCTTTACTACTGCTGGTAAGAGCACACAGTGGACTTGTCAAATTTAGCAACCTAACATGTGGAGAAAAGAGTGGGAATAATGGCATTTCAAGAAACACCATCTCTCCCGGTTGGATTTTCAAAGTCCCTAAACACAAAAATCACAACTGTTTTACCCTTTTAAAGGTGAGGGAATGCTTCCTGGTTTCTAAAGACTTACCACTAAGGATTTTTTGACTTTGCAAACCATTTTTGAAAATGTATGCACTGTTTGCCGCTGTTCTTCCATTTCTTAAAATAGGTAGGTCATCTCCCCAAAAGTAAAGATGGTTTTTAAATGCTGTCAACTTACAGAAGTATGCAGTGTTTTAATTTTTTAAATGGAATTTATAACTACACACATGGCACACATAAAAATATTTCCAGACTTTGATGCAAAGGGAGGAAAAACCCACAAGATCACACACATATTATCACATTAATAAAAGTCATTTATATAATTCAACCCACTGCCATTATAAAAGGCAAAAAAAAAAAAGGGGGCACCCGAGTCCATAGCATTCATTCATTCAGGGGAGAAAAAAAAACCACAAAACTCTCCCTTTCCAAAGCAGTGAAATACTTTTGTTTTAATGTCAACATTACTTTAAGAAAATCGTTTAAATACAAAAAAACACAAACTACAGGTGTTCCTGGTTAAGGAATGATAATGACAAAAGACCAGCGACAGGATTCTGGCATTATTAATGGTCCTATTATATGGTTATCACAGAGAGCTACAGAAAGAGTAAAGTGAAAAGCTATCCTGAAACTTTATTTTGTTCTCTTATCACTTTTCAAGGAGTATGGGGGGGGGGGGGGGTGCTCAGTTCTGTTCACATGAGGGAGCATTTTTTTCCCTCCTACACCCACCTTTCCTGTGGCCATCCTTTTGAGGGGCAGAACACACAGGCTCTGTGATTTACCAAATGCCATTGTCCAGCACATGCCCTGAGGTGTTTTTATTGATGCTAATCATCTTGTAGCCACCAAAGGCAGGATTTGGACACTAATTAGGAAAGGTTGTTAGAAAGGAAGTCAGTTCCCAAGAACATCTGTCCACTCTATTGATACAAATCAGACTTGAATCCAGTTTGTTACTCCGACTAGTCACTTATTTTAAGGGGCAACACCGTATCTGCATGAGTAGGGGGCAGTCAGAGGACTCATCCAACCTGACCTCTGACCAGCTGTTTGTGCAGGCCACTTACATAGTCTGTTTCCGTGTACAATGGATGCAAAGCATAAAATTGGGCGATTAACTGAATTCCCGCCTAACTCTCCCGTACTATTATTACATCTTACCCTGAGTAAGAGAAACCTCTCTTGGCTGGCAAAAATTTCCAAGGCCTTCACCAATAACAAGGTTAGTTCATTTTCACAGCAGAATGCATAAATTGGAGACCTGGATAAAAACAAAGTGGTGACATACTTACTTGGATAACTTAAAATACCATTTAGCAAGTTTACGTGGTTATTAGTACTTCGTATTTCTTCCCCAACGATTAAGATTACAAATGCACTAACAGATTACTGGGCTACATGTAACATGCTCCTCCCAAGTCCCTGGGCCATTGCTAGTGAACTCCAAACAGATCTTAACACTTGTACTTCTGGTCTCCAGCCCAATCTATTTACATTCTGCCTCCCAGGTTCAAGTTCCAACTGTGTGAACCCTGTGCCAATGTCCTCTCCAGCACACCTCCAGCCCCCATGACCCTAACTCACACTTCTGCTCAAACTTTGCCATTCCACTTAGAATGCCTTCCTCCTGAGGCTTCTCCCATTCCCTTCTGCTCAACTAACCTCTGAGGACAATCACCTTCTTTCTCATTTAGGTTCTCCTGCTACTAGTTGGCATTCCACTGGTCATGAACTCATGCTCATGCTTTAAGTCTTAAGTTTCTCATCAAGAACTCATCAGTTTTAATCTTCACATTCCCAAGTATCAGTCAATGCATGTTTGTTAAATTGTATTATTAAATGTTCACTGGGGTGCCTGGGTGCCTCAGCTGAGCTTCTGCCTTCAGCTCAGGGCGTGATCCCAGGGTTCTGGGATCAAATCCCACACACATCAGGCTCCCTGCAGGGAGCCTGCTTCTCCCTCTGCCTCTCATGGACAAATAAAACCTTTAAATAAATAAAATGTTCACTAGCAGGTAGAGTCCAGGTTTCCCTCAACCAAATACTTTCCAAATTATAAACTGAAGAGTAACCTACCTTCCACGCCCACTTGGGAGCCTCCAGCTGTACTGCTGCTTTCATTGTTCCATTAATTCCAAAACGTCACACTAGGTGATATAGCAGTAGATACCAGCTAAATAGCTGATTAAAATAGAATTGCGGTCATTAGTAGTTTTAAAAACTTTCTGCGGCTTTATCTATAGTATTTTGTTGAATCTTTCTAAAGTTCTATGCATTTCCCCCTTCCCTCACCCCTCCCCTTTTTTTCCTCTACTACTTGGCTTTTCCATCACAATAAAAGGACCTCAGGGAATTTAAAATTAACTAGAAGCTTTTCTCTGGACTTGTGATTTATAATGACTGAGTTTGGCAACACAAAATTTTTAACTATACCTAATACCATTATTTGATTTGCAAGCATCTTTTTAGTCTACGTACCTCTACTCCATCGCTGGTTTCCCTTTGCTTCGATTATATAATGCGAGGAGGTCTATATAATAAATTCAGGATTCCTGTTTATGCACTTTTCAGCAAAGAGCTAGGGATCAAATAGGGTTTGAATCCTTCTATTCCTAGATAAGAATCTGTAGTGGATGGGGGTCAAGACACCCCTTTAAAAGTCATGTTAATATATATTCTAGGGTACACAGAAAATCTTACGTAGAAAAATTAAAGCGGTTGCTAGAGTTCTGATTTTTAAAAGGTCCTCTAGAATACTTTTTCAAAGCATCTTAAAAATAGGGTAGCAGTCATCCAATCAGGACAATATACCAGTATCCTCTACCACCCAAATACTGGCATCCTACACAGCTTATTTGATGCAATAAGCTCCATCTTTTTCTCTTAAAATCAGGAAGCTTTAGGGACACTTATTACCAAGGTCTTAAAGTATTACATTTTGAAGCTTGTAATGTGAGCACTACAGATGGTGTTGCAAGGAACTTTCAACTACGTCTTACTCTTCGTTTTCTAGAATATATAGGGAATTCTCCCCCAAGTATTTCTATCCTAACAAAAATAACCAGTGACACATTGTAAGCAGGTACAAATTTTAAAAGACTTCTATTGTTCCCTTTTTTAAAGTTTAGATCAAGTTAACAAATGAAATCTGTTCCAGTTTTCTAGGAATAACCTCCTTTGAGATCCACATACTATAAACCATCTTAGATTGCCTGCCCTTAGGAAATCGAAGTAAATAATCTGCAAACACTGGTTTCTTAATGGATTGGTTTCCATAGAAATGTTTCCCCCTTTAGACTAGGAGGACAAGTCAGATGTAATGAAACCCATGCTTTGCCATCTGAATTCAAAGCTTATTTTGGAAACATGTTCTTCTAGTTGATTTTTTCCCCCTCAAATGAACAGGTTAGGCTTTTTATTTTTACCTTTAAGTCTGAAACTGAGCAGTCTGCTCTTTCAGAAGCCATTAGATTTTTAGTTGACACAGAGAACTGTATTTCATTGAACAAATCCTGACAGCTACATCTCAAATCAGTATCACAGCCAGGTCCTCTCATTTCACCAAAATACATTATCCTGGAGTATGTGGTGGGGGGGGAGAATAGAATCCCTCTAAGCTGACTTCAGGGCGAAGAGACATGCTCTGGGACTGGCACAATCAGAGGTCACACTGAGCCTTTGTATTCCTTCTGTCTTTACAATTTAAATTCACTTCCCAGTTGATTTTTCTATTTTGATATGGAGTCCTCATTCTCCAAAAGGTTCTCAACCCAGTTTCCAAATGTTTTACAAACTAATAAAAAGTATTTGTGCATTTAGCCTAGGATGCAGGTTTTGGCAAAAACAACATAGATATCCTACACTCCTCCCTCTTTCTGCATTAAAATATTTTAAGTAAACTCTGCATTAAAGTGAAAGTTTTAACAAAAAGTTAAAACAGAAGGAATGTGAACCATTAGAACCTTGAAAGGATTCGGCTCCATTTGCATACACAATCTAAAACCTATGAGAGAGGACCACCAACTGCTTAACACGCCAATTACTTCAACATTTCATGATACACAAAGGAAAAACTAGAAAACCTTTTCTTCCTGTTTAATACAATCTATACAATCTGGGTTACCAGTATTTCCTTTTCCCATCCTTTTAAATAAAATAAGGGAGTTCTAATTACGTTGATCCTGGAAGCCCAATATAACAAGTGTTAAATGTACAAGCAGCAATTAATTTGGAATACCTATTGGAATCACTGGAACACATTTAGTTGGGCCCTTTTACTCTTCCACACAGCACATTCACATGGACAGACTAAGGAAAAGGAGATGAAATTTAAATCAGCATTTTTTTTTTTTTGCTTTATTACTTTAAAAATATATATAAAGTTGGAACCTTTTATTGTACTTGACCATGATGCTCCCACTCCCTTCACTACAAACAACTGAAATGTAAGGGTACCTTGTATTAACAGCTACCTTAAAAAATTATCCTCCAAGTTGCCATTCAAATAAACCCAACCATTCTCTGAAGTATTGATTTTACCTTCCCTTCTGTCTGTATCCCTCAGTTCTTCAAAGATCTTACATCACAGGTTAGCTAACTATACTGGCCATCTCACTGTCCCTTGGCTTTTAAAATTTTTTCGCTGATGCTAATTTGTGGATATACTTCTCAAACGCTTGGCAAGTACAAAACATTTTACTGCACAAAACTGATTTTATTTCCTTTAAGACTGTGGACTATTAAAAGAAATGGCAGGAAACAGCATGCCACAAACAACAGCTCCGCGTTTATTAGGTATGTTAGCTCTCTGGCCTATAATCCCTGCAAAATCTCCAGTAGTGCAGGTTGAACTGTACATGCTCCGGGATTAAGTGCTATGCCACAGGGATGCAATGCAATTGTTAACGGTGCAGCAGCAAATAAGGAAGTTAACTTTTCTGTAAGACATTTGTTTACCTAAACGGTTATTACCTCACCACCTTCGACTACAGAATATTGTTTTCTCATACCCACAGATCCAGCTTTGTTTAAAAAGCAAAACCCCTGTTCCTTGTCAAGATGCAAGTAAATGTTGAATCCTGGCATGAGAAGGGAGAAAACAACTGTAATTCCTAGGCAGTGATTAAGTAAATACAAACGGAAGCACACAGTTAAGGAAGGTACTTGTCCCAATAACTTACCTACCCAGTGATTACAGATGTGCTGACCTAGCAGTTATCTATTTGTTCCCTGACAAATACTGATCTGTAATCACAACTGCAATTCCCCAAGTATCTACGTCATGCCAGAAAACTGTTCTTATTCAGCTTTCCACACAGACAGCAGTTCCGGACATAACCTCACGAGATACACAGGTGTGACATTTTTAAAGTGATTCTAGGTTAACATTATGAATATAGTATTTCACAACCTACTAAGCCTTACAGACTAAATTAAGTTCTTTAGGCAACCTAATTATATTCAGTCACTTCTATTTTTAGGCAACTGATGAGGATGGGACAGCATATCCTTATTTATCTAAGTGCCTACTGTGAGCCACTTCCCCCTATCTGAAAGGGCTCTTATTTGTGAGGGTTGGGGCGGGGGGGGCCTCCAGCTGCCTGCACGCTGAAATCAAAGTGTGACCACCAAATATAGTAGCATGTTTTTAGCAAAATATACTATTCAGGTAGGTTATTTCAACTATTTGACTTCACATATAAACTTAGGAATGGTCAGATCCTAGTTTTTATTTTTTACTCCCACACTCAAGAGATACATACTATTTCAATCTGAACACTTTTAGATCACTTCCACAATCCTCAAGGGTTTATTTTCAACATCAAGGTTAGTAAAGATCAGTAAGCCAAAGGTCACTCACTTCAACACGAGTTAGCTAGACAAAGGATTTTTAGGTATTGGTCTAATATGTACCTATAGCACTGGAAAACAGGGGAAAAAAAAAACAACGGGCATTAAAACTAAATGAAAACCACTAAACCGGCAAGACCTGCACGTCTTAGTGGAGAAGCTGAAGGGTAACAGGGCCAAGAAGATTCAAATCGAAAAAATATCCAAACAAAAGGGACATATATGTACCTATAGCACTGGAAAACAGGGGAAAAAAAAAAAAACGGGCATTAAAACTAAATGAAAACCACTAAACCGGCAAGACCTGCACGTCTTAGTGGAGAAGCTGAAGGGTAACAGGGCCAAGAAGATTCAAATCGAAAAAATATCCAAACAAAAGGGACATATCAGAAGGACACTGTAGTTTCAAATAAATGTTTAGGCCATTAAGGATTTGGAGACTGGCTACATGACTAATTCAAACTGCTTCAGAGAGCTAATATGCAGGGTGATTCTTATTCAAAGTACTCATTTAATATACTTTAACATTCGTGCGTACCTATTGCAACCTACTGCCAAAGCCATAACCCTACATATCCTCGCTCTATTACTAAAATGTTAAGACTGAAACCGTTTCTCTCAGAGCCCCCAGAAAACATGAACGACCAAGTTTAGGTTCAAACCATTTAAGTTTTAGGAGAATGACTTTAGAGAAAGTATTGTTGTATTCATCTTTCCACAGTATTTCACTAAGTATTCCGGGTAATGGGACTGGAGACTTACTCTCTGCTACAAGTTCCACCCATTTTTAAAGACACTTTTTACTTCTGTGTACAGAGAGAATTAGGGAAACGATGTTTTTAGGATGTACATTTACATCTGGTTATCAGAAACGAAGACTTGGGCTCTAAAGGAGGTTTATTATGCTTTCCTTAGCAGCTCATTCTGGCTTCAACATTTTAAAACTTAATAGACTCCACTAGACCTATCATCAGGTCTTTGTGACTGAAATCTATACCACTGCTTAAAGCGCTACAAAAATACTTTATAATTTGTGCAACATGCCTTACAAAAATGTTCTGAGGATACAAAGCCAATTTATTTAAGCTTATAGAAAAACAAGTCCTTCAATTCGCACCAATGAATGCAAACACTCAACACGAACGTAACTGTCCGTGAAAGTCCACTCTCCAGAGGTGAAAAATATACTAAAAATATACTTAAAATATACTTTTTCTGGAAAAATATTTTAAGTACTTTTCAAAGAAGATAGTCTTAAAAGCTTCAACACCTGGTCAGTGCTCAGGACGTTTCACTGTCCTGTTGGGAAAGATCGGTCGAAGCAGACGTGGGCTGCTTGTTTTGTAGATTTAATATGGCTTCCTTTTGTTTCAGCATCAGGACTGAGTGGACTCCTACTTCATCCAAAGATTTCATCTTCCTCTGATAAACCTGGGTATCAGGGACAGAGGTCAGTCCTGGCCTCCTGGGTCCCAGCCAGAGCCCTCTGTCGAAGGCCAGATAGGAGTGACAAGACTACCTACCTACCAACAAAAGGAACATTCTATAGGATGGTATGAGTTACTTCACTTCTATCTTGCAATGTGTGCCTTCTTTCCTGATTAACCTATTCATGTTTTCACATGATCCTAGCTGACCAATCTGATCCAATACCGGACTCAGGAAGGATTGGTCCAACTGCCTGCAAACTTTCTAAGGAAGGCACCACCTAGACCAACGGTACTTATGGATATAGTTGGAAGCCTTTGTTCAGAGCTGTCTTTTGTTGTTTCGGTGTTCTGCTTGCCAGAGGTGGGCAAGAGGGGCAAAGACTAAACAAAGTTTCTCATTTACAGATCTGCTGCTACCAAATGGTAGTTCTCATTTTTCTGCCTTTTGCTTACTGTCTGGTATACTTCCCTCTTCTGAATTTCCCAAACACTATTTCTTTTCATACATAGTTAATTCTAATCTTGACGCTGTTTCTGGAAACTTTAACATTTTCCTAGACAGTATTTTTATCTATTCCACCTTATTCTTCCCCCAAGATTTTCTGGGCTACCCAAGGCATGACAGTCTACCAAAATGCTACTTGGCCATTATTCTCCCATTGCAATTATTAAACATGAATTCCATAAGCTGTTTTAAACTAAAATACATACTCAAGATTCTTCAAAGGTACCCTAAAACACTGATGAGCAACAAAGTTTGAACTTTTTTCCCCTGAGTAAGACTGTGCAATCCTAGTGATTTTAATATATACTGAAAAAAATAGTTCATGCCAGCAGTTGCTAGCAGTAAACTGCTTAAAAAACGAAACAAAAACCACCCTCAAAACACTACCTGGGGAAAAAAAAAAAAAAAAACTACCTGGCACCACTAAGTGTTCTTACAGTAATTACAGGAGTAGCCTTTGTTCCAAACATTAATCAACTAAACCTAGACCACCATCTAAAACTCAACTCCAGCTCAGATTGTAGCAAAATTCCTAGGAGTATGAAGAAGTTAAAGATCTGATTTAAAATAGCTTAAACAAAAATCTAAGCAAACAAATATAGACAGACCTAAACTTACCAGAAGCAACCTGAAACAACAAAACACTAGACTGAAGTTTTAGTTCTACAGTTTGACTCCTGATTCCTCACTTCACATCAGTGAGGGTCCTTTAGAAGATTAAGTGTTCTGTGCAAACCCAATAGAATTACAAGTAGGGGATCTAATGTCATCACATAGCTACGGTTAAGTTAGCAGTGTTGTGTAGTAGTGAAATCAAGGACTGGCTTGCATGATGGCTTCTAAAAGCATCGGTTCCCAGCGTTTCATGTATTAGATAGGTGCATATAAGATATTCAGTTGAGGACAGCCATTAGCATTTTGTAAAGATGGTAAACTGAGTGTAAACTTCTCCCAGCCAGTACACCATTTCCCCTCATTAAAATGTTAAGTCATCTGGGGTGGAGGGGAAGAATTCAACTTTACTTCATAATTCAATTGTCAGTATACATTTAAGTTTTTAAAACCTAAATGTTCCAAGTACAGAGTAAAGAATAAGCTGTCCAGAAAGCACACACTTAAGTTTTCTCCTCTTGGGAGTTTTATAAAGGGATTTTGAACCTTGATGGCGAGAATCCCAAAACGAGAGTAAAATGAATTCTTTTTATTGCAAACAAACGTCTAAATTAATTTCTCCACCCACTTTCTTTAGAAAGAAAAAGAAATCAGCAGGCTAAGGAGATACCCATTCAAGAACTGACATGATTAAAAATTAAGATATAAATGGGTGACTCACAATTTCATTAGCTTACAAAGATGGTGGAGTTAACTACTACAAGCACACTAGTTATACAGTATTTTGTGGGAGAAGGGCATACAGACATAGCTAACTTCATATAGATCCCATTAGACAACTGGATTTACAACAAGTTTTTTTAATAAGAAATGGGCAAAGCCAGCTTTCTTTTCAGAATCAAAATGCAGAACAAATGGAAAAAGTATGGTATTGAACCTTCACAAGTTTGAGCCTCCACAAATAATGCAACCAAGGTTTACATTTTTAACAGCCCTTCTACATACACTCCATCTTCTCGATCTCGGTTCCAAGTTTTATCTTCATTCCCAATTATGCCAATTCCATTGTTATTTAAAAAAAAGAAAAAGAAAAAGCCTTCCCAGTTATTGTCAGAAACTACTGTTGAAGCTTTCCCCCTCCACTACTCAGCAAACTACAGAGAGGATGGAGTGTACTATGAGCGGTACAGAGTCTTATGCAATTCATGAGGACTGCTTAGTCCTTACATGAATCTGGTTGCTAACATTTCTATTATATTGTGACAATGACTCCCGACTGTTATCTCTGTGAGAAATGGGGGGAGTAAATTCTTAATAAAAGACACCAGGTACAAAGCAACATTTTACTTTTGTTGTGATAAAAAAAAAAGTCACATTTTACAGATAAAATGTAGAACCCTGAAATACTGACACATTCTCTTATCGTGCACAATGCTGAGGTTCTCTTACGATTCACTTTAAAACTGCAATTAAAAATGTACAAAAAAGAAAAGAAAAAAATCAACCCACAAAGCTTCTAAAAAAGGAACCCGCAGGCACTTCCTCTTGTGGAATGTTTAAAAAGTTAGCCTACTAAAGAAAACAGTCGACTTCTTGTGAAGGTTTTGGAGAAATATGTATCAGTTCGTTTTATTTGGGTATTCAATAATATCCTTGGTGATAATGCTGACTCCATGGCTTCTGACCCCAGAATTGCTGTAAGAGAAAATTTTTTTTTTAAAGAAAAAACATCAATAAGCCACTCAAACTGCTTTTAGGAAATGACAATCTAATTCAGAGTAATTGCTGGAAACAAATTTATACCTGTCATACCTCTGATTTCTACCAAACCAGATTTAGTTAGTATTAATATCCCATTATTATCAATAAAGACATTACAAAAGGAAACACATCATGACTTGGTTAGTTTATACAATTAAAGCTAGCAATAAAAAGAAATGTATGTATTAAAGAATATTTTATCATAACGTTAAATTACAGCAAACCACCTAATATTCACACCTTGCCCTGTAACACTTACAAACACTCCAAACCCTGGACAAGTTTTTCAAGACTGATTCTTACGAACTTAAAGTACAATGAATGGCCTGAGCACGTAAGAAATTACTTACACCCTGCTGCCACTGGTTGTAGCCCTGAGATTGATTTTTGTAGCCACGATTGTTTCCTCGTCCTCTGAAGTTCTGGGGGAGTGGGGATGGGGATGGAAAAAAAAAATAAACTTCTTTAAGGACTCCGGACACAGCTCATTAGAAGGTCTGTACATGAGGGAGGCAAGGAGCACAATTACTAAGCTCTGGGCACCCTCTGCTGGTTTGTTCTCAGGTGGGTCATTTATAAGGGATCACCTGCCTCATCGCTAGTCTATGCACCTGAAAATCAAAATGATGTGGGCCTCATCTTACCCTCACTAGTCTTTCTTAGGTCACCGCATACAGACATACAGTGTTGCTTACAATTCTTACTAAGGCTAACACAAAACTACAATTTTCCAGGCTAAATCACACAAATCATCAGTGCCTAAAGGAATCTCAATCATTACCTGGTTGTAGTTCCCTCTGTTAGGCATTCCACCTCTGTTGTAGTTCCCTCTGTTTGAATAACCTCCTCGGCTGGGAAACACAGGGCCCCGAGGGTACGGATAGCCAATCCCGCCACTGCCACCGCCACCGCCACCTCTCTGAGGCATGTTGCCCCTCCTATTATATCCACCACGATTCCCAGGAGCTGCAAATAAGAGATGTTTAGCTTAACAGTGTGCTGCATCTCTGGACCAGTCCTTTATTAAAAAAGAAAAATCACTTTGAAAACAAGAACAATGCTTCATTTAATCATTCAGAGACCCTACCCTTGTTCATCAAATCACAAGATTTTAAACCAGTTCCTCGGGCAGCAGGTACAGCGCAAGGGTCAAGACATGGGAGGTCAAACCCTGCTAACAGCGCTAGGCTCCCAGCCCTGAGAGCACCACCCAGGGATGCAGCCCCACTGCAGGCCCCCGTGCCCAAGCACACTTGCCTCCTCCTCGGAAGGTGCCGCCACGCATGTTGAAGCCACCACGGCCTCTGTGGCCGCCACCCCTGTTGAACTGGTTCTTGCCACTCTTGTTTTTATTGCTCTTCTTTGAACCTGTGTTCTGTTTCTTTTCTGGTGGGAGAGCCTTTTTGCTTTCCTCCTTATATTGCTCCAAAAGTTTCTGGGCTTCCTCCTTTTGCAGTTCAACATAGGTTATTTCATCAAAGCACTCGGCTACCTCTGGCAGCGTGAAGTTTCCTACAAGGAGTAAGACCAGATTAGCTAAAACCTCACAACTCCCACAACTTTGAAGCCTAAACTGAGTGGCTTTGATTCTTTGAAACCCACACTGTGCTGCCTGCTCAGCTTTACAAACACGTTTTCCTAAAAACAGAAATAAACCAAAAATGTTCATTTCCACTGAAGATAATCTGAACCGACAGTAGTTCATGGACACAAAAAAGATTTAACACAGTAACAAAACTAAATTTCATGCCTTTCATTTTGAGGACCGCGTGTTCTGGTAGGTCTTTGCCCTCTACTTCTGCCTTCTTCTGCGTTCTTTGCTTGTAGTCTTCATCTTTCGGGCAAACTACAACAGCTTTTCGTTGGAAGCCTGCAAACAGGCACATTTTTCTCCTCTGGGCAGCAGCAGACACATTTGTCTTGAAAACAAAGTTTGATAACCCAAATATTAGCTCCACATGAAACCCCACAATCCATTCTTTTTTTCCAACCTCAAAGATACAGTTTACCTGATCCAGAATGAAATTTCGTTTCTTGCGGGCAGCAATCTCAATAAACTTCCCAAGACACTGGGGAGCTCTCTGCAACAGTGTGTTCAGTTTTCCAGTATCAGCCATCTGCTTCTTAAACCCCGCCACCTGTTTTAAAAGTTAAAGTTCCTTTGAACTTGTGGATGAAGCTTGGGTTTTTTTAGTATCAGCTTAGATCTATGCAGAAATCAGACATTTTCAAATTTAAATAGTCCCTTTCCTCATCATTATGATAAGTCACTTAACCATGTCACAAAATCCTCTGCTATTCAGTTCTTTCTTAGCTACTAACTGCATAGTAGTTCAAAAAATTTTACAGAAAAAAATAAAGCCTAGCCAGTGGAAGGCACTTCACCTTACACATAAATGCAGTTTACCTTACATCCTCCTACTTTAACCAAGATAACTTGGCCAAACTCTTTATCTCTAAAACAGGAACACAAAATGCATAAAGGCAACAGGCAAAAAAGTTGGAGTATCTTTTGGTCTTTTCAAAGTGCTGAGAACACACTATAAATACTTTACTTACCATCATCTTATCCATTATGGTGTTTGTTCCAAGAATGTTGTATTTACCAGGATTTTCTGCTGCATGTTTAGTAACCCAGGTGGTTTTCCCAGCTCCAGGCAAGCCAATCATCATAACCACCTAGAGTAAGAAAAAACAATATTTCACTTATCACCAGAGCCATCTAAGAATTCCCTACGTGTTTTTTATTTTTATTTTTATTTTTTTTCCTACGTGTTTTTTAAAAGCATAAGAGCCCGGTTTAGATTTTCATTGCCCTAAAAGCAAAGGGAAGTTTTAGAAACTCAATACTATATAAAGAACACAGCTACTAAGAGAAAAATCACTGGCTGGTAACAATCATGGCAGAATCAAACAGATTAATCATCCAGAACTTCCAAGTGTAATTTTTGCCAAACAAAAGTATTCTTCAAATGCTTAAGGAAAAAACATTTTACTTACCTCACAATCTTTCTTCTCTTCAGGCCCCTTTGGTCCTCTAACTCGATCCTCTAAGGGGACATTCTGGATAAAAGTATAATCTTCCGGTATTGGAAAATATGGCTTTTCCTTCTGACCAAAATTAAATTCAACTGCACAGTTGTGGCAGAGAACATGCGGGAAGAGTGGCCTTCCAGCAAGAATTTCCTTACTGATTTTGAAGGCAACACCAAGATCCTGTCCATTCTTTGCATAGGAGAGTTCTACTTCATCACTTTCAAAGTTCTGTTAAATAGGAAAAAAGTTAAGTTTTTTAATCTGCCTCCTTTAAACTTCCTTAAAAAAAAAAAAACTCAAAATTGAAAGGAATGAAGCTCATCCAATAAAAAATGTATTTATAGGTTAAATGTTAGGAGCTTTGTAACACTTATGAAGACTAAAACATTTGTATCTAGAAGCAGAAACAATGCTGCCTTCATAAACAGACTAGATTTTCAGGCCAACTTCATGTTAAGTAGTTTTCAGGGGGAACAGGTTAGTATTGAAGGCAGAGGTTGATACAACAAAAAAAATTTTAATAATTCTCACTTTTAAAATAGAAATTTGGGTGACTTATGACTTACAGCAAAACATGTAATCACATCATTTTCATCAAATTTCTCTCCATAATCTTCAGTCTCACAATTGCATGTTTTTATTCCTTTAAGAGAATACCCGTAAGAAAATTCTTCTTCACCTAAAAAAATAAACTTTCATGAAATCGATTGTTCAAAACAGTCCCATGACCCACATATTTTAATATTCAAGATACAATCAAGAGAAAGGAGTACATAATCTAACATTCCCCACATATTTTAATATTCAAGATACAATCAAGAGAAAGGAGTACATAATCTAACATTCTTCCACTTACACTTTACCTAGATGTAGAAAATTGAGAGCTAGGTGGGTTATATAACTATCTGAAAAATTGCACATCATGGGATAGTGGTTTTTAACCACTGGTCATAAAATAAGTAACCAAAAAGGGGAGAGAAAAAAAAACCCCTCAAGTCAGTTGATACATGTTAGTATCATTCACAACTAAAATAACAAAATGGATTAAAAACAGGCAGGTTTAGAAAGCCTCTAGTCTAACTACTGAAATCAGACCCTAAACACACATGAGCACATACTACTCAAAGGGAAACTTTACCAAGCAACATTCCACTTGTGGTTAGTGACCAGCCAATCCGAACTTCATGTATGTCAATATCTTTTGTATATAAATGCCTTACTGGGATCTTCTCTGTAACCTGAAAAATCAAATCATAAATGATTACAAAGAAGATAAACCCCTGACCCCTTGTTTACTTCATCTGGGCTGTGGGCTAATTCTTCTCTGTCTACTAACAGGAAGAGACCCATTCTACTTCACCCTCTCTCCCCTACATTTACAAGAACTTTAAAAATTGACAGAAGAGCTTGGAACTTGAGCCGAAAACATTCAAGTCCTTGATCGACTCACATTTAAAAGAACTGTTAAAAGTTCAAAGATTACAGATTCTTGACTCAAAAACCAATTAAAGTATACGTTCAACATGTTTTGCTATGGAACAAAACCCAAAGCTTAAATCAAATTATTTTTAAACCCTTCATGGGCTTTTCAAGAGCTTGATAAAAAAGAGTAACCTAAATAAAGACAGGCTGACCCTACAATAGAAATTTCTAATGTAACAGATATAGTTAACTGCCATAAAGAAAGGTTTTTCCAAGTCTCTTTCAATCCACAGAAACTTCAAAGATAAAAAGTTCCAATGACACTATGAAGTGTCAGGCAAATGGTAACTCAGAGGTTCTTTAAAAAAAATTTTAAAAACCATGAAACTGCTTTTACCTTCATCTCAAAACAGACTTTGCCTTTTGACACACCATAAGATGCCCTTCCTCCAGCCCAAAGAAAAGCAAAACTCTCCATAGTGAGGGAAGAAGCACTGAGGCGGTCTCTTGATATTTTAAAATGTAGATCACAATTATCTGTAATTATATCAAATACCATATTATTTCTTTTGACATCCAATGCAAATACATCTGCTACATCAACAAAACCTGGTTATTATATTCTTGCATATTTCCTCCTAAAGCTGCATTGGGACACACTGCTTCTACAGATCATGCTGCTGATCTTCACTTTAGGCCCCACACCCACCAAGTCACTCTCACCAAATTATGAACTAAAGTGTAAACTGCCTACAAAACCAAAACACCAAATTTAACGTGTATACTAAGTATATAAAATAATCAAGACAATGTGACATGGGATACATACCTGCTCTGCTCTTTACCTTGATTTAGAGGCAAGCAGTAGAGGATAGCAGGAAATCAAAGTGAAGCATGCCAGAACCAGGTAGAATTTACCAGTGCCACAATAAAACTGAAGGGAGGCCATGACCACACACTTTAAATACAGGAGTGTGAGCTGTTTGTTGATCCTGTGCTTTGTGATTTTAAAACACCGGGGGCTCTAGACCCTAAGTTCTCACACTGTGAAGAAGGCAGCCTCAACCTAGCCAAATGCAAACCTGCTTGTCGACACTTAATATTACAGCATTTTAGCTCCCTTTTCCCCAGGCCAGAGGGTCAGTCAATAACAACGGGGGATTATCCCTTTGAGGATTACCCAAATCCCAAAGAAAGGTCCTTAACCTAGCTATCTTTGGGTCAGTGGCTCATTAGCATGCACCTTCTTGGAGTTTGCATCGCAAGTTAAAAACCCGTTTTCTTATGCTTTTATTGATGACAGGAAATTAGATCTACAGCTTGGGATTCTCCTTAAAAGAGCTTAGGGTCTCAAGAATACTGACAGAATTTTCAATTTGACCAACTGTGTTTGAACCCAATATAGATAGCAACAAATTAAGTCGATGTTCCTAGATAATCAGCTAAAACCCCATCTACTTGGGCGGTAGCATCACTTCTGGAAGCACTGCTTCACTATCTTGCCAATTCCAACTTAGTCATATTTAAAAGCAATGGAACTATTTAAAATAAAACTCTCACATCAACGATTTTTCCACGTGCAGTTTTTTTTTCTTTTAAACTATTCCCTTAGCTCAACTACCTGTTAAGGGTATTTAATAAGAACTCAAGAGTTAACATTTACATTCTGACAAATCTTGCTAAAAATAATTTGTATTGGAAAACACGGAAATCTAAACTTTAACTCCCTAGATCTATGGGGCAGGTTCACACCTGACCACCTACTTAGCAAGCCATCATTTCTAAGCTCTATTTATCAAAGTGAAAGAGCTGTGCATTCTGATCAAATACTGAACAAAGTATTTTTATGCAAAATTACATATCTGACAGCCAAGGCCCATTTAGAGGTTTGCAATACTTCCTCATACTCAATTGCAACCCAACTGGGTAAAGTAGCAGTATTTACAGCGCTGCCATTGATACCATTCGCTGCTGAAGAAAGCTAGTAGCCCAGTGATAGCCCACTGCTGCTGCCCCAGGTCTTTGGAAGAAATCAACTTATGTTAAAGCAGCAGCTACTGAACTGGAATTGAGAACAAAAGAGCAGTTATTGAAAAAGTAATATTACAATCTTTTAGAATAGGGAATATACTTGTGTGCTAATGGGAAAAATCATTAATACGTATTTAACTAGCCCAAATAGCTCACTTAATAAAATGCTACCAAAAAAGTTAAATTACTTTATCGTAGGAGCCTAAAAGGACAAGTTACAGGTTGTCTTACAAGTTTCCATTAGCTAACTAAACCAAAAATTGCCATTAATTTTACATTCCTATAAATGAGAACTTTCTAATCATATAAAAAATAACACCAAATTGCTGGAGCCTATAAAATTATCAATACGACACAACTGATGCTGTACTAGACATTTAGCTACCAGAATCTGAATAAAACCTTTCATCTCCCTCCTTTAAAAAAGGTAAACGGTTTACGCTAAGTATTCTGCATTTAAGTTCAGCACACTGAGTTTAAGTTCTCTAACATTTTGGCACCAAAATCGCCACATTTAGTAACTGGGGGAGGAAAGGGAAGAAACAGCTTCACTTACAAGTATCAAGACAAACCACTGTGTCATCGAAGTGCTCATCTTCTTCTTCAACAGGTGGCTGAGGAGATTTGGCTCTGAAAGACAGAATTGTCTCCTGATTCAGCTTTTCCTACCCAAGAAAGAACGGGGACGAGGAAAACTAGATCGGCATCCTCTACCTGCTATACTTGTTCTCTTCAATGTACTCAAAATATCCACGGCCATGATCTTCTCGAGGTCTTTTCACCCCTCTCTTTTTATCTCCGCCCTTCTGCTCTGTTTTGCCGTCTCCTATAACACACAACACCCCTAACATAAGGGGCCAAGCCGCGACGCAACCGGGGAAAAAGAAAAAAAAATCGCCCCTCCTGTTTGGGAAACGCAAATACTCCTAACTCCCCCGTTCTTTTCTGCAAGCGATTTCAACCGACGAATCCAACGCGAATTCAAAGAACAATCAGCTTGGAACCGGCCAGGAGCTAGTGACGCAGTCTAAAGACATTCCTAATTTTGCCAGCCTCTTCGAAGATTCGAGAAAGCTCCCGGAGCCCAACGCGGCCCAGGCCCCGAGCCCACGTGGATCCCGGAGAGAGTTCAGGAAGGGGGGAGGGGCGGGCGCGCCGGCCCGCGCGCCCGCCCCTCCCCTCCTCCCCTCCCCCACCCGGGCCCGCGTTCCCCGCGGCCGCATTGTACTGATCTTCCGCCCCGCTCTCCCCACCCGGCCCCTCCCGCCGGAAGTGACGTCACGCCGAGCCCCTGCGCTCCTTGCACAATACCGCGGCCCAGCGCCGCCAAAGCGCGCCCGCCCCGGGCCCTCGGGCCTCTCCTCTCCCCTCCCCCTCCCCCCCCCCCCGAGACATGTGCCCGCACCGCGCGCACGCAGCGCAGCGGCGCCACCGCGGGCCGACCGGGCTCCCGCCCGCCGCCCGCCGCCCGCGGCTCCTCCCCCTCCAGCGGCAGCTGCAGCTACCACCCCCACCCCCCGGCCCTCCAGCCACATAATGGAGGCGCCGCCGCCGTCGCACACGCCTAGCCCGAGGCCGCCGAGGCCTCGCGGCCGGGCGGGATTCCCCGCGCCCCCTCCCCCCGCCCCGCGCCTCCCCCGCGGCGGCCCCCGCCCCCTCCCCCCCGCGGGGCTCCGGCAGGCCTGGGGCACGGTCCCCACCCCGCGCGGGCCTCCCGCCGCGCGCAACGTACAACGCAGCACTCACCCGCCGCCGGAGCCCCGGGGCGACCGCCGCCTCCGCCGCCTTCCGCCTTCTTCTTACCTCCCGCCTGCTGCTGGCCCTGCCTCGCCCCGGGCGGCGCCACCGTCACCGCGAACAGCGAGGTGGGGCCGCTGCTCTTCCCCGCGGCCTCCTTGGCGGCCCCGCGCTGCTGTGGGGGCTGCTGTTGCGGCGTCGCCGGCGGTTGAGGCTGCTGCTCCCCGTGCCCGTTCTCGTCGCCCGCGCCTTCCTCCTCGTCGCCGAGCTCGTCCTCCCCTTCCTGGAAGCCCTGATCGTCGCCGTTCTCGTCCTCCGAGGCGGCCTCCTCCTCCTCCATCGGGCCCGCGTCGGCCGCCCCCGCGGCCCCGTTCTCCTCTCCTAGCTCCATCTGGTCGCCATCCAGGGCGGCGATCCCTTCCTCCTCCTCTTCCTCCTCTTCCTCCTCCTCGTCGCCGCCGGCCGCGGCCTCCTGCTCGAGGCCTGCTCCCGAGCGCCCGGCGGAATCCCCGCCCAGGTCTAGGCTGCCGTTCCCGGGCTCCATGGCGGGGCGGCCCCCGGCCTCCTCGTCGTCCAGCGCGGCCTGGAGGCGCTCCATGAGCTCGGCCTTGAGGCCCTTGTCGGAAAGGCGCCGCTTCTTGAGCTCCTCTTTCAGCTCCGAGACCTTCAGCTTTTTTACATTAACAGGCGAGGAACTCATGGTGAGGGCCCCGATTCACCGCTAGGCGCTGGCTCAAACTCGGCTCCGCTCCCTCGGCCACTGGTGGCGGCTGCTGCGGCTGCTCCTCGGCCCGGGCGGCGGCTGCGGCTGCGGCTAGAGGTGGGTTCGTGCTGCAGAGCGGACCCGCCTGGTGTCGAACGGCGCCAATTCCTTTCACCGAGTTCGCGAGGGAGACGCGGAGACTCGCCTGGCGCGAGCGAGCACGCAACGTCCTCTCGCAGGGGCGGCGCCGCGCACGTAATATAGGCGCCCCGCCCCCTGCGCTGACGGGAGCTCCGCTGGGGGGAGCGCGCCCGCGCCGCGGGGCCCCGCCCCCGCCCCCGCCCCCGCCCGCCCGCCCGCCAGCCCTGCCCTCCCCGCCCCCACGCCGAACCCGCCGAGAGCGCGGCGCCGGCCGCGCAGTGCGCTTCCCGCGGGGCCGAGCTGAGGAGGAGGAGGGGCCGCCTTTCGGTTACACGGATCCGCCGCAGCCGGGCGGCTTCCCGAGCTGTGTGCTGGCGGCCCTCGCCTCGCTCTTGGCCGCTGGGCCCGGGGCTGCTGCACCCAGAGCCCGGCGGCCCCGGCCGGGCGGCTTCCGCCCGAGCCCTCGGCCTTGCCTTCCATCTTGGACGGGCCTGCCTCTTTCTCTCGCCCGCCAGCTCGCTGCTGGAAACGCCTGGAAATCTTATTTCCGTGTTGATGTGTACGGCACGGACGGCAGTCCCTGCCCGCGGGGGTGCCTTCCGTCTCGTATTTGGTGGAATGTTCCCAGGCCCTGCCCCGCGCCCTGGGTTTTAGGCTCGGGGAGGGCGAGGACCGAGCATCCCTTTTGTCTCTTCCCCAGCCCGGATGGCAGGGCTGGTCCGGCCGCCCCGGGGCGGGAGAGCGGGGCGAGCCTCGGAGGGGCACGTCCGCCCGCCCGCACGGGCCGTGCCCTCCGCCGCCTCTCCTCCCCACCCCGCAGGAACACCCCCACGAGTGCTGAAACCAGTACGAGCTCGGGACGAGTCAAAGGGCCGGGATTTTGTAAGAAAGAAAAAAGAGGCAATCGCTCCCGAAATCTGTTGTGTTTTACAAGTTTGGTTTTTCCCCTTTTCCTAAATAAAAGGCATGTTAGGTTCTTGAGGTTGCGCACAGGGGGCCAGCACTTAGATTTGTGATAGGGGGGAGCATGCGACACCCCCAAGAAAGCCTGCACAGTGACTAGACAACGTCCCACTATCAGAGAGCTCAGTCCTACCCACTGTGTGGTGCTGGAGCTGGAGTAGTGCTGCCCCGAATGTTAACTTGAAACTGGAGCAATACTAGCAGAGGCCAGTATGATTTAACCGTTTAATACATTTTATTTTTTCAAGTTTCTTCTCCATAGCTTCTAAGAGCCATGTGTTTTACCACTCAGTCGTCATAAAGATGAAATACATCTGTGGAATGACAGTTGACATTAATTAATGGAGTATGTACAGTACTGCTAATTCTCCGTTAAAGTCCGTGGAGGGGGAAGGCACCCAAAATAGGAACTTCCAAATAGTGCCCAAAAACTCATTTGGCCTTTGGTTACAATGTCCTTGGAGCTTATAAACAACTCACAAACTGGAGTTTCAAATTCTTTGCAAAGAATGGGAAGAGAGCTACAGGGGCTTACAGGTTCACAAACTGGATAATTAGTCCCTTCATGAATCAAAGTTTTAATGTAGTTATGATGATGGTTCTTTGAGTCTATAAGTGTCCTTAGATAGTTTTACATTTTTAAATATTCGTGTTATGAAAAATATTTCCATTTAATTGAGAATACGTAAACTATGAAAGTTTCTATGTCTAAATGTCAATTTATGACAATTGGTATGTTGTCAGTTGTAACAATAAACCTGAAATGTGAGAGTAGATGGACATGAACAGTTCCATGGCTTCTCCAAGAGCTTGTCATGGACTTTTAGAGCTCAATAGAGGTGAGAGATGGCTTTTGGCCTCCCATTTTACAGCCTGAGAGGCAGAGGACCCCTTCCCACCCCAGGGCTCCTTCATTACACTGGACCTTCTTAGACAACATTTGAAAGAAAAACAGTTTTTGCAAATAGACCCCTCATGTTACTGTTTGTCCCTTTTACAAACAGGTGAAATCTGCAATTCACTATTTTACCACTTACACTTACAGATAACGACTTACTGTTTTTGCTTCTTATGCTTCTAATGCTGTCATGATTGTCTGGTACTACAGTCATCAGTGAAGGTGCAAGTCACTTCCCCTAAATCACTGAGGGACCTAGAAGAATCTTGAAATTCCCCCTTTATGAAATCCTAGAGACTACTACATAACAGAGTGGAAGAGGGGACAAATGAATTCTCAATAGCAAAGAGTGATGAACCATTACATATGGGTAACAAACAGATGGATAACAAAGTGAGGGTGCTCAGAATATATAGCTTACATTTTTAGGTTGATGCAAAGGCACATACCTATATGCTGAAGTTTGGCACAGGGTTCACTCAGCTAATATTTTGGGGCACCTTCTCTGAGGCAGGCTGTGGCCTACTAGGAATACGGCTGCATGTGTAACTATGCCTTCACTCTCCCAGGGAAAGCTGGGAAGTAAATAAAATAGAGGTGGTAACGAGTCCTACCGGGAAATGAGTATCAGGAGAGCAGCAGGGAATGCTGATGTGGGGGTGGGTTTTTCAGCTATAAATGGAGGGGGGGGGGTGTCAGGAAAGCCTAAGAAAGAAGCTAACAGCAAATATCTAGAAGAGATGGTGGGAAACAACAGCAAATATAGAACACTGAGGAAAAGGTTAGGAAGTGAGATCAGAGAGCCCAAAGGGCCAACACCCACTTTATCCATTTCTCTACTTGACAAATATTCCTTGAACACCTGCTAGATACCAGTACTATATACCATGTGCAGGGAAAGCAGACGTTAGTGACATAGGCCCCGGCCTCCAGGAGCTTGCAGTTCAGAGAGAAAGACTAACTATAACCAGGATGCCAGGATGCACTGACTAGTACAGCTACGTGGGGTCCTGCCATCTTGACCATCTGCTGAGCCACTGTCTGTGGGGCTCCCACGACGTAGGTCTGTATACATACTTGCCCACCCCCTGACATTCACACATGCAAAAACAAAACCAAACTAAGCCTCACACACATACACACGTACACTTAAGGAGCCAGTTGTATGACATTTGCCAGTAAACAGTAATTAGCTAAGATGATCTTATATTCATTTTCCCATACACAGAATTGCCTATCATTTGCACACTTCTGCCAGCTGATGATTAAGTCCTCCACTGAACGTTGTCAGGGGTTTAGAGGGGAGAAATCAAAAGTGCCTCCAGCACTGTCCTAATTGCCTGGGCGCTGTACATACGTACTCTTTCCTTCCTTCCCCTGCTTTCACTTTGTTTTACCCAGGCATATGTTAGATGGGTTGTTTCTTGACTCTGCTGTGTTCGTCCTGATTCATTTCTTGGGGCTGGGAACTGCCAGTGATTGAGTACCTGCTAGGTGCCAGCCACTGTGCTAGGTATTTCATCCCAAATATTTCTAATCCCTATAGCAATCTCACAAGGTATTATTAGTCTCAATTTATAGATCAGGAAACTGAGAACCAGAGAGGTTAAGGAATTTGGCCAAAGTTGATAAGCAGCAAGGCTGAGATAACAATTCGGGGCTGCCTGACTCCCATGTCCAAGCTCCTTTTTCTGCACCAACTGTATGCATTAGTTTTTTTGTTTTTTGTTTTTTGTTTTAAGATTTTATTTATTCATGAGAGATACCGAGAAAGAGGCAGAGACACAGGCAGGGTCTCTGTACGCATTACAGGTGTCCCAGTATGCATTAGTTTCGAAGTTAAAGTGGATGTCCTGTGTGGTGGCAAAGATTGGGTAGTATATAGTGCAGGAGAAAGAGACAAAGCACCGGTTACATTGCAAGAGCAATTTGTGCTGACAGAGGTGTGTATTCAGTTTGGGATATGGAGCAAGGGGCTTCTTAGGGGGAACGCCTGGGGGGTTCAGCAGTTGAGGGTCTGCCTTCAGCCCCGGGCGTGATCCTGGAGTCCCCGGATGGAGTCCCCATCGGGCTCTCCACATGGAGCCTGCTTCTCTTTCTGCCTATGTCTCTGCCTCTGTGTGTGTATGTGTGTCTCTCATGAATAAATAAATAAAATCTTCTTTTAAGGTGGGGGGAGGCTCCTTAGGGGACAAGGCCCTCAAACTCAGTCTTTATAAGTATGCAGGGGGGATCTCTGGGTGGCTCAGCGGTTTAGCGCCTGCTTTTGGCCCAGGGCGTGGTCCTGGAGTCCCTGGATCAAGTCCCACATGGGGCCTCCTGCGTGGAGCCTGCTTCTCCCTCTGCCTGTCTCTCTCTCTCTCTCTCTCTCTCTCTCTCTCTGTCTGTCTCTCATGAATGAATAAATAAAATCTTTTAAAAATTAAAAAAAAAAAAAAGTATGCAGGGCTGAGGGAAAGGGAAGGGCATTCAGGCGGACGTGCACAGATGCACAGACATGCAAATCATTCCTGTGGCTGGAATTCAGGATGGCTGGGGTATGCATAAGGTTTTGGGTGGAGAATAGTTATGGGCAACAAAGAGGCAGATTAAAAAGAATCCAGCTAAGAAGCTGGAACTTCATCCACTACAAAGAAGTGGGGAGTGAGGGCACTCAAGAATTTTCAGCTGAGGGGCAGTTGGGTCGCTCAGCCTCTGAGTGTCTGCCTTTGGCTGAGGTCATGATCCCAGGGTTCTGGGATCCCAGGGTTCTTGCTTAATTGGGTCCAAACTGTGGAAGTGTTGAAAACTCATATGAACCCCAGTAGATTCTAGGCAGGAAATACAAATGAATAAAGAGGTCCACGTATAAGAAACACTGCAGTTATGATGGCACACGCCAAGTGACACCTAATCTTGGGTAAGGGGCACCTTGGGAGTGATGGAGTTTTCAGAAAACTGAGGCAAAGACATTTATTTATTTTTTTTTTTTTTTTAAGACTTTATTTATTTATTCATGAGAGACACAGGGAGAGAAGCAGAGACATAGGCAGAGGGAGAAGCAGGCTCCTCACAGGGAGCCCAACGCGGGACTCGATCCCAGGACTCCAGGATCACGTCCTGAGCCAGAGGCAGACACTTAACCGCTGAGCCACCCAGGTGCCCCAAAGACCCCTATTTAAAGGCACAACCACCTACAGCCTGTGGAAATGGAACCCAGGAATGCTGTATTTTCCCATTTCTTAAAGGAAATGGGAAATCTTCACTTTTATGTGACATCTCCTGAATTTTAGTGGTGGCCAACACTACACAGGCCAAAAACCAGACACAAAAGTGAGTCTTTGGCCACCATCTGTTTGTAAGCCCAGGGCTAGAGTGTCACGGAGAGGTCATAGGCAGGAAGACCAGTTAGTAGGCCATTTGGGGTGAAGCAGGTACAAAGGCATGAAGATCACCTGACCAGGTCAGACGCATCACTTTAGCGACCCCAGTGATGCTCCTTGGGATTCTTATGCTCCACTACCATCCAGGTTTGGCAAATATAACCATTTATGTTAATTTTCTAAAATTTACTGCCATTAGAATGGAGAGGGAATATTTGGGGGAGTACGCACAGTCTTTACTGAGGGAGAACCACTGTGAAGGAGCCAGATTTTGGGGCATTTTGGCCACGTGTCAGTGTACCCCTACTCCAATGGTATAGAAATGGAAGTCCCCAGGCCTTACACAGTACTAAGGTTTGCTTTGATTCTATGATTGGTTCACATGTCTTGTAGTCTGTATGGGAAGAGCTGGCTGAGGGTGAAGTATGAAAATACTAAACTATAAAATATGATACAGGGCCACGGACACCTGGGTAGCTCAGTGGTTGAGCATCTTCCTTTGGCTCAGGGCCTGATTCCAGGGTCCTAGGATCGAGTCCCACCCACATCAGGCTCCCCACCGGGAGCCTGCTTCTCCCTCTGCCTCTGTCTCTGCCTCTCTTTCTGTGTCTCTTGTGAATAAATAAGTAAAATCTTTTTTAAAAATGTATGGTATTTGCATAATTATTACTTATCAAACAGACTTTTGAGTGGGGGAAGTGGGGGAAAAGGTTTTGTTTACCTATCTCAGGATGAAATTAAGTAGTAACAGTGTTTAGTGAGACTTTACAATTTAGTGTGATCACTCTGGGAATAAGAGAGCTATGATTGTCTGGATTGCTAAACTCCACCTCTTTTGATTGGGAGTCAACACCAGGCACAGTTCATCTCCTTCTAGGGCAGCCAAGTCACGTTTAAACAAATGGTCTGAAGATTCTTGACTCTTGAGTGCTTGCTTATCTGCACACAAGGTCTATGACTACTCTTGTGAAAGAGAAAGGAGAAGCAGGTACCTCAGTCACATTATTCCTGCAGAAGCATTATTTTTTTTTTAAGATTTTATTTATTTATTCATGAGAGACACCGAGAGAGGCAAAGACTTCGGCAGAGGGAGAAACAGGCTCCCCGCGGAGAGCCTGATGCGTGACTCCATCCTGGGACCCCAGAGTTAAACCTGAGCTGAAGGCAGACGCTCAACCACTGAGCCACCCAGGCGTCCCCAGAAGCATTGTTATCGTGGTGAATAATTAAAAAATAAAATAAAACTGTTAAGACACTAAAAAAAAAAAAAAAAAAAGTACAGTGCTTTAAAGTGTGAAGATAAAGTTATTGACTGCTCCAAAAGTGGGACAGGTGTCTTTTGGGGAATGGGGAGGAATGTGCTCTGCCCTCCCCTCTCACCTGGGACGGCTCAGTGATCCCCAGTTGGACGCTAAGCCATGAAAGGAACAATGGAAAGAGCAGAAGGGAGTTTGGCTTGCTGGTGCTCACTGCATCTGTGTCTTTTCCTCCAGAAGCCGAGCTTCTGAATGCGGCCTCTATTGCAAAAATACTCAAGCCGCCCAGCAGTCCTACAACAGATGAGCCTGAAGCACATTTCGCTCTGGAATTATGATGGATAATATTGCCCAGGCATGCTAATTAAGTACTGTGTCAACAGAATCTTAATTTATATTTGTCCAGAGGGAACAGGGGGAATTTACCTTTCTGCCCCGGGGTAGGGGGAGGAGAAGACAGGAATCCACAAGTCGAGAGAGGGTGGCCAGTTAGGTTTTAGGCTCATACCTTCCACCTTTCTGAATGGTGCTCTGATTTGTTCCCGCTGTAGGGGAGGTCTGAGGGCCGCAAGCTGGGGACAAATTTCCAGCTTCTTCCTCCATCAGACCAGGAGTCAGGTCACATCATTTACTCCAGTGTGAATTCCCAGAACAGGAACTTCAAACGAAGATTTTACATTGTAAATAGTAGCGATTTTTCTACCACCGGAGGTTCGAAGTCAGCATGATAATAAAGAGCTTGTAGAAAAGTGAATCACTCATTAACAATTCGCCAGAGTGATTGATCCTTTTTAGGCCCCGCTTAAAGCTCTGGGTGCTTCCCACTGCCCGGGGGATAGAGCATGAAAGTGGGGGGGGGTGGGGGGCACCTGCCTGGGCCCCCAGGGTTTCGCTCCTGCTGCCTCCCCAGCCTTTTCCCTGTCTTCTCTGAGCTTCAGCGGCCCGGGGGACCCTTCTGTTTCCAGGGCCTGCCTCGGTGTCCTTCCAGGGGCTGGAGATACTCTCGGCCTGGCTAAACCCCCTCTCGTGCTCCAGGTCTCAAGGTAATACCTGCCGTCAATACAGAGTGCCTGCTGGTGACAAAGCATTGAGCAAATGTTACCTTTCTACCCATTGGCCCTGGTCTAGCTGTCTCCTTCCTACTTTGTATCCCCAGGAAAGCAGAGCACATCTGTCTTGTTCCTTCTGTAACCCAGATGGCCCACAATGAGGACCGGGCTCAATTTGAATCACAGGTGCTCAAGAAACATGGGTGGATTGAAGGAATGATTCGATGGATGGGAGTGAGGGGGATTACTGTTTAATGGGTGCAGAGTTTCTGTTTGGGATAATGAAAAATTTCTGGAGATGGACAAGTATAGTGAAGTGATGTACTTAATGCCACTGAAATGCCTACAAAAATGGTTCAGTACATTTACTGCAATAAAAAAAATTGTGTTGAATGAATGCATAGTTAACTATTTTGAGCCTGGTCCTATTCAACTCTAATATTTTAATTTAATGAATATTCACAAAGTGCTTACTTTGGGTAACATATCATATTAAGTATCATAACATAACATATTAAGTACAACCTTGTACTTAAGGAATAGTCTGTAAAATACACTCAAATTTCACACCCAACCACCCTTTCTATGTAGACACGTTCTATCTAGATAGACAGGTCTTATTTATCTTTATATCCCACGCCGCCAGCACATAATATGTGCTCAACTAACGTTTGCTAAGTCAAAAATAGGGCACTGACAATAATCTAGTGTTTAGGCAGGGGTTTCCCCATTACAAAATGCTCCACAAACAAAATCTCACATGGAATCTCTTTCACACTTTCTTCTCCTTTCTCTTTCCTTCACGTTAACAGCCGTCCTGGCCTGACTTTGTTGCCAGAACTAACGCGATTTCCTCAATTGTCTTATCCTTGTTGGGCCAGCTATTTTTGGCTGTTCATTTCTCGCTCTCATTCCCACGTGTCTAAGCAAATTTTGCTATATCTTCCATGCCTTCCACAAAGTCCAAGTCCCAGAAAAGAGTTATACTTGTCTCCGAGGAGAAAAATTAGTAGTGATAAGGTAGGCTTAGTGGATGGGTTGGGCTACACACCCTAGAATCCTCAGAACCTCCTGGCCATCACCAAACCTTCTAGACATCCTTGAGGGTGAGAAAGACACATCACATCTCAAAAAGGAACCACACACTGTCCACTGCCTGTAGTTTGAATGGTGGTCATGTTTCCCAGTGGCTTCTTTCACTTCCCACTGAATAAACTTCAGTCCTTTTATAATGTAAGGAAGTAGATAAGAAGATGTGGTGTAATAAAATATTAGGCAGCATTGTAGAGAAGGGAACATCAGAGTATGAAGCTAATTGGAATGATAAAGAATATTCCCTTTGCTAGGCCTGCATCACACAGCCTTACCAGCAGGAGCAGTTTCCAAGGTAGGCACCATGGAAAGAAGCAGAGAGGTGCGGATCATTAGATCATAGGTTCGAGATCTCATTTGACTTCTGTGCATCTGATGCCTTGGACATACACATGGAGTTCCCATTCTGGCCCGGCTTCCTGACAGGCAAGATGTAGCAGAGTGCTTCTTTGCAAACCCTGGAGCCAGGCTGCAAGATGGAATGGAATCCATTCCCTGTCCTTGCTTCCTTTTGTGAACCTAGGAAAGCTTCCTGACCTTCCTATGCCTCGGTTTCTTCATCTGTAAAATGAGAATGAGATACTTATTGATTTCTTTGAGCATGAGATACACTAGTATTAACGTGCAAAGCACTTAAAATAATGCCAGGTTTGTATTATTATATCAACGTTTGATAAGTAAATAAAATCCTGAATATAGGGAATGCACATCTTAGCACCACCTGGTTTACAGAGCAATTTCATGTAGTAGCAATTTCATGTAGGATTATCTCCATTTTATGGATGGGGAAATAGGGTTCCTGCAGCATTTGGCTAAGTGTTTTGAGACAAAGTTGATCAAAAAGAAAAATAAACATTTAATATCTTTTTTTCCTATCCTTTCTCCAAAGGAAAGGATCATCTCTCTTTTTTCCTATTTCCACAGCAAGGAGAATGGTGGTGAATCACTTAATTTTTATTTGATTACTATGATAATAAGTAGAATAGTTATCATTAAAATAAAATATAGTTGGTATCTGTGTATGTATGATGTGTGGCATATTGCATGTGTCTATTCTAAGAATATTTACCTGTTGATCTTTATTAGTATTATTAGTCTATTTATCCTTTTTGCTCAGGGACCAATATTAATATTAATTTCACACATATTATTCTTTTTTTTTTTTTTCACACATATTATTCTTGATGCTGTATGTTACACTTACACTCCAACATCTAGGTTGAAATTCAGGCTATCAGCCTGTAGAGAGAAAGAAGCTCACTGTAGACTTTGTTTTTTGTTTTGTTTTGTTTTAAAGATTTTATTTAATTATTCATGAGAGACACAGAGAGAGAGACACAGAGGCATAGGCAGAGGCAGAAGCAGATTCCCTGTAGGAAGTCTGATGCAGGATTTGATACCAGGACCCAGGTACCCCTCACTATAGACTTTGGATTGAGAGAATAGTCACTTTCCTCTCCCAATACACACCCATACCCAGAGTCACATGAGATGTTTAATCCTCTGCTCTACTATCATTGGCCTTTTCTATTTTAAATAGGACGGTATGCACAGGCCAAAGTTCTCAGGGTAGCTGGATGAGCCAGAGAAGCAAAACCACTTTCCTCCCCAGGCCCTGCAGAGAGGTGTCAAGCATACAGTCTTTGGAGCAGGGGGCTGGTGTTAATTATACCATAAATACTGTATATAATACACACTATTTTAGTCTGCCTGGCATTGAATCCCAGCTCTACCACTTTCTACCTGTGTGACTTTAGGCAAGACACTCCATCTCTGTCCATTTTCCCATTCACAACATAAAAATGATAGCAGTATCTGCAGTACTGGGTAGGGACCCATTACATGAGTTAATGAATGTCAAGCATTTAGAGCAGGCACAGCTCATGGCAAACATTCGGTAAATGTTGGCTGTTAGCATCATGCTCTGTTTCACTCAACACGTTCAGCCTCTTGTCTAAACCAACTGCTTTCAAACATCTTTGCCCATGACCTTCAGTAAGAAATATGTTTTATATCACAATCCAGTATCTCACACATAAAATACTAAATTGAAACTTTGCAAAACAATAATACTCTCACTACCTGCATTATACTCCGTTAATTTCTGTTCCCCTTTAAAGAAAAATATTGAGGCAGCCCGGGTGGCTCAGTGGTTTAGCGCCGCCTTCGGCCCAGGGCCTGATCCTGAAGACCCAGGATGGAGTCCTGCGTCGGGCCCCCTGAATGGCACCTGCTTCTCCCTCTGCCTGTGTCTCTGCGTCTCTCTCTCTCTCTCTCTCCTTCTGACTCATGAATATATTAAAACATCTTAAAAAAAAATAAAGAAAAATACTGGTAGTTCCCTATGCAGTCAATTTCACAATCCACTAATGGGTCAGTTTGAAAAAAGTCTGCTCTTTGATACCTGTGATAGGCAGAATAGAGTCTCTCTAACACATTCAAGCCCTCATTCCTAGAACCTATGTGTATGTTATCTGAGGTGGCAAAATGAACTTGGCAGATGTTATAGACTTTGAGATGACAGTATTCAACTTGATTGTCCAGATGGGCTCAAGTCTAATCACATGAGATTTTTAAATTATTTAAAGATTTAAAGACAGACCGAGAGTGAGAGTGAGAGCACAAGCAAGGGGAGCAGCAAAGGGAGAGGGAGAAGCAGGCTCCCCATCAAGCAGGGAGCCCGATGCGGGACCCTGGGATCATGACCTGAGCTGAAGGCAGATGCTTCACCTACTGAGCCACCCAGGTGCCCCAACATGAGTGTTTTTTTTTTTTTTTAAGATCTTATTTATGGGATCCCTGGGTGGCGCAGCGGTTTGGCGCCTGCCTTTGGCCCAGGGCGCGATCCTGGAGACCCGGGATCGAATCCCACATCGGGCTCCCGGTGCATGGAGCCTGCTTCTCCCTCTGCCTGTGTCTCTGCCTCTCTCTCTCTCACTGTGTGCCTATCATAAATAAATTAAAAAAAAATTAAAAAAAGATCTTATTTATTTACTTGAGAGAGAGAGACAGAGAGAGAGCAGGGGAACTCAATGCAGGGCTCCATCCCACGACCCTGAGATCATGAACTGAGCCAAAGTCAGTTGCTTAACCAACTGAGTCACTTAGGCACCCCTCACATGAGATCTTATAAAGCAGAGAACCTTTCCTGGCTGTGGTCAGTGAGAGATGTGGCAATGGAAGGGTCAGAGATGCAAAGCCAGAAGAACTCTGTCTGCCACTGCAGGTGGTGAACATCAGCTAAGGTGGCCATGAGCCAGGTAAGGGCTGCTGGCATTGTCCAGAAATCGGAAAAGGCAAGGAAATAGATCCTTCCTTAGAATTCCCAGAAAGGGGACGCCTGGGTGGCTCAGTGGTTGAGCGTCTGCCTTTGGCTCAGTTGAGATCCCAGGGCCCTGGGATCGAGTCCCGCGTTGGGCTCCCTGTGAGGAGCCTGCTTCTCCCTCTGCCTCTGTCTCTGCCTCTCTCTCCCCATATTTATTTATTTAAATATATATCATTAATAAATATATATCTTAAAAAGAAAAAAAAAAGAGCTCCCAGAAAGGACTGCAGTCTCCAATGAGACTCATGTCAGGCTTCTGACCTCCAGAAGTGTAAAATAATAAATCTGTGCTGCTTAAGACACTAGATTTGTGAAAATGTTATAGCAGCAATAGGAAACTAATGCACTATTACATAAGCTGGAAAACTTGACTTCATCTTCAACAACTCTCCCTCCCTAGCCCCACACACTTCAATGAATCATCTATTCCTTCTGCTTAACCTTTGAGTGTCTCTAGAACAATGCCTACCCTTTCCCAGTTTTCATGGCCACTCCCCTCATTCTGGGCCCACTGATCTCTCTCTGGGATGATGAAATCTCCTAACTGCCTTCCCTATCTCTGGTCCCCAACCTGACACACCCTCCTCCTCTGGCTTTCAGAATGAACTTTTCTCAACTACCAATGTGATTACCTTTCAGTACTTCTGATGCCTCCTCATGCCTACAGGATAAAGTCTGAGGTCTTTGGAGTGATATTCAAAGTGCTTCAGATGACCCAGCTTCAAATCCCTGAGGATATGTTTCCTTACTACAATTTTTCCAATTCTGGCTCCTCAGAATATCATAAATATATAAATTCATTTTACCATCTCACTTTATTATACCTAGTGGTTTAGTTTTCTTTGTTGTTTTTGGTCTTAAAAAATTGCTTCTTGGGAACCAAAGATGGCCTAAAGAAGCCCTGCCTGCTGATCGGCTCACAAATTCTATACCCCGACCAAGACCTCTGAGTGTCTCATTTATAGTATGGCTCTCCAATCACAACGTGTTTTATTTTTTAATTAGGGCGTTAGTGGCCTGGAGAACTCTCTTCTCATGCTTGCGAAATGTAAACAAATTTGCCAGACAGTATATTCTTTATTTGCATCTTTTATTTTAACAAGCCTCATTAAAAATGTGTATCAACCTATGCATTTGAAATGTCCTGAGGGACCTAACATCAAAATGTGGATGATGAGGGGAGGGATGCAGTAACTGGGTGATGGACGTTAAGGGGGGCACGTGATGAGATGAGCACTGGGTGTTATACTTTATGTTGGCAAATTGAATTGAAATAAAATTAAAAAAATTTTTTTCAATGTGGATGATAGAGAAATGTGTGATATTGTCCCCCTTCTACTGTGGTCAGAAGTCTGAAGTACTTTTTCTTCTGTTCAAATGTGAGAAGGAAGACCATCCCATAGCAACCAAAATCCTCATCTTTTTAAATTATTTATTTATTTATTCATGAGACACACAGTGAGAGGCAGAGACATAGGCAGAGACATAGGCAGAGACATAGGCTCCTCCACATGGGGAGCCCAATGTGGAACTCGATCCCAGGACCCCGGGATTATGACCTGAGCCAAAAGCAGACACTTAACCACTGAGGCACCCAGGCACCCCCAAAGTACTAATCTTGACCCTGACCCCAAGGTTTCTCTGGCATTGTGTTTTTTTCTATATATCCCCTGTGGTTTAGTCAACTCACTCAGATCAAATGCACAATTAAATTTTGCCACAGCCAAAGGAAATGTTTTTTAATTAAATTAATTAATAAATTTATTTTTAAAAGTAATTTTTAAAAACGACTTTATTTATTTATTTGAGAGATAGAGAGTTAGCAAGAGAGAGTACAAGCAGGGGAGGAGAGGGAGAAGCAGGCTTCCCGCTGAGCAGGGAGCCCAATTTAGAACTCCATCCTAGAACCTCAGGATCATGACCTAAGCCAAAGGCAGACACTTAACTGACTGAGTCATCCAGGTGCCCCCCAGGGAATTTTAGATTACAAAGTGCGAATGGTTATAAAACATTGTATTAGTTTGCTCCAACTGCCATGACAAAATAGCACAGACCAAGTGACCTAAACAAAAGGAATTTATGTTCTCACAGTTCTGGAGGCTAGAAGTCAAATCAAGGTGTCTGTAGGATTGTTTTCTTCTGAGGCCTCTCTGCTCAGCTTGCAGATGGCCACCTTCTCACTGTGTCCTCCCGTGGTCTTCATCTGTGCACACATCTCTTCCTGGTGTCTGTCTGTGTGTGCAAAGTTTGTCTTCTTATGAGGACACCAGTCAGATTGGATAGGGCCCACCCTAATGGACCTGTTTTAACCTAATCACCTCTTTAAAGTCCCATATCCAAATACAGTCACCTTCTGAGTTATGGGGGTTTAGATTTCAACATGTATTTGGGCAGTTGGCTGGGACACAATTCAGCCCCCAATAAAGAATAGGGATGTTATCTCCTGATACTCAGCTTTGCACACACCTGGACTTCTACCAAATTCTTCTTGGGTGCCACTCAAAGCGCCTATTAGGGTCCTCCTGTTTGGGTGCCGTATTTCCATTTTCTGGCCTCAAGCCTGGGCTTCTGTGCTATAGCCTGAATTTGGTCTCTAGAGGAATCAAGTCTTTTTCAGCGGGGGGTTGGTGGGGGTGAAGCGGGCTCACACACCCTCCCTGGGTTCTTTGGTTATAATTTTCACATATCACGGCTGCCTCATCAGCCACTCAGCTTGTCCTGCCATGCTGTAAGAACTCTGTTCTCTCCCTTCTTCCTGATGCTTCTAGCTGGGACTCTTGAAGACTATCCCAAGCTCTTATATTTAAGGGAGTTGCTGAACTGTGTTCCACTCTTGCTTGCTTTTTTTTTTTTTTTTTAATCCTTTTATGACTTGTTTTCTTTAAAAGCAGCTTTTGGTATCACTCTACTCTTTGCTGTATGCAGTCACTAAAATCCCACTCACCGCCCCCCCACCACAGAACTTGAATCCAGATTTCCAAATACATCGTCTTTCCAACCAGAAATTCATAAAGTTCAGGGCGCCTAGAGGGCTCAGTTGGCTAACCATCTGACTCTTGTTGGCTCATGTCATGATCTCAGGGTTGTGAGATCGAGCCCCACATTGGGCTCTGCACAGGGCATGAAGCCTAAGATTCTCTCTCTCTCTCTCTCTCTTTCCCTCTGCCCCCTCTCAAATAAATAAATAAATAAATAAATAAATAAATAAATAAATAAATAAATCTTTTAAAAAAGAGAAATTCATAAAGATCATTTTCAATGAGGCAAGCAGCACCAACTTCCTTTAAACATTTCAACTGTATAATTTGGGGGTCCTTCCTCTTCTCCCTGCTTCAGATCACAGTTCTTTTTTTTTTGTTCTTTTTTTAAAATGTGACATTGTTGCTTCATAGACCAGGTTCAAACCTGACCACTATACTTAGTCACCCGGGAGTGACACCCTGGTCCTTGGCTGTGGTCTGGGAGCAGCGGTGTAGCTCCTCAGGAGCAAGTCAGGAGCCAACTGATGCAATGTGCTGGCAATGGCAGTGGATTTGGGGACAGATCACTCATGCCTTGAGCAATTTCAAGTCCAAGGTCAGTGGCCTCTCCTGGGAAATTTGGTGTTTCTTGCCGGTAAATACTTCTAGTATGGCAAGGGTAGCATTACTGATCTATGTAGAGACTTACTTAAAAGACTTCTCTTTTGTTTTGTGTTTTAGTCTGGCAATTGTGTATATGTGTGAAGTGGGCATTGAAGATTCCCAACCTAAGGCAGAGCACCCTGAGCGACGCTAAGAGAAAGTCCTGTCCCAGGGTCTACTATCTGAGAAACCAGATTTGATCCTCAGGTGCTTGAAGCATCATGTTAGCATCAGTGTCTTTGCTTTGATCTTGCTTTGCTGAGATCTGATTATTTGCATTCAGAGTTTGTATTAATATTCAGGCTAACAAACAAGCAAGGCTGAAAATGCTGAGGTTGGCTGGCCAGCTCACTTGTTAACTACTATAATTGAGGTAGGGTTGTGGTCATTAATACAAATGACAGTGACTCTCCTTGGTCATCTGGTCGGCAGGAAAGAGCACTGAACTAAGAGCAAAGGATCTGGCTCAAATCCCAGCCCCCTCTCGAGGGTTATTTTCACCTCACTGAGACATTTCCCTCACATGCTGAAAAAATGAGAGAAATATCCTTAATACTTAATTTGCATTTTTATAAAAATAACACACACATTGTTAAATGGTCAAATAATACTCTAAGGCTTACCGCAAAAAAACAGTGATTCTTAAAAAGATGGTCATGATGATGTCTCCTATCCCACAATACTCTTCTCCTGAGACCTTGACACCCCTCCCTGGGAATGGAGGGGCCTGTGTTTCCTCCCCTCTAACCAGGAAGGAGGTTTGTAACTGCTTTGAGTGCCTGACAGAGTAGTACGTATTGGTCAGGGTTCTCCAGAGAAACAGACCAGCAGGATATATATATATATATATATATATATATATATATATATATATCCTCTCTCTCTATATATATATATATATAGATAGATAGATAGATAGACAGATAGAGACAGAGAGAGATAGAGACAGAGACATTGATTTATTATCAGCTCCCTCAATTATGGAGGCTGAGAAGTCCCACATCTGTCCTCTGCAAACTGGAGAAGGCCTATGTGGTGTAGTTGTAGTTCAAAGACCTGTGAGCCAGCAGCTCCAAGGGCAGTGGTCAGATAGAAAATACATCTTTCCTCAATCTTTTTGTCCTCCTCAGGCCCTCATAGACTTGGATGATGCCTACCCACATGGAGAAGGGCTATCTACTTTGCTCAGTCTACTGAATCAAATGCTAATCTCTTCCAGAAACCTCTTAAGGAACACGCGTACAAATAGTGTTTAACCAGAGCTGGACATTTTGAGATCCAGTCAAATTGATGCAAGAAATTAACTATCATATGTCCTATGTGATATCTGTTCTGTTGGAACACTCGCCTCTGGGACTCTGAGCTACCATATGAGAAGAAGCTCAAATTAGCTGATCTGGAGAGAGCCCACAGAGAAGTCCTGAGGGAGGGAGCCAGGGAGAGAGGCATGGCTAGGCCCCAGCTGATCTGGCCCCCTCCATTTCCTGAACCCAAAAACTGCCCAGTTTTTGGGAAATCCTGAGCCACAAAGCTGTCAAGAACCAATGCATACTGTCACTGTTTAAAGCTACCTCATTCTGGGAATTTTGTTACCTGCTAGTCCTAACCATATCACTTCCCAACCCAGCTCATGGTTCAGTGTCACTCTGCTGAGAGCCACCTCTTTCCTATCTTTCCTTTTCTTTTCTTATTTTGAGAGAAATTGGAGGGGGACAAGGGCAGAGGGAGAGAGAGAGAGAGAATCTTAAGCATAATCCAGGCCCAGTGTAGAGCCTGATGTGGGGCTCGATCCCATGATCCTGAGATCATGACCTGAGCCAAAATCAAGAGTTAGATGCTTAGCCGACTAAACCACACAGGTGCCCCTCTCTTTCCTTTCTTCTAGCAGTTTCTTCTCCCTATTCTTAACTACAGATGAATTAATATGCTTATATAGGTGTCCATCTCAGACATATTATAATTTGACTTTGTATTACAATTCTATCTTCTGTTATTCCTCCTTCTCATTTCTACTTCCTCAATCACCCAAACATAGTTCTATCAAAATCTTGGTTAAGCCAATATTTATTTTTTGCCTTATCGTTACTACCACGTAAGTACTATTCACTGTTGGGCCAATTGACCCTTGGCCATTACATTCCCTTTCTTTCTTTCTTTCTTTCTTTCTTTCTTTCTTTCTTTCTTTCTTTCTTTTCTTTTAAAGATTTTGTTTATTTATTCATGAGACACACACACACACACACACACAAAGAGACAGAGACACAGGTAGAGGGAGAAGCAGGCTCCATGCAGGGAGCCGGACATGGGACTCGATCCCGGGTCTCCAGGATCACGCCCCGGGTCAAAGGCAGCTCCAAACCGCTCAGCCACCTGGGCTGCCCTACATTCCCTTTCTTATTTCTCACTTTCTCCGTTTCTCATATCATTACCACTTCTTCCTGCTACTCTCCCCAACTAGATTGCAAAGCCCACAGAAAGATCTTCTATGTGGTTAAATACACCATGCAGTCTACCCATCCATTTCCAATGCCCTAGACTCCATCTTCTTAGAGCCTCTGGCCTCCTGTGCCTCAGCGGACAGGTGCATTCTCTAGGTGTGGCCTCTGTCCTGAAGCTTCCTGTTGCCTCTCTCCTGTGGCAGGTGCCCCTTTTTTTCCTGACTCTGGTACCCTACTTCTTCGTGGGCTACCACTTCATTTTGGTGGAGCACAACCTCTAGTGGCTTCCTAAGGGAGGAAGTGCAAGAAAGGGAAGTGTTGAGAGTTTATATGGCCAAAAATGTCTTTATTCTATTCTGTCATCTGATTGTGCTTGGGTGAAGTAGAGGATTCTGGGTTGAAAATCTTTTTTCCTCAAAGTTTTGAAGGTTTTGCTCTCTGGTTTTTCTAGTATACAATGCTGTTCTTGAGAATTTCCCTGCCATTATGATTCTAGAATCATATTGTGAGACTCAGACTCATTTTTGTTGTTACTGTTCTTGAGATTTTCTTGGTATTTTCTCTTGATCCCTGGTGTTCTGAAACAGCATGAAGACAGGACTGGATGTAGGTTTTGTTTTCCTTTATTTTCCTGGGTAGGAACTTTGAGTCTAGAGGGCTGCTCTCCTACTCCAAGAAGTCTATTACTTCCTTTCTCCTCTCTCTGTTTTCTTTCTTACATCCCTATTAGTTGGCTATTGGGTTACCTGAGTTCATCTGAGTTAATCCTCTTGGTTTTATTTTTTTTTAAGATTTTTAATTTATTCATAGAGACACACAGAGAGAGAGGCAGAGGGAGAAGCAGGCACCATGCAGAGAGCCTGACGTGGGACTCCATCCAGGGTCTCCAGGATCACACCCTAGGCTGCAAGCGGTGCTAAACCGCTGTGCCACCAGGGATGCTCTGCTCCTCTTGGTTTTAAAATCTTTTCTTCTGGGCAGCCCAGGTGGCTCAGCAGTTTAGCGCCGCCTTCAGTCCAGGGCCTGATCCTGGAGACCTGGGATCGAGTCCCATGTCGGGCTCCCTGCTGGAGCCTGCTTCTCCCTCTGCCTGTGTCTCTGCCTCTGTCTGTGTCTCTCGTGAATAAATAGATAAAATCTTTAAAAAAAATAAAATAAAATCTTTTCTTCCTTGTTGCCCCTCTTTCTACATTATGGGAAATTTCTTCATTCTTAAAAATTTGCTCTCATTTTGTCTTTTCTCTCTGAGAATTCCAATTAGTTTCTGGCGGTATCTTTGGCCCCATTTCTGGCATTGCCTTCTCTTTCTTCAATGTATTCCTATTCGTTTATTTTAGTTCCTGCTTGTCATAGCAGGGTCTTCACTCAGACGTCCAACAGTCCTTGTCCAGCCTTTTGCATTACAGGGTGATGTGCTACAAAGCTGAAAGGAAACATGGCTTACCCTTGGTAATGTTGAGCTTCATGGCGAGGTGACAGGGCCACTTCTCCTGGCTGGTAATTCAGTGTTTTAGCTGAACAGCTTCTCCAAGGAGAGTCATTCTTCTGCCTGACGATGGCTGAGGCTGGTGTACACCTGGGTGACAGCAGAGGGGGAGCAAGTGGGGATTGGCTAGGCTGCACTTTCACACAAACCTTTGGGCTCTCAACTCAGGGCCTCACCCCTGTCTTCCTGGATGCCACCTCCTCCTGGGTCTGGGCCTCTCCATTGCTATTTTTCCAGAAATCAACCTCTGTACCCCTGGGAGTGGGAGCTGGGGTAAGGTAGGGAGGAGGAGCTTCATCTGGCTGTATGGAGAAAGGGAAGGAACATAGCAGGAAGTCTTATATAGACTTTGAACTGATTCCTCCAATGTCAGCTCCACTCAGTGGATGCTGGCCTCTCCCAGCTCTGAGACTTTCTGAGATGTCTGCAGAGCACATCAGACCCTCCTCTGATCTGGTGATTGTCTCTTTAAAATTTTTTTTTCATTTTATTTATTTATTTATTTATTTATTTATTTATTATTTTTAATTTTCATCACAATAAATGTACTCTTTACTCCTCATCCCCTATTTCCCCTATCCCCCTCTCCCCTCTGGTAACCAGCAGTGTGTTCTCTACAGTTAAGAGTCTGTTTTTGGTTTGTTTCTTGTTTTTTCCTTTGCTCATCTGTTTTGTTTCTTTTTTTATTATTATTATTTTTTATTTATGATAGTCATCACAGAGAGAGAAAGAGAGAGAGAGAGAGAGAGAGAGAGAGAGACAGAGAGAGGCAGAGACACAGGCAGAGGGAGAAGAAGGCTCCATGCACTGGGAGCCCGACGTGGGATTTGATCCCGGGTCTCCAGGATCGTGCCCTGGGCCAAAGGCAGGCGCCAAACCGCTGCGCCACCCAGGGATCCCTGTTTTGTTTCTTAAATCTTACGTATGAGTGAGATCATATGGTGTTTGTCTTTCTCGACTGACTTATTTCACTTAGCATCATATTCTCTAACCATCCAAGTCGTTGCAAATGACATGATTTCATTCTTTTTTATGGCTGAGTAATACTCCATTGTGTACATATGTACCGCATCTTCTTTATCCATTCATCACTCAATGGATAGTTGGGCTGTTTCCATATCTTTGCCACTATAAATGCTACTGCTATAAACATAGAGATGCATGTATCTCTTTGAATTAGTGTTTTTGTATTTTGGGGGTAAATATCCAGTAGTATGATTCCTGAATTGTCGGGTAGCTCTATTTTTAATTTTTGAAGAACCTCTATACTGTTTTCCAGAGTGGCTGCATGAGTTTGCATTCCTGCCAACAGTGCCTGAGGATTTCCCTTTCTCGGTATCCTCACCAACACTTGTTATTTCTTGTGTTGTTGATTTTAGGCATTCTGACAGGTGTGAGGTGATATCTCATTGTAGTTTTGATTTGCATTTCCCTGTTGATGAGTGATTTTGAACATCTTTTCATGTGTCTGTTGGCCATCTGTAGGTCTTCTTTGGAGAAATGTTTGTGTCCATTTTTTTTAAAGTTTTTATTTTTAAGCAATCTCTATACCCATTTTGGGGCTCAAACCCACAACCCTGAGATTAAGAGGCACACACTCCACCAGCTGAGCCAGCCAGGTGCCCCATCTTCTGCTCATTTTTAAATTGAATAATCTGGTTTTTGGGTACTGAGTTGTATCAGTTTTTTTTTTTTTCTTTAAAGAGAGTGTGTATGCAGGGAGGGGGTGAGGGACAGAGAGTGAGAGAGAATCTGAAACAGACTCCATGCTCAGCCAGGGAGCCTGACACTGGGCTCAAATTCACAACCCTAAGATCATGACCTGAGCTGAAATCAAAAGTTGGACACTTAACCAACTGAACCACCCAGGTGCACCTGTGTCAGTTCTTTATATATTTGGATACTAATCCTTTATCAGATATGTCATTTGCAAATATCTTCTCCCATTCACTAGGTTGTCTTTTAGTTTTGTCTATTTCTTTTGCTGTGTAGAAAATTTTTATTTTGATGTAGTCATAATAGTTTATTTTTCCTTTTATTTCCCTTGCCTCAGGAGACATATCTAAGAAAAATGTTGCTACCTGTGCTCTCTTCAAGGATTTTTATGGTTTTGGGTCTTTAGGTCTTTCATTCATTTTGAGTTTATTTTTGTGTGTGGTGGAAGAAAGTGATCCAGTTTCATCCTCTTGCATGTGGCGGTCCAGTTTCCCCAACACCATTTGTTGAAGAGACTGTCTTTTTCCCATTGTATATTCATCCTCCTTTGTTGAAGATTAATTGACCGTATAATTGCGGGTTTATTTCTGGGTTTTCTGTTGCTTCTCCCTTTTTATGTGAACCACCATGCTTCATCTGATTTCCCTATTCACAAAAAGCATTATTACCTCTCATCCACTGTTACATTCTCTTCTGTTCTCTCTGACCCTGTAGATTTATTTTCTGTCATCAGTAGAGCTTCAGGAGGCAGCAAAGATGGCAACTTGTGTTGTCTGTGCCATGTTTGAACAGCAATCTCCCCAGAATTTTGTAAGATCATTGTCACTAGCAAACAAAAAAATACATGCAAAAATGCCTTGTAAACTCTAAGATGTCAAACAAACGTGATTTATTATCATTTGGCTCCTAAGACATCTTGATAGATTTCTCCACCTCTCTACTTTTGCCAAAATGAGCACTTCAGCAATGGCAGCCATCCATCTAAGCCATAATTCTTGAAATCTTTGTTGGTTTTTTGTTTTCTTTAAGAAGATTTGCTACCTTTATTGATACCTTGTTTTCAGATCATATAACCCAAAATATAATTTTAAAATAGACAAAAATTCTTCAAAGCGATTAAATCATCATAGCTATAAAGTGACAAAAATGAAATTCTTAACTAAGTTTAAGTGCATGAACTTACAGTGTAATCAAATAACCGATCAACCTTTTAAATGCCAATTTGAAGGGCCCCTGGGTGGCTCAGTCGGTTAGGCATCTGTCTTTGGCTTAGGTCATGATCCTGCTTTTTTCCCCTCCTTCTGCCCCTCACTCCTGCTTGTGCTCTCTCTCTCAAATGAATAAATAAAATCTTTAAACAATGCCAATTTCAAAGTTTAAAAAAATAATAACTTTAAGTATCTGAAATGATCTTTGTAAATTATTTACCATCTTAAGATGAAAATAAGGAAAATGCTGCCAATTAACAAGTGCTATTCAAAACAAGTTGCAAATAACAATAATTTGTAACCTGAAGGAAATGCATGACGCTGGGAGTTCTGGCCAAAGTCCTATAGACTCAGCTCAGAGCCTCTGCTCCAGGGGAGGTAGGGAGGGAGGAGGCCCACTCAAGACTGCCAGGAGGATGGGCTGCTCCTCCCTGGAGCTCCCGGGCCCCTGTGCACAGATCCTCCAGGGTACCTTCTCACTCTCCTGAAGTTGCTTTTTTCCTTGTTTGGTTCAGCCTCCAGGTGCAAACTGTCTCTCATTCATCCTCTACCCCCAGTGCCCAGCGCAGTGCCTGCCATACAGCCCATTCCTAAGCATTCGATGGAGTAAAACACTGCAGACAGCCATGTTCAAATATTACTTAGTCTTTGGGGGCAGTACTTCTAAGGAGGTTGACTGGATACTCCACTGGAAATATTAAGAGAACAAAGATCCGAAGTCCTTTGCCCCCTATCAAGACGAAGAGAAACTTGTGGATCCAACAGATTGCTTCATCTTTTCACGCAATGGGAAAAGCAGGATAGAGAAAAAAACTCCAGGTCTGGCAAGAGCTGTCAGCCCAGACACAAGTGTGGTGCACAAGGGGGGAGGCAGCATGGATCCTGGCAGCTCTCGTGTTCCATGAAAAACACCTGCTCTGCTGGCTGCCGGGAAAGAAAGACCCAGAATAGCACAAGCACACCCATTACAAAAAACCCAGGAACTCCCCTGTACTGCAGTCAAGGGGGGGAATGTCAGGAGGAGGCCTAGGGAAGCTGACTTGGAACATGTACCCAACACCATGAAAAGGACTTGAATTTCCTCTATAATGGGAAGAGAAGGAAATTCTCAGAGGCAGCTAGACATGCTCAGTGCTCACGAGGTAGGCATGGCAAGCTTGTGGGATGGGGCCAGGAGGCCATGAAGGGAGGCTCTTCTAGCCACACTGTTGAGAATAGGGCTGTCCCTCTGTTGGGGACACCCTACAATGAGCACTGCCCTCTGAGTCCTGGAGGAATGGGATGATTTTGTTGGAGGCAGTGAGAGCAGCAGCCCAAACAAGCAAGCAAGGGACATACAGACAAGGCAACGGGATGGGAGCAAAGCCTGAGCCAGGAAGACCGCATTGTTCACCAACCTGAATGCCCCTCCTGGATCTTCATTATGGTCCAAAATAGGCCCCTGAGATGTTCCTTAAGAAGAGGGTTCTAGGGTCATAGAAGTCTGGGAAATGCAGCCTACAGTAAACCCCCTTAGGAATTCACAATGAACATTAGCATCTGGAAGGCTCCAAGAGGTTCTTTATGAAAGGAAAAATTAAAAAAAAAAATAAAAACCTAAAAGACAAAAAAAAGACAAAAAAAAAAAAAAAAAAAACCTAAAAGACTTCACACTATTTAACTCAGGATTTCCCAGACACTTTTCTTCAAGTAAAGACTGTGGAAATCCTGCAGAAAGTTTTCCACCAACCATACACAGGAACTGCTATCCTACTCAGGCCTTGACCCTGGAATCTTGCCTTTCACAAGGACACACCTTTCAAAACATGTAGTGAAAGATAAATTTAATTATGATATTAGCTGCAAATTTTTTTAAAAAATCTCCTTTTCTGTTGGAGCACCTGGGTGGCTCAGTCGGTTAAGCATCTGACTTCAGCTCAGGTCATGATCTCAGGGTCCTGGGTTTGAGCCCTGTGTCAGGCTCTGTAGACTTCGAGGAGTCTGCTTCTCCTTCTCCTTCTGTCCCTCTCCTCAATTGAGTAAATATATAAATAAATGAATAAAATCTTTAAAAATAAATAAAATAAAATCTTAGAAAAATAAATATAATCTTAAAATCTCAAATAAATAAATTCTTAAAAACAAAATCCCAAAGATATAACATCTTTAAACAGATAAAATAAAATCAAATATCTCTTTTTCTTAAATAACATGTCAGAGTGGAAAATTCACCAAGTTTCCTAAATGTTGTTTTGTTTTTTCCAATTAGCTTTTTAAAGATGACTTTTATTTATTTTTTAAGATTTTATTTATTTATTTTAGAGAGAGAGGGTGCTTGAGTGGTGAGGAGGGAAAGGGAGGAGAAAGAATCCTCAAGCAGACTCCCTGCTGAGTGTGGGCCCCACCCCCACCCCCACCAGGAGATCATGACCGGAGCCAAAATCAAGAGTCAGAGGCTTAACCTACTGAGCCACCCACCCAGGTGTCCCAAAGATGACCTTTGTTTTTTAGAACAATTTTGGATTCGCAAAAAAATTCAGCAGCAAGCACAGAGAGTTCCTATATGCCCCCTGCCTCCACTCAGGCACAATCTCCTTCAGCATTGACCACCAGATGGTACATTTGTTACCACTGAAGAACCTACACTGACACATGGTTATCACCCAAAGTCCATAGTGAACATTGGGGTTCACCCTCCATGTTATACATTCTATTTTTGAATAATTGTATCATGACATGTATCATACAGAGTATTTTCTCTGCCCTAAACACCCTTTGTGCTCTGGCTATTCACGCCTCTCCCTGCCCCAACCCATGGCCACCACCGATCTTACTACTGTCACCATAGTTTTGCCTTTTCCGGAATGTTTTGTAGTGGGACTCCTCATAATACTTTGTTGTTGTTTTTTTTTAAGATTTTATGTGTTCACGAGAGACACACAGAGAGAGACAGAGACACAGGCAGAGGAAGAAGCATGCTCCATGCAGGGAGCCCGATGCGGGACTCGATCCCCGACCCTGGGATCATGACCCAAGCTGCAGGCAGATGCTCAACCACTGAGCCACCCAGGTGCCCCTCCTTTGTTGTTGTTAAACCACATTGTATTTCTGTGTAAAAGGATATTTTTAATGTTTAATTTCTTTTAATTGAAGAGCTGACGTACCGTATATTAGTTGCAGGTGTACAACATAGTGATTCAATATTTACATACATTGAATCGCTCACCTCTGTAAGTCTAGGTACTGTCACCAAAGTTATTACAATATTATTGGCTATATTCGCCATACTGTGCTTTATATCCCCTTGACCTATTTTATAACTGGAAGTCTATACCTCTTAACCCCCTTCATCTGCTTCACCTCCCTCATCCTTTCCCGTCCCCCAACCACTGATTTGTTCTTTGTATTTATGAGTCTGATTCTGATTTGTTTGTTCATTTGTGGTTTTTTAGATTCCATAAACTAGTGAAATCATATGGTATTTATCTTTCTCTGACTTATTTCACTTAGTGTAATGCCCTCTAGGTCAGTTAAAAGGATATTTTAAAAGGGGAAGGGAAGGGATCCCTGGGTGGCGCAGCGGTTTGGCGCCTGCCTTTGGCCCAGGGCGCGATCCTGGAGACCCGGGATCGAATCCCACATCAGGCTCCCGGTGCATGGAGCCTGCTTCTCCCTCCGCCTGTGTCTCTGCCTCTCTCTCTCTCTCTCTCTGTGACTATCATAAATAAATAAAAAATTTAAAAAAAAAAAAAAGCTTGAATTTAAAAAAAAAATAAAAGGGGAAGGGAAGAAAATGCACCATTTCCATGGCTGGAAGATCACTGGCTTGTTATTTTTTTTTAAAGATATTATTTATTTATTCATGAGAGATACAGAGAGAGAGGCAGAGACAGAGGCAGAGGGAGAGGCAGGTTCCCTGCGGGGAGCCCAAGGTGGGACTCGATCCTGGGACCCTGGGATCATGACCTGAGCCAAAGGCAGACACTCAACCACTGAGTCACCCAGGTATCCCCACTCGCTTGTTCTTAAAACAGGGTCTCTACCTCGGCACAACTGACATTTTGGACAAGATGAGGGGCCTATCCTGTGTATTGTAGGATTTTTAGTAGCATCACTGGCCTCTATCCCCTAGATGCAATGCCAGTAGGACCACTTTCCTTAAGTTGTGACAATCCAAAATGATTCAGACAGTGGCCTAATGTACCCTGGTGGGAAAAAAAATCACCGTGATTAAATAGGTCTGAAGGGAAACCCAGACTTCATCAGAAAATCTCAAAAGCATTTTCTACCTGGACATTTACCTCTGGTAAGCATTTGGTCACCTAAAATGTTAGGTAGGTAGAAGACAGACAAGGTATGAAGACCTGGGAGTTGCTGAAGAAACATGCCAAGAACATTGGCTTTTCATCTCACAAAATAAACTGTGTTAGCCCTTGGCAGGGACAGGACATTAGTCAGGTCACAAAGTCAAAGGAGAAAAAAAAGGTGGTGGTCTCCCAAAGTCTGTAAAGGAGCATATTTGAACCTTCATTTTGGGGTTATCTACATGTCTCCTCTGGATCTGAAAAGCCATTTGATTCTGTTCAAGTGTTCTTTTAAATGTTCCTAGAGGGGAAATACTTGCTCTTTTTGAGAACTAAAAGCTAATACTTGCCATAATCATCTCAGACTGTAAAATCAATCTGATAAAAAGGGGCCTGCTAGAAATTTAGAGTGAGATATGCCTGGTTTAATAAATTTGAGGGAGCAAGACCATGTAACAAAAGCCAGACGAACTTCCCAAGAAGTTCTTGGGGAGAAGAAGACCCCTCACCATGTCACTCATCAAAAAGACACATGCACTTTTTTTTATTTTAATTTTTTAGAGTCATGTCTACATTCTTAAGACAAAGTCCCAAGGCTTAACCGTGGACATGGTCCACCAGCCCTGTATGACTTGACACCTGCTGGTCTCACCAGCCCCCTTCTGCATCTGCACTCACCGCACCCCCACTGTTCAGTCAGATTGGACTTTTGCCACCTCACAGCTTTGCACATGCTGTTCCCACTGCCTGGAACACACTTTCCTCCTCTCCCTACCCTGTTCCTATTGTCTTGAAAATGCTTGCAGCTCCTCTGGATTTCAGGTTGTGTTGTTTCCCTCTCCTCAATGTCTGGGCAGATCTGTTACTATAGTCTGGTAACACCTCGTTGTCCCTTGTCACAGGATTTTGTGTACTTGTCATTAACCAATTGTTATTGATAACTTAATTTTTGTCTCCCTCACTCAACTTTAGTGTCAGTGTCTTCACATACCTGTGGTAGTGTGTTCCCAGTGCCTGACAGCACCTGGTATGTGGTAGGGGCTCATGAGGCATCCATCTGAATGATGAGTTAGGTCATTACTGTTTGGGTTTTCAGTTTTAAGTTTGGCTAACCATGTTACAAAAATAGATTGTTTCCTTATTAACTGTGTCTGTCTAACTTCTGATTCAAGAATCATAATTTTTCTTAATTTTGGGGTGCCTCGGGGACTCGGTTAAGTGTCCAACTCTTGGTGTAGGCTCAGGGTGGTGAGATCGAGCCTCACGTTGGGCTCTGTGCTTAGTGCAGAGTCAGCTTCTCCCTCTCCCTCTGCCCTTCTTGCCACTTGTACTCCTTCTCTCTCTCCCCTAAATAAAAAATAAGCAAATAAATGCAATTAAAAATTTTTTTTCTTAATTTTTTTCCTTTCACCTTTTCCTAGGAACCTTCCTTCAGACCAAGGGCTGTGTCCTTGGCCCATCCCTGTAAATTTTTTTCTATATATATTATATATTTATATATGAGATTTTATTTATTTATTCGTGAGAGACAGAAACATAGGCAGAGGGAGAAGCAGGCTCCCTACAGTGAGCCTGACTTGGGACTCAATCCCAGGACCCCGGGATCATGACCTGAGTGAAAGGCAGATGCACAACCACTGAGCCACCCAGGGGTCCCTAAAACATTTTTTTCAATCAGTTCTTCTGAATAATTCATATTCTGATTTCTGTTTTCTCAGTGGCAATGGCAGCAGAGTATTTCACCACGTGGAGAGTTTATGTAACCATTTCTTATCAAGGGGCATTTATGGAGTTTCTTTCTGATATTGTGAAAAAAATGCTACAAGAAGGATGCCTGGCTGGCTCGATTAGGGAGTATCTGAATCTTGATCTCAAATTTCTGAGTTCGAGCTCCCTGCTGGGTGTAGAGATTAACTTAAAAATAAAACCTTTGGGGATCCCTGGGTGGCTCAGGGGTTTAGCGCCTGTCTTTGGCCCAGGGCGCGATCCTGGAGTCCCGAGATCGAGTCCCACGTCGGGCTCCCAGCATGGAGCCTGCTTCTCCCTCTGCCTGTGTCTCTGCCTCTCTCTCTCTCTCTATGTCTATCATAAATAAATAAATAAATAAATAAATAAATCTTTTTTAAAAAAATCTTTTTTTAAAATGTCACAATAAATGGGATGCCTGGGTGGCTCAGTGGTTAAGTGTCTGCCTTTGGCTCAGGTTGTGATCCCGGGGTCCTGAGATCGAGTCCTACATCGGGCTCCCTGCATGGAGCCTGCTTCTGCCTCTGCCTGTGTCTCTGCCTCTCTGTGTTTGTGTGTCTCATGAATAAATAAATAAATAAAATCTTTAAAATAAAATAAAATAAAATGCCACAATAAAGATCCTTATATATAAATAAATGTTTCTTCATATCTGATTGTTTTCTCAGGATGAATTTATAAAAATAGAACTGATAAGTTAAAGAGTCTGAGCTTTTTTTTAAGACTAAATATATATTTTCTCTAGTTTTGTCCTGGTAGGTTAAGCTTGCTTCTCATACTTGATTCAGTGTTCATGTGAGTTCTCCTGCTAACCCTATACCCACCCTTTACTTTTACTGCATCAGCTCCTTTATCTGGCCAATTTCCTGTATTTCTTACAGTTTCTCAATTGGCAACCACATTGCTTGATTTCCATGTCTCATTACTCTCCTGATTGATTTATTCATTGGATAAATATTTATTGAACCCCTACCATGTGCCAGAAACTGTGCTTGGCAAAGTAAAGTAAACAGCTATCCAAATAATAATAGAATGTGTTAAGTATCCTGAAGGATACCAACAGAATACAAGCACATAGTAAGAAGGAGAATCAATCTTCTCTCCTTTTTTTTTAAATATTTTGTTTATTTATTCATGAGAGACACAGATAGAGATACATAGGCAGAGGGAGAAGAGGGCTCCCTCTTGGGAGCCCGATGCAGGACTCAATCCCAGATCCCCCCCTGAGCTGAAGGCAGACGCTCAACCACTGAGCTACCCAGGCATCCCAAATCTTCTCTCCTTTGATAGGTTCTTAGGAAAGTCCTTTTTGAGAAGGTGAACCTAAAGGATAAGTAGGAACTGACTGACTGATAAGTACATGAAAAGACACTTGACATCCTTTATCATAAAGGCAATGCAATTCAAAGCCATAGCGAGGTACCACTTCACAGCCGCTAGGATGGCTCTAATGAAAATAAACATGGGAAGGGGTGGATGGCAGGGGTTGGCAAGGATTTGGAGAAATCAGAAACCTCATATGCTGCTTGTGGGAATGCAGAATGGAGCAGCTGCTGTGGAAGATGGTCTGGCATTCCCTCAAACGGTTGAACCTAGAGTAGCCACATGACCCAGTAATTCAACTCTTAGGTATGTACTAAAGAGAACTGAAGACATATATTCACACAGAACCAGGACATGAATTTCCATAACAGCCAGAGAGTAGGAGCAACCCCAGTGTCCATCAACAGACAAATGGATAAACAAAATGCAGTAAATCCATACAGTGGAATATTATTCAGCCATAAAAAGAGAGGAAGCCCTTTGCTCTCCTACAGCCCAGTTCCCAAATGGCAGATCACATCATGAATACTCTTCTAGTGCTTTCTCATCACACTTGGGATGAAATCCGAATTTCTCATCCAAGCTTACCAAGCACTGGATGATCTGGCTCCTTCCTGCCCCTCAGACCTCTGCCTCTACCAGGTGCTCCCTCGCATACTAGATGCTAAAACACACTTGTCTTTTTCTCTGTACTTAGAACCATCCCAAGTTAATTTGTACCGCAGGGTTTCTTCTTCTTGAAATACTTTCTCTTCTGGTCTTGGCTTGACTGGCTCCATTGAACCCTTTGGCACTCACCCTTAATGTCATCTTGTCAGAGTTCTCCATCACTTGGAAACAAGCCGTATAGTCCCTTTCTCCCGGGACAAGCTACAGAGCCTCAGTGCCATCTGACGTCGTTCCTTGTCTGTCTTTCTCCACTAAGATCTAAGCTCAATGAAATGTAGGGACCTCATCAGTGAGAACAGCGTCTAGATGAATGAATGCTGAATGAATGAATAAAAGCCCGATTTTCATGGGAAAAAAAAGAAGCAGCACTGACACAAGCTACCACATAGATGAACCTTGCAAATGTTATGCAAAGTGTAAAAAGCCAGATATAAAAGATCATATATTGTGATTCCATGTATATGAACTATTCAGAAGAGGCAAATCTGTAGAGACATAGTGTAGATCAGTGGTTGTCATGGGCTGGAGCAGGGGGATGGGGAATCATGGCTTTTTATGGATATGAGGGTTTTTAAAAATATTTATTTGACAGAGAGCGAGTGAGCGAGAAAGCACAAGCAGGGGAGTGGCAGACAGAGAGGGAGAAGCAGGCTCTCCACCAAGCAGGGAGCTTGACATGGGGCTTGATCCCAGGACCCCAGGATCATGACCTGTGCTGAACACAGATGTTTAACCAGCTGAGCCACCCAGGTGCCCTGGATATGAGTTTTTTGCGGGGAGAATGATGAAATTGTTCTGAAATTATATCATGGTATTGATTGTACAACATTGTAAATGTGCTTTGAAAAACACTGAATTAAACACTTCAAGATGATTCAAATGGTGAATTTTATGTGAGGTGAATTATTTCATTTTTTTAAAAATATTTTATTTATTTATTCATGAGAGACATGGAGAGAGAAAGAGAGAGGCAGAGACCCAGGCAGAGGGAGAAGCAGGTTCCTCACAGGGAGCCCGACTCAATCCCAGGACTCCAGGATCATGCCCTGGGCCAAAGGCAGAGGCTCAACTGTTGAGCCACCCAGGTGTCCCAAATGATTTCCTTTTGAGGTGAAATTCACCTCACATAAAATTCACCCTCTTTAAGTATACAATTCAGTGGCATTAATACATTCACAGGGAAAGTGAAGGAAGACAACACTTGTATGTCATGTGTGGGAAGGATGTCCATCTTCCCATTGCCATTTTACAATGCACTTCTTATTTTATTTTATTTAAATGTTTTTTATTTATTTAATTAATTTTATTTTATTTAAGGATTTATTTATTTGATAAAGAGAGAGTGCATAAGTGGGGAGAGGGGTAGGGGGAGAGAGAGAGAGAGAATCCTCAAGCAGACTCCTCGCTGAATGCAGAGCCCGACGTGGGACTTCATCTCACAACCCTGAGATCATGACCTGAGTGGAAATCAAGAGTCAGACACATAATTGACTGAGTCATCCAGGTGCCACATGATACACTTTTTAGAAGAAACTTCCAAGGAAAGATATTATGAAAAATGCTTCCAGGATCTTCATTTTTCTTACACATGGTAAGAGTTGTGAAGTTGTAATACCAGTCCATTAGGAATTACTTTATCCTTCTATGAATTAAATGAAATTTTTGAATCCAAAAGTGCAAGGATCCATCAGAAACAATTAATCAGGAGCATTACAGTAAATCCAGGACAAGAGCTTTGTTACCACAGCTGAGCTGAGTGAGCATGGGTGAAGCAGGTGAGAGAGACAAATGGAAGGAACGAGAGTCAACCAAACACCAAAATTTGTGGAGGCTGATACTACCTTGTCCTTTCTACTACCCACCTTTCTCAATAAGATCAACGTTTCCAATGCTACACTTTCCATTATGGTGACCAAATTAGGTCAGCTTCTTCACACTCAGAGACCACTCCTCTTGGATATTCTGATGATTGACCCCTGGCCCATTTCAGGAAGAACACCATGAAGAATGAGGTTGTCCATTCACCCTTCCATCTGTCCAGGTAGGAAAGTATTGAGCAAAAACCATATACAAGGTACATATCACTTAAGAAATGGGAAATGGAAAAAATGGCTAGGTTGGTTGCTAAGGTGAAGAGTCACAGCAGCTATCTGTGTGGAAATTCAACGCATGGCTAGGCAGAAAGACTTCAAAAAGCAAGCACTTGCACGAAGTTCGAACAGAGGCCTCCATTGTGAGTTATTTGTGACGATCATTCTGTAGGGGAGAAAAAGAAGCCTGGCAAACTTTTTAGATTTGTCTTCAAATACTTGGCAGGTAATTTGGGGGAATTTTTGTACTCCTGGCGGGGAGTTGCAAAGGTCTTTGTCCCGCATGACACACAGATATATTTTTCTTAATTTCCAGTTATGAGTTTTTACAATGCAAAATTAGCACAGTACTTGGAGTGAATAACAGGTCTGAAGAAGCTATGCAATCTGCAACTTCCTGCCTTTAAAGGTGCATTGTCCTTGGTATTAACTGCTCCAGTTATAACCTGTGTAGAGAAAAATATATGCCAGCTCTGTCTTTTGGCAATTATTTGGTATGGTTGTTCTCATTTGTTTGCTTTTTACTCCAAGCAAGTCATTTATACCTCTCTGTTTCTTTTCTTCTTCTTCTTTTTTTTTTTTTTAGATTTTATTTATTCATTCATGAGAGGCAGAGACACAGGCAGAGGGAGAAGCAGGCTCCATGCAGACAAGCCCGATGTGGGACTCGATCCCGGGTCTCCAGGATCATGCCCAGGATCACGCCCAGGATCACGCCCTGAGCTGCAGGCAGTGCTAAACCGCTGCGCCACCGGGGCTGCGCCACCGGGGCCGCCCCACAGGATGGAAATTAAATGGAGACCATCTTACTTGACTTTATAAAGTTAGAAAGAGAAGAGGAGTAAATGTCAAATTCCTTAAAAGAGACATTTGCTAAATGCAATTATTGAGTTTGGATATTCCCATGTATTTATTCTTCCAGATTAATTTTGGAATCAACTGGCTGATTTCTAATGAAATTCTTTTGGATTTTTTGTTGAAACTGAGTTAAATGTATACATTAATTTGGGAAGAACTGACAGTTTTAATATTACATCTTTCCTTCTGTGTACAGGATATACGTCTCCATTTATACAAGTCTCCCTTCGTGTGCTCTAGGAGAGACTTGCAGGGATTTTTGTAAAGATTCCTTATATTTCTTATTTTGTTTATAACTAGACATTTTACACTCTTTGGTTGCTATTTTAAATTGGACATTTTCCCATTATGTTGTGTAACTGGCTTACAGGAAAGCTATTTTTTATTTTTATTTTTTTAAAGATTTATTTATTTATTTATTCATGAAAGACACAGACTGAGAGAGAGAGAGAGAGAGAGAGAGGCAGAGACACAAGGCAGAGGGAAAAGCAGGCTCCATGCAGGGAGCCCGACCAGGACCACGCCCTGGGCAGAAGGCGGCGCTAAACCACTGAACCACCCAGGGATCCCCATCCCAATTTAATGATACACATTATTGGACTTATTAATTAGTGGTGATAATTTGCATAATCATTAGGACCTGAATACATGAAGCCCCTTTTAAATTAATATGGTAAAAATCGCTCAGGGAAATAGGTATGACATATAAGTGCCACCTGTAAGGCATGTCATTAGATGCTTCCGAGCAGAGTTTCTCAAGAGGGGTCCCCAATTCACTTGAGGTACTTGTTAGAAGCACAGACTGATAAACTGTACTCCAGAACCACTGAAGTTGACATAGGTATGGAAGTTGGCAAGCTGTGTTTTTAGTGAGCTTCCCCAAGTGATGTTCACACACATACCTGACAGTGAAAAACCCTGCCATAAAGAATAAAAGAGCAAGCAAAACATACAGAACTTGAAAAAAAGGGAAGATGAGGGTATTGAAACTTATCCTCACAGAGTGGCATGAGCTCACCTGTCACGCTGTGGTGAGCCAACCAGGCGTGACCATCACGAAACCGCCTGGCGACGACTCCACCACCACCATCTGGGCTGAATTCTGACTGTTTCTAGAAATTTCCTTTACACTGCTGATTTTTCCAACAGCGCCACAGAGGCTCCAGTATGGGAAAGAAGAGGAGGAGAGCTGCTGGAACTCTCTTTTTCAACTTCAAACCTGGTAGCTCCACTTTTATCTGTTACCCGTTGTGGGGTTCCAGGCAATATTCTAAGAATAACAGTTTGAAAATGACTGTTCTACACCCTAGAGCAACGTCTTGATTTGACTATAGAGTTTGATCGTTTTATGTTGGTCTGCATGATTACAACAAAAAGGCTTGATTTGAGCAAGTTGAACAAAGTCCCTTTTATGTTTTTCTTCCTTTATGTAGTTGTCTCAAAAAATTCAATCTCTTCTATATCAGGGACCATGATTTTTCATCTAATGCCTAAAATGCTTCCATGAATCTGAGGACACTCTGTAGCTGTTTATTATTGTTATTATTCAGTAATTCTCTAAAATTTGTATTTTAAAAGTTTGGCAAAGGGAAAAAAAAACCACCAAGACAAATAAAGGATAATTAATGTAGGCTCAGGGCTCAGGGCTCCGGACCAGGACGGGAGCTAGAGTTTCTGGCTAGGGCACTCTGATCACCTTCTGTTTCTTTAAGTGAATGTCCTCAGTCCCCTCTGGGTCTCAATTCCTTCTACATTGAAGATGCTGGAGCATGAGATTTACAAGATTCCTTCCAGCTCTAAAAGTTGATGACTTATTTGCATGTCAAGAACTCAGCACAGCCTGAGTACTGCAGTACTACAGGCTTTCTGTCATAAACAAGAAAGATTTTCTGGTTGATCATCAGGCGGAGAATAACGTCCTGCACTGGAATATATTAAGACTCGTTTATTACAAAATTAATTAATCCAGGGGCGCCTGGGTGGCTCAGTGGTTGAGCATCTGCCTTTGGCTCAGGTAGTGATCCCTTGGGTCCTGGGATCCAGTTCTGTATCGGGCTCCCCGCAGGGAGCCTGCTTCTCCCTCTGTCTATGTCTCTGCCTCTCTCTGTGTCTCTCATGAATAGAAAAATAAAATATTTTTAAAAATTTAATTCAGCACAATAAGTATTTACTTAGGTATAATTAAAAGCCAATTATTTTAAGGAACTCTAAGAGAAGCGTTATTCCTGTGTTCCAAGATAACCAGTTCCTCGTGGACAGGGGGCCACATTACATCAAGCACAGGATCTCCTTTCTCCATGTTAGGTTTGGGTTCTCTTTCTATTTATTTTTCAGAATAAGTTTTATTTTTGGGGGGCGGGTAGGACCTTCCTCTCCTCCCACAGCCTTTGCAGAGCTGAAGTTTAAAAGGCATTCTTTTTAGTTGCATGCTATCATTTCTCAGCATTGCCCACTGCTTATAACAAAACTGAATTAATTTAAGTCATGAACCTTTGTCCGTTTAGCAAACACTCAGAGCACATCCTGCAGTCCTAGCGGTGCACTAGGACATCGGAAGCAAAGAAGAAGAGGGGATGGCCATGACCTAGAGCAGCTGCCAGCCTTGCTGATGTACTGGAGGAAGGGAAACCATTCCCAGCGTACTGATGTCATGTCAAGGATGATCCGTGACCAACGATAGTTTTTTTACGTTTTTAAACAAAACTCCTTAGCAACAGTTGCTTGTGAAATACCCATTTGACATTTTAACAATATGGTATTGGTTGGATGCAGAGCCCAGGAATATCTCCCCATAGTTGTCAAAACAAATTCAACGACAAGATAATGAGTGGGTTCAAGCAAATAATAATATTTTTGGTGGAAGCGCCACTAACCAAGTGGTAGAAGACGAGCTGGAAATGACAGCTGCTATACATAATGATCATATTTTCCCTCCCCTCCCACAAATCCTATTAGACTATTTTATAAAAAAGAGATAAGGGGAAAGCATCTTAGCAGAAAAAAAATGCAGATATAACATATGGAAGAATTTGTCTTACCTTCATCCTTTAATTCCAATTTATTCTTTGCCTGGAGATGGTAGCACAGACACTATTCCCGTGAGGCTGGGTCCCCCGGGGTTGGGGAAAATAACTTACCTTGAACAACTCTTCCCAGCTGACTTTCACTTTGCCTTTGGATGTGCCATGCACTGTGTAAGGCCCTACTTATTATATAGATGATTCTCTCTGCTTTGCTATTTTTTCACTTGTGTTAAAGGGACACCTGATAGTGTCCCACAGGGCTATGTTTATATTCATGTCATGGCTCCCCACTTATGTGAATGAAAGTTAGACACTGCTGTAAGGTTTTTTGGTTCTTGCTTTGTTGGAAAAGCTTTCAGTGACAGTATCTGTGATCACTGGTGTATTAAATGTCAGGCCTCAAATAATTACTCTGCCCTGAGCTGATAGTAAACCAGGGGACTAATCCTTTATTTTTCATCCCAAGCAAGAGAACTGCTGTTAGGATTCAACACATACAAGTCAAACATGCTCAGACTCAGCCCCAATGTGTCTCCCACCTTACTGAAAAAAAAAAGAAGGAAGGAAGGAAGGAAAAAAAAGAAGAAAAAAATGAGTTCACAGAACCTAGGCTAAATATTACCATTAAGAGGAAATTACATTCACCATCTTTCCATGAAAATGGCAAAGAGAACCAAAATAAAAGCCAGGATACATCTTGGAACTTACTGATTTGTCAGGTTGTGGCAGACTTTAGAGCAGGAAAATATGTGACTTCTACTCTTTGGGATCAATTAAAACTTTTCCACAATTATTTGTGAACTATTATTTGTTTTGTTTTGTGAACTATTATTTGGCTCTTGATCGTGTGCATATGAAAAAGAAAGTAAATTAAAGTATCAGTGGACTTTGAAATCGTCCTGTACCTTAAAATTTTTACAGTTTCTCTAGAGTAAGAACCTAGGGACCATTTTTGTATCGTAATTTCATTCCTTGTAATTCATGTTTTTTCATGTGATCTTTACAATAAATAAAAAAGAGGGGATCCCTGGGTGGTGCAGCGGTTTGGCGCCTGTCTTTGGCCCAGGGCGCGATCCTGGAGACCCGGGATCGAATCCCACATCGGGCTCCCGGTGCATGGAGCCTGCTTCTCCCTCTGCCTGTGTCTCTGCCTCTCTCTCTCTCTCTCTCTGTGACTATCATAAATAAATAAAGATTTAAAAAAAAAAAAAAAAAAGATAAGTATCAGTGTTCTTAAGTGCAAAGTGAAGTACTTAAACACCTCCAATTAAATGTGCAAAATGTTAGGAACTGCCGGCCAGCTGGTAACTTTTGAGAATTGTGGTTTTTCAAAACATAGGTAATTTATCTGTTAATATAACATCCGAGTCTGCATGCCCTTGCTCAGGAATACAGATTTTGATACTGGAGAATGGGAGGAAGCCTGCGGCTCTCGGGTTTTTGGATCCAGGCTTATAAATATGAACAGGATTAAAGAAATAACGAGGCAAGCAGCGAGCGCACGGCCCTGCCCGCCCTGGGGAGCACCCAGCAGCGCCCCGCGGACGGCACCGGCCACTGACCGCCACTCCGCCAGCAGCTCCCGCCGCAGCACACCTGCGCCCGCGTCTGAACCCGCACACACCCGGGTCCACACCTGCCCCAACCCGCGCCCGCCCGAGCTCACACCGGTGCCCACCCGCGCAAACCCGCGTCCACACTGGCCCACCCCGCACACACCCACCTTCAACCCCGCAAACCCACGCTCGCCGGGCGCCTGCGCCGGTCCCTGGGCCGGAGGCGGGTCGGAGGTCCCGTGCGCTCCACTCCTCTTCCTCGCGCAGGGGCTCTTGACCCGCGATCCTGCTGGCACGGGCCAGCTTGCCGAGCGGACAGCATTTTCCTGAACACAGTAACAATATATTTTAAAGGCATGGCCTGTGTGACTAGACGTTCATTTTCTAGATTAGAGCAAAAAAAAAAAAAAATATATATATATATATATAATATACTTAAAATATATTTTAAATATATATTAAAACTATATTATATATTATATATTTTTATAGATTTTATAGATTAGAGCAAAAATATATTTAAAATATTTTAAATATATATTAAAGTTAATTAGATATTATATTAATATATGTATTAAATATATATATATTTTTATATACTCCATGCACATCCAGAAGGCTGAAGCCCTGTCTGCTCCGCAATTTTCACTTGTCATGCACAGAGCCGTTCTAACCTCAGGGAGGTAATGATTTTATCATCATGAGGGTCTGCGTTGGCCACTGTTTAACTGCACCCACCATTAGGAGATTTCACATATGCCTAAGATTTCGCTTGGCCTTTCATTTAGCATGTACTCATTTTGGAAGAAAAGAATAAATATTAAAGTACAAACCACCTTTAAACTGATGGTTACATATAAAGGCTTGATCACATTCAGTTTTGATTTTTTTTGGCATAAATACTTCATAAGCTGCACATTTCCTACTGTGTCACATCAAGGACACAGAATACCTGGTGGCTTGTCTTTTTGTGATGACAATATCTGTTGACAGATAGTATCAACCTGATAGGTTCATTAGGAAGCTCCCTCCAGCTCTTCACCTATGGTTCTAGCAGTGATAATCATTTTTTAAAAATACTTTATTCACTAGTGGTTGCAAGATGGCAATATTTAATTGTATCATCTCTCCATCATTTATTAGCAGGAGTTCTTCTCATGGATTATTTGATGACCTTGAGATGCAATTCATACAGGAAAGGCAGAATAAATGCTTGATTCTTTATTTTTATTTACTCATTTTCAGAAGAGATGATTGCTTCCTTAACATCCTTCAAAGGTGAGCAATGGATCTATTTTTAGAGCATGACTAAGAACCTGTGGATATTGTCATACTTGATGTATCTCAATATGCTGCAGTTCTTTATATACTTATTTGTTTGACTCTCAAAATATCCCACCGTTGGCCAGTGCTCCTGTGTCCTTCTGACACAACCCCAGAAGAAGTCTTTGACAGCTTCCTTGCTTCTGGTACAATAAGATGTTCCAGGGGTCAAAGGAGTGCATTAAATGACATCATGGGGAAGCATCAGCAAAATTTAGAGTGTAAGACCCTCTGCAGGGCAAATTATTCTGTTCCTTCAATAAAGCAGTTTATTTGAGGGGCCCCTGGGAGGCTCAGTCCATTAAGCTTCTGCCTTCAGCTCAAGTCATGATCCCAGGGTCCTGGGATTGAGTCCTGCTTTGGGCTCCCTGCTCAGGGGGGAGTCTGCTTCTTCTTCACCCTCTACCTCTCCCCCAGCTTGTGTGCACACACTCTCTCTCAAATTAATTAATTAATTAATTAAATCTTTTTGAAAAATCAGTTTATTCGAGGGGAAAAGAAGGAGGTGGAAAACCTATAGATTCAAAGAAACTGGAAAAACATCAGATAAATTCAATGTCTGGACCTTGTTTGGATCATGACTTTAAAAAAAAGCTGTAAAAAATAATGTGTGAGAAAATCAAAGAAATTTTTATGCTGTTTGGCCTTTGGATGATATTAAGGAATCATCACCAACAATTTTAGATGTGCTAATATGACCAGAAATGGTTATGTTAGAACTCTGTATTTTAGAGACACAGTAGTAAAGTTTTTCTGGATGAAATTCCATGACACCTGAAATTTGTTTCCAAATGATCTCGTTGAGGATGGCTAGAGAAAGTGTGATACAGATGGGGTGAGACTGGCTTCATGTTGGTAAGTATTGAGGTTAGGTGATGGGTACCTAGGGGTTCCCTGTGTTTCATATCGGTTTGAAAATTGCATAAGAAATGCTTGGCAATTTATTTTAAAATAGAAATCGGGGGATCCCTGGGTGGCTCAGCGATTTGGCGCCTGCCTTTGGCCCAGGGCGCGATCCTGGGGTCCGGGGATCGAGTCCTGCTTCAGTCTCCTGGCGTGGAGCCTGCTTCTCCCTCCTCCTGTGTCTCTGCCTCTCTCTCTCTCTCTCTCTGTGTGTCTATCATAAATACATACATACATACATACATACATACATAAATAATCTTTAAAAAAAATAGAAATCGCCCTAGAAGAAGCTGGGGAGGAACTGATTATGATAGAACTACACCAACTTGGTAAATAAAGTCTCATCTAATTTAGAAATGTGCTCGCCACCTGCCAGCCATAGTAGCAGAGTAAGAGAGGAGGCCTGGTTGACTAAGCAGGAAGAAGGACACTACCTTATTAGTAGCATTGTATTATTTGTATTGGATTATGACTGAGGTACCCCATGGGCCTGTGCTAGGTACTTCACATGCATTTACCTCATGTGATCCTCATGATATCCTTATGAGAACGCTGACTTCAGGGGAGATGACTCTGGCCCCTTTCAGGCTGTTACCTCAGGGCCCTTCTGACAGCTGTCTGTGCAGGGTCCTTCCTCTTTGGTTTGGTAAATATCTACTGAGCTTGTGTAAGAAGCAGTCTCTCTCAGAGGTGCTGGGGTATGGTGAAGAACAAGACATGTTTTTTCACCTTCCAGTAGTTCAGTCCTCTGGTGCCTGACTCCTTGGAGTGGGTAGCAACTTAGGAGATAATAGGGCTCAAACCATAAGCTCATGGTACCTTGTTGGCACTTTCTTGTTTGATGATGAATTGGAAAGAGCATAGAAGTAGCAGTCCCAAGAGGGGTTCTTCCAAATTAGAGTTTCTCAGGTGAGCCTCTGAAGGAAGTTGTCTGTGGATCCAATGGCTTTAAACGATAACCCTTCATGGAGTGGGGGTCAGTCGGTTCCCGTCCTCCAGGACACCATGCTCGTTCCTGTGCTAGAATGTTCTCTCTCTTCTGCTGGGTCCTGGTCACCCTTCACCTCATCGCTGTCTAGGCTTTCAGTGAACTCCCCTTTTTTGAAAGCTCTTATTGGTCACACTCATCAATTGAGGACTTAATTCTATACAAACCTCAATTGCTACTTAACATTTGACTGTGTATATGGAGACTTTTCATTTAAACTGTAAATATTTGTAAGACAGAGACTCGGTCCTATACTTCATTGGCATTCCCCCAGCAAGCCCCCAAACATGGCGTGGGTGCTCACTAAATATTATTTAAATGAATAAATTCTGTTTACATCAGTACAGTATATGTTAGATGGCAGTGTGTAGAATGATTAAGAGCACAAGCTCTCTCTATTCCTAGCTGTGTGCCTCAAAGCAAATTTACATTCTTTATATCTTAGGGTTTTTTTTTTCTGTAAAATAGAGATGACAGTATCTTCTTCGTGCATGTAAATGCTTAGCACAGGTCTTGGCACATAACCAATATTCAATATACTTCAGACCTAATAAGTTTATTATAAGTAAGGTTTTATTACCTAATTAGAGCATTTTTTCCTACATGTGAAGTCAAATTAAATCAGAAGGTTGCTTAGTATGCATGGTTTAGTTGTCTGGGGAGGTTGTGGGGGGGTGTGGTGGAACAAGCATGGGCACTAAATCTGGAGAAGAATTTGTGTCTCTCTTTTGACAATGACTGTGAGAATTTAATATTTATACAGCTCAGTCTGTTCATTTGAAAATTGGAAATAATGGAAGAAATCCCATCAGGCTGTTGTGTGGTTCAGAAAACAAACATAAAGCACCTAGCCCAGAGCTTAACACAAAATGGATCTTAGATAAACCATTCTGCTAATATCATCAAGCCTGTAATGTCCACCCTCTACAGAGACTATGTCTGCTTAGTAGATGAGATGTTTGCAGTTGTTAATTGATTCCTCTTTTCTAGATAGTTCCAGTCCTCTAGGCTAATTGTAATACCTCTGTTCCCCTGAACTCTTGGTATTTAACTATATCACTTACTGTTATAGACCCCCAGGACATTTGATATGTGTAGGCACTTAATGAATTTACATTGAATGACTCAGTAATTTTCTTTTTATAGATGTGCACAATCCCCCCACCTCACCCCACACCTTACCCCACCCCACCTCACCCCCTCAGTTTTTCAGACCTTCACTCTACTGATGACTAAACTCATCCATTTTGTTTTGTGCTTCTTAATGTTGTTCTCAGGGGATAACCTTCATACCTGTGTTCCTTTGTTCCAACCACTGATAAGACTTTAGAACAGATCCGAGGGAGAGCATCCCAGGCTGAGTGAATGATGTATTTGAAGGGGTTGAGGAAGATCAAGTAAATAGTACCTGACTAGAACCAAGAGCACAAGATGGAAAAACATTTAAAGAGAGGTAAGATAGGAAGGGTGGAGACAGATTATGGAGAGACTTCCTGGTTAGGCTGAAGAATGTGACTTGACATATTAGACAATTGGAAAAGCCAGGGAATTGTTTACATAAGTTATCATGATTTTTAAATTAATTTTTCTACATTAAAGAGTCAAAAGTACTATTAGACTTACCATGAAAACAACAATCTCCTGCCCCATTTCTCCCAATCCCCTCTTCCCTCTCCCCAGGGGTAACCATGTTTGAGTCCTATACCTGCTTCTTTTGGTTATTTGAATGTATTTGTTTTCCTGTCTGAGAGATGATTCCCAACTCTTGTTCCATCACCTTCCCTCCATCTTCCTAATACATTCATGTCAAAATTTATGCTAAATTATGTTTACCATTTACACACTCTGACTGTATAAATGTGATTGTATAATTGTTTTTAGCTAATTAAATTTTCCTTACTGTACAGTTTTTTGTTTTTCCTAGTATTCATTATTGCCTCACTGTTTCATTTACTTGGTTTTCTGTGTACTTACGACTAACTGAAACCCAAATGCCTAAATAAAGATATAAACTGATCAAATACATTAAATAATCTATTGGGCTTTCTTCAACCTGCCGTATGGGACTAAGATCCCAAAAGTTCATATTTTGTCATTTTTCTCATAGTATTCTGTCAAGGATATCTTCTTCCAACACTGAAGAAAAAATAAACAAAAAGATGAAATGATTTAATGAACCAGTCACTAAGGGATATTGATTAAGGCAAAAACTTTGCCCATGAATTAAGTTGATAAACAAGCTCAGATGGTGAGTGCAGGAATGTATAGAAAGATATCAGGATGTTGTTGGCTGCTGAGGCAGCTCTTCAAATAGGGCTAACATTAAATTATGCTCCTCAAATACAGTGGATTCATTTCTACAGTATACTTGTTCTTATTCATCTCCTGTGTCTCAGCATATAGGCCAATATTTGGTTCCTAATAGGCAATGGATAAATAGCCCTTGGCAATGCCCTGGCACAAAGTAACTAGTAAATATCACTTCCATATTTGTGTAACATGCATCATCTACTCAGAAAACTTTGTTTTCTAGTGACCTTTGTTCTGGAAAGACATCGTATGCAATTGCTAATTTTTCCAAATATTTTCACATTCATTATTTTCATTTGATCCTCAGAGTGTCCAGAGAATTAGAGTGATTTTTAAGCCTGCTGTAAGTGCTTACTAAGCTTTACGTTACCTAATTTCTCGTTTTTCTCAAAGAAATTGGTGATCACATCTCATGGGATAGTCGTAAGAATTATATAAGATAATCTATGTAAAGCATCACATACATATATTGACTATTGCTTTTGAGGTAAAGTATTATAACCTTTTTGATGATGAGACAAACCAGAACAAAGGAATTGAACAACTTGCACTGTTGCATAGTTTGTTGATAGTGAGAGCCCTCGGCCTAAAACTCAGCACTGACTGAGTCACAGTGCAATTGTCAGGGAAGAGCTGATTTAGCCTCTTGGTCACGATGACATCCCACTGCCTGAAATCGTATCTGGACCTTCCATTTAGCTTGCACCTTGATTCTCTATTGGAACTTTGGTCTGCTACATTTTCTTTAAAAGATTTTATTTATTTATTTGACAGAGAGGGAGGCAGGTGCTTAACCAACTGAGCCCCCCGGGCACCTTTGGTCTGCTACATTTTTTTTCATTTTTAAAAAAGTAAGCCCTACACCCAAGGTGGGGCTGGAACTCACAACCCCGAAATCGAGTTGGATGCACCCCTTGTTGAGTCAGCCAGGCACCCCTTTGTTCTGATACATTTTGAAAGGATATGCTTAGGCTTCTTCATTCAATTTATACTTTGTCTACTTGAATATCACTGGACATGTCCCTTCCAAATAGTGCAAAGGATGACTTCTAATTTTATGCATCCACACATAAGATCTGCGTAGTGCAGGTTTGTATAGAACTTTCATTTCTTAAGGCTTACCATTAGTGCATGTATGTAGCACTAAATAATACACCTGATCTTAGTGTATGTGTCTTTTTGACTGTTGCCTTTTATGCAGACAGAATGCAGCACATAGCAGCTCTAGATGAACCACAGAGATGTCTCCAAATGTACAAGGTATTTATTCCAGTGGAACCTGCTTGAGCAAGGCTCCCTAAAACAGACCAAGTGGCAGCATGACAAGACACACCTTCACTCCCCAGGAGTGAGGAATAGATTCCATTAGATATTCCTAACTTGAGTACAGTCATCTTCGCAGCGATGCACCTTCAGTGTATCCACACTGGTTACACATTGCCATACGTTCATGACAAGAAAGAGTGAGCCCTCTCAACTGGTAGGGCAATTTGGCACACCTATTAAAATTTTAAGTGCATATTCCCTTTGAACCTCCAAATTTTAGGAGCTTATTGTATAGGACTATTTGCATAAATACATTATAATGTGTGGAAAAAGGATGACCTTTCTATTGTTTTTTTTTATTTTTTTATTTATGATAGTCACAGAGAGAGAGAGAGAGAGAGGCAGAGACACAGGCAGAGGGAGAAGCAGGCTCCATGCACCGGGAGCTCGATGTGGGATTCGATCCCGGGTCTCCAGGATCGCGCCCTGGGCCAAAGGCAGGCGCCAAACCGCTGCACCACCCAGGGATCCCATCTATTGTTTATTGTTATTTTGAAAATTTGAAACAGCTTCTACATCCATTGGTATGGTTAAATAAAATCATGTTCATGATCAACAGAGTAGATTCCAGAAGAAACCTTTCCGCACTACTTGAAATTCTCTTTATATTCAAAGATTAATTGATTGATGAAAGGTAAGCAAAGAAAAAAAGAAAAGGAAAAAAAAGAAAAAAGGAAGAGGAGAGAAAGAAAAGGAAAAAATCGATGTTATTGCTTCTGAAGGGATGACAAAAGTCACAGTGTTTGTAGGGATGAAAATGCAGATAGAATTTTTATAGAATCTGGGATTCCTATAATGCTGTATTCTTGAAATATTTCAAAGCCCAGTCTGAGCATCTATTTTTAAACCTTAAAAGGCAGGTCATTCAAACTTTCCAGAATAAAGGAAAGAAAGAAAGAAAGAAAAAAAGATAGGCATGCCCCAGAAGACTGTAGGGATGAGCACTTCCCTTATGATATTTAATCTAAAAGTAGACATCTTCAGGCCACTAGGAATACTGGTAGTCTTTTCTTGCTGGCAAAAAGGCATCTGCCTTTGAAAACTTATATAAGATATAATGTATTTACAATACTTATGGGTTAAGTAAAGTTCCTATTTCCCATGGAACATCGTGGCATTATAGAAGGCAACCTATGACATCATTCATTTTTCTATGCCTCGAAGCAGGAAGACCAATTTGTCAAGATACAACTGGCTGAACTGTTGGGTCAATGGAGTTTTATTATTATACAAAGTCTGTCACATATTTTTCATTCCTGGTGTACCCCTTATAGGGTCTAATATGATCATGTGTGAGGATTTCAATTTACCTTAAGTAACTGAGTATTGAGAAGCTATCTTGCACCAAACACTGTGTTAGATGCTGGGAAGCCAGAGGAAGAAAGATATATGTTCCATCATAAAGTTACTCATATCTAGCAGGGAAAGCAGCCCTGTTAACCACTGACTATAATGCAGTGCAACATGTGCTTCCTGTAGGGACATGCAGCCTGCTACCTAAACCCAGTTAAGGGAACCGTTACCTTCTTCCACCAATTCTAAGATGCACATTGACATCTCTGCAATCAAGATGCTTCTTACAATCCATAGTGTCTCACAATTATCATTGGCAGGTGCGTCTGTTTTTCCTTAATGACACACAGAACAGCAGGGCATCTTACAATCGATAGCATTCTCAAAACTTTGGTTGTATCCTAGGGTGGCACCTGAAGTGAGAGAGATTCTTGAGCTGGCTCTCATTCTCTGAAGAATGAGCCAAAAAGCAACGCATGAGGGAAAAACCCCCTGATTATAAGCTTTTGAGTTGGAAGACCTAAGTCCTAATTTCTGAGACCTTGAGCCATTTCTTGTTTCACAATGGGAGTGTTATGAGGACAATAAATAACAGCTGACCCTCAATGACTGTGTGCTGTGTGTCTGGCAACATTCTAAGGGTTTTAAATAAATTAACTTACTTAGTCCACAAAACAAGCCTGAGAGATAAGATACTACTACTACCTCATGTTTAAAAATGAGGAATCATGGGATCCCTGGGTGGCGCAGCGGTTTCGCGCCTGCCTTTGGCCCAGGGCGCGATCCTGGAGACCCGGGATCGAATCCCACGTCGGGCTCCCGGTGCATGGAGCCTGCTTCTCCCTCTGCCTGTGTCTCTGCCTCTCTCTCTATCATAAATAAATTTAAAAAAAAATGAGGAATCAAAAAAAAAAAAAAGATATGGGACACTTGGGTGGCTCAGTGCTTTAGTGTCTGCCTTTGGCTCAGGTTCTGATCCTGGGGTCCTGGGATCGAGTCCCACATTGTGCTCCCTACTCAGCGGGGAGCCTGCTTCTCCCTCTGCCTATGTCCCTACCTCTCTCTGTGTGTCTCTCATGAATAAACAAAATCTTAAAAAAAAAAAAAAAAAAGAAAAGAAAAAAAGAGGAATCAGGAGCGCTCAGTGGCTCAGTCAGTTGAGCATCTGCTCTTGGCTTCGGCTCAGGTCACGATCTCAGGTTCATGGGATCGAGTCCCACATCGGGCTCCATGCTCAGTGCAGTCTTTGTCTCTCTGTTCCTCCCCCAGCTCTTGTGCACTCTTTCTGTCTCTCTCAAATAAATAAATAAAATCTGGGGGAAAAATGAGGAAGATGTAGAGGTTAAATAAATGGCTCAGGATTACACAGAAAATAAGTGGTAAATTAAAACCCAGGAGTCTGGCTGCAGCTCTCCATCACTGACATGAAGCTCTCAAGTGAGCATTTGCCAGAACATTGCACAAATGTTAGTCATTATTTAATGCAAGGAAGAGGGCTTTTCAGGTTAAGGGAACAATAGGAGCAAAAGCCACAAGATTTTAAAGCATTTAGGAATTCTTTTAGACTGAAAGTTTTGTGGGGAGGAAGAGTTGAGGCAGGCAGGTTGGGGGCTGGGGTATCGCTAGACAGGAAACTAGAAAGTTCTAGTGATGTCAGATTATAGTGTGCTTCATGGAGAACTTTGGCTTTGGGACTTATGTTTTTTACAGATTTTATTTTTTTAAAATATTTTATTTATTTATTTGAGAGACAGTGAGAGACAAAGAGAAAAAGAACAAAAGCAGGAGCAGTATGCAGAGGAAGAGGGAGAAGCAGACTCCCCACTGAGCAGGGAGCCCAAGGTGGGGCTTGATCCCAGGACCCTGATATTATGACCTGAGCCAAAGGCAGATGCTTAACCAATTGAGCGACTGAGGCACTTCATCATTGTTAAATATTTTTGAGTTGGTGAATGACTCAATTGTATCTGTGATTTAGAAAGACACAGTCTGCAGTGGGGAAGACAGGCTCATGTGGAGCAGGATGAAGGGTGGCGCCATGTTAAGAGGCTGACTGTTTGGTGCAGACCAGACAACAGACAATGACACTTGGGCTACAGTTGTGGGCATGCCAAGCAGGGGCCGGTCAAGACACATTTTTTTTTTTTAATTTTTTTTATTTTCAAGACACATTTGAAACGGAAGTTTGAGCCAACTAAGAAGAAGATGTGAGAAATGAATCTCAAATAGCTCATGAGAGGGCAGGCCAACCAGCCAACATGGGAACCCAGGGCAGGGGTTTAGAATCCGTGTATTGGTGGGTAACCTCACTCCTTCATTGTGACATCCCACAGAGATTGTTTGAAGTTTGGGTTTGGTTTGGTTTGGCTCTTCATCTGATATGCAGAGCAATGCTTTAATATGGCCATATGTTGCAGTGTGTCTTTCTCAAGCCAGCTGGTGTGCTTATGGGGAGCTTGTGGCTATAGGTGACCTGGAAGTGGTGCGGTGGACTGGCCTATGCTGGTGGCAGAGACTTCAACTTCCAGAGCAGTCTGGTGAGAAGGGATTCCATAGATAGTCAATAGTAATTGAGTCTTTGCTGTGCCCAGGACACTAGGGAACAGACTAAAGTCCTGAGGAATAAGGTAAGCTTCTTGGTCAGCCAGGAGGTCAAAAAGGGGACACCTGGAAAAATACTTTAAGTAGCATATTAAAGGATGGGATGAAAAAATGATCAATGTAGTGCAGACCGAGCATAGAAAAGCAGCTGCACCTGCTGGGCATGGCCATGGTATGCACCCTGGCCACCTTAAGCTATATGGAGGCTGAGTGGCCCCAGGAATGGGTTGGGGCTGAAGCAAATTCCTGACAGCTGCCTCAATCTGGTTTGGTTCAATTCGCATATTCCAAAAAGAAAGAAAAAGGCAATGTCACTCAGAAGCCCTGAATTTGGGAGTATTTCCAGTCCTGTGATTCTATTCATTAAGTTCTATTCCAGCTGGCCAGGAGCCATGGCTCTTCCCCCATATAGAGTCCTTCCGCCACCATATGACCTCACACGGGCAGTGAGATGAACATGCTCATGCCCTTGGATTGCCCCCATAAACCCAACAGAAGTTCTAGAAATGCCCCACCGGTGATGTGCCGTGCATCACCAGTGGAAAGGGACCAGTCAGGCAGGGCAGGACCAGGACTCCAAGCAGTGCTGGGCAGACTCCCAGAAAGGGTACTGACCTGCCAATGCCCCAGCTCCCTGGGGCAGGCAGGTTCCTTCTTCCCACCCCCCCCCACCTCAGTATTCCAAGAAATTCTAGTTCCTTCCTGAAGCTATTGAAGTAGAGAGGAAGGAGGGTATGGCATTTTCTGGGGATGTTGGTTTGCTTCAACCAGAACTATCTAACAGAAATATAAGTCATATAGGTCATTAAATAAAAGTTAGTGGCCACATTATAAAAAGTTAAAAGAAACAGATGAAAATATTATCATTTCAATATGTAATCAATATAAAAACTTATTAATGAGGTGTTTTACTTAGTTCTTTTGTACAGTCTTCAAATTCCAGTGTGTATTTTACATTTCTGTCTCAGTATGGAATAGCTACATTTGAAATGTTCAGTAGCCATGCGTGGACACGCACAGGTCTAGACACCTACACTTGGGGCAGCCAAATTAAAACATCAGAAACGTTTTGTGTGGTTGCCCAGGGCAGGAGCTGGAATCTGCTCCATGTCTCCCCCAGTTTAGAGGGGGTGTCTGTACTGAGGATGGCACTGAGTCCCTCTTCTGTGGTTTCCTTCCACTCAACATTTACCAAATTCTGAAAGACTGAGTGGGATTTTATTTTTTTTATATTTATTTATTTATTTATTTATTTATTTATTTATTTATTTATTTTCCAGGTTTGGGAAATCCAGGCCCTTCCGTACAGAGTTCAGGGTTGTGGCTCCTCTTGCTCTGGTCTAAGGCTAGCACTGGAACTTGGTAACATTATTTCCACTCTTGCATCAAGCAAAGCCAAAATCCAGTTCTACCTATAGACATTTGAGTTATGTATGTCCTCTCTTCTCTTTGAGGCTGTTTAAAAAGGGTTCTCTGTCAAGTGCAACTGAAAGAGTCATAACTGATACAAGGTCCAATGTTTTCCTTCAAAGACCTGGGGTGGGCTAATCTTAAGGGGCTAATCTTAAGGGGTCCTATCAACACCCCCCTCCCCCGCTCTAGGGGCTGTGCAAAGTTACTTCCAAATGTCAATTACCTATGGATTTCTCTAATTGTAGGTAAATAGACAAATTGGATCACATCCAGTAGGAACTCCCAAATTTGCTTTGCCTTTTATGCAAATACATGGATTACAACCATTCTGATTTTCACAGCATTCTTCACTTATTCCAGGTGTACATCAAATCCATAAAACAATTCCTCTGAAGCATTGGTAAAACAAAAAATGAAAAAACAACCCAAATCTCAGGAATATGAAAATTTCTGGACAGAAAGAGTATATTACTGTTTAGTTTTTTCTTTTCTTTTTTTTTATTTTAAAGATTTTTACTTGTTTATTCATGAGAGACACGAAGAGGCAGAGACATAGGCAGAGGGAGAACCAGGCTCCATGCAGGGAGCTCCATGCGGAACCGGATCCCAGGACCCTGGGGTCATGACCTGAGCCAAAAGCAGACGCTCAACCACTGAGCCACTCAGGTGCCCCATTGCTGTTGTTGTTGTTGTTTTTATTTTTTTTTTATTTTTTATTTTTTGTTGTTGTTTTTAATGGAATGTTTCTACACACTAACAATGGACAATTAAAAAAGACAATTAAGAAATTTCTATTTACAATAGCATCAAAAAGATTAAAATATTTAGGAGTAAATCTAATCAAGGGGGTGAAAGGCTTATACAATGGAAACCATAAAACATCTCTGAAAGAATTTAAAGACACAAATAAGTGGAAAGAAACCCTGTGTTCACAGATTTAAGACTTAATAATATTAAGATGTCATATCACCCCAAGGAATCTAGGGATTCAGTGCAATTGCAATCAAAATCTCAATAACATGTTTTTCAGAAATATAAAAAAAAAAATCCTAAAACTCATATGGAATTTGAGGGGACACTGCAAGGGACACTGAATAGCCAAAACAATTTTGAAAAAGAACAAAATCAGATGATTTAATTTCCTTATATCAAAACATATGACAAAGCTACATATTATACATCAATACAGTGTGTTACTGGCAGAAGGACAAATAGGGACCAATGGAATGGAACAGAGAACTCGGAAATAAATGCTCACGTATATTGTCAAATGATCTTCAACAGGATGTCAAATCCGCTCAATGGGGAAAGAATAGTCTCTTCAACAACTGGTGTTGGCAAAATTGGACATCCATTAAGGAAAGAATGAACTTGGAATCTTTTCTCATTCCACATACAGTTATTAAATCAAAATGGATTAAAGACTCCGAACTAAACTCAAAGAAAGCATTTGGGAAAACTTGATGACACTAGATTTGGCAGTGATCTCTTGGATGACAAAGTCATAGGTGACAATAGTGTGAACAAATTGGACGACAGCAGACTTAACTTCCGTGCATCAAAGGACACAATCAAGGGAGTTAAGAGACAACCTACAAAATGGGAGAAAATATTTGCAAGTCAGGAAAGGGGTTAATATTCAGAATATATAGGGGCACCTGGGTGGCTCAGTCAGTTAAGTACCTGACTCTTGATTTCACGCAGGTTGTGATCTCAGGGTTGGGTGATGGAGCCGGTGTCCAACTCCGCACTCAGCATGGAGTCCGCTTGAGATTTTCTCTCCCTCTGCCTCTCCCCACCCCATGTTCTCTCTCTCCCTCTCTCTCTCTAAAATAAATAAATTAATCTTAAAAAGTATTCAGAATATATAAAGAACTACAATTCAACAACAACAAAAATCAAATAACTTGGGCAACCCCCAAGTGGACACCCCAGTGTCCCAGCAGTTTAGTGCTGCCTTGGGCCTGGAGTGTGATCCTGGAAACCTGGGATCGAGTCCCATGTAGGGCTCCCTGCATGGAGCCTGCTTCTCCCTCTGCCTGTGTCTCTGTCTCTGCCTCTCTCTGTGTGTCTGTCATGAATAAATAAATAAAATCTTTAAAGAAATCAAATAACTCAATTTAAAAATGGGCAATGGATTTGAACAGACATTTCTCCAAAGATGATATACAAGAAGCCAACAAGAATGTAAGAAGATGGTTGACGTCACCAATCCCTAGAGAAACACAAATCAAAACCACAATAAGATATCACCTACACCCACTACGATGGCTACTATCAAGAAATCAGAAAACTATAAGTGTTGGGGGATGTGGAAAAATTGGATCCCTGTGCAGTGTTGGTGGGATTGTAAACTGGTGCAGCCACCATGAAAAACAGCACAAGAGTTCTTAAAAAAATTATAAATAAGACTACCATCTCCAGTCATCCCACTTCTGGGTACATATCTAAAAGACTTGAAAGCAGGGTCTCAAAGCAATACTTCCACACTCATGTTCATAACATTATTTGCAATAGCCAAGAGGTGGAAGCAACCCAAATGTCCATTAATAATAGATGGATGAATGAACAAAATGTAGCATATACATACAATGGGATATTATTTAGCTTTAAAAAGGAAAGAAAAAAAGGAAAAAATTTAAAAAAAGGAGAGAAGTCCTGAACTTGAGAACATTATGCTAAGTGAAATAAGCCGGTCACCAATATGACTACTTCATATGAGCTATCTAAAGTAGTCGAGTTCATAGGAAACAGAACGTGGTTGCCAGGGGCTGGAGCGAGCTGGGGGAGGGGGCGGGGAGGACAACCAGTTGTTGTTTAATAGATATAGAGTTTCACTTCTACAAGAGGCAAAGTTCTGGAGATCCGTTGCACAACAATGTGAACATACTTAACACTACCGAACTGTATGCTTAAGCATTAATGGTTCAGATGGTAACTTCTTTTTTTTTTTTAAAGAGATGTATTCTGGCCCTCTTCCTTCCTTAATGCTCATATGGTTCATTCAGACATGTGTTCTTCCATGGACAATGTTACCTTCTATTCCAGCAGTGGAAATATACAGAATCAATAATTCATGGTCATGAGCTGAGATTGTTTTTAGGTCAAATCTGTTCATAAGTAGAGAGTAAGTTGTTGCCTCTCCCCCAGCCCCCTTCATTAGGCACACCTCTTTTTTAATAATCAAAATTTCTGAAGGGACATTACACCGAGAGGGAGGGGATTGATTACATAGGATGTGACTAAGAGGAGGAGGAAATCATGGAGGACCATCTTAGAGGTTGAGTAACACACCCTGGACCATTACTTTCTCTTTCTTTCTTTCTTTCTTTCTTTCTTTCTTTCTTTCTTTCTTTCTTTCTTTCTTTTCTTTTTCTTTCTTCTTTCAAAGATTTTATTTATTTATTTGACAGAGAAAGAGAGAGAGAGAGCACAAGCAGGCTGAACAGCAGGCAGAGGGAGAGAGAGAAGCAGGCTCCCCACTGAGCAGGGTGCCCGACTCTGGGCTTGATCCCAGGACCCTGGGATCTTGACTTGAATGGAAAGTAGACGCTTTACCGACTGAGACATCCAGGTGCCCCTGGACCATTACTTTCAAGTGGCAGCTCTACAGCACTTGTGCTCACCATGTTCTTTACCATAGTGTTTATGAGGTACTTCAAATAGCCATTTCATAAGGTTCTTCCCATTTACAGCTGAATGTATTATGTAATTTGTTCAGGGTCACAGAGCAATAACCATAATTATATCTTACAAGTGCTTAACCTATTAGATGTTGTAACCCACAGGGCATTTTTTTGTCTTTACGAATACATGCAAATCATCTTCTTATTTAACATTTATGGAATGTCAACAATGTGCTTTATGACACTATGTAGGTAATGGGTTTTGGAGCAACTGTTTCCTTTTTATATTTTTACTATAAGTGTCCTCTTCTTCATATCTCATAATTAGTTTGTTTGAATCAAAATCCAAACAAGATGTACATGTTACATTTGGTTGTTACATCTCTTCTGTTTCTTTGGGTGTAGAGTGGTCTCCTTCCCTCCTCCATACCTCTTTTTCCAATGCCATTGGCTTATGGAAGACACTGGTTTAGTCAAATACGATATCCCACATTTTGGATTTGCCTGTTGGTTTCCTTCTCATGCCATTTAACACACTGTTCCATTGTCTCTCCTGTTCCCTATCCCCATTTCCCATAAATGAAAGCTAGCTCCAGAAGCTGGATTAGATTCAGGTTCAATTTCTTTGGCGAGAGTATTTTGTATCTGGGTGGTATAGCTTTGATAATGAAATCAAAGTTCCTACAAAATCAAGTAATTTTGAATTATTCCAGGAAGAACTTACGATCTCTCCTGAAGATACATGGGCATAAAAACCCCAAAGTCCAGCCACTGGCTTCAACCATTTATTCTGCTCCTTGCTAATGTTGGCAAGCACTGTTTACCTACTTTTGTCATTGTCTAAAGCAGAGAAAACAATCCAAGGGCCTTAGTGAATATGGAACCTGCAGGGAATGAGTAAGCATGTATCTTTCTGGTCTTGGTTGCAAACCACAGAAATGAACTCTGCCTAATTCCTTATAGATACTATATTAAAAGGATATAAAATGGTTTATAGAATCTGTAGGTAAGCTGGATAACCAGGTTCAGAAAAAGGACAGAAATCTCAGGAAGCTAGGCAAAAGCACCCACAACCAAGGTCATCCCATAGGAACCTATTGGTTTGGAAATGCTGTTCTGCTTTTACCACCAGCAGACATTCCTGCCACCTACTCCCCCTAGACCTTGCTCAGTGAGGATTCTTAATGGTCTCTTTATCTTTGTGTCACACGCTCAAGATTCAGAGTCCTTGGGGTGGGGGCAACTACTTTGCCATCCTGGTTCACAGGTGGAAGAGGGAGTATCTGGACATTTTGGCATACACAGTGGAACACTCAGTGTTCCCCTTACTGCTTATAAAATAGGAGATCAATCCTAATTGGAAACCATGTAGCCAAAAAACTGACAAATACCCATTACACAGAATGAATTAGATGAATGGTTGGATCTATTCAAAGCATAAGTGAATAGGAATCACTGAGGAGAAGGAAGGTTTTAAACCTAACTGCAATCAAGATTTTAGGCCAAGGGGCATCTGGGTGGCTTAGTGGTTGAGCATCTGCCTTTGGCTCAGGTCATGATCCTGGGGTCCTGGGATCGAGTCCTACAACAGGCTCCTGTGGGGAGCTTACTTCTCCCTCTGCCTATGTCTCTGCCTCTTTCTGTGTGTCTCTCATGAACAAATAAATACAGATATTAAACAAACAAACAAACAAACAAACAAACAGATTTTAGGCCAGACACCTACATCTGATGATCTGTAATGGTTGCTATGTTTTAGCATGCATCAGAATCCCCTGGAGGGCTATATAGAACACTGGGCCCCATCTCCACGGTTTCTGATTCTATAGATCTGGGAAGAGGTCCAAAGGCTTTATCTTTCTAAAAGGATCCCAGGTAATGCTGGTGCTGCTGGTCTTGAGTCTGTGCCCTGAAAACCACTAGTTTAGGTTCCAGATCAATAGTTCTATGCTATGTTCTTATGCAGATATATGTATAAGTGATAATCTGTGATTCAAGCTGCAGAAGGGATGGGTGGGTGAGGAATCTTCCCTGTGACTCTGCGGGCCAGTAGCAGCCTGCAAATATGATTTCTTTCCCATATACCAGTCAAGCTCACAAAGCTAGCCATCATGCTTCCCCAAATTATTTGTCTCTGGGCTAAATTCCCTAGTTCCATCACTATTCTTCATGTGTCACAGACTTAATTCTGCTCAGTGCCTTTGTTACTTTCCTATGGATTCTTTTCAGATCTCTATTGTTCCTGTTAATATGAGGGACCCGGAGTTTGAAGTATATTTCAGATGGAGTCTGACTATTGTAGAGCACACCCAAGAAATACCCTCCCTTATGCTGTTCCCAAATTGTCCATTATTTTCATTTCATTCAGTAGCTGCATCATATTATTAACCTCATCTTGAGTTTTTATTTTTAGATTTTTAAAGGTTTTATTTATTGATTCATGAGAGACACACAGAGAGAGGTAGAGACCCAGGCAGAGGGAGAAGCAGGCTCCATGCAGGAAGCCCTATGTGAGACTTGATCCTGGGACTCCAGGATCATGCCCTCAGCCAGAGGCAGATGCTCAACCACTGAGCCACCTAGGTGCCTCTCTTGAGTTTTAAAAAAAAGATTGTATTTATTTACTTATTTTAGAGAGAACTAGAGAGTGCAGGGAGATGACAGAGAGAGAAGAAGAGACAATTTTAAGCAGGCTCCACACTGGGTGTGGAGCCTGATGTGGGGCTCAATCTCATGACCTTGAGATCATGACCCGAGCCAAAATCAAGAGTCGGTGCTTAACAACTGAGTCACCTAGACACCCCTCATTTTGAAGTTTTTAATCCATAATAGTACAAACTACTTTCCTTCCTTCCTCTCTTCCTTTTTTCTTTCCTTCCTTTGTTTTCTTCTCTTCCTTCCTTCCACACTTCAAGGCTCAATGTCCATATCTTCTCATTGTAAGATTGATTATGGAAGTCTACGTTTAGGATTTAACATTTATCCCTATATAACATTTATCCCTATTAAATGTTATTATTTTAGCATAGACCTATCATACTTGCCTATTATGATATTTTAATCTTAAATTACCTGTTTAATATATAATTCTGGTGACTTGAGACTTTGTGAGCTAAAAAGACCATCAGCATTGTACAAATATTCATTCACTCATTTATTCCATGGGTTTACAGTCCTACCATATTACAGTCACTGCTCCTGTCCCAAGATCAGAACAAGTTCAAGGATAGAGCCCTAGTGCACCTACCCTCAGGAATAATACATTGGCTGCTAATCCATGCTTTGAAGGTTATGGCCATTTTATCCATTATCACTTTACCTAAATCTATTTTCACCGAGTTTCCCTAACCGTGATTTGTTTACAGATGTGTCTTCAAATTTTTGGCACATACCTTGATGAAATGAGATCCACACTGTCAAGCAATGCACCCCTCATGCAGACTAGAAGATTCTGTGTTTCAAACGACATTGTGGGTGGTGACTTGGGTCATTAGAGCAAGGTGTGCACCCCAGGTCTGTGTTTACTACTGTGAACCTGTGGCTAGCGACCGTTCTTAGAACCTTGGCTTCTCCATTTCCACAAAGCGCAACAAAGCCAACCTCGTGAGGTTGTTATGAGGATTAGACTTATTTATTTATTTATTTATTTATTTATTTATTTATTTATTTATTTATGAGAGAGAGCTAGTGAGAGAGCAAGACCAAGTGGGAGAAGGGTCAGAGGAGGAAGGAGAAACAGATGCCTGATATGGGGCTCAATCCCAGAACCCTGGGATCATGACCTGAGCCAAAGGCAGATGCCTAATTGACTGAACCACCCAGGTGCCCCAGATAAGATATTTAAAGTGTCCAGTACTACTTTTTTGAATGTGGCATCTGAAAAAAATCACAGGGAGAGATGGATTTCCAGTGAGGGGAAATTGGATTTTTCAAATCCTATGTAAACTCACAGGAAGCTTTGATTCAGGGATTTGTAAATCAGAGAATGAAGTGGTATACACAACACTGATAATTAAATAATTTAAAAATATTTTATTGTGATATTTAGCTCAAATGAACTGGTTTTCTACTTAGTTAAAATATACAATATAGTCATTTGGTTCTTTCTCTCATAATCTGTGGCAGGGTTTATTTCACTATCATTATCATATTACTATGCGACACAAGATTTTCCCAAGGCTCAGAGAAAGTAAGCAAATTTTATTTTCTCTAAGCTTCTCAGGTAAAATAAGGACTTTGTATAGAATTTTGGAAGGATTACATGTTATGACATTTTCCTGGTTTCCTAAAAGGAAGGTAACAAGACATTAATTAAATAATATAAATATTTGCATGTGGCTTTTAAAAAGTAGACAAAAAACAAAACAAAACAAAACTCGGTAACTATATCTAGAGAGGAATTTTAGGTAGTTGCAAGACAGGGAGGGAGACTTTTCAAATTTTGTGCCACATGCATATATTACTTATACAAAAAATAGTTAATCCCTTTTAAGGAGTGGAAAAAGAATTTTAAACAACACTATCTTTTTCACTGAAATCTTCTTTTTATAAAATCTCAAAGCTTTGATAACAAAGAAACCAAAGTAAATTCCCTGAAAAGTCCCATTAAAGTCTTATAATGATATATATGAATTAAACCAGTTACATGAACCACATTATAATAGATTTACTTTTTGAAAGCTTCTAAACACTGCCTTCCAACCATTCTAATTAATAATAAATTTTTTCTAAAAAAATGCCTGACCCATTAAACTTTACTGAGAACATCTAATCTTTAAACACAGATACTTTTCAAATATAATGAACAGGATAGTAAACTCAATTTAGATGTTGAAGTAGCAAAATCTAGTTTTTCAAAATATTTTGGGCAACTGTATAACTTTTACAAAGAAGACATTTTTGCGGTTACAGATTTGATTTTTGCCAACAAGACTGTATTCTATGAACAATCAACAATTTACATGAATCCTGACTGCCTGTTTAAGGCAAATAAAACAAGAGTTTTCCAAAGAAGATTGTGCCCATTAGAGAAACATTAAAAACATCAACCATCCCCAGGGCACCTGGCTGGCTCAGTGGGTGGAGCCAGTGACCCTTTATCTCAGGGTCCTGAGTTCAGGCCCCACTCTGGGTGTAGACATTACTTAAAAATAAAATCTTAAAAAAAATACAAAAAAACCAATCCACCATCTCCAAAGATGACTTAGATCATAGAATTTTATTTATTTATTTATTTATTTATTTATTTATTTATTTATTTATTTTTAAGATTTTATTTATTTATTCACTAGAGACACACAGAGAGAGGAGGCATAGGCAGAGGGAGAAGCAGGTCCCCAGGCATAGGCAGAGGGAGAAGCAGGTCCCATGACGGACTCCATCCCAGGACCCTGGGATCACGACCTGAGCTGAAGGCAGACACTCAACTGCTGAGCCACCCAGGTGTCCCAGATTAGAGAATTGTATAACACAAAATGAGAGCCCTTCAGTTTGTGAAATTTCTTCTTTTTTTTTTTCTTTTTTTTTTTAGTTTGTGAAATTTCATGCAAAAATACTTGTTTAGAAAATGTTTCTGTCTTTAGGTATGAGCCAGCATCACAAAATGTTCCTTGCCACAGCTAGTGCTGAGAGGCAGATACTATGACAGGGCCCTGTATTAGGTGATTTGGCAAATGCCAGAAAAATGAAAACCCAATCCTTGCGCTTGAGGAGTAGATAAGCACCTGACGATTAATAACTGCTTGAGAAAGTCCGTTAAGACCCTCAAAGCACTGAAACCAGACAATCAAAATTACAATCTACAAATATTTCTTCTGAATATATTGTATGGTAGTAGACATTGAGCATCAGTGGATATTTACTGCGAGAGGACTCATAGAATTCTTTTCAGTTTGTTCAGATAGCCATAAAAAAATAATTTGTCTCTTGAAGTAGTCATAAAAAGGAGTTTGCTTTTCTTTTCTTTTTTGAAGATTTTATTTTTAAGTAATCCCTACACCCAGGGTAGGGCTTGAACTCACCATCCTGAGATCAAGAGTCACATGTTCCACTGAGCCTGCCAGGTGCCCAAAAGAGTCTGCATTTGAACTACAAGAGATTTAACTCTAAGCAAACACAGTGGGAGGAAAATCTTTCCCTTAATTTACCTGCTGCAATGATATTATTTCTGAAGTTCCTGGCACATTGGTAGGTACTCAAAATGTAAGACCTTTTGCCCCTTTCCTCCCCAACCTCAGCAGCCCAGGTCTCCTAACTCCTACCCCAACCTAGAGGAACTGTGTCAACGTCTCTGAACAGGTCAGCCCAACAGCAGACACTAGAGAAGACCATTCATGAGATGTCCTTGGAACTGGAGTAGGCAAACCAAGGCTGTTATCTCTGCCGGCATTCAGGGAAAACTCAAAGTCATGGGTGTGACCCAGACCACTTAGGAAAGCTCCACAGGCCCTGGACCCAGAGAGCATTCCGTCTCCCAGAGGACATGACAGGGATTCTGGAATCGTCACCAAGTGGTTTTAACCCAGACCTAATCGGGTGTAGACACAGGAGGCCAGGGTTTCCCTGATAGTTGTATGTGTACTTTGCTGCTTCTTTCTAAGCTGTGTTGAGACCAAGCAGGCCAAGACACACCCGCTCAAAGCTAATATTCTGTTAAACAATTACCAGGATTCATTTGCTAGGTTCCAGCAGATGTCTGAGGACTCCCAGGGGCAAAAGGCCCCAACTGAAAGGTTTGGCGAGTGTTCAAATGCTGAATGTGGTGATTGCAGGCCTCTCAGCCACTTCGACTGAGACTGCCCAAAAAGCTCCAGGAGCAGCAGAGTGAGCATTTAACTGATGTGTCTTCCAAACTCTTTGACCTTTTCTCTTCTAGGACAAGAAGCAACTCAGAATAATAAGAAGTAGCAATTCCCATCTTTTATGTTGCTGCTGTTTTGTGCCAGACACTGTAGAAGTGCCTGATAATATTACACCAGCCCAGTATTTCTTCACGGCTACTTTGCTGTTTTCCCATCTTGCAAGTGAAAGAACTGAGACTCAGGCTGGGTAATTTGCTTAAGTCCACAGAGCTAACAAGTGACAAAGATAGGATTTGAACTCAGGACCGACTGGTATTAATACTGACGCTCATTCCACTCAGGACACAGCTTTACAATTACATGTAGAATTACAATGTGCTTGGTAAGGTGAGAAATCTCTAGCAACACAGGATTTTTTTTGAGTATTACATCAGAAAACATTTGAAAGCACACAGCCTGTTGCCTCTCATACGGCAGGAACTTGGTAAAAAAATTTTTTTTAAGTCATTATCTTACATCCTGGAACATGTAGGGTACAGTGGGGGCAGGCATACAATGGTTTTCTGCGGGGCTTTAAATGGCTTCTAGGGACAACTATTATATATTTAAAAATAGCAACACTCACATGGCTCCATAGTAAATCAGTTGGCCAAGTCAAAAATAGATTCTAAACATAGCAGGAGCAGAAATTCAATCTAATACCAAGTCACAGAAAGCAGCGACAGCGGTTGCAACAGAAAAGGAAGATCAGGCATAAACTGATTATACATTTATATGCAATTATCCACCTCCATTTCAGATTCCGTCTATCCCTTCTTTTCAGCAGAAAATACATACTCGTGCACACATGCGTGTATATATACATACGCAAATAAATCAACGAAGATGACATAGTCTTCATTTATCTGCAATGGCATCATTTACAAACCCATTAATTTTGAGGCTATGGTACTTATTAATGCATACTAGATACGCTACAACAATATGCATTTCCTTAAGATATTTAAGTAGAGGAGAGAAAATAGTTCATGTTTGAAATGTCTGGGGGGTAGGGTGCAGGTGCATACACGGGTAGGCTGGTAGGTAAATAGAAAGGATGGGGCACAGAAGCCACATTCAGAACTATTCCCTCTGCGTCCAGCAAATTTACAGTTGCAGACTTAGAAAGTTGGTTCATACTCTGTCACTGTCATTTGAAACCCTGGGAGCTGGTATGCCAGATAAAAACTCCAATTGCTGTGCCAAGGACTCCTTCCCCAGAACCACCAATGGCTTTCAGGAGAAGGTCACAGCTTCAGCTCTCCTTCAATCCCCTACTTTAAAAATGTTGTTTCGAGCACACAATTTGCTTTCTTGCAGTTGTTAGAGTGTCCCAGCTGCATGTATGATTATTTAGGGAAGAAGCCATGAGACGTGTGTCCCTAACTCGCATAATCTTATTCCATGAACAGCCAGAAGAGGACAGATGGGTGTGTATCATAACTTGAAATAGAATATCACATCAAGCAAAACTTTCCATAAAAATACAGATGTAAAGATACATTTGGGAAATGAATTCTTGGGGTACCATGCAAAGGATTAAAAAAACGTTACAGAAGGACTCACCATTATATTGATTTTTTAAAAAAGATTTTATTTATTTATTCATGAGAGACACACACACACAGAGAAAGGCAGAGACACAGGCAGAGGGAGAAGCAGGCTCCATGCAGGGAGCCCAATGTGGGACTTGATCCCAGGTCCCCAGGATCACACCCTGGGCTGAAGGCGGCGCTAAACCGCTGAGCCACCTGGGCTGCCCACCATTACATTGATTTATCAATTAAGGAGGAATAACCCTTTTCTTAAAAAAAATTTGAGAGAGGTTTATTTGTAAAAAATGAAACAAAATAGGATTACTAGGGACAAAACAAGGGAGAGTGGCTAATAGTGTGGATTTGGGGGTTGGACTACTTGGGTACATAACTCGCTTTGGTCAATACAAATTTTGACTTTGGGTCTTTGCAGAAGAGATTTCATTTCTCCAGGCCACAGTTTCTTAGAATGTCAAGAGGGAATAATCATAGTATAAACCTGATAGTGCTGTGCAAGAGTTAAAAGTTCTATATGTAGTTTTGGGCCTAGCACATAGGATTCCTATTTCATTTTGTTTTGTTTCATTTTGTTTTAAAGATTTTATTTATTTATTTGAGAGATAGACAGAGAGAGCCACAGAGAGCCAAGCCCAGCAGGAGAGAAACAGGCTCCCCACTGAGTAGGGAGCCCGACATGGGACTTGATCCCAGGACCCTGAGATCATGACCTGAGCCAAAGGCAGACACCTCGCTGACTGAGCCACCCAGGTGCCCCTTGAAGAGAAGATTATAAAGGGAAACTTGGAATACAGGACATTGTGTGGAATCCAGATGCATCTTCAATGGCAAGCTTTGCACACTGCGGAAACAGTTGTTGAGTGAGGCGCCCCCTGTCGGCTTTCTGACAGATCTCCTGGCGGAGATCCGAGACATGCCCCAGCCTCTTCACCTCTTGACACAGAGGCACAGGACAGGTGACAACACTGCAGATAACTGCTGTCTTAAGTATGCCTTTAGAAGGGGTGGATTAAGCCTCATTCATGATCTACCCACATGTCGGGTCCTGTGAGCATGTTTCAGGCATGGGGCAAAGGTTCAGGGTAATGAAGACGAGTAAGATGCATCACTCCTTGGGGACTGAGATGTTCCACCTGAGGATTAAAGGCAGAGCCACAGGCTTTGGGTACTTGAAAACTTCATGTAAAAATGAGAGGCGAGCATCTCCTCTCCTCTGGGGAATGCGGATTGGGTGGGTGCCAGGGACACCTGCCTGCTGACAGGACCACGGTGGCTTCACCATTAATACCTCTTGTTACCTGCCCTGCCATGTGGGGAATGTTTATGGCCTGAAAAACTCTATGATGGGCTGAATCACTCCTTCCCTCTACTCACAAATTGGCCCTGTAGACTATTTCAGGAAAATTTCCAGAAATACTGAAGGTGTTTCAGAATTAGATGTAACACTCTGCTGTCTGGCCCCTCACTCCTGGGCATTTCTCTGATGTACCTTTCTTACTGTACTGTTCCCCCTCCCCCTCGTCAGTTCTGAGGTACCTGTTCATGAAGTGAGCCAAATTATCTAGAGAATATAGATTAAAAAGAACAGCTCAGGGTCAAGGTCAAGTTTGCCAGTTTTCTTGAATGGATTAGTTCATTGATTAATCCAGTGTTCCCAAACTTTATTCAGTTATTCTTCACTTAAGGCTTTTGTCATATCCATGTTACTTGTACAATCTGATAGTATTTTCTTTAACTTGACATAAATTGAATAATTTTTAAAATTTAGTTTCATTTTAAGCAATACTTGTAATATCCTGGGTGGAGGTACTAGATTTTTAAGTACATATTTAGAAAACCCAACTATGTACATTTTTAAAAAATATGAGCCATCTGACACAGTCTACCACTCATTTTGGTAATAGGGGATTCATAAACTAATGAAATTTTGAATTTGAAAGGCCTATTTTGGTTTTTCTAATCCAACACAGAGTTCCACAGAGGTCGAGAGATTTGGCCAAAGTCATCAGCTTTTTTTAAAAAATTTATTTTTATTTATTATTTATGATAGTCACACAGAGAGAGAGAGAGAGAGGCAGAGACACAGGCAGAGGGAGAAGCAGGCTCCATGCACCGGGAGCCTGACGTGGGATTCAATCCCTGGTCTCCAGGATCGTGCCCTGGGCTAAAGGCAGGAGCCAAACCGCTGCGCCACCCAGGGATCCCACCAGTTTACTTTTTAAAAGATTTTATTTATTCATGAGAGAGAGAGAGAGAGAGAGAGAGAGAGAGGCAGACACACAGGCAGAAGGAGAAGCAGGCTCCGTGCAGGGAACCCGACGTGGGACTCGATCCCAGGTCTCCAGGATCATACCCTGGGCTGAAGGCAGCACTAAACTGCTGAGCCACTCGGGCTGCCCTTAATCCTATTTTTTATTTTTATTTAAAGATTTATTTTTAAAAATTTATTTATGATAGACAGAGAGAGAGAGAGAGAGAGAGAGAAAGGCAGAGACACAGGCAGAGGGAGAAGCAGGCTCCATGCCGGGAACCTGAGGTGGGACTCGATTCCGGCACTCCAGGATTGCGCCCTGGGCCAAAGGCAGGTGCGAAACTGCTGAGCCACCCAGGGATCCTCTAATCCTTTTTTTTTTTTTTTTTTTAAAGATTTTATTTATTTATTTGAGAGCAAGACAGAGCACAAGTAGCGGGAGGGGCAAAGAGAGGACAAACAGACTCCCCACTGAGTGGGGAGCCTGACTTGGTGTCAGGACCCTGAGATAATGACCTGAAGTCAGATGCTTAACCACTGAGCCACACAGGCACCTCTGTCCACTTTATTTGCTATGGACCATGAAGAAGCATTAATTGCCAGGATAGTGCAAGCTGGACAGACAAGAGTCTTGGATGGCATACAGGTGTATAGACCCTGGACTGGATATGAAATTTGTCTTTTTTTTTTAATTAATTAATTTATTTATTTATGATAGTCACAGAGAGAGAGAGAGAGAGAGAGAGAGAGAGAGAGAGGCAGAGACATAGGCAGAGGGAGAAGCAGGCTCTATGCACCAGGAGCCCGACGTGGGATTCGATCCCGGGTCTCCAGGATCGCACCCTGGGCCAAAGGCAGGTGCCAAACCGCTGCGCCACCCAGGGATCCCCTGAAGTTTGTCTTTAACTCTCAATATCCTGATCATATTTCACAAATTTGATCCTCAAACTTGTGTTGTTACTAGGTAAGTGCTACTTCATGGGAAAGATCATAATTATAATCCTAGGATTTCAAAACCTACGTATAATCAAGTGGTAAAGACATTATACCCATTTTAAAGACATGGAGGCAGAGAGGTCTGATAAATATTCCACAGCAATGCCAGCAGTAGATATTCCTAAATAACATCAGAGAAAAAGAAAAACAAAATTTAGGCTCTCTCATTATGCTGTTCATTGTTAAAGTGATCATTTTTAAAAAAGATTTTATTTATTTGACAAAGAAAGAGAGAGAGCACAAGCAGAGGGAGGGGTAGGGGGAGAGGGAGAAGCAGATTCCCTGTGGAGCAGGGAGACTGAGTGGGGCTTCAAGCCAAAGGCAGACGTCCTGAACCAAAGGCAGATGCCCGACTGACTGAACCACCCAGGTGTCCCTAAAGTGATCATTTAAAAAAAATAATATAAAGACAAGGCCACAGTCTTTGGCACTCACATGTTGAGATGAAGGGCATTAAAAAGAGATATACATAAGCCTTTATTCTGTACAGGCATAGTTATTTAAGATTCAGAGATGGTTTTGTGTTTGTGGGCATTAATTTCAAAAGTATTCATTATATTCTTGGTTTTGCTTTTTTTTTTCATTGTTGTACAATTAGAACAAATACAATACACAGCCCTCTCTCCTATGAGCTATAATTAGTATTAAGTTTCTAGTTAATATTCTACTCCGTTAAAGGTCAATGAATTCAAAGGCCTGAAGACCCATTCAAGGCACTGAAATAAAACAATCTAGTGAATAGATTTTAAAAATTAAATTCACAATCTCCTGCTCTTCACATGGAGGTTTAACTTACTTTTATCTCCTGGAGAAGGACACCATTAGTCTAATCCAATGACATCCTTTCTCCTTCCCCTTCCCCTAATGACATCCTTCTATGGTGTTCTGGATAACTGAGAATTGATCACACATTATAGATACAAACTACTATGGCCACGGTATGGTTATAGCATGCACTATACATCATTTGAAGGAGAAGGTAGCTGTGGTGGATGAATATTTCAGTTTTGTAGGTTGAAAACTTAGTAAATTTGGGACCAAAAAACCCCCAAAACTCCAAACCATGGGGCATCTGGGTGGCTCATTTGGTCAAGCATCTGCCTTCAGCTTAGGTCATGGTCTTAGGTCTGGGATTGAGCCCCATTTTGGGATCCCCACTCAGCCGGAAGTCTGCTTCTCCTTCTCCCTCTGCCCTTACTTGTGCTAAAACAAAATCTTTAAAAAACAAACCCAAACCCAAACAAAAAACTGCTAGCTTAACACCACTAGCTCCAAAGGAATATCAGCAAATAGTGAGCAACTATGAGCTACCACATTTGTAAAATTCACATTGTGCTTCACAGATTGTTCTGCACATAGTAGGCACTTCATGTTTTCTATAGCGAGTGAATCTTCCTCCTGTAGGACTGGAGAAAGAGGGAATACAGACACAGTCAACCCTTTCCTAGGTAGCCCTCCCCTGGCTGCCCTGCACCTGCTCCCTCTCTCCGTGTGTGATGGATTTTGCCTTGTTCCCTTCCCACTCAAGCCTTCCCCAAAATAACTTCCCTTCTAGCCTCTCTCCAGCTGCCACCATTCACTCTCAACCTCACACTTTCCTTACCTTCTTGAAAGGACGGCTGACCTGAAAACAAAAGACCATAAAGAAAAACCCAGCAAAACCTGAGATTTTTCATCTCTGTAGGTTTGTATTGTTTTGCTTAGTGATATTGTTGATGATGGGGTTGTAGATCCCTGTTCTAGGGGACTTATTAGGTAAGGTGAAACTGTAGCAAGGAGTTAGCTTTCAATTCACAAAATTGCTGAGTCTCAGCTGAGTGTTATTTGCAGGCATTTTAGTAAGGGGCCATAATCATAGGTTAGGCCTATGAAGTCAGGGTGAGACACAGCATGGAACCAATTTCTTGTCAATGCTAAGGTTGCAAGTGGAATTGAAATTCTCTATAGTACAAAATAATAGTAATATATTCAGCAATTAAAAAATATGTATATACATATATCTAGAACTATTTATCCATTAGGCTATTTTTCTGTTGTCCTGTAAAAGCCATGTGGACTGTTAATTTGTACAAACTCTGGGAAGGAAAATTAATTATGGTAGTGGTAGCATTGAAACAGTAGGGTGAAGGCAAAGAGCTGCATGGGCTAGCCACACCTTTTTTTTTTTTTTTAAGGTTTTATTTCATTTGACAGAGAGAGCGAGCGCGAGCACAAGCAGGGGGAGCAGCAGAGGGAAAGGGAAAAACAGGGTATCCACTGAGCAGGGAGCCCAACGTGGGGCTCAATCCCAGGACCCTGAGATCATAACCTGAGCTGAAGGCACTCTTAACTGAGCCACCCAGGTGCCCCAAGGATACCCTCTTACCATCTCAAAGAGTCAAGAACTCTTTGAATCATAGGAACCATGTTTCTAAAAAATTGCTAGGATTCTAGGATGTGTATAATATTCCCATATGTTAATTTTATTATCCTCTTTCCTCATAAGGTGGCTGTAAAACCCTTAAAATTAAAAAAAAAAAATTACATGATCGTATTTAAGGGTAGCAAGGATGATGGTGCTGGAGATCCCTAGATCCCCTTCCCAGGACCTTTCCTCACCCCATGGTGGACAACGCCTCCTTCAAGAGGGAGAGAGCAGGCCCTGGGACCTTGCAGAGGGAGGAAATGAAAAATCCAGAGATCGATCCTGAGTCAGAATATCAGGAGAGCCTTTGGGGCACAACAATGGGAGACCTATTTGGGGATCTTCACTCTTGGTTTCTTCATCTTCAGTATGGGAATCTTACCATGAGCCTTCTTACAGGGATATTGTGATGATCGAGCAGGACAGTCCATATAAACTGCTTGGAGAAGTTCTTAGAATATAATAAAGTGCACCAAATAGTATCACTACTGGCCCCAGAGCCATGGAAGAGTCACTCAGCCATAGTCCAAAGACATGAAATCAGGCCAGAAGTCAACGGAGCAGTAGAGGTGGCTTCACGTTCCAACTGGTCAACCATCTCCATATGTTCCTCTAGCCTCCACATAAACTCAGGTGGGGAACAGGTTCCAGAGGAGAAAGAACATGTCCAAAGTCAAAGAGCTAAGGGGCAGTGCACTGTGGTTCAATCTTGGGTCTGTTTATCTTCTATTGGCTTGATTCGTCTATCCAGCATTATCTCCTTATGTAAATGTTAACATAAATGAGGGGTGCCTGGGTGGCTCAGTGGTTGAGCGTCTGCCTTTGGCTCAGGTCATGATCCCTGGGTCTTGGAATCGAGTCCCACATCAGGCTCCCTATGGGGAGCCTGCTTTTCCCTCTGCCTATGTCTCTGCCTCTCTTTCTGTGTCTCTCATGAATAAATAAATAAAATCTTTAAAAAAATGTTAACATAAATGAAATTCACTTTTCAAAGATTTATTTTTGGAGCTGGAACTAAAAAAATCATTCCCAAGTCAATTACCAGCATCATTCTACAGTTTTTTCTCTATTTTCACCCTTGGGGGAGGAGGAAGAGGTTATATGAGCAATCATAAACATTTACTGAATCTCTGGGTCAGCTTCCATCACTGTTTAACTCTCAGGTCTTATCTTCAGCAGAGAAAGAACAGAGACTCACCAAAAGATGCTCAGCCCTGAGAGTCCCTGAAAAGTGCTACTCAGGACAGGAAATGTTTCGGTAATGAATTAAACTGACTTGCCATGTCAATGTGTGTTTTGAAGTGAAACAGAAAGAAACATGTGTCTTTTGAGAAAAATAGGGCCAGGAGTGTGATTTTTCTAAATGCTCTAAGAGTTGTGGTTTCATGTAACATTTACTTTCAAACTGCCCAACAAGTGCTGCAGTCCCAGCTTCCTGTCTGGATCTCCCTAAAAAGCCCAGAGCAGCTCTGGCTCTGAACATGCTCTTTTCTGGGGCCAAGAATTTAACACAATTCTCCCTCTTCCAGAGGCCTGACATCTCAGTCTGCAGGAAGGTGGGGAGGGAAGAGAAGATGATGAGCACACCACTGACTGGGTCATAGCAGAGAGGGCATATGTCCTCATCTGCCATCTGAAAGCTAGGACTTTAAATCTTTGTCCAGACAAGGACAATGTGAAATCTGTTATCTGGTTCCCTCAGAGTCCCTAATAGTCTCTGCCAGTTGCTTTGGTTGATGTTTTGAAGCAGTAAGGAAAAAAAAAGTGGGAGGAGGAAGGTGACTATTTCTGCCCAGGATTTTTGCCCTTCTCTAAATATTCAGGTTACTAAACAGGATATGACAATGATATATTTATTAAGAAGCAGTATAGCACAGGGACTCTGGAATCAGAACTAGATTCCTACCCAGCTCTCTTGTTCAGAGATCTTAAGTAAGTCATTGATGTGAAGATGTACATTTTTTTTTTTTTTTTTAGGATTTCACTTATTTACTCAGGAAAGACATAGAAGGCAGAGACATAGGCAGAGGGAGAAGCAGGCTCCCTGCAGGGAGCCCCATGCAGGACTCCATCCCAGGACCCCAGGATCATGGCCTGAGCCAAAGGCAGATGCTCAACTACTGACACCCAGGTGCCCCAAGATGTAGATTTTTCATCCATAAAACAGGGATCCCACTACCAGCCTCATAAGGCTTAAGAGATAATGTATGCAAAGTATTTAGAAGAGTTATTTTTATTGCTATAACTGTAGTAAACCAAACTGTTATTCTGCTGTATTCTGATAAGGTTTTCTTTGTGAGATCCCAGGGTAAGGCTACTCACCTACAGGTAGGGGTAGTATCTGAAGGGCTGGACATTTTTTTTATGATTGTATTTTAAGTTGTCTCTACATCCAACGTGGAGCTCAAACTCATCACTCTGAGATCAAGAGTTGAGTGCTCTACCAACTGAACTAGCCAGGTGCCCCAGGCCTGGACATTCTTATTAAGCATGTAGGGAAGGGCTGTAACCTTCTTTAGAAAAACAGAATTAGGCAAACAGAGAAGTAACTGCCTTCCTGTCATTTCCTGGGCCTAGAGTTCAATGAACCTAGATATATTTAAAGCCACTTCCACTTGGGAAGGTTAAAAATGGCAAGGTGGAAACCAGGAAGGGGCACACATGAAGATGCTAAGTTCCATCATGTAGACTACGTATGTCCTGCAAGGAGCAGATTCTGGTAGTGCAGGGTGTGTGAGGCCTAGAATCAGCCCACCTCCTGTTGTGTAACTGAAGCACTGTAGAAGCAAACTCGCCCAGTGGAAGCTGAATCTCAGGAAAGTTGGGAGTTTGACCTTCAAGTGTTCCTTCCTATGTGGAAATGGGTTTATCTCAAAGTGGATTTCCTTGCAAGGTCTTAAACTTTGAAAGCCTATCGGGTCTCATGAAAACCCCAAGATAGGGAGTTTGGACATTACCATTCCTATTTTTCTCAGTTAATGGGGTTTTTGGTTTTTTAAAGATTTTTTCTTTGAGAGAGTGCAGGAGTGTGGGCAGAGGGAGAGTGAGAAGCAGACTTCCCCCTGAGCAGGGAGCCCAGGACCCTGGGATCATGACCTGAGCTGAAAGCAGGCACTTAACCGACTGAGCCACCCAGTGCCCCATGAGTTAATGGAGTTTTATTTTTTAAGGGATTTTATTTATTTTATTTTATTTTTTATTTTTATTTATTTTTTTATTTACTTATGATAGTCAGAGAGAGAGAGAGAGAGGGAGGCAGAGACAGGCAGAGGGAGAAGCAGGCTCCATGCACCGGGAGCCCGATGTGGGATTTGATCCCGGGTCTCCAGGATTGTGCCCTGGGCCAAAGGCAGGCGCCAAACCGCTGCGCCACCCAGGGATCCCGATTTTACTTATTGTAGAGAGAGAGAAAAAGAGAGAGAGCAGGGACTCTCACTCACGCTGAGCAAGGAACTCCATGTCAGGCTCAATCCCAAGGACCCTGAGATCAAGACATGAGCCCACACCAAGAGTCAGGTTCTTAACCAACTGAGCCATCCAGGTGCCTGAGTTAACAGAGTTTCAAAGAGATGAAATAAATGACCTGCCTAGGATCATGTCAGTCCCTGGCAATGCCCATGGAAAACCCAGTTTTTGTTTTTTAAATTATTCCTAGCCCAAGGAGATTTCCATTATCCCCAGAATAGGAGAGGAGATGTGGTTTGAAGATTTTTTGACTGATTTTGCCTTATACCACTTATCCTTTCTATTTCAGCCACATCTTAGGGTAGCTTAATCATATTCAGAAGAAACATCTTCTGTGTTCCTCACCAGCATGGGACCAGTGCCTGTGTGAACAGATTTAACTCACTATAAATTCAAACACACAAAAGGACATAACCTGTACATATCCATCTGGCCCCACTGAATAAGTAATCATGCATGTCATTGTCTAAAACTATGTCCTTGCTCTTTCAGAATCCATTAGTTTGATTTAGCCCTATGATTGTATAATTTCTGAGTGAGACCAAAAATAATTTTCCAGTTTGGAATTTCAGAAAAACTCATGAAAAATCACTCTGAGAATCTTAAGTGAAAGACTGCTTGGGTGGCATTCAGTATTACAAAGTTACTCAAAGTCATAGTTGAGAAACAAACTATATTCTAAGGGCAGAAAAATGGTTGTAGTTTGTTGTCCAAAGCAAGCTAATATTTTAAAAGAATTAAAAGTGTAACATAATCAGAAGTCAGTTTTCTACAACCAAAGAAAAGTGGAAAGTCGAGCAGCATAATGCAGATAATCACTCACTGGCAGCGTGGGCCTCTACGTTGTCATTTGTAAAACCACTTTTTCCCCCCACTTTGTGTTTTCCAGAATAGTGATATACTTTTATGTGTATTCACCTAATTAGCCAATTGAAAAGTATATGTTAATCTCGTAGTGTGTGTCCCAAATTAGGCGAGGTACTATGGGTACATTAAAGATTCATATGCTCAGGCTTCTGTCTTCAAACCCCACTGGAGGGGAGGGGTTAATTAATATACACTGCTCTTTTACTCACCCCAATGTAGAGGAACAGTGTTGTCTTAAATCTGCTGTAGGTATTCAGAATAATCTAAATGATCAATTCTTAATAAGATGTTGAAAAGACTAACTCCAGTCTTAATTTTAAAACTATATATTATTTCAGATGCAAGAATTGAAAAAATTGCAGGCTCTTGGGATCTTACGGACCATTAAAGAGTCTCCTGTCCTCAAGAGCTTACAGTACAAGCAAATGTTACAAAGTCACGGCCAATCAATGGAAGAGGCTCTAGGAGTTCTGGACCACGGAGGAGCCTCAAGGAGTGTGTGACCTTCAAAGAGGTCACTGAGCACCAGGAGGGAGCCGCCGCGCGTCCGAGGGAGGGTGAAGCTGGGGCCGGCGAGGGGGGAGGGGAGGCATTCCAGAAAAAGGAAACTGCAAACGGCCTAGGAGAAGAGCGAGTGAGAAGTCAACCTGAGTCCAAGGTTGAGGTTTTCCTGCGTTTATTTCAAAGCCCTTCACTATCTCTATGCAAAGAGGCAGTCTTGGGAAACAAACTACTAGACTACAAGGACCATGAAATTTGAATTATGTGAATGCTAATGAGGACTTTCCCCTATTTGGGGTGTCCAGCATTTACTGCCAACAACCGTATTCCTTTTACGTAAGGACCTATCTTCCCACAGAAGCCATTTTGTGATGATTCGATAGTTTCTCATCAATTTCAAAGAGCATGCTGGTCAAAGCACCAAATGAGTCTCTCCTACAGGAAAAAGTCATTTAATAAAGAAGAGTATGCTTAACAGGCAGGTTAAGGAAATCATCACATACGAGTACCTTGTACTTTGAAGGCTTCGGCGTCTACGGGGAACAGGTTCACACATTTTCACACAAGGCTATTTAAACCAGGACGCGAATGCACTTAAAAAAAAAATCATCCAAGATTAGCTTCAAAATCTTATATTCGTTTGAACCGACTCAGAAATCATTTCAAAGAGGAAACATTCTAGTAGAACGAGCTCATCCCGACACCGAGACAAAAGTCTAACATCGTGCGACGACAGCAACATTTCCGACACGCGGAGGCACAACTTCCCCGCGTCGCAACCCCGCGGGGCGGTCACGTCCGACCTCCGGGCCGGGTCGCCGGGGTCGCGGTCGGGGTCGCGGTCGGGGTCGGGGTCGGGGCCGGGCGGCACGGCTCCGCTGCCATGGCAACCCCGCCACTCGTGTCCGCGACTGCAGCCCTGGCAACGCCCGTGTGCGCCGCGGCCGCCCCGGGGGGCCGCACAGGTGCCCCCGCTGCGCGCCCGAGCCCGGCTCTCCCGCTGCGTTCCCCAGTCCGCGGAGAAAAGCCCGAGCGGCGCCACCTGGTCCCCGCGGGCGGAGCCGGGGCTCAGGCAGGGGGGCCCGCGGCTCTCGGACCCCAGGCCCCCGAGGCCCGAGCTCCGGGAGGGGAGGGCACAGGGGGAGGGCGCGGGGGCGCGCTGGGGAGGGGCGAGGGGACGGGGGCGCGCGCCCCCCCCCCCCCGGGGTCTTCAGCCTTTGGGGTCCGAGCCGCCGCCGCCGCCTCCCAAGGCCAGGACTCGCGCGGGGGCCGGAGGCGGCAAGGACGCGGCGACCCAGGGTGACGCCGGGCATCTCCCGGGCGACGGCCCCGCAACAAGATGGCGGACGATAAAGAAAGGGAAGGCCCAGGTAGGAGCCGCCCGCCGCGACCCGGGCCCGCACGGGGACGCTCCGGGCTGGGGGCGGGGGGCCTGCAGCGGCGCCGGCCCCGCGGGGAGAGGGACGAGCGGGCCCGGGGGCAGGGGGCCGCCAGCCCGGGCGCCCGCAGCCTCCCAGCCGACGCCTGGGCCCGGCCCCGCCCCGTCCCCCCCGCCTCCCCCGCCTCCCCCGCCCGCCCCTCCCGGCAGCTCCCAGCCGCGGCTCCGGCGGGCGAGGCCGATAATGGCGTCCTTGTTCGCGGCCCCCGGCCCCCCGCCTCCACAGCCTCGCCTTCCCCGGGGCCGCAGGCGCCACGGAGGCGGCTGCCGGGCTGCGGGCACCCAGGGCGGCAGGGGTGAGGGCCGGCTCCGGCCGCCCGCGTCCGGCCGCCCCTGGGCCCGTGCCGAAGCCCCGCCCGCCGGGCACGCGCCCGTCGCCTCCATTTTGCCTGCTGGGTGCGGACGACGTGTGGGGACGCAGGGGGCCGGGGCGGCCTGGCGCTCGCGGGCGCCCCCTCCGCGCCGCCGGCCCCCGGAGCACGCGCTCGCGGCCGCGTGAGGAGCGCCGGAGGCAGCCCGAGGCGGCGGCGCGGGGCTGCGGGCACCCGGCCTTCGGGGGCCGCCGGGGAGCCCTGGCCGCCCACGTGCCCTGCGCCCCCCGCCCCCCAGCCCCGGGCCCCGCGCCCCGCCTCAGCAGGCTGCGCGCGCACCCGCCGACGGCGGAGGCGAACCTCCCGGCCTTTGGGGAGTGCGGCAAAGGCCGCGTCACGTGTCCCTCGGCTCCGCCTGCGGCGACGGTGTGCTCAGGCCCGGCGGGGCCGCGACCACAGGAAGCCCGCGGAGAAGCAGCGGGGCCCGAGCCCGAGGTCGGCCCTGGATGAGGGGCCTGGCGGGGCTGTGTTGTAGACGCGGCCTTTACTGAGGCAGCTTAGTTTATTGTGCTGCTTTAAAACGAGAGGGTACAACCGAAGGAAGGGGTTACTTTTTTTTTTAATTGAAAAAAGACTGATTCTGAAGCTTTTTATTTTTTTTATTATTATTTGTTTTTCGTTTTCTAAGTTTTCTCCTCACCCAGTGTGGGGCTCAGAGTCTTCCACGGGACATCAGGAGTCACATGCTCTTTGGACAGAACCAGTCAGGCGGCTCTTGAAACCTCATTTTAAAACTTCCCTAGGAAAAAAACAAACAAAAAGACTTCCCTAGGACAACCAAATGGGGGATCCCTGGGTGGCGCAGCGGTTTGGCGCCTGCCTTTGGCCCAGGGCGCGATCCTGGAGACCCGGGATCGAATCCCACGTCAGGCTCCCGGTGCATGGAGCCTGCTTCTCCCTCTGCCTGTGTCTCTGCCTCTCTCTCTCTCTCTATCATAAATAAATAAAAATTAAAAAAAAAAAAAGAAAAACCAAATGATTTAGTTGTTTTCATTATTTACAAAAAAAAAAAAGGAAAAATCCTTAACAGAGGAATTAACTTGTTAATTATGGATATACAGTTTTTTTTTTCAAAGGTTTTATTTATTTATTCATGAGAGACACAGAGAGGTAGAGAGAGAGGCAGAGACACAGGCAGAGGGAGAAGCAGGCTCCATGCAGGGACCCGATGTGGGACTCGATCCCGGGTCTCCAGGATCAGGCCCTGGGCTGAAGGCGGCGCTAAACCGCTGAGCCACCCGGGCTGCCCTGGATATGCCTTTTTTTAAGATTGATTCGGTCAGCATGCAAAAATGCACTGGATCGTGTTGCAAATATAATTTTTTTCTTTCATAAATAGACTGGGCTTCTCTGATTTTTTAGTTTTCAAAAATATTTTTTTAGTTAGAATAAATTCAGAGGAAGAAACAGTTCTATTCATAACTGTAGAAGAAGTAATGACAAAAGCTGGATGTCACTCATTCCATTGGCTTACATTTAATGCTTTTATGGATGGTGTTCTGATTAGGTGAGAATTTTGAAAGATGCAAAGGTGAAAAATCTATCTTTCAAGAAAGGCGAGATCAGTAAAGGAGGTAAGACATCCTTGAAGGAGACAGAACAGCTGGCTAGGCGGAGCAGCCGTGTGCCAGAGGTGTTTCCAGGTGTGTTACCATCCCTCCTGGTCTGTGCACAGTCATCTGAGCTTCCTGGGGAGCTTATCAGAAATGAAGAACGGGAGTCCTTGCCCCTGACCTGCTGAATCAGTCTGCATTTTAACAGATTTGTAGGTGATCCAGATGCATATTAAAGTTTGAGAAGCACTGTTGGATGGTATATTTTATTTATTAAGAGTTTTAGGAGCTGATTATAGTTGCAGTTGGTAGGACATGATGAAATAAAGCCCTGTTGCCTGAGGGTAAATTAGCAACTCATTTGGCAGAATCATCTTTTATGGACATAACTGCATTCTTATATTTGATTCTCAGCTCTGAAGGTTGAGAAATTACACCTAACCGATTGATCAGAATTGATCAAGGCTTTGGGGGTTCACTCATGTTAATTATTAATTCAATAGGGATATGTTGCTACTTTAACAAGAAAGTTGACCTCAGCAATGTATTTTGTTTTACGACTATTAAGCTCTTGGGGAGGGTGAATTTATATTTCAAAAAGTACTTGATGAGCATGAAATCACACAACAAAAGAGCATAGTTTTGGAGGATATATCCAGTACCCTGTAAACCTCAAAAGGAAGGGGACCATTTTCTTTCTTTAAAAAAAATTTTTTTTTAAAGATTTTATTTATTTATTCATGAGAAACAGAGAGAAAGAAGCAGAGACACAGGCAGAGGGAGAAGCAGGGTCCATGCAGGGAGCCCAACGTGGGACTCTATCCCGGGTCTCCAGGATCAGGCCCTGGGCTGAAAGAGGCGCTAAACTGCTGAGCCACCTGGACTGCCCTAAAAAATTTTTTCTTTAGGGGATCCCTGGGTAGCTCAGCGGTTTGGCGCCTGCCTTTGGCACAGGGCACGATCCCGGAGTCCCGGGATCGAGTCCCGGGATCGAGTCCCGCATCGGGCTCCCAGCATGGAGACTGCTTCTCCCTCTGCCTCTCTCTCTCTCTCTCTCTCTCTCTCTCATAAATAAGTAAATAAATCTTAAAAAAATAATTCAATTTGGTTAACATATAGCGTATTGTTAGTTTCAGGGGTAGAGTTTAGTGATTCATCAATTGTTTTTAACACCTAGTACTCATTCCATCAGGTGCCCTCCTTAATGCACAAAACTCCCACCTCCCTCCCCTCCAGCAACCCTCAGTTTGTTTCCTAGAGTTAAGAGTCTCTTATGGTTTTGCCTTTCTTTCTTTCTTTCTTTTTTTCTTTCTTTCTTTCTTTCTTTCTTTCTTTCTTTCTTTCTTTCTTTCTTTCTAATCCTTATAGGTAAGCAGTGAGTTTCTATTACTCTGGATCAACAAACATCTTTTTAAATTACTTTTTAAAGATTTTATTTACTTGTTCATGGGAGACAGAGAGAGAGAGGCAGAAATATAGGCAGAGGGAGAAGCAGGTTCCCCACAGGAAGCCCACGTGGGACTCCATCCCAGGACTCCGGGATTATGACCTGAGCCAAAGGCAGACGCTCAACCACTGAGCCACCCAGGTGCTCCCAAACATCTTTTTAAAAATGATTTATTTGTTTATTAGAGAAACAAAGAGAAGGAGGAGTGTCAGAGAAATCCAAGCAGATTCTCCACACCAGGCTTGATCTCATGACTCATGAGATCATGACCTCGGCCAATACTGGGGTCAGTCGCTTAATTGAGCCACCCAGGTGTCCCTTAACAAGCTTTTTTTTTTTAAGATTTTATTTATTTATGAGAGACACAGAGAGGCAGAGACCTAGGCAGAGGGAGAAGCAGGCCCCTTGCAGGGAGCCGGATGTGGGACTCAATCCCTGGACTGGGATCACGCCCTGAGTTGAAGGCAGATACTCAATCCCTGAGCCACCCAGGTGTCCCTCAAGAAGCATTTTTTGAGAGCCAAAGTATTCACTGGCCTGTCTTTAAAAAAAAATACATACATATATTTTAAATAGTTCATCTTTGGGATCCCTGGGTGGCGCAGCGGTTTGGCGCCTGCCTTTGGCCCGGGGCGCGATCCTGGAGACCCGGGATCGAATCCCACGTCGGGCTCCCGGCGCATGGAGCCTGCTTCTCCCTCTGCCTGTGTCTCTGCCTCTCTCTTTCTCTCTGTATGACTATCATAAATAAATAAAATTTAAAAAAAAAAAAAATAGTTCATCTTTAATCTTGAGTTTTTTTTTTTTTTAATTGTAAAGGAAGATTAAGCTTCTGGATTTATATCCTATCTAGCTCAAACATTTAGGGATTAAGGATCCCTGGGTGGCGCAGGAGTTTAGCGCCTGCCTTTAGCCCAGGGCGCGATCCTGGAGACCCGGGATCGAATCCTCCGTCAGGCTCCCGGTGCATGGGGCCTGCTTCTCCCTCTGCCTATGTCTCTGCCTCTCTCTCTCTCTCTCTGTGTGACTGTCATAAATAAATAAAAGTTAAAAAAAAAAAAACATTTAGGGATTAATCTTGATAAAAGTACTGATGCAAACCTTGGTAACAAAAAAATTTTTTAAAAAAGATTTTATTTATTCACTAGAGCATGCATGTACACATGCAAGCAGGGAGAGGTGCAGAGGGAGAGGAGAAGCAGGCTCCCCCCTGAGTAGGGAGCCCAGTCCCAGGATCCCTGAGGTCACAACCTGAGCTGAAGGCAGACGCTTAACTGACTGAGCCACCCAGGCACCCCGTTGGTAATAAATAATAACTATGACAGGCTATAATGTTCTATTTTATTATAACATTTTTCTATAAGATTATATACATTGAAGTTCTGTTCCTTTGGAGCATTTTTGTGCTTTAACATAATTAACTTTTTTCCTAGATTAAAAAAATGTATATAGTTACATTAGCTAACAAAGGAATTTAAATTTTAAAATGAAGTTAATTTAAAAAAAAACAATTTTGTTTCACTGAAAGAATATTTGAAATAGGATTGCAAAAATTGTTTTAAAGTTCTATTATTTCTCTCAAGTTTTCTCAGCCGGAACATTTTTTTTCTTTTCCTTCTCTTTTGTTTTGTGTAAATAGAGAATCAATGCAATTGTTGATTCTTTGAATCTTTAAATCTTATCGTTTCTAGCTCGTCGAGAATTTTATATAGGACTGCAAGGAACTTCTGTTTGTAATTAGAATCATGTCTAGGAAACAGACTGCTTAGGAATAAAATCCTCTAACTTTTGGCAAGCCAAGGAGCTTTGGAAGGTATGTCAGTTTTTTCAGTAAGCCTCAAATACTTAAAGCTTGCTTTAGGATTTACTATTTTTGTACTAAAATATTGTTCACTTCTTTGCATTGCTTGGTAAAGTGCCTCCACTTCAACTATCAAGTCCTAAATGGTAGATGCTTTACAGGTTTTTATTTCCTTGTATTGTGCCGTTCCTCTCAAAACCCAACATTTGAAAATTCAAAGTGAAAAACAAACCGCAGTGGGTATAATACTACATGTTGGAAAATTGAATTTAAATTAAAAAAAAAAAAAAACCACCTGCAGGTGGATATTACTTTTTAAAAAGGGAACTGTTGATAGTATGGGGTATAATATGGAATAGTAGAAAAATAGAGTAAGACTTCAATTTCCCCAAGCTCTGTCTGATCTTAGCCAAGATGCTAGGCCTTAGGAGCTTCCAGTTCCTCAAATGTAAAATGGGAATAATTATACCTATTTATAATGTTATAATGGAGATGGTGTCATCTTCCCCATCTTTATATCCCCAGCACCTACCATGATGCCTGGCAGTAAAGAAATGCTGAATAAATAGGAAGAAAAGTGCTTGGCACATTCTAGGAAATAAGTAGCTGTCAGTTTATGTGTGGCATGGAATCTAGGAGTTAAGAAAAAATCGAAGTCTTAGCAATTGTCAGTGACACATGATGCATTTATGACTATTTTGGGGACCATTTAATAGTTTTCTTCTTGTTTTAGACAGATAACAATCTAGGTAGAGACTAGCTGAAGAAGAAAACTTTGTATTTATCTATAAAAATCTGTCAAGAAAATTCATACTTTAAAAAGTCAGGTGGACAATGAGATAGCAGTTTACACCCATTAGGATGGTGATGATAAAAAAATAAGCATTGGCGAGGTGTGGAGAGATTGGAACCCTCGTGTGCTGTTGATGGGCATGGAAAATGGAACAGCTTCCATGGAAAATAGTATGGTAGCTCCTCAGAAATTCCAATATTGAATTACTACATGATCCAGCAATGCTACATCTGGGTTTATACTCCCAAATAATTGAAAGCAGGAACCTGAACAACTGTTTGTACACCCATGTTCACAGCAGTATAATCACAACAGCCAAAAGGTAGAAGCACTCAAGTGTCCATCAATGGATGAATGGTTAAACAAAATGCAGTATAACCATATACTGCAATATTAATCATTTTTTAAAAGGAAAGGAGGGCAGCCTGGGTGGTTCAACGGTTTAGCACCGCCTTCAGCCCAGGGCGTGATCTTGGAGACCCAGGATCAAGTCCCACATCGGGCTCCCTGCACAGAGCCTGCTTCTCTTTAAAAAAAAAAAAAAAAAAAGGAAAGGAATTCTGACAATGCTACCATAAGGCCAAGTCTCAAGTCTTGAAAATACTATTTTTTTTAAGATTATTATTTTTTTAAGATTTTATGTATTTATTCATGAGAGACAGAGAGGCAGACCTAGGCAGAGGGAGGAGCAGGCTCTCACAGGGAGCCCGATGTGGGACTTGATCTCGGATCTCAGGATCATGTCCTGAGCCAAAGGCAGATGCTCAACCATGGAGCCACCCTGGCGTCCCTTGAAGATACTATGTTAAGTGAATTCAGCCAGTCCCAGAAAGACAAGTACTATGTAATTCTACTTATGTGAGGTACCTAGAGTAGTCAGATTCATAGGAACAGAAAGTAGAGTTGTTGCTGCCCAGGGGAAGGGGGAAATAGAAGTTGGGAATAGAGGCTAAGTTTTTGCAAGATGAAAAGTATTCTAGGGATCCCTGGGTGGCGCAGCGGTTCGGCGCCTGCCTTTGGCCCAGGGCGCGATCCTGGAGACCCGGGATCGAATCCCACGTCGGGCTCCTGATGCATGGAGCCTGCTTCTCCCTCTGCCTGTGTCTCTGCCTCTCTCTCTCTCTCTGTGTGTGACTATCATAAATAAATAAAAAAAAATTAAAAAAAAAAAAGAAAAGTATTCTAAAGATGGGTTGTACAACAATGTGAATGTCCTATCACATTTGAACTGTATGGTGGTTAAGATGGTTAATTTTTTATGTCTGTTTTATCACAATTTAAAACATCAAATGGAAATGTGAGTATATTCAAAAAGGAAAACAAAATTGGTACTTTTTTGGGGAAGGCAATTTGGAAATTTATGTTAAAGAAAAATGATACCCACATACTATGATTCTTTAATATACTCCTGGGTATTTATCCTTAGAAATATATCCAGAAAAAAAATAAAAGTGAGAAGTAAAAAATGATTACTTAAAAGTTATTTATAAATTTGAAAATATGGATAAAACCTACTTGTCCGACAAATGAGGGGTGCAAAGTAAGTTGTTACATATTGACCTATTGAACTCTGTAGCCTTTTAAAACAGTACGTAAAATTATATGGGTAAAGATTATAGAACACAGGAGATGATATCAGGCTGGTTAGATTTTCAGGAACGTTCATTTCTAAAAGTCTCATTTATATTTTTAAAAAAATATATATTTATTTTAGATAGAGCAAGAGTGAGTGGGGGTGAGAGGAGGAAGGGGATAGAGGAAGAGGGAGAGGGACAAGCAGACTCTGCAGTGAGCACAGAGCCAAGGCGGGCTTGATCCCACTACCAGATGACAATGTGAAATGAAATCAGGAGTCTGACGTTGAACTGAAAAGTCTCACTGTTTTACTGTCATTTCTACAAAAGATTTAAAATCTTAAATATTCTAAATACTTTATATTCTAAATATAAAAGCTATTTTTATATTTTAAAATCTCTATGCTGATTATAAATTATTTTTACCCATTTGGGAAAACGTGTTTACTACGTCCTCTACCTGACAGTGCTTTGTAAACCTCTAGTATGGATTTTATAGGCATTAAGATTGTAATAAAATAATTTCTTTTTTATATGCATTAATAAATTTGGACTCTAAAACCTGGGTTTGGATTTGGATCCTGCTTTTTTTTCAGATTTTACTTGGACGTGTCTCTTAATTTTTCTGAACTTCAAAGAGTTCCCAGTCTAATGAGCACTTACTCTGAAGTGGTCACTGGACAAAATGTTTTTACATGAATTAGGTCATTGAATCCTTCCAACAAACCTGTGTGATAGCTATCTCTATTAATATCCTTTCTACAAATGAAGAAACAAGGGCTCAGTTTCAGCTTCAACAGGTAAGACTTTGGAAGTCATCACTTCTATGACTATAAACTGGAAGAAACACTTGGTAATTTTGGCAAATATTGTTGAAGGCTGCATGTAGTACCATAAGTGAGAGTAGTAGAAAAGTGGGAGCCTGTAGTCCTAGAAGATGCCTCACACTTTCTTGGGTTTGGCTTCCAGGAAATCTACCAGGTCATCTGGTAAAGAGCCAGGAAAGTGCCCATGTTTCTCTAGCAGGGGGAGGGGGAAGGTAAACATTTTGAAATCTCCTCGGAACATTCCTCATGACAAAGACCTAATCTCAAGGGGGAAACGACTCTTTATTAGAGCCTCAAGTCCTCCCAGTCTACATTTAACCAACTCCACTCCCCCTCTCACCCCCACCTCCATTCCTGTCTCATCCAAGGGGGCAGGGAGGAGCTAAAAAACACTTTGTGAAGTTTATAGCCCAGAGACAGGCCCAGTAAAAGACTAAAGTTTAATTATGAGGTAGCACACTTCACTTAACACTTTACCACCACATCACAGAGCTATACTACAGTAATAGTGGATTACAGCTGAAACATGTGTGGTACACTATTTAAGGAGGAGTCCTTAGAGGAATCTGGCACCTACAGCTTCAGCAAACATTAAACACAGCCCTATTCTTAGGCAAATTGGTATGAAGCCTCTTGACTATCTTAGTTTCTATTACTTGATGTGTCACATCTGACTTGCAACAAAAAATTAGAAGGCATGCAAAAAGCAAAAACACCATCTGAAGGTAAAGCAAGCATCAGAACTAAACTCCGATCTGTGATACTTATTTTGGAATTATCCAGACTGAGAATTTATTTTTTTTTATTTTTTTATTTTTTTATTTTTTTTTCAGACTGAGAATTTAAAAGAGCTATGATTAATATGTTGAGGGCTCTAATGGAAAAAGTAGGCAACATGCAAGAACAAATGGGTAGTGTAAGCAGAGACATGGAAACTCCTAAGAAAGAATCAAAAGGAAATGTTAGAAATCCAATGAATGCCACAGAACGGAAGAAACCTTTGGTGAGTCCATCAGTAGACTCAGCATGTCTGAGGAAAGAATGATAGAACTTGATGATTTCAATAGAAACTTCCCAAACTGAAATGCAAAGAGAAAAAAAAAAAAAAAAGAATGAAATAAACAGCATCCAAGATCTGTGAGACAATTTTGAAAGGTGTAGAACACACATAATTGGAATACTAGAAGGAAAAAAAATGAAAATAGAGTAGAAGAAATATTTGTAGTAGTACTGGCCAAGTTTTTCCCCAGACGTCCTGAGACACCAAAGCAGATTGAGGAAATAAAAAGAACACCAAGCAGGGTAAATATGCCTGGGCATATCATAGTCAAACTGCAGAAAACCAAAGACGACAAGAAAATCTTGAAAGAAGCCAGAGGAAAACAAACACCCTACCTGGACTTTGTCAGAAACCATGTAAGCCAAGTGGAGTAAAATATTTGAAGTGTTAAAAGATAGCTAAGTAGTGTGACAAAGGTTACTAGCTAAGTGGTGAAGCAAGGGCTCCATTCAAGTCTGACTCCAAAGCCAATGTCCTTAGGCTTTGTGCCTCATATAGAGAAGTCAAGTAGAAATTTATATAAGGAAGAACATAAACACTTATCATCTCATCTAGAATAGTATTCAAACATCAGTGAGCATCAGAATCACCTGGAGGGCTTGTTAAAACACAGATTGCTAAGCCCCCAGGCCAGGATTTCTGAACCAGTAGTTCTGGGATGGGAGTGTGAGATTTTGCATTTCTAACAAGTTACTATAGGATGCGTAGGATGAGAATGCTGTTAAAAACTAAATCTAGGAAAAAAAAAAAAATAAATAAATCTAGGGCAGCCCAGGTGGCTCAGCGATTTAGCGCTGCCTTCAGCCCGGGGTGTGATCCTGGGGTCCGGGATCGAGTCCCACGTCGGGCTCCCTGCATGGAGCCTGCTTCTCCCTCTGCCTCTCTCTCTCTGTCTCTCGTGAATAAATAAATAAAATCTTAAAAAAAAAAAAAAACCCTAAATCTAGATTAATCCACAATCTAGAATAAAGTTTGCTATTTTAACATATTTCTTTCTAGATTTTTTCTTGGCAGATTTGTTTCATATAGTTGATATTATATCTAGTTTTCTATCCAGCTTTTCCACTTACTATTATAAGCACTTTCCCATCTCATAAGTGTCTCTCAAACACATCATTTATAATAGCTGCATTCGTCATTATTTATGGAACATATTTAGTTAAGCTTTCCCTGACTGTTGAATATTTAGATTGTTTCCAAATTTTCTGTGCTATAAATAATGCTGCAGTCAATGTTCGTTTACAAAGATCTTTTGACCCAGCTTTGATTCCCCATCCTCCACCCACTTTGGAAAAATAATTTCATTTAATCTCACTTCTGTTGGTTCTTACTAGGTACCAACAGAGGGTAATCTAATTTCTAAATTCTATTGAGTACCTTGTCATCCTTATACTCATTACATCAATTCTTTTTCAAATTTTTTGGTACTCAAAGACGCATAATTGCCAGTTTGTGATCAGCGTAAGATACATTTTTGCTTGTCTATCCTGTAAATAGTAGTAGAAACTCCATGAAGTCAAGAGACTGTTTCATTTACTGCCGAATCTCCTGAATTTAGGATGGTGGAGGATGTAGTAGTCACTGTAAATACTTGTTGAATGAATGGATGAACCGGAGTAACACATTGAGTAAAGAAATGTGATGTCACTCTTCATGGTCTCATTATGGTAAATGTATTTTTCTGTTAACCTTTTCTTTTTTTCTCTGTTAACCTTTAAAAAATATTGAAAATAGCTCACAGCTACCCCCATTACATTTGCAGAGATACTCAGACTGGAAACACATATTTAGTGTAACCTCATAAAAAACTAGAATGACACTTTCATTTCACCATGGTGATTGAGCACACATGTTTATTTTTACCCTTCTTGAAACCTTACTCGAATGACAGTAAAGGAATTTAAAAAGGCATAGACTTACAAGGGTAGGGAGAGTGGGAAAGGAGATAATAGTTTGTAAAAAGACATTAGGAAAAGAGAATAAAAAGATATCAGGGAAGGACATAATAAATTATTAAATGGATCTATGAGTGGCAACTAGCCTTGCAGAACCAAAGAAAAGAAATGTAAGTCTTGTAGAGGAAGGAGCCAAGAAGAAACAAACCAAGCGGAGCTGTACTACCCTGGAGAGGCTCAGGGTTGGCAGCAGCAACTATCACAGAAGCTGAAGGCTTGGTTTGAAGTCATAGGCAAGTGGTTGGATCTTCCATCCCTTGGAATAACCAGGTGATGACTCCCCTTCCACCCATGCAGGAGACTGGAGATTTGCTCTCTGATTCTTATTTTTCTTTTTTTTAAAGAGAAGTTGGGGAGGGGCAAAGGAAGAAAGAGAAAATCTTAAGCAGGCTCCCTCTTCAGTGTGGAGCCTGATGTGGGGCTTGAGCTTATGATCCTGAGATTATGACATGAGTGGAAAATAAGAGTCAGACCCTCAACCAACTGAGCCACCCAGGTGCCCCTCTCTGATGACTTCATTTTTTTTTTCTCTCTCTCTCTGATGACTGCAAATCAGAGAGACAGGATTTAGGGATGCCAGCACAGGTTAGTAGGAGGTGACGTACCATTACCGTCTTTGACATAGTCACTGAAATATGAAAGTTTGTATGAAATTCAATTATTGTCAGATAGATTAAACTTCTGAGTAGGACTCAAGATAATAAACCTGAAAAGTGATAGTATGCCAAATAGGATCTCCAGGAGATGGGGATTTGAAATTCTCAGATTTGCACTGATGATTACATTATGAAGTAGTTCAAGTACTAAAAACTTTGAAAGAAAGTGAAAGGGAATCCAGAGACTAAAAAACTTCAGGTGAAATCAGTAAATAAAACGAAATTTCATATGAAACTGGGATATAATCAAATGAGAGGGAAAGTGCACCTCAATTTCAATGACTTTGATCTGTTACACTTTGCCCACTTCCATGGCCAAACTGGGGACTGCCATAATTTAGAATCATAGTCCTTCTGACATTGTAAATTCACATCTTTCATTCTTGGGCAGTATCTTATTCAATATTGAGTATTTAAAAAATAGCTTTGTAATTTTTTGAAATAATTCAGACATTGTTAAATAGTTTCAAATTCACAGAAAAATTGCAAGAATAGTACAGAGATTTCCCACATTCCCTTTACCCAAATTTGCAAATTTCAGCATTTTGCCACTTTTATCATGGTTGCTCTCCTATACTATAATCCTGTATTCTATAACATACATCATATGTGACATATATATGATAATGTTTATGTGTATGTTTTTTTTATGTGTATGATTTTTACTTGAAGCCTTTGAGAGTATGTTACATACTATTGTGGAACTTTATCCCTTAATACTTTGGTGTGTATTTTCTAGGAACAAAGATAGTCTTCTGTAAAATCTCTATGAAGTTTAACATAGATACACTATTTTCACCTAATTTTACCATGTGAAGTATAGCAGAACCTACCTTATATGGTGGAAAAGCACGTAGCAGAGAGCTTCACATGTAGTAAGAGCTCTATACATGTTCTCAGTCATTATTTGCCACGTCAGGCACTGTGCTCCACATTGGGGGAGCAATTAGATGTGGGCCTTGCCCTCTTAGAGATGGTATTACTGTAGAGGAGAGGAGCATAATAACATAATTATTTAACTATGTTTGGAATAAGTTGTCCAAAAAAGTTCCAGGTTCCAGAAGAGGAGCACTTAATTTTTTCTTCCTTCAGGGGCTTTGAGTGTGGCAGTCCCTTTTACTAGTTTTCAGCAAAAGGAATGCAAATTCAAAAGGCTGAAGCTATAAAGGAGCCTGGCTTACAGAGGCATTGAATGAGGGCGAGGGTACCTGGAGTGGAGTGACTTGGTGAGGAGCGATGGGAACTGAGGTTTGCAGGGTAGGCAGAGGCCAAGCCTATTTGATGACCAGGTTGGAGGGGGGTGGGTGCTGACCTCTGTTCAAGACGAAAAGGAAGCCATCAAAGCATTTTAAACAGGGAGATAACGTTGATGTTTTTAAAAGGTCACTTGCCGGGCCCCCTGGGTGGCTCAGTTGGTTAGGCATCTTACCTTGGGCTCAGATCATGATCCCCATGTGGGGCTCCCTACTCAGCAGGGAGCCTGCTTCTCCCTCTCCCTCTACCCTCTCTGCTCATGCTCTCTCTCTCAAATAAATAGAATCTTAAAAGGTCATTTACCTGTACTCTGGCAGATGGGAGCAGAGCAAGAGCAGCAGTCAGTGGTGATGGTATCTTGGACTAGGTAGCAGCAGAGGCAATGATGAAGAAAGTTTTAGAGTCTAGAGATTTTTTTATTTCTTTATGCTGGATGTTGGGATTTGGAGGACAGGGCTACAGATGAATTAACACCTCTTCATTTCAACTTCTGACTCCTCCTGGTCTCCACCTACATCCCCCCTTCGAATGGATGCCACCCTTGTGCTTCCATAGTACCGTGCTGAGCACTTGCACCGAGTGTTAGCACATCTCCTGTTAGAGTTTGCTGTAGCTGGTTGGTTTTCCTTTTAAATTGGAATATATTTGTACTAGGTGGTCAATAAACATTTGCTAAAGGAAAGCACAAATGAGAGCTAGATGAGGAGTAAATACAGTATGGCAGTTTAAACCAGGTGTCTTAGTGGTACAGGGTCTTTGGATCAAGTTGATTATAAAATGAGAATTCATTAAGAACTACTCTCTCCCCACATCCAAAAGAAAAAAAAAAAGGACGAATTAAGTTCTTGACTTTTTTTTAAAGAGTGTCTCTGGAATAGGTATTGGCAGTACTTGACACAAACAGAACAATGTTATTTGTACTTGTAGCTAATTAACCTTAGGGGCATTTCTTTACCTTCCTTGCTGTGTGTTTCATATAGTTCTCATGGTAAGGATTTCTCTTGGGACTTATTATTTCATTTTAATTTCTGTAGGTGAGGTTTTGAGCACCTAGTTCAATATATAAGACATCTTAGGTTTAGGTTTAGGAAAGAACTCAGCTGTACTATTTATTAAAAACTCCACTCTATAGAGATGCCTGGCTGGCTCAGTCATTAGAGCATGCAATTCTTGATCTCGGGGCTGTGAGTTCAAGTCTTGCATTGAACATAAAACTTAATTAAAAACAAAATACTCTACTCTGTAACCTTAGGTGATAGGACTTTTATATTGACTGTGACTGCTCCTTCTGTATTTGTTATCATTAGTTTCTTCTTTTGAAATTAAATGTAAGTTTTTGTTTGATTTTATTTTATTTAATTTTTTTTAAATTTTTATTTATTTATGATAGTCACACAGAGAGAGAGAGAGAGAGAGGCAGAGACATAGGTAGAGGGAGAAGCAGGCTCCATGCACCGGGAGCCCAACGTGGGATTCGATCCTGGGTCTCCAGGATCGCGCCCTGGGCCAAAGGCAGGCGCTAAACTGCTGCGCCACCCAGGGATCCCTTTGTTTGATTTTAAATTGGTGTGATAGCTGATTTTTAGTCTTGGCATTCCCATTTTGAAAAGCAAATATAATGTCAAATTGTTGCCTTTAATAGTGTCTAATGTGGAATTTTTAAAATTAATTTTTTAATTTTAATTCCAACAGAGTCACCATACAATGTTATATTAGCTTCAAGTGTACAAGATAGTGATTCAGCACTTCCATATGTCACTCTGTGCCCATCATGACAAGTACACTCCCTAATCCCCATCACCTGTTTCCCCCATCTCCCATTCACCTCCCCTCTGGTGACCATCAGTGTGTTCTCTATAGTTGAGTCTTGCTTCTTGATTGGACTCTTTTGTTTTTCCTTTGCTTAATTGTTTTGTTTCTTAAATTCCACATATCAGTGAAATCATTGTCTTTCTCTGACTGACCTATTTTGCTTTGCATCATACTGTCTAGTTCTATGTGGTTGCAAATAGCAAGATTTCATGCTTTTTAATGGTTGAATAATATTCCTGTGTGTGTGTATATCACATCTTTATTCATCTATTGATGGACACTTGGGCTGCTTCTGTAGTTTGGCTATTATAAATAATGCTGCAGTAAACAGGGGTGCATGTACCCTTTGAGTTAGTGTTTTTGTATTTTCTTTTTTTTTTCTTTTTTTATTTTGGGGATAAATATTCAGTAGTGTGGTTGCTGGGTTGTGTAGGGTATTCTATTTTTAACATTTTAAAGAACCTTCATACTGTTTTCCAGAGTGACTGCTCCAGTTTGCATTCCTACCAACAGAGCACAAGGGTTCCTTTTGCTCCACATCCTTGCCAACATGTGTTGTTTCTTGTGTTGTTGATTTTAGTCATTCTGACAGGTGTGAAATGATATCTCATTGTAGTTTTTGATTTATATTTCCCTGATGAGAAGTGATGTTGAGCCTCTCTTCATGTGTTTGTTGGCCATCTGGATGTCTTCTTTGGAGAAATGTCTGTTCATGTCGTCTGCCCATATTTAATTGGATTATATTTTTTGGGTGTTGAGTGGTATCAGTTCATTATATATTTTGAATACTACCCTTTATCATATATGTCATTTGCAAATATCTTCTTCCATTCACTAGGTTGTCTTTTAGTTTTGTTGATTGCTTCCTTCACGGTGCTTTTTATTTTGATAAAGTCCTGATAGTTTATATTTGTTTTTATTTCCCTTGCCTCAGGAGACATATCTAGAAAAATGTTACTACATCCAGTGTCAGAGAGATTACTACCTATGTTCTCTTCTAGGATTTTTATGGTTTCTAGGTTTCATGGTTTACATTTAGGTCCTTAATCCATCCTGAGTTTATTTTTGTGTATGGTGTAAGAAGGTGGTCCAGTTTCATTCTTTTGCATGTTGCTGTCCAGTTTCTGCAGCAGTTTGTTGAAAAGACTTTTTCCCATTGAATTTTCCCCCTTCCTTGAAGAATAATTGATCATATAAGTGTAGGTTTATTTCTGGGCTCTCTATTCTGTTCCATTGATCCACATGTCTGTTTTTTTGTGCCAGTTTCATACTGTTTTGATTACTACAGCTACTTATAATCTAACTTCATATTTCAGATTGTGATAACTCCAGTTTTCTTTTTCTTTTTTTTAAAGATTTTATTTATTTATTCATGAGAGAGAGAGAGAGAGAGGCAGAGACACAGGCAGAGGGAGAAGTGGGCGGAGGGAGAAGCATGCTCCATGCAGAGAGCCCGACACGGGACTTGATCCTGGGTCTCCAGGATCACGCCCTGGGCTGAAGGCGGCGCTAAATCGCTGAGCCACCCAGGCTGCCCTGTTTTTCTTTTTCAAGATTGCTTTTGCTATTTGGGGTCTTTTGTGATTCCAAAGAAATTTCAGGTCTGTTTGTTCTAGTTCTGTGAAAAATGTGCTGTTGGTATTTTGATAGGGATTCCATTAAATATGTAGATTGTTTGGGTAGTATAGACATTTTAACAATATTTGTTCTTCCAATCCATGAGCATGGAATGTCTTTCCATTTCTTTGGGTCCTCTTCAATTTCTTTCATCAATATTTTATAGTTTTCAGACTACAGTTCTTTCACCTGTTTGGTTAGTTTTATTCCTAGGTATCTTATTATTTTTGTGCATTTGTAAACGGGATTGTTCTCTTAATTTTTCTTTCTGCTGCTTTGTAATGTATAAAAATGCAAGAGATTTCTGCACATTGATTTTGTATCCTGTGACCTTACTGAACTCATTTATGAGTTCTCGTAATTTTTTGGTGGAGTCTTTATAGTTTTCTTCATATATAGTATCATATCATCTGTACATAGTGGAAGTTTTACTTCTTCCTTACCAATCCGAATGCCTTTTATTTCTTTTTGTTTAGTAGTACTTACTATGGGATTAAAGAGAAAAAGGAATTACTGTATAATGATATAACTTTCCTGTAAGTGGAATTTCACCAAATAAAATGGTTTTTATATTATATTGATATATTAGCTTAGTTATAGTTCTTTCATAATAAACAAGTCTTCTGTATGTTTTTATAACCTAATGGAGCAGGAATAACTAAAAAAATATAAAGAATGTATTTTTAAGGGCGTATGAAATATACACATTTATTTAATATTTTAAGGAGGATGATTTATTTTACCCACTACAAGAATTATAGTATTAAAATATATATAGTATTATCTAGTAATTACTTTAGTAATATATAGTATTATAGTGAAATAACTGATTTCAGTATGGTTTATGACTTCACATAAACTAAAGTTAATAATTCTGTGTGAAATTAAATTCTTGCCAGTTTTTCTTTCTGCGTGTTTCATGTAAATAAGTACAGGAAACTTAGTTTCTCTCAATCAAATCTATATACTTATTTTCCTGAGATACTAAGCAACTTCCCCAAATCAGAAAAACTTAGGAATGATAATGGGTAACTTTGATAGAATATTACTATAGTTCAGATAGTACGTTTCAAAATAACCTTGTGAGATATATTCTTGGTATTGTCCTTTTTACAGGTGAGGAAAACAGAGTATCTGAGCAGTTAAGTAACTTGTTCAAAAGGTTACAGTGCTATTAAGTGGTGGATCTTTAAACCCAGTCCGGCTCTAGCGTCTATGATCTTAACCAGTACACTGTATTGTACTTTAAAAATGGTGGCAAAATTTGTTCAAAGTAAGATGTTAATAAAGTTTTTTTTTTTTTTATTAACTAAAGCCTATACTTTACTCAGATTTCCTAAATTTTTACCTAATGTTCTTTTTCTGTTTCAGCAAACTATTTGGGATACCGTGTTACATTTAGTTGTCTCCTTAAGCTCTTCTTGGCTGTGGCAATTTCTTGGACTCCTTGTTTTCTCTGACCATTGTGACAGTTTTCAGGATTAGTGGTCCGCTGTTTTGTAGAATGCTCCTCTATTGGAATTTGTATGATGTTTTTCTCATGATTAAATCAGGGCTATAGGATTTGGGGAGGAAAACCGGAGGTAAAGTGCCATTTCCCTAACATTCATCAAAGGTACAGATTATCAATTTATGTCACTGTTGATGTTTATCTGGATCACTTGGCTGAGGTGTTGGGTTTTTCCTCTGTAAAGATACTCTTTTTTTCCTCCTCCCCAGACTACTCTTTGGAAGAAAGTCACTGTGCAAAGCTCATACTTACAGAGTGGGGAGTTATGCTCTGCCTCCTTGAGGGTAGAGAATTTACATGAATTATTTGAAATTGTTCTGCACAAGAGATTTGTCTCTTCTGTTTATCTGTTTACTCAGCCACTTATATATGTCAGTAGAGACTCATGGGTATTTATTTTATACTCTGGGTTATAATCTGATACTATTTTATTTTGTTGCTCAAATAGTTCAAATTTTGGCCGTTGGGGGCTCTTTCATTTGGCTCCTGTGTCCCTTTGATATAGTACCATCAATGTCTTTTCTTCTTCTTTTTTTTTTTTTTTTAGATTTATTTATTTATTTGAACGAGAGTATGAGAGAAGGGGCAGAGGGAGACGGAGACTCTCAAGCAGACTGCCCACTGAGCCCAGAGCCCAACGCGGGGCTCGATCCCAGGACCCTAAGATTGTACCTGAGCCAAAATCAAGAGTCAGACACTTAATTGACTGAGCCGCCCAGGTACCCCTGTAATTTGTTTTGTTTTTTAAGCATTTCCTTATTTTCTGGCAACAAGATACTTGAGGTTCATCCTTATATTTCTCTCTCTCTCTCTCTTTTTTTTAAAGATTTTATTTATTTACTCATGAGAGATGCAGAGAGAAGGCAGAGACATAGGCAGAGGGAGAAACAGACTCCCCACAGGAGCCTGATGTGGGATTTGATCCTGGAACTCCAGGATCACACCCTGAGCCAAAAGCAGATGCTCAACCACTGAGCCATCCAGGTGTCCCCATCCTTTATATTTTTTGCCCTAGTCCTAGAACCAGTCATTTCTCAAAGAGCCTTAGTTCTTTTTTTTTGGAGAATGGTGTTAGAAACCGATTGGGTGGTAGGCTTGCTCACTGTTACTGGAATGTTATTGCTTCTAGGTGCTCCCTGCTGACAAATCAATAAAATATGTGTTCCCACTAACTTGTGTATATATACATATCTATAAAGACTTATCTATGTAGCCATCAGTATCCACATTTAGCTGAACATGAGTTCATAACGATTATCTCCAGCTCCAATCCATTGTTAAATGGATCATTCTAACCTGCCATTGCTTATCAGTAAATTTCCACTCTGGCAGTGAGAAACCTGGCTTCCACCACACTCTTAACATTTACTGTATTGTTCAGTTCTAGTATACATGTATGGCAGGGTCAGAGTTTTTAACTCTTACCCCTGTGGAAAACTTATCAACCAGAGCGCAGTGCTTATGTGCAGTTCATTTTGTCTTTAATCTTACATTCCCACTCATTTCCTTTTTTAACATATATATATTTTTAAATTTTTATTTATTTATGATAGTCACACAGAGAGAGAGAGAGAGGCAGAGACACAGCCAGAGGGAGAAGCAGGCTCCATGCACTGGGAGCCCGACGTGGGATTTGATCCCGGGTCTCCAGGATCGCGCCCTGGGCCAAAGGCAGGCACCAAACCGCTGCGCCACCCAGGGATCCCCTTTTCCCACTCATTTCCAAAGTAACTTAAGTTGGCATGTTCCCCTCTCCCCATCTCCTTCAGTGAGATTGTTTCATACATTTGTCATACAGGTAGTTTCTTTTGTCACTGTCTGCATCCCATCTTGGGGCTGCTTTGATTTCCTAAATGATTTTCATTTTAATTGACACACCTTAAGGTTCACTCTTTGTTCTCTGGGTTTTGACAAATGCAATGTTATATGTATCTTTTGGGATAGTATTATAAATATAGGTTCACCACCCTAAAGAATTCCATCACATATTCAATTATCTTTTCCTGCCTCACACCCTTGACAGCTACTCAACTTTTTCCTGCCTCTATAGTGTTGATTTTCCAGAATGTCATATAATTGAAATCATATTGTGTGTAGCCTTTTCACACTGGCTGTTAGCAATATGCAGGGTTTCTACATGTCTTTTCAGGGCTTGATTGTTCTTTTTTTTTTTTAACATTTTATTTATTTATTCATGAGAAACAGAGACAGAGAGGTAGAGACACAGGCAGAGGGAGAAGCAGGCTCCATGCAGGGACTCCGACGTGGGACTTTGATCCCAGGTCTCCAGGATCATATCCTGGGCCGAAGGCAGCACTAAACCGCTGAGCTACCCAGGCTGCCCTGATTGTTCTTTTTAATCCCTGAATAATATAATGCATAGATGGGTCACCTACTGAAAGGCATCCATTCACCTACTGAAGGGCACCTTGGTTACTTCCAAATTTTGGCAATTATAAGTAAAGCTTCTATAAACATTGAAGTGCAGGTTTTGTGAGGACAAAAGTTTTCAACTCATTTGAGTAAATATCAAGGAGTGTGACTGATGGGTCATATATGTTAAGACTGTGTTTACCTTTGTAAGAAACTGCCAAACTGTCTTCCAAAGTGGCTACATCATTTTGCATTCTCATAGGCAATGTTGAGATTTCCTATTGCTTTACATCTTTGCTAGCATTTGGTTTTACAAGTTTCTTGGATTTTAGCTATTCTAATAGGTGAGTAGTGATACCTCATTGTTGTTTTAATTTTCAGTTCCTTAATGACATATGATGTTGAGCATCTTTTCATATATTTATTTGCCATCTACGTGTCTACGTGATGTATCTGCTCACAACTTTTGCTTGTTCCCCACCCCAGCTTTAGTGAGGTTTAATTGACAAAAAAAAAAAAAAAAGATATTTAAAGTGTGCATTGAGATGATTCGATATATGTATACGTTGTGAAAGGATATTTCTCATCTAGTCAGTGAACAAAATTAGCCCCTTACACATGTGTGTATCTGTGTGTACATGTAGTGAGAATGCCTATTTTTTCCCCAAAGGTTTATTTATTTATTAGAGAGTACACACAGGATGGGGGATAGAGGGAGAGGGAGAGAAATCCTCAAGCAGATTCCCCACTAAGTGCAGAGCCCCATGTGGGGCTCCATCTCAGGACTCTAAGATCATGACCTGAGGCAAAATTAAGAGTCAGATGCCTGATTGACTGAGCCACCCAAGTGCTCTGAGAACGCTTATTGCTAAGCATTGGGTTGTTAGTTTCCTTCTTGTTGAGTTAATAAAATAATTTGAATAGACCATTTCTTTTTAGTATTAATATTTCTGATTATCATTCTGGTTGCATCTATTGAGCACTTGTTTACTATGAACCAACTTTATGGTTGGTTCCTTTTTTTTTAATGGCAGTCCTTTTATACATTATTACATTTATCTTCATAATAACTCGATGAGGTATTATTCTCACTTTACACATGGAAAAATAGGCTAGTGGGAGGCTGGGCCTCTTTGGTCAGGATTATCCTATCACCTTCTATTTAAACTTTTAATGTTCCAAATTTATGGAAAATTATGTAAACATTTTAACATTGATTTAAAATCGGTAAACTAGGGGGATCCCTGGGTGGCTTAGTGGTTTGGCACCTGCCTTTGCCTCAGGGTGTGATCCTGGAGTCCTAGGATCCAGTCCCACATCGGGCTCCCTGCATGGAGCCTGCTTCTCCCTCTGCCTGTGTCTCTGCCTCTCTCTGTGTGTCTCTCATGAATAAATAAGTAAAATCTTAAAAAAAAAAATAAAATCAGTAAACTAGAACCCATGAGGAAACTATGTTTTTTTCTTCACATTTGGTGCCTTTCAAGTCATTTTCATGTAATTTGTAGAAAAAAAGGGGAGATTTTTTTTCTGGTTTTCATGGTGCAGAAAGTAAAAGAGGTTATGAAAATTAACTTTCTGGACTGATTAATTTAAGAAGACAATTGGTTGGTTTTCATAGAAGGCCTTTCACATTTTGTAACTGTGTGTTTCAGACCAAAGCAAAAACAGAGATAGGAAAATCTGATGGGGAGCTGAAAACTGCAATAAGCTTTCTTCTAAACCATAAAATGTAGTTGACAGACATCTTTTTATAGACATGTCTGTGATTGCACACTTTTTTTAGGCTTGAAAATTTTTTCATCGAGGAAAACCTTTCTGTAAAATTTATAAAAGCTGTTTACAGTAAAATAGCAAACTATAACAAGACAGAAACCTACCCAACTCACTTTGGAGCTCTTTTGGACCACATTTCCATAAAAGTGTAGACAACAGCCCCAGTAGAACACAATGAAGCCTTTGTTTAGTGAGAAGTTTTTAAATACTACTTCCAAAATAATTTTCAAACCTGAATTCTTTATACAATTGAGCAAGTGACAAATGCAGATGAGACAGGGAAGGAAAAGGAAAACTAATCTGATTTAGCAAAATTTGTTAGACAGAAATCAAGGAGTTGGACACAGTCCTGTATTAGTTAATGGTTACTGTGCAACCAATTACCCCTAAACCTAGAAGCTTAAGCCACCAGACACCATTTCACACAATTTCCAGATGTAGTTTTAGTGGGTGATTCTGACTCAGATTTGCTTACAAGTCTGGGACTCAGTGACATGGCTGTTGGCAGGAAGCCTCAGTTCCTTAATGATTGTTTGCCAGAGGCCTCAATTTCTTGATATATAGGACTCTCCATCAGCCATTTGAGTGTCCTTACAACCTGGCATCTGGCAAAGAGAATCATCTGAGAGGTAGGGAGAAATATAGAGGTCAAGACAGAAGCCACAATATCTTCTATAACCTAATTTCAGAAGTGACATGCCATCATTTTTGCTGTATTTTATTGGTGATATAAACTAACACTGGTGTGATATTGGAAGTGACTGCACAAGAGTCATTGGGAACCATCTTGGAGGCTAGCTAGCACAGTCTTCCTTTGGCTCCCAATGATCTGCATCCCTCCCATATGTAGAGTACACTCACCCTCTTCCAAGGCCCACCAGAGTCTCATCCAATTATGGCATCAGTTAAAGTTCAGAATGTCATATCTAAATTGGGCCTAGGTGTGGATGAAATTCCTCAGCTGTGGCTACTTAAGTGTAGCCTCTTGAGTGGCTTCTCTTGAGCTGTAGACCTTTTAACTAAAGAGACAAGTTGTTTGCCACATACCACCCAGTATGCAATGGGAGAATAGGTAAAGAATAACCTCCATAGACACATCTACAAAAAAAGATGGAAAATTGGAGACACACAGGAGTTGAGTTACTGGTGCATAAAATCCAAGTGGGCAGATGTTGGAAGTTCTTGACTAGGACTTGGTTCTACTGTTCACAAATGATTCTTAGGTTGGCAAATTGAATTTAAATAAATTTTTTTTTAATGTTGGCAATTGAATTTAAATAAAATATTGAAAAAACCCCAAATGATTCTTGGTGGCTTTTAGCTCTTCTACCTGGACTCTTGGTTCTACCCTCTTTATCACTCTCTCCTTTGTGAGAAATAGTACATGTTTTCAGCTAAGCAGTTCTCTAAACCTGCTTCCTGCAGATGGAATTTTTGGGAGCCCAAAGACTTTTCATTTTGTACTGTCTCTGTCCTCTTTCGGTCCAAGCTCAAGGTGTCTCTGGAAATATAATCATCTTAGAATCTTCATGGGTTGCCTTTGAATTTTGTTGTCCTTTAGACAAAAGACCATACCCAACTTTTGAGACCAGCCATTCTCTCTCGGGCCTTTGCTGACACAGCCAAGAAACATGAAGCCCCACTATTTGATTGAAGCCATCTGTGGGACATGCCCTCAAACTCTTGAAATGTTTTTTTGCCGGTTTGAATGGTGCCCTCAGACACTATGTTTGATCTTTCTGAGATCCTAACAAAGGATTTTATAGCCACATACTCTGTTTCATGTTTAGACTGTGTTTTCCTGGCAGTGCCCCAAATTCAATCTTTGCCCAGAAGCCATTTCTTATCTTAGCATCTATTGCCATCTGGAGAGGCAGGGAATTTTCACAACTAGCAATTCCTGGCTCCTTTTTATTTAACAGGCTTTCCTTTGAATTATCTTCCTCCTCTTGAATTTTATCACATGCAAACCAGAAAGAACCAGGGAGCACCTTCAATACTTTTCCTAGAGATCCTTTCATCTAGACCAGGTTCATTAGGCATGTTCTCTACTTTCCATGTTAATAGGAATTTTTCTGTGATTCATAAAATGGGCCCCCCTTTGTAGTTGCCAATGTGATTTTCCTTACTTTCCTTTAAGCTCTACCAGCCTACTCAGAGGCCAGTACTACCGGACTCCAAATTTTTAGAGCTTGTTTGGTAGCATCTCACTTTCAGGTACCAAGATTCTGTATTACCTATCAGTGTTACCTATTAATTATTAGAGAGAGATAGAAGGGAACAGAGGGAGAGAGACAGTAAGACAAAAACCTAACATTAAAAGTGAAATACCATTACTTTTGCCATATTCTATTGTCACATGATGAGCCCTGGGATAATAGGAAAGGTTGTTTGCCATGTTCCTTCTGTCTTTAGGAATTCCATAGTCTAATGAGTATTTACTAGTGCCTACAGTTTCCAACCATTGTGTGAGACTGTCGCATACTATTCATATTGTATATACGCCCCTGAAAGGAGCTGCTACCTCTAGTTGAAGTTTAAGAGATCAAATAGCTTGTTCAAGAACTCACCAGAAAACACAGCTTTGAACCTAAGTTTGGGAAAAAATACTTGGGAGCCCAGGCCTTGGGTAAGACAGTGGATAAATATTCTATAGGATTATTGTTTTAAGCATAAATCTTCTTCAGTATACTTATGTTCAGCAGTAGCTATGCAACTTCATATGTGGACATCTTTGGCCAGTTATCTTTTCTTATAGTCCTTTCTCCTTGTAGCTTTGACCTCCTTTACCTGCCCTCTCTCATCCTCCTACCGATTTTGTTTCTCGTCACTTTCCATGGAGTCCTTGGAACTTCAGATTTAGTCCAATGTAAGCAAATGTCTTTACAAATACTCTTTTTATAGAACATTCCCCTCATCTCTTGTTCTCAATTAACTCTGGCTTTCTTTCTGGAACACCACTTCTTTGGTGCCACCTTGAGTAAGGGCTAGTCATTCTCCCGTGTCTTTTTGTCTTGATGTAATAAGTTGAATCAGCCCACTTCTACTTCCAAATTACTGCTCTTTCATACGAAGTTAATTAATTTTTTGACTGAGAGAGAGTGTAAGTGGAGAGAGGAGCAGATGAAGAGGGAGAGAGAGAATCTCAAGCAGGCTCCATATCCAGTGCAGAGCCCAGTGCAGGGCTCCATCTCCCAACCTGAGATCATGACCTGAGCCAAAACCAAAAGTCAGACACTTAATTGACTGAGCCATTCCAGGCACCCCTGCTTTTTCATTCTTATATGAAAATTCTTTTACTTTGAAATTTATCCCATCTTACCTCTTTTGTCACTGTCATTTATCATCTTCCTCTAACTTCAATTTGTTGATCAAAACTGTTGGTACTTCCTGAATAGTTTTCTCTTCATTTCAAATTCCACCATCATTCTGAGTTCAGTAACCAGGTAGACCACTCATCCAACACACTAGTTTCATAATTCCTTGTTCCTATCAACCTCAATGACCTTAACTCCCACTCCTTTTCAACATCCTATTCTGGCGAAATTGTACAAGCCACTTTGAAATGTTTACTCTTTCTTTGCATCAGCTGATCGCAATCTCCTAGATTTCCAGAGGTGCTCTGCTTCCTTATATATAAAATAGTTGCTGTTGGGGGCTCCTAGGTGGTTCAGTCGGATATGTGTCCAACTCTTGATTTTGGCTCAGGTCATGATTTTAGGCTTGTTATGTCGAGCCCCATGTGGGGCTCTGTGCTGGGCATGGAACCTGCTGAAGATTCTCTCTCCCTCGCCCTTTGCCCCTCCTCCCTACTGAAAAATAAATAAAATACACGCTATTTTTTTTTAAAGATTTATTTATTCAGAGAGAGAGAGAGAGAGAGAGAGAGAGAGAGGCAGAGACACAGGCAGAGGAAGAAGCAGGCTCCATGCAAGAAGCCCGACATGGGACTCAATCCCAGGTATCCAGGATCATGCCTTGGGCTGCAGGCAGCGCTAAACCGCTGTGCAACGGGGGCTGCCCTAAAATACATGCTATTAAATCTTACCAAGACTCTAGTTTTCGTGATCCTTCTCCTCTCTTCTCCACTCCCAATTTATCAAAACTGATTCTAGGAAAGAAAAGGAATTTATTAGATAATAGCAGGGAACTCACAAAACAGTCAAGAACCAAGGAGGTTCAGCACCTTGTACTACAGCTAAAGTAATGATATAAGGACAGTCTAGTTACTATGGCACTGCTGGTACCACTGCCCCTGGACCACTGCTGCTTCATTCTTACTGTTATTGCTTCCATCAGCCCCATAGGTAATTAAAAACTTGTCCCTCATTTTTGTATTATCTCCTTAAGATTCAAAATCCTGCAGAAGAACATCTGATTGAGCCTGGCTCACATGTCTGTTGCACCAGAGGACTGAGAGAGGGAAGACCTGGCCTCTTGGGCTCATGTAATGAGAGAGAGGACATTGTATTCTGCTAACATACCCGATAGGGTTGCCATCCAAATAGGAAGAGTCTTGGACCCCAAGTGCCAAAAAAGTGAAGAAGGAAAAGGAGAAGAAGGAGAAGAAGAAGAGAGAAAAAAAGGAGGAAAGGGAAGAGGAGAGGAAGGAGAGGCATCCATGGATGTCTCCTTTATAGTTCCCTACTGGCTTGGAGATGAGGGGCTGTCTGCTTAAAGCTGTCTGGTCCAATCTCAGCCTCCTTATTCTCAGTAGATGATCTTGCTTTGTATTTCAAAAATGGTAGTTATCAGGCCTGAACCCCCTCAGCTTGTTGCTTCTACCTTTAAACATATCTTCTTCAATACTCTCCTTTTCTGCTGCCCTTTAGTTATTTTAGTAAAAGAGCAGTTCCTGCTCTTGTTCAAGGCTTATTTTCTCATTTGTATTCATGATGTCATCCACTCTTGTCTTCTCTAGGACTTTTCTTTTTTTTTAATTAAGCCTTCCTTCTCTCTCTCTCTCTTATAAAAAAATTTCAAGTAATCTCTACACCTAACATGGGGCTCAAACCCATGAGCCCAAGATCTGGAGTCACATGCTCCACTGACTGAGCCAGCCAGATGTCCCCCTTCTCTTTGTTAAGATTAGTAATTAATATCTCTCTTATATTAGACATTGTTGAATCCTAGAGATATAAAGATGAATTTGATGTAGTTTTGAGGGATTTAATATTTAGTAGGGGAAACAGACACAAAGAATAGGTTGTAGTGTAATTATTTAACCATAATCAAAATTATTTGTGTCATTTGTTTACTCTCTGGTTATCCATTAGGTTGTCAACATATCTTTGTTCTCTGCTGTGTCTTCAGTGTCTGGTACATTGTTGGTCCTCAATAAACATTATTGCATAAACGATGAGTGGGGAGCACAGGGTGCTAGGAATCACAGAGGATGGGTAGTTGGCCCCACCGAGAGAACGAAAGAAGGAAGATTGGAAGTGGGAGGAGTACAGAAGTTTGGTGTGGAGGAAGCTACAGGAGCAGCATCCTCAAGGCTTAAGGTCAGCAGGGGAAAAATGAGAGTACCAGGCAGAGAGTGGAGCAGGAACAACAGTGGGGAGTGAGGAGGAGGTGGGTGGCTTGAGCAGTTAGGTGTTAGTTATTAGCAGTTAACATTTATGGAGTGTTTACATACATATTCTAAGTATTTTATATACATTATCTCATTTAATACAATTCTGTAAGGTATTATTCCCATTTTAGAGAGGAAAAATCACTTCACTTCTTAGGGAAACTAAATGACTTGCACAAAGCCACTCAGCCTGTAAAGGTTAGATTAGAGCAGGGATTTATTTTGGGTTCTTTCTGGCTGCAAAGCCTAGTGTTCCTTAAAATTACCCTGTTATATGAATGTAGTGGTTCTCAAACTTGGCTGCTCATTGTATCTCCAAAGCGCTTTGTAAAAATACAGATTCCTGGCTCTGCCCAGGATACTAAATCTGAATTTCCAGGGGGGCAGAACTTACAGATATTGTTACCAAGCTCTTGGATATTAACTAGCCTGGTCCTGGTTCTCTCATCCTTGAGAATCACCGCATCTGGGGTCAAGAACAAGGTCATGGATTAGACCACGGAGATCTAGTATTCCTCAGGGTCTTTGACTTTATCCTGCAGGTAATGGGGGAATTTCTGAAGGATTTTAGCTGGGAAGTGATGTAATCAGATACACATTTTTGCACACCACTTTGGCAACAATGAGAAGGATGAAGTTGAAGGCACAAGATCGCAAGCAATAAGAACATTTATCTTTAGATTTCTGCCTTAACTGATTCCTTCCTTTTTGCCCACAAACATTCTCAAATCTCTACATTTTTTTTCTCTTAGTCTTGCCAGTCTTCCAATTATGTGAGTTTCCTCTTTTTTCTTGTTAAGTTCTTAAAAGAAACACTGTACTCAATGCCAGGTTTCTGTCAGGTCAAGAAATACTACTTTGCATGTTCTTCATTACTGCCTCACCCTTAACAACCCAGCTTTTACCCCATTATCCTGTGCTTTCTCCAAGGTCATCTTCTATTCAATAAATACTTACTGAATGTTATTTGCCAGCATGGTCTTTTCCTAGATTTTGGGTTGAAATGATAATACCTGGGATCTAAGAAAGGGATCTGAAGGAATAGAGAGAATGGGCCAGCGGCAGAGTCATCAGTCAACAAAGTGTTCTTGTGCCAGCCTGTTCCAGAACAAGTGGCATGAGCAGATGGCCCACATGCAGTCATAAGCCAGAGGAACCTCTATCTGAAGATGGATGAAGGGTCTGATGGGAAATTGCTTTCATTTTGAATAGGCTGAGCTTGAGGAGGTGAGATTTATAGTAGAAATATAGGACTGTCACTTGGATGAGAAAGGATGTAAAGCTAGACAAATAGATGTGTGTTGTAACATGAAGTGGTAAGACTCAGTGCATTATGCATTAAATTTGCAAAATGCTTTTATAATAATTTGTATCTTTGTGTTTTTTTAATCTTTGTGGTTTATATCTTGAAACATTCTTCTGCTAGAGGAATGGCAAATATGTCACGAGGGGTTTAGTTTCTCTTGATGTATTAGTTTAAAATGACACAGGGATTCAATTTGACTTTTGGATTTGGATCATAATTGTATGAGAACCTCCAAAATGGTTGCATTTTACTAGAATAAAAAAGTGCTGTCTCTTTTGCATATTTTATGTACTCCTTCCCCCCATTTTCTATGTTTTTAATTCAAGCTGTATGTCCTACATTTTATTTTTTCTCTTCACTCTGTTTTTCTTTTTATTGCGTTATTCCCCACTAACTTGTCTCAATAAAGAATAAAAATCAACCTCTTTTGTTTGTTAAAGTTTTACATCAAGTTTTTACTGTTTTTGGTTTGTTTGTTTTTTGTTATTTTTATGAAATGTTTCCTGAAGCTGGGGAAGCAGAAATATAATCTGACTTGTTTGCAAACCTCATGTCTGCGTAGAACTCTTCAGTATCATTGCGTGACCTATAATTCTTAAGACCTTATGAGAAGAACATATTGAAAATAGGCCATAAAACTGGCCACAGTTGGGGCAATTATCTTTAGTTGGAAACAAAAATTAAGGATGCGCAAGTCCTATTTTATTATGTGCCATATAGTTAATGTAAAATTAAGCAATTCTTTGTCCTTTTTTTTTTTTTTTTAAAACTACTGTATATGAGTATTAGGAAACTTATAAACATATCAAAGATTCAAAGTTTTTTATGAAGAATTATATATCAATCTTTTTTTTTTTAAAGATTTATTTATTTATTTATTCAGAGAGAGAGAGACAGAGAGGCAAAGAGAGACACAGGCAGAGGGAGAAGCAGGCTCCATGCAGGGAGCCCGACGTGGGACTCTATCCTGGGTCTCCAGGATCACACCCCAGCTGCAGGCGGCGCTAAACCTCTGCACCACCGGGGCTGCCCCATATATATCAATCTTAAATGTAAACTCTGTTATATGATATTTATAATCCAAGCAGTTTTTTCAAAGCAGTGAGAAGCAGTGTAATGTAGTTAAAAGAATAGAATCTTTGAAGCCATACACACTTGTGTTTGAATCTTCAATTTTCCACTTACTAGGTATTTGTCAAGTCACTTGTCTGACTTTCTAGGCCTCAGTAGCCTCATCTGTGAGGTAAGGATATTAACAGCTAATCCAGATGATATTTGTGAGAAATAACAACAGCAGCTTCCATCCATGAGCATTTCTATGTGCCAGGGTCACTGCATACATTCTTTTAATCCTCACAACAACCTTGCAAGGTAGCTGCTAGTATTATTGTTATTGTTATCCTGACATTATAGATGAGGCAGCTAAGATTTAGGGAGATTGGTAATTTGCTAAAACTAATGAGAGTTTGAGTATTCCAGGCACCTGGGTGACCCAGTTGGTTAAGTGTCCTACTCTTGATCTCACTTCAGGTTTTGCTCTCAGGGTTGTGAGTTCAAGCCCTGCGTTGGGCTCCATGCTGCTGTAGAGCCTACTTAAAAAAAATTTTTTTTAAAGTTTAAGTATTCAATCAGTTTTGTTTTGTTTTGTTTTGTTTTTTTGGTGGGGGGGTTGTAGAGATTCAATCAGTTTTGTCTGACTTCAGAACTTTAGCTTTTAAATGTAATCATCCCAGATGTCACACTTTAATCTTGTGTCTGGCATGCAATACAAGTATTAAATTGGTTTGTTCAGGCCCGTTCCCCACACCCATCCTGGAAATGAAGCTGATATGCCCATCTTTCACATTTTAGGATACAAAGTAAAGGCGATCTCCAAGTTACAATTTCCGAATTTAACATAAGAAAAATAGCTTATGTCTTTAAGTTATTGCCAGGCACTATGTGCCAAGCACTTTATGTATAATGTTTAATGTCACAGGGGCCTTAGAGTAAGGTAACTATCATTAGCATCATTTGACAGATTGGAGACTCAGGCACAGCAAGATTGAGTAACGTGCACAAGATCACACAGCACCTGGCAAAGCTGGGATCTGAGCAGAGTCTCCAGTATATGGGTCACATTATTTCTGTATGTTTCATAGAGCATAGTGGCTTGTGGCTGCTCAGCAAATATTCATTAATTGAGTAAAGGAATGAATGAACTCATGAATGAAGCAAACATGACCTCTCTTACCGTAACTTCTCACACCAGGCCTTCCATTAATGACTAACTTACTCTGGTACCACCATGTGAAATGATCTGAGCTACTTTTTCTTTCCTATGATTCTCTTTCCTTTTTCCACTCAAGACTTATGTAATATCTGTATCCAGGTTCCCACAGATGGCTAAATACAGTGGTGTGTGTCTCTTCTTGCCTGGCTCTAGAGAACGAGGCTGGAAACTTGCCCTGGGCTGTCGTGGGCAGTGCTTCGTGGGTATTCACACTGTTGAGCATCCATGTGCTTTATTCATTTATTTTCTTATCATTTGATCATTCATATAACAAATTTTATTGAGCACTAAGTACTCGCTATGTGTCTGCTTTGATGCTTAGGATGCTATGTATCCTAGGGACACAAGAGTGTTGAGAACAGATGAGGCCTCTGACTTAATCGAATTTACAGTCTAATGGTGGTGGGGGAAGGGACCGCTCAAGCAATTAGGATGCTTTGGGAAGCAGAGGGTGCAGTGGGGATGCATTCATCCCCTCTTTTGGATCACTGTAGGAATCTCCTAATGATCTCTGCCTCCAGCTGAGTTACCCTCATAGCAGCAAGAGTGGTCTTCCTTGATTAAAAATCTAGCTAAATACTACCTGCTTTGTAAATCTTCAGTTGATATCTGTTGCCCTTAGGATAAAATTCAAATTCCTTTCATGTGTCTCACACACAAAAAAGACCCCGTCCCTACTTTGCATTCTGTCTTATAGCTATGTCTCAATATAAGGTTGTTTAGGAGCCCAAGCTTGAACTTTTCATCATGTTTTTTAGTTTCTTTTTTGAAACTGCATTGTGGTACAATTTTGCTTTTTATAATTTAGAACTATTAAGGAAGAGAAAAAATTGGTCAAGTAAATGTAAAGGATATAACTTTTTAAAAGATTTATTTATTTTTGAGAGAGAGAGAGTGAGCAAGCAAGCACAAGAGTAGGGAGAGGAGCAGAGGAAGAGGGATAGAGAATCCTAAGGCAGACTCCCTGCTAAGTGTGGAGCCCCATGCAGGGCTCAATTCCAGGACCCTGAGACATGACCTGAGCCAAAATCAGGAGCCAACTGCTTCACTGACTGATCCACCCAGGCACCCCTAAAGGATATAATTTTTAAAAGCACACTTAATTCGGATGCCTGGGTGGCTCAGTGGTTGAGTGTCTGCCTTTGGCTCTCAGGTCATGATCCCAAGGTCCTGGGATTGAGTCCTGAATCAAACTCCCAGCAGGGAGCCTGCTTCTCCCTCTGCCTATGTCTCTGCCTCTCTCTCTCTGTTTCTCTCATGAATAAATAAATAAAACCTTTAAAAAATAAATAAAAGCACACTTAATTAGTACCTTGTAAGCATCCCCCACCATGAATGCAGAGGGAAGGGGGGGTACACAATAATCAGTAAGTGTTCCTGTTTATTAACACTCTCAAAAAATACTTTTAAGATTCTTATTTTATCAAAAATAGATAAACCTTCAGTCAGTCTACAGTAGACTTAAACATTTATAAAATAGTCTGAAATGAGGCATACATCGCAGCAGTTCTTTTATAAACTTACGTGCTTGTTAACTGATATTTCTGGTATAATTTCACCATCTGACCATCTTGTAAAAGTGCTTATTTCCACATATGGTCATTCCATTTTTTGCTAAATGGGCATTCTATAAAAAGTAACATTTTCTAGAACACCTGCTGAACATGACTCTGTGAAATTTAATATGTTATTGCTAATATTTCCCCTCAAGCTTGGCAAAATTGCATATACCTTACTGAAAACTTACATATTCATTTCAGCTCTATTTAATTTTGAGATAACACTTCTGGTATTGAATTAGATGTAACCATGAGTTAAATTGACAGAATTACTTGGGTTACCAGTCATTTTCTCACATGTATGAAGGTTGTGGTTTAAACATGTTCTGTGGCCCTACGACCCAGCAATTGCACTGTTGGGGATTTACCCCAAAGATTCAGATGCAATGAAACGTCGGGACACCTGCACCCCGATGTTTCTATCAGCAATGGCCACAATAGCCAAACTGTGGAAGGAGCCTCGGTGTCCATCGAAAGATGAATGGATAAAGAAGATGTGGTTTATGTATACAATGGAATATTACTCAGCAATTAGAAACGACAAATACCCACCATTTGCTTCAACGTGGATGGAACTGGAGGGTATTATGCTGAGTGAAATAAGTCAATCGGAGAAGGACAAACAGTGTATGTTCTCATTCATTTGGGGAATATAAATAATAGTGAAAGGGGATATAAAGGAAGGGAGAAGAAATGTTGGGAAATATCAGGAAGGGAGACAGAACATAAAGACTCCTAACTCGGGGAAACGAACTAGGGGTGGTGGAAGGGGAGGAGGGCGGGTGTTGGAGGGGAATGGGTGACGGGCACTGAGGTGGACACTTGACGGGATGAGCACTGGGTGTTTTTCTGTATGTTGGTAAATTGAACACCAATAAAAATTAATTTAAAAAAAAAAAACATGTTCTGTGGCAAGAAATTATTTCCAGAGCACATTTATTAATTACGGCTTTATTTCTGTTAACATGTTATAACTTAACAAGAGTTAAGTATACGTAAGACTGTGCCTTGTGAAGAGGGACTGAGTATGGATTTTTAAAAATTTGTTAAGGCTTCAGTAAGCACATTTTTCATTAATGGTGGTTATAGTCAATACAGTGCTTTTTAAAAACAGAAACAAGTAATTAGTCTTTAGAGTAGAGAACAATAAACCAAACCCCAATCCATGACCGCATAAGCATGTTTCAGAAAGGATCCTTTCATTGGTTTTTAAGGGCTAAATGACTCTAAATTCTTGTTCCACTTAGATTCTGTGGTTTTTAATTGCTCTTTTTCCTCTACTGACCTGTGTTATCAGCCAAACACTTCATGGAAGTTTCTCAAAATGTGTATAAAATCTTAATTTGTTGTGTATTAATAAATAATGAAGATATAGTGGACCACAGTTAGTACCAATTTATATATACACAGAGAAAAACACTTTGATTACCAAAATACTTGTAAAAATTAGTGGTAACACATTTAATCACATCTCATTTCATTCTTTTTTTTTTTTTTAATTTATGATAGTCACACACAGAGAGAGAAAAAGAGGCAGAGACACAGGCAGAGGGAGAAGCAGGCTCCATGCACCGGGAGCCCGACGTGGGACTCGATCCCGGGTCTCCAGGATCGTGCCCTGGGCCAAAGGCAGGCGCTAAACCACTGCGCCACCCAGGGATCCCATCTCATTTCATTCTAATAAACTTGTAGATAAAAATATATTTCTTTTTTTTTTTAAATATATTTCTTAAAATAGAATAATTCCTCAAGTACTTCATTTGTTATATTTTAATAATACTCAAGATTTTTTCTAGATCAAAGCTACTTTTTCATTAAATATTTAAAAATAAGATGCATTTTTAATTATTAGTATGAAATGTCACTTTGAGCAGTGTAAGTTGCCAAATACATTTTGCAAACATTCTCATCCATTATTGGAAAGACATACTGTTTTGCTTTATTTGAATAGTTTATATTTTTACTGACAACAATGGAACTTTCTAAAGCTTTCATTAGGTTAACATGAAAATATATTAATATGTTAATATAGCTTTCTGACATGTTATCATGGTATTTTAGCCAAATACAAGGAGACCAGGTCTTATATTTTGGCAAGAATGTACACAATCAGGCTTTTTTCTTTAAACATGTTTTTATTTCTAGGTTTTATTTATTTATTGGAGAGACAGAGAATGATTGAGAGAGCATGAGCAGGGGGAGGGACAGACAGAGAAGAAGACTCCCTGCTTAGCAGGGAGCTGGGTATGGAGCTTGATCCCAGGACTCTGGTATCATGACATGAGCCAAATGCATAACCAGCTGAGCCACTCAGGTGCCTCAGGCTTTTTTCTTTTTATGACGAAAAATGTGGTTAAAGAAGTCATGGATACTTAAAAACAAAAATAACACTAGCCAGAAAAGACAAAAAGGGAAAAGCAATGCTTTAGTTTGCTTTTGGCTTGGTGGTTGGATTAACTACCTGGAACTTTCTCAGATATTGAACCAATCTTCTGTTCCTGGGGTTAATCCCATTTGATCATAGTGTACAATCCCTTTTATATGCAGCTGGATTTGGTACGACAGTATTGTGTTGAGAGATTTTTGTGTTTATACTTATAAGATATTTTGTTCTGTAGTTTTCTTTCTTTTTTAAGAGTATTTTTACCTTTTTTTTTTTTTAAAGATTTTATTTGAGAGAGGGCGAGCGAGCATGAGCAGGGGGAGGGGCAGAGGAAGAGGGAAAGCAGACTCCCCAATAAGCAGGGATCTCAATGCAGGACTCAATCCCAGCATCCTGGGATCATGAGCTGAGCTGAAGGTAGACGCTGCACAGACTGAGCCACCCGGGTGCCCTGGTCTGTACTTTTTTTCTGATGTCTTTGTTTTCTTGGATCAGGGCAATATTGACCTCATAATAAATTATTTGAAAGTGTTTCCTCCTCTTCATTTTTGGAAGAGTTTGTAAATGATTCAGGTTAATTCCTCTTTAATCTATGCACTTAGATGTGGCACCATATATATGATTATAGCCTAAACTTATGATTTGCAACATATGGCACAAAAATGTATTCTACATGATAAGTAGCATGATGGAGACGTGGTCTACAATATGGTATGTAGCTTTCTCTTTCAGTGTTGGAAAGGTAGTGTAGAATGCATGTAAAGAATTCTGATGAGATTATTTCTCAATTTACTGGTTCATTGCAGGGTAGCTAAGAACCTCTTGTTAAGCTGTCATACAGCAGTTTTTATTCAGAGCCAATATCTTTTGGCTGCAGGTATATTAACAGATGATGTAAGGGTGTGAAATAACGCCACCGTATTTATCAGATAGCACTTTGGAAAACTCTTCTCTATCTCTCCTACACTAAGGCTTTTAAGAATATTTCTGGCACTCAGTTACTACAATCCATACAGGTTTTCTGGTCAGTAGTTAAGCAATCTGATTTGGAAAAGTTAAGATTGGGAAAGGGAATGATCATAGACAGGGCTGATCAGCTTTAGGCTATTATTAATGCTTTAAAACAAACATTATATCACTATAATTTTTAAAAATATAACTACAAAATTTTAAGCAAACATTTTCATGTGAAGGATCACTTGCCAGAGAAGTAAATTTCTGGAAATCTACCACTGAGCTGCTAAGATGCTGCCAAATAAAATGTTTATTTTACAGGGATGTGTTCGGTTTAATGCCGATATATATATATTGCCATAATAAAATGGATTGCTTGGCCACTCTGCCCTAACAATAGGTAAAAAGCTGAACACATTGAAAAATTAACAATTCTCTTGGATTTGTGAGAGAGAAGACACAGGGCAAACTGCTGCCCCCAAGCCTGGAAAGACAGGTGAATACAGAGAGTCATGGCTTAGGACTCCAGGGCAGAGATGCACAAGCATAATCTGCTGTGGGAATGAGTGTTGGGGGAGGAAAACCTGAACTATAGTTGATGAAGTGTTGGAGGTACAATGTAGACAACTGTGAGAGTTAAAAACTCTAGGGGAACCCCACACTTTTATGAGTTTTACCTCCAGGAGCATAAGCTTGCAGTAAGAGGTGGGGAAAAGGAATCATTCTGAAATAGTCCAGACCACTCCATTCTTAACAAGAAGCTAGTTAATTAGAACCTAGCCTTTTGGGGTGTTATCAGAGCTTAAACTGATCTAAGGGAAATACCCAATTTTGGCTCACTCTAGCCATCTTGTCCCACTGTCCCACAATGGGAAAGGAAACAGCGGAGAAACTCTTATAAAGCTCACAGTCCAAAGGCTTTGGCTCACTAAAATACCTACTCAGAACACTCTCCCCATGCACACACCTTACCACTACATTCCTAAAGGCCTACTTATTGCAGTTCCTTTTATCTGGTACATCATATCCAGTTATAAAGAAAAAATTATAAGGCATCCTGAAAGGCAAAAAACCACCACTGGAAGAGACAGGACAAACATCAGAACAAGGTGGCAGGGATATTGGAATTGCTGTACAGGGAATTTTTTGAAAAACTGATTAATATACTAAGGGGTCTAAAATAATATACTAAGGGGTCTAATGGATGAACTAGACGGCATGCAAGAACAGATGGGCATATAAGCAGAGAGATGGAAATCCTAAGAATCAAAAACAAGTACTAGAAGATATCAAAAACACTGTAGCAGAAATGAAGAATGACTTCAGTGGGCTTTTTAGTAGACGTAAGGAAGGAAGAATCTCTAAGCTTGGGGATGTATCAATAAAAACTTAAAAAACAAAAGAAAAAGGACAATGACTGAAAAAAACCCAGAATATCTAAGGACAGTGGGGCAACTACAAAAGGTGTAATATATACATAATGGGAATATCAGAAGGAGAAGAAAGAAAGGACAGAAAAAATATTTGAAACAATAATGACTGAGAACTTCCCCTAAATAATGTCAGACACCAAACCACAGATCCAAGGAAGTTAGGGAATACCAAGCAGAATAAGTGTCAAGAAAACACACCTAGGCATATAGTTTTCAAACTACTGAAAATCAAAAATAAGGAAAAAATCCTGGAAGAAACCAGAGGTAAAAACACCTCACCCAGAGAGAAACAAAGATAAGAATTACATACAACTTCTCAGAAACCATGCAAGCAAGAAGAGAGTTGAATGAAATATTTTAAAGTGTTATGAGAAAACCCCCACCAACCAAGAATTCTTTATCCTGAGAAATTATGCTTCAGATAAATGAAAGAGAAATACTTTGTCAGACAAAAATTGAAAGAGTTTGTTTTTAGTAGATCTATGTTACAATCAAGAAATGTTAAAACAGGGCAGCCCTGGTGGCCCAGCAGTTTAGTGCTGCCTTCAGCCCGGGGTGTGATCCTGGAGACCTGGGTTCAAGTCCCACGTCAGCCTCCCTGCATGGAACCTGCTTCTCCCTCTGCCTGTGTCTCTGCCTCTCTCTCTCTCTCTCTCTCTCTCTCTCTCTCTCTGTGTCTGTCATGAATAAATAAATAAAATCTTAAAAAAAATGTTAAAACAAGTTCTTTAAAGAGAAGGTAAATGAAATAGGTGAGAAACTGATCTATATAAAAGCATTGAAGAAAAAAATAACTGAAGGTAAAAGAAAAATTTTATTTTTCATGTTCTTAATTGATTTAACAGATAAAATTTGTTCAAAATTGTCATAGCAACAATGTATTTGATTATGCTTATGTATATGTCTTCCATATGTATATATATGTGTGTTTATGTTTGCTTATATAAAGGTGAAAGAAATGACAGCAATGGTATAAGGGACAGGAGGGAGAAATTAGGATTTTTTTTTATTATGAGGTATTCACATTACCTGTGAAGTGGTAGTATTATTTGAAAGTGGGCTTGAATTAGCTGTACATTGCATACTCTAGGGCAACTACCAAAAAGAATTTAAGAAAAAGAAATACGACATATATACTGTGAAAGGATGGAACATGGAATCATAAAATGCTCACTTAAAACCACAAAAGGTGGGAAAAGAGTAAAAGACAAAAATATGAGCAAAAAACAAGGACAATAAGTAGAAAACAGCAAATATGGTAGCTATTAGCACAATATCAATATTCACTTTGAACATCAGTGGTCTAGATGTACCAATTAAAAGACAGAGATTGTCAAAGTGGATCAAAAAACAAGAACCAACTATATGTTATCTTCAAGAAACCCACTTTATATAAAAACACGTAGATTACAGTAAATAGATGGGGAATGTCTGGGTGGCTCAGTGGTTGAGCATCTGCCTTCGGCTCAGGGCGTGATCCTGGGGTTCAGGGATTGTGTCCCACATAGGGCTCCCTAAAGGGAGCCTGCTTCTCTCTCTGCCTGTGTCTCTGCCTCTCTCTGTGTGTCTCTCATGAATAAATAAATAAAATCTTTAAAAAAAAGTAAATAGAGGTAAAAAATATATCATGCTAACACAAATCAAAAGAAACTGGGGGATGCCTGGGTGGCTCAGCGGTTTGGCGCCTGCCTTCGGCTCAGGGAGTGATCCTGGAGCCCCGGGATCGAGTCCCACATTGGGCTCCCTGCATGGAGCCTACTTCTCACTCTCTGCCTGTGTCTCTGCCTCTATCTCTCATTAATAAATAAATAAAATCTTAAAAAAAAAAAAAAGAAACTGGAAGTGGCTATGTTAATTTCAGACAGGAAACTTGAAAGCAAATTTTCAGGGATAAAGCATATTACATTAATGATAAAGGGATCAATTCTCCAAGAAGACATAACAATCCTTAACATGTATATGCCTAAAAACAGAGTGTCAAAATGCATTAGGCAGCAACTAATACAGCTGCAGGGATAAATAGATAAATTGGGACACCTGGGTGGCTCAGTCAGTGAAACGCCTGCCTTAGGCTGAGGTCATGATCTCAGGGTCCTGGGATGGAGCCCCACGTTAGGCTCTGCACTCAGTGGGGAGTTTGCTTGGGGATATTCTCTCTCTCCCTCTGTCTCTCCATTCTCTCTCTCTCTCTCTCTCTCTCTCTCTGTTTCTCTGGAATGAATGAATATATCCTTTTTTTTTTTTTTTTTAAAGATTTAGATTTATTTATTTATTTATTTATTTATTTATTTATTTATTTATGATAGACATAGGAAGAGAGAGAGAGAGAGAGGCAGAGACACAGGAGGAGAGAGAAGCAGGCTCCATGCTGGGAGCCCGATGTGGGACTCGATCCTGGGACTCCAGGATCGTGCCCTGGGCCAAAGGCAGGCGCTAAACCGCTGAGCCACCCAGGGATCCCCTGAATATATCTTTTTTTTAAAAAAAGAAAAAAACCACATTCTGGGACATAAAGCATATCTTAACAAATGTAAAAGAATAGAAATCATACAATGTCTGCTCTCATGCCACAATGGAATTAAGCTAGAAATTAATAATAATAGAATAATGGGCAGATTTCCCAAATATGTGGAGATTAAACAACTTGTAAATAATGCATGAGTTAAAGAAGAAATAATAAAGAGAAATCTTAAAGTATTTTGAACTAAGTGAAAAATACAGTTTATCAGAATACACACTTATAGGAGATGCAGTGAAAGTAGTGCTGAGAGAGAAATATATAGCACTGAATTAGCATATATTAGAAAAGAAGAAAGATCTAAAGTTAATCTTCTCAGTTTCTAAGGAAACTAAAAAAAGAACATATTAAATCCAATAAGAAGAAAAGAAATAATAGGAATTAAAGCAGAAATCAATAAGGAAATAAGTAGAGAAAATAAAAAAAAAACAAGAGCTTGTTCTTTGAAAAGATCAATAAAATCAGTAAATCTTTAGCAAGGCTAATTAAGAAGGAGTGAAAAATAAAATTACAATATCACAGATAAAAAGGGAAATCACAACAGATCCATGGAAATTAAAAAGATAAAAAGATAAAAATTAAAAACATAAAAAGATTATAAACCGTTCTGTGTCCACAGATTTAATAACTTAGTTGAAATGGATCAGTTCCTTGGAAGACACAAACCGTCAAAATTCACCCAGGAAAAAATAGACAATCTGGATGGGCCTATATCTAAATAACAAGTTTCCAAAACACAAAGTACCAGGCCTAGATTGTATTCTCTGATTTGTTCTACCAAACATTTAAGGAAGAATTTGTATCAATTCTCTACAATCTTTTTCGGAGACTGAAAGCAGAGGGAATACTTCCTCTTTATATGATGCCAGCAGTACCCTAATACCAAAACCAGGTCATGACAAGAGAAGAAAAACTATAGAACTCTGATGAACACAGATGCAAAAACCTTAACAAAATAGTAGCAAATTAAATTCAGCAATGTGCAAAGAGAATTATACAACATGACCCAAGTATGCAAGGCCAGTTCAGTATTTGAAAATCAATTAATGTAATTCTTTACATCAACAGACTAAAAAAGAAAAATCTTATGATCATGTCAGTAGGTGCAGAAACAGTGTTTGAAAACCAATACCAGGACGCATGAGTGGCTCAGTGGTTGAGTGTCTGCCTTCGGGTCAGGAAATGATCGTGGAGTTCTGGGATGGAGCGCCTTATAGGGCTCCTTGCATGGAGCCTGCTTCTCGTCCTCTCTTTGTCTCTCATGAATAAATAAATAAAATCTTAAAAAAAAAAAAAAAGAAAACCAACACCTATTCATGATAAAAAATACTCTTGGGTGCCTGGCTTAGTTAAGCATTCCACTCTTGGTTTTGGCTCAGGTTGTGCGATCAAGCCCTGAGTTGGACTCTGTGCTCAGTGGGAAGTCAGCTTGAAGATTCTCTCCCTCTGCTTGCTCTTGAGCTGTTTCTCTAAAGTAAGTAAATCTTAAAAAAACAAAATAAAAAAACACCTCTCAGTAAACTAGGAATAGAGGGAAATTTCTTCCACTTGATAAAGAATATCTACAAAAACGTACAACTAACATCATACTTAATGGTGAGAAACTCAAGGTTTTCCCACTAAGATCAGGAACAAGGCAAGTGTCCCCTCTTACCACTCTTTTTTAACATGTGCACTGTATGTACCAGTGCTACTGTCTGAATGTTTGGATCCCCCCAAGATTCACATGTTGAAATCCCACCTCTCAAAGGTGATGGTATTAGTAGGGAGGGTCTTTGGGACGTGACTAGGTCATGAGGGGGGAGCCCTCATAAATGGGGTTAGTGCTCTTATATAAGAGACTCTTTGGAGCTCTCTAGCCCCTTCTACCACATGAGGACACAATGAGAAGTGTGTAACCTGGAGGAGAGCATTCGTCACCAGGCAGTGCTGGCCACCTGATGGCAGACTTCCTGGTTCTGCAACTGTGAAAAATACATTTCTGTTGTCACCCTGTTAGTGGTATTTTGTTTTGCAGCCCAAACAGACTAAGACAACTAGACAAGAAAAGAAAAATAAAAGGTAAACAGATTGGGAAGGAAGAAATAAAATGGATTGCCTTCACACATCAAATACATTATTAAGATTCTTCTGAAGCAATTGGCATATTTTTATTTTCCATTTTTCCATAACTTGTTTTTTTTAGGACATACACACTACTCATTAGAATAAGGGAAATATTTCTTTCCTTTTTTTTTTAATTTTATTTTTTATTTATTTATTTTTTAATTTTTATTTATTTCTGATAGGCACACAGTGAGAGAGAGAGAGAGAGAGAGAGGCAGAGACACAGGCAGAGGGAGAAGCAGGCTCCATGCACCGGGAGCCCGACGTGGGATTCGATCCCGGGTCTCCAGGATCGTGCCCTGGGCCAAAGGCAGACGCTAAACCGCTGCGCCACCCAGGGATCCCAATATTTCTTTCCTTAATTATTTTCTTTAAGAATTATAATATCCCTCTTCTCTTTTTTTATAACAACTTTATTGATATACAATTCACATGCATACAGTTCCATTTTATTGAAGTGTGCATTCAGTGGTTTTTATCTATTCATAAGTGTGGGAAGCTATCAACACTGTCTTTTTTTATTACTATTATGATTTTGAGAGAAAGTGCATGCATACGTGCACACACATAGGCAGGGGGAAGGGCAAAAGGAGAGAGAGTATCTTAAGCAGCCTCACATCCAATGTGGAGCTGACTCTGGGCTTGATCTTGATCTGAGATCATGACCTGAGCTAAAACCAAGAGTTGGATGCTTTAAGTAACTGAGCCACCATGATGCTCCACCACTGTCAATTTTAGAACAATTTCATTAGAGTTGTTAATTATTTAACTTTCTTTCTTATAACTTTTTTAAAAGTCGTTTTAACCATGAGTGCATAGTTCAGTGGCATTAAGTACATGCTATGCAACCATCACTACCTATTCCCAGAACTTTTCATCATTCCAGACAGAAACTCCCCATTAAAAAATAACTTTCCATTCTTCCCAGCTCCTGGCATCCACCACTCTACCTTCTGTCTCTATGAGTTTGGCCATTCCGAGTACTTCATGGTAGTGAGATCATTCATTATTTATTCTTTTAGATCTGGCTTAATGTCTTTAAGATTTATCCGTGTTGTAGCATGTCAGAATTTCCTTCCTTTCCACTGTGTGCGTGTGTGCATTTTGTTTATGTATCCATCTGTCAGTGGACATTCGGGTTGTTTCTACCTTTGAGCTATTGTGAATAATGCTCCTATGAATATTGTTATACAAATATCTGCTCACTGATATCTCACTGAGTCATTACTTTCAATTCTTTTGGATATATACCCAGAAATAGAATTGCTGGATCATATGGTAATTTGATTTTCAGTTTTTTGAGGAACTTCCATACTGTTTTCCATAGTGGCTGTACCATTTTATTTCTACCAATAGAAAGGTAGAAAGGGTTCCAATTTTTCCACATTCTCACCAATACTTGTTATTTTTCATTTTTCTGATAATGGTCATTCTCATGGGTGTGAGGTGGTATCTCATTGTGGTTTTGATTTGCATTTATCTAATGACTAATGATATTGAGCATCTTTTCATGCACTTATGAGCCATTTATATAACTTCTTTTGAGAAATGTCTTTTCACTGTTTTTGCATATTTTTAAATAGGGTTGTTTGTTTTAGCTGTTTAGTTATAGGAGTACTTTATACAGTCTGAATGTTAATCTCTTATCATATATATGCTTCCAAACATTTTTTATGGGTTGTCCTTTCACTCTCTTGATAGCATCTTTGATTCACAAAAGTTTTAACTTCAATGATATCTAGCTTATGAATTTTTTTGGTTGTTGCCTATGACTTTGGGGTCATAACCACTGTGAAATCTAATACAATGAGGATTTTTTCCTGTTTTCTTCTAAAGGTTTTATAGTTTGGGCACTTGTATTTAGTCTTTGATTCCTTTTGAATTTTTGTGTACAGTGCAAGATAAGGATCCAACTTCATTCTTGTATATGGATAGCCAGGTTTCCCAGTACTATTTATTGAAAAAACTGTCCTATCTGCATTCATTGTTCTTGGCACCCTTGTCAAAAATCAGGTGACCATATGGGAGGATTTATTTCTGTGCTTTCTATTTTATTACATTGGTCTATACATCTGTGTTTATGCCAGTACCACAGTGTTTTGATTACTATAACTTTATAGTAAGTTTTGAAATCAGGAAGTATGAGTCCTTTAACTTTGTTCTTCTTTTTCAAGATTGTTTTGACTATTCTGGGTCCTTTGAAATTCCATATGAATTTTAGGATGGGTTTTGTTTCTGCAAAAAACCACCACTGGAATCTTAAGAATCAGATTAAATGTGTACATTGCTTTGATAGTATATTAGTTTGCTAGAGCTGTTGTAACAAAATGCCATAAACTACATGGCTTAAAGGGCAGAAATTTATTGTCTAAATTCTGGAGGCGGAAGTCTGACATCAAGATGTTGACAGGATTGGTTCCCTTCTGAAGGTTATGAAGATGAGTGTTTTCCATGCTTCTTTTGAGAAGCATCTTATGGTGGCAAGGTTTGTGTTCCTTGGCTTCTGCTGCATCACTCTGATATTTGTATTCATCTCCACATGGTGTTTCTGCTCTGTTATATATCTCTGTCTTCACATGTCCCCATTTTATAGGGACACTGGTTATGTTGGACTAGTGGCCCACTCTGCTCCAGTGTGACTTTGTCATGTTAGTAATTACAATTGCAATGACCCTATTCCAAATAAGATCACATTGTGAGGTTAGGGGTTAGGAGTTCAACATATGAATTTTGGGGGCCACAATCCAAGCTTATAATAGGTACCTTAACAATATATATTTTTAAAGATTTTATTTATTTATTCATGAGAGACACACACACACACACACAGAGAGAGAGAGGCAGAGACATAGGCAGAGGGAGAAGAGGGCTCTATGCAGGGAACCCAATGTGGGACTTGATCCCAGGATCCTGAAGGCAGATGCTTATCCGCTGAGCCACCCAAGTGTCCGATAGCTTAACAATATTAAGTCTTCCAGTCCACGATCATGGGACATCTTTCCACTTACTTATGTCTTTAATTTCTTCCAACAAATGTTTTGTAGTTTTTGGCACACAAATCTTTCACTTCCTTGGTTAAATTTATTCCTAAGTATTTAATTCTTTTTGGTGCAACTGTAAATGGAACTATTTTCAAAATTTCCTTTTCAGATTGTATATTGTTATCAATAGAAACGCAGCTGATTTCTGGGTATTGATTTTGTGTCCAGCACCACTGTTCATTTCCTTTATTAGTTTCTGACAGTTTTTTTTCATGGTATCTTAGGGTTTTCTATATGTCATCATGTCATAAGCAAACAGAGATAATTTTACTTCTTCCTTTACAATTTGGATCTCTTTTATTTCTTTTTCTTGCCTAGGTTCTCTGGCTAGAACATCCAATCCTGTTTTGGGTAGAAGTGGCAAAAGAGGACATCTTTGTTTTGTTCCTGATCTTAGGGGAAAAGTTTTGTCTTTCACCATTGAATATGATATTAGCTCTAGGTTTTTCATACATGACCTTTATCAGGTTGATAAATTTTTCTTCTATTCTCTGATTGACTTCTTTCAATTAGCATAATATCCTCTAGTTCCATCCATGTCATTGCAAATGGGGAGATTTCATTTTTGTGATGGCTGAGTAATATTCCTTGTGTGTGTGTATGTATGTATAAATACATACCTATATATATATGTACATATATACACATACACCACATCTTCCTTATCTATTCGTCTGTCAATGGACATCTCTGGGCTCTTTCCATAGTTTGGCTATTGTGGACATCGTTGCTATGAACATTGGGGTGCAGATGCCCCTTCAGATCACTACATTTGTATCTTTGGGGTAAATACCAGTAGTGCAATTGCTGGGTTGTGGGGTAGCTCTATTTTCAACTTTTTGAGGAACCTCTATACTGTTTTCCAGAGTGGCTGTACAAGTTTGCATTCCCACCAACAGTGTAAGAGGGTTCCCTTTTCTCTGCATCCTTGCCAACATCTGTCATTTCCTGACTTGTACATTGTAGCCATTCTGACTGGTGTGAGGTGGTATCTCATTGTGGTTTTGATTTGTATTTCCCTGATGGTGAGTGGTGATGAACATTTTTTCATGTGTCTGTTGGCCATATGCCTGTCTTCTTTGGAGTCATGTCTGTTCATGTCATCTGCCCAATTCTTGATTGGATTTTTTTTGAGTGTTGAGTTTTAGAAGTTCTTTATCAGTTTTGGATACCAGCTCTTTATCTTATGTGTCATTCCTGAATATCTTCTCCCATTCTGTAGGTTGCCTTTTGGTTTTGTCGGTTTTGTCGGTTTTGTCGACTGTTTCCTTTGCTATGCAAACGCTTTGTATCTTGATAAAGTCTCAGGAGTGCATTTTTGTCTTTGTTTCTTCTTTGCTGATTCAGATGCTTTATAATTCTTTTTGTTGTCTGATGGCGGAGGCTAGGACTTTTAATGTACTATTGGATCCTATTGGCTAATATTTTGGTAAGAATTTTGGCATCTGTGTTCATCAAGGATATTAGTCTGTAATTCTCCTTTTTGGTGGGATCTTTGTCTGGTTTGGGGACCAAGGTATTGCTGGCCTCATAGAAGGAATTTGGAAGTTTTCCTTCCATTCTATTTTTTGAAACAGTTTCAGAAAAATAAGTATTACCTCTTCTTTAAATGTTGGGTAGAATTCCTCTGAGAAGTTATCCCGCCCTGAACTCTTGTTTGTTGGGAGGTTTTTTTTTTTTTTTAAATTTTTTAATTTTTTATTTATGATAGTCACACAGAGAGAGAGAGAGAGAGAGAGAGAGGCAGAGACATAAGCAGAGGGAGAAGCAGGCTCCATGCACTGGAGCCTGACGTGGGATTCGATCCCGGGTCTCCAGGATCGCGCCCTGGGCCAAAGGCAGGTGCCAAACCGCTGCGCCACCCAGGGATCCCGTTGGGGAGTTTTTGATGACTACTTCAATTTTCTTGCTGGTTATGGGTCTGTTCAGATTTTCTATTTCTTCCTGTTTCAATTTGGGTAGTTTATACATCTCTAGGAATGCATCCATTTCTTCTAGATTGCTTAATTTGTTGGGATATAGTTGCTCGTAATGTGGTCTTACAATTGTTTTCATTTCTTCAGTGTTGGTTGTGATCTCTCTTCTTTCATTCATGATTGTGTTTATTTGGGTCCTTTCTCTTTTCTTTTTGATAAGTCTGGCCAGGGATTTATCAATCTTAATTCTATCTTTTTTTTTTTCTTTAAAGATTTTATTTTTTTATTCATGAGAGACACAGAGAGAGAGAGGCAGAGACACAGGCAGAGGGAGAAGCAGGCTCCATGCAGGGAGCCCGACGTGGGACTCAGTCCCAGGACTGAGCCTTCTATCTGGCTATTCCAATTCTGGGTTCTCTATTCTGTTCCATTGATCTGTGTGTCTGTTTTTGTGCCAGTACTATACTGCCTTGATGATCACAGCTGTGTAATACAGCTTGAAATCCGTCATAGTGGTGCCTCTGGCTTTGGTTTTCAATATTCCTCTAGCTATTTGGGGTCTTTTCTGAATCCATACAAATTTTAAGATTATTTGTCGCAACTCTGTGAAGAAAGTCCATGGTATTTTGATGGGGATTGCATTGAACGTGTAAAATGACCTGGCTTGCATAGACATTTTCACAATATTCATTCTTCTGTTCCATGGGCATGGAATGTTTTCCATGGTCTGTAATTTTAGGGTATAGCTCCTTCACTTCTTTGGTTAGGTTTATTCCTAGGTACCTTAGGGTTTTGGGTGCAGTTGTAAATGGGATTGATTCCTTAATTTCTTTCTTTCTTCATTCTCATTGTTAGTGTATAAAAGGGCACTGATTTCTGTGCATTGATTTTGTATCCTGCCACATTGCTGAATTGCTGTATGAGTTCTAGCAATCTTGGAGTGGAGTCTTTTTTTTTCTTCTTCTTCTTTTAAAAAAAGACTTTATTTATTTATTTATTCATGAGAGACACAGAGAGAGAGAGAGACAGAGGGAGAGGCAGAGACAGAGGGAGGAGAAGCAGGCTCCATGCAGGGAACCCGACATGGGACTCGATCCCAGGTCTCCAGGATCAGGCCCCAGGCCAAAGGTGGCACTAAACCGTTGAGCCACCCAGACTGCCCTGCCCTCTTTTTGGGTTTTCTATATATAATATCATGTCATCTGCGAAAAGGAAGAGTTTGATTTCTTCTTTGCCAATTTGAATGCCTTTTTTTCCTTTTTGTTGTCTGATTTCTGCGGCTAGGACTTCTAGTTCTATGTTGAATAACAGTAGTGAGAGTGGACATCCCTGTCATGTTCCTGATCTTAGGGGAAAGGCTTTCAGTGTTTCCTCATTGAGAATGATATTTGCTGTGGGCTTTTCATAAAATGCTTTTAAGATATTGAGGAATGTTCCCTCTATCCCTACACTCTGAGGAGTTTTGACCAGAAATGAATGCTGTATTTTGTCAAATGCTTTCTCTGCGTCTACTGAAAAGATCATATGGTTCTTTTTTTTTTCTCTTATTGATGTGATCTATCACGTTGATTGTTTTACGAGTGTTGAAACACCCTTGCATCACGAGGATAAATCCCCCGTGGTCATGGTGAGTAATCCTCTTAATGTATTGTTGGATCCTATTGGCTAGTGTCTTGGTGAGAATTTTTGCATCCATGTTCATCAGGGATATTGGTCTATAATTCTCCTTTTTGGTGGGGTCTTTGGTTTTGGAATCAAGGTAATGCTGGCCTCATAAAAACGAGTTTGGAAATACTCCATACCTATCTTTCAAAACAGCTTTAGAAGAATACGTATTATTTCTTCTTTAAACATTTGATAGAATTCCCCTGGGAAGCCATCTGGCCCTCGACTTTTGTGTCTTGGGAGGTTTTTGTTGACTGCTTCAATTTCCTCACTGGTTTTTGGCCTGTCCAGGTTTTGTATTTCTTCCTGTTCCAGTCTTGGTAATTTGTAGGTTTTTAGAAATGCATTCATTTCTTCTAGATTGCCTAATTTATTGGCATATAGCTGTTCATAACACATTTTTAAAATCATTTGTATTTCCTTAGTATTGGTTGTGATCTCTCCTCTTTCATTCGTGACTTTATTAATTTGAGTCTTTTTTTCTTTTTAATAAGGCTGGCTAGGGGTTTATCTGTCTTATTAATTCTTTTAAAGAGAACCAACTGGTTTTTTTGATCTGTTCTACAGTTCTTCTGGTCTCTATTTCATTGAGTTCTGTTGAGAACTCTCTTTTGCTTGATGTAGATTTTACTTGCTGCTCTTTCTCCACTTCCTTTAGGTCAGAGGTTAGTTTGTGTATTTAAGTTTTTTCCAATAATTTGAGGGAGGCTTGTATTGGGATGTATTTCCCTCTTAGGCCTGCTTTTGCTGTATCCCAAAGATTTTGAACAGTTGTATCTTCATTCTTATTAGTTTCCATGAATCTTTTAAATTTTTCTCTTATTTCCTGGTTGACCCATTCATCTTTTAGTAGGATGATCTTTAGCCTCCATGTGTTTCAGTTTCTTCCAAATTTCTTCTTGTGATTGAGTTCTAGTTTCAAATCACTGTGGTCTGAAAATTTGCAGGGTACAATCCCAGTCTTTTGGTATCGGTTGAGACCTGATTTGTGACCCAGTATGTGGTCTATTCTGGATAAAGTTCCCTGTGCACTTGAGAAGAATGTGTATTCAGTTGCATTTGGATGGAAAATTCTGTATATATCTCTGAAATCTATTTGGTTCAGTTTATCATTTAAGGCTTGTTTCTTTGGTGATTTGTGCCGTGTCATTTGTTGAAAGTGCCGTGTTGAAGTCTCCTGCTATTAGTGTATTATTATCTAAGTATGTCTTTACTTTGGTTATTAATTGATTGATATACTTGGCGGCTCCCACATTATGGGCATAAATATTCATGATTGTTAGGTCTTCTTGTTGGATAGACTCTCTAAGTATGATATAGTGTCCATCTTCATTTCATCTCTTACTACAGTCTTTGGCATAAACTTTAACTTATCTAATATGAGGATTGCTACCCCAGCTTTCTTTTGAAGACCATTTTAATAGTAAATGGTTCTCTACACCTTGGTTTCAGGCTGGAGGTGTCCTTAGGTCTAAAATGAGTCTCTTGTAAACAGCATATAGATGGGTCTTGCTTTTTTATCCAGTCCGATACCTTGCATCTTTTGATGGGATCATTTAGCCCATTCACATTCAGAGTAACTATCGAAAGATATGAATTTATTGTCATTGTATTACCTATACAGTCCCTGTTTTTGTGGATTGTTTCTTTGGGCTCCCTCTTCCTTTTACAGGGTCCCCCTTAATATTTCTTGCAGAGCCGGTTTGATGGTCACGTATTCTTTCAGTTTCTGCCTATCATGGAAATTCTTTCTCTTTCCTTCTATTCTGAATGACAGCCTTGCTGGATAAAGTATTCTTGGCTGCATGTTCTTCTCATTTAGTATCCTGAATATATTATGCCAGCCCTTTCTGGCCTGCCAGGTCTCTGTGGAGAGGTCTGCTATTAATCTGATATTTCTCCCCATATAAGTTAAGAGTCTCTTGTCTCGAGCTACTATAGAGTTTTCTCTTTATCTTTGAAATTTGCAAGTTTCACTATTAAATGTCAAGGTGTTGAATGTTTTTTATTGATTTTTTTTTGGTGATCCTATCTCTTGGATCTGAATGCTGTTTCTTTCCCCAGATTTGGGAAGTTCTCAGCTATGAATTGTTCAAATATACTTTGTAGTCCCCTCTCTCTCTCTCTCAGTGTCTTCTGGAATTCCAATTAGACATATATTCTTTTTTTTTTTTTTAGACATATATTCTTCCTTCTCAGGCTATCATTTATTGCCCTATGCCTTTTCTCATGGGCTCTTAATTGTTTTACTCTTTTTTCCTCAGCTTCCTTCCTTATCATCTACTTGTCTTCTATGTCACTAACTCTCTTTTCCACCTCATTAACCCTAGCAGTTAGAACATCCAGTTTGGATTGCATCTCATTTAATCTGTTTTTAATTTCGGCCTGATTAGATCTCAATTCTGCAGTAATGAAGCCTGTAGAGTCCTTTACGCTTTTCCCAGAGCCCAGTAGCTTTATAATTGTACTTCTGAATTGAATTTCTGACATCAAATTGAAATCCAAATTCTGTAACTCTGTGGCAGTGAGTATTGTTTCCAGTTCTTTCTTTGGTCATGAATTCTTCCTTCTAGTCATTTTGTCCAGCGCAGTGGGGCTATATGAGCAGGCTGAGTCAAGAATATCAACCACAACTGAAGTAAAATATAGCTAGATGATTCTGAAGAGGTCAGAGACCAGAAAATAAAAGAAAAAGAAGAACAGAAGAAAATAAAATGACCACTAAAAAGAAAAGCGATTTTTAAAACAAAGTTGTAAGAAAAATAAAAAGCCAGAAACCAAAAACAAAGAAGAAGAAAAAAGAAAAAAAAGAAGTAAAGAGGAAAAAGAAAAAAAGGGGGGGGTATGGTGGTGGTGAGGAGGTGGTAGTAGAGAGAGAATGTAGTCTATCTGAGGGGTCCTAGAGGGTGATCCTCTTGGTTGTGAGTGTATTTTGTTTTGTATGTTAGATTGACCATCGTCAATCCCTAATTTATAATAAACCAGCAATACTTATATAAAACCCCAACATTGACCACAAAAACAGAAACAAGATAAAAGAGGGGGGCAGAATGGAAAGGAAGAGAGAATATAATCTCACAGAATGAACCAACACAGTATTTCACTTGGTTCTGGGTGTATGTTGGTCGTGTTTTAGAAGGTACTAACGTCCACCATTGTAAAACAAGGCAGAAAAAACAAAAAACAAATACCCATACCTTGTATATCACCAAAATTAAATTGAATACGTTGGAGGGAATCCAGAAGTGAAAAATATATCTAAGACTTGTAATTATAGAAATATGAAAGTCAAAAAAGGAAAAAACTAAAAATGAAGAGCTGATAAAATATTGTAGTTAAGGTGGGAAAAGAGAAAATATTGGAAAGTTTTAGTCTGACATAAAAACGAGTCATGATGGAAAAAGAAAAAGAAAGACCCTCTAGAATCTGTATACTATTTTCCCTCAGTCCTGGAGCTTTCCAGTGCTGCTTGGTCAATAAACTTGCTCTTCCTTTGTTCTTCCAGCAGTTCTTCTGTGGGAGGGGTCTGCTGTGCTGATTCTCAGGTGTCTGTGCCTGGGTGGAGATGTCCCGCCCCTGCCAGGAGTGGTGCTCAGTGTGAGCAGTTTGTCCTGTGAGGCCTTTGTTCCCTAGAGGCTCTGCCTCTCCCTGGCACAAGGTGAAACAAGTTGAAAAACAACAATGGCGGTGGCCCGATTTCCAGCTCTGGAGTTGAACTTCCTGCAAGTAACTAACCACAGTCTCCCAGTCCACACTGGCCTACATGTTTCTGGGGGCAGGCACAGATGCACTGATCTGCACAGCTTGTGAGGTGCCCAGCAGCAGGAGAGTTCTTGCTTTTCTGTGCTCTCCCCACTTCCACCTGTCCCAGGGGAAATGAAGGATCACTTGCATTGTCGTCCTCTTGGGCACCCTGGGATCCAGGGCCCTGTGCCTCTGGACCCGTGCTCCCGGGGACCACGTCTCCTGAAGGGAACGTGACACAGCCACCTCCGCCTGGAGCTGGCCTGCCTAACTGACTGGCTTCTCCCAAATGCCCCAGAGGGCTGTGGCGCTCCAGCCCTATACAGTATTGGATGTGGTTTTTGGTGAGATTTCCTGCAGGCGCCCCTCCTCTTATAGTGACTCCAGGAGTCTTGAGGCTTCACTGCCCCTCCCGCGATTCTGCCCAATTTCCCTGCTAAACACTTTACCATCGGGGGAAACTCTGGCACGGATTTTTAAAGTTCCCACTTCCCCAGGGCTGTGCTTTCTTGCCTCAGAGGCTTTTCCTGCTCTGCTTTAGCCCAGCTAGTCATGATTCCCCTCCCCCACTTTATTCTTTTTTACTTTATTTTTTTGCCTTCCTACCTTGTTAGAAGTGAAAATTTTTGTCTCTGTAGCATTCCAGCTGTTCTCTCTTTAAATCTCAGACTGAGGGACACCTGAGTGGCTTAGTGGTTTAGCATCTGCTTTCGGCTCAGGGTGTGATCCTTGAGTCCCAGGATCGAGTCCCACATTGGGATCCCTGCATGGAGTCTGCTTCTCCCTCTGCGTATGTCTCTGCTTATCTCTCTCTCTCTGTATATCTCATGAATAAATACATAAAATATTTTAAAAATCTCAGATTGAATTTGTAGGTGTTCAGGATGTTTTGAAAATTATCTAGTTAAGTTTGTGGGACCAGGTGAGTTGAGGACCCCTGTTCTTCCAGCATCTTGCCCCTCCCTCCCTATTATTATAGTCTTTAGTTTAAAACCTAATTTGTATGATGTAAGGATTTCCATGCCAGCTTTCTTTCTATGTCCATTAGCATGATAAATAGTTTTCCACCTTCTAACTTTAAATCTGGAGGTGTCTTTGGGTCTAAAATCAGGCTCTTGAGAGAGCATATTGATGGGTCTTGCTTTTTTATCTGATTTGATACCCTGTGTCTTTTGATTAGGGTATTTAGCCTGCTTACACTCAGTAACTATTGAAAGATAGGAATTTAGTGTCATTGTATTACCTGTAAAGTCACTGTTTCTGTATGTTGACTCTGTTACTTTCTGATCTACATTTCTTTGGGGCTCTCTCTTTACTTAAAGGATCCCTTTTAATATTTCTTGTAGGGCTTGTTTTGTGATCACCATTTCTTTTAGTTTCTGTTTGTCTTGGAAACTTTTTATCTCTCCTTCTATTTTGAATGAGATCCTCGCTGGAAAAAGTATTCTTGGCTGCATATTTTTCTCATTTAGTACCCTGAATATATCATGCTAGTCCTTTTTGACATGCCAGGTTTCTGTGGAGAGGTCTGCTGCAAGTCTAATGCTTCTACCGTTGTAGGTTACAAACTTCTTGTCCTGAACTGCTTTCAGGATTTTCTCTTTGTTTCACTGTTACATGTTGGGGTGTTGACCTATTTTTATTTATTTTGAGAGGGGTTCTCTGTGCCTCTTAGACTTGGATGCCTCTTTCCTTCCTGAGATTAGGGAAATTCTCTGCTATAATATGCTCCAATATACCTTCTAACCCCTCTCTCTCTTTCTTCTTCTGGGATCCCAATTATTCTAATACTGTTTTGCTTAATGGTATCACTTATGTCTCCAGTTCTCCCCTGGTGATCCAGCAGTTGTTTATCTCTCTTTTTCTCACCTTCTTTATTCTCCATCATTTTGTCCTCAGGATCCCTAATTTTCTCTTCTGCCTCATTTATCCTAGCAGTTAGAGTCTCCATTTTTGATTGCATCTCATTAACAGCCTTTTTGATTTCAACTTGACTCGATTTTAGATCTTTGATTTCTCCAGATTGGAAATCTCTCGTGTCTTCTATGCTTTTTTTCAAGCCCTGCTAGTATCTTTATAATCGTCATTCTGAACACTAGTTCTGACATCTTACTTATGTCCATACTGATTAGGTCGCTGGCAGTCAGTACTGCTTCTTGTTCTCTTTTTTGAGGTGAGTTTTTCCATCTTGTCATTCTACCCAGAGAAGAATAGATGGATGAGCAAATAAAATACTAAAATGGCAACAATAATCCCAGAGAAATATACACTAAACAAATCAGAAGAGACCTAAAACCAAAGAGAGAGAGAGAGAGAGAGAGAGAGAGAGAGAATATACTCAAACAGGTGAATGAAATAGAGCAATACACTGGTTCTTGTGTGTATTTTGGTCCATTTGTTAGAAACTAGATCCCAAAATGGTAACAAAACATTATGTATAAAAAATAAAATACAATGAAAGGATAGAATGTAATTGTAAAATGAAAATTAAAAGACAACAACAAAAAGAAGAAATATAAACAGAAAGGTGAACAGAACAGAGCTATACACTATATACTGAGTGTATTTTGGTCAGTTTATTAGATGAAACTACATCTCAAAATTCTAAGGAAAGAAAACATATACACAAAACTAAAATTAAATGCATTGAAGGGATAGAATGTAATTAAAGATGAAAATTAAAAAAATTTTTAACAAAACAGGAAAAAAAGAAAAAAACAAAATAAAACAAAACAAAAAGTGAATATGATCAGACAGCTTGAAGAGAATAGAGCCATACACTAGATTCTGGGTGTATTTTGGTCTGCTGGAAGAAACTGCATCCCAAAATTTTAAAGAAAAATTTATATATATACAAGATGAAGTTAAATACAATGAAAGGGTAGAATGAAACTGTAAAAATGAAAATTAGAAAAGATTTTTAAAAAAAAGTTGACAAAATACGAAATTGGTTGAAAAAGAGAAAAAAAAACAAAAACCAAAAGACTAAAGAATCATAGGGAGAAAAACAACCACCATGAATTTTGTGTGCTGTATTCCCCTAGCACTGGAGTTTTGCAGTTTCAGTGATAAGTAATCTTGATCCTGGCTGGATGTCCTTGCTGAGCCCTCTGGGGAAGGAGCCAGCTGCGCTGATTCTTAGGTGTCTTTGCCCTGCCTGGGCAGAACTGCACTGGTCTTTGGCGGGGTAGGCTGGGGGCGGGTAGGCTAAGCAGTCTGTACTGGATTGTTCTAGGTGGCTTTTGTTCCCTGAAGCCTTTCCGCATCACTTTAGAGGATGAGAGTGAAAATGGTGGCCTTCCGTTCTCCAGCTCCAGAGGCGAAAGCTTGGGGCCCCACTTCTCAGTGCACTCTCAGGGAAAAGCAGTCCATCACTCCTGTCTTCCTGTCCCGATGGTAATCCGTGCTCACCCAGCCTGTGACCCAGCGTTTCTATCTCAGGCACATGACCCCACTTCGAGTCCCTAAACACCCCAGCCCAGACTCCTACAGTGTGCAGGTGCATGTCGCGGGGTCCATTGCTGAGCCCCTGCTCGGGGAGTGGACTGACCATGCTGCTGTTGGAGGCTTGTGGCCACTCCTAGCTGAAAGCCCACTGGTGGGCTCGCTGATTGCAGCCGGTTTCCTGCTCCGATGCCTGGGAACTCTGCTGTACTCAGGCACCCCCCAGAGATCCTGAGACCATAGCATTCTACCGCGCCTGGCCACCTGAACGTCCTTCAGGCAGGGATGTCCCTTACCGGAGCAGATTTCTAAAAGTTCCGATTTTGCCCTTTGCTGCTACATAACTTTCAGTAGCGGCTACCAGAGGCTCTCCCCCACCCCCATGGTTTATCTTCCCATAGATCCTCTCCGATTCACTTCTCCGCACCTCCTATCTTGCAGAATGGAGTCACTTTTCTATTTGTAGAGTTTCAGCTGTTCTTTTCTTAGATCTCTTTAGTTCGCAGGTGTTCAGCATGATTTAATAAATGCCGAGCTGAATTCCTGGGACCAGACGAAACTAAGGTCTCCTCCTCCTCCACCATCTTGAACTCCATCTCTTTATTTTTATATTTTTAAAGAAAGCTCTACACCTAAACTCAGGACCCTGAGGTCAAAAGCTGCCTGCTCTATCAACTGAACCAACCAGGAGACTCTCCACAGAATACTTTGAAATATCAGATTTTATGCTTCAGTTTTTTGTTAGTTTACCTCCAATGAGAAGCTTTGTTCACACAAACATGTAAAAGCATTTTTTCTCAACCACTGAAAAATAATAAGAGGGCACCTGGGTGGTTCAGTGGTTGAGCATCTGTCTTTGGTTGAGGTAGTGATCCCGGGGTCCTGGAATCGAGTCCTGCATTGGGCTCCCCACAGGAAGCCTGCTTCTCCCTCTGCCTATGTCTCTGTCTCTTTCTCTGTGTCTTCCATGAATAAATACATAAAATCTTTTTTTAAAAGTTGAAATTATATTTATAGAATCTAAAAATGTATCCTTTAATGGACAAATATAATATAAAAAATTTTGTGATAATGCAAATTGTTTTCTGATTCATTTGAACTTTCTCATATCAATTATTTCAAAGTAATGATGAAGACTTAATTTATATAACATGTGTGTGTTGTTAGAGCCATGTAGCAAGCTACTAAAAGGGCACATTAGCTGCAGAGGGATAGAAGTAGATTGTTTTATGTGAAGATAGAGATTTGGGGCTGAGCCATCGGTCCCCTCAATCCCTGAGCACACATTGGGTTACACACTATGCTCCTTGGACATCTGGAACACGAACTTCTCCAGCAGCTCCGTGGTCCTTCATCCTTGGTGGAAAGTGGTGCTTGTGGTATATGGCTTCTGAAATGGGAGCCCATGTGGTAGATCATCTTGGCAATGTAGGGAAGTGAGTGTCTGATGACATTTGATGTGCTTGCCACCTGTGCAGAACAAGGGACATGCCATAAGATCCTATACTCCTCTGAGCCTCCTTCTGGGAAGCCCTGGAATACATGCTGTCAGCTGTGTGACCTCATCTGGCCACAATGAAAGAAAGATGAGAGGATCAGTATTTTTGGTGCCCCTCTCATCCATTCACATCTTGCCAATGGCCAGTAGGTGAGGATTCTTGAGTTAGGGAATTCCCAGATTTCAAGGGAGATGTTAATTATTCCCTAGTAATGATAGTTGGAAAAAGATTCAGTGATCAAGCACATTTGGGAAATGCTGTGGTAAAGTGAACAGGTGTCTTCACTGTAGAACATCCTGAAGACTTTAATGTAGGAGTATACATTGCACATCTCCAGAAGACTTGCAGTATTCAAGGTTGCCCAGAAATGTTGCTCATTGGAGTCTTTTATTGCGAAGCATCTTGTAGATTGGGTGTGAAACAGAGTGCACTATAGAAAATGTAGAAAATATTTTAACGAGGGTGTTAAAAGCTAGTTTCTGTTCTTTTTTTTAAAAGATTTTATTTATTTATTTTATGATAGATGGAGACAGAGAGAGAGAGAGGCAGAGAGAGGCAGAGACACAGGCAGAGGGAGGCAGACTCCATGCCGGGAGCCCGACGCGGGACTCGATCCCGGGACTCCAGGATCGCACCCTGGGCGAAAGGCAGGAGCCACCCCGCTGAGCTACCCAGGGATCCCCAGTTTCTGTTCTTAATATATAAAGTTAGGTGGAAGAATGGAAGGATGCTGCCTTCAGTTGGAAATGATACCTTTTTTGGAACACAATCAGCACGAGGTTTGCTGCTCAAAGACTGGCACTTGAATGTATTAAGTAGTAATGATGTTTTTAAAAACCAAAAAGGATCATTACCACTTCATGCCTTAAAGTTGCTTTGGTAGTTGGTCAGGGCCATAAGTCATGAAGAGTGAATAAAAAGTATAAATTTTGGAAGGAAAGACAAAATGCATTATCAGAAGATATAAATTAATCAACTGAAAAAAGATTATACTTAATAAATAGTTTCAGGAAATAGATGCATATGACATAAATAGCATCAATAAAACACTCAAAATTGACCCAGACTGCCAGAAATAACAGAATTTTTAAAAAAATTCCCTCACAATATCTTTTATATGTATTGTATCTATGTGTATCATAAAATACTCAAGCATAGCCTTCTTGGAGAGTTGTATATGACTCATGTGAGGAAAGCCATAACGTGCAATATTTAATTTAGAGATATAAAAAGGGGTGTATATCTAACATGTATCTCCTAGACGTGAAGACTACATATTTTAAAATGTTAATTCCTTTTTAATGTATAGCTTCCTTACGATAGTAAATAACTCCCAATGGTATTTACTGAAATTTCTAAATTTTATTTGAATTTATGAATTTCTTTTGGAAGAATAACCTGGTGAAAATATTAATGAACATTCCTAAAAAGAAGGCCAATATAGTGGCAACAAGTAAAATAGTATGATAATAGCATAAGACTAGAAATGCAAATCAGAATGGAATCAGAATAGCTAGTCAATAGAAGTAATCTCCATCAAATAAGACACTAGATCGTATCATAAAGTAGGAGGAAATAAATCAAATGCTTAGTGAATTAGAAATTACTAAACTAAGATTAGAAGTTAGTTTGTCACTTTGAATCTGGTCAAAATAAATTTCATACATATGAAAGAGTAAAATGTATTTTTAAACTGTAGAAAAAAATAGAATTGACTATTTACCAAATCTCCAGAAAAAGGATGATTTTCTCCCTCCCTTTCCCTTTCCCTTTCCCTTTCCCTTTCCCTTTCCCTTTCCCTTTCCCTTTCCCTTTCCCTTTCCCTTTCCCTTCCTTTCCTTTCCTTTCTTCCTAAATGTAATGTTTTCTTCACACCTGCTGAATTGCCTTTCTTACACATGGGTGTGCATGTATGCTTTATTTTAGGCCCAGATTAAAGGTTAGAATAATTCCCCTCCAAAGAATTTTTGGTTAGCGTGAAAGTCATTTGTACTTGATTTAGGGATGTGACACCAGTACAATATAGATCAGATTTTATAATAGAACTTTCTGTCCAGTTTTGAGGTAGGCTGCCTGTGTGGAGTTCGCTATCTTGCAGAGCTCAGCAGACAAAGGCTGGAGAACCACATATCATGCATGTTGTAGGAAGTATTTACAACTCCAGGCAAGAGTTGTATCGAGCCTCCATTATTCTTCCTAAGCTTCTAACCCAGGAATAGCCAGATAGAAGAGATACATAGGGCGGAGGTATGAGGATAAGGGTGCGCAGCTTCCATGTCTTCTTTAGGTGGGTCTACTGTCTAAGGACCTCCACATGTTCACCAAACCTGGAAGCTCCTCAAAGGATAAATTTCTTCTTCTTTTTTTTTTTTTTAATTTTATTTATACATGATAGACACAGACAGAGAGGCAGAGACAGAAGCAGAGAGAAAAGCAGGCTCCATGCAGGGAGCCTGACAAGGGACTCAATCCCTGGACCGTAGGATCACTCCCTGGGCCAAAGGTAGGCATTTAACCGCTGAGCCACCAGGCGTCCCATAAATTTCAGAAATATAAAGGATATGAGGAAAACTCATCTGATGTGACTACCTGCAAATAAAAGAAGATATACTTTTTAAATGACTTTAAAATTAAATGCCATGATAAAAACCATCAACGAAGTAGGTTCAGAGGGAACGTATCTCTATATAATAAAGAACATCTATGAAAAACCCACAGCTAATATCCAAAACGGGGAAAAACTCAGTGCTTTTCCTCTGTGGTCAGGAACAAGAAAGGGATGTTCACTCTCACCACTATTATTTAACATAGAACTGGAAGTCCTAGCTACAGCAGACAACAAAAAGAAATAAATGGCATCTAAAATCAGAAAGGAAGAAGTAAAACTTTTACTATTTGCAGATGACAGGATACTTTATATAGAAAACCTAAATGACTCCACCAAAAAACTGCTAGAACTGATACATGAAATCAGTAAAGTCACAGGATACAAAATCAATGTACAGAAATCTGTTGCATTTTTATACACTAATAATGAAGCAGCAGAAAGAAATTAAGAAAACAATCCCAGGGATCCCTGGGTGGTGCAGCGGTTTGGCGCCTGCCTTTGGCCCAGGGCGTGATCCTGGGGACCCGGGATCGAATCCCACATCGGGCTCCCGGTGCATGGAGCCTGCTTCTCCCTCTGCCTGTGTCTCTGCCTCTCTCTCTCTCTCTGTGTGACTATCATAAATAAATTTAAAAAAAATTAAAAAAAAAAGAAAACAATCCTATTTACAAATGCACAAAAATAATAAGATACCTAGGAATAAACCTAACCAATGAGGTGAAAGACCTGTATTCTGAAAACTATAAAATACCGATGAAAGATTTCTCCAAAGAAGACCTACACATGGCCAACAAACACATGAAAAAATGCTCCATATCACTTGCCATCAAGGAAATACAAATCAAAACCACAATGAGATACCACTTCACACCAGTGAGAATGGCTAAACAAGACAGGAAACGACAAATGTTGGAGAGGATGTGGAATAAGGTGAACCCTCTTGCACTGTTGGTGGGAGTGCAAGCTGGTGCAGCCACTCTGGAAAACAATGTGGAGGTTCCTCAAGAAGTTAAAAATAGAGCTACCCTACAACCCAGCAATTGCACTACTGGGTATTTAACCCGAAGATACAGAAACAGTGAAACGCCAGGACACCTACACCCCAATGTTCATAGCAGCAATGTCCGCAATAGCCAAACTGTGGAAGGAGCCACGATGTCCTTTGATAGATGAGTGGATAAAGAAGATGTGGTCTATATATACAATGGAATATTACTCAGCCATCAGAAAGGATGAATACCCACCATTTGCTTTGACGTGGTTGGAACTGGAGGGTATTATGCTGAGTGAGGTAAGTCAATCAGAGAAGGACAATCATCATCTGGTTTCACTCATATGTGGAATATGAGAAATAGTGAAAGGGACCATAAGGGAAAGGAGGGAAGCTGAGTGGGGAAAAATTAGAGAGGAAGACAACCATGAGAGACTCTTAACTCTGGGAAACAAAGCATGCAGAAGGAGAGGAGTGGGGGGATAGGGTGACTGGATGATGGGCACTAAGGAGGGATGAGCACTGGATGTTATATTATACAATATTTTGGTAAATTGAATGCAAATAAAATATTTTTTTAAAAAACTGCAAAAAAAAAAAAAACACTGATGAAAGAAACTGAAGATGATACAGAGAAATGGAAAGACATCCCATGTCCATGCATTGGAAGTACAAATATTGTGAAAATGTCTGTACTACCCAAAGCAATCTCCACATTTAATGCAATCCTTATAAAAATACCAACAACATTTTTTTTCACAGAGCTAGAACAAACAAACCTAAAATTTGTGTGGAACCACAAAAGACATTGAATAGCCAAAGGAATCTTGGAAAGGAAAAGCAAAGCTGGAGGCATCACAATTCTGGACTTCAAGTTACATTACAAAGCTGTAGTGATCAAAACAGTATGGTACGGGGACAAAAACAGACACATAATCAATGGGACAGAATGGAAAACCCAAGAATGAACCTACAACTGTATGGTCAAGTAATCTTCGACAAAGCAGGAAAGAATATCCAATGAGAAAAAGAAAAATGGTGTTGGGAAACTGGACAGCAGCCTGCAGAGGAATGAAACTGGACCCCTTTCTTACACCAACAAAAGTAAATTTGAAATGGCTAAAAGACCTAAATGTGAGATCTGAAACCATAAACATCCTAGAGGAGAACATAGGTAGTAACCTCTTTGACATTGGCTGTAGCAACTTCTTTCTACATATGTCTTCTGAGGCAAGGAAAACAAAAGCAAAAATAAGCTATTCAGACTTCATGAAAATAAAAAGCTGCTGCACAGTGAAGGAAACAATCAACCAAACTAAAAGCCAGTCTTTGGAGTGGGAGAAGATATTTGCAAATGACACGTCTGATAAAAGGTTAGTATCCAAAATATATAAACAGCTTATAAAAGTCAACATGCAAAACACAAATAATCCAATTTAAAAATGGGCAGAAGACACGAATAGATATTTTTCCAAAGAAGATCTGAAGATGGCCAACAGACACGTGAAAAGATGCTCAAAATCACTGATCAGAGAAATACAAATAAAAACCACAATGAAATATTACCTCACACCTGTCAAAATGGGTAAAATCAAGAACACAAGAAACAGTGGGTGTTTGCAAAGATGTGGAGAAAGGGGAATGCTTTTGCACTGTTGGTGGGAATGCAAGCTGGTGCAGCCACTCTGGAAGACAGTATGGAGATTCCTTGAAAGGTTAAAAATAGGACTACCCTATAATCCAGCAATCGCGCTACTAGGTATTTACCTAAAGAATACAAAAATACTGTGCTCGCTTTGGCAGCACATATATAAAAATATTAATTTAAAGGGATACATGCACTCTGCTGTTTATAGCAGCATCATCTACGATACCCAAATCATGGAAACAGCCCAAGGGTCCATTCACTGATGAATGGATAGAGAAGATGTGGTATGTATATACAATGGAATATTACTCAGCCATAAAGGAGAATGAAATCTTGCCATTTGCACCAACATGGTGGAGCTAGAGAGTATTATGCTAAATGAAATAAGTCAGTCAGAGAAAGACAAATACCATATGATTTTACTCTTATGTGGAATTTAAGAGCCAAAACAAACAAGCATTGGGAAAATAAAAAAAGAGAGACAAATGAGAAACAGATTCTTAACTATAGAGAATGCACCGCTAGTTACTAGAGTGTAGTTGGGAGGGTGAGATGGGTGAAATAAGTGATGAGGATTAAGGAGTGTAGTTGTGATGAGCAGTGGTTGATGTATGGAAGTGTTGAATCACTATATTGTACACTTGAAACTATACACTGCATGTTAACTAACTGGAATTTGAAAACTTAAGAAATAAATGAAATGACCTTAAATTTTAAAAGCAGACACCAACTTTGTGCATTGGCAGTGTTATACCCAGTGAGACTTTCCAACTGCTTGCAACCTCGTTCCTGCCACCATTAGTCTCCTTCTAGAATATTGCAATAACGTCCTGACTGATCTCTCCTTCGTCCCTTTTCAGTATATTCTTAACATTATAGCCGAAGTGAATATAAGCCAGGCCATGTCATGGCACTGCTTAGAACTCTCCAGTGATTCATCATTTCACTTAAAGTAAAAGACAAAGCCCTTAAAGGAGTATACAGAGACCATATAAATTCTGTCCTCCACCCCCAAACTCACACCTTTCTGACCTTATTTCCTACCATTCTGCCTCTGCTGTTCTATTTGCCTAAAAACTCCTCCTGTAGGTTATTCATAAGACTGGCTCTTTCCCCTATGCAGATGTCACTTTGTCACTAAGGAGGCCTTCTGAAACCACCACCTCATGCCACATGCTTTGTGCCTCTTCGCTGCTTTTTTTTTCCAGCACATTTGACTTACAGTCTATTTTTGCCAAATATATATAAACTTCTATATCTCCCCCAATAAAAACTCTGTGGAGGTAGGCAATTCTGTCAAGGAACTTTTGTTTCTTGCTGTAGTGTTTGCACTCAGAATAGTGTCTAGCACATAGTAGAGACTCAATAACTGTTTATTAAATAAATAACTTTTAAATTAAATTGTTTCTTATAAGTAAATCTTGGTCTCAAGACTGGTTTGAAAGCTCTTTGAGAGAGTGTCATATGTCGCTTTTGCATGCTGCACAACCCCCAACTTCAGACCTCCTCAAACACACAATAAAGTCAAGCAGACGGGCACATGAGTGAGCCACAGTCTGTATCCTTAGTGCCAGATTTCTTCTGCGTCTTGGGCTGGGACTCTGCCCAGACTACTTGACACAGAACGTAGGCTGTATTGGAAGTGTTTTTTGTGTTGATCTGCATGGTGGCCCTATGACTATATATACACATAAACCCATGACGCTGTGTACTCAAGAGTAGTGCACCTCTTTTACTGTCTTGTATGCGTCTCATGCCTTAGAAAACAAGAGTCTGTCCATTCCTTGACATCTCTAGAGGAAGCTAAGCATGCTACATGATGCTAAGATTGGGAAAGTGTTCCACATGCTCTTCCTCATTGAGAATTTCTAGCTTAGTAGTTGAAATTTTTGTTTGACATTCAAAAGTAAAGTTTTATTAAAATGATTTTTATTTACTTTATCTTTTACAGATTTAGTGGTAGCGGAATTTCACAAAAAAATCAAAGACGCTTTTGAAGTGTTTGACCACGAGGCGAATAATACAGTGGATGTGAGGTTTGGCAATATTTTCTTTGCTCTAACTCTAAATTACTGATACAACTCATATGATAGAAAGGGGCTCTTGTTTTTTTTTTTTTTTTCTTTTCCAGTCCTTGGATTTATTATACTACTTATTTATTTATTTGAGAGAGAGTGCATATGTGGGCATGTGAGTGGGGGGAGGAGCAGAGGGAGAGAACCTTCAAGAAGACTTCCTGCTTGAGTGTGGTGCCTGAAATGGGGCTGGATCTCTGGACCCATGAGATCATGACCTGAGCTGAAATCAAGAGCTGGACACTTAACCCACTGAACCACCCAGGTGCCCCTTATTGTGCTATTTAAATGTTTTATTTTCCTGTGCTCTGTAAAAGGTCTTCACTAACTAATGCTTCATCAATTCTGTTTTTTATTCTTTATAGTCTGGTGAAAGGAGTATCCACATTGCCTATTTCAACCTTCAGACTCTAAATTCTGTGGGGTAGGTGAGCTCTACTGTAGCTAGATATATAGTTGGTGCTCAATAAATAATTGTTGAGTGAATGAGCAGAATTTGCTTTTATTTTTATTTTATTTTATTTTTTAAAGATTTATTTATTCATGAGAGACAGAGAAAGAGAGAGGCAGAGACATAGGCAAAGGGAGAAGCAGTGTCCTCTCAGGGAGCCCAAATCAGGACTTGATCCCGGGTCCTGGGATCAGGCCCTGAGCTGAAGGCAGATGCTCAACCGCTGAGCCACCCAGGCATCCCCATGATTTGCTTTTAAAATAAATATGTACGGGATGCCTGGGTGGTATAATCAGTGAAGCCTTGAACTCTTGGTTTTGGCTCAGGTTGTGATCTCAGGGTTGTGAGATTGAACCTTGTGTTGGGCTCTGCAGTCAGTGTGGAGTCTGCTTGGGATTCTCTTCTTCTCCCTCTGCCCTTCTCGCTTGTGCTCTCTCTCTCCCAAGTAAATCAATAAATCTTTAAAAAATAAAATAAAATGAGTAAGTATATATTATCAAGCCATGACTTAGAAAGATTAATAATGCTTAAATGATGATACACTCTGAAGTAAAAGAACAAAAAGAACCCAAATGAAAGAACATAAACAGATGAGAGAGAGACATCAATACTGGTAGATCAGGAATGGAACAAAGGACACAGAATAGTTTGAGACCAGAGAGAAAAAGAAAAAGGCAGAGGAGACTATCCAGGAGGACAAGAAAAGTTGTAGGATCCATGCCCCATCCATCACGGAGAAGCCATGAAACTCTTCTCCCAGGAGACCAGGCTAAATGAGGAACATTTAGTGGACTTACTGACTCAAAACTCAGAATCTAGTACCCAGAGGCCAGCAAAGCTGTGGGCAGTGACAAAAGCAGAATTAGAAAGAAACTGCTTGATGCTTATAGGCGGATACTTGTCAAGAGCCCAAGTGCTACACTTGAGCCAAGCTGGAGGAGCACTATACCGATTGTATTTTATTTGGGACAGATTGTCACTATATGTATCATTTAGTTTTCTACACCTGCAGGCACAAGGTATGATTGTAGGAGAGGGTACTGAGGGATGCAGGCCAATTCATTACTCTATAGCAGCACCTTATGAAGTTTTGTTTTCTATCTCATCCATGTTTATGGGCCTCACAGCAAGGGATAAGGTTGGAAATTATGTTCCAGAACCCCCCCCCCCCCCCCCCCCCAGTCACCTCGTGTGTGCCTTGGCTCAGCTATTGCCAAGGAAGTGTGCGGGCCACATGCTGGGCTGCAGCCCTGCCAGGGCTCTAGGGGCTTGGGGCACGTTGCAGGCTTGAGTGAGTGACCCTTGATTGTGAGTATCCTAGGAGGAAAATGAGCGGGTAGGGTGGTGTTGGCAGTGATAGGGTTTGGGATGGGGTGGGGAGCATGCAATATGCATGACCAAATCTCTGACCAAATTCCTGAATGGCCTTTCCCCCAGACCCCTTGGCTGAAGCTGCAGGGTTCTCCTGGGAGTAGGGGAGAGAAGGATTGTTAGGGAGGTCAGGGAAAGCCAGAGACCAGGAGAGCTTTGTGAGAGACAACGAGAGAAGAGAAGAGAAACCGGTATTTACTCAAGGCATGCTGGCTGACAAACCAACTGTGGTTGGGTGCAGGGGCCTCATGGACATGACCTCATCTTACCCTTTGTATTTGTGTGGTAAGAATTGGCATCTCCAGTTTCTGGAGACAAAGAAAAGGGAAATAGTTTGCTCAAGGTCATATCTGGGTTATAAAATTCTAAGTCTTTAGCTGTGCTCCATTGCCTGCTTAATCTCCTGCCTTTGGGCCTCCTGACAGAAGCAGTGAAAAGAAAAACTCCCAAATCTCTGAGAACATGATGCCAGATCTTTTTTTGGTAAAAGGGCTAATTCAGGAAAAAAAGACTTGCTTATGGGGATGCATCTTTTTCCCATTCAAAATTTAAAAATTTTACTGAGGCCCCAAGGGAAAGTGTATATTTTTACAACCTAGATTGTCTACTTTATTATATAAAGAGGGTTACCAAGAAAATTGGAATTATTTTTCACACTAAAATATCAATGCTATGCATATTCAAATAGTAGCAACAGGGATGGATGTAGCTTTCTAATCTTTGTTCCTTCTGTTAGTTTGTACAGCACTCTAAAGTTTATAATGAGTGTTCTCATGCAGTGGCATCATTACCATTTACTCTTTATATGACAGAGAAGCAAAATGACTTGCCCAAGAAGAAGGCACAAGGGGCTAGCAACAGAGTTGGAGCTCAGAGTAGTTCCTTCTGTTTGGGCAGCTATGCAGCAGCCCCAGACAGGCCCCAGGAACAAATGCGGTGATGAATGAGATGTGGTCCTGCCTTACCCAGCCTCAGCCAGCTCTTTCTTTGTAAAAACAGTTAATCTAGCTAGAATTTATTTTGGCACATGATTAAAAGTGAAGGTCTAAATATAGACTTTTTCCCCTCCCCAAATTGCCAAACAATTTATTTTATTGGCATCATGAATTGTCACACCTAGTTTGTAATATACTGCATTTTCTATAATTGAATCTAATTTGGGCTGATCTAATTTATTCTGATCCGTTGCTTTACCTTTGAGTCTTATGCTAGATCAGTCTAATACTAATTGCTGTAAGTGTGAAATAAACTATCTGATAGAACTAGGCTCTTTATTACTCTTCTTTTTAAATATTTTACTTAATTGAAAAAATTTTAATTAGAAAAAAACAAGACATGGAAACAACATACGTGTTCACTGATGGATAAATGGATAAAGAAGTTGTGGTATATATGTAATGGAATATTATTCAGCCATAAAAATGAGGAAATCCTGCCATTTGTGACAACATGGTTGAATCCTGAGGGAATTATGCAAAGTGAAATAAGCCAGAGAAAGACAAGTAGCATATGATTTCATGTATTTGTGGAATATAAATACAAACAAACAAAAAAACAAACTCAGAAAAAGAGATCAGACTTGTGGTTACTGGGCATGGAGGATAGTGGGCGGGGGGATTGAAGGAAACTCATTAAAAGTACAAACTTCTAGTTACAAGGTGAGTACTAGGGATGTAACGTGCAACATGATGACTGTAGCTAACACTGCTGTATGATTTATAGGGAAGCTGTAAAGAGAGTAAACCATAAGAGTTCTCATCACAGGATCTCTTTCTCTTCTTTCTTTGTTTCTTTGTTTCTTTCTTTGTTTCTTTCTTTCTTTCTTTCTTTCTTTCTTTCTTTCTTTCTTTCTTTCCTTCTTGTGTCTGTATAGGAAGATGGGTGTTAGTTGAACCTATTATGGTCATCATGTCCTAACATACATAAATCATACCGTCATGCTGTACACTTTAAACTTACACTCCATTGATACATGTCAATGTTTTTCTCAATAAAACTGGAAAAAAAATTGAGGGCAGAATTCTATGTAAAGAGTGGCGTAGAGAAGCATTGGACAAGAGTGAGAGTCTAGGACAGATAATGGCTTGGTTTGGGCAGGAGAGAGCTGTTCCTGGAGGTGCTCCCAGCACATTTGGCGGTGTCTCCCCTACCCTGTAGGTAATGGCACCGTTTTCCTTGTAGGACAGACCCGGGCCCCCTTACATATGAGTTTTGTGGTGGTTGCTCTCTCCTCCCTACCTCTGCACAATTTGAAAGGTCGAATTTGAAACTGTACCACTATGGAAAACATCATGAAATGGGTCCCTACTGCCTTCCCCCTGGCTCCAACAGGCAACCTTGAGGTCCTGGGCTCCACTCTTGACTTGGTCGAGTAATTTATTTTTCGCCTTCACCTCATAGGAAGGACTCTTTAAGGGGTCTGGGAAGTCAAAACTATTTTTATAATAAATCTAAGGCAGTATTTGCTATTTTCATTCTCATTTTTTTCACAAGTGTATATATTGGAGTTTCTGAAAAGCTACATGATGTGTGATATTGTGACAGATTGGATGCAGAATCAGATATGAGAATCTAGCTATTTTCTGTTAGGCCAGACATTACAGAGATTTGCAAACATATAGAATGGTGCCATTCTTCTAATTAAATTTGTTCTTGTTTGGAAAATATAATTATTTTTCATAAAGTTATGTTATTTACCTACATTTTTATGGCTTTATTTATGGTTATTTCTGAATGAAAGTTTTAAAATATTTTATTTTATTTTATTTATTTTTATTTTTATTTTTTTTTAAATATTTTAAAAAGATTTCTAAGTATTTTAAAATTTTTTGAGGTTTAATTTCTAATACGATAAATATAAATACAACTCACATAAGGAAAAGCTTTCTGAGGCTCTCTATCATTTTTAAGAATGCAAAAAGAGTTCTGAAACCCAAAAATATGAGAACCTCTGTTGTCAGTGGACATTTTTAAAGCTCTTAGGACAATGTTAACTCAGAACAAATTAGCTTGGGATTTAAAACTTAGAACAATATTAGGTGGTAGTAGTAGTAGTAGTAGTACATTTTATTTTCTTAAAGTAAATAATTTAGAATTGTTTTCCTCTATTTATTCTGGATTAGCATTATATTTAACAAACCTCTCCTAGGAATTTTTTAATGTATTTCTATACATTCTGTTTTGATCTTTTAAATTTTGAGATAGTGCATTTTCCTTGTTAAATGGGTTTTTTTTATTTTTATTATTATTATTATTATTTTTTTGTTATTTTTTTTTGTTAAATGGTTTTTGAAAGCTAGCACCTTGAAAAACATTTAGGCAAGTTTTTAATAACATTAATTGTGGGCATTTTAATTTTGCTTCATATAAAACCTAGAACATAATATATTTTGACTTACATACATTTTCCTGCTCTGTGTTGAGATTTCAATCAATAAGGCTGATTGAAAATCAAGTTTTTGAATAGATCATCTATAGATATGCGATAAAATTCTAAAGGTACAAAAAGTAGTCATGGGTACATCTTTTTTAAAAATATGTATTTATTTAATAGACAGAAAGCACAAGCAGGGAGGAGGGGCAGAAGGAAAGAGAGAAGCAGACTCCCCACGGAGCAGGGAGCCCAGTGCAGGGCTTGATCCCAGAACCCTGAGATCATGACCTGAGTTGAAACCAAGAGCCAGAAGCTTAACCAACTGAGCCACCCAAGTACCCCAACGCTATACAATAACTCCCCATTCCCTCCCTTCCATGTTCCTGGTAACCACTATTCTACTTCCTGTCTCTATGAGTTTGACTACTCCAGGTACCTCATATAAGAGACATCATACAACATTTACCCTTTTGTGTCTGGTATATTTCTTTTAGTGTAATGTCTTTGAGGTTCATCCACGTTCTGACATGTGTCAGAATTTCATTCCTTTTTTAAGGCTGAATAATACTCTACTGTATGTATATGGCACATTTTGTTTTTCCATCCCTCTGTGCATGGACATTTGGGTTGTTACCACCTTTTGGCTTTTTGAACAATATTGCTGTGAACATTGGTGCACAAATATTTGTTCAGGTCCCTGTTTTCAGTTCTTTCAGATGTATACCCAACAGTAGAAATGCTAGATCATATAGTAATTCTATGTTTAATTTTTTAAGAAACCACCATACTGTTTCCCACAGGAGCTGCATCATTTTACACTTTTACCAGCAAAGCACAAGGATTTCAATTTCTCTGTGTCCTTGTCAACACTTGTTATTCTCTGTTTTTCATTTTATCGTAATGGGTATAAAGTGGTATCTTGTTGTGGTTTTGATTTGCATTTGCCTAATGGGTAATGATGTTGAGCATATTTGCATATGTACATCTTCAGTGAAGAAATGTTGTTTAAGCCCTTTGCCCATTTAAAAATTATATTGTTTTTTTGATTTTATAGAATGTGGGTATATTTTTAACATAAGTGGTGAGAGACTAAACTCTTCTGCACTTTGCTTTTTTCACTTATCATAACTCAGTGATTATTCTTTATTAGTACATAAGAGCTTCTTCATTTCATTGTATGAGTGAAACATAATATACTGAATTAATCTCCTTTTGATGGGTATTTAGGTTGTTTCCAGGCTCTTGTTATACGAGTGCATGTTGCTGAGAATATCTCATTATGCATGTTATTTTGCAAAAGTGAGAATTTTTCTTTAGGATAGATTCTTGGATTTATATCAAAGTGCATGGATATTTTTCTAGAGGTTGCTATATTGACAACGTATTCTCTCATTTCATTATATGAGTGTGCCTGTTTTCCTACTCTCTCTCAAACAAAGTTAATTCCAAACTTGAGGATTTTTGCTAATGTGATACGTGAAAATTAGAAACTCAGAAATTTTCATTTCTCTAATGACATCTTTACGTCTGAAAGTTATTTGTATTTCCTTTTGTTTGAACTGGCATTTCATGGCTTTTCCCATTTTTTGTGGAATTATTTATCCTTATATATATTAAAGATCTTAACCATAGTGTGTGAAATGTATGCCATTTGTCTTTTGGCTGCTTTTACCTTCTGGTGTTCAGAAACTTAAAAAAAAAAGGTTAAATTATACACCATTTGAGTATGGGTTTGATTTTTGGAAACAAACAAAAGTCATCAGAGTAGCTTTAATAGAAAAAATTTAAGTTAGCCTGAATAAAACCAGTATGGTAAAAGACATTCCACAAGGAATGTCTCTAAGGTAAAGAAGTGAATTAATTTCTATGTAGCTGCTAAATTTAATTTGAATGTCACTCAAATCTGAATCAGAAACCAATCTAGTTTTTTGTAATATATGTTCTTTCATCTTTGACTCTAACAGAATCAAAGTATACTAGAAGTCCGCAGAGTCAATTGCTGGTTCTATCATTGATTTTTTTTTTTTACATTATTACAATATTAATGACTAAATTCTGTATGCTGTAATTTTCATTTGTTATTTTATAACTAGAAGTTCATATCTCTTAATCTCCTTTACCTATGCATACACCCTTCCTCCCACCTCCTATCTGGCAACCACCAATTCGTTCTCTGTATTTAAGAGTCTATTTGGTTTCTGTTTGTTCATTTGGTTTGCTTTTTAGATTCCATATATAAGTGAAATCATATGGTATATGTCTTTCTCTGTCTGACTCATCTCACTGAGCATAATACCCTCTAGGTCTATCCATGTTGTTGCAAAGGGCAAGATTTCATTCTTTTTTATGGCTAAGAAATGTTCCAGTGTGCGTGTGTGTGTGTGTGTGTGTGTGTGTGTATGTATGTGTATATCACATCTTCTCTATCCATTCATTTATTGATGGACACTTGGATTGTTATAAAAAATGCTGCAGTAAATATGGGGGTGCATATATATTTTTGAATTAGTGTTTTGTTTTCTTTGGATAAATACCCGGTAGTGAAATTGCTGGAACATATGGTGTTTCTATTTTTAAGTTTTTAAGGGTCTCCATTACTGTTTTCTGCAGGGGTTGCATCAATTTACATTCCTACCAACACTGCATGAGGGTTCCTATTTCTCCACTTCTTTGCCAACACTTACTATTTTTCGTCTCATTAAAATTAGCCATTTTGATTGGTGTGAGTTGGTATCTCATTGTGGTTTTGATTTGTATTTCCCTAAGCACCTTTTCATGTGCATGTTGACCATCTGTATGCCTTTGGGGAAGAATGTCTAGTCAGGTCCTCTGCCCATTTTAATTAGATTATCTGGGGGTTTTTGGGTGTTTCATTGTATAAATTCTTTATCTATTTTGGATATTAACCCCTTGTTGGATATGTCATTCCCAAATATCTTCTGCCATTCGATAGGTTGCCTTTCTATTTTGTTAATGGTTTCCTTCACTGTGTAAAAGCTTTTTATTTTGGTGTAGTTCCAATAGTTTATTTTTGCTTTTGTTTCCCTTGCCAGAAGAAACATCTTTACAAAAATGTTGCTAAGGGCAATGTCCAAGAGATTACAGCCTGTTTTTTCTTTTGGGAGTTTATGGTTTCAGATCTTACATTTAGGTCTAGTCCATTTTGAGGGGATTTTTCTTAAGTATGGTGTAAGAAAGTGGTCCAGTTTCATCTTTTTTGCATGTAGCTGTCTAGTTTACCCAGTGCAATTTACTGAAAAGACTGTTTTTTCCTCCATTGCATATTCTTGCCTCTCTATCCTATTCTATTGATGTATGTGTTTGTTTTTGTGCTAGTACTATACTGTTTTGATTACTGTCATTGGATTTTTATGTGCCACCCTCTTTTTATTCATTTTCTTCATACCTGCATCACAGGAATGTTAAGAGCAGCAAATGAAAAAATATAAATGAAGTTTAAAAAGTATGTAAGGTCAGACGAAATTATATATGTTTATAACACTCTAATTAAATCAATTTCATAATGGATTGATCCTCAAAAATATGGCATGCCAAGGTGATTTAGGGTCCAATCCTTGAATAAAAGTGCTAGTGGTCCCCTTTTACCCAACCATACCCATCTGTGCCATTTCTGTTTCAGTGCTTTTGCAGAGTGACATTATGGGTATCCTAGACTATTCAGTGTTTACTTTATTCTTGCCTTTTCTATAAGATATTTTTCCTAATACTTTCTTATTGTTTTCTTAGTCTTTGGGTAAACTTTGTGCAGTCCAGCAGCACTAGGTGTCCTGCTAATGCAGTGAGTCTCTTTTTCAGTGCTTCCATTTCAACTCAGCATAAGTCTCTGAGACAGACAGCACCCACTGTTCATCTTTTACACTGACAAGAAGACTTGAGTTTCTTCAGCATTTGGGAGGAGCTTGGAGTGTATTAGGTCTTGTCTAAAATTCAATAAGAAGAAGGTAATAAGAACCTTTTTGTAATGGATTAGGGACCACTCTTCTGAAGAAGACTTGGAGGTACCATAAATATTATTTCTACCTCTTCAGATTTAATGCTATGTTTGAAGATAAGTTAATACATTTCACAATACATTTAATCAGGTAGTAAAAAGAGTGAGCAATATAGAAAGATTACATGGATAGTTTTCCTAAATAGTTATACCTGAGAAAGCTTGAGACTCAACTTTTGAAAAACTGCACAGGTCAATGGGCCTGTATTTGTGTGATGGAAAAACAGTATAAAAGAGGAATGGGATTATTGGACCCATAGAACCCTTGATAGGGAATTAATTGTAAAAACTGAGGTACATTCATACATAGTTCACACATAAGAGTGAAATGAATGATGAATTAGATGAGAGAATAACTTGGATAAATTTCAAGAGCAATGTTGAGTTAAAAAGTTCAAGAACAGAAAAAAAATTACAAAAGGGGGATGCCTGGGTGGCTCAGTGGTTGAGGTCTGCCTTTGGCTCTGGTCATGATCCCAGGGTCCTGGAATCGAGTCCTGTATCAGGCTTCCCGCAGGGAGTCTGCTTCTCCCTCTGCCTGTGTCTCTGCCTCTCTCTCTGTTTCTCTCATGAATAAATAAATAAAACCTTAAAAAATTACATAAGGAAGCAAACATTCTGATATATGTGTAATATGTTTACAATATATGTAAATACAAAGTAATAGTATCTGTTGTTTATAAATACAATGACATGCACGAGAATGATAAATAATATCCGCAGAATAGTGTTTGCATCTGAAGACAGAAGGGTAAGGGATGGAGAGTGGGACTTTAGCTGTTTTCTGCCATATTTTATTGTGAGGGAAAAAACCTGAAGCAAAAGGTTAACCAGTTAAATCTTGGTATTGGATACATGGCAGTTACATTTTTCCTGTACTATTTCTGTAATATTTCACAATTTCACTAAAAATATTTCACTAAAAATATTTTTTCAAGAGTGGTTTATACCTTGTCTTTTCGCCATCTCACTTTTTTTAATTGCCTTGTAAAAAGTTTGTTTGCTTATGGAGCACCTGGGTGGCTCAGTTGGTTGAGTGTGTTGAGTGTCCAACTCTTGATTTTGGCCCAGGTCATGGTCTCAGGGTCCTGGGAGGGAGCCACGCCTCAGGCTCCCTGCTCAGTGGGAAGTCTGCTTGTCTCCCTCTCTCTCTGCCCCTCCCCTACCTCACCAGCATATGTGGTCTGTCTGTCTGTCTCTCAAATCAATCAATCAATCTTTAAAAAAATTGGTTTGCTTATAATGGCCCTTTTGAGAACTGTGATTAAATAATCACTTAAGGTTTAAAAAGTCATCCCAAATCCTACCTCCTGAAATAACAGTTGTTAATGTTAGACAAGTGTAGGTCTAGATGTCTTTTTTGCTCTCATGTAATAAGATCCCTGGTTAGAAGGGTGGGGAGTTAATAAGAAAGGAGGCAGGAGGAATGGGAAGAAAGGAAAAAGAAAACCTATGAAAGAAAAAGATCTAGAATATAATCTCCATGAGGTCAGAACCTTCTGTCTGTTTTGCTCACTGCTGTATTTTAGGACCTAGAACTGTGTTTGAGGCATAGTAGGTGCCCTGTATATATACATTTACTAAATGCATGAAGGAAGAGATTATCCTACAAAAATAAGATCACAATAACCATACTTAAAAAAAAAAACAAAAAATACTAATTTAATTGTACTTGAATTAATAAAAGAAAAAATAAATCTAAATTGAAGAAATTATAGAATATCAAATGTTTCTTGATCATGAGAGACATTATTTTAAATTCAGAGAAGATAATGAGGAAAACATTAAGAGGTTGTAGTCACTGTGTATTCTTTCGTCTTTTATTTTTTTATTTTAGAGAGAGAGATAGAAAGGGGGCGTAGGAGCAGAGGGAGAGGGACAAGCAGACACCTCACTGATCGTGGAGCCTGACTCGGGGCTTGATCTCATGAGACTGAGATCATGACTTGAGCTAAAATCAAGAGTCAGACGTTCAACTGACTGAGCCTCCCAGGTGCCCGGTACCGTGTGTGGTCTTAAAAAAAAAATCTTATTTCAAATATAAAAAGTGTCAGTTGACTCCCTCCTGTGGAGGATGCTGATGTTAGCACTTTTAAAATTCCTTCCATTTTTTTCCCCTCAATCCCTTGATTTATCTGAGGTGTATTACTATTTTTACACTGACAAGTGTAAAATAGAATAGTCATACTTTGTTTAGTATTAACAAAATCTTTTACTCTATTTTCTCTATATTTGAATGAAACTACTGCTGACCATCATTCCTCTCCATTCTGGTATTCTTTGATTTATATCTATATTCTGGATTCTCCTGTTAATTTTTTTTTCAGAGGGCTCTTCAGAGAACATTTTTGCAAGTTCTTTAGTGTTTAAAATGTTTGCTTTATATTCAAATCCTTTGTACTTGAATAATATCTTATTTAAGTTTATATCATTGTTAATGGCAGCATGGTGAACACCTTACAATGTATAACTATACCATAATTTAACATAGCTCCTAATTTTGGCCATTTGGATTGTTTATAATATGATGCTACTATTATTTCAGGGCTAGAATTATTACTGTGTAATTGTTCAATCCTGTAAGCTCAACATCTTTTCTCTTACCTTTTCTGAAGAGGAAGATGTTTCTTATTGGGAGATAGGGCATCTCAATCTACATAATTAAGTTCTGATAATAGAATGGTGGGGTGTGTTGGGATGAATAAGAAACTGCTATGGTCTGAATCTTTGTGTTCACCCCCCCCTCCACAATTTCATGTGTGGATAGTATTAGGAGGTGTGGCCTTTGAGAGATGTTTAAGTCATAAGGGTGGAGCCTTTGTGGGTTGGATTAGCACCCTTAAAAAAGAGACCAGGGAGCTAGCCTGTCCCTCTGCCAAGTGAGGTTACAGTAAAAAGACGTTATCTAGGGAATCGGTTCTCACCACACCAAATCTGCCTGCAACAGGACCTTGGACTTTCCAGCCTCTAGAACTACAAGAAATAAATGTTAGTCATTTATAAGCACCCAGTTGATGGTATTTTGTTATAGCAGGCTGAACAGACTAAGGAACCCATCACTCTCACTGTGACAGGAAGAAGAGTTGGTCAAAGATGTTAAGGGGGAAGAAAGATTTGAGAGTAAATAGTGGACCTTGGTGACAGGATATGAAGGGAATTCAGAAAAGGAGGTTAAAATTAAAAATACATTTTTTTAGGAGTATCTAGGTGGCTCAGTCAGTTGAGTGGTTGACTTTTAATTTTGGCTCAGGTCATGATTTCAGGGTCCTAGGATCAAGCCCCACATGGGGCTCTGTGATCAGTAGGGAGTCTGCTTCGGGATTCTCTCTCTCCCTTTTCCCTTCGGCCCCACTTGCTTGTTCTCTCTTTCTTTATCAAAATAAATAAATAAATCTTTAAAAAATTCACTTTTTACATAAATAATGTATTTACGTTCAAAGAGAACAAAGTGCAGAGAAAAGTCTTAACTCCCTTTCACCAGCCATCCAGGACCCCTCCAAAGGACTAGCAATTAAAGTACTAATTTCTAGGAATCTTTCCAGAAATATCCTATGCATGCATACATATTATTTTCTTATGTCCCCCTCCCCTCTTTTTTATTCAAATGGTTGCATACGTTCATAGTCTGGTACTGTTCCCTTTGGATGGGATCAAGTCCGTGAGGAAGTTCATTTTAATGACTTTTCAGTCATTAAAATGAACTAGCATTCAGGAGTCCAGAATGGATGTACTTTTTCAGTTTATTCTTAGCCTAAGTGCATAAATGCTCTAAGTTCTAGTATATTTGAGGGCATCAGAAAGCCCGGTGAACTGTATCCTAGGCTTTACAGATGGGAGTTGATTGATAGAATAGCATGTGACAGACGAATAATTCTTGGGTTTGGACTACCCTGTTCAAGGCTCTTAATTTGATGTGTGATAAAGACTTTTTCTGTATTTGATAGCTTTGGAGACCTACTTGGTTGGCTCTGGATTATAGATATCTATTTGTTGTGTTTATTGTCTAGATCAGGTGTGAATTTTGGCTATAAAAACCAGGAACCAGAGGCTGAGGATTGGTGGTCTCAGGGAGTGTACTTCCTGGGGCCTCTGGGCATATAATTCCTGTGGCCTCTGGGTGTGTACCCTCTGTGGCTTCCAGGTTCATGTTCCTGCAGCCTCAAGCTGTTCTCCTTAACATAGAAAATAAAATATGATAAAAATAAAAACAAAATAAAATAATGATGGAGCAGAGCTCTTATGGTAGTGTCATTGAGCTTTCTGTGAATTTTCTCCATGGGAACCCAGGGAAGGGTTTGAGGCCCCTAGATATCTTAGCACGCTATGTCCTAGGTTGTAGTTGGTTGAGGAGGGCAGATGGTGAATAGAGGAAGAGCCATCATTGTTTTGCTACTCCTGTTGAGCATGATGCGAAAAATGTCTCCCTTTGACTTACCCTGCAAATCACAAGGTATGGAGATCAGATATATTTGTGATTGCATTAAAAAGTCTGGGAGTTGTTTGAAATAGCCCCAGATCTCCTTGAGGGAAGTGAGGAAGGCAGTAGGGGTTAGTAACCAGTGGTTCCGTGTCATACACAGAGCCAGAGCCTCTGTCCTGACCACAGTTTATTGCAGCTGTGGAATTCAGTGTTCTACAAATTCTACAGAGGGAGTGGCAGAAACTTCATCCATTTCATCTGTAGAGATAGTACGGCCAGATGTCTAAATCTGTTCTTTCCCTGGGGGAGGTGAGAAAGACGAGACTGTTCTGGATGCTATTCAAGTGGCTGTGAAAGGGAGATTTGGTTACGTTAGCAGGGTCCCAAGGAGCATGGGAATTCATTATTTGTGTCTTTGAGGGATTCTGAAACAAGTGTTTGGAAGTGTCACTGCATAATGCAGTGATGAAACCAGGCCAGAAGCCAGGCTGCAAGTGCTGTAATTCAAGTCAGCTTCTGGTTAATTTAAAGGCATGGTAGCTACACCAGCTCCTAACCCGTAGCCTTCTTCTGTTTCATTTTCTGAATTACTGAGAAGTGATACTCAAATGTCTATTTTTTTCTGAAAGCTACCAGTGCATTTTATAATAGTTTCCAGCCTTTCACTGACACCTCATTTTGGCCATCTTTGCTTTGCTCACCAACTCTAAAAGTATTTTTGTTTTTAGGTAAGAGCTTAGTTTTCTTGTCTCTCCTAAGTTAAAAACACATTGAAAACAAAATGTATTTAGTGTTTGGGTTCTTTAATGTGTGCAGCGTTGTCTTTTGTCTATATACAGTGCCAATAATATTAGCAGAGGGTATGTTACTCACTTGTGGAGTTATTAGAAATGAATATGTAAAGGTGGGTTGGGGTCATTCAGTGAATCCTGTAGGGCCTGGATTTTGTTAGGTAGGCAGTAGAAGTCCTTAAGTGCAGAGAAGTGGCAGATTTGGGCTTTTAGAAAGAAAACTGTAGCTATGGGATGGTGGATAGGTTGGCATATAGACTAGAGCAGTGGTTTCCAGTTCTGAGTGCATACTAGAATCACCTGGGACTTTCTCAAAAAAACCACACACACAGAAGTAAGCAAAGTCTTGAACAGGGACTTCTGTAGACTTTGGTGACACAAATTCTTTCAGGAGCAGGTACAAACAAGGATATGGGGCAAGAAGAATTCCCATGCTCTGCTCAAAGGAATCTTAATTAGAGATTGGGGGAAAAGTTGGCTAACAGCATGTATGGTAGCCTTACGGAGCTGCCCCATAACCCAGATAGTCCAGGACTGCCCACAGAAGGCGTAGAGCTGGTACTGAGAGCTCTCCAACCTAACAAGACCCCATGGGGGTCTTCTCCTGAACCCATGGCCTAATGCAAAGCAGAAACAGGAAAGTCTGCACAGGGCCAGGCATGGATAGTAAGAGTGCCTTGCCACTCAATCACAAGTTAGCTTTCTGTGGCACACACCTTGATCTCTGTACTGTGCTTAGTTATCCTCTTCCTGAGGTGGCAAACATGGAATGTGCTAACCACCCTGGTTGCGGGGGAAGGGTACCATGAATTGGATGGAAAGGCTTTTTTCATTGTCATTCCAAAATATCCCACTACATAAATGTCTTTCATATAAAACAAAAGGACTTCTAACCAATAAAACCTCGTTTTTTCCCCATCATTGTCTTTCTCTTCAAAGCTAAGAATCATGATAAGAGTTTGCTTTTATTGAGATCCTTCACTCTGTTCATTCTTCATGTGCAATTTGTAATTTGACTTTAAAAAAAATTTTTTTTAAGATTTTATTTATTCATGAGAGACATGAAGAGAGAGACAGAGACACAGGCAGAGGGAGAAGCAGGCTCCTTGCAAGGTGCCTAATGCGGGACTCAGTCCCAGGACCCCGGGATCATGCCCTGAGCCAAAGGCAGACATTCAACCGTTGAGCCACCCAGGTGTCCCTGTAATTTGACTTCTACCCCCAACCCCATTCCCGTTCAAACTGTGTCTCTGGGGTCCTTTGTCTTCTCAGACATCACCTTTTGTTTTTATCCAACATCTCTGATTCTTCCTTCTTGGCTTCTTTTGGGGCCTTATTAATGTCCCTCAGGAGGCCTTATTAATGTCCCTCAGAGGTTCACCCCCATCCCTCTTTTCACTTTCAGCCCTTTTCTGGAAATCTCATCCATATCCAAATCTGGAGCTCAAACTGGAAAAAAATTTAAGAGACTACAACAACTCTTTGGTGAAAGGGAAATTTTAGGACAATGAAATTGAAAAGTTCTGGAAAGTAACTATAATGGAAATGAGATGTGCAAATGGAAATGTCCTTAGAATTCATGAGATACAACCAAATCAAAACTCATGAATGCCTATATCAAGCAAAATAAAAGCATAAGAAAATGAATAGAATATTCAACTAAAAAAGCTAGGGAAAAAGAGGAAGCTGAGAGAAAGCAGGAGGGTGGAATTGAAGATAAAAGCATAATGGCGCTGGGAAACAGGGAAATAGTGGGAACTAATAAAATGAAAGGCTGTTTTTTTATAAAAGGTTAAGAAAAGAAAGGTCACTGGCAATTTTTTTTTTTTTTGAGAAAGCACAAAAATAGGCACCAATGACTGGGGGGTGAAATAACAATCAAAGCACAGGACATTTAAAAATATCATGAGAGTAGTATATATATATATATATTAGTATATATATATATATAACTCTATAGAAGCAAATTTGAAAATCTAGCTATAAAGGGCAACGTTCTAGTAGAATATAATTTGTCAAAACTTGTGTACCTGGATTGGAACACTTATTATTGTTAAGATGGCAATAATCCCCAAATCAATCAACTGACTCAACATAATCCCTGTGGAAATCCCAGCTACCTTTAAATTTTTTTTTCAGTAATCAACAAGCTGATCCTAGAATTTGTATGAAATTGTAAGGAACCTAGAAGAGCCACAATCTCAGAAGGAAGAACACAGTCAAATTCACATTTCCCAATTTCAGAATTTAAACGAAGCTACAGTAAGGCTCTGTGATACTGACATAATGATGTGAGGTCACACATGTGCATCGGTGGAACAGAGTTGAGAGTTTGGAAATAAACCTTTATGATTATAGTCAATGGATCTTCAACAAAGTTGGCAAGTCAAATTCAATGGAGAAAGAGTAATCTTTTCACCAAATGGTGCTAGCACCGCTGGGTATTTCCATGCAAATAAATGAAGTTGGTCACCTGCCACATACCATATACAAAAATTATCTCAAAAGTAGATAAGAGACCTACATATAGGACCTAAAACTATAAAACTCTAGAAGAAAAAATAGGTGTAAGTCTTTGGGACCAAAGATTAGGTAGTGGTTTCTTAGATATGACACCTAAAGCATAAGTAACCAAAGGAAAAAGATACATTGGACTAAATCAAAATTAAAAACTTCTTTTTTACCCAAAAGAAAATAAAAATTCAGCCACAGAAGGGGAGAGAATATTTGTAAATCCTATATCAGCATCCAAGATACACAAAAAGGTCTTACAACTCAATAATAAAAATACAAATAACCCAGGATGCCTGGGTGGCTCGGTGGTTGAGTGTCTATGCCTTTGGTTCAGGTTGTGATCCCAGGGTCCTGGGATCAAATCCTGCATCAGACTCCCTGCAGGAAGCCTGTTTCTTCCTCTGCCTATGTCCCTGCCTCTCTCTGTGTGTCTCTCATGAATAAATAAATAAAATCTTTTAAAAAATACAAACAACCTAATTAAAAAGTGGGTGATGGATTTGAATAAACACTTCTCCAAAGAACATATTTAATGGCCAAAATGCACGTGAAAATATGCCAAACATCATTAGTTGTTAGGGGAATACAAATCAAAACCATAAAGAAATACTACTTCAGATCCACTAGGATGACTCTAATTTTCTTAATGTAAAATAACAAATGCCAGTGAGGATGTGGAGAAATTAGAACCCCCATATGCTGCTGGTGGGAATGTGAAATGGTGCAGTCACGTTCATAAACAGTTTTGTAGTTCCTCAAGAAGTTAAGCAAAACAAAGAGTTACCATATGACCCAGAAATTTCATTTCTGGGCATATTCCCAAGGGAAATGAAAAAATATGTTCACACAAAATCTTGCACATGAGTGTTCATAGCAGCATTATTCCTAATAGCCAAAAAAAAGAGAAACTCAAGTGTCTATCCACTGATGAATGGATAAATAAAATGTGGTATATCCATACACTAGAATATTCTTCAGCCACAAAGGGGAATGAAGTACTGACACATGCTATAAGGTGAGTGAGCTCGGGAGGCATCATGCCAAGTGAAAGGCGCCAGACACTGAAGGCCATGTGTGGTATGACACTTACAGGAAATGTCCATAGAGAAGGGCAGTAGCTAGTAATCCCAAGGAGGTGAGAGGAGGTGGAATGAAAAGGGACTACTAACAGATCTGTGATCCTTTCTGGGGTGACGGAAATGTTCTAGGATTAGGTAGTGGTATTGGCTGCTTACCATTGTGAATTTACTAAAACCACTGAATTTTACACTTTCAAAAAGCTATTGACAAAATAATAAAGCAAAACAAATGAACAAAACCTGGATCCGTGTAAAGATAGAAAATCTAAATATACTAATTTCCAAAGACTCAATAGGCGAGTTTTCAAAGAGCTCTCTCACCAAAAGGCTTCAATCCAAATGCTTTCATATGAGAATTCTATCAAACTGAAAAAAACTTTTGTACCAAGTTCTTCTAGAAAATAAGAAAAAGAAAAGTTCTAAATTCTTTTTCTGAGATAAGTATAATACAGAGAAGAAAAACTTAATTTAAAAAATCCTCCAGAACAATCTTACTTATGAATATCTATCTATATAAAGAATATAAGTGAAATACAGCAACAAAATGCAAGATCATATATTTTTTTAAAGATTTTATTTATTTATTCATGAGAGACAGAGACAGAAAGAGAGAGAGAGAGAGAGAGGCAGAGACACAGGCAAGGGGAGGAGCAGGCTCCATGCAGGGAGCCCGACATGGGACTCCATCCCGGGTCTCTAGCTCCAGGATCAGGCCCTGGGCTGAAGGTGATGCTAAACCGCTGAGCCACCCAGGCTGCCCGCAAGATCATATTAAAGCAAAATGGAATTTATTCCAGGAATGAAAGAATAGTACTATGTTGGGAAGTATATTAATATATTTAATTATATTAATAGATCTGAGAGGAAATATCATGGGATCTATAGACGCTTAAGAGGCATTCGACAGAATTCAACACATATTCATAATTTTGAAGACTCAGTATGTCAGAGTTCTACAGAGAAACAGAAGCAATAGGATATATGTTTGTATCATCTATACCGACATTTGTATCTGCATTTATATCTGCATATTTAAATATACAGAGAGGGGAGAAGGTGATTTATTATAAGGATTATCTCACATCATTATGGAGGCCAAGAGGTCCCATGACTACTGTGTATAAGCTGGAGAACCAGGAAAGCCATTGATATAATTCAGTCTGAGTCTAAATACCTGAGAACCAGGGAAGCTAATGGTGTAAGTCTGAGTCCAAAAGCCCAAGAAACAGGAGCACTGATGTCCAAGGGCAGGAGAAGATGGATATCTCAGTTCAAGCAAAGACAGCAAATCCACCCTTTTTCTGTCTTTTTTTCTACTCAGGCTCCCATCAGATTAGATGATGCCCACTTGCATTGGTGAAGGCAACCTTCTTTACTCAGTCTACCATTCAAATGCCAATCTCTTCTGGAGACAGCCTCCCAGACACACCCAGAAATAATATTTTGCTAGCTATGTGGGTATCCCTTAACCCCAATCAAGTTGACCCATAAAAGTAACCATCACACTCAGTAAAGTAGATCTGGAAATACGTATATCTTCACATGAAATATGTGCATTTCAGCCTAAAATCTAGTTTCTTTCTTAATGAGAAAGGACTATCCACATTTCTGTTAAAGTCAGGGACAAAATGAGAATATCCATATTTGCCGTTATGATGATTATCCTTTTCTAAAGTAGGTTCCACGCCCAGCATGGAGCTCAACCTGAAATTTGAACTCACAACTCTGAGGTCAAGACCTGAGCCTCAGCTCAAGAGTGGGACATTTAACCAACTAAGCCACCCAGACACCCCAAATTTAGTATTGGAGGTTTTAGCCAACACAATTTGACAAGTCATAATGGAGGCATACATATTGGACATGACATGGCAGAAGGTAGAGAAGAGAGAAGGAGAACTATCCGTATTTGCATATGTGAAGTCATGAAATCTCTAGAAAACCCAAGAGATCCAATGGGAAAATTACTACAGAAAAAAAAGAAGTCCAATAAAGAGGAAATAAAACTAATACCCAGAAACCAAGAGCCTTCAACTATACAATGACCAGTTAGGTGATATATAATGGAAGATAAAACCCATCTATAAGCTAAAATTTATAGACAGAATATAACAAAAAAAATTACAAATGCTAGCTTAGGAAAATCTGGAAGACATAAAAAATACACTTGAGCAAATAGAAAGACATACCATGTTTTTTGGATAGGAAGACTTGAACTCATAAAGATGTCAAGTAATCCTAAATCAACTTACAAATTCAACACAGCCACAGTTAAAATGCCAATAGATGTTTTCTGGAGCTACCCAATTGAATTTCATGTTCATATGATAAACAAATAAGCAAGAATAGCCAGGAAATTGCTGATAAAGAAGAGAAAGGAAATGAGTTTAGCTGTATTTGATAGTAAAACATTACAAATCCTTTACAGTGAAAAGAGTGTGGCATAAAAGTTAATGAAATAGAACAGAAAATCCAGAAATATTCCCAGGTGCATATGGAGAGTTCATTTATGAAACGAGGGAGAAGTCAGGTAAGTGTCAGACTCTTGGTTTCAGCTCAGGTCATGATCTCAGGGTCATGAGATTGAGCCTCATGTTGGGCTGAGTACAGTCTACTAGAGATTCTCTCTCTCCCTCTGGCACTTCTGCTCATGCTTTCTCTCTCTCAAATAAACATATCTATGTTACATTATGTATATATATAAACACATGTATGTTATAAAACACATATACGTGTGTATATATATAAATATATATATTAATTCCTTTATGAACTTGAATGGGAAAAATGACTCACAACAAAATCCTAACGTTAAAAGGTTGACACACTCAGCCACATAAAAAAAAAATTCAAGCAAAATGCCTTTAAAAAAAAATCAAGATGTGAACGACTGAGAAAACCTTATATTGCAAGTGGCTAATATCATTGAGGTGTAAAAGTGGTATGTCCGATTAACCAGAACTCTCCATTCTTTGACCATAGACAAAAAGGCATGAATTATTATTTTAAAATAACTTTTTATTTCAAAAATATTAAATAAGTTATTTTAAAACTTAATCTTCTCCATATTTCTAAAAACATTTTGCTTTGAAATTAATTTTAGAGTTACAGAAACACAGAAGGTAGTGCCAAGTGGTCCTGTGTGTCCTTTGCTCACCTTCTCCTAATGGTCGGGTCTTAACTAGACATAGCACAGTCAGCAGAAGCAAAGATCTTCTGACACTTTCACTGGCTTTCCGACTACTCTCCATTCTCTCTCCAGGATCCAACAGAGAATCCTGTGTTCCATTTAATTCCTGTGTCAAGTGTCTTCAGTCTTTCAACCTGTGACAGTTCTGCAGTCTTTCTCTTTTGTGACCTTGATATTTTTGAAAAGTCCTGCTCTGTGGTTTTGTAAAATACCTTTCAATTTGGGCTTGTCCAATGTTTTCTCATGCACAGATCAAGGTAATGCACTTTTGGCAGGAATACCAAAGGAGTGATTTTGTATTCTTCTCAGAGCATATAATGTCAGGGGGTACTTGACATGGTTATGTCTTGTTACTGGTGATGTTAACCTCGTTCACTTCAGGCAGTGTTTCCCAGGATTCCCCCTCCATAAAGTTATTATTATTCCCTTTGTAACTAGTAATATCTTGGAGGACATACTGCAAGACTATGCAAAATATCCTTTCTCCTCAAACTTTGTCTACTGATTTCAGCATTCATTGATTGACCTTACTTATAACAATGTCACTGTCATGTTTGCCAAATAGTGTTTCAGTGTTATTTTTCAAAAAGAAAAATAGGGAGCTTTTTGTTTGTTTTGTTTGGACAGTGAGCAGCCATTTGGCAATGTTGAACTTGGAATTATTTAGACCTTTCACAACAATGGAAAATGTTTTAGTTAATTAATCGAGTAAATACTTATTAAACCCTTGCTATAACCAAAACATCTATGAGAAATATGCAAAAGCCATGTTTGTTCTGTTCTGCATCTGAGTCTTTTTCTCTGCCACTGCTTTTCACCTCACATCACATTAACCACCATGATTTGTCCTAAGAAGATGTCATTGGTAAGCGTCCTGAAAGACAGACTCTCAGGAGTCAGAGAATGGAATCTGCTTCCAGTTTTGCTCCATTCTAGTTGTGTTCCTGGAGGGTGAGTCAAATGCCTCCTACAAAGTTCTAGTTTCCTTACTTTAAAATGGGGACGATAATATGAATTGATGTGAGAATTATATGAGTGAATATATATGGAAGTTATTTTTAATTGAAAGGCATTTCTCAAATTGTGAAGTGTTCTACAAATTCATGTATTATTCAACAAACACCGAGTCCCTATTATGTGTGAGTTCCTTCTAAGTGTTGGAATATAGCAGTGGAGGGCCTCTGTCCTCATGGAGCTTTTATTTTATTTTATTTTATTTTATTCTATTTTATTATTTTATTTTACTTTATTTATTTTTTTTTTTAGAGAAAGAGAGGTAGAAGAAGAAAGGGAGAAGGAGAGAGAGCATCATAAGCAGACTCTCCACTGTGTGCAGAGCCTGACATGGGGCTTAATCCCGTGGCCCTGAGATCATGACCTGAACCGAAATCAAGTGTTGGCCGATTAACCAGTTGAGCCCCCTGGGGCTTACATTTTAGAGGCAAGAAACAGACAATATATAAGTGAAGAGATTTCAGATGGTAATCAATGCTATAAAGTAAATAAAACAGGACAGTGTTACAGAATACTATAAAGAAAAATAAATAAAATACTATAAGGAAGGTAGAAGAGAATGATGTATTAGCAAATGAGAGTGTGGTGAGGTGGGATGAAGCTGTGTAGAACTCCGGTCAGGGAAAGCTTCTGTGGAGGTCATTTTTGAGTTAAGATCTTTAAGATTTGAAGGAGCCAGCCATGCGAACGGGGGGAGAGCAAATATAAAGGTCCTCTGGAGGGGCAGGGGTGTAGTGTGTCACACACCAGCACGGGAGCATGGGGCTGCGTGGTGGGCAGCCAGAGACCAGGGTGTGAGACCAAGTGAGAGAGGTTGGCAGGCCCTCATCAGATAGAGCCTCACAGACATTATCAGTGCCGTGGGAAGCCACCGGAGAGTGTTAGGCAGGGGAATTACGTACTATAATGTTCACTTGTAAAAAATTGTTCTGGCTCCTGTGAGAGTGGATGGAGGTGGCTGATGAGAGCCGAGGCAGTGACACCTGAGAGTGACTTCCGTGATCCAGGTGAGAAGTGGCCAGAAAAAGGTGGCAGCGGTCAGCATAGAATAGTCATGACTGCTACTGTTATGGGCCTAGACGTGTTCCCCCCAGAAGTCATATCCCTAATGCCCAGCACCTCTGAATACAACCTTATTTGATGATAAGGTCGTTAGAGAGGTGATTAAGGTAAAATAAGAGCATCAGAGTGGGCCCAGATCCAGTCTTAATGGAGTCTTGTGAGAAGAAATTTGGACACACCGAGACAGGGAGGCAAGCACACAGAGGAAGATAGGGTGAGGACACGGGGAGAAGGCGGCCATCTCCGAGCTCAGGGGAGAAGCCTCAGAAGAAACCGCCCCGCCTCCATCTCCATCTTGGACTTCCAGCCTCCAGAGCTGTGAGCAAACCAATCCCTGTTGTTTACACACACACACACACACACACACACACACACACACCCGCAGGCAGACTCCTGCAGTTATAATAATGACGGTGGTGGTGATTTCTTCATGGTATCTGCTGCTGCCTCAAGCTAGGGCATAGACTTGTGTGTGTGCATGTTTCCTCCCGCGTGGTTGCCAAGGGTAAAGGTAAAGATGGAGCTGAATTATTTATTCTCTATGTAGTGTCTGATGTTTCATAGGGTTCTTTTGTGAGATACACAGGAGACCCATTTCTTCACTTGGAGACTGCAAACTCTAGCATATAGGATGGTATGAGAAATAATACCGTAACAAGTTAGAACCCAGAGCTTTTTGGAAAGCATATTTTAGCAGTGGAAAAATGATCCTCACTTGACTAGAGGGACCTTCAGAAAAATAAGCCTATTTTTTGAGTAGAACCATTGTCCAAATAAGGAGGTTTAGCTATTATTATGTTGGTTTCATTTCATGGCTTTGCGAAAAAAGATCAATGTGTGAAAACTCCCTCTATGAGGGCAGGGTCCTCCTCTCATTGTCTGCTGTGCTGTGAATGGTACCTGGTGCACCGTAGTGTTTGGCAAATATTTATGAGATGAATGTAAATCATTTTCAAATCCTAGTTTGTTCCTTCTTAGAATTTTTGAATTGCTTTCAACGTTCTCTCATACTTCGCTGAATATCAGCGATTCCATAGAGGAGGTAAAGTCTTTAGCCTGTGTCTTTCTCCCTTCCAATCGTGTCCATTGTCCTGAGTCAGGTCTTCACTTGGAATGGTTTTGACCTTAGACTGCCCTTAACCGGAGGACTCACCGCCCAGCTCCGTGGCACTGGCGCCACCTCGTGTCAGGAACGTGACACTGCACCCACTGCAGGCCTGCAGGGAACCAGCCTGGCCCTGGTCACACAAGCTGTGCATGAATTAAAGGGTGATGCCTTTATTGGCATCACCATGACTCATGTGTTCAGAAGGGATTTTTGTCCCCATGTTTATTATGTGACTCATGTGTTCAGAAGAGATTTTTGTCCCCATGTTTATTACGTTATATATAGGGCAAGTGCGGAAACAGATTCTTAGTCTTTAGCCATAAAGGCTTCTGGAGTTGATTCATAGTTCTTATCAATGTGAGACATCTACTCCTATAAATATAGGGAAGAGGGATCCCTGGGTGGCGCAGCGGTTTGGCGCCTGCCTTTGGCCCAGGGCGCGATCCTGGAGACCCGGGATCGAATCCCACATCGGGCTCCCGGTGCATGGAGCCTGCTTCTCCCTCTGCCTGTGTCTCTGCTTCTCTCTCTCTCTGTGTGTGACTATCATAAATAAATTAAAAAAATTAAAAAAAAAATATAGGGAAGAGCTCTGCAGAGTTTTAAGACTTTATATGAAATAGATGATTTAATTGAGGTGTCATCAACTAGAAAAAACACGAAATTGATTTTTTTTTTTTTTTAGATTTTATTTATTCATGAGAGACACACACAGAGAGAGGCAGAGACACAGGCAGAGGGAGAAGCAGGCTCCCTGTGGGGAGCTGGGCGTGGGATTCGATCCCGGGTCTCCAGGATTCGATTCCAGGTCCCTGGGCTGAAGGCAGTGCTAAACTGCTGAGCCACCCAGGCTACCCACGAAATTGATTTAAATGAAAGAAAAAAAAATTTCCAAGGAAAAATGGTTTTTGTTTTTGTTTTTTAATACAAGAACTGTGTTTAATTTCTGTTCTGTATCCACGGTAGGACACTGAGTGGGTTGTTCACAAGATGAACCTGTCGGGATGCTGGGGTGGCTCAGTGGTTGAGCATCTGCCCTTGGTTCAGGGCATGATCCTGGGGTCTGGGATCGAGTCCTGCATTGGGCTCCTCGCAGGGAGCCTGCTTCTCCCTCCTCCTGTGTCTCTGCCTCTCTCTCTCTATGTCTATCATAAATAAATAAATCTTTAAAAAAAAAGAGAGAGAGAAGATGAACCTGTCTAGGGACTGCAGGGCCAGGAGCTGTCCGTATGAAGTGGTGAGGACTCAGAGAATCAGTGTTGGAACCAAACCATCCTGACTTGCAGCTAGCTCACAGGAGCTGATTGTTAGGTTTTCAGGAATTCTGCAAGCCGCTGTTACAAACTAAATTATATGAAAAGTAAATGACATAAATTTACAAGTAAATTATATTTAAAACAAAGGAGCTCACTTGGGCAGCACTTAGAGTGAAATTGGGTGGGTGCAGAGATTAGCTGAATTCCTGCATGAGAACCCGGGGGATGAGCCACCCAGGTGCCCCTTTTGTTTTGTTTTTAATGAAAACTTTTTAATTAAAAAATATCATACTCATAGACAAATAGGAGTGGCACATGGCAAACTCAGTAAGTGATCTCAACTTTTTCAGGTTGTTCTGTATAAAATGCAACATGAATGTGGTAACTAACAATGAAAAGGTACTAAATACTCCCAAGTTTACCTCCTCCTAATTGCAGCCCCATGTTTTACTCTCACTTATGCTTGTGAGGTAGTTTGCACAGGTGCTGGGATGCCAGGCAGTGGTGGGGACCCCGGTGGGGCGGGCATTTCTTTCCACCTCTTCCACCAGTGACTTACTTTGGCAGCTTCATTCTTTGCGAGCCCCTGGTGGCTGTGTGGACGAGGTGGAAAAGCAAATACTGCTCATCAGGGCTTTTCCCTCCCAAGGGGCCAGCTGGTAACAGCACACCCACCATTGTACACAAGTGACTTTGTGCCTTTTCTCTGCCCTTGCTTCCAAAAGCCTGACAAGAAGACTTTGGGATGAATTATTAAAATTCAAGAACAATGTTTTGTTTCACTACACTGACTTCAGTAAAGTTTCTAACTGGTTGCTTTAAAAGGTTGCATTAAGAATTGTAAATGCCTTAATGATTTAATAATGTTACAATTGTTGTAAAAGTTACTTTATTATTTTTTTTAAAGATTGTATTTGAGAGAGAGCAAGCATGAGCAGAGGAAGGATTATAGGGAGAGGGTCCCAAGCAGACACCGCAGTGGGCGTGGAGTCCAACATGGGGCTTCATCCCACAACCCTGAGATCATGACCTGAGCCAAAATCCAGAGTCAGAAGCCAATTGTCTGGGGCCCCCAGGCGTCCCTTAAAAGTTACTTTAAAATAATTTTCAATCATTTCACTTGATTCAGAATCCTATTTAGTAGAAGTGAAGTAGGTGAATCAGCCCCAATGTGGTGTGTACTTGTGTCACTTTATTTCATAGTTTCATTTTAATGTTCCAGTTGTCTAACATCTTGGTTATTTCTTATTTCTGAATTTCTTTTATGTTCATTGGGAAGTTTTGGAATTTCTATACCTTGTCTCTGAAAGCTACAGCTTTAATTCCTAGCATGGTTTTTTTGTTTTTAACTTTTCCCTTTGCCGTTCTTCTCCTTTCTAGACCTCTGTCCCCTTCTCAGAAACTCATGGCCTCACGTTTTTCCGACCTCTGTTCTGTCTTGCCCTCTCTTCCTCCCTGTTTTTCTTAGGTCGTGTTTAGGAGCCTTATTACTTCTGAGGCTGGCAGGTTAGCTACGTGGTTTCCTTCTTTATGGCTGGGACCCCAGCCCCATCCCAGCACCATCTGGGGTTCTGGAGTCCACCCGACCCCTCTGCCTGCATTCCTGTGTTCTTGGCACCAGAATCCTAATGCCAGAGGAGCTCCTAGGATCCTCTGTCTTCTGTGCCTCTGGCCTTGTGTTTCAGAACATGTGCAAACAAGAGGAGCTCAGAGGCCTCTTTGCTTCTCCTATAATTTCCTTCGCCACCCTCCTCTCATCCTGTACCCGCCCGGAGCAGTTCACCCTGCTGCCTTCTTCACTGTGGGGTCAAGGATGAACAGGGCTCCATCTGCCCCAGATACTTTTACCTGTTCTTAAGCCAAAACGATAGGTAAAGTGTAATACAAAAAAAGATAACTGTTTTAAATAGATTCTGTGAGGCAGGATTTCTGTTGACTTCTTACTGCTTTGGTTTTCATTTCAAATGTGCTTATGTTGTTTGTTTTTCAAGTTTATTTACTTTTTGGTATCTCTCTACCCAACATGGGGCTCAAACTCATGACCTCAAGATCAAGAGTCGTGTGCTCCTCCAACTAAGCCAGCCCGGTGCCCACTTCTTGGTTTTTTTTTTTTTTTAACATTTTATTTATTGATTCATGAGAGACACACACAGAGAGACAGAGAAACAGGCAGAGGGAGAACCAAGTTCCCCGTGGGGAGCCCGAGCCCGATGCGGTACTCAGTCCTAGGACCCTGGGATCATGACCTGAGCCAAAGGCAGATGCTCAATTACTGAGCCACCCAGGTGCCCCTTTTGTTTTGTTTTTAATGAAAACTTTTTATTTAAAAAAATCGCACTTATACACAAATAGTAGAAGTGGCACATGGAACACTTGACATCACACAGGTGCACAGATGCAAAATGTTAACATTTCACTTTTGCCTATGTTCTCCCTCTCTTTTATAATATACACACACATATTTAACACTGCACACACAGTTGCACATTTTCATTATTATTTTAATTTTTCTGGACTATTTGAGAATAAGCTGTGGGTGTTATAACCTTTTCCCCTGAAATACTCCAGTGTATATTTTCTAAGAACTAGAATATTCACTTACATAAGCCACAGGTATGTGCGTGTGTGTGTTTAAATATAATCTTAGAATAAGAGTAGCTGGGGAGAACTTGAGGAGGTCATTTGGTTCATCCCCCTGCTTCTTGCAGATAAATTCCTCCAGTACATGATGGCTGCTTTCCAGGAGTGATAAGCCCAGATTCCCACAGGGACCAGGCCTGTGACGTGTGTGTGTGTGTGTGTGTGTGTGTGTGTGCGCGCCCCACCTAAATAGAGACCAACACTGTGCTGAACAAAACCTTATCTGCCAGCATGTCTGTTCCTCAGGTCATCAGTTTTCAGACCTGGGTCTGTCTTCGAGGATCCCATAGGGTGGAGCCTCCAAGCTTCTCTGGAAGTGCCTCGTTATGGTCAAGTTCTCCTGTGAGTCTCATGAAATCCCCGGCCAGGTTGATAGGAGGCAGCAGTGTGCAGGGTTGAAGAGTGTGGGTTCCCACCTGTGTGTAGGGATCCCATAGCCACCACTTCTAGGATCCTGGGGAAGTTACCTCACCCTTCTGGGTTTGTTTTCCTCCTCTGTAGAGTAGGTGCTGTCTTTGTAGGGCTGTTGTCAAGAGCAGGTGGATAAGAATATTGAAGCACATGGGACGCCTGGGTGGCATGATCAGGCTGTGATCCCGGGGTCCTGAGATTGAGTCCTGCATCGGGCTCCCCATGGGGAACCTGCTTCTCCCTCTGCCTGTGTCTCTGCCTCTCCCTGTGTGTCTCTCATGAATAAAGAAAATAAAATCTTAAAAAAAAAAAAAAGAAAATAATATTGAAGCACTTGAGAGCAGAGCTAAACCGCGTGTGGCTGTGTGCAGCCTGTAGGTGGTGGAGGGGTGTGAGTGGGCTGTGCGGCTACCCCTTCTCCAAGTGCCAGAGGAGATGTCCCTTCCCAACCAGAAGGCAAGTTAGTCCACTGTCTCATGTCCTGCTCCTTGGAGGGGGTTGGACCCGCAGCCCCGGTGCCCTGCTCCTTGTGGGAGTGGGGGGACACTGCTGGGATGCACTGAGCAAGTTCTTGAACATCTTGGGGTTGTCTCCTTATCTATGAAATGGAGAGAGTGGGGGCTCCCCCTCCCTGCCATGGAGCGGTGCGAGGAGTAAAGGCATCTCTGGGGCCCGAGTTTGAGCTGTGAAAGTCCTGGCCAGGAGCTGCAGGTGCCTCTCCGGAGCTGCCACCTTGTCCCCCCTGCCACCCAAGTCCCCCTGCCGTCACCGCTCACACGGGCTTGCTCTTCCTCCGTCCCTGAATGTGCTGTTGCTGAGATCACCAGTGGCCTTCTCTCTGTGGGCTGCTGCTGCTTCTCTTCAGCTCAAGGGACAGTTTTAACAGCGAAGTCATTTTGCAACCAGGGGTCTGGGCAGAGTGCAGTTGAGGGGCCGTGGGAGCAAAAGAGGAGAGGAGAGGCTGTCAGAGGCAGGACAGACAGAGGAGTGGGTGGCGGGGAGCTAGGCACAGCGGGTCTGCAGAGGGGCTGGGCCTGGAGTGGATGGTGGGCAAGGGACTCATGGCGACAAGATGAAGGATTTGGAACAGGGGCTGTGGGAACAGAGGGAGTGGGCTTGGAGGTGGTCAGGCACCTATCAGAAATGTCTTCAAGGGACGCCTGGGTGACTCAGTGGTTGAGCATCACCTTTGGCTCAGGTCATGATCCCAGGATCCTGGGATCGAGTCCTACATAGGGTTCCCTGCATGGAGCCTGCTTCTCCCTCTGCCTGTGTCTCTGCCTCTCTCTCTCTGTGTCTTTCATGAGTAAATAAATAAAATCTTAAAAAAAAAAAGTCTTCAAGATAAGGGAGGAAAATATCTGAATATTTTGGGGGCAAAATAAGAAGCAACTGGTAGAGGATGAAGATGCTGAGTGGGGGGCAAGTGTGTCCTGAACAAGACACAAGAGCCAGGGACTTGAGAGGATGCTTACCCAGATGAGTGCCAAGTGATGCATATAATTAGGAGGAAGAAAGAGGCAAGACTGGAACTAAGAAAAACTCAGAGGAGTTAGTTTTTTATTCCTTGGAGGCTGAGAGGGAAGGGGGGGGGGATGTATGTACTTCTAAAGAGGTAAGCGGGCAGGGCAGGGCCTGTAATGGTAGGGGGCCCCCTCCGAATGCGTGAGTCCCTCCCAAATTCATAGATAGCCCGAACCCCCATGTGATGACGTTTGAAGGTACGCCTTTGGGAAGTGGTCAGGTTTAGATGAAGTCAGGAGAGTGGGGCCCCCACGATGACTAGAGCCCTTAAAAGAAGAGGGGGACCCAGAGTGGGCTCGAAGTCTGCTGTGTCAGGACACGGAGCCAGGTGGCCATTGCAAGCCAGGAAGACATTTTTTTTTTTAAGATTTTATTTATTTATTCACAATAGACATAGAGAGAGAGAGAGAGAGGCAGAGACACAGGAGGAGGGAGAAACAGGCTCCATGCAGGGAGCCTGATGGGGGACTCGATCCCGGGACTCCAGGATCGCGCCCTGGGCCAAAGGCAGGAGCTAAACCTCTGAGCCACCCAGGGATCCTCCCAGGAAGACAGTTCTTACCAGACACTGAACCTGACGGTGCTGTGGCCCTGGGCCCCGCGGCCTCCAGAGCTGTGAGCAATGACGTTTTGCCTTCATCTGCCCGGGCTGTGGTGTGTAGCTGTGCAGCCCCAGCCAACGTGGCAGGTGGTAGGACGGTGAGCCGTGGTGCTCACTCAGTCTGCGTCTGTTTGGGGACGTGGGTGACAGGTATGTGGGGTCTTCTGCTGAAATGAGGTGCATCCGAGGTTTGGAGCTTGAGGCAAGAGGTGATAGATGAATGGAGCGGGCAGGATGGAGGGGGAGGGTTAGGGTGCGGTAGATGGCAGTTTTGTTTGCTTTTGTTTTGTTTTGTTTTAAGGATTCTATTTATTTATGCATGAGAGACACACACAGAGAGAGGCAGAGACACAGGCAAAGGGAGAAGCAGGCTCCATGCAGGGAGCCCAATGGACTCCATCCCAGGACCCCAGGATCACGTCCTGAGCCACAGGCAGCCGCTCAACCACTGGAGCCAGCCAGGCATCCTGGCAGATGGACGTTTTGAATGGTTGGCTGGAACATATCGAGCAGTCATGTGTAGATGAATTCACTGCAAAACACAGCTCGTGGGCCGGTTTGCAGGGGCACAGAGGGCATTCCTGGGTTATTGTGGACTTGTCAGCCAAAGAAGCCTTTTGCCTTTTCCTCTTACGTGAGTGAGGCCTTCATGTTTTAGGACTAGAGAGAAAGCAGCAGCTTGGTGCCGGACAAATGGAACAAGCTTTGTTTTCTGTGGTCTCCCCAGACAGAGCAAGAGTGAGCCAGTCTAACTGGATTCATTCAGGAGAGGTGAGAAGGGGCAGGGGTCTTTCTAAGGGGAGCCAGGGGAGAGAGAATTTTCTAGACTGAAAGGAAGCACCTGCCTCCCTCTGACCCAGAGCAGCCCACTGGTGGTGGGAGGCCCTGGGGGCTCGCGCAGACCCTCTTCCTTGGACAGCTGGGTTGGGGCAGGTCTCTGGAAAGTTCTTGCTAGACCCCTGGCTGGTCTCTTCCCACCAGCACAGTTTCCCCAGAGGAGCTCTTGTGCAGCCCAGCCTCGCTCCCCGAGCTGTCTGCAGCCTGGACCTTCCTCCTGCTCCCTCTGTCATGTGTCACATTTTGGGGTGGATTGTACCCCACCCACCAGCAAGCACCTTAGCCCTTCCCATGTCCTGGGTATTGGCAGCGACAAAGGGCTCATTTCAATCTGCTCTCAAGTTTCTCAGGCACAGGGGGTATTGATTACCTTGCTGACCCAGCACAAGGTAATTCTGCTTTTCCCTCCACGTACGTCTCTTCTCAAAGGCTGACTCATGATGGCAGCTCTTCCTAGCTATTTCCAGAAACAGAGGGTATCGGATTTATAATTTAAAATGTTCTAGTAACCATATTTTTTTTAAAAAAGGTGAAAGACAAACTGGTAAAATTAATTTTAACACTATGTTTTGGGGATCCCTGGGTGGCGCAGTGGTTTAGCACCTGCCTTTGGCCCAGGGCGTGATCCTGGAGACCTGGGATCGAATCCCACGTCGGGCTCCCGGTGCGTGGAGCCTGCTTCTCCCTCTGCCTGTGTCTCTGCCTCTCTCATTCTTTCTGTGTGACTATCATAAATAAATAAAAAAATAAAATAAAATAAAATAAAATAAAATAAAATAAAATAAAATAAAATAAAAAAACACTATGTTTTATGCAACCCAGTGTGTCTCAAATATTGTCTTTTCAACATGTATCAGTTTAAAAATTATCAGAAATATTTTACTTTTTTTTTCCCCCTAGACTCGGTTTTTGAAATCCATGTGTATTTTACACTTACAGCCTGTTTTCACTTGGGCTGCTCACATGCCCAGTGCTCAGTAGTCAGATGGAGGCAGGGACCACTGTCCTAGACGAGGGCTTGTGGGGACTTCCAGGTCCCCCGTCCCGTCCCCCCAACATCGTGCAGGGTAACTAGCCTTTCCTTGGGTCCCTCTGATTCTGGACTCTGGTTCTCTGATGCACATAGAGAGGCCTGGAAGGTTATGGAGGGGCTAAATCTATGAATACTTAGCAAATCATATGTTTTTTTGTCCTTGCCTCATTAACTATCGGTTCTTTTTTCTTGTTTAATTTTATTTGTTTATTTGAGAGAGAGAGAGAGAGAGAGAAAGGATGAGCAAGGGAAGGAGCAGACTCCCTGATGAGCAGGAAGCCTGTCGCAGGCTCGATCTCAGGACCTCAGGATCATGACCTAAGCAGAAGGCAGATGCTTTACCGCCTGAGCCACCCAGGCTCCCCTATCAGTTCCAATGCATACAGCAGGATTCCGATGCTACAATGATATATTTGCCACAGTGGTGTTAGCCAGATTCATGGGACACCTTTAGGGGACTTCTTGAAAGTCTAGGCTTATAGAATGCTTCAGTGTCTATAGTCACAGCATCACCTTCAGGTCCTACCTTCATGAGGGATGTGGGCATGAGAATCAATGCATGAGTGTTGAGACTGAGCTGCTTGGGTGAGTATGAAATAAGAAGACCTTACATGTTTAGCTGGCCCTCGTTTAGTCTGAAGGAAAACCAATAAGTGAAAATTAATCCCGTCTCCCAGTTACTGATTTTCAGTTTTCCTCTCACTACTCATTCTGCAACCTCTTTAAGTGATGAACCTAGACATTCTTGTTTAACATGTTTTCTCAGTAAAATAGGGAGTAAATATCATACCACTGATACCATCCAGAATGGTTAAGAAATGAAATATTCTAGTTAAGTATTTGTGAAATTAAGATCACACTCAAATACTACAACTGTAATAATTTCAAGTGGAAATATATTTAAAAAACAAACAAACAAAAAAAAGGAAATATATTTTTAAAATATTTTATTTATTCATGAGACACACACACAGAGGTGGAGACATAGGCAGAAGGAGAAGCAGGCTCCTTGTGGGGGGCCTGATGTGGGACTCCATCCCAGGACCCCGGGATCATGACCTGAGCCGAAGGCAGGTGCTCCACTACTAAGCCACCCAGGTGCTCCTTGGTGGAGATATTTAATAATCTACTACAAATCCTCTGTCTTAGCATCTAGAGAATACGGACTATAATTCATACTTTTCTTAGGTTATTTGCTAAATTGAATTACGATATTATGGGAGGATAGGGGAGTCACTAATATTTATGGAGTGGCTACTCTGCCAAGAGCTGTGCTTTTATATTATGATATTCATATTATTTTATGCTGAGGGTGTTCCCAGCCCCATTGTAATTATTTGAAGGAAGAGGTTTTGCGTTACCTCCCAGCTAGGCTTGTGCACCCAGAGACTGGCCTGCCCTGCCTAGCACAGTGCAGGGCAATCCAACACCAGAGCCCTGCTACTAAGTACTCTGCACTAATGTGAACTTCTGCACAAACCTCTGGGGGAGACATTATTGTTCTGCCCCAGACAGTGAGGTGCAAAACAGTTAACGAACTCAAAATCAGCTAGTAAGTGGCCAGCATTTCTTTTTCTTCCTCTCCCCTCCTTTTCATTTTCTAGAACTTCTGGATTTTGGCTCAGGCAGGGCTTGAGTTTGTAAATCAGTGCAAACACTGTTTCTTCTTCCTTTGGTTCACTTGTCTGCCTTTTTCTTTCCCAGGAAATATCTTCTCTCCTCCATGAGGCAGTACTGATTGACTTCATTTGCTGTGCTACGTCCACCCTTGAAGTGGTTTAGAGAAACACGGCGCTTGCTTTTCAAAGTTTATATTCTGAAACTATTGACTATTTTTTCCTGCAGAGAGATCGGAACAATTATCAGGTCTCTAGGGTGCTGCCCAAGCGAAGGAGAGCTGCATGACCTGATCGTAGAGGTAAGCAAGGCTGCATGGGCTGGGCTCCCTGCTATGCCCATTTCTTGTACTTGAACACCCTTACCTGCAGCTAAGCATGTCCTAAACTAATGTCCTAAACTAATAATGGGTGCACTTGATGAAGACATTTGGGCAACTGTGTGGATTGGCCAGCCAGCAGTTCTGAAACAATATCAGATCTGGAAGAAATGGCTTTGACCAAGTAACTCAATGGCTCAAGTAAGGAGCCCACCTTAGATATTATTTATATTCTAAAATTAGTTGAAGAGGGGCACCTGGGTGGCTCAGTTGGTTGAGTGTCAGACTCTTGATTTCAGCTCAGGTCATGATCCAAGGGTCATGGATCGGAGATCGAGCCCCGCATAAGGCACCCCACTCAGCGGGGAGTCTGCTTCTCCCTCTCCCTCTGCTCCTTCCCCACTCATAAATAAAACAAATAAAATCTTTTTTTTAAAGCTTATATTCATTTGAGAGAGAGAGTGAACCAGAGAGAGAGAGAGAGATCAAGCATGATCAGGGGCAGGGAGAGGGAGAAATAAACTCCCCACTGATTAGGGAGCTTGATGCAGGACTCTATCCCAGGACCCTGAGATCATGACCCAAGCAGAAGGCAGACCCTTAACTGAGCCACCCAGGTGCCCCTAAATAAATAAAGTCTTAAAAAAAATAAAATTAGTTGAAGAAAGGCCAGCAGATACTTGGGACCAACTATGTTTGGAAAGACCATGGCAGATGAAAGGAATTGTGGTGAAGAATTTCAGATCAGAGGAGATAGAAATGGAGGGGGACTATAAGAAATTTATATTTTGGGGGGAGAAAAAAACCCTAACTTTCAGAATAAGTAGTAAACATAACAAAATAATAAGAACCAACTTGACACTGACTGAACAGTCTAAGAATTTTAAAAATGGTTATTTGTAATAGCGTTGATGAGTCTCTGGAGGGAATCATCTTGTAAAGCAGTAATGAATGGCCCAAGATCAGAGAGCTTCCTGCCCTGTTTGGTTTCCCAGAAAAGTGTCTGGTCTAACTAACCTCAAATGTAGCTTTCAGTTTAACAAAGCAGAGTCCTGAAGGGAGCGAAGCTACCTGGGCCACCACCAGGAGAAGAATCTGTTCAGAGCTGCTTCTCCATGTGGGTTTTGGTGGAGGCCAGAATCAAGCAAGAGATGAGGGGAGGCAGGCAAGGAAGTGGGATTTTGTTGATTTATGGGCCTAGCCCAGCACTGACTCGGTGAGTCACTTGACCTCTGTGTTCATTTCTCTGTGATGATACCTACTTCAAAGCTAAATGCAATCATGTATTAGAAGACAAGTTTTGAATCCTAAAGCACTCTATACAGTTAAGGAGTGGAAGATTGGAAAGACGACTCTGTTGCCTGCTATTAGCATTGTGGCAACTAAAAAAGCAGTACCGATTTTTCATTAGCATTTAAAAATATTCAGTAAAGCTCAAAATCTTTACATTGTTTTTTTTTTTTCCATTTTGGGACCCAATAAAACTATTTTTACTCAGAGGGAAAAAAAATCTTTTTTTTTTCCTGAGTTGGTCCTCACATTCTTAAAAAAAAGGTGTTGATCGCTGCTTGACAGTGTTTATCGACAAAGCTCGAATTTGTGCTAGGGAAAGAGGAAAGTTGGCGCTGTGGAACAGATAAGAAATGGAAGATGAATTTATAGTGAACTCATAATTATTGCATATAATTCAGTAGAGTAAATGGAGTAGTAAGAAAAATGCCCCTGGAAAGATAGAAAAGCAGAGCCTTTAGAGCCTAATTCCTTTTGTAGGTTTGAATCAGCAAACCACAATCCCTGGGCCAAATCCAGCCCACCACCTATTTTTACAAATAAAGTTTTATTGGAACAAAGCTCAATTCATTTATTTACATATTGTCTTTGGCTGTTTTCTCACTACAAGAGTGGAGCTGAATCCTTGTGACAGAGACCATATGGTTTGCAAAGCTTAAAATATCTACTGTCTGGTCCTTTGCAGAAAAAGTTTGCCAACTCTTGATCTGTAAGCTTCTCTGGCAAAGTAGAATAAACACCACATCTTGTGTCAGGAGGTCTATGTTCAAATCCCATAGCTACCACTTACGGCTTTGTCTTTCAATGTCGGTTCCACATCCACAAAAGGAATGCAAATAGCATAGTGTCTTTATGAGGATTAAATCTGGTAACTATGAGGAATCAGGTGTTGCTTGATGGGCACTCTGTGCATATATGGGGTTGCTTGTTCTGTAGGTACCTGTCTACTGAAGTTACCCCATGGGTCTGGGCAATTAATCACAGTAGATGCTCAGAGCCCTGCATTTTATTTTGTCATTGCCCCTTTCTTAGATATATTGACACAACCTTTGAAAGTTACAAATGATTAGAACAGCTGGACCAGGACGGATGACTGTTGTCTAAGCCCTATATGCGCTTTTCTGTCTTTGTGCACAATTTATTCAAATTAAATTATAGTGATATACTTCAGAAGTTTTGGGTGTGACTATCCTTTTTTGAGGTTTCCCAAATAAGTGAGAAGAGAAAAAGCACGTAGATATTTGTTGGTATCAAATACATTTAGAAAACCAGAGCTCCAAATAGTAAAGCTCTAGGAGTGAATCCCTTATTGCTAAGTGCTCTGTAATAGTTTCAGAAATGAAAACTATTTCTACTTCTTTTGCTTTAAAATGAATAATGTGATGATGCTCTAAACTTCTGTAAAACATCAAAACCTATGTGCAGTTCTCTAGTTGGCATTTACTTAAATTATAGTCTAAGTACATACTCTCAGCCCCTCGTTTCCTAAAGAGCAGTATAAAGTGTGATGTTTCTCTTAAAACAGATCATTTAAAAATCATTTGGCATTGATCCCTCTATTTCATATTCTTCAGTTACCAACTGGCCCCAAGTAATCTCAGCCCATTTGGAATATCACAAAACTCAGCAACAGCGAGAAGGCTTAATACCCAAATTTTATTGGCATACAGGTTACCAAACAATTCTTCCTTTACTATGAAGTTAGAACCTTCCAGGATCTTCCATGTGGGAACTAGGAGGATGTGACACTATCTCAGTACCAGTGGGAAGGGCATGTAGAGGTTTACAGCCTTTGAAGTTCAAACTAAGTGGAATTGTGGAGAATTTAAAGTAATTAGAAAGGAGAACTAAAAGACATTTGCAAAATAAGACCTATGTTGGTAAGATTATGACATTATACAGTGATTTTTTTTAAAAGGTCATTCATCAGGAAGGTATAAAAATCATAAATGTCCATGTAGCTAATAACAGAGCTGCAATATCCATGAGGGAAAAATGGACAGAGAGAGGGATAGACAGACAATTCCACAATCATAGAAGGAGCTTTTAAAAACCCTCTCTAAATAATTGATAGAGTAACTACATAAAATATCAGCAAACATGTAGATGATCAACCATTAATCACCCCAGCCTAATTGATATTTATAGGACACTACACCCACAAATGCAAAATACATGTTTTTTCCAAGTGTATGGAATGCTCAATAGGATAGATTAAGTGCTGGGCCATAAAACAAGTCTCAGTAAATCTTTAAAAATTGAAATCATATAGGATATTTTCTCTGATTTTAAAAATGAAATGAAGAGAGGGCAGCCTGGGTGGCCCAGCGGTTTAGTGCCACCTTCAGCCCAGGGCATGATCCTGGAGACCTGGGATCGAGTCCCACGTCGAGCTCCCTGCATGGAGCCTGCTTGTCCTGCCTGTGTCTCTGCTTTCTCTCTCTCTCTGTGTCTCTCATGAATAAATAAACAAACAAACAAACAAACAAATAAATAAATAAATAAAAATCTTTAAAAAAACATGGAATGAAGAGGCACCTGGGTGACTCAGTCAGTTAAGTGACTTACTTGATTTGGCTCAGGTCCTGATCTCAGGGTTGTGAGATCGAGCCCCACATCAGGATCTGTGCTCAGCGTGGAGCCTGCTTAAGATGCTCTCTCTCTCCCTCCCTCTGTCTCTCCCTACTGCTCCTGCTCGCTCTCTCTAAAAAAAATAAATAAATATGAAATAAGTCAGAGACCAATAGAGAATAAGATAACTAGGAAATATTCAAATATTTGAAATTAAGAAAAAAATTTGAAATTAAGCAACATACTTTCCAATAATTCACAAATCAAAGAAGAAATGACAAGAGGAATTAGAGTATTTTGTGAACGTTAATGAAAATACAACATATCAAAATAAAATGCACTTAAATAAATATAAATGCATTTTATAATGTGGAATAAAAAAGGATTCATATTAATAAAGATAAACAACTTGATAATAAAAGAAAATACAACATATCAAGCTTGTGGGATACAGGTAAGCAGTGCTTAGAGACCAGCTTATAACTTTAAATGATTATACCAGAAAAGAAAAAAAGGCCTAAAATTAATTATCAAAATTCTCATTGTAACAAACTGGAAAAAGAAGAGCAACATAAACTCAATATAAATGAAAGAAAGACAATTATGAACAGCAGAAATCAGTGAAATAGAAAATGGACAGAGAAAATCACTGATAGCAAAATACTAGTCTTTTCAAATAAAATTGATAAACTTCTAACTAAGGTGATCAAGACAAATTACCTACATCAAAATTAAAGGGTTTATCATTATCCTTCAGACATTTTAAAAGGATAAGAAAGGAACAACTTTATGCTAATAAACCTGGCAACTTAGATAAAACGGACAAATTCCCCAAGACACACAAATTACCAAAACTGACCCAAAAAAAACCTAGAGAATTAGAATAGCCCCATATCAATTATAAAAACTAAATTTATAATTAAAAACTTTCCCATAAAGAAAATTAGAAGTTCAGATGGCTTTGCTAGTGCATTCTCTCAGACATTTCTGGAAGAACTAGTACCCATTCTACACAAAACTCTTTTTGAAAACATTACAGGAGGTAACACCTTCCAGGCTAGCATTACTCTGATGTTCAAGCCTGACAATCCTATTACAAAAAAGAATAGATCTTATTAACAAAGATGTAAAAAGTCCTTAATAAGATTTTACCAAATCAATTTCAATAATATGTTAAAAGGATAACACATCATGAACAAGTGGAGTTTATCTCAGGAATCTTAGCTTAACATCAATCAATGTAATGTATTACGTCAAAGAACAAAGTAGACAGACCATATGATCATTTCAGTAAATAAGGAAAAAAAGCATTTGAAAAAATTCAGTACCCATCAAAGAGAAAAAAATACTCAGCAAATGAAGAATAAAAGGAAACTTGTCAAGCTGGCCAGGGGGTAGCTATGAAAATTCAAGGCTAAAATTATACTCAGTGTTTTCTTTTCTTTTTTTTTTTTTTTAAGATTTTATTTATTTATTCATGAGAGACAGGGAGAGAGAGAGAGAGAGAGAGAGAGAGAGGCAGGGACACAGGCAGAGGGAGAAGCAGGCTCCATGCAGGGAGCCCGATGCAGGATTCGATCCCAGGTCTCCAGGATCAAGCCCTGGGCCGAAGGCCAGTGCTAAACCGCTGAGCCACCCAGGGATCCCTCAGTGTTTTCTACATAAAATCATGAACAAGGTGCAGATGCCTGTGTTCATCACTCTTCTCCATCATTTACTTGAGGTCCTAGCTAGTGCAACAAGATAAGAAAAAATAATAAAAGATACAGTTTGGAAAAGAAAAAGTGAAACTATTTCTATTTCGGACAACATGATTTTTCATCTAGGAAATCTTAAGAGATTTGCCAAAAAGGCTCTAGAACTGATATGAGAATTTAGCCAGATCACAGCCTACATGGTCAGCATGAAAAATTAATTGTATTTCTATAATTAGAAATTAACAATAAGAAAAATGAAATCAAATAAACAACTCCATTTTAAAAAGCATGAAAATGTAATAATGAATAAATTTAACAAAATAAAGGCAAGACTTAAACGCAAACACTATAAAGAGAAATTAAGACTTAAATGGATAGATATACATTTTGGTGGGTTGCAAAACAACATTGTTAGGATGTCAGTTCTTTGATTCATAGATTCAATATGTTTGCGATCAAAATCATAGCGAGCTTTTTTGAAGAAATTTATGAGCCAAAATTTGGATGGAAAAGCAAAGGAACTAGAATAATCAAAATAATTTTGAAAAAGAAGGGCAAAGGTGGAATTTTACTACCTGATTGCAAGATTTACAGTGAAACTACAGTAATCATCACAGTGTGATATTTGTGTACTGAGAAGCATACAAACCAATGGAACAAACTGGGGGATCCAGACATAGAATCATACTTAGATCTCTGACAAAGGTGTCAAAGTAATTTAATGAAGGTAAGGATTATCATTTCAATAAATAGTGTGGGAGCAAATGGATATCTGAATAGAAAGAAAACAAACTTCAGCATTCTTTTACTCCACACACAAAGGTTAACTTGAAGTGGATCATAGACCTGAATAGATGAGCTAAAGCTATAAACTTCTAGAAGAAGACAGAGAGAAAACCATGTGATGTTGGGTTAGCCAAACATTTCTTAGATAAGACACAAAAAGCATGAACCATTAAAAAAAAAAAAAAAACACAACAAACAATTGATTACCTTCATCAGTATTAAAAAATGTTGCCCATTTAAATGCACAGTTAAAAACCAACAAATATAAATATACAAACCAAACAAATATAAATCACAGATTGGGGGAGACATATTTGCAAATAATTTATTTGACATTGTATCCAGAGTATACAAACATCTATTTAACTAATATTAGAAATATGATGAACATCTGTATTTATTGGGGAGGATGAAGTGCCACTACACATCTATTCTAATAGATAGTTTTGTCAGTAGTGTTCAACATAATCCAAAGTTACCAACTTATGTGTCTGTGTCTCACTTCTATCAAAAACTTCTTGAAGGCACAGAGTTTATGCTTTGTACATCGTTGCATCCTTAGCACTGAGAATGAAGCCTGCCATAATCTGGTTCAAAAACCTGCTCTACCGTTTCCTGTGGTTATAATTATGTTTCTTAACACTTTCTTCTTGTGCTTGCAAGACCTAGTATCAGAATAGTGGGAAATTCAGGCTTGCAAAGCACTTCAGATATACTTGAAAGAAGAGTTTTACGATAAGTCTGATTCGTGTGCTCCAAAATTCCAAGTTTACAGTACATAAAAGTAATTAAAAACTATTGTGAGGGATCCCTGGGTGGCGCAGCGGTTTAGCGCCTGCCTTTGGCCCCGGGGCGCGATCCTGGAGACCCGGGATCGAATCCCACGTCAGGCTCCCGGTGCAGGGAGCCTGCTTCTCCCTCTGCCTATGTCTCTGCCTCTCTCTCTCTCTCACTGTGTGCCTATCGTAAAAAAAAAAAAAAAAAAAAACAAAACTATTGTGAGCTGGTAATTGTTCATTTGTCAAATAATTACCAAGCATATACCACGTGCCAGGTACCAGGCATGCAGAGACCAAAGAAAACTGAAGAAACCTCATCCTAATATGTCTCAAGATAGTTTAAAACACTTTAAAATTGTGAACATCAAAAATTTGAATACCTAGGCATTTAAATATTTGAGATTGTGTTCAGTCCTATTTAGCAAAATGAAGAAACTCACAAATGAATGTTGTTGCTTTTTCTGTGGTCAGTGATTTAATGTCACATTAATAGTGGTGAGAAGCCTGTAGCCTGTATGATGTCAACGTGTTCAATATTCCCTAGTAACCAGTGAAAACAATGTACTGGTTTTACTGAGTCATTTCCTGCATATTTTGTCTTGGATGAAAAATATCATACACACCAGACATACCACAAGCCCCAAAGGTCCCAAATCACAGTTTCTCATTATTTTTAATTGATTAAGTATCCTCAGAAATTTTTGTGTTTGAAACTTCAGAAATGGCTTTCTAGTTAGTAGAGTAAAATCTGCATAATCCACATATTTGTAAAGTGATAGTGTTCATCAATCTGAACCTTAATCGCATCATCCTGATTCCAGATGAGCCCTGAGATGTCACAGCCTTCAGAACCCAACTGTACCAAGCTTCTCAGAGATTGAGAAAGGGTGGGGGCAATTATGTTCTGATTTTGAAGTAGCTGGTGATGTGAAATACTGTCATCTGTTATTTTTCCTAAGTACGCTGGCATTGGATAAAGTGGGAGAAGGGAATAGATCTGTTCTCATTTGTGCTAATGTTAGATGTTGGAGTTAAAGAATTGTAGACTGATTGGGGTGGGTGGATGGCTCAGCCCGTTAGGCGGCAGACTCTTGATTTCAGCTCAGGTCATGATCTCAGGGTCCTGGGATCGAGCTCGGCATTGGGCTCTGTGCTCAGTGGGGATTCTTCTGCTTGTCCCTCTACTTCTGCTCCTCCTCCCGCTCTCTCTCTCTCTCTTTCAAATAAATAAAATCTTAAATAAATTAATAAATAAAAAGAATTGTAGACCAAGAAGTACTTTGGAGATTATCTAGTAATGGCTACCAGCCATGACTTTGGAATGGAAATAGATAAATGGCGAGGGGCGGGGGAGAGCTGAGGGGATCGTGTGTTGTACAAGGAATACCCTGAGAGTATCACACATCTGTAGTTAGAAGAGAAACAGTAAATGGAGCTAAAGCAGTGATCAACAGCAGGAAACAAAACCCAGGGAAATCTGTAAAAGTGGTTTTCCCCTCTCTTACATAAATACATAATATTTATAAATAAATGCATTTCACAGTTTCATATAAACAGTCATAATGAGACTAATACAAGTTTTTATTTCAAATTTTTATTGTAATAAAGTAATACATATAGAAATTTTTAAAGAAATAGAGAAAAATCTTTTCCAGTGATCCAACACCTTAATATGATCATAATATTTTAGTGTACTTCCTTGCATATCATTTCCCTGTGGATGTTTTTAACATGACTGTGATCTTAGAGTTTAGTTAGTTGAGCTGGAATCCCTAGACTTCTTCCCTCAACACGCAACGGAATAAAATAGGGAAATTAATGGCTTGACAGCCACCAGTTCCCCTATAGCTTCAAGTTGTAGGAAGTCCTAGTTGGAAGGGACCTTAGCAATTATCTGGTTTAGCCACCTGTTGATTCTTAGCATCTCTAATGGTCCGCTGGGAGATGATTCAAACTTTTTTGATACTTATATTAATAAGGGACTTAAAACCTGAAGGAATCACATATCCTAATTTTTTTTTTTATAGTAGCCTTTGGAATGTTTGAAGTAAATATATTCTAAAGTAGATTTCTTTTAAATTTTTCATTTGGGGGTGCCTGGGTGGCTCAGGTTAAGTGTTCAACCCTTGATTTAGGCTCAGGTCTTGATCTCAGGGTCCTGGGATTGAGCCCCACATTGGGCTCTGTACTGAGTGTGGGACCCACTTGAGATGCTCTCCCTCTCCCTTTCCCTCTCCTTGATCCTGTGCTTGCTCTCTCTCTCTCTCTCTCTCTCTCTCTCTCCAAAATAGATTTTTCATTTGGAAAGATAATTTTTTTGACAAATGCCAATATATTTTTGTTATTTTATTCCATCCAAGGTAGAGAAATATCTAAATTTTACTGTTTTCATTTTGAGACATGATTTATGTAAAAATTTGAATGTGTGTTAGAGTCTAACTTGAAATATCTCATGGTTTTTGTTTTATTTTTTTATTACAAATAGTTAAAAATGGTATGCATATCTTATTTGGTGACCTGGAACTAGTCAAAATGTAGATGCTTTTTAAACCATCTTAACTACCGATATTATCTTGCGTTTGTGAGGCATGAAATAGTTCAATTTATTGACCGAGTGTTGTATCACTGGGGAGAAATGAATTTTCACTGTGTTTTATTGCACCTACTCAGTGAGTTTGGCATTAAAATAAATAATGCTTTAATGAGAAAAGGGATGGCCTAATCATTTCACTATCAAATGGGGGTAAAGAACTCTGGGCCATGGTCCCATCAAAACACCTGACCCAATTATAGACAAGGTGGGCACTTCACCTCCCTGTGCCTGACTTCCTACAGAAGCAAAACAGATTAAGAATATGAACTTTTGCCAAAGTGGAGTGGAAACCCAGTGTTTGACTTATGCTTTGAGACTTAGATAAATGCTGATATTTTTTAAAAAATCCTACACCATACATATTTACTGAGCTTTCTTCATGTTGGAAAGAGGGGGCAGAGAGACTGGGATGTCTACAGGTGCAGTGGTAGCTTCCAGGACTTGCACCCTTTGTGTGGCAATGAAGCAGGGTATTCTCTTCAGGCTGCGTGCTCTGCCCTAGTTCTTGGGAGATAAGTGGCCAGGCAGATCTGGGCCTTCGTGTGCCAGGCGAACATCTGCCTGCATACCGTTCAATGAATTCGCTGTAAGTGTTACTTGAAGGCAGAGCTGGGGGATCTTCCTGCAAAGTGGTTTCTTCCTTCTGCGTTCATAAATGCTGCCGAGGCTACTTGACAGTTATTACCTCCTTTTCAGCACATTCTGCCTCCTTGTGGCAGAAACAAACCAGATTATAACTTACTCTGCCTCGTTCCTATTTGCGGTAACAAGATCTATTTGTTTTGTTTTTGTCTTTGGAAGAGGAGGGATGTGTTTGGTGGCTGGCCGTTACTCTCTCCCTGTCCAAAGAGGCGTGGAGGGGGAAGGCAGTGTCCTGTCCTGTAAGCGGTGGATTGGGGCCGGGCACATGGTATTAGGTTTGCCTAGCAATGGAGTATGTTCTCAGCACATGTCGTGTGGCATTTACAGATAGAAGGGAGGACCAAACTTCTGCATGAACAAGTTAGATCCATTTGGTGGGTCAGGGAGGTTGTGTTTGAGATTTCAGCATCAGAGATTGATTCTTTTAGGAGGAAATGTCAATGCATGATATAGAACCAGATGTGTGTGTATGCTATTGATGGAAATCATCATAATCATAATCATGGAGATTAACAAAGCAGAGAAAACTTTTTCTTTCTTTCTTTTTCTTTTTTTTTCTTGAGAAAACTCTTTTTCTTTAAAAAAGAAATCCCTGTAGGGATTCTCTTTAGCCCAGAAACAAACCCATATAAATATCATCACCTGATTTTTTAAAAAAGATTTTATTTATTTATTCATGAGAGACACACAGAGAGAGGCAGAGACATAGGCAGAGGGAGAAGCAGGCTCCCTGTGAGGAGCCTGATGTAGGACTCGATCCCAGGGCCCCAGGATCATGCCCTGAGCTGAAGGCAGACACTCAACCACTGAGCCACCCAGGTGCCCCTCTCTCCCTCTATTTATGTATATATCTCCCCTTGCACACACACACACACGATTATAGTTCATACTTGATATATTTCTATTAAATCATAAAGGCATTTTAATATGTGGCTCTAAAAAAACCATTGAGCAATTATTGCATAACATTTCTAGAAAGTAGTGTTTTTGTCCTGTCTTACTATAGCCTCATGAAGTTAACTAGCTTGTCCTGCACTAGAAATAATAGAACTGCATCTTATCTTCCCCTCTCCCCACTCTTGTTTCCAGATACATAGAATCTTATTTCTTTGTTATGAGAGGGGAATTACCATATTTTAAAAATGACTTTAGGAAAAACATGTGGAATCCAAATAGAGCATGGAGTTTAGTAACTACTAATATACTAATATCAACTCATTAATTGTGACAACGAACCAACTATATTTGTACCATAGTGATCGAAGAGTTAACAGGGAAACTTGGGTGGGCAGTATGTGGGAACTCTGCAGTATCTTTGCAACTTTTCTCTAAAACTATTCTAAAATAAAAAGCTTATTTTTTAAAAAAATATTTATTTCTTGGAAAGAGCACAAGGGGAGGGGAGGGGCAAAGGGAGAGGGAGAAGCAGACTCCCTGCTTAGTAGGGATGGATCCCAGGACCCCGAGATCATGACCTGAGTCTAAGGCAGACATTTAACTGACTGAGCCACCCAAATGCCCCAAAAGGTTATTTAATACTACAAAACCTTTTATAATATAAAGTAGTTTCTGGTATATATTAAACAGTTTATTAACACAATGGAGTAAGAATGATCATGTAATTGTATTGTTTTTATACCATCGTGTATACATCCTTTTGTACAGAAGAAAGGACTAGATATGGCCTCTAGAGGACAGTGTTGGGTCATAGAAATATTTTCACAGTCTGCTCAAGATGAAGATGGATTTCCTTATTTTTCTTCTTATTTTGTAACCACAAGTCCTCTGTTTATTCATTATCCATCTTTGACTTTAAAAAAGTCAAAGAAAAGGTGTACCTCCTCTGGTATCCTGATTAGCTAGAGATCTTTAACTTACTGTTTTTGTGCAGTTTGGGCTCTTCACAGATACATGGGGCCAGAATGATTGCAGTTTTCACCCTAACTTTCAGAGCACTGGGGGCTCGTGTAAGTCCTGTGGGAGCCAAGGAAGCATTACAGGGCACATACTAGGTGTTACGAATTTTCATGTGATGGAGAGAGTGCTAGAGAGTTGAACTCCCTTTGGAAAAACCACAAGCCATTTGTAGATTGATGAGGATGCTCATAAAATACAGAGGGGTCTTGATCTCTCAAGGTTGAGATTGTTTGCTCCACAGTGATTTGTTGGGGATGGCAGGAAGAGGGAAACAAACCATTGCTCTAGCTTCTGGAGCACATTTTTGGAGTAATCAGCAGAGAAACTCACGATTTTAATTTAAAAATTACCCCTCCACAGGTAGTCTCATGAGATTGACATTTTATTTTTAAGAGGCTCTTGCGGTAGGTAGTTACAGAGTGCTACTCAAGCACAGCAGAGCCAGATGAACATTAATTTGCACAACCTTGCCTTGTACCTAGAGGCAGCTGAAACAATTGTTCATGTATTGATGGGCTCAGAGATTCTGGAGTATCACTGTCATTGTGGATGACTTTTTCTGTTTATAGTGGAGCCTGAGGGCTCCCCTCATACTACGTGAAAGCATCTAGAATAACCACTGAAAAATAGTCATTTGGACGACAGTATGTTCCAGTTAGCGACAACTTACAGATTTCTTATTTTTTACTCAATAAATCTGTTGAAAGGTCCTCTGTTGAATTGGGATATATGAGCCTTTTAATAGGACTTTTGAAAGGGAGAGGAAAATTTACAGCTCCTTGTAAATAGCCTGACATGAAAGTTCAGATCAATAGCGTTTTGTTCAGCCACACGATCAAAGTTGAACCTGTGGGCGGGAATCTCTCATTCTCATCTAATAGTGCTAGGTACCAAAAATTCTCTTTCTCAGATGTAGTATTCTCTTATCTAATGGTGATATAACAAAGTTCCATTAACGTTGTAGGCATTTAATAATTATTAAAGTAATTTGATGTGTGCTTGGTCCTTGAGATATGATTGGTCCTCTAACCTGGTCCCTTATCCAGTGTTCCTTATCCCAGAGAAGATCATCACCCCATCCCATTTGTGCAAGTCAGAATCCTTGACTCCTCTCTCATTTCTTATTCTTGCCCATAATAGATGCAGCACCAGCACCAGGTCCTATTACTTTTTTTTTTTTTTTAAGATTTATTTATTTATTGAGAGAGAGAGAGAGAGAGAGAGAGAGAGAGAACACATGCACGCATGTGACCAGGTCAAGGGCAGAGAGAGAGGGGAAATTTCTAACAGAATCCCTGCTGAGCACAGAACCCAACACGGAACTGGATTTCATGACCCTGAGATCATGACCAGAGCCAAAGCCAAGAGTCAGACACTTAACTGACTGAGCCCAGGTGCCACTGGGTCTTATTGCTTTTACTTCTTAAATATTTCTTGAAACCATCCACTTCTCCCTCATGGCCACCACTCTACTCCGAGCTCTATGACCTGCTGAGCCCACCACAGAAGCCGCCTCACCCACAACCAGTGTGATCTTTCATATGCACATCTACCAGACTTTCAGGGGTCTCCTGTTGGTCTCAGCATAACAACCAAAGTCACTTCCACAGCTCATTTAAGACCCTGCAAGGTCTGGCTCCTGTCTCTCCCTCCAGCCTCATCTGGGAACATCCCCTTCCGTGCTCCCTATGCCTCCCGGCCTCCTGGCCTCCACGGGGCACTCAGTTTCCTCTACCTGGAGTTCCAATAGACCCATGCTCCTTCACTTCACTGTGCTTATAGTTAACACTCTTGTTTCCACTACCAGATAGAAACTCTACGAGCAGAGACTGTGCCCGAGAATGCTCAGTATCAAATCTCTAGCGCTTGGCATAGTGAAAAAGGAGTGGCTTGGTACACTTGTTGAGGTAATGCATGGCAATTTTTCATTGAATATCTAGGTAGAGGAGGAAGAACCCACTGGATACATTCGATTTGAAAAATTTCTTCCAGTGATGACCAAAGTACTACTAGAAAAAAGGTGAGAACATGCACCTGTTACGGTGAAGTAATGACTAAGATTATATTAATTTCAAAACACTTGGCTTTCTCATTTTGTGTATTATACCCAACCAGTATTTATCCTGGGATAACTTCCCTCTGACTCTTCACTAGACCCCGGAACTGCCAGTTGACATGTGCTTAGGAATACCAGCCACATTTGCATTAAGCCAATAAGCAAAATGTAATCACAGAGCAAAAAGGCCACAGAAAGCATAAATCAACAACATATTTATTATCTTCTATTTTGAGTTATCAATGAGAATTTGCCCTGATTATTTTTCTAAGGAATGTGTAGTCTTAGCTTACCACAGTTGGTTTATTGTAGAAGTTTTGTTTCCAAATAAGTTGATTTTCATAGTGATGAAAAAGGCTAATAGATATTATCACGTATGCCAGTGATGTTGAAATAAGCATCTTCTTTGGGTGTGGAGTGCTCTCAACTTTCAGATCTGGAAATCCAAAAATGTTACAGTGAGGGAAGTATTATTATCCTTGTATATTAGCTGCTTTTATTTCATTTTATGTGATCATTTTTGTGTCGAGACTGAGCTAAATACTGTGGCATTTGCTCCTTTTACTGCATAAATTAGGTACAGACCAATTCCAGAAGATATCCTTCTTCGAGCATTTGAGGTGTGTAAGCTCCAGATTTTATATATGTTTATATATGAAAAATTCATGCTGTAGAATTTATTCACCAAGTAAAAAAATATAATATCTATCTTTTCTTTTCTACTAGGTGTTAGATCCATCCAAACGTGGATTTCTAACTAAGGAAGAATTGATCAAGTATATGACTGAAGAAGGTACCAGTGATTTATTACTTATTTTATAATTGTGACTTATTTAAGTGATTAATAATTTGACAAATATTATGGAAAAATTCTAGGGGATGCTTGTTTTAAAAAGTTTTTAAAATGATTCATGAGAGACACAGAGAGAGGCAGAGATTTAGGCAGAGGGAGAAGTAGGCTCCCTGTGGGGAGCCCGTTGTGGGACTAGATCCCAGGATCCCAGGATTACCCCCTGAGCCAAAGGCAGATGCCCAACCACTGAGCCACCCAGATGCCCCTAGGGGATGCTTTTAAGTCAATCATTCTGGTTAAAAGAGTTATTTACTATTCCTATTATTTTGGTTTTGGGGTGGTTTCAGTTTTGGGGGCATAAGTGGGCAAAGGGGAGGTTATGGGGAGATTGATTGTTGCCTTCTAGGATCTTGTAACATATAAAGATACTTCTGCAAATTGAAATCCCTCCTTTCACTTAGAGTATTCTTCAGAATAAAAGCTATGCCACTTGGAAAACATGAACTGTCAATCACTATAAATCAATGCTGGTTACTAGATTGAAGATTTGAATTGGATTATATAAAAATTCCTTTTTAAAGAGTGTTTCAGTTGATGAAGTTACAGATAACACAGTCTCCATTGAATGGAATTCATCCAAACACAGCTTCTTATGCTGGTGGAACTCTACATTTGCTTTGACCTTGACCTACACACACACACACACACACACACACACACACACACACTTATCCATAATATTGGCATACCTCTCTATGCCAACATGTTTCCTTGAGGAACTCTCTCTGCTTAGGCTGATGTGTAAGTTTGTTTTGCCTGAATGTCAGTGACCTAATGGGCTTTCTCCTAGTGCGGTGAGAGGTACTAAATCTTCTCCATTTCTCCAGGATATTATTCTGGGGGAAATAAAAGTAACATAAGACAATTCGCAGTATAAGACAGTGGATTATCAAGATAATATACTTTGTATGGTGAGTTGCTGAGAGCAGGAGTAAAGTCTTGCACATTACAGCCCCTGCAGAGTAAGTCTGAACAAATGTGTGTTGAATGAATGAACGAGCAGATGAATGAAGAATGTGTGAAGGGGCCAATGGAGAGAGATCCAAAAATGTTACAGTGAGGGAAGTCAGGAGGCTACTGGGGCTTTGTGCAGCTATCCTAGTGGGGTCAGTCCAGTGCTGGCAGTGGGAATGGAAAGAAGAGATAGGTACAGTGGGACAGGATCCATGGCTCTTTGTGAGTCACAGAGTACAGGGTACAGAGGTGGGAGCTGAGGCAGAGGTAGCAGAGGTTTGACCTGGACGAACGTATTGTGGTAACGCTGCTGCCACCATAGAGAGATCAGAAATGGACTGCAGTGGATACAACATGACTTTTCACAATATCCACAGAATATTGGTCAGATTGGGAATATGCATTCTGAATGCCCAGGATGTCACATGACAAACATGCCAATGTGGTTACATTGAATCAAATTCCTACAAGATGTCCAGGCATGTGTTGATGTCAGACAGTATTTAGCAGCAGGGAAGTTCTCAAAAAAATTTTTTTAAAGATTTTATTTATTTATTTTGGTGGGGGAGAAGGAGAGAGAGAGAGCACATGAGCAGGGAGAGTGGCAGGCAGAGGCAGAAGGAGAAGCAGACTCCCCACTGAGCAGGAAGCCTGATGCAGGGCTTGATCCCACGACCCGGAGATTATGACCTGAGCTGAAGGCAGACGCTTAACTGACTAGGCAATTCAGGTGGCCCTCAAAAAAATGTTTCTTTTTAAATAAACACATATTGCCACCTATGTGCTAGGCAACATTCTAAATGCTATTTAAATAATAATTCTTATAATGACCATATTCTGTAGACACTTATTATTGTCACTTCATTTTAGACAAGAAAACTAAGGCATAGAGAGGTTAAGTGACTTGTCCCAGACCTTAAAGCTAAGGAAACAGCTGAGCATTTGAACCCAGGCAGTCAGCCTCCCAAGATTGTGCTCTTTATCATTAAGCAGTTCTCCTTCCATCCTTAATCAAGTACTGCGTATCTCCTTCCTTGCCCAAGGAAGTGGTATGACTGCCTTCTGGATTTTACTGTGAGCCAGGCCTTGTTTTGAGAAGTCGAGTTGGTTCTTGAGTTCCGGGACCTTGAGCTGGGCTATGGTGTCCAGATCCCAGCTTTGCCATCCACTGGCTGAGACGGGCAGCCTCCTGTCTGACTGTTGGAGTCCTCTCCTCCTCCTCCTCCTCTTTCTTCTTCTTCTTCCTCTTCTTTTAAGATTTATTTATTTATTTATTTGAGAGAACAAGAGAGAGAGCACAAGCAGGGGGAGGGGCAGAGGGAGAGAAAGGAGAGAATCTCAAGGTGAGTCCCTACTGGGCATGGAGCCCAACTCAGGACTTGATCCCATGACCCTGAGATCATGATCTTAGCCGAAATCAGGAGTCGGATGCTTAACTCACTGAGCCTCCCAGGCAGCCCTAGTGTCCTCTTCTGTAAGTGGGGTAGAAGTTCTTACCTCTAATGAGATGCCTGGGAGGTTAACTTAGTTAATGTATCTGAAGCACATAGGTCAGTGTCTGGCACACAGTAGCTCTCAATAAGTGGCTGTTACTAGTATTTTTTTAAGGACTTCCATGGTGCCCATCAGAGTTCATTGGTAGTGGATTTAGCCTTTAATCAGGTATAAGAAAGATTCAGAATCTGTCTCTGTAGGCTCTGTAGGCATTTTTTCTTTTCTTAGGATGTAAGTATGGTTTCAAGAACTCAACACATGTTCCTTGTTTGGTAATCTGTCATCATCATCATGATCCCCACTTGAATAATTTCTGTAGTATGGGCTGAATTCCAACCTAGAAAGCATTGTTTGTAGTTGCAGGTGACAAGCTCAGAAGGTAAGTGATCTCAGGCCTTGGTAACTTACCTGCTCAGAGAAGACTCTTTAGGGGGAAAGTGATGATTTGGATGCTTCTGAATTTTTGCTTAATATCAGGACAAAGTTCTTTCTTAAGTAGCCAGTAACATTTCCAATGTTCTTCCGTTCTTCCTAATTTTGCTTCTCATCTTGATGAAAACAATGTCCAAGATGATCCTCAGCTGCTATCTGAATCCAGCTAAAGCCACAGATTTTCTATGCAACCTTTGGTTTTGTTTGACAGCAACACTGGGCCAAGCTGAGACAAAGAGAGCCATTTTGACATGGTTGATGAATGGCATCTGTCCCTGGGCTCAGCTGGCATCACAACATTGGCCAGACCTGGTTAGGGAATAGTCAGAGATACACTTGTTACAGTTCGAGCCTCTGCTATCTGCTCTCGAGAAATTTTGCATAATGACCATGTAGTCCCGTCCTCACATCATTGAGAATGTAGTGATAAGACTTCCTAGAAAACTGGGACTTCGGGTGAATCCTTAGGCAATCCCAATAGCCTTAATTTAAATAAATAAACAACTTCATTCAGGGTGTCTTAGTATTCTCCTGCTATGTTGGCTGAAGTGATTGATTTCATAGGTTGCTTGAGCTATGACATCTACAAGGTTAAATAAGTCCAAAATCTGGTAGGGGCACAACAGCAGGCTCTTGGAATCCCTGGACTGGTGTAGGGCCCCAGGGAGGGGAGCCAGCGACCCATCAGGGTCTGGGTGGCTCCAAGGCAATGAAGCTGGCTGGTGGGAAGAGAAAAAAAAATTCAGAGGATTGTCAGTGATGAATATGCCTTCTTGTCCTTCCCAGGTGAGCCTTTTTCTCAGGAAGAAATGGAAGAAATGTTGTCTGCTGCAATTGACCCAGAATCGAATTCCATTCGTTACAAGGACTACATAGCCATGATGGTGGTAGATGACGGCTAGGTGCCCTGAAGACTTAATTTCTCATTGAAAGGATGACTGTAGAGATGGCCTGTCTTTGTTAATTTTACATCTTATAATTCCTACACATGCTAATTAATACCTGGTGACAACTATTTCAAGATATTTTGTTTTTTTTAAAGATGAACACAAATTTATTTGGTATGTCTAGACTTATAGAATGACAAGTGACTAATTATTTTAAAGCCAATTCTTTAAAACATTTTAACATTATCCGTGCATTGTTGTGGATTTTCTTTTTTTTTTAAGATTTATTTATTTATTTATTTATTTATTTATTCATTCATTCATTCATTCATGAGAGACACAGAAAGAGAGACAGAGACATAAGCAAAGGGAGAAGGAGGCTTCCTGTGGGGAGCCTGATGCGAGACTCAATCTCAGGACCCTGGGATCATGACCTGAGCCAAAAGCAGATGCTCAACCACTGAGCCACCCAGGTGCCCCTGTTGTGGATTTTCTACAATAAAATCCAGATAGATGACCTTCAAATTCATTAAGCTGACAAAATGAAGAATGACCAGAATGACCCAAGATATGTCATAGAAAGATCTTGGGATGGAGCAGAGTGACCACAGACTGAAGATGAGTAGCAACTTGGTGAAACAACACAAACAAACCTTTCAGCATCTGATCTGGAAGGGGAGTTGTTGGAATGAATATTAATAATTCATCCCTTATGAGTGTCGATTACCAATCTCATTTAAAGTGATAGTTACTTAGAGTAAAATTTAAGTGTGCTGATCCAGCGTGTTACCATTTATGGAGTAGCTAACAGAGTCAAGGTTATTGAATCTAGAGATAAGAAGACATGAATGGAAATTGACTAAGGAAGTGGCAGTTCTCTTCTGGTCTTTAGAATTCTTAGCTATTCAGAATAGCCATGAGAATAATGTTCTGAATACTGAGTAAGAATGTTGAGAAATTGTGTGGTGTGCAGGAGGTACAACTGTGGAAGGAGCAGAATAAAGTTATCTGAGCATAAGGAATCATGATGAGAGAGACCCAGGGACTTACAAACAAAGGGAAAATAAGGTGAAGGAAAATGAATAATCTTCCATAATGACTACATTCTTTCATGGATCATTCTTTACATGATCGCTATTTGAAGATACTTCCCCTCTGTGTATGTGCGTGTATATATATATGTATATACACACATAAACATTTGATGTTGCTTATGATTCTTCCTTCTAGGCATGCAAGACAGGGGGCTGCTACCCAAGAGACTATTTATCACATTTGTTCATTGGTTCATGATGCATTCACTCAGTATTCTTAGATACTGTGTTAGGAACTGGAACTATGAGGTGGCTCCATCAGTAACTAATGGAGGTCATGGTTTAGTGAGGGAGATCTGCAAGTCAATCAGCAACCACAGTTTAGGCTGGGACACATTTGGGTGTTCTGGAAGTGCAAAAGAGGAGCAGCTCACTCGGCCTGGTGATTGAGTTTCTGGGGGATGGGGAGCAGAGTCTGATGAGCTGAGAGGGCCTCCCAGATCAGGTAATATCTAAGGTAGGGATGAGTTGTTTGCTAAGCTGGTGGCTGGACACAGGGTGTTTCTACGGGGAAGAAGCAAGTAACAAACACCAGGGGAGAGGGGTTCCTTGAAACATGGAGCAGTCTGGGAATTGAAGATAGTGTAGTATATTTGGCATGTAGGAGATTTGGGGAACATGATGAGAGATGCAATATCATTAAGGATATTGGGTTAGGCATACAGTTAGGATTTTAGTGTTAGAATTTGGACTTTTTTCTGAAGATCATGGAGATCATTTGAAATCGTATGGAAAATAGATCTTGGAGAGTCGAGACAGAAGCAGGAAGACCGGTTGAAATGGGACTTGGTTGGTGGAAGGGGATAGGTTGGGAAAAATCAAATGGGAATCCCAGGCTTTTGGCTTGGACAGCAGGTGGATTATAGAGCCATTTATGTATCTAGGAAATCAAGAAACAAGTCAGGGTTGGTGGGCAAAAATGGGGAGTTTGGCAGTGGACACCCTGGGATCGAGGAGCTAGTGAGACACCCAGGGGAGACATCAAACAATCAATTGGACAAGTAGAAGGAATATCTGGCAAGAGATATGGATTTTGGAGGCCTCAGCATGTGAGTAATTGTTAAGAAAAAAAGTAGAAAAGTAGTGGAAAGGAAAAAGAAGAGGCCAACAGCGCATAAAGAACATCAGCCTTTGAGGGAAGGCAGATGAGGAGGAGCCCATGAGAGACTGGGAAGGAGAAGCCCAAGGGGAGGAAACAGGAGAGAAGCATCTGGAAGCCAAGGAAGGAGGATCACAAAGAGAAACCAAGTGCCAGAGAGAGGGCGGGTACATTCAAGACAGAAAATGCCCACCAGCTGTAGCAACAGAGGTGCTCTGCAGGAGCAGATTTGGTGAGTGACAGAGTGCAGGGTTCAGCGAGTTGAGGACCAGAAAGCTACAGTAAAGTGGAGCATGAAGACAGGGCTGGACAGAGACAGCGAGGTTGAGGGAGTTATTTCTGGAAGAGGGGACAGACACATGCAGGTGTGTTTGTACTCAAAGAGCTGAGGGCCAGCACAGAAGCCAAAGACCCCAAGGAATCAGGAGAAGCCACCCAGGTTCCAGAGAAAAAAAAAAAAGATTGCTTTGGGGAGGGTTGGAACAACAAACTAGCATACTCCTCCCCAATGGCCTGTTTCATTTTTGAACGAGGAAGAAGGTAGTAGGTTACAGAGCAGGAGTTGAGAAAGAGCCCATGTAAGGATTTCCAGGAAACCCCAGGGGATTTCGTCCAGTAGCCCCAAAGTATGTTCGGCAGCAGCGGCCTGCACCAACATACTTCAGTGAAGTGCCAAACGCAGAGCCCCAGTTGTGGACTTGTTTGGAGCACTTGGGTTGTTGTGTTGATTCGGGGTTAAGGTTTTGTCATCTGAGATGGAAGGAATGGAAGGTCAGGGTAGTTGAGGACTTCACAGAACGCAGGTGGAGTGATGGTCCATGGAGTGTGCGGATTAGGGGAAGATCAGCTAACAGATTGAGAGGGGCGAGGGCCTCAGGACCTCTAAAGGGCAGCGACTAGTATGACAGGAGGGGGGGTGGCCAGCTCTCCTGCCATTCCCGAGGAATGACCCCATCTGCTTGCAATTTGACTTCACTGTGTCCTTAGAGTGTTCTTTTAGTCTCCATGTTATGACAGCTAATGCTCATGCCCCATTCACTGTGCTTTGCACGTATCAGCTCATTGAACCCTCACAGCCGCCCGCTGATATGGGTCCACCTTACCCCCATGTTGCAGAGGGGATGACAAAGATTCACAGCTATGGGGGGCTGCATTTGTCAGTTGGGGCTATGTTGTGTTGTGATAACTATTAACCCTAACACCTGAGTGGCTTACTACACTGAGCTATTGTTGTTTGTGTGTGGTGTCACCTGGGGTCAACCGGGGCTCTGCTGCTTGTGTCTTCTTCATTCAAGTCCTCTCTTCATATGTAGGGTGACCATATGTCCTGGTTTGCCCGGGGTGGCCCCAGCCTGTACCCCTCATGCCAACGTGATTAGTAACAGAGCTCCCTTTTAGAAGGTGCCTGTTTAGACAATTAATATGTGGTCATCCCGTTTAAAGAGACCAAATAAAAATGAAGGTGTAGTGATGGGAGACATTTCCTCCTCCTGTTTCCCCAGATTCTACTTGGGTTGAAACCCGAATGGAGAACTGGCGTGCCACTCACTTAGTCTGCGTGTTAGAGTCACCACCTGGACATGAGTCCGACCACATGCCTTTAGGCCAGGCAGAGTGGCGGGGGGAAGGAGGTGTGATGACCCTCAGAGCATGAACACGCAGCCTGCTGCGACTGGGGACACACTGCAGCTGCTAAGAGGGGTGGCAGGGATGTGAACTGTCCTTTAAGGTGGCAGTGCACCCAGGGGCACATAATTTGGCAGCAGCAGCCTGCACCAACATACTTCGGTGAAGTTCCAAGTGCAGAGCCCCAGGCGTGGAGTTGTTTGGAGCACATGGGCGGCTCAGGGTTCTCTTTTAGAAGCCTGTTGCCATGCATGACCCTGGTGCCAGAGAAGCACAGTTTGGTGAGTTAGTCCCAATGCCTTTATAATCAGATGATGACATGTTCTCTTTCTGAGGATCGGCTCCCTCCCAGAAGGATGCCTCAAAACCAGGTACCCCCTTCTAGAAATCTCTCGAACATTCTGACTGCTGTCCAACTTTATACCTTTCTCAAGGAAAGTCTATCTTGCTAGGATTAATAAGAGTTAGTTCTTTGGAATAAGATTCCTTTTCTCTTTAGCATAAATTTGTCTTTTTTTTTTTTCAAGGCCACCAAAAAAGAGCAACATACACTTCCCACAGATATCTCATTTCCATCTCCCAGCTGCAAAATAAATGTGACATAGTCACAAAGGCAACATTTGTCTTTATACTCCCAACTATTTCGGCTTGTATTTTACCTCTCTTTCCTCCTTTTTAAAAATATTTTATTTATTCATGAGAGACACAGAGAGAGGCAGAGACACAGGCAGAGAGAGAAATAGGCTTCCCGTGGGGAGACCGATGTAGGACTCGATCCCAGGACCTCGGAATCACTCCCTGAGCCTAAGACAGATGCTCAACCACTAAGCCACCCAGGTATCCCTCATGGTGCTGTTAATTATAAGCTCTTAAGTTTACTTCTAGATTGTGAAATTAGGAGGTTTTAGGCAGTGCTTTGTCTTTTTTTTTTTAAACTGTGGTTTATAAAAAACAGTATAAAATGTGCCATCTTCATCATTGTCACATGTATGGTTCAATAGTGCCGAGTCTATTTACGTTTTTGTGAAACAGATCTCCAGAACCATTTCATCTTGCAAATCTGAAATGGCTATACCCCTAAACAGCTCCCCTTTACCCCCGGTCACTAGCAAGTACCATTCTACTTTGTTTCTGAGAGTTTGATGACTATGAGTTAGATATTGGATATAAGTTGAATCACACAGTATATATTTTTAAAAGATTTTATTTATTTTTTCATGAGACACAGAGAGAGAGAGGGAGGCAGAGACACAGGAGAGGGAGAAGCAGGCTCCATGCAGGGAGCCCGATGTGGGACTCGATCCCGGGTCTCCAGGATCAGGCCCTGACCTGGGCTGAAGGTGGTGCTAAACCGCTGAGCCACCCGGGCTGCCCATGAATCCCACAGTATTTGTCTCTTTGTGGCTGGCTTATTTCACTTAGCATAATGTCCTCAAGGTTCATCCATGTGGTAGCAGGTGTCAGGATTTCCTTCCTTTTTATAGGCTGAATAATACTCCATCATACGTACATACCACATTTTGTTTAGCCATTCATTCATTGGTGGGCATTTGAATTGCTTTCACTTCATGGGGTGAATGGATGGCTCAGTGTCTGACTCTTGGTTTCGGCTCAGGTCATGACCTCAGGGTGGTGAGATTGAGCCCCACATGGAGCCCCATATCAATCTCCACACTGGGCTGGGAGTTTACTTGAAGATTCTCTTCTTCTGCCCTTCCCCTCACTTGTGCTTGTTTTCTCTCTCTCCCAATAAATAAGTAAAATCTTTTTTTAAAATGTGGTAGTAGTAAATATATGGGTACTGTCCAAAAGTGGTTCTGCAGGAATAGGCACATTTGAATTGCTTTCATTTCTTGGCTCTTGTGAATAAGGCTGCTATGAACATGAGTGTACATATCTCTGAGACCCTGTTTTCAATCATTTTAGATAAATACCCAGAAAGTGGGCTTGGTGGCTCTTTCTTCTCCTTTAAATATTTGCTAGCAGTCATAATGCTTTTAACATGACTTAAATTATTCACCTCGCCTACTGAAGAAAACTTTCATTCATTTGAGGAAACTTTTATTTTTTAAAATTTTCAAAAATTTTATTTATTTATTTATTTATTTATTTATTTATTTATTTATTTATTTATTTAGAGAGGCAGAGACACAGGCAGAGAGAGAAGCTCCTGTGTGGAGCCCGACGTGGGACTTGATCCCCCGTCTCCAGGATCACACCCTGGGCTGCAGGCGGTGCTAAACTGTTGTGCCACCGGGGCTGCCCAAAACTTTTATTTTCATCAAAAAAATTCACAAAGTTGAAAATTTGGGGCCAACTCTAACTCTTTGGAGAAGGAGATAAAATAGCTCATTCTAAAAATCTGGACATAGCTTTATGAGTAGCTGTGTGGAGTGGCAGAAAATCCTGGGGCTTCCCTCGCTAGTCTTCAGCTGCTCCCTATGGAATCTTGACGGAGGCTTCTAACCATTTTTCACTATTTTGTGAAATTTGTGAAGGTATGCATTGAATATTACCTGACTTTAAGCGTAGCTTTAAAAAGTCAGGGTTTGGTTTTGCTTTGTTTTTATTTTTATTTTTTATTTTATTTTTAAGATTTTATTTATTCATGAGAGACACAGAGAGAGAAGCAGAGACATAGGCAGAGACCTAGGCAGAGACATAGGCAGAGGGAAAAAGCAGACTTCCTGCAGGGAACCTGATGTGGGACTTGATCCCAGAACCCTGGGATCACAACCTGAGCTGAAGGCAGACGCTCAACCACTGAGCCATCCAGCTGCCCTGCAATGCATAATCCTTAAAAAGAAATTGGAAAATACCAGTAAGCAAGAAAGGAGGAGAAAACCCAGGACTATGTATTTTTATATAATGTCTTCAAAATATCACTGTGGGGTGGGTTGATTGGGGTTCTTGACTGTAAGGATGGGAACAAGCCTGCTTAACCAAAGTGAAACAGGATTCACTGGGGGCCGAGGTGCTCACAGAGCCCACAGGAGCTGGGGAATGAGGCTCAGGGCAGACAGGAGGCCAGAGGGTTTCTGGGGGCAAAGAAGTGAGGAGCAAGACATAGCAATCACCTCATAACTGGCACAGCCTGTCCAGGGCTTTTGTCACAGAGGGTGACCTTGCATGGGCTATGGTCAGAATCCTGGGAGGGATAGCCGAGGGGCTGAGGAGTTCCTGCTCCTAGGCATCCATGGAAGGCAGGAATCATCCCAGGGATTGTTCAACCACTGGCTGCCTCTACCCGGAGGAGGAGATACTACCACAGCAGATCAGGGAGGAGAAACAAATAAACAACAAATATTTATGACAAGATTCATATGACCCATGCTATTATGTAATCTGTGCTTCAATACACCATGAACAATTTTTCTGTATTAATGTATCTTCACGCAAAATATAAATTTAATCACAGAATAGTATCTGACTGTTGGGATCTATTACAATTTAACTAGTTCTTTATTCTTGGTCATTTAAGTAATTTTCAATTTCTCTCTATTATGATAAATCATTATGAATATCCGGGTAGTTAAATCTTAATTACTTGCTTAGGATACATTCCTAGAAGTGGAATGGTTGAGTCAACTTTAAAGAGCTGGGGACGCCCCTATTTATAAGCCTATTGTTAAGACTGTTTTTGAGCTATTCTGGAGAAAACCTCAGCATTTTTTTTTGGTTTTTAATTTTGCCAACTTGATAGGCAAAAAATAGCATCTATTGATATTTTTAAATATCAGCATTCCATTGATGCCTTGAGCTTTTTTTAAAGGCTCATGACTGTGTACATGAGGATTCAATTAGATTAGCTCTTGGAGGCAACAAATTTGAGCCCTTGCAGACTGTTTCCAGCCAGACAGAAACAAGAACCTCCCCCCAACGCTGCTGTGAAATGGAGCCCTCGGAATTCAAGAGGTACGCTTTCACTCTGAACAGTTATCATTTGGAGGAGGTGATGAGTAAGAAAGAGCCACTGTCACACAGAACAGTTGGCAGGAAATGTCCCAAATATTCCAGCACAGAAATAGGAACTGGGGAAGCAAACATGCAAATAAGAGGTGAAGAGTGATCACCGAAGCCAAAATGAGGGCTCAAGAGGTCATTTACTCCACTTCCAGCTTCTTGAGATATAAACGTGGTTCCTAATGCAATTCATCTACTCATTCAGTCAACATTTATTAAATTCCCAATACGTGCCGGACACTGTTCAGGGCATCACCGATGCGACAATGAATGAGACAACAGTCTTTGTCCTTGAGAGATTTCAGTCTTAGGGGGAGACATCGTTGAGACAAGCACTTACACCAAGCTGTGGGTGTTCAGCAATGTTGGTGAAGTGTTTTGGGATCAGAGTGGAAAGCAGCCAGCTCTGCGTGTGGGACTCCCCGAAGACTTAATAAGGGAGGTGATGGGATGAACCACAGAGGTTTCCATGCTCCTGTTGGTGGTATTGCTGCTAGAACTGGATGGGAGAGAATGTTCTGGAATGAGATGGCTTAAAGTTCATGCTAAAATAGCTTTACAGCATGGTTTAGGGGAAAGAATGGGCCTGCTTCTGGGATTCCGCCTATGTCAGGTGAGGATATGTGACCTGGGAAAGGTCATTGGATGGGCCCCTGCCTCATTGCCCAGCTATAAAATGGCAGTCATCATATCTACCTAGTAGAGATATTCTGAGCATTAAGGGCTTAATAAGTACCTGTCACTACAAAGTGTTCAGTCAATATCTGTTGAGTGATGAATAGAAATATTTTCTTATATAGTAAATCTTTTACAATTATATAATGAGGTTGAGTTCAGGTACTTGGAGGATTTCTGGAATCAGGAAGGCTGTTTTCCTAAACTAGTGACCTCAGGAATTTGATGAAAAACGATGGATATGTCATTTTAACTTCATTCATTCCCTAAACATTTATTCAGTGATACTCTATGCTAGGAAATGCTCAACAAAACCTAGTCCTTGTCCTCTTTGGAACTTGGCTTTTAGTTGTGGAGACAGCAATGAGCCAGTTAATCTGTAGGTCACATAGGGATAGGTACTGTAGAAAAAAAGCAGGATAAGGGTAAGGGAGCACTGTTCTAGCCAGGGTGATACAGGATGATCTCTCCAGGAGGTGACATTTGTACAGTGAACTGAAAGAAATGAAGAAGCACTGGGGAAGAGCATTTGCTGCAGAGAGGACATAAGTGCCAAGCATTTGGCCGCCTGGAGGAACAAGGAGGCGACTGAGGCCATGGTGGCCTGAGTAAAGAGAAGGAGGCAGCAGGAGCTGGGGGTGGAGAGGTAGGCAGGCCCAGAACATGAAGGTCTCTGTAGTCTGGGAAAGGACTTTGGATATTTGTGAAGAGAAGCTACCAAATGATGTGGAACCAGTCGGTGGCCTATCACAGGGCATTTGGCCTCTCAGACAAGGGTGACAATGGTAAGTGGGGTGAGAAGTGGTTGGCATCAATCCATTTGGGAGAAAGAACCACAAGGATTTCCTGGTGGATTAGATGCGAGTGGAGATAGAGAAAAGGGTCAAGGAAAACCACCAGGTTTTGCAAGTGACAAGGTGCCATTAGTTAAGCTTTGGGGGGAACAGAGGGTGTAGTTGGGGACACAGAAACATGGAGAAGTCAACTAAACCCCCAGGCTGGTTGTCTGAGCCTGGAGCCCAGGGCAGAGGCTGTGGTTGGAAGAGTCCGTGTTTGGTGATGTTCAAAGCCGTGGGGTTGGGTGGGATCACCTAAGGAGGGCCACGGGATAGCAGAGAGGAAGGCTCTGAGGTCTGAACCTGGGGGCAATCCAAATTTAAGATGGAGAAGAGGAGAAAGACACACAGAGGAAACGTAGTATCGGGAAGATCTCAGATCCCAGTGTCCCCACCCACCAGTACCATTGAGGGCCTTTGTCTGTCTGCCTAGACCCTCACCCAGGTCTTTCTTTTCAACGGGCTGTCAGATTCCCTGATTACAAAATACTGCAAGTATTTTGTGTCCAACTCAACGACAGCTCCAGACTTTGTACTTGCCTGTGAAATTCAAGAATGTCCCCCTTTTGTCACATTCTAAGTGAGCTATCACGATCCCCATGATTCCCAAATTCTTTCAAACACTCATGATCTTCAGAACTAAATGGAAGGGAGTCAAGATTAATCAGGACCAAATTAGGACAGTTGGAGGATTTGTTAGAAATTATAGGGGCTAGACCTAGATGAGCCAGTGGGGTGGCTACCAAAAGTAAGCCATTATCAAAAATCATGTGTCTAAAGCGTGAAGAGTGAAGTATCTACGTGTGAAGAAATTTGGGGTTCTTAGTTCTTCAATATTAGGAAGGAATTAACAGATAATGTGACCCTCAGGCATGAAAGGTGACCATCATGCACTTATGCCTGAAGCATCACTTTGGGTTTTTAAAAAAGATTTTATTTATTTATTCACGAGAGACACAGAGAGAGAGGCAGAGACATAGGCAGAGGGAGAAGCAGGGGAGCCCGATGTAGGACTCAGTCTCAGGACCCTGGGATCACAATCTGAGCCAAAGGCAGACGCTGAACCACTGAGCCACCCAGACACCACCACTTTGTTTTTCTAAATCAGGTCTGACTCCAAGCACTGATTGTCCAATCATATTATGAAGGGCCTTCAATTTATCTGCCACACAAGAATCTGGGCTCTTGCATGGTACCTCCAAAACCTACAGTATGTACCACAACATGACCCTTGTTTCTCATCACCCAGCCCCACCTGAGAAGTCCTGTCATCTTCTGGGGTCACTGGGAAACTAGAATGGCCTTGTGAAGAAACCAGGGGAAGCCTGAACGCCTTCTTAAATATGGAACTTTCTTCCCAGGATGAGTGTTAAGACTACAGTGAACTGTAGAAGGAACTGAGCTACAGAGGAGGGGACCTACCTTCCCCTCCCATGCGCCCACCCTCCTCTGATAGGGGCCACATACTTGCCGCCCCTCCTTTCCCCTCCCCAGGCCCAGAGACCTCACCTGCTCTCTCCAGATGGCTTAGCTGTTTGTGTGTTTGTGTGAAGGCTTTGGAAGACAAAGGCCTTTTGCCTCTGCCCTGTTTGCAAAGGAAGCCTGGGTTCTCTGGGACTCAAAGCACAGCTTGCCTCTGTGAAGGGGTGGGTGGGGAGTAGGAGAGAAGGAGTCACTTTTAACTCTTTTTTTCTGGGTGGCTCAGTTGGTGAAGCATCTGCCTTGGGCTCAGATTATGATCCCAAGGTCCTGAGACGGAGTCCTGCATCAGGCTCCCCACTCAGTGGAGAGTCTGCTTCTCCCTCTACCCCTCCCCCCTGCTCATGTGCTCTCTCTCAAATAAAATCTTAAAAAAATTTTTTTTGCTCTCTTTTAACTGCACTAATAATAATAATAAAAATAATAACCAAATAGTAACTCCATAAATTATCCCACCAGGCTATGATATGCATGTTTTTGTAAAATGCTCTATCACAGAGTTTAGCGGGCAAAGTATGGTGAACCCCACATCTATCTCCCTGAGCAGCCTTCACCTCAGGGCCAATTCTGACTCCATATTCAGGCATTGCCCTCCTGCTTGTTATTCTCCAACGGATCCAAGACATCATCTCACCTCATCAATAATATTTTCAGCATGGATATTTTAAAAATATTTTTTATTTATTCATTGAGAGCGAGCGAGTGAGAGTGAGCAAGAGCCTGAGTGGGGAAGGGGCAGAGGGAGAGGGAGAAGCAGACTCTCCACCAAGCAGGGAGCCCAACTCAGGACTTGATCCCAGGACCCTGAGATCGTGACCTGAGCAGAAGGCAGACACTTAACTGACTGCAAGCCACCCAGGCGCCCCTCAGCATGCATATTTATTTAAAAAGATAAAGATTACTATTAAAAGACATAACCATAATACTACAATTACCCCTAAAAATAAAAATTGCTTAATGTTATCAAATACCCAGCCAATGTTCAAATGATCAATTTTCCCATAAATATAATGAGAGGCTTTGAAAAAAATACTGTTTGGATTAGAAGTCAACCAAGATTGGTTGTATTGTGGTTGAGGATATGTTTTTAAAGTTTCCTTTGACATATAATTTTTGTCTCCAACCTTTCTTCTCCCTACCACCCACCTCCTGCCCGCACCTAACATAATTATTGAAGAAACCTTGTCGTTTGTCCTGTAGGCTTTCCCACTGGCTGGATTTTACTGGTTGCATTCCCACTGTTGATGCAGCTGAATGCGTTCCTCTGTCTTCTCTAATTCATAAATTGGCAGTTGGAAACTAGGCTTGATCAAATTCTGGTTTGATTTTTTTGGGCACAGATTACAGGTGTTGTGTCCTTTCATCAAGAAGTGCATGATACCTGCTTATCTGGGCATCAGTGCTGTTATTGATGAATGCTAGGTTTACTAACACATTAGGGGCTGCAAAATCATGACAATCTACCTCTATCCTTCCCTCTTCATGTATTAGTTACAATTCTTTATTTTTTGAAGATTTTATTTATTTTTAAAGATTTTACTTATTCATTCATGAGAGACACAGAGAGGCAGAGACATAAGCAGAGGGAGAAGCAGGCTCCCCACTGGGAGCCTGATGCAGGACTCAATTCCAGGACCCCAGGATCACGACCTGAGCCGAAGGCAGATGCTCAACCACTGAGCCATTCAGGCGTCCCTGAAGATTTTTATTTACTTAAGTATTTATTTGAGAGAAAGCACGAGAGAGAGACCACAAGTGGAGAGAAGGGCAGAGAGAGAGGGATAAGCTGACTCCTCATTGAGCAGGAAGCCTAATGTGAGACTTGCTCCCAGGACCCTGAGTCCATGACCTGAGCCAAAGGCAGATAGATGCTTAACCCACTGAGCTACCCAGGTGGAATTCTTTAAAGTAAGCAATTCTTCATCTATTATTTGGTTACCTAGTGATATAGTCCTACAAGGAAAAGGATAAAGGGTTGGAGGGTTAAAAAAAATTTTTTTTTTGTTTAATAAGTTTGAAAATAATGATTTAGTTTCCTTGCATTCTCTAATTGTGAGCAATTAGTTTTTGTTTGTGTTTTAGCATTGTCAACTTGAGTGTTTTTGTTGACAAGTTGTGCGTGTTTGTCATCAACTTGTGTGTGTTTGGTGTGTTTCTATCCATTGCAGTTCTTACTGGTGCTCACAGTTCCCCATCTTTACTTAGCAGAAGCCTCTTCAGGTTGGTTCTGAGAGCTTCCTAGATACAGGGTATGAGATGTTTTAGGTTCATCGCATCAATATTTAATTTTTAATGACGTATTCTTAATCCTTGGTGACCTGAAATTGAGCCAACACTGGACCTTTCTTGATGATGCATTAATAGGCAGTAAGTAGAGGAAGGAAGGTTTGGTTGGTCCAGATACCTGCTTTCAACAGTGTCTCTACACAGAACTGCACAGCCACAAACCCACTGGTTGAAGGAGGATCAGAGAACCTCCAGGATAGTTTATGAGGATCCTGGTATCTCCTAACTCTAGAAGCTAGATTGGAGAACACGACTGGAACCTGAGGCCAAAGTGTGAGCCTCCTATTTAACTCAAATTGAGACAGGAGTTTCTGGGGAAGTTGTGTGTGGAGAACTTCTGAATCCATTTTTCTAATCCCTATATTGAGAGACAGGCCCCGTACAGACTTTTTAAAATCATAATGAAAAGTGGTAAAAGCAAAGCTCAACACCTCTCCTGTGTGTGACCAGTCAGATTTGCCTTCCTTCAGGGGAAGGACCCAGTGGGTCGTTGGAGAGATCTAGAACTGTTTATTCCAGTCCTCTGAGGCCTAGAATGTGAGGAGTTCATAGGTGTTGTTGCTCTCTGCAGGACAGAGGATAGGACCAGAGTAAGGAGATCTGTGAACACTGCTTGGTTTGCAGGAACCTGTGCCAGGAGTTGGATCCATGGAAGGAAAGGCAGAGTGAGGATGAGGGGCCGCTGCTGCAAGCTGGCAAGAAGATGATGGCAAAAGAAGCAACGTTCCTGGTCTAAGATCTGTAAATACATACCTAAGAGGGAGGGTTGGGGTTGGATGGGATAAAAGATGCAGGAGGGGCGGGACGCTGAATACACAGCGCCAGGGACAATGACCAACTGGCTCACAGAGTCTTTTGGGGGGACATTGGAAATTAGAGGAGTTCGTCGATGGAGAGGATGAGCAGAAGACCTAACAGGTGGAGGACAAGCAGGCTTACGTGATTCCGGAGCTGCCTCTGCAAGGCACTAATCACCTATTTGGGTGATTAAAAAGACTTTCTAGTAAGAAATGTCAACACAAAAAGAATAGCATAGATGGAGCCCCATGTATCCATCACCCACTAACAGTCAGTCTTGCCCTGTCTATTCCACCTCTGCCCTCACCCCTGTTGGATTATCTCTGAACCAATTCCAGACATCCTGTCATTCCGTCTGTAAAGGCTTTGATATTATCTTTAACAGGTGTGGACCCCCTTCCCTTTTTCTCTGCAAAACCATGCAACCGTTTTATAACTAAAAGTAATTAACAAGGATTCTTTCATACAGTCTGATACATAGTTGTTCAATTGTTCATGGTTGTTTCATAAATGTCTTTTTACTATTGGTTTATCCTAATCAGGATCCCAATGAGGTCTCCCTGTTGCATTTGGCTGATGAGTCTTTCAGTGTCTAGCACACCCCTCCCCTTCTGTTCTTGTCATTTATTTGTTGAAAAGCATGGTCACTCCTTCTATAGAATTTTCCATGTTTTGGATTTGATTGCATTCCTGTTGTAGTGTTTGACATGGTTTTCTATTCCCTGTACTTCCTGTAGACCGATTGTTAAACCTAGAGCCTTGATCAGATTCAGGGCCAGTTTGGGTTTTGTTTTTGCTTTTCTTGCACCTTCACTGGAGATGGGGTATTTTCTTATTGCCTTCCCTGGGGAGGCATATGCTGTCTAATGGTCTCTCTGTTCATCACCTGCTCAGGTTCAGTTGCTGTCAGATCCAGTGAATATAAAATTTCCCATCACCATTCCCCCAAGACTTGCCTAGAAACATTATTTATTATGAGTTGCAAAATGGTGATTTTTAAAAACGCTGTTATTCCTTCTGTATTTATGTGCTGGAATTCCTCTGTTAAGGGTAATTTTCCTTCCCAGACTGTTTGGCGGTGGCAGCAGTGGTGACGGCTTCTTCTTCTTCTTCTTCTTCTTCTTCTTCTTCTTTAAATTTATTTGAGGGAGAGCAAGAGAGCATGAGCAGGGAGGAGGGGCAGAGGGAAAGGAAGAAGGGAGTCTCATGATGTGGGGCTTGATCTCAAGATCCTGGGATCATGACCTGAGCCGAAGGCTCATGCTTCACTGACTGAGCCGTCCCTCCCGGCGCCCTGTTTGGCTTCTTTCACATGTAGTTTGTACAGCAACAGTAAGGCAATTTGCTTGGTTCTTTGATTTTTCAAAAGAAATGTTTCTCGATTTCCTTTAAAAGCGTGCATTTTATTTTTATAATTGTGCATGTTATGGGGCGGGGGTGTGTGTGTGTGCTTGAGATTACCCTTGCCCTAATGGGAAGTATAGGCCTCCACATGTTGGCTGTGCTGGCCAAAGCTGCCCTGGGTACCATTCTGCTCACCTGATTATTTTCTGGTGATTGACAGTGTTTGCGTTAGGGATGACTCTGCTATTTTTGTCACAGTGGATCTGTCTTTTTTCATGTGGGTGGAAGTGAAATGTTTGGACTTGATGTGATTTAATAAAGCTGTTGCAGATTGACAAACAGGTTTCAAGCATCTAAGGTTATAAAGAAAAGGATGATTTAGAGTAACTATTTATGGAAATGATAATAGTACAGCAAGAATTCATAACAATTCTGAATGTGATTCTTCCCTAGCTAAACACAATATAATCAATCAACTAACACACATGTATTTTAGTGTGTGTTAGTTAAATATGTTGGATATTTAACATATTTAAGATATATGTTTAAAATAACGTCTATTTTATAGTAAGACGACCACCCACACAACTTGGATGTGCATCTTTTTGTTTCTGTTTCTTCCATTTTAGATGTCATTTGACCACACACACTAGTTACCACGCAGTGTGAAGTTGTAAGCCAGAGAGAAATTTAGTCAATTTCTGCAATAATCAGGATTGATCAGATAGTTTCAAAATTCTCTTAATGTAGGAATCGAGACTCCTCTGGTATAGGAAATAGAATTACTTCTAAATAGCTGGAACCTAACTCTGAAGAAAGGTTGCATTTCTAAGCCCCTGGTGGACATTACCCAGATACATGGCTAACGCCAAGGGCTCGGGTCCTGAGAGCAACACAGCAGTAGTGAGGTTGCGTGGCAGGCACCGGGGCTGATGCAGAAAGAAAACTCATGGCCCCAAAAGGTACACCCGAGGCCACCTCAGCCGCGGTTGAAAACGGTGCCGGGAGGAGGGTGATCAGGGAGTGGCTCCAGGGACTGCATATCGGTGCCTGGCAGGTCAGCTAGGGCGTTTGATCGGTTTCTGTAAGCAAAGAAACTGCCGGTGGAGGTGGGGCCGAGTCAAGAGGCGGGAAAGCAACGTGTGTGCACAGAGGTAACAGACTGCACATTGTGGGGTCAGGCTGTTCTCTGGCTGCGCACCCTGAAATGCACACCGCCCCCCCCCCCCCCCCCCCCATATCTGGCCTCCAGATGTTTGCAGCTCTTCTCCGAGCTCCTGCAGCACCCCTGGGCCCCTGTCTGATCCAAGACATGGCCTCTTATTTGACAGGCTTGCATACTCTCAGCAACCCCTCGTCAAGGGCGAGGGACTCCTCCAGGACTGAGGCCCAGAGATGCTGACCTAGGGGCCCGCGCTCTGCTGCTGCGCCGCGCCACACTGCCCCCTTCTGGCGCTCCGGCCCTAGTTCCCGGGGATGGGGGTTTGGGGGGAGGGGATGGGTGCTGGGGAGGGTTCCAGAGCCACCCGGAGTCCAGACACCTGCCGGCAGTCGCCCCGCCAGTGCCGACTCCCGGTGCGCGCCCTCGCCTCTGAGCTGGCCGGCGGGTGCCTGTCCTTACCTGCTCCCCTCCTCCCGCTGGTCCCTCCCGCTGCCTCCCTACCCGCCTTCTTCATCCTTTTCTCTTTATCCACCTGTCGATTTCTCTCTGACCCCCATCTTACTCAGGTCCACCCCTCCTTTAAAGGACACCTCCCAGGATCCCTGGGTGGCGCAGCGGTTTAGCGCCTGCAGGCCCAGGGCGCGATCCTAGAGACCCGGGATCGAATCCCACGTTGGGCTCCCGGTGCATGGAGCCTGCTTCTCCCTCTGCCTGTGTCTCTGCCTCTCTCTCTCTCTCTCTCTATGTGTGTGTGTGTGTGTGTGACTATCATAAATAAATAAAAATTAAAAAAAAAAATAAAGGACACCTCCCTTCCCTAGGACGCATACCCCCAGCCCTGCTCTCTCCCCGCTGGTCTGCTAGGAGAATGCGAGTCCGTCTGAGCCCAAGTCCGGGTCTCCCACCCTCCACTGTCTGTCTGGGGCCCCTGGCCTCCCTCCGCCCTCAGCAGCCTCTGCAGCCTCTGCAGCCAGGGACCAGCTCACTGCACACCCCAGTTGCCAGTTCCAGTCTTAACCTGTGTGAGTTCCCCCGCACTGTCCCACACTTGTTGGATTCAAAGTCGTGTTCTTTCCAGATCCCCTCCTCTCTGTTGATCCCCACCCTTAAATATTAGAGTCCTCAGGATCCCAGCCTTAGCTTTCCTTTAAACGACCCTTCCCTACCCCTGCCCAGTGGTAACCACCATTCTGCTTTCAGCCTCTGAACTGGGCTCCTCTAGGACCCTCCTAGAGGTGGAACCCTATAGTATCTGTACTTTTATGACTGGGGTATTTCACTTAGCACAATGTCTTTGAGCTTCACCCATGTTGGAGCATGTGACCAGATTTCTTTCCTTTTTTGCCCCTGAATAATACTCCATCCTGTGCACATACCACATTTTGTTTATCCAAAAGGACACTTGGTCGCATCCACATTTTGCTCCTATGAATAGTGCTGCTTTGAATATGGGCATCCAATGTTTCTTTGAGATCCTGCTTTTGGTTCTTTCAGATATATATATGCCCAGAAGTAGGACTGTCGGATCCTATGGTAGTTCTGTGTGTAATTTTTTGAGGAACCACCATACTGTTTTCCATAATGGTTATACCATTTTATAATTCCATCAACACTGAACAAGGGTTTCAATTTTTCTATTTTTTTTCCTAAGATTTTATTTATTTATTTACCCACTTAGAGCACAAACAGGGGGAGGGGCAGAGGGAGAACAAGAATCTCAAGTAGATTCCATGATCAACATGGTGCCTGACTCGGGGCTCCATCTCACGATCCTAAGATTGTGACCTGAGCTGAAATCAAGAGTTGGACTGACAGAGCCACCCAGGCACCCTCAATTTTTCTGTTTTTGCCAATCTTTGTCATTTACTATTTTTTGATAGTAGCCATCCTACTACGTGTTTTGATTTGCATTGCTCTGACGATTAGTGATGTTGACCAATTTTTTCATATGCTTGTTTGCCATTTGTATGTCATCTTTTGTAGAAATGTCTATTCAAGTCCTTTACCCATTTTTAAATTGGGTTATTTGATTTTTTGATGTTGACTTGTAGTTCTTTATGTAGCCTGCATATTAACCCCTTGTCAGGTGTAAGATTTGCAAATATTTTCGCCTATTTTGTAGGTTGCCTTTTTCATTCTATAGATTTTGAGGCACAAGAGTTTTCAAGTGCCTCAAGATTTTGAGGCACCAGATGAGACCCACTCATCTCATCCAGCTTGTCTGTTTTTGCTTTTGTTGCTTGTGCTGGGATTGTTTATAGAACACATGTGAGTCATTCAGCTTGGTGGCTCACGGCCACAGAAGGGCAATAAGAGGAAGTGCCACCATCTTTGTTCCTTACAAGGCTGTTGAATTGGGATTTGGACTTATCTACCCTGAAATTGGAGGGAAAAAAGCTTCTTACTGGGCAGGAATTTTTACCAGGTCGGCTGTAATAGACCAGCTTACAGATTGTTGAGAAAAGAATGCTTTTCCTTTTTAATAAAACAACAGCCAGTAACTACCTGTGCAAACTTGTAAGAACCTGTCCACACAGATACTAAGCCAGCTGATAAACATATCCTAGGAAAGCAAAGACCAAAAAAATGCACACTTTGCTGCTAAAAATTAACTATAATTTACTTTTTGGCAAAAGGGGACAATGAGAAAGAGCACCAAAGACAGAAAAAAGGCAGCGGGGAGACAGCCCTGCCCTTCTTCACCCTGGTCCTGGGTGATTGATGCTCGTGTGCAAGGAGTTAAGAGAACAAAGTGTGCATGGGTGGTCGGTGCCAGGAGCCAAGGGTGACCTGCACGGGACATTGGTGCCCAGACCTGTGTCTGTCTGCTGACCATAGGGTGATGTGTTTGTAAAAGAAAAGTCTGCCTGACCACCCCCTCAATCCTCCACAAGCCATCTGCAGAAAAGAGGGAGCTCAGAACAATTGCTTTACAGGGCACATGGACATTTCCAGGGCCACAGAAATCAGTTGACTAATGAAGGCAATCTTTTAGTTTCACGCTATCTGTGGATCTTGGCTCTTTCTTACTTCATGAAATATTTCTTTTTTTTTTTTTTTGAAATTTTTTTAATGAATTTTTATTGGTGTTCAATTTACCAACATACAGAAAAACACCCAGTGCTCATCCCGTCAAGTGTCCACCTCAGTGCCCGTCACCCATTCCCCTCCAACACCCGCCCTCCTCCCCTTCCACCACCCCTAGTTCGTTTCCCCGAGTTAGGAGTCTTTATGTTCTGTCTCCCTTTCTGATATTTCCCAACATTTCTTCTCCCTTCCTTTATATTCCCTTTCACTATTATTTATATTCCCCAAATGAATGAGAACATACACTGTTTGTCCTTCTCCGATTGACTTACTTCACTCAGCATAATGCCCTCCACGTCGAAGCAAATGGTGGGTATTTGTTGTTTCTAATGGCTGAGTGATATTCCATTGTATACATAAACCACATCTTCTTTATCCATTCATCTTTCGATGGACACCGAGGCTCCTTCCACAGTTTGGCTATTGTGGCCATTGCTGCTAGAAACATCGGGGTGCAGGTGTCCCGGCGTTTCATTGCATCTGTATCTTTGGGGTAAATCCCCAACAGTGCAATTTCTGGGTCGTAGGGCAGGTTTATTTTTAACTCTTTGAGGAACCTCCACACAGTTTTCCAGAGTGGCTGCACCAGTTCACATTCCCACCAACAGTGTAAGAGGGTTCCCTTTTCTGCGCATCCTCTCCAACATTTGTTGCTTCCTGCCTTGTTAATTTTCCCCATTCTCACTGGTGTGAGGTGGTATCTCATTGTGGTTTTGATTTGTGTTTCCCTGATGGCAAGTGATGCAGAGCATTTTCTCATGTGCGTGTTGGCCATGTCTGTGTCTTCCTCTGTGAGATTTCTCTTCATGTCTTTTGCCCATTTCATGATTGGATTGTTTGTTTCTTTGCTGTTGAGTTTAATAAGTTCTTTTTTTTTTTTTTTTTTTTAAGTTCTTTATAGATCTTGGAAACTAGCCCTTTATCTGATATGTCATTTGCAAATATCTTCTCCCATTCTGTAGGTTGTCTTTTAGTTTTGTTGACTGTATCCTTTGCTGTGCAAAAGCTTCTTATCTTGATGAAGTCCCAATAGTTCATTTTTGCTTTTGTTTCTTTTGCCTTCGTGGATGTATCTTGTAAGAAGTTACTGTGGCCAAGTTCAAAAAGCGTGTTGCCTGTGTTCTCCTTGAGAGTGATTTTTATAATGAAAGCTTATGCTTTGAAAAACAGGATATATTTTACCTTGATCTGTAAATAATGTTTGCTCATTCTGGTGTGCTTCCAACTTTATTTTTCTGTGAGTCCCCCCCTCACCCCCGCCAAAAGCTCGTTACACTCTCTTACAAGTGAGTCAGTCAAATGAGACACAGTTGAGATGCCAATTTTATGAGGATTTTAGGTATTCTTCTGTAAGGATTCAGAGAAAGCTAGTAAGAATTCATCTGGAGTTACTTTCAGTGATCTTAACCCAATTGAGATGGATCACAGATTTTGTCTATTGTGTGGACTATATATATCCTTGTATCACTTTTTTGTCTTTTCGTTTTCTTTTTTTCCTCCTTTTTTAGGGATAAAATCTATTGTTTATACTTTTTAAAAGAATTTTAATTGCAATGTGCTTAATACAATATTACATTCATGTCCGGTATACTGTATTCAGCACTTCCATGTATTGCCCTGTGCCCACCAAGATAAGTGTATTCTTAGTCTTTCAATGTTCTTGTATTTATTTCAGTACCGCTTGTAAGGCCCATTGTTGGCTCTGCACTGTACTGGGAACCATAGAAAATATAAAAGTTGGAAGTGTGATTATCACTTGGAACAATAATGTGGTTATGGGGGGAAATGCATTAGAAAGAGGACATGCTGGTCATCCCTTTAGAGCTGGCTACAGAAAACACATGATTTCCAATTTAAAATTAACATGCCATTTATGAACATATGATATGAAATTATAACTGAAGTCTAGATAGAAATGTATTAGAGTAATAATAAAGATGATGGTATTAACACCTAACAGTTATGAAGCATTTACCATGTACCAAATACCACACCAGGTGCATCGCTCACATTAGTTCCTGTAAGCCTCACAAAAACTCTATAATAAGTTCCTGTCAGTGTCCCCATTTTACAGTGGAAAGAGCTGACGCACACAAAGATTCCGGACACAATGCGGGAGAGTGATGAAACGAGATCTGCCCAACTCTAGGTACCGAGTGTGACATTTGCCATCACTGTTCAGGCGAGCGTTGGTATGCCGTTACATCATTTAGAATGGTCTGGAAATAAAGGAGTTGGTCTTGTGCTGTTACATTTTATTTGTGGTTGGAGTGAAAATCAAAAGAGAGCATTTGTGAAAAGACCATCTGAGTTTGGTAATAGTCTCTCTGCCCACGTTTCCCATGGGTTTGCAGGCCAGGCTTCTTTTCTAAAACTTCTTCCTAGACTGCATCCAGATCCCTTCATGGATCTCTTTCCTGTGCAAACCACAGTGGAAAGCTCAGTGGCTGGCCCGAGGCCCGTTCCTGCCACTCTTCCCATCAGGCTGAGAGGTGTTCAGGAGGAAATCCAGTGATGCTTGAAGAAGCCTGCCTGATTGATTGTATGGCCAGGTTTTTCATTTTTTAAAAATGTACTAAAGGGAGATGCTATCAATCAGTTGATTTAAATTATTATTTTTTTAAAAACATCTTGCCTGGCCCTTGAGCTAAGAGGTAGGAGAGTTCCTTCACGGATCCTTGATATGGCATTTCCCCCCAGAGATCCAGGGGTGTGCTCTCAGGGCAGGACCTGGTGATAGCTGATCCATCTCTCCCTAAGCGGCCGGCTGCTTGCCAACACTGATGTGCGTGTCTCATTCATTCTTCCATTCGCTCATTCATTTGTTCACCAATAGTTTTGTTCCTTTGGCGAGGCACACCCGCCTCTGTAGCGGGGCTGGAAGACTGGTCCCCAGAGCCGGCCCTCACAGGGCTTGCTGTCCATAAGGAAGATAGGTGAATGGGGAAGTCACAGCACCAATGGCCAGTTTGCTCCTGGAGCACAGCAGGCAGAGCAACCGCCTTGGTGACATCTGAGTTGTGTCTTAAAGGATGAATAGGAATTTTCCAGACAAGTGGCGAGGGAAGGAAGTCTCTTCATACAGTGATAGCAGCTCCTAGGGTACAAACGCTCTCTCTAGAGCAGCTAACCTAGCCATCTAGTCCAGCAGATACAGGCAACAAGGACAAGAGATTTTCCAGGGGCAAGAAGAAGGTGCCTGCATTTCTTGCTCGTATTTATTTTATGTTATTATTTTATTATTTTATATAATCCTCACTTATATTTATCTAAAGCTTTCAGCCACTTTGAACATCTGGCTGAAACCTCTCTTTGTCTTTAACTATCGACGTCAGGGGATCCCTGGGTGGCGCAGCGGTTTGGCGCCTGCCTTTGGCCCAGGGCGCGATCCTGGAGACCCGGGATCGAGTCCCACATCGGGCTCCCGGTGCATGGAGCCTGCTTCTCCCTCCGCCTGTGTCTCTGCCTCTCTCTCTCTCTCTGTGACTATCATAAATAAATAAATTAAAAAAAAAAAACTTTAACTATCGACGTCAGGATGAATGTTGTCAAAGTAACACAAAAGCTGGTCTTCTAAAAAAAAAATATTTTATCAACTAAATACACAAAAGAACCACATAATAAAATCCTGGCTCTTTAGCTCCTTATCGTGCATTGTGTGGTACAAAATATTTTGTTTTTATCTCCCTTCTTGTGGCTAATATTTATCAAGCCAGCAGTGATTCTATCTGACGTTCAGAAATATCTGTGTAAGAGTCTCTACACCCTGTAAAGAAAATTCTTGTTTTTCTTCATTCTTTTCACCAATATCGAGAAGCTCCCAAACACATCCAGTGTCAAGCAGTTTGCTACCACATTTGGCTTCCTTCTGTCTGCAAATGACAGCAGCAGAACTGAAGCAAGTCCCCTTAGTTTTAAATGTGGCTCGAATGGGAGAGAATGGATGCCAGGCGAGGGGATGTCCTTGAGTCAAAGATATCCGGGTTGTGCCATGAGAAATAGATGAGAAGGGAATTCAAATGAACCGTGGCACCTACACAGCATTTTTCAAGATGGAAATTGCAGACCAATCTCTTCCAGCAAGCCATTAACAAATCTGGAAGAAAAGGAGCCAGGAACAATGTGGGCTGGGCTGCTGAGGAGGCCAGATGGGGTGGTGAGGTCTCACCTCGCAGCCTCCTCTGCAGAAAGGGGGAGAAGGCTACTTACCACCTTCTAAGGCTCCTTAGGAGCTAAGGAGAAATCTGTGGTTGGAAGATGCTCCAAGCTGTACGGTAGTGATATTAAGGGTGCAGCGCTTTGATTTCTAGCAGACGTGATATAAAGAGAACATTGTGCCTGCACAGGATGGCTGGCAACTCCCCAGCGTAGAGACAGGGCATGACTCACCCGCCAGGCGAGGAGCTGGGCAGAGGTGGCTGAGAACTGGGTGTGCTCCGGTTAGCCATGGCTGTGAGATCCTGGCAGAGCAACACGCCTGCCTCTGGCTGTTTGTGGAGGTGGGAGCTAGAGACTCCACTTCGCCAGAGACTGATAATCCAGTGATCTGCCGGTAACCAGAATAGAAATTCTGGATAGGTCTACAGCAGATTGCAGTTAAGTACTTCAAATTAACTGGAAAAATCAACGAATGAGTAGATAAACAATGCCAGTTCTGGACCAACGGGTAGTCATGATTTCTAGATAAAATAATTTCTCACTTCTATTTAATTTCTCAGTTTAATGATTATTTAAAAGAGATTTAAACGTGACACCAAGGGCTTATGAACCAAATTTCCTCCATCACAAAACAGCATACGAGAAATTGAAGAGCCAATTTCTTTTTCATAATAGCAGTGACCATTGTGACTGAGGAACTGATCAGGTGTGCATGCTGGAGACCGAGAGACAGGCTAGCGGTCATTTAGCTAAAGAAATAAGATTGATCGTGAATGTAAAAATAAGGTATCTAATTCACTCCTTGAATGAATAAAAGTGCACTTGGTACAAAACTCAAAAAGGTATAAAGGCTCATAGAGTAAAAATTAGTTCTTCTTTATAAACTTGGCCGTCAACCACTCAGTTTCCTCCCCACTGCATTCACCAGTTCTTTGGAGTTCTGTGTAGGTGTATGGGTGGGGCGCCTACTGTATGCAACTGTATGCATCACATTTTTCCACTGAACAACAGATCCTATACGCCCACTTCATAAATACCATAAATATCTACCTTATTCACTATCTGCCTAGCCCTCTGTGGCATGAATGCACCATATTTTATTTAACCATTCCCCTTTTAAGGAATATTGACTTCTTTCCAATCTTTCATAAATCTGAATTCTATTGTGGATGTTCCAGCCCACATGTAACTAGACTCCAGCTTTGTCCTTATTTTCACTTGCCTACTAGGTTTTTGCTCATCCTTTTGTTTTCAACATGGTTCAAAGCATTTTAGGTGGTGGGGTGTGATTTTCTTGTGTACTCAAGTGATGATTGTGATGTTTCCGCCAATTGCTAGATGTTCCATTTTAGACACAGAGACACCTGCCACTTAGTGACATTGTATGGAAGGGTTCTGAGCTAGTTTCTCAGATGGGAAGTTGCCTAGAGGTTGATATATGCACAGCGTGTAATGATGCAATTGGGTGGATAAGTTAAGGGCAATGTTAGACTTGGCTCACTTGGGTTTGCAGCCCACTCGACTCAAAATAATGTGGCACACAGCTTTCTACAAAAACCGAATGGTGGATGTGTTGATAGGAATCCAGGTCTACTGTGGGTTTGTCAAGCACAGACTTCTGTTTTCTAAATACCTAGGGCAAATATAAATCAAAAATGAATTGTGTGGACTACATTTTTCCTTCATTTTGAAAACTTTATAGATTTTTTATTACCATGAAACCCATACGAATATTTCATAAGTAGAATTTTCAGGAAGTTTTATGCCCCTTTTTATAAACCTCTAATGAAGAAACAAGTAACATAATAAGGAAACAGTAAGGTGTAATTTTGCACAATGTATATACTCTTTTTTAAAAAAGATTTATTTATTTATGATAGACATAGAGAGAGAGAGAGAGGCGGAGGGAGGGAGAAGCAGGCTCCATGCCGGGAGCCTGACGCAGGACTCGATCCTGGGGCTCCAGGATCGCACCCTGAGCCAAAGGCAGGCGCTAAACTGCTGAGCCACCCAGGGATCCCCCAATGTATATACTCTTAAATATTAATGTTTGACTCAAGATGTGATCTTGGTTGTTCCAAGTAACAAAAAGCTCAAGCCCCAAACAGGAATTAATTGGCTCCTATAGGGAGCAGTCCAAGAGTACACTCGCTTTGCTGCAGCTCCACCCAGGCTCACACGTCACCATGAGAACCTAAGTCTTGGTTCTGTTTCTTTGGGGTGACCTCACCTTCAGATAAGCTCTTCCCTCATAGTCTCAAGATGGCTGATGGCAGTTGGTGGTCTTTCCCTTGCCCAGATGTGTGGCCAGGAAACAGTGCTTCTATCCCTAGTCATGGAACAACAGTTTTGGACTTTATTCTCACAAATCCATCTGGGAAGCATCACTGATGAGCTCAGGCCTGAGGCAATGCCTTTCTCCTAAAACCAAAGGTAGAGCCCGATTTCCAAAGTATATGGGCTGAATGGGGGTGAGGTGTACACCTGCACAAAATGAGGGACGACAGGCAGGGATAAAGTAGCAAACATCTCCCCAGTCGCCCATACCTTGACCAGGAGGACACCCAGCAAGTCTGGCTGCCCAGTGCCCCCAACCACAAATCCACAATCACCCCTGGGACCCTGATGGGTCTCAGGCTGCCCCTGGTTGTTTCTGGATCTTTTCTGCTTCCTTAATTCTTGATCTCCTCTCTGCATCTCACCTTGGGTGGCTCTCTTCTTCTCTCTCTCTTCGTCCAAACACAGTGTCCTGCTTTTTCCTTCATCTGCTTTGAAGTGCTCTCCCAGGAGGCTGCCCTTCCCAGAAGGCTGGCGTGGGGACAGCGAGTTACTCAAGGGCACGTTACAGCACACAATTTGAATTTCAATATTAGCCCCTTGGAAACCCAGCTTGACAGATGGGGGCCGCATACCATACAATTCGCCCCGAGAAAGTGGACGATCCGGTGCCTTTCAGCATATCCACGGAGTTTATCTGAGTATCGGACATTTTCATCCTCCCAGAAACCCTGTACCCGTTAGCATTCCTCTCCTTCCCCTTCCTGCCCCTCAGCCCTGTTTATTTCATATAAATGGAAACGTACTATCTGTGGCCTTTGGTCTCCCGCGACTTTTACTTACTTTTACTTAGCGTGATGTTTTCAAGGCTCATCCACGTTGTAACATGTTCAGCTTCATTTCTTCCATGGTGAATAACATTCCATTTCTGGATGTGGCATGTTTTCTTTTTCTTTCTTTCTTTTTTCTTTCTTCTTTCTTTCTTTCTTTCTTTCTTTCTTTCTTTTCTTTCTTTCTTCTTTCTTTTTTCAACACAAGGGGAGTTTTGTTTATTTTTTTAAAGATTTTATTTATTTATTCATGACAGACACACAGAGAGAAAGGTAGAGACTCAGGCAGAGGGAGAAGCAGGCTGCCTGTGGGGACCCCAGTGCGGGACTAGATCCCATGACCCCCGGATCACACCCTGAGCGGAAGGCAGATGCTCAACCACTGAGCAACCCAGGTGCCCCCGTCATGCTTTCCTTGCGCGTTGGTCAGTTGCTGCGCTTTCTGGCTGCAGAGGGTGGGGCTGCGGTGAGCAGGGGTGACTTTAGCCTGTTTTGCAAAATGCCTTCAGCACAGCCCCTTGGGGTGATTTCTCACTGGCCACCTTCCCCCAGCACCTCAGCCCCCCAAGGGTTTGTACCTGTGCGACTGTGTCATTGAAGTGCCATCGGTAGACGACCAAGGCTTCAGGGGAGCCTCTGTCCCTGCGATCAGCTGGGGTTGGGGGGCGATCGGCTGACATTGAGATGTCCATGGACTTCCAAGTGGAGGTGTCCAGAAGCGAGCTGCCCCGGGGGCCTGGGGGCCGGATTAGTCGGGGCCGCAGCCTGGAGCCCGCCAGTCCTCAGGACACCGGCCGGTCAGAGGCGGGACCAGGAGGGGACACGAGGACTGGGTGCTGGGAAGGGACGGAGCCCCGGGGGTTGGGTGGGGGAGGACGGCTGTCCACGGCAGGGGCCGACCAGCCAGGCCGGGGTGCACGCTGCGGGGCCGTGGGTGAGGACCCCTGTTCCTCCTCTGCGCAGCGCTGCGAGGAGGGAGCAAGCAGATGGGGGGGGGGGTGATAGGAGCTGACCCTGCGGGGCACCATGCAGTGGAGAGCCCGTGTCCGAAGAGGACAAACCAAGAAACGACAGGAAAAGCAGCGTCAGCATATGCACCCTGGTAGGAACGGGGTGGGGGTGGGGGGTTCCATAATGAAAATGTAGACCAAAAAAGTGGGCGTTTGTGCACACACCTGCCCTACCCCCTACCGCACACAAGTCATATCCCACACACTACACACACACCCATGCCAAACCCCCTAAGCCCCCCCCCCAACACCACACACATTACGCTCACACACACCAGCTGGTACACACCTGTCCACCCCCGCATCCCTCCCTATATACCCTACACACGCCACGCACACCCCACACATGCACCACACACACACACACACACACACACACTCCCTAAAGCATGTACACCACACACAGCCACCACACACTATACACAACCCCACACCCCACACACACACAGCCACCCCCACCCCCACACCCCCTACCATACACATATATGACCTTCCATGACCACATATTCAGTCCTCCCTCCTACAATGCCTAGCTCCAATGCCATCTCCTCTGAGAAGCCCTTCACAGAACCTCCAAAGGGATGCACCATCTTCTTCCCCCAGTCCCCATGGCTGACCTGTGTGCGCTCCTGTGGGAAGGGCCCTCTCTCCTCAGACCAAGAACTCTCCTGCGTCACCATTCAACCACATTCAGGTTGGCTCCCCTCATAGGACCTGACCTGTGTCTTTTACCGTTCAGAGTTTGTTCGATCGATCCCCACACACAGACACACCACACAATGCCCCCCCTCACTGTACATACCATACACTCACCCCACATGCCCCTCCATATGTACGTGGTGATTTCTAAATGGTGTTTTTTGGGGGGTGAGGGCAAAGAGACCCCTGCTGTGCCAGAGCTTCCCCCCCCCCCCCCCCCCCCCCCGCCCCGGAGCTCTGGTTTAATGACATCCTCCACGCACTGCTGGGATATCTACTCTATTCACTACACTCTCTCCTGGCTCAGTGAGAGCAAACCAGAGCTGGGGAAGGGTAGGGAACAACACAGGCTCCCGGGATGAAGGGACGGAAGGAGGTCACTTGAAATCTTTTCTTTCTCCCAGATCCTGGCACTGGGCTTCCTCCCTTCTGCTGAGGCTCCGTCGGGGGCAACAGGGAGACAGCTTCCTACCCAACCTGCCACACCGTGACCTCCCCCAGCACCTCACCCAGGCCTATGAGAGACCGTGTGGCTTTACCACTCTGGACAGAAGCAGGTGTGGAAAAGACTGCCATTGCAGGGGCTCAGGGGAGGATGACCCCAAAGAGAAAGAGGATGTGGGGAGGGTGCATGGGGTGGACGTGGGCTAAGACTCTGTCATGACATGATGTGGAGCTGTTGGCTTGTTTTCTGTGGCTTTTGCTCCAAACAAGAGGATTTGGCTCTCATAGTAAAGCGTGCAGTACACCCCAGCATTCATCGTGGGGGCCCCTGAGGGTGGTCCAGAGGCTTCCTTGGCTTGAGGAAAGGAGGTTGGGCATAGTGGTACCCCTGAACCAGAAAGAAACAGACAGAAAAGAGAAAGGAATCTCCCCAGGCTGAATATTTGTGTCCCCAGCAGCTCATAGGTTGGAAGCTGGCCCCAGTGTGGAGGCACACCAGAGGCAGGGTCTTGGGGAGGTGAGTGGTCACCAGGGTGATGCCCTCAGGACGCAGCTGTGCCCTGCTGGGAAGACCCACCAGGTGACGACACAAGAAGTTGGCAGTCTATAGCCAGGGAGAGGGTCTCACCAGGACCTGGCCACCTGTCCCCTCCAGGTGGGATCTTTAGCTTCCAGACCATGAGAAAAACATGTTTGCTGTGTAAGCCCCCTGGTCTGGGTCTGGGGTGGCTGGTTATAATGGCCCACAAGGGGCAGGGACCACAAAACAGGAGTTCAAGTGAGCTGAGACGAAAGGAAATGATTCAAGAGGCAGGTGGGGAGGGAATAGGGCTGCACACAAGTGTGTGTGTGTGTGTGGGGGGTGTGTGTGTGTGTGTGTGTGTGTGTGTATGTATAGAGCCTCACGGGAAGAGAGGAGGCTGGTCTAAGAACTGGATTTGGGTGTTATTCTGTGGACTGATACAGTGAATTAATGCGTTAGCTTCCTCCTGGGGCTGCTGTAACCAATTGCCACAAACTTGACAGCTTGAAATAGCAGCAATGTATTCTCTTACAGTTCCGGAGACCTGAAGTCCAAAAGCAAGGTGTTGACAGGGCCATGCTTCCTCCAAAGGCTCTAGGAGGCTCCCGCCTGCCTCTTGCAGCATCGTGTGGCCATAGGAGCTCCTTGGCTTGTGGCAGCACCGCTCCAGTCTCCACCCCTGCCTTCTGAGAACCTGTCCTTGTGTGTATGGGTCTCTTCTAAGGACACCGGTCGCTGGATTAAGGGCTCACCCCAAGGCCAAGATGGGCTCATCTCCAAGTCCTTAACTTAATTACAGCTGCAAAAACCCTATTTCTGAATCGGGTCACATGCACCTGGGGACACGTCAGGACTTGGACCTGTCTCTTTGGGTGCACAGTTCAACTCACTACAGTTATTTACATGGTTTTGACTTATGAACATGGCATTCTTTAGAGGGAGACTTTCTCAGGAGTATTGCACAAAATTTAAAGTTCTCTTTTAGTTTTTGCTTTGCTTTGCAAAAAAAAAAAATAATAAAAGGTAAAATGAATGGGTGCCTAAGAAGATATTAAAAATCTGGAGTATGACTGAGAAAACACAGGACAATTGAGAACCTGAAAGTGAGTACAAATCTATGATGGGAGTTAAGGTACATTCGCCTGTGATCACACTGGATCCTGGGCGAGATGATATGTGGCAGCACATCCCCAAAAAACAGATATGATGGTGACATTTTCAGGAATCCCTGTGCTGAGTGATTTTCTAGTTGAGTATTTGACTCAAATAAATGATTATCCCATCTGTTCATTGACTGAACAAACTCTGAACCTTAAAAGACATGGGTCAGGTCCTACGAGGGGAGCCAACCTGAATGTGGTTGAATGGTGACGCAGGAGAGTTCATGGTCTGAGAGGAGAGAGGGCCCTTCCCACAGGAGCGCACACAGGTCAGCCATGGGGACTGGGGGAAGAAGATGGTGCATCCCTTTGGAGGTTCTGTGAAGGGCTTCCTGGAGGAGGTGGCATCGGGGCTGGGAGGGAGGACCGAATGCGTGATCATGGCAGGAGGGCCATCCTAGGCAAAGGGAAAAACAGAGGCTTGAGTGAGAAGTATCGTAGTGTGTGCGGGGGAATAGGACGTGGCTCAGTTTGGAGGGACTTTAGAGTCTGCAGGAGAACACGGAGGTCGAGTGGGGCTGGCTCACGGAGGATCTCCAGGGCCACACAAAGGAGTCCGCGGTGCAGACACATCCCTCTCAGGAGGACAGTTTGAGAGTCTCCAGGGGCGAGTGTAGTTGGAAAGAGCTCCTCCAAAGGGGAGCCTTCCTACCCGGGGTCTGAGGCCCTGGACCCTGGGAACCATTCCAGCTCCAGGCGGGGGATGATTCTGTGCAGCTGCTTGTGAGCCTGGAGTGGGTGAAACCAGAGGCAGTCCCATGGGGACCCTCCGGCCATCACCCCCCTTACAGGGGGTTGGCCACAGGGAGAGAACAGAGCAGATCCTGCCGCTGAGATCTTACTGGAGAAGTGTGGGCTGAGCCGCCCGGCCCCAGGGGGCTGGAGTGAGCGGATTTCTTGCTAGACGTTCATTCCTTATTTAGGTTAAGACAATATGTGCAGGATTCTCTCAGCCTCCATCCTACAGGGCTTTAGTTGACGGATATGCAGATCGGTGATTGAAATGCACCTCCGTTCTCTGCTATTTTTCTTCCCTTGAGTTGTTTTTTGCTTTACCTGTGTTGGGGGAGGACAGGAGGGCCGTCCACTCCGCCTTGTTTCTTGCATCTGCACGCAGGACACAGTAGCATGTTCCCATCTGTGTCCCTTGCTGGTGCACGGGCTCGTCCTCCCGCCAGCCTGCCTGAAATCCCACCTTCTAGATGTGGGCCGCCAGCAGGGCTGAATCTTTGGGACATTGTGCCAAGTGAGAGATCAGTCACGGGAGGACAAACATCATTTCTAGGAGGGATCTAAAGGAGTGGAAAGCACAGAGAAAGAAGAATGGTGGTGTCAGGGGCCGGGGAGGGGAAAGGGGGGGTGAAGTGTTCAGTGGGTTCAGAGCTTCATTGTGAGAAGATGAAAAGGTCCTAGAGATGGATGGTGGTGATGACTGCACAACAGTGTGAATGTACTTAACGCCACTGACCTATATATTTAAACATGGTTAAGCTGGTAAATCTTATGTTATGTGTGTTTTACCATGATTTAAAAAAAGATAGGGGCTCCTGCGTGGCTCAGTTGGTTCAGCGTCTGCCCTGGGTTCGCCAGGGTCCTGGGATCAAGCCCTATGAGCAGAGAGCCTGCTTCTCCCTCTGCCAGCCGCTCCCTCTGCTTGTGCTCTCTCTCAAATAAATAAGTAAAAATCTTAAAAGAAAGAGATGTTCATATAGATTCCAAAAGAGCACCATCTACCCTCCTCGCCTGCATTTACCAACCCCACCATATTTGTTTATTCATTTATTCCCACTTGGTTGCCCCACTAACATGTGAGTTCTGTTTGGTTTGCCATTGTATTCCCAACACCCAGAACGGTGCCTTGCTTGCCTTAAGTGCTGAATGAACGAACGAATAATAAATAATTATGAATGTGTTGAGACTTCTCACTTCTTAGGCGATGGATCAGTCAGGGGAACACAAACCATTCTGGGTATCTCAAGCAAGAAGAGATTTAATTCAAGGAATGAAGGTCTTGCAGAATCGCTGGATGGGTAGGGGGTGGCAAGGGGAGGGAAAGCCATCACCAGCTGTTGGCCCACACTAGCTGAGGAGCAGTAAGTTTCGGAGCCCACAGGACCCATTGCCAGTGTCACATGACACGAATTCCCTGGGAAGGAAGGCCCTTGTGATCGTTTGATGCACCACAGGTGCCTGCTCCTGAAGGGGGGAGTCACATGATGGCTCATATCCCATCCATCTTCTGGATCCCACTTGAGTGCTCTGGGTGGTGCAGTCAGTTGGTATTCTGGGAAATGTAGCTCCCAGCTTCCAGCTCCTGCTATTAAGGGGGAATATATAAGAGTAGAGAACAGGGCTGACGTCCCATTGAAGGCACAGAACATCTACCCTCTTTGCTCTTTCTGCTTTATTCTCTTCAGTGAAAGAGTTGTTTCATGGATTGTGGTCGGTCAGACTTTGTTGTCCCACATGGTAGGAATGTTCTGCCTCAAATTTTCAGAAAGTAATGATTCTAAGCTCGAATTTATGGAGTTACCTCCAAGACTGTAGTAAGCCTCTTATGTAAATTACATAATTTGGCCCTTGTCAGGTGGGCATTATTACTCACCCTCATCTTATAGATGAGAAAAGAGGAAATGGAGGCTGAGCAACTTGTCTAAGGTTACATAGCTAGAATCTGACTTTGGAGTTTGGGTTTTTAACCTTTGGATCATACTGCCCTAAACGAAATGTAAAAACCAGTCCCAAGCATCTCAGCTACGTGAAGGCTCACAAGGAGGAGAAGGTTTTGTAAGTCTAGGTGAATTTATCAATAACATAAAAGGAAAAATGACCTGCATGTAGTGCTTGGGAACCTGAAAACACAAGCCAGGGGTAGGTCTCAAGAAGCATGTCCCGTGGGCTCAAGGAGTCCCAGAATATCGGTGTTCCTTGCTCACTGTAGCAAAGAAAGAGGTGAGTAGCGAAAAACATGACTTGTGATTTGGGATTCTAATCCTCTCCTTGCCATTTTAGCTTCTTTTTTGGGCTGGGCATATCATTCAGCCTTCTTGTGTTTTGGGCACATCATCAGTATAAATGAAATAACTATGCTAAGCTTTCCCTGTAGAAGAATAAGGGGAGGGGGTTCTACTCATTCACTATAAATTACTCTGAAAATCCAACTGTTACAGAGTAATGTCCTATGCAGGCATAGAATTGAACATTTGACTAGAGGATCATCCAGGTGTCATTTAAAATTCATCAGTGACGGGCTTGCCTCCAGTAGCAAAGGAAGACATTACACAGTCTGCTAGATTTTGCAGTCATTATATTTACCTTGAAAGCTTGCCTGCACTTTCTTAACTTTAAATCCATCACTCTCAATTTTAAGCTCCTCGAACTAGTATGTGTTTCTGTCTTTGTTCTCACCCCTAGAAATGGACTCACTGAAAACGGTCTTGTTTTACCATAGTTATTTTTAGACTTTATACATATTCTAGTTGCTTTGGTCTTCACTGTTAAGCAACTTCTCCTACATTCTTTAATTACTTGTGATCATACACCACATTTGTCTTTTGGCCTATAAGGCATTCAGAACACAATGTGGTGTTTGACATCAAGTTTGGAGCGAGCTATTTCACAGGAAAAACAGAGCACATGAATACTGATACACACTCACTTCCACCATAAACGGGTATTAGGAGCCACACCCGGGGCTGTCCGGAATGTTAGGGATATCATTAAGGACGTGGCTGCTGGCTTTGAGGGGCTCACAGCAGGTATCATGCACATGATACTGAACCCTTAAATGCCTGTCTCAGACCTTAAGTTGGACAGTCTTAGCAAACATCTTGCAGCCCAGCATTGCATCATGGCTGGAGAACTCTATAGAGTTGCTGGGGAAAACAGCGAATGGCAGCCAACCATGGACAGCTCCTGCCTGGTGGTGTCACGCAGCTGTTTGCTCCAGGCTGGGTGATGAGGAATGGGGGTGGGGGGGTGGGGGGGACGCAAGACCACAGTACCAGCAGATCTGTAGAGAATACAGTGAGTAAGTTGGACTTGTTTGGAAAAGCTTCCTGCACAAAGTGGGCCTATTTTACTGTAGCAAAAGTTTATTATGAATTTTGAGCCAAATCTCTCTCACTTGTCTTTTAGGGAAAACTGCTTTATAATTGTCAACCATTCCAAGTCTGGGGTTCAAAATTCACCTCCTTGATGTCAGTAGTTTGATGCTTTTGGCTTGCTTTGTGCTTTTTGTTTTCTCACACTTCAGAGACTCTGCATTTTCACACATTCTCTCACTTTCTTCGGGAGTGTTGGCAACACCTCTCAATTTAGCATGGCTCTGCATTTCATGTGTTGCTGTTTACTCCTCCTTAAAGATCATTTGTTAAAGATGATGACTAAGGCCAGAGCTAACACTCAGTCCCAGGTCTGCCTCCCTGTCTGGGGCCTGGGGGCCACACATCACAATTTGTGGCTTCAGGCCTTGGGTTGTGCTTTTTTGGAAGGGTTGGAGGGGCAGAGGGAGAGAGAGAGAGAGAATCTCAAGAAGACTCCATGCTCGGTCAGAAGCCTGATGCAGGGCTTGATCTTACAACCCCGAGATCATGACCTGAGCTGAAGTCAAGAGCCCATCCTTCAACTGACTGAGCCATTCAGGTGCCCCGGGTTGTGCTTTCAATCCACATACCCATGTTCATTTGAGAGATGAGATTTGTAAGATTCACTACAGGGAAAACTTTGCCAAAATAAATATCTGACACCTCCAGTGGGCTCTCTCCTCCTACCAAATAAGTGAAGCTCTCCAAAGGCAATCTTGTACCCAAGCCACAGCTTCTATCCTCTGACACCTGAGTGTTTGTTGCTCCTCCTCCTTCTGAAGCTCCTTCTCACTGGAGGGAGCTTTTTCCTTCTCTTCATATGCATTTATGGGTCTGTGCTGGTAGTGAAGTTGGTCATATAGAAGCCAGTTGAACCAAAGCTATACAGGATTTCTTCTACTCGGAATAAAAGGTTCTGGTTTTTATTATTGTGACTTTAGTTGCTTGTGACTCAGTCCTTTTCAGTGGCAGGAAAAGCTCACCAGAAGGCCCTAGCACACAGTAGGCACTTAATGATGATCAATTTTATTCGTGCACTCTGAGCAAGCCCTGCTGTCGGCATTTTACCCTGCTGCCTGCTGAGAGTCCCATTAGCCAGCTAGGCATCGGCTGGGTTTCTCTGGGCACATAGTTCTTCTCCTGGGATTTGGTTTCTTCATTCTTAATGTGGGAGTGAGAAGGCTGCCTCCCTCACAGTTGGCTGCAAGGAATTATAAACCAATAAAGCGATTGCTTAGCATATGGCTGAATGTCAAGGGCAATATAAATTCTTAATCTAATTTATTTAGTAGTAGTTGGGTAGCCACGTGAATGTTGCTGTGGAAACCATAACTCCTGAATTCCCTGACACTTGTCTGTATTGTTGTTTTTAAATGAGTCTTTAAATTTAAATTCTATGATTTAAATATATATATAAAGGTAACAAAGAAGGATCACAGCTTGATCTCAATCACAGCCTTTTTATAGAAACAGTGTGAGCTGTCACTATCCCCCCACCCAGGACTGTGTGTCATCCAGCTACTCTTACCGGATCCCTCTTTCTTCAAGGTCATGTTTCCCAACCACTCGCCTGTCTACCCACCCACACACCCAGCCAACCATACACCCTCCACCCATACATCCACTCATCCATTCTCCCACCTACTCATCCACCTATACACCTACCCAGGCATCCATCCATCTCCACTCCCATCTCCCGACCCATCCATCCACCCACCCACCTACCCACTCATCCATCCATCCATCCATCTATACAGAAACACTGCATTTCCAACTCATGAGCTGGAAATGGGCCCAAGTGTGAGTAACTCAGAACTAGTGGTTTTGCAGGGAAGACATGACACTGGGAGGACATACTGGGTGATGGGGACATGTGAGAGCAGAATTTGTGCAGCTGGTGCGACCCAAGGCAGAGGCACCACAAGGAGTGGCTGCTGATATGAGAGTGGAGGTGACAGCAATTCAGAGGAGAACCAGAGACTCCTCATGCTGGTACCCAGGGCTCGGGCAGCACACAGCTGGGAGATGCCTATTGAGGGTGCAGTCAATGACAGCACTGGTTGGAAACATCAGTCCTGATTTCAAGTCCTCTTTGGAGGAACTCCTGGAATCTCACACCTCTTTTGCAAACAGGATCTTCATGTGGCTACCCCCCTCCCGCCCCCCCCCCAACAATGGTCTTTGCAGATCTCCCCTGGGCTGTGTATGCCTCTCTGCTCATGGCCCCCTGTGGCTGGCTGGTGGCTCCTGGTCACTCCTGCACCGCTGGTGCTCACAATGCTTAAGTGCAGACAGCCCATCCCTTCTTCCTTGCTTCTGTGACCTTGCTCTGGTGGGTCCTTACTGAGATCCTAATACCACAACTTTTTCTTTAAAGCACACATTCCCAGCATGGTTTCTGACCCTTCAATTCCCACCACCAGTCAGCCAGTGTTTCCTGAAGCCTTTCCCAGTGTGGGGGTTCAAGCTGGCTGTGGCTCCTGGAGTGGCACACTTCAGGAACCCTCTTTCTGAGGATTCTGCTTCAGAGGGTCATTGTGCCTGTATCTCTTCAAAATCAAACACACCACCTTCCTCCCATGTGCCTTGTGCTGAAGACAGTATTGCCACATTTTTCTTGTCCTGCTCTCAGGCCTGCAAGCCAACCTTGATACAGTGACCTTCCTTCTCAGGTCTGTTTAGTCTCCAAGCCGAGCTGGCCCAGTGCTAAGGGCCTGGAACGGATTCCTCATTTCCCTTGCCTTTTGCCTCTTCCACCACTTTTTAAAAACAGCTTTCTTGGGACGCCTGGATGGCTCAGCAGTTAAGTGTCTGCCTTCGGCTCAGGGCGTGATCCTGGAGTCCCCGGATTGTGTCCTGCATCAGGCTCCCTGCATGGAGGCTGCTTCTCCCTCTGCCTGTGTCTCTGCCTCTCTCTATGTCTCTCATGAATAAATAAAATCTTTAAAAAATAAAATGAAAATAAAAACAGCTTTCTTGAGATACATTTTACATATAATAAAAGTCATGCATGAGGTGCCTTGGTTAAGTGTCCAAGTCTTGATTCTGGCTCAAGTGATGATCTCATGTCATGAAATTGAATCTTAGAAAAAGTCATCCTACTCACATGCACACTTTTGTTTTTGTTTTTGTAGATGTACTAGTGCGGCAGCCATCACCATAAAGTAGTCTCCATCGCCCTGTGTGATCACTCAGGCCAGCAGATCCCTGCCCCTCCCTGATCCCTAGGCAACTGCTGATCTGCTTTTGGGCTTCTCCGCTGGCCTTTTCTGAGCATTTCACATCAATGCAATCCTATAGTGTCTGATCTTTCAGGCGTTTTTTTTTTTTTTTTTTTTTTTTTTAAGGATTCTATTTATTTATTCATGAGAGAGAGAGAGAGAGAGAGAGAGAGAGAGAGAGGCAGAAACACAGGCAGAGGGAGAGGCAGGCTCCCTGCCAGGAGCCCGATGTGGGACTCAGTCCCAGGTCTCCAGGATCACACTCTGGGTTAAAGGCAGATGCTCAACCGCTGAGCCACCCAGGTGTGCTAGGTGTGTTTTTTTCACTCCAAATAATGCTCGTGAGGCTCATAGAGGTGGCACCTGTAGCAGGGCTGCCGTGTTATTAGTGCTCGGTGCTGTCCCGTCGTGCGGAGATGGCCTACTCTATCTGTCCCTTCCTTCACGAACCACAGGCACTTAAGTCGCTCCCGTGTTGGGGCTCTTAGAAATAACGCTGCCATGAGCAAGTCTGCTATATGCGGGTTTTTGTGTGGACACAGGTTTTTTTGTTTTTTGCTTTTTTCTCGCAGGTAGACACTTAGGAGTAGAATGAATGGGTAGGACAATAATTTCATACTGAACTTTTTGAGCTTTTGCCAAACTGCCTTCTAAAGCGGCCACACCACTTTCCATTCCCATCAGCAGTGCACGAGAGCCCCCGTATTTCTCCGTATCCTCCAGGATCTTTGTTGCTGTGTCTTTCTGGAGGTACTTTATTGTGGCTTTTAATTTTCACTTCCATGATGACTAACGCTGTTGAGCATGATTTCATGTGCTCATTAAGCTATTTGTCCACTTTTTTAGGGTGAAATACATGTTCACAGCTTTTGCTTTTGGATTAGGTGATATTTTCTAATTATCAAATGAGGACATCTATTGCTTTTTGCCTCCTAACCAGTAGGCCTGTCTGGAAAAATGGCACCCTTGTGACCTCCTTGTCCCTTGTTCGAGGTTTCATAATCTCTGCTCCATCTTGCCGTGCCTCATCAAAGTCTCTTTGCCCGGGGGTCCCTCGCCAACCCCTCCAGAGGGAATATCCCTCCCTTCTCTGACCTCCCCTAACTGTTGCCTTTGTTGTGCTGGGCTGTGCTTGACCTGCCTGTAAGCTGAATGCTGTTCTAGAAATTTTAAACAAAAATGTTGCCCGGCACCCACACAATGACATTTGGCTCCAGCTCTGCTCTCAGTTTGTCAGAGCTGTCATCAAACAGATGTGGTTTGGTTTTACTTCATGTCCTGGGCTGTCACAGCCTTCTTATTTCCATTTGCTGCCAACCTGGGGGCACCTCTGTTTCTGGCTCCCGACTGGGCATCAAAGAAGGCTCTGTGTTTTTTCCTTGGCACTCTCCCTTGGCTGGATCTGTGTCTTTGGGCAAGCCATCTCACCTCCTGAGAGCTCTGACTTCCCTCTCTTACATTCCAAATTCCAAATTTAGCAAGTTGTACAGACAAATGAATTAGGATTAGTTTTTTCTCTTTCTTTGGTAAAGTGCTTTGAAAACCTATTTATTTATTTATTTATTTGAGAGCAAGCACAAGCAGGGGCAAGGGCAGAAGGAGAGGGAGGAACAATTTTCCTGCTGAGCAGAGAGCCTGATTCGGGGCTTAATCCTGAGACCTGGAATCATGACCTGAGCTGAAGGCAGGCACTTAACAGACTGAACTACCCAGGCACCCTGAAAACCTATTGTATTGTGCAATATTTATTTTTAATCACAGATATTCTCATTTCCCTTCCTGGCTTTGTTTTTGTTTTTGTGTTTTCATTGTATCCTGGCCTTGACTGAGCATGCAGGCGTGTGTGTGTGTGTGTGTGTGTGTGTGTGTGTGTGTGCCTGGACACATAACCATGGATGTTTGTGGGGGCAGTGCTATTCTTTACCCTCTGGTTCCTTGTGATCCCTTTCCTAAAAATCAAAACTCACTGTAATCTCTTTTCTTATTTTAGTAACCTTTTTCTTATAATAATAATATTACATTTGTGTCTGAAAACAGAATTGGAAACTCCCAGAGCACTGTTTTACTCTTTTTTTTTAAAACTTTTATTTAGATCTATTAATTTACTTTTTTTCCTCAAAGACTTTTATTTATGCACGAGAGACACAGCGAGACAGAGAGGCAGAGACACAGGCAGGGGGAGAAGCAGGCTCCATGCAGGGAGCCTGACATGGGACTCGATCCTGGGTCTCCAGGATCAGGCCCTGGGCCGAAGGCGGCGCCAAACCGCTGAGCCACCGGGGCTGCCCTGTTTTACTCTTAATATTTTAATATTTGGATGCTGGATTCTAGCAGTTTTTAATACTAATACATCATCACTGTCTCTCTATTACTTCCATAGAATTCTTCTTTTATGAAAATGTTTTTTTTTTTTTTATGATAGTCAGAGAGAGAGAGAGAGAGAGAGGCAGAGACACAGGCAGAGGGAGAAGCAGGCTCCATGCACCGGGAGCCCGATGTGGGATTCGATCCCGGGTCTCCAGGATCGCGCCCTGGGCCAAAGGCAGGCGCCAAACCGCTGCGCCACCCAGGGATCCCTATGAAAATGTTTTTAATGGCTGCATAGTATTTCATGGTCTGAGGCTAGTGTAACTTATTAAACCCATCCCCGACAGATGCACCTGTAGGTTGTTTTTCTTTCTTCACAATTTTAAACAGTGACACATGGGATGCCACGATCCCTTTTCAAAACAGGTTACTTCTTGTGATAAGTGGTGGCATGGTTCATGGTTGTCACATCTGGTGCCCAATGTCCATGGGCTGAACACTCATTGTCTGGTCTACTCTGTTTTTGATAACTGATCTTTTCTTTAAAAAAAAAAAAAAACATTTATCACTCCAGGGGCACCTGGGTGGCTCAGTTGGTTAAGTGTCTGCCTTCGGCTCAGGTCATGATCCTCACTTCAGGTTCCCTGTTCAGCAGGGAGTCTGTTTCTCCCTCTCTCTGCCCCTCCCCTGGTATTTGTGCTCTCTCTCATTCTCTCTCTCTCTCTCTCAAATAAATAAATAAAATCTTTAAAAAAATTTATCACTCCAGCCACACAAATTTGGTTCAAACCCTTTCTCTTTCTCTATCTTTATCTATGGTCAACTTTGGACTGAAATCAAAGTTGGAGTTTAGCACAAAAGGAATTTACAAGGATAAAATGATTAGTGTTTGAAATGATAGTCCAAGAGTGGAGAGCCTTCTTTGGCTTACAGAGTAACAACTGTTCCCTAACACTGCAGTAGTGACCAAGCACACAAATGAAAGTTACCAGCTTGCTGATGACTCTTTGGCAGCCCACACATGATCATATGGTCCCCAGAACACACAGTAGATCAGATGCAAATATTGTGTGCATATTCATCAAGATACCACATGGACAGTGTAAGCTGCTTTAATTATCTTTCAAGGAGAAACTCAGCTGCCTCTGGCACATGCAGTCAGTCCACTGGCTCTGCTTGCATGTTTGTGCCCAAATCAAAACCGAAGTTATTTCAAAAGAAAAGTATTAAAGAGTGGAATCTGTTATCTGCTTAGCCATTAGAAGTTTCCAGCCTGATTTAAATTTTTTTTAATTTATTCTTTTAGACTTTCAAAAATACACTTACATAATATATTTGCTAATTGTCCCTGAGGTATAAATAATGAGAAAGCAAAATTGCATTTTCTGTTGATATAAAAGTCCCATGAAACATTCCCAGGGACACCTGGGTGGCTCAGTGGTTGAGCGTCTGCCTTCAGCTCAGGACATGATCCTGGAGTCCTGGGATCGAGTCCTGTATCGGGCTCCCCACGGGGAGCCTGCTTCTCCCTCTGCTATGTCTCTGCCTCTCTCTCTCATGAATAAAATAAATAAAATGATTTTTTAAAAAAGAAACATTCCCAAAGAAGTTATATCTATTTAATAATTAAGCAACAAGGAATAAGAGTTTCATTCTTAGCCAAGTAATAGATCTTAGCCTTTTGCACTTTATACTCGTGGATGTAACAGGGAGATGTTGTTTCATCCATGGGTATCAATGGAATAGATAAATTGATGTCTATAGACACGCTCGGCTTTTAGAAGCCAGTATATAATTTCTTCATTCATAAAATAAGGTGTGTGTATTTCTGTGTGTGTCTTTGACATAATGGTGTTAACGTCATCGAATGTCAAAATGTAAGAAATCTGTATAGATTACTCTATTTAGTGAAGGTTTTGGTTGCATCATTAGAATCCTTCAGTGCAATGGAAAATAAAATTAGAGTTAGACTCTTTACACTTGACCTTAGCCAAAAGGCTGAGAAGTGATATATAGTTAGGCTCTTTAAAGACTAACTTTTTAGGCTGATAACTCACAGAATAAAAACCCTTGAAGCTACAGGAATCCTAAAAACCTAAGGTAGACCTGAAAAGCCACCATTAAAACTAAAATTAGGGAGTACTTTATATACAAATGAATTCCCTGAAACAAATAATTACAAGCTGGATAACAACAGAAAGCCTGGGGAGTCAAGGGTTCAGTCCCCCAAAGAAGGATTATATGGGTTTGTTCCTGTCTGTTGGGCACAGGGGCTATAACTCAAGGAGATAGCTGGTTTTTCTGGTGTGAGGCATTACATGGTAGAATTGAGGGCCATTGCTGGAAAGGGAGAAGGGAAATCTAGAAAGAGAGAGACAGCCCCCAAACCTGCCATTCCCCCCAAATAAAATTGCTGATATTTTGCAATTTTCAATACATGGGAGAGCTACAAGAAGTTGTGGAGCAACATCTGGAAGCTGAAAGAATCGATTTTATCAGCTCTCACTGCAGGGGAGCAGAGCTTGGAGTATAAGTCCCAAGTTGGAGGGTCTGGTAAACACATTGGGCTTTTTCCTGACACCCCAAAAGCACCATACTTGAGGGGTAAAGAACAAGTATCAAGACCAAGGAATTTTTCTTAGATATAAGCCACAACCTACATAGATCTGGTCTAGCAAAGCATAAAGCCACGTTGCTATGAGTTGAAGGTGATCCACCACTAGCTTAACTGCCTGCTGCTAGAACAAAATCTTCAAAGGAAAATAAGAGAATCTTGCATCTCTATGATGTAAGGTCCACTGTATTCAGCATGCAGCTAAAACTTATTGGATATCGGATATGGAAAGAAACATGAAGATGTGATTCAGAGTCAAGAGAAAAATCAGTTCATAGAAAGTGACCCCCAAATGAGCCAGATGTTGGAATTAGCAGACAGGAAACTTAAAGCTTCTATCATGACTATGTTTGATGATTTAAAGGAAAAAGAAGCAGGTAAGTGGAAACTATACATGCATTAAAAAGCATGCATTAAAAAGCACAATATCTGAAATGAAGAATTTACTGGATAGTCTTAACAAAGAGTGGAGATAGCAGAAGCAATGCTTGGGGGAACTTAATAAAGGATTGACAAATTATCCAGTTTGAAGAATTGAAGGGTAAGGATAATGTTAAGAAATAGAACCACCTTAGTAACTTCTGAGATGATTCAAGTAGTGCAATAATATACATGTAATTGGACTCCCAGAGGGAGAGGAAAGAGAGAATGGGCAGAAAGTAATATGAATAAAAACCAGCTAAAGGGCTCCCAAATTTGGTGAAAAACTTCTAGATTAACTTAATAGGTCCTAGAAATTTAGCAAACCTAAAGTAGGATTACTATAGAGAGAAACACATCTAGGAGCACTATAAGCAAATTGTTGAAAATTAATGGTAAAGGGAAAATCTTCAGAGGATCCAGAAAAAAAGGACATATTACACACAGGGAATTCCTATGGCATTACTGTTGATCTCCAATCAGAAACAAAAAAGGCAGGGGTGCCTGGATAGCTCAGTCAGTTAGACGTCCAACTCTTGATTTTGGCTCAGGTGATGGTCTGAGTCCTGAGATCAAGAGAGTCTGCTTAGGATTCTCTCTCCCTCTCCCTCTGCCCCTCCCCGCTTGCTCTCTCTCTCTTTAAAAATGAATGAATGAAAGAATAAAAAAAAATAAAAGGAAAAAATATTTAAAGTAAAAAAGACTAGAACAGAAGATAATGATTGACATCTTTAAAGGGCCGGAAGAAATAGAACTGTCAACCTAGAATTCTACATCCAGCTAAACTGTTCTTCAAACACAAAATATGAAACAAAGATATTTTCAGATAAGTGCAAGCTGAGAGAATTTGTTGCCAGGAGACCCTCAATACAAGATATGCTCTAAAAGAAGTCCTTCCGTCAGAAGGGAAATGACCCAGTTGGAATGTTGGCCCTAGAGGAAAAAAAATGAAGAGTCCCAGAAATGGCAAAACTGGGCACAGAGGAAAAACTAAATTTAAAATTTCCTAGTTTCACTAAGAGACAACAGGTTGTTTAAAATAAAATTGGTAAGATTGTATTGTGGGTTTTATGATGTATGTAGATATAAAATTGATCAACATAGCACAAAAGAGGGAGGTGAAATGGAATTTGCTCTTGCAAATTTCTTACATTTTAGGTCAAGTGGCACAAATGTTAACTCTAAGTGGCCCGTGATAAATTAAAGAAGCACATTATAATCATCAGAGCTAAAAGGCCAGTAGGGAGATGAAAGTGGAACACTAAAAAAATATTCGGTTTTGGGGGGGAGGGCTGTGTAGCTAAGTAGGTTAACTATCTGCCTTGGGCTGAGGTCATGATGCAGGGTCTTGGGATGGAGCCCCACCTCTGGAGCCTGCTTCTTCCTCTTCCTCTGCTCCTCCCTCTGCTCATGCTCTCTCACTCTCTTTCTCTCAAATAATAATTAACCCCCCCCCCAAATAAAAAAAATTCAGTTAACAAAGAGAGGGCAGGAGAGACAAGCCCTGAAAAACGGTACAGGCAGATCACAGACCTGGACCCAACCTCATGAAGCTCAAAAACTTTGCACTAAGTGACAGAAGCCAAACACAAAAGAACGCATACCGCCTGGATTCTATGAATAAAAAGTTCAAGATCAGGCAAAAGGAATCCATGGTGATGGAAATCAGAGCAGTGGCTGTGCGTCAGGGGAGGGACGCTGGAGAAAAGGCAGGAGAGAGCTGTGTGGACTAACAGAAATCTATACCTGATTGAGGGGGTGGATTACGTGGGAATTAATTAATTTAAAGATGTTATTTATTTATTTATGAGAGACACACAGAGAGAGGCAGAGACATAGGCAGAGGGAGAGAAAGGACGCCATCCCAGGACCCCAGGATCACGGCCTGAGCCAAAGGCAGGCGCTCAGCCCTGAGCCATCCAGGTGCCCGGGAGCATATATTTACCAAAATTCACAGAACTGTACACTTTCTTTTTTTGAAAGATGTGTGCCTTTCACTGTACGTGAATGTTACGTGCATCTTTAAAAGCCTCGAACCGAACTCTCCTGCGGGGGCCCCGGTTGTAAACCGTTATCGACAGAGGGCGCTCGGAGCTCACCAAACACACTTTGGGGACCCAGCTCCTTGGGGATGCAAATCAGACCAGCTCGGGTCTCCGGCGTCTCCAAGGTGGATCTCGCAGCCCCGCAGCAGCTCTCCCTCGACCCCCCCCCGCCCCGGCCCCGCCCCCCCGGGCCCCACCGGCTGGTCCCTTTCTCCCGGCCGCTCGCTGCTGTTCCGCGGCGCGAGAGCACAGGCCGTTGCCTCCGCACCGCAGCTGAATACAGATGTGGCCGCAGCTGCCGTGGGCCGCCCGGAGGCGTACCTGCCCCCTGAGGTCCTCTCTCTCGATGTGATCGCTTTTAAATTGGAAGCAGGAACGTAATGGAAACTTCCACACTGTTCTCGACGTCTTCATTTCGACCTCCTTCCCTCGCTCTGGCGGCTGTGGAATCTTCCCGTGCCAGGGCTGCGGCGGGCGGGCGGCAGCGAGAGGGGGGCGCGGAACAATCCCCCCCGGAGCTGGGCGGGAGGGGCGCCCCGGGGCTTCGGCACCCCAGAAGGTGTCTTCCTGCCCCCTCCCTATCGCAGAAGGAAGCGAGCCCCTGGAGAGCCCCTAACGGCCTTGGAGCCCGCGCCCACCCCCAGGCCGGTGTCTCCGGGAGCGGAGATGCCATTACACCCCACGTGATCCCCGCGCTGGGCCGGTCCTTCTCCAGGCGTCTCTCGGGGTGTTAATTAAAGGTCACAACAAAACAGACCTGCCGGCTCACCAGGAGAAATGTCCTCCCGGGAAATGAAAAATGACACCCCGGAGCAGCCACGTGTGGAGCCTGGCAGATGCCGGCTTCCTGCGCTCTCCGGCGCCGCGCGGGGGGCGGCGGCTGGGGGGCTCCCGGGGCTCCGCGGGTCCAGGCGCGGGGCGAAAGGGAGGGCGGGCAGCCGGCGGGGGGGGCGCCCGGGGCGCGGCGCGGCGAGGTCGGCCCGCACACGGCCCCTCTCCGGGCCCGCGGGGCGAGCGCACCCCGGCGGATCCCTCAGTTTCCCCCGCGCGGCGGCGGCTCGCCCGATCCCGGGCTCGCTCACCTGGGCCAGCCCTGGGCGGCCGGGCACGTCGCGGATCGGGGCGCGCCGCCCGGGGAGGGGGCGCCCGCGAAGGTCCCCGGTCCTCCGGCGGTGGGCTGGGCGGGGGGGCCCGCTGGCCGGCCCGGGGCTCGGCAGGGCCATTCCAGAGAAGGTTTGCAGGGCAGGTCTCGGAGAACAAAGGGCGGGGGGAGGCCCCGGCACGTTTGCGGACTTGTTTGTGACTCAGTCCCTTTTCTACCCGGCGTTTCAAAGGCAGACCTGCAAGCCCTGCCAGGAAGAGAAAGAACTTGGGGGCGGGGAGGCTCGGGCACATTTCTGTCCGGCCCTCCGGCTCGGCGCTGCCCCTCGGCGCCAGGCGCGCGCAGCGGCGTTGCATTAGGGCCCCGGCCGCGGGCCGCTCTCCAGGAACTTCCCCGCGAGGGGCGAGATTTACGACCTCCCCCGCCCCCCCGGCGCTCGCCTCGCGCTGTCAGGCGGGCGCGCCGCCGCATAAAATGGATCCGGGGCGGCGCGGCGGCGGCGGCGGCGGCGGCGGCGGCGGGCGGGCGGCGGGCTCCCGGGCGGCGGGGCGGCGGTTCCCGAGGCTCCGCGCTGCGCCCGGGCGCACACGCGCGCACTGACCGCGGCGGCGCCCGGGCCACGCCGAGCCGCCTCTCCCTGCCCTCGCGCAACTGTCAGGCCGAGCGGGCTGGCGGATATTGGCTCCGCCACGCGCCGAGGCTCCTCCCCGAGCCTGGATCTTTATATTTTGGGAGAATTTCTTTGAACTCAGTTACCGAGCTCCGTGGAGGAGACAAGTTCCCCCCGCCGGCTCGCCGGCCGAGGCGCGGCGCGGGGCTCGCCCGCCGTCCCTGCAGCCGCGTGTGCCCGGCCGCCCTCCTCGCCTCCCTCGTGCACTTGGCCGGGGGGGAAATGCCAATGATCCGGATGTGACCGTGAGAAGAAACGTGCGACTGGAGGAGGCCGAAGAGGATGGGGAAAAGCATTATTTGAGGAGGAGAATAAACCAGCCACTCCAACCCGTTCTGCCAATTAGTGCTATTACTTCTGGGCTCCATTTGCTTTGATTCTCTCGACCCCCCCCCCCCCCAATTAAGAAATCTTGACTTGAGGGCCAAGAGGCGGCCCCCGACCACGGGGGGGCCCTTCTGGGTTGGAAGACCTTGTGGATGTGGCGTTGGTGGAACATTTAGACCCTCTCCGCTGGAAAAGCCACCATGAATTCGGTAGCTGGGAATAAAGAGAGGCTGGCGGTCTCCAGCAGGGGCAAGAAATACGGGGTAAGTTGTGACGGGCACAATGCGGAGGCGCGTTCCCGGCGCCCTCCTCCACCCGGGGCCCCCTTTCCCCGCCGCGGGCGGCTCCACCGGGCGGCCCCGGGCTCTCCCGCCGCCGCAGGGGCGCCTCCGCCGGGCGGGCTGGGCGTGCGTGCACGGAGGCGGGTCCGCCCGCGAGGACGCCCGCGCGCTCGCCGGGCCCCCAGGATTTTCTCAGTCCCCGCGTTCCTGGCGGTCCCCGCACCCCTAACTTTTGCAGCATTCGTGCACTTCCAGGCAGAGTTAAGCCGACTGGGGGGAGGGCGTGCACGAATTCTCTGCGGTTCCTCTCGATCGTTTCCCTGGAGCCTGGAGCTCCTTCCATGCACCTTCAGGATCCGCAGGGCTGCACCCCAGATGAATAAAAAACCCAGATGCTCCCCCACCCTCAGCCCGCGGCACAGCGTCTTCCAGGGTCTCGAACATGGGCTCTTCCTGGGATGGGTGGCTGTATGGGTGCCCCCTTGCAGGAACCACGGGAAGCCCCCGAGCCAGCCCTCCCCTCCAGACCCGAGGAGGAGTGCGCCGGCGCCCGGGAAGCCGCGCAGGGGCACCCGAGCGGCGGGGACGGTGAGCGGGACAGACGGAGGCACATTCCGCCGCAGGGCTCGGAGGGTCCGGGGCGCGCGGCCGTGGCGCCCGGCGGGGCCCTGGGGGCGCGGGGGCGCGGGGGCGCGGGCGCCCCACGGCCGCTGACTCTGCACGTCTACCCCGCAGGTGAACGAGGTCTGCTCGCCCACCAAGCCCGCGGCGCCCTTCTCCCCCGAGAGCTGGTACCGGAAAGCCTACGAGGAGTCGCGCGCCGGCAGCCGGCCCACCCCCGAGGGCGCGGGCTCGGCGCTCGGCTCGTCGGGGACCCCGTCCCCCGGCTCGGGCACCTCGTCCCCCAGCTCCTTCACGGGCTCCCCGGGCCCCGCCTCCCCGGGCATCGGCACCAGCTCGCCGGGCTCCCTGGGCGGCTCGCCGGGCTTCGGCACCGGCTCCCCGGGCTCCGGCAGCGGCGGCGGCTCCTCCCCCGGCTCGGACCGCGGCGTCTGGTGCGAGAACTGCAACGCCCGCCTGGTGGAGCTGAAGAGGCAGGCGCTGAAGCTGCTCCTCCCGGGGCCCTTCCCCGGCAAGGTGAGGCCACGCGGGGGCGGGCGGGGGCGGCTGGGCCCCCGGGCCCCCGGGGGGTGGGGTGGGGAGGGGTGGGGGTGGCGGCGAGCGCGCGCCTCTCCTCGCCCGGCGCCCCGGGGGCACGCAGCGGGGAGGTGCGCGCGGGCCTCTCCGCCCACTGGGTGTGCGCAGCGCTTCGGTGCGCCGCGCTCCACTCCGGACGGCGAGCGCGTCGTGCTCCCCGCCCCCGGCCACCTGCCGTCGGCCCCGAGCGGGGCTCGTCCCCTCCGTCCCCCGAGACCCAGCCCCTGCCGTGCGCCCGGGGGACGCGGGGCACCCGCGCTGGGGGGCCGCCTCCCTGCCTCGCGCCCGCACTGCTGGCCGAGCCTTCGACTCTCCTCCCCACCGCCCCGCGCGCGCCTTCCGCGAATACCCGTGGGACGAGGACAGGCGAGCTGATACTTAGGGGGTGGCGTTTCCCACCGCCTGTTCCCTGTTCGTGGGCAACAGAGACTCCGACTCGAACGCCAGCATTGCCCCCCTAGCATTCCGCGTGTGCGGCTGAGGACGGTTGGGGCGGGAGCGCCTGGGAGCGGGGCTGCCCCGCGGCCGGCTCCAGCGCCCCTCCAGCGCCCCTCCAGCGCCCCGGCGCAGCGCGCAGCGGCCGCGGCCGCTCCTCCATGGCAACGCTGCCTCGGCGGGCGTGGTGTGTTCATGAGACCCCAGAGTGTAACACAATGCAATTGTGTTTGCACTGTTGGGCCCAAGTACTATCAAGTGATAATATTTACTCTTCCACTTCAAAGAGTTTTTATCAGTGGTTAGAGAGAAATATCCAGAAAACAGAGCGCATAGCTGTGGGGATTTCTGACACCGCTCAGTGGCATTTTCGGATTTATATTCCTGTGCCTTTTGAAATGAAATGCTGTGATTTTCAGTCGTGAAATTTAGCAGTAACTGCATCTGCTTGCCTCGTCTGCTTATCTAAATTCACACACGTCAGTGTTTTCATATTGCAAGGGTTAAATTAAACAAATACCCACAGAGGTTGTAAAATTTTACACCCAGAGAATTACCACCCAGAGAATTGGTTTTATGAATTCCGAATTTATCTCAAGAACAATTAACTTGTGGATTGTTGTCGGTATGCCATTTCTGCAGTTTGCTGATAAATCTGTCCCGGCTCTCCGAGAACCATCTCAGGGAATATAAAAGCTTATTTTATACTTGCATTCAGTATCCTCCAATTTAACACTGTTTCACTCACACATTTATTTACTCTTTTGATCGTTTATCAATAGTCTCTGATATCCTACCACAGTCAGGGCACTGTGTTAGGCACAGCAATGAAATAACAGGTACCTACAGCCCTTGTCCACACGGAACTTGTATTCTAACGGAGGATACAGACATTGACCACAAAATGCACAATTCAGAATTTGCTCCCATGTGCCCTAAGTCCTACAGAGGAAGAGTGTGGGGTGCCGTGAGATGGAACAACCAGACCAGACCATCTGACAAATCTTGAAAAACCTTGGTTCTTCAAGGGGTCCAGAACGCATGGCACCATCTGCTAGGTGGTAATCCTAGTAAGTTGCAGCCTACCAAAACATTCTAGAACATTCTCAAGAGCCTGTTCTAGGAATAGCTTATTTGGGTTGCTGAGTGCTGCTATGTGCAAAGGTCAGTCAAAATCTACTCTTTTCATACAAATAGAGGAAAGGAAGGAAGCCTAGAGGAAGAAGAAACAAATGTCCAAATTCAAATGCATCTATCCTATGTTGTGGACTCGGGTGACAAAATTGATTTTGGATTTTGTTGGAAGCACCTGGACCATCCATTCCCAGTGTTACAGGAGGCAGGTCAATATATTTGCCAATTGTATTTACATGATGAAATTAACGGGACCCTGGGAAACCCATCGTGGACAATGAAGCTCAGTGCTCTGCACCAGCTTACAGTGACCCAGGCATGTCTGCAGGAGAGTCACACAGGAATATCACACAGTGCCGCAGTTGCCTGGGGTTTTATATGGGACGTAGCATAAAAAAACGAAACATGACATTTGGTACAGGGACTGCACAAGACTTAGCCAGAAACAACAGTACCTGGATTGCCTCATTGTTAGTCATGAGGTAGGGGGCCTCAGTTTTAACTACAAATCTTCTGCGTATCTCTAGGAATAATAATAATAATAGTAATAATAATAATAATAATAATAATAATAATAATAATAATAAAAGTTCAGCCTTTTCTTTATTTTTAAAGCACCAGTACCCTCAGTTGAGGTACAATTTCCATTCCAGTTTTCAAGCCTGCTATATTTTAAGGCAACAAATGCTGTGTTCTCTTGAGCATGATGGATGGAGGCCCGTGGATAGATGGAGGCCCATGAAGAAGGCCTGCCTTCTTCCCAGGGCTAGATTTATGAGCAAACTGTGAACCTCTGTAGCTCTCAGGCACCAAAAGAGTTAAGTTTCATTAGCCTAAGAGATGTCATTGTGCCTCCAACATGCAATTTGCCCTGGAGAGTAAGAGTCTAGAAGATAAAGGCATGTTTTTGAGGGATAATTAGCAAAAATGATCATTGTAATTCACTTATGACGCTTAATTGTATTTGGGGAGTATTTTCTTAAACAGAATATTAAACTCTACTAGGTGGTATTAAAAGTCTCCTAGGTGGACATTTAGAAGTCAGAGGCAGAATAGCACATTCAAGAATCTTACTGTTTTAGTCTGGATTTGGTTTTAGTTCTTTCTCCGCCACTAATTTATTTAGTGACATTGAGTAAATCAGCTTTTGTCCATATTTATGACTTTCTTTGGAGAAAGATATGGGGGTTGACGATTATTAATTAGCCCAGATACTGTTGGATTTATGTTTTATGTAGTTACAGGTTTGTTTGTTTTTTTTTTATGAAAGGTTATCCACTTTCAGTTTCTCATTTCATCAGTACATTTTCCAAATGTATAGCCATAGGAGTTCTCACTCTGCACTCATGGGTAGGTAGCAAGCCCCCTTGAATCCTCCCGGTTTTATCTCGGGGACAGTTGGTTAAGGGGGGAGCTGAAGTTCTGGCGAGCCCACTGAGGGCGTCTGGCCCATCCCAGCATTTAGACAGTGGCTCTGATGGCCTGAGGAGTGACCACCCTATTCTGAGCATTCCTGGGAGTCCTGTGTCCCAGGAGAATAAGGCATCAGCGCAGAAGGCAGCAGGACTTGGAGGTTTCTAGCTCAGGTAACTAACTGTGTGGGTAGGGATGGTGTTAACTGAGGCAGGAGACAAGAGGAGATCCGGATTTGGGAGTTTCCCAGAGAGAAGGCTGATAATGGGTTTGGTTTCCCATGCACTGAGTGTGAGGTTTCTGGAGAGAGGCAGATTTAGGGATAAAAAAGACTCTGGGGTGTAGAAATGGCAACTGTGAGCTCACGCAACTGTTGACAATGCTCTGGATTTGTCCCTTCAAATAACAACTTACCTGGGTGCGTAAAGATCTGTGCCTGGTGGCGGATTGTAAAACATTTGGATTGACTTTTATTACCTCAGTCAGTAAAAAGGTACTTACTGGGTTTATATCATGTCTTTTTCTAGGGCTGGTAAGTAGAAGGGGTCAGATGAAAGAATGTGGATTTGTGAAGTGTGGGGATTTGCAGTAAAAACAGTCCTTTTGCCCATTGTAGCGTTCCAGTATGTAAATCTAAAACCATTTCATATCCACTGGCACGAGTGTCTTTCCCATTTTATGCACAGTCAAGGCACCAAGCAGAAATAAGGGCCAAGGAATGAATCTTCCACCTTTGAGCAATCCTAGATCGTTCTGGTAACTGAGACACAACTTTTGAATTGACAGTGGGAACTCTAGGAAACATCAGCCCCAAAGAATTCCCTGGAGCAAGCAGAAATGTTTCGGGTTGGCAAAAGGGTATCAGGCATCTGTTCGTTTCCATATCAATAAAAGAAAATCTTTTTTGTAAAAAAAAAAATGTCCAGAACAACATTCCTATCTGATTTTCTCTCAGTCAAGTATTCTGGGACCATTTATGCCCCAGAAATATCAGGAAGATTAGCCAGACATACTGAGAGGGTGGCCAGGAATTAGAGAGATGAAAGAAAGGAATGTGTCATGGGGTTTAAAAACACCAAACGTAGACTCTAAATAGCCAGAGCCCAAGTAAGTCTAGACTTGGGGAATATGTGTGTGTGTGTGTGTGTGTGTGTGTGTGTGTGTGTATTTCTGTATTTTTCCCAGCTCCAAGACAGGTATGAAAAAATAACTCCATGTAGAAATTCCTCTAGAAGCCATGCATGGTATGATTCATTACAGATACAATACATGTTGCATTTTAAATACATACTAATTAAGAGAGAAGTTTATCAGGAATCTTTTTTTTTTTTTAACCTGAAATCTTTTTAAGAGCACATGGCTATTTTCAGAAAACGTTATTTGAATCTTTCCCATTTCAGAAATATTTTCGATACAAAATCAGCTGATAGATAATATCAGTAATGAGAACACTTCTGAAACATTTTAGGGATTCTAAAAACATTCCCAGTAGAGCCACGTGAGTGGTAATCTCTTCCTTCGGGCTTAGCAAGCTCTGGGTAATGGCATTTCATTCCACCAGACTTTTAATTGTGACCCAACACGGTCAGTTTTTATAGTGACTTAATTCACTTTGTAAAAATCCCTGGGCTGTAGTAATGTCTTCCACACTCATCGCAGATAGGATTATTGCATTAGAAATGTGATTTTTAAATGACTGAGGCTAGTAATTTGTCAGCATTTGGAACGATTAAGTCAATAAAATTTAGGCAACATGAGTTGCTCTTTGGCATATCGCAGATCGTGCCATTCATCAAGTAATCCTAATGGTGATGGTAATGATGATGATTATAAACGGCTAGCAAATTATTGGCCTGAGGATGTGCTAGGCACTGTACTCAGCCATGCCTCCTCCTCCCCGTACATCAGATCTCCTATAGCAAAGTAAAGATGAATCCAATTTCTTTACTCTGGAATTCAAGTGATTTATGTGGTTCAGGTCACAAAAAGGAAGCATGAGTAAAGATGCAAGATACAGAGAAATCCAAGGGAGCTTCCCCCTCGAGTCCCTTGAGAGTCACTGTTAGGATAACTGGCTGAGTCGGAGACACCCACCCCCCGACCTTAGAGAGAGAGAGAGGGAGAGAGAGAGAGAGAGGAGAGTTATGATTGTTTTTCCTGGGCTCACAGACGGTAGCATCACTTTTCAGGGGGTGGTGGGAAAAATATATGGGGTTGTCAGGATTGTGAACTGAGTAATTTTCTTGGCTGGAATGTAATGCAGAGGGGAAGGGAACTTCGCATATTTCTCTTCGCTCACTTGAGACTCTCTGTTGCTGCCCTTTCTTGAAAACCCTGTCGGGGGCACCCTGCACTGGCCTCCTAGTGGGTAGAGGGGAGAGTTCTTCAGGGGGATGTCTCAGCACCACGTCCCAAGGGCTGCCAAACTTCAGCTCTCTTCTGCCCTGGCCAAGATGGCAGGTTGCTGGCTTCTTTCAGGGTTCATGGTCTGTTTTCAGGAGAATAAACTGATTTCCTTTTGACTCTCTTGAATCACATGCTGACCATAACATCTTTTCTTTACCTCTTTTTTTTTTTTTAAACCTCCTCTGTGGTCTTACTGTGACAAAGAAGCAAGGTTTCAGTGGGTTCCCGCTGATCTTTCGTACTTAATGCGCCAGTCTGAAATCTTGTAGAGTGTATTTGTGTAGGTGCCAAAGGACAGGGAATAAACCTCTATTCCTAAATTACTTTAAGAATGTTTTTATCAAGGGGCACCTGGGTGGCTAAGCCAGTTAAGCATCCAACCCCTGATCTTGGCTCAGGTCTTGATCTTGGGGTCCTGAGTTCAAGCCCTGTGTTGGGCTCCACGCTGCGTTTGGAACCTACTTAAAAAAAAGTGCTTATCAAAATAGTAAATCATGGGCAGCCCCAGTGGCTCAGAGGTTTAGCGCCGCCTTCAGCCCAGGGCGTGATCCTGGGGGCCCAGGACTGAGTCCCACATTGGGCTCCCTGCGTGGAGCCTGCTTCTTCCTCTGCCTGTGTCTCTGCCTCTCTCTCTCTCTCTCTCGTGAATAAATAAAATCTTTAAAAAAATAGTAAATGAGCTCCAGAACCCATCTAAGGAAGTTGGATTTCAAGTTATGATTACAAAGGCTATCACTTTCAGGTTTCAAAGGAATTCGCCAATGTTTTCTTTGATTATTTCTGTGGTTTCCTTTTAAATATTTAGAGGTCTGATCCACTGGGAAGTCACTTTGGTATATAATGAAAGGTACACATCGAGTTTATCATCTTCTAAATGTCTATCCAGTTGTCACCAGGCCCTTTATTCAAACATTCATCATCCATATTCCCCCCACTGATCTGAGATACTATCATTATCATAAACCAACTTTTCAGGTGGACTTGGGTCTGTCGCTGGATCTTCTGCTATGTGCTGTGTATCTGTCTCTTCATGTGCCAGTTCCATGCTGTTTTACTTTATTTTACTTATAGATTTTATCTTTATTTACTTTAGAGAGAGAGAGAGAGTGTGTGTGCACATGGTAGGGGGGAAGAGGGGGGAGGGAGAGAGACTCTGAAGCAGACTCTGTGCTGAGTGGGGAACCTGAGTGGGGCTCGATCCCACCACCATGAAATCATGACCTGAGACAAAACCAAGCTGGATGCCCAACCAGCTGAGCCACACAGGCCCACATGCTATTTTAAATACAGAATCTTTGTAGTATGTTTTAATATTTGGTAGGGCTATCCTTCCCTCTCCCAAATAGTGCATTTCCTTTCTGGGAGTTTCCTGGTTAGTCCTCCTTCTTTCCCACATGAACTTTAGAATAAACTTGCCTAATTCCAGAAAATAAGTCTTTTAATTGGGACCATGTTAAATTAATATATTAATCTGGGGGATATTTGCTGTCTTTATGATGTTGATGTTTTCCCAAGAACATGGAATATGTTTTCTGTTTGAACAAGTCTACTTTTCAGCAAGTTTTAAGGCTTTTCTCCTATAGACTTTGTGCATTTCTTGTTAAATTTACTCTCATATCTTTTGTTGCTATTATAAATGAGCTCTTCACCTTAATCTTCTAATTGATAATTGTGCATAAGAAGGGTATTGATTTGTAAATTAACTTCATTTCCTACTTATTAAACTCTATGTGTTCATTAGTTTTAAAATCAATACTCTTGGATTTTCAAAAGAAATTTTTTAAAAGATTTTTAAAAAAGATTTATTTATTTATTCATGACAGGCACAGAGAGAGAGAGAGAGAGAAAGAGAGAGAGAGGCAGAGACACAGGCAGAGGGAGAAGCAGGCTCCAGTCAGGGAGCCTGACGTGGGACTCGATCCCGAGTCTCCAGGATCACACCCTGGGCTGAAGGCAGCACTAAACCGCTAGGCTGCCAGGGCTGCCCAAAGATTTTATTTATTTATTCATGAGAGACACAGAGAGAGGCAGAGACATAGGCAGAGGGAGGAGCAGGCTCCCTGAAGGGAGCCTGATGCAGAACTCGATCCCAGGACCCTGGAATCATGACCTGAACCAAAGGCCGACTCTCAACCACTGAGCCACCCAGGTGCCCCGGATTTTCAAGAGAATATATCTTATATAAGTAGAGATATCATTACTCTCTTCCTTTGCTGTTTTTATTCCTTTTGTTTTGTTTTGTTTTTATTCCTTTAATGGTTTTTTCTGTTACATTGATTAATGCCCTGATACAGTGTTCAATGGATGTGATACAGTGGGCATGTGTATAGTTTTTCCCATTAAGTAAGATGTTGGTTTTTGGACTGAGATGTACATATAGTATTACAAATTGAGGAAGTATCCATCAATTCCTATTTTATTTAGTGTTTTTAATCAAGAATGAATGTTCTGGGCAGCCCTGGTGGCTCAGTGGTTTAGCACCCCCTGCAGCCCAGGGTGGGATCCTGGAGACCCTGGATCGAGTCCCATGTTGGGCTCCCAGAATGGAGCCTGCTTCTCCCTCTGCCTGTGTCTCTGCCTCTCTCTCTCTCTCCTCTCTGTGTATTCTCATGAATAAATAAATAAAATCTTAAAAAAAAAAAAAGAATGAATGTTCTATTTTGCCAAATACTTTCTCAGTTGTTAGGGAGATGATCACATGATTTTTCTCCTTGGATCTGTTAGTACTGTTAATTATTATCATTGTTTTCCTAATAATGAACCATCCTTGCATTCCCATAATAAACTCTGTTTGGTCAAAATGTATTTCTAAAATATGCTGCTGACTGGATTTGTTAATATTTATTGTCTTTGCTTTCATATTCCTATGCCCATTAAGCATTTTGGATTCCTGCTCATGTATCAACTACACTGCTCTCCCACATTATAACCAAGGTACCAAAACGATGAAAATTCCTGTCTGAGAGCAGCTCCCAGTCTGGTTGAGAGACAGGCAAGGAGCCAGAGTTAGAGAGCAGTATAGTAAGTGCTGGACCACAGGCCATGTGAGTTGGCAGGGAGCAGAGGGGAGGATAGAGCTGCCTTTGGCAGGTGGATGGGGAGTCTGGCTCAATGAATGCAGGGCAGCGCTGACATCCAGGCAGTTAGAAAGGCAGACACAAGGCACAAGGAGGTTATGTGTGCTCAGTCATACCCTTTGGGGGACTGCAGGGGTGCATTGTTACCATAGCACAGCATGTGCATAGGTGAGGAACATGCTGGAAAGGCAGCAGGGAGAGGATGAATGGCCTTGCAGCTGAAGAGTCTGATTTTATCCTATAAGACTTGGGTGGCTGTTGATGGACATTTGGGAAGAGAATGAGGTGACCAGATATCTATTTATGAAAGGTTACTCTGACAATGAGGGAAGATAGGCAGAGGGCAGCATCGGGGAGCCCACAAGGAGGGCCCTCGCCATGGCCTGGGTAATGGAGGATGCTAAGACGGTGGCAGTGGCAATGGAGAGGCAGCTTGGACCACACAGATGTTGTACATAGAAAACCCACAGGGGCTGGAGTTCATGGGAATATGGGGCAGAAGGAGAGGAGGAAGATTAGGGCTCTCCCTGATTTCTGGCCGGGACAAGGGTGAGGAGCTGCTGCCATTAATTGAGATGGAGGGTACAGGAGCGGATAGGGTTTTTGTTATTGTGGGTCTGATTTATGAGGAAGGTTGTGGATAGTAAAATTGGTTTGGGCTCTGTAGAGCTTGAAGCAGAATGTTTTAGGGGGTCCCAATGGGATTCTAAGCTGGAGACATGGGTCTTCAAGATGGTGGTGAGTGTGGTGGCATCCCCAGAGGTTGAGCTCTCCCTAGATGGTGAGGCTGTGGGTGGCAAGAGAGCATGGAGCTGTGGGACTCAGGGACATTGAAGGCATGGGCACTCTGAGGAACCAGAAGAGAAGTCAGGGAGAAACCAGAAGAAGGGGAAGGAAATCAGAGACAGTGGAGTCATGGGATGAGAGAGAAGCAAGCTTCAGAGGGAGACAACAGTCAGATACCTTGGAGAGATCAAGGATGTGATGATGGAGGTTTCCCTGATTCAGTGAATGGGAGGTGGCTGGGGATCTCTGTTAGAAGAGTGTCTGGTGCCCTGAGAAAGGTGGGCAGTGACAGCATGTCCAGGAGTGGGTAGAGAGGTGAGGACATCTGAGGCAGCACTCGAGTTGTTGACGGCACTAAGAGGGTAAGAGATCCATCCATTTTTGAGGCGCTTATGACCTTAAAAAGGAAGATCTGGGGTCGACAAACCTAGGTGCCAAATTGGGTTACTTCACTAAGTGTGTGACCTTGGGCACAGTCTGTCTAAACCTGGTCCTGTGACCTTGGGCACAGCCTGTCTGAACTCCTCCTTGCACTGGTGGCAGTGGTAGGAGGGTCAGTGAAACCTGCCAGGTAATGTTCAGCCTTCACTTTCTGTCTATTCCAGTGGCTTTCCCTGGGAAGGTAAATTTTATGAAAGCTCCCTCCCTCTCCCCTTCTTCCCTCCCCCTTCGTCTCTCCCTCCCTCCCTCCCTCCCTCCCTCCCTTCCTCCCTTCTTCCTTCCTTCCTTCTTTCCTTCCTTCCTTCCTTCCTTCCTTCCTTCCTTCCTTCCTTCCTTCCTTCCTTCCTCCCTCCCTCCCTCCCTCCCTCCCTCCCTCCCTATCAGTGGTCTCACAGCAAAACGCAAAAGCAGCAGAGAAAACGGAGCCAGTGAACTCCTCTCCTTTTCCATTTCTTCGCCTTCCAGCAAATAAAGCGCTTATTTATTCCTTTGTAGGGTGACTCCACAGAAAATTTGTGAGAGCTCAGTTGACAAAAATAGCCACTCCTTTCAGTTGCGATGCCATGAATATGGAGTGAGATTCCTTGTCACAGATGGAAATCCCTTCGTCAAGCCCTGCCCCCTCCGAGACCCTCCAGGGAGCTTGGCAGCCGCTGTGTTTCGCATTCCCACTCCTGAGCAGGGAGAGCAGATTTCCCCCAGTGAGGGCATGGGCGATGCTGCAGATCTGGGCAACACCAGGAATCTGGCTTATCTGCCTTCCCATCCAGTTTTATCTTTCGCAGACAGTTTTCTTTGCAGTTATGCTTTGCTGATCCTATCGCATCGATGCCGCCCAGACCTTGTGGAGAAGTCTGGAAATAGAGACCCCTCCCCCACTGAGCGGGTATTTCCTGCCCACGTTTCAGCTCTCAGAGCGTTCTTGGAAACTCTTACCCAGAAAGGGTCGATATTCCTGAGCTGCTGCGTGTGGGTTAACATATCAGAAGGCTCTGGGGTAGACTGAATTCTTTTGATAAGCAGAACTATATCTAAATATATCTTAAGTGTTACAGGCCATGTTGGGCAGGGGGAGGCTATTTTGACTCATCCTTTCTGCTTAATGGAGTTTAAGCTCGATACTGTCGCCAGCCACAAAAAGTTCTTGGAAAAAGGTTTGTTAGTTCTCCACTCACGGCATGGTTTTAAAATCTTTGCTAGTTCTTATGCACAATATGTCTTTATTTTCATTTTTATTTTTTTAAAGATTTTATTTATTTCTTAGAGAAAGCACACAAGTGGGGCGCAGGGGCAGAGGGAGAGGGAGAAGCAGATTCTCCCCCAGCTGAGCAGGGAGCTGCATGTGGGGCTCTATCCCAGGACTCTAGCATCCCGACCTGAGCTGGAGGCAGGTGCTTTACCGACTGAGCCACCCAGGTGCCCCCAAATGTCTTTATTTTTAAAGAATGAACTGCAAATAAGTTAAAATCTCTTTTGCCCCACGAGTGGTGACAAATATAAGCTTTTGATGCTTCTTTATCTAAGCTGAGTGATATCTGAGATTTATAATTGCTAATCCAGGATTTTTTTTTCTTGGAACTTAAAGAGCTTGAGATTTGTCTGTGGTGTGATTCCATTTTTTAATTAGCAATGATGAGCAGCCACACTTCCCCGTAAAACACTACTGTCTTATTTATAGTGGTTGCTTTCTTTGGAGTTGGAATAGCTGCTTCCCTGCACCCTGCTCCATCTAAATGGTGGTTTCATGCAGCAACAGGAGACTTACTTATTAACCGAGTAACAAACCAAGAACAACCCAAAGTTGTTGAGCTCTCTAACCAACTGGTTATACAGAAAATAAACAGCCAATCAGGCAAACAGCTGGCAACCGCCACTGTTGTTGTTGTTGTTGTTTTTAAAGATTTTATTTATTCATGAGAGACACACAGAGAGAGGCAGAGACACAGGCAGAGGGAGAAGCAGGCTCCCTGCAGGGAACCCAGTGTGGGACTCGATCCCGGGACCCTGGGATCATGACCTGAGCTAAAGGCAGACGCTCAACCACTGAGCCACCCAGACATCCCCAATCCCAGATGTTTAGTAGAGAATGGACTATCCTTAGATGAGGAGACAAGAGTTTGCCATCTTGCCCTCAGCACTAATTAGCACTGGGATCTTGGGCAAGCCTGCTAGCCAGCTTGCACTTCATTCCTCTTTTGTAAACCAGGAGAGTGGGAGTCGGTGGTCTCTGCAAGTCTCTGAAGCCGGAGAGGAGCCCCAAGACTATGGTACCCAGGCCTTGCTCCCTAGTTCCAAAGGGATCTTCATAAGGCCTCACATGGGTTTCTGGCTACACCTGGAGCCTGAAGCTGTTCCTAGGGTTGCCATGTTTTGTGGGACTCCCTGCGCCCCCCTGCAACCAGCCAGGCCTGTCCTCCTGGATTGCCCATCCAAACAGAGGTACTGCCAGCACTGTCATCCCTGATGTGTCTGCATTTGGAATTTGGATTGTAAACTGATGGACAGGATCCTTCCTGTTTCTTAATAAAGCAGTTTACTGTCTTCTTTGTTTGTACACAGAAATAAACTCGGGCAGACAAAAGGACAATCGATTTTATAAGAGCAAGTTGGTAAGGAATGTCTGAGAAAAAATAGTGCCTTAGTTATAAAGATGGCTTATAGTTAGTTTTACATGAAATAAAACCCTGTCATACTGATTAGGATTTATTTTAGTTTATTTTTTAAAAAGATTTATTTATGGGAAAGAGAGGGAGGGAGGAATGGCAGAGGTAGAAGCAGACTTCCCATTGAACAGGGACACCACCCTCTCCCCACATACACGGCTTTGATCCCAGGACCCTGAGATCCTGACCTGAACCGAAGGCAGACTCTTAACCAACTGAGTCACCCAGGCACCCCCTGGTCAGGATTTAGAAATAATTTGCGGGGAGTTCATCCAGGGTAGCAGTCCAGGAACACCAAAACTCCAGGCATTTTATTTGTCTTTCTTTAAAAAAATTCTACACCTAGATTTTTTTCTAATACTTTTCTTCTCCTTTTGTTCCCCTTCTTCCCTCTGCTCCTATGAATACAGTTGTTTAGACCAATATTTACATACCCCATGCCCATGACTTGGGCATAATCTCCTGTAGTTTTGGAGGGTGGTCTGTGAGGAGCTGGCAGGTGGCCAACTGCCAGGTTGGCAAGGTCTGCTCGTTTATTATCCATCATATTTTCTTCCCTGACAACTAACCTAGCTTGTCTTTTACCTGTCTGCGTCCTGTGAAATGTTCTGCTCACTCTTATTTCAAAGATAATAATTTGTATTTGCATTGTGATTTAAACATAACTCAGGGAGCCCGGATATTAAAAGCAGAACTTCAGGAGTGCTGGAGTGGTTCAGGCAGTGAAGCATCTGCCTTCAGCTCAGGTCATGATCTCAGGGTCCTGGGATCCAGCCCCGCATAGGGCTCCCTGCTTAGCAGGCAGTCTGCTTCTTTCTCACCCTCCCTCTGTGCTCTCTCTTTCTCTCTCTCCCTCAAATAAGTAAAATCTTAAAAAAAAAAATTAGCAGAACTTCATCTGGCCTTGAGCAGCACTAGGGTTCTGGTGCCCGTACCCAAGTACCACTTTCCATTGGCATTCTTGCATTCAGTTCTCTGCACCCCTTCCAGGGGAGGCTCACTACACACGCTACAGCCAGGGGTGCCCCACCCAGCACTGCATGCCCTCCATGTATTTTCATTGATTGTGGTCCCAGGTATCGGAGCCTTCGTTGCTCCCGTAGTCCTTTCCCCCTAAATTTGCTCAGGTGACTCTTGGTGGAATTTCTAAGAAGTCTTTCTAACCAGCTGGGCTGTGCGTGTGTGTGTGCACGCACATGTGTGTGCATGTGTGTGTGCACATCTTGCAGGAGCCCTGGAGGAAATGCACAAGCTGGAACACTGTAGACATCCTAGCTCAGGTTTCAGGCATGTTTACCCCTGAGCTTTTATTGGAGGTCAAGGCAGCTAATAAAACAGGCCGTGCAATTAAAGGGCATTGAGCAGAGCAGGATGGCTAACTGTCTCGGCAGCCTGCAAGCACAGGAAGGGCTGACAGCGGCCAGTCGCCTAATGATGGCTTTACGAGCATTTTTGCAGCCAGGGTGGCAAATGTAGTACAGAGGCATGGTTTTCATATGCCTAATCAAGCTCTCTGCTTCCTGTGTGAAAGAAGTTGCTGGTTATGGGCTTTTTCTGTGGTGGTGGTTTGTGCTAATTTACTTTTTTAAATGGAGTGTTTCTTGTTAGTAGTGATTCTCCCTAACAGCCCTTTATGGTGGTCAGGAGGAGATAACAATGACATAGAGGTTTCAGGGGTTGCTGGGGGTCACCCGGAAAACCTCTGGCTCCCATTGCTCTACCAGGCTCTAGTAAGATTTATTTAGGCAGTTGTTTTGCCTGTGTGGATCTCCCTGGAGCAAGGTCATCATATTAGGAACTTATGCTTTACTTAGTATCTGTGTACCCACTAGACAGTAATTTTTTTTGGTCTGTGAATTCTCTAAGGATTTCTGGCCTTTCAGGGAAAAAATCCCCCCCATTCCGCTTTTATATAGTAGAAACCTCATGGGAAATGAGGGGAGAGACTGATGGAGGAGGGGATGCTGGCAGGGTATGGCGAGGAGGGGCGTGATGCCTGCCCACTGACGTGGCCTCTTGTTCTAGAAGAGTGAGATCCACAGGGATGAAATGTGAATGCAGCTCTCTTGCCCGGGTGGCTCCTGGTCTAGGTGTTTCTGGATTGACTAGTTTGGAGATCCTTGAATTTCTTTTTAGTTGATAAGACCTTGGTTTTTGCTCCATTTAATATGGTTGTGTTCAGTTCTGGTCTGGAGAATAATGGAATTTGGGGGTACCTGCTGGATGCTCAGAATGATCCCAGGTATTCCAGGGAGGAAGTGTATCTTCACTTGTCAGAACTCAACTGAGAGGGCAAGCTCCAGGCCAGGCAGCCAGACACCAGGCCCTCAGATTTAATTTCTTCCTTCATCTGATGGTTGATCTGTAGGGTTGATACAGCACTGCCTCCTCTATTTGGTGAGGTGGTGACACCAGATCACATCCAGGCTGGAGGACGGTCTTCAGTAATAAAGGAACCCCCCTTCCCTTAAAGGCTGGGAACTGTCACAGTTTGAAGTGAAAGGAAAAATGCACTGGGCTGCTTTCAAATCCTTCGGGGCAGAGTAGCAAGGAAGTGAGCTGTTTTTTTTCCCCAAGACATGAATGGGTCCCTCTGGTTCTGAAAAGAAACAGAGTAGTGTTCACTGCTCTATTTTAGAGCACACGTCAAGTATCTTTTTAGAAGGATCATGAACTTTCCAAACTTTCTTTATAATCCTTACACAGGGCAGAATTCAATATAATATGTTGATTTACATGAACATCATAATTTGTAAAAAAATTTTATTTATTTATGATAGTCATCAGAGAGAGAGAGAGAGAGAGAGAGAGAGAGGCAGAGACATACGCAGAGGGAGAAGCAGACTCCATGCAGGGATCCCGACGTGGGATTCGATCCTGGGTCTCCAGGAACGCGCCCTGGGCCAAAGGCAGGCACTACACCACTGCGCCACCCAGGGATCCCACATCATAAAATTTTAATGTTATACATCACCTCCACTCCTGGAGACCTCAGAATATCCTTTTGGGTCATTAGCATGTTATAATCCTAGAACTATAGCATAGAAGGAACTTTAGAGGTTATGTAACATTGGGTTACTTTTGGTATTTTTTAAAGATTTATTTATTTTTTAGAGAGAGGGAGAGAGAGAGTCAAAAGCTGACTCCCTGCTGAGTGCAGAGCCTGATGTGGGGCTCAATCCCACAACCCTGAGATCAGGACCTGAGCTGAACCCAAGAGTCGGATGCTCAACCGGCTGCACCATGAGGCACCCCTGGGTTATTACTTTTGCAATTAAGAGCATGGTTCCTGCAGCCAGACTGATGGAGTATGAATCTTGGCTCTGTCATTTGCCACCTCTGTGGACTTAGAGAGGGACTTGCCACCTTCTGCCTCAATTTCCTTACTTGTATAATGGCGTTAACAGGAGTAACTGCTTCATAGGTGTATTTTGCCTGGCACATGTTCAGAAAATATTAGCATCCAAACTGCCATTTTATAGAAGAGAAAAATAAAACTCACCTCTCTGGATGGTTTCTTTCTTTTTCTTTTTCTTTCTCTTTCTTTCTTTCTTTCTTTCTTTCTTTCTTTCTTTCTTTCTTTTTTCTTTCTTTCTTTCTTTCTTTCTTTCTTTCTTTCTTTCTTTCTTTCTTTTTCTTTTTTTCTTTCTTTCTCCTTCCTTCCTTCCTTCCTTCCTTCCTTCCTTCCTTCCTTCCTTCTTCTTTCTTTCTCTTTCACACAGAAAGAGGCAGGGACACAGGCAGAGGGAGAAGCAGGCTCCTTGTGGGGAACCCGGTGTGGGACTCAATCCCAGGACCCCGGGATCACGACCTGAGCCAAAGGCAGACGCTCAAGCACTGAGCCACCCGGGTGCACCTAGACATGACCTCCTGACCCCAGGATTCCTTCCATGCAATTAACATCCAGTATATTTATTTTATAATTCTCTCATGCTCTGTGTCTGTCCATCTTGGCTAATCTGCTTGGCCAACATTTTTTGGCTGTTACTGTATTGCTGTGTGGTCACCAGACTCGGTGCTGGGATAGAAAGGTGGTTAAGAGGCAGCCCTGCTGCCCTTGAGCCTCCCAGCCTGGGGTGTGGGCAGGTGCTGGCTCCTGCAAGGGATGGCTCTGCTGGCTGCCTATGGATGGGTTCCAGAAGAGGTGATTGAAGCTGATCAGTGAGTAGGAACAGGTGGGCAAAGGCTGCAGAAGGCGAGGCATTCCAGGAATCTCATGAACAGATATTACGCAGTATTGCCAGACATAAAGTGTCCAAAGAGAGGAGTCACCACATTGCCCTCACAAGAAGTTAAATGACAAGGGATGCTTTATATACTAGTTTTAACAAATGATGATACTATATCAAACATCAGGTTAGCAGTGCAACACCCACATTCATGACATCATTATTCATCAGACCCAAGAGGTGGGAGCAACCCAAATGTCTATCAGCAAATGGGTGGATAGACAAAATGTGGTATAGATACCATGGAAGGAAATAGGTAAAATACATACATATATATATATGTAAATATATATAATATTTTCTTAATATATTAAAAGGAAGATTGGGACACCTGCTACCACATGGATGAGCCTTGGGGAAATTATGCTGAGTGAAAGAAACCAATCACCAAAGGGACAGATACTGTGTGACTCCACTTACAGATGATGCTGAGTTCTCAAATTAATGGAGACAGAATGGTGTGGAATGATGGTTGTGGGGGGTGTCTGGGGGGAGGGGGCTGGAGACTTGACAATGATAAGGAGTTTTAGTCTGGGAAAATGAAAAAGAGTTCTAGAGATATGAATGGTGGTGATTATTGCATGAACATGGGATGTACCTAATGCCACTGAACTGTGCACTTAAAAATGGTTAAAATTTTATGTCATGTAGACTTTACCCCCCACCCCCTGCCCCCTCACCCATGTGCCACACATGGCAGTACAAAATGTGTCACAGGATAGTGATCTAAGGTAAGAGACATCCTGGCAGATTGCCTGGGCAGGGAAGCTTTCCTCCAGTAGTGGCTCGTTAAGGGTGATCATGACCACGTTTGTTGATCTAACCACCACCTGCCTCTAAGCACATTATGTGCAATCATATTTGATCCAATGATTGGGTATGGTGACTGTCCCCATTTCACAGACGAGGAGATTCATCAAGGCTAGGGATCCGGCCCACATCCTGCAGTAGTTGTGGGGCTGGGATGGGTTGGGGACCTCCCTGTGAGCCTCCCTGAGGTCCCTTGGGAAGGAAGGGGCCAGGCGAGGGCCTGCACAGGGGTGTAGGAATTGGCGCTTCACTGCCACTTATCTTCTGAGAAGCAGCTGTTTTGTTTGTGTCTGGGAGTTTTGAAAGTGTGTGTGTGTTTTAAAAGCTTTTATTTATTCATGAAAGACAGAGAGAGAGAGAGAGAGAGAGAGAGAGAGAGAGAGAGAGAGAAGGAGAGGCCTAGGCAGAGGAAGAAGTAGGCTCCTTGTGGGAAGCCCAATGCAGAACTCGATCCCAGGACCCCAGGATCAAGCCCTGAGCCAAAGGCAGATGCTCAACCACTGAGCCACCCAGGTGCCCCAGAGTTTGAAAGTTTTACGTGGGCCATCATCATCATCACTGAGTAAACACACGAGGCTGGCAAATTCATCATTTTGAGGGCAGCACATAAAGTGGCTCCCTGCATAATAGTTATTAATAGAGTGCTGTAACTATATTGCACATTTTGCAATAGACTAAAAAAATGACTTAATAGCTCTTGGGTTCTTTTTTTTTTTTAAAATTTATTTTTTTTAATTTTATTATTTATTTATGATAGTCATACAGAGAGAGAGAGAGAGAGGCAGAGACACAGGCAGAGGGAGAGGCAGGCTCCATGCACCGGGAGCCCGACGTGGGAGTCGATCCCGGGTCTCCAGGATCGCGCCCTGGGCCAAAGGCAGGCGCCAAACCGCTGCGCCACCCAGGGATCCCCAGCTCTTGGGTTCTTGACAGCAGTATGTTAAGTGGCACCATAACTTTTTCGTATTTGCCAACACATTTTATTGTGGGTATTGGTTTTTTGGAGTTGGACTAATTGGACAATTTTAAAGATTAGAAACTTATACTTTAATAGCTGCTTTTTGGGGCACCTGGTTGCTCAGTCAGTGAAGTGTCTGCCTTTGGCTCAGGTCATGATCTTGGGGTCCTGGTATCAAGCCCCACATCGAGTTCCATGTTAGGCTCCCTGTTCCCTGTTCTACTTCTTCATCACCCTCTACATCTCCCCCCACTCCTGCTCTCTCTCTCTTTCAAATAAATAAAGTCTTTAAAAAACAATGAATAGCTGCCTTTTTTCAGGTTATTGTACTGGGCTTTTATCATTTTGTTTCCCCGCTGTGTGACATTTCTTACAGGGATGTTATAGCTGGATATTGGGTGGGGGAGGGTCTGTCTTAACCTCGTTTCACAAGCTGGAGAAAGAAAGGAGGGTAGGGAGGCAAGAAACTTTTTTTTTTTTTTTTTTCCCTCTGCTCACCAGTGTTTGTACAGCATCTGCTGGTCTGGGCTATGGGATCCTTGATTGCTGTCACCACTGAGCTCACTCACACTCCTGCCTGGTCTTTTCTGAAGGGGTGCTGTTCTGAGTTTTGTGGGATTTCAGGGGTTAATGAGATGCTTGCCTTTTTATAGGCATCTGACTCTTACTAGGTTGAGGGAAGGGAGTTTGGCCGTAGCATCACACCCCCCACAGACGAAGTGCCCCAACATCGATATCAGACTATAAGGCTCCTAGGCTTTTCTTGCAAAGGTCTCCTTCAGACCATTCTCATGGATTCTGGCTAATTGGGAGTTTCTTTAGGCGGCTCATTGTTCATTCCTTACTGCCTTTCCTGGTTGAGACTTCCCACAGGGTGAAAAGCTACAACAGTGGCTTTTGTCTGAAGCAAGGCCATCGATGGTACAGTAACTGCTTTCAGATGCTGCCGGTGTGGCCCAGACTCAGTATGGTGACCTAGAGGTGAAAGGCTACATATGCCATTACAACTTGGAGCCAACCCACCTCCAGACTCCAGTGCATTTCATCAGAGAAAGGAGGAAGGATAGGGTGACATAGGTGCTAGATGGCAGCTATAAGTAGGTATGGGAAAGTCTAAGAGTAGAGCTTCAGTTTCTAGAGCCATTTTTGTAAAGGCATTGCTGATGTTAATACAAGAATATCAGTGATGTAGTCCTTTGGTCCTGCAATATATGTGTGTCTCCTCTGTGAACATTTATGGTAGATAGACATATGAATTACAAGGCAATAGGTTCAGAGGGAGGTTGTTTTTCTTTCCATAATTTTGAGAAAGGTTGAAATCTTAGTTATGTTGTTTAGCTCGACCAACCTTTTTGACTGTGCTGGTCTGAAACAGTCACAGGAGGTTGAGACTCCCTTCCCAGGTCTCAGTCCATTTGAGCTTCATTCCCTTGGGGTGGCTGCTCTGTCACATGTGCTGTGGATGTGATTGTGTTGGGTGGCTCAGTGAGGTGGTGGCTCAAACACACAGCCCCAGAAACAGGGAGTTGGGAAAGGGTGTAATTAAGTAGGAGGCAGGGCTGCCTTCTGACGTTGAGATTCTCCATGGATCTCCCTGGAAATACCAGCCAAGGGCCAGTTTGCATTGGCTGAGCTCCTTAGAGATTTGTTAAAAAAACAAACAACAATAACAAAAAACCCTATAGGCACAAAAAATTAGAAGATATAATTTTGTGGCAAGATGTAGAAAGCCACTGAGTCTAGCTCTGATCCGAAAATAAGAAAGAAACCATGATCTAAGTTCTGAGATCTCTTTTATTGTATTCATGTTTCCTCAAAAGCCTTTTTTTTTTTTTGTTTGTCCTATTTCTAATGGTTTTCCCAGCTAGAGTTCAAAGGGTAGAGCTGCAAGCATGGAAGCATTGCTTTTATTGAAAGTGGTGAAATTTTACCTCAATTTTTATTCCCTGTAAGACAGTGGGATTATTTTTCAAAAAACTTTTGTTTGGGAAGAAATGGATCTATGGTCTATGAAGATCATAACAGAATTTAGTGGGAAGTAGGAAGTCATATTCTTTGGAAGGAGACCAGAGACATCCAAGAAAGACACATCCTTTAGGGCTAACCTGGGATTTTGTTTCCTTTTCTCTTGGCATTCCAGCTGGTTTCTGGGATTTTCTCCTGTCCCCAATTTCTCTGGGCGTTTGCTGTTGCTGTGCCCACCCTCAGGAGCTGGAAAACTCTGGGCCTTCGTAGTCTACATCCCTGTTACTTCCCTCGATGAAAGCTTCATGCCCTTGGTGGCTAGGCTGCCAGTTGAGGGCACAGAAGGGACAGAAGGCCCTGACAGCTGTTATATAATAAGCTGTTCTAGCTACTGTCCCCAGGACACTGGGGAGGTGTGGGAATCTTGTCCATACCTTTCCTGCTCTGTATAAGGCTTCAGGGACACCCAGTGGATGGCTCCTGCTATGAACTGTGACTTCAGCTGCCATGGGGGGCATAGGGCTGACAGGATGGGCTCATGGGTGATGGGTCCTCTGAATTTCAGACGATTCTTTTTTTTTCAAAGCGTTAATTAATTAATTAATTAGAGAGACAGCATGAGCAGAGTGGGGATGGAGGAGCAGAGGGAGAGGGAGAAGCAGGCTCCCCACTGAGCAGGGAGCCCGATGCAGGGCTTGATCTCAGGACCCCAAGATCATGACCCAAGTCAAAGGCAAACGATGCTTTACCACCTGAGCTACCCAGGCACCCCTGAATTTCAGCTGATTCTTCCTGTGACTTCTGCAGGAGATGTGTACTTCTGAGTAGAATCTGGTATGTAGCGTTGACCTCTCTGGTACTTTTGTGAAGAGGTAGTTTTCAGGGAGCTGTGCTGTAGCCTCTTGAGGCTCTTAAGGCCCTGCATAACTTCTGCATAGACCCACAAAGACATGGCCCATTCCCTACAGTTTTGAAAAAAAGACAACCCTGCCTTTATGGATCCCTCATTCCCTCTGAGATAATGCTATCCTTTAACAAAAGAGCAGGGCTGAGTAGCCCTCCTTATGGCTTTGCTAGGGTCAGGGGTTGGCTTTGCTAGGGTCAGGGGTCGTGAGGAACGTGGGCTGTTGTGGGTGCACTGGCTCACCTGAGCAGCCAGGGGAGTGGTGGCGACTGCCACCCGGGTCTCTGCATGAGCTGGCCTCCGGGAAGCCATTGTCTAGGAGGTGAGGGCTGGGGTTCATTACCTTTTGGTTTTGATTTTACTTGTCTTCTGATGATGGATAACACTGGTGGCAGTTTGGGGCCTGTTTCTGATTAGTCAGTGACCCTTCATCTGAGACCAAGTGAAAACGCTCTCCTGAACCTCCTGAACCCTGGTGTTTCCTATGACCAGTTGAGTGGCCTCAGGTCCTGTGTTTTGGTTGAGAAAATGAAAGACATGACATGGGGAGATTGAAGCTTTTTGTTTAAAGAGAAGGTGGAGGTCACACTGAGAACTGGTATAGGGATGGGCTGGGGTTGGCTTCCACACAGGAAGGGGAGGGCCAGCTAGAGGTATAGAGGGGGAGCATCTTTGGCAGGGAGATGAGGGCACCAGACACTACCTGATGTCTCTGGGCAGAGACCACCTTGTTCCTTAGGAGGGGACCACGTGGAACTCAAGTCACACCCTATCTGTTATGTTACAGGAGATGATTTCTGTGCTTGGAGCTGCTTCCTCAAGTGATTCTAGAACATTCAGGAAGTATTTAGAGCACTTAATATGCGTTGGGATTTAAGGAAGTTGAAACTTTCAAGTACAACCAAATAACGGAGTCTGATCTTGGAGTCCCTATCCTGGACTTGGGGCTGCATTTTAAAACCAGAGGAGTGCTGTCCTTAGGGCTGTGGTTTCTGCTCAAGTGTTTTTTTCTTAGTCCTTTCGGTGATCAGACTCTTAGTGGCCTCCTGGCAGTCTTTTTTTCTTTTCTTTTCTTTTCTTTTCTTTTCTTTCTTTTCTTTTTTTTTTTTTTTAAAGATTTATTTATTTATTTGAGAGAGGGAGAGAGAGAAATGGAGGGAGCAGGAGCAGAGTGGAAGGGGCAGAGGGAGAGGGCAAAGCAGTGGAGCAGGGAGCCTGATGTGGGGCTGGATCCCAGGACCCTGAGATCATGACCTGAGCTGAAGGCAGATGCTCAACTGACTGAGCCACTCAGGTACCCCTTAGTGCTTTTTATTTCTTTTTCTTTTCTTTCTTTTTTTTTTTTTTAACTGTGGGAGAATACAGAGTTTACCATCTTAAATTAACTATGTTGAAGTGTGCAGTGCAGCTGAAACTCTGAACCCACTGAACAGCTCTCCATCTGCCTTCTCTGCTCTAAGTTATTTTGAACTAAAATAGTGTTAGAAACACTCCAGAGTGCTCTAGGGAGAAAGACCTAAATGACTCATGAAGTCACTCATTCACTTCTTCATCCCTTAAGCTCCTATGTGTGCCACTCTCTGTGCTACATACTGCAGCTTCAGAACCAGACAAAACCCAGACTTTGGTCTCAGGAGGTTGATCAACTTGTAGAGGAGACAAGCATGTACACAAATGAGTCCTTAAAGGCTGCAGGACAAGCGTGGAGGGTGGAGTCGGAGCAGATGAGGTGGTGTTGGAAGGACCAGGGGAGAACCCTTCACTTGAGCCGTGAGGGAGCAGCAGGTGTTGGCCTTGACAAGAGAGGGCACAGAGGGCATCGGGGGAGCAGGTGCAAGGAGCAGAGGCCCTGGAGCATCTGGAGCATAGTGTGGGGAGGAAGACAGAGGTGATCATGAGCTGTGGACCCTGTGCATCTGGTGAAGAACTGCAGTCAGGGCATGGCATCTAGGTTCTAGGCTGATGGCTGGCAGCAACGAGGATGAGGACTGGAGGGTGACAAGACTGCCACCGTCACAGGCAGGAGACCCTTATGATAGTTTTGGAGGACTAGCTTGCCTTTGAAACATTTGATTTTGCTGTTATTCTATGAAATATTTTGAGGATGTCAGATCCTCCCCATTTCTTTTTCTTTCTTAGAGAGAGCTCAAGCAGGGGAGAAGGGTAGGTAGAGGATGAGGGGGAGAGAATCTCAAGCAGATTGCCTTCTGAACATGGAGCCTGATGCACGGCTTGATCTCACGACCCTGAGATCATGACCTGAGCTGAGATCAAGGGTCAGATGCTTAATGGACTGAGCACCCCAGGTCCTTCCCAGTTCTAAGTGTGGGAGGGACTTCTGTCTTTCTGTCCTCAGTTTGAGCATTTAACTTTAGATACTGGAGGCTGTAGATGAGTGGCTCAGAGAGGGCACCGGTAGTCACTTTTAAAAATGCACACACCTCCGGGCAGTCCTGAGCCTGGGTTAGCCTTTCTGGATGAGGCAGCTGCGCGGGTTCGTGAGCATGATAAGAGAGGAGGGAACAGAACCAAACCTCAGCCGTGGGAACACATTTGCTCCTGCACAGAGCATCATTTGGGATCCCTCTGGAGTCGCGAGCAGACTCTTGTCCCCAACTGGGGGTAAGATGGGTGGGGGTCTGTCCCCCATGCCCCAGCCCAGCAAGTCCTGCAGCAGTTACTTTGCCTGCTCCCATCGGACCTTCTGTTCTGCGCTTTCTTCTGTCTCCTTCACACACAAATTCAATCCCCCCACTCCCTTTAAATCACTTTTGTGCTGGTTAACCTCTTTACCCTGATTTCCCTCCTCTGCTGCTGCTTTTATGGTGGTTTCCGCTAATGGATCACCTGGACGAGATGCCCCCGGCTTTGTGAGCAGCAATTAGCGCTCACCCTGAGAAGGGGCTCGGTTGCCTGGCGGCCTCGGCTGGGAGGACGGATCGGGCCTGACTCTTTTCACATGAAAGTAGGTTATCAATGAGCTCGGATGCCAGCTTACCGCACGGGCTCTTGCCAGTCCTCTTGATCTCATCACGGTGTACATTTTCAAGATCATATCGCATTAGCTCAGGAGAATTCAGGAGAGAAAAATGTACTAGTAAAGCAAAAGATAGAGAAGAAAATGATGATTTCTTTCATTATATTATAACCCATATGAAAATGAGCCTGGCTCCACCTGGCTGTGTTCTGAGAGAACTCGGGGAGTGAGTGCGTGGAGGTGTGTTGGTTATAAGGGACGGTGACACCTAGCAGTAGGTCCAAAGTACTTTGGGTTCTGGTTTGTCTTTGGATTCCTTGTAGGATTGGTTTTCCTGGGAAATCTTGATTTTAGGGAAAAGATGAGATGGGGGGGGGTGAATTTGGTGAGATCCTTCTAGTGTCGGCCTTGTGAGACCACGGAGGTGGTGCTGACCACTGCGGGCTGGCTGGTGCTACTTTCGGACACCAGATTGTTGTTGGCCAGACTTTTACACACAAGAATGTAAGATTATTCTCTTTTAGTGGTTTTACTGAGATACAGTTTATATGCCATACACTGCACCTGTGCAGTCCAGTGGGTTTTAGTGTATTCCCAGGATTCTGCAACCACCATCCCTGTGTAATATTAGAACATGTCCTTCCTCAAAGAAATGTGGTCTCTGTTATTGGTCAGTCCCCATTTCCCCTGTCTCCTCAGCTACAGGAAAACATGGCTCTGCTTTCTTTTTCTATGGATTTGCCCATCCCAGACATTTCCTATGCATGGAAATAATGCAACATGTGGTATTTCGTGACCGACTTGTTTCAGTCAGCACAGTGTCATCAAGGCTCATCGCATTGTCGCGTGTATCTCAGTGGCATTCCTAATTATTGCCAGATGGCATTCTTTTGTGTGGATGGACATACACGCTGAGTACCTGTTCATCAGTGGATGGTGATGTGGGTTATTTCCAGTTTTTCGTTAGTATGATAAACGCTGTTGTGGACATTTGGGCATCCGTCCCTGTGTGGGCATACATGTTCTCATGGGCTGGGACTTAGGAGTGGAATTGCTGGTGGATGCGGTAACTCCATGTTTAACATATTGAGAAAGTTCCAAGCTGTTTTGCAGTGTGGCTGCACCATTTACACTCCCACCGGCAACAGATCAGATGTCCTTCCTCTGTTGTCTGTCTTTTTGATTCTGGTGGATGTGAAGTGGTGTCACACTGCAGTTTTGTTCTGCATTTCACTAATTGACTAGGAAGGTCCAGTATCTTTTCATGTGTTTATTCATCATTCTTAGGTTTTCTTTGGAGAAACGTCTAATCAAATATTTTGTTCATTTCGTAGTTGGGGCTTTTTGTTGTTACTGAATTATAGGAGTCCCTTATATTTTCTAGGTAGAAGTCCCTTATCAGATATGGGACTGACTGGTGTTTTCTCCCAATCTGTGATTTATCTTCATTTTCTTGACCATGTCATTTGAAGCACAGTTTATTTTTTATGAAGTCCAACTTACCAGTTTTTCTTTTATTGCTATGCTTTGCGTGTCTTATCTGAGAATACACTGCCCATCCTGAGTTCGTGAAAACTCATTCTTATATGTTCTTTAAAGAGTTTTACAGTTTTAACTTCTACTTAGGTCTATGGTCCATTTTTAATGAAGATCTTTCACTTTTCCTGGAATAAAAAATTTTCCCAGACTCATTCAGGATTCAGTAAGATGTGGGTTTTCTTTTATGCTCTTTATTTATTTTTAACACAACATACCTAGTGGCCATCACATGCTGGGTAAGAGTCAAGACTGCAGAGATTGATGTGAGATTTGGCATGTGGACAGGCCAGGGTTGGATATCCTGCCAGATTCTCTAACGCATCTCTGGATGCACAGCTGAGAGGACGATCATACAGGCAACTTGTGGGCAGAAGATGGATTCCAGGACCTTGGCAGTATGTGGAAGAAAGCTAGATCTCTTGACCAGCATTACAGGTGACAACGCAAACGAGCCATCAGAGAGAGACCTGGTGGCGCAATTAAGTCATTGTGGCTTCAGGGCAGTGTGCCAGGCAAGCTGTCAGAAGGGCAGACAGTGATCAGGTTTTTTTGCTGGGGTGCTGTCATGTAGTTATTTGATAAATCTCTCTCTATTCTTGCTTTTGGTGGTTGGGTTTTTTCTTTTTTCATCCTACCCCTCACCCTCCCGCAAAAGCCGCAGGAGCTTTCTTAAGAACACCTTTGGTTTTCCTCCCAAGTCCCCCAAGGATCAGCTATAGCTGCTGGGGAAGTGTGGGGGAGGCGAGATACTAGGCTGTTTTTACCAAAAACTGAGACCTGTGGCACTGGATAGAAGTCCCTAGATGCAATGACCTCACAGGATGTTCCCTCTTGAGGCATGAATCATAAAATCAAGTTGAGTGGTAGCCTGCCAAGAGGAACTTTAATACTTTGTTACTTGAGCTCTGGGTCAGGTCTCAAACATTTTGGGCACATAGCCTGAAAGAGCTTAGCCCTCTGGCAAACTGAGTGATAAAAGAGAGCATGAGTTGGTTTTAGGTGCCGATCTTGGTGTTTGTATGTGTGCATGCAGATAATCGTCTGCACACACAAGTACGCACTGTGTGCACATACTCTCTGGGGAAGCTCTGGTTCATGGTCGGTGTTTCTTCTCTCCACCATTTGAGTTTAAAATCTTGGGGGAAAGTACTGAAAATAAAATGTGGTCATCTCTCCTGCATGAAAATCAGAAGAGAGCCAATATTTAAAATTCTGAGTTTGTGTAACAAACCAAATGTGGAGTACCAGTTCTCATCACAAAATGATATATATCCATGGTTTACCTTTGGAGAACAGGTCCTCCTTGGTGCAATTGCAATGAACTTTTCAGAATTCTCTTATTAAATATGGAAGTACACCTGTACATCCCATCTCCCAGGATATAGAGAGGCTGTGTAATAAATAGTAGATGGTTTTTAGCAAATGTGGCTGTTTGGTTTCTTCCTCCTGAACCCCAGAGGATTGACATAAGTTTATTACTGCCTCAGTAGATAGAGATGTATTGCTGAACGCATCTCTTATTTGCACTGAGAAAAGTCTTTCCAGAGCACTTACTTAAACATTTCTCTGGGTATTTACATCCCAGTACACCAGGAAACCATATGATTCCTGATTGGAATCCAAGACACTCAAACCTGCAGTTAATTTTCAGAGCCAAATTTTTTGTATTGCTTCTCTGGGATTGTGCTAATCATCCGATTCAGATTCACTTCAACGCGAATTTTTGAGAGCCTGCTGTGTGCTAAGGCAGTGGAGATACTCGGTAAGAGTGGTTCTAGCCTCTAAGAATGGTATAGCAAGGGGAGAGTCTGGACAATATTCAAAGATGCGTGTTTTGCTGGCAGTAAGGGAATCTAAACATCCTTTCCTAGGTTGTCTCATTACTCTGAAAGTCAGCTCTGTTCTCCATCAATGAACACTGTCATCTGTTTTTTCTCTTTGCAAAGCCTGAGGGGTGGCACTTTGTAGTCTTCATCACAGAGGTGGGCAGTCATCTGGCAGCTTAATGACCAACATCAAGAATTCCACTTGCCTCCAATTTACTCATATTTTTAATGTTTATATTTTCTCAAATTGAGCCCCCCCATGTGTGCTAATTTTCTAAATAATAGGAACAACAACAAAATCCCCCTATGAAGGGGCACCTGGGTGGCTCAGCAGTTAAGTGTCTGCCTTTGGCTCAGGGTGTGATCCCGGGATCCTGGGATGGAATCCCGCATCAGGCTCCCTGCAGGGATCCTGCTTCTCCATCTGCCTGCATCTCTGCCTCTCTCTGTATGTCTCTCATGAATAAATAAATAAAATATTAAAAAAAATCCCCCCACAGCAAGGCACAGGCAGATTTGGGTTCTGGAGATGCTGGCAGTGTCCCCTGAGAGTTGTGTGAAAGCTTCCCCAGCAAAGAACAGACCTGTTTCCTTAACCTTAGGCTACATGTCATGCACCAGCGCCTTCCGTGGAGTCTTCATGTCCCACTTTATTTGGGTGCAACTAAATCCAGCTAAGCAGCCTTAGAAAGTTATTCTCTGGGATAAAGCAACCTCATTGTGTCAATGAGGCAAAGGAAATTATCAATAACTAGTGTTGACAGTTGTTGTTTGTAGAGAGTAACCCTGAAGGGTGGTGAGAGGTCCCAAGGTCAGGAGTCAGAACTCCTAGCGATTCTAGTTCCACTATCTGCTTTGAGAGCCATGTGGTGAGGAACTTACCTTCAGTTTGGTTTTCTATAGAGTGGGAATCTTCACATCTGGCCTGCTTACCTGTAAGACAAGAATCAGATGTGATAGTTGAAGTGTTTATGAAATTTAAGTGACTTTATTGTCACCACCACCACCAGGGGAAGTGTGATAATATTGGACAAAAGATCCAGTAGTTTTCTAACAATTTAATTGTCCAAAATAAAAGATAATAAGACCTTTGGATAACTGACGGGCTTTTTTTTTTAAATGAGAGAGAGAACAGACAGGGGCAGATGGGGAGGGAGAGAGAGAATCTGAAGCAGGCTCCATGCCCAGTGCAGAGCCTGATGCGGGACTTGCTCTCCTAACCCTGAGGTCATGACCTGAGCCGAAATCAAGAGTTGGTCACTCAGCTGACTGAGCCTCCCAGGAACTCCTGGGTTACTGGTGGTTTGGCTAATAAAGTGGAATGTTTCTCTGGTCACTTGCTTTTGATTAGCCCAAGAGACAGTAAAAGGGATGATTCTGGTCCTGTCATGACCACATGCTTAGTGCATCCACTTGTCCTTGAGGAGAATGTGGATTGGAAGGCTCTTGGCATTTCAGTTTTGTGAGTGGGAATGAGTAGTCACAGTGGGGGGTGATGAGATGGTAACTCAGTTTTCATGGCTTACAAGATAACTTTGAACAGTTATTAGAACATTTATTAGTCACATGATAGGGTCAATTGGTCAAGGGCGAAGTTCTTGGGTTCAAGACTGAGCTGATGAAAATTGTGGGAGAGGATTACTATTCTGATCTTGGAGAAATTCAAGTTTGAAGTGTGAGAATTTGCTTTAAGATTGAGATGGGAAACAAGGGACAGATTTAAGACCCTGTAGGACACAGGCATGGCTTCTGAGCTGTGTGAATTGTTGGGGAGTGAGGCTTTTGTAGGAACAAGCAAAACCCACCTCTTTCTCTGATAGCCTCCATTTGCTCTAGGATTGTATTTTCATATTGTCATGTTTGGGTTGGATCTAATAGCTCAATTTAGGGAAGACGTTTTAAATTTCCCTTTATGCTACTACTGACAAGACAAATTTTGAGAAACTGGCTCCCAAGTAAATTTCACTTGCACAAGGGCACTTGGGTGGCTCAGTGGTTGAGCATCTGCTTTTGGCTCAGGTCGTGATCTCTGAGTCCAGGGGTGGAGTCTCGCATTGAGCTCTCTGTAGGGAGCCTGCATCTCTCTCTGCCTATGTCTCTGCCTCTCTCTCTGTCTCTCATGAATAAAAGATTTTATTTATTCATTCATGAGAGACACAGAGAGAGAGGCAGAGACACAGAGGGAGAAGCAGGCTTCCACGCAGGGAGCCCAACAAGGGACTCGATCCCGGGTCTCCCGGATCACACCCCGGTCCAAAGGCGGCACTAAACTGCTGAGCCACCGGGGCTGCCCAATAAATAAAATCTTTAAAAATAATTCCACTTGCACAATGTTTAAACTTTAAAATTGTGACTCATTGTGCATTGCTGGTAGGAATGTCAAATGGTGCAACTGATATAGAGAATGGTATGATGGTCCCTCAAAAATGAAACATAAAAAATGAAACATAGAATTACTATACAATCCAGCAATTCCACTTCTGGGCATATATTGAAAAGAATTGGAAGCAGGGACTCAAACATATATTTGCACACCCATGATCAATAGTGGTATTATTCACAGTAGCCAAAAAATGGAAGCAACCCAGTTGTCCACTGATGGTTGAATGGATAAGCAAAATGGTTGGCATATATATTATATGTATATATATGACATTTTAACACACACATGAAATTCAGCCTTAAAAAGGAAGATAGTTCTGATATGCTACAACATGGATGAACCTTGAGGACAAAGTGAAATAAGCCAGTCACAAAAGGACAGATATTCTGTGATTCCACTTACATGAGGAATCTGGACTTGTCAGACTCGGAGACAGAATGTCAAAGGGTGGTTTCCAGGATCTGAGTGGAAGGAGCTGGGGAGTTAGTGTTTAATGGTACAGGGTTTGGGAAGAAGTAGTTCTGGAGATCGATGGAAGTGGTAGCACAACAATGTGAATCACCACTGAATTTTACCCTTAAAAATGATTAATATGGTAAATCTTATGTATTCCACAGGGAAAAAATTGTAAACTGTTCTCTTGCATTGGTGATTTTTTTTCTTTGAAATCCTGGAAAATATAGGTCATAAAATTCTCTTCTTATGTTTTCCAGTTCTAGAAAGTTAACTATGGTTGTCTTTTTCTTTATAATGTCATCTGCTCTAAGTTAAAAAAAAAAAATGCAGTGATATGTCCTAGGCCAAGCACACTCTGTTAACATTTTCATTAATACATTGCAAAGTATAATTTCAAGTTTATCTCATTCTGTTGTATTGTTATGCCATAAAGGAGCAATTTTTATGTTGGTTTTATGCTAACAATTGGACTGTCTTTAAATGTGTTTGAGGTGTACTCAGGACTTTGTGAGCCTAAGGCTATGGAAGTGTTTTGGGTTCTAGATGTCCACTGAGACTTTTCTTTCTGAAGGAGACCCTAAATTAAAGGTACACCTCATCACTCCTATTTGATGCTCCAGAAGTTAGAACTTTGTGTCTTCTCTTTGTGGCCAGGGAGAGAGGATCATCCTCCCTGGAGTGATGAGAGTGTTAACAAAAAGTGAAAGACACGCTAAGAGAACACCATACTGAAGGACTTCCCGCCAGCTGCCCAAATCACTAGGACCTACTTACTCCAGAACTCTTACTCTTTTTTGTACCAGGTATCATCAGAACCAAGCCATTTGGTTGGTAACCTTTCCATCTGAGACTGTCTTCTGGATCCTTTGCTTGGAATTAGTTGGCATGTGGTCTGGCCTCTAGATTGGATGTGGGGCAGCAGCCTCACAGCTGCCCATAGCACACCCCCTAATCAGTTGCAGGTCCTATGGCTATGTTGGAAACCATCTGATTTCCCCAAGAGCAACTTCTGCTGCTTTTGAAAACACCTGGCTTTTCCTGTGATAAGGTACCACCAAGATTTGGGAAGAAAGTTGAAAAGAAGTTACCTCCTAAGATGGACACTAGTAAAATCAACACCTGATGGATGATGTTATCCATGTGTTGTAAACCTTTGCATAAATCCACTGAAGAAAGGATTGATCAGGGATGAGTTGGTACGGCTAAGATGTGCTCTCTGGAAGATATGACTGGATCATTACTATGAAGAGAAATTTATAATCAACTTGATTGAATTGATGGTGTTGTGACTAACCAAGAAGAGAAGTAGATGTCATTTGTCTGTGTGCCTTGTAAACCTCTAAGGGTGAGGGTTTTTGGCGATTGATTACGTGAATAAAATAATCCTTGGAGATAGGGCGGGTATCTAGCTGCTGTTATCTAGCAGGTATCTATCTACCTGGAAAGCCTGCCTGGTTGTTGATGGAAATTGCCTTTCCGGATTTATTGGACACCTTCTATCATGGGTTGGGCATCTCTTCTAATTAGTCAGGGCCTAGGTCAGAATTTTCTGTCTCTATGAATTTGCCTCTTGTAGGCTCCTCATATAAGTGGAATCATACAATATTTGTCCTTCTGCACTGTTAATTAACTTGACAAAATAACTATGAACTTAATTACTGTAATAATTATTTCAAGATTCCATTAAATTTTGAGCGTATTGTTGCCCCCAAAATGTAATTAAAGTACTATATACTAAAATAAATCTTAAATAGGTAAGAGAATTCAATGTAAGAAAAAAAAGAAAAATACAGAAAAATATAGGTGATTAATCAGTGGATGAAGATCCTAAGCCAATAGGAATGAAAGGCTCCACCATGTTCTAAGCCAAATATGTCTCAATAGGTAAAAGAGAGAAAAACAAAGATTGGAAGGTATCACAAGAGAATATAGGGACAGGTATGATTATACATATGCATTATGTGTATTGAAAAACAGCTGGACATTGGATAAATAAAACCAGTCTGTAGAGAGTGTGAAAAATTAGAACACAGTGTTACTATACTTCATATATAATTTCATGGTACAGGTTGTTAACTTAAAACAGCAAGACCCCAGGAGATCAATGGACCAAGTTTGTGAACAGACTTTGTGAAAGGAGAAGCACAAGAGGCCAACAAGTACAAGGAACATGCTTCAGCCCCATTACTTACCAAACACATGCAAATCAAAACACTGGGATTCCAGTTTTTTTTTTTTAATTTTTTTTTAAATTGTTATTTATTTATGATAGTCACAGAGAGATAGAGAGAGAGGCAGAGATACAGGCAGAGGGAGAAGCAGGCTCCACGCACCGGGAGCCCGACGTGGGATTCGATCCCGGGTCTCCAGGATCGCGCCCTGGGCCAAAGGCAGGCGCCAAACCGCTGCGCCACCCAGGGATCCCTGGGATTCCAGTTTTAATTCAGCTTGGCCAAGACTTCTTTTTTTAAATTTTTTTTAAAAGATTTTATTTATTTATTCATGAGAGACAGAGAGAGAGAGAGAGACAGAGACAGAGGCAGAGCCACAGGCAGAGGGAGAAGCAGGCTCCATGTGCGGAGCCCGATGCGGGACTTGATCCCAGATCTCCAGGATCACACCCTGGGCCAAAGGCGGTGCTAAACTGCTGGGCCACCGGGGCTGCCCTTGGCTAAGACTTCTTAAAAATGTGATACATTCTTTCAGATGGCAAAGGGTGCATTGATAACACCTGTTTTGGAAAGTGGTTTGATAAGCCTCAAGGTAAAGATTTTTTTGCCTTTGATCCTAGTAGTTTCGCTTTTGAGGATCTCTCTGAATAATCATAGCTACAAAGATTAATGCACAAAGATATTTCCTGAAACACTATTTCTGATTTGCTTTGCGTAGCTTGCCTGATGCAGGAGAGAGTTCTGGAAAAGGAGGCCATCTCTGAGCAGAGTTGCCTTGACTCTGGTACAATAGTAACACTGTGAACTCCGGAGAGGAGGACAGCAACATAGACTGGGCATTTTCCTCTTGAAACTGACATTTTAGCCTGAGATCCTTAACAAGACTTAACCTACTCAGATGGCGAACATTGACCTGGGTGCCCATAGAGCCAGAAAAATAAAGATGCTTGTCATCAAGTTTCGTTTTTTTCTTGAAAAGCCCAAATCTGTCCATTGTAGAAATATCAGTAATTGCCTCATTCCGTGGTGTGTGTGTGTTGGGAGAGGGTTGTAGGTTTAATAGCTGTTTGACTGTGGTTATATATAGCTGAGGCATCATATGGAGGGCTCCAAGGCCTTTAGAAAAATGTAAAAGTGGGGAAAAATGTAAAACACAGCTACTTGGGATTGCGGTTTCTGTGAGCTCTGCTAGGATTTTGCACAGGAACCAGTGTGACCTGGGAGATTCCTTTGCAGATTGCTTTGAAAAGACACCTTTAAGGGTCACCTGGGTGGCTCAGTTGGTTAAGTGCCTGACTCTTGGTTTTGGCTCAGGTCATGATCTTGGGGTCCTGAGATTGAGCCCTGTGTTGGGCTCTGCACGGAGCGTGGAGCCTGCTGGAGATTCTCTGCCCCTCCCTTTCCTAAAATCAATTAATCAGTCACTCTTTAAAAAGCCACCTTTGCATTCCTGTCTTACTGTATTTGCATATCTTCAACCTTGGGTTTCCTTTCTCCACCTGCAGCTGGGCAGGTAATCCAGGATTACATGTTACTTTCACTCACGTTGGCAGTCTCCTCAGTTATGCCCACATTTTCATGCAGCGTATTTGGCACCCAGTTCAGGGAATGTTCCTCTTTCTGAGGCGGGAATAGTATTGTTTTGCCCTGCCTCTGTTTCTCCAGCGTTTAAATAGGGGGTGTGTGGGGATGGTGAGCTATCTCATCTGCACCTGCTCATGTTAGGTGTGCTGGGTAGGCCGCACCCTCTAAGCTGTGTGTTGCCTGACTTTCTTAGGAGAAATGGGTCACAAACATGAGCCTGTGGTTTTGCTGGGGTTGAGTGTCTGCATTTCCACTTGTGTTAAGTCCTTCTTTGCCTTTGATCTTCCCAGGTGGGGCTTCTTTACCCTTTGGGTCTCTCTTGCCTGCACAGGGCACCCTGGAGGAGAGCCTTTGGCTAGTCATGTTCCTTATGGGCAGCAGAGGCACTGAAGTCCTTGCCTGGGACTGAAATGATCTGCTAGGTCCTCTCAGGCTGTCTTTCTGTGGAATGAGGATTCTTCTAGTGTTCTGTGGAGTGTTAGGACCTTCTGTGTCATGGTCATAGATACAACACAGTGATCAGATGCTGTCCTTATGGCAAGACCCCACTTAACAATGCCACTGTTCTCCTGGCCAGTGAGGTTTAAAATATGATAGTATTTTGTTTCCTCCCCAGCAGCTACTCAGAATCCTGCTGATTCTCACTCTGTCAGTGCCTCCCTCTTAGCCTGAACCCCAGCCTCCTGTATGGTTTCCTGAAGCCCATTTTCTTTCCATTCTCAGTGCTCTAAACACAACGTTCACCATGTTTTTCAAGTGCATTTGCAAGGATGGCTCTTGTAATATTACAGACCTGCTCCATGCTGAGTGCTGAACTTAGTGTAAATTCCTTAGGCTCGCAGGTCTCCCACCCACCTTTCCCAGGCTGGTCCCCTGGATGTGGTCTGTGCTCCAGGGCAGCGCTCTTCCAACAACTTGAGAGACTTGTTAAAACATAGATTTCTGGGCCTCACCCCCAGAGAGAGTAGTTCTGGGATGGACCCGAGAACCTACATTTCTTTTTTTTTTTTTTTTTTAAGATTTTTAATTTGTTTATTCATGAGAGAGACACAGAGACAGAGACTTAGGCAGAGGGAGAAGCAGGCTTCCTGCTGGGAACCCGATTTGGGATTCATTCCTAGGACCTCAGGATCATGACCTGAGCCCGAAGGCAGACACTCAACCACTGAGCCACCCAGGTGTCCTGGGAACTTGCATTTCTAACAGGTACCCCGTGAGGCTTTGAGAACCACAGTTCTAGCGAAACAGTTTAACAGACCTCAGACCCTTCCTTGAATTTCTTTCTACTGCTTCTTTCTTCACTTTGAGTATTCCCCTCAGCCCATTTGGCCCATCAGAATCCTACATGTCCATCTGAGCTTTTCCAGGAAGTGATTGTCAACCCTCCTGAATGGCTTTAAGCACACCCTCCTTGGACTGGCTGCAATCCTGTCACCTCTTTTATCAGAGCCTACCATGTGCTATCATTATTTATATTCCATCTTATTTTCCTCTCCGGATGGTAAACTCTTTGAGAGAAACAAAATAGAACTCCTTTGATGTTTGGTGGATAAACAATTTTTTGAGATAAGAAACCTGACTTCTAGTTGATTCTGTTCTAACGATTCTGGCAAGTGCTTTGAGACTCTTAAAGGGCAGGGGTTATATCTTATTCATATGAAGACTGCACCACCTGACTAATTCCTTGTCCATAGAGTAGGCCCATAATAAGTATTTGTTAAATGAATAACAAGCTTAAGTACTTGAGATGCTGCAGGTCTGAGAAATAAGGGGGAAGCTCTGCACAGAGCTTCTTGCTTCTCCGCCTACAATCTTCTTATAAACTATGGGCCTTCTAGGAGAACATTTATTATTTTTAATGAACTGGTGTGTGGCATAGTTTAAACCTATTTATTATCCTTCCAACATGTAGCCTTGAATAGTATCCATCGGCCAGGAAGACCTGAGGAGGGCGGGGTGTGCCTCGTCCCCAGGATATTACTTTTCCAGAGGAGAACGCTTTGAAGAGTGAAGGCCGATCTTTTATTTTAGCTCAATATAATTATAATAACCTTGTTCTGCAAGACATGCACGCAGAAGTTGCTTATGGCCAGTGTTGGTGGCCGTGTACCTACTCACTAGGAAGACTGGAGAAGCTGGGACAAGCAAGGGAGAGAAGTCTAAGATTTTGAGGATTTATTTTCAGTATTTGATTTTAAAACTTTGCAAACTTAAGGGACTCCTGGGTGGCTCAGTGGGTTAAGTGTCTGCCTTCTGCTCAGGTCATGATCCCAGGGGGTCCTAGGATGGAGCCCTGTGTCAGGCTCCCTGCTCAGTGGAGAGTCTGCTTCTCCCTCTACCTCTCTGCCTGCTTGTGCTCTCTCTCTCTCTTTCTCAAATAAATAAGTACAATCTTTAATAAAAAATTTATAAGGTTAATATATGCTCACTGTAAGTGACACACACTTTACCGAAATAGATAAGAGCCCAAAGTTAAAGTACCCCTGGGGATGGATGCTTTATAATTTAATGTGATACATAAAGAGATTTTGCTGTTTTAATGCTGGAAAGTAAAGTACAGGATGTTCACAGTATAGACAACAATCAGCTACAGTTTTGTTACAGGATCATCACCAGATGCTTTTTCCGAAGGTTTCAAAATTATTTGCACTTCTATACATACCTGAATTTCACTGGTATGTTTCAGTTTTCCCCTTGGGTGTTTCCCAGTGGTTTGTGGCCTCAGTCAGCATGCTCTCAAGCGGAGGCCCTTTATCCAGCTATTCAGGGAAGAAGCTAAGGTAGAGATCCTGCCTCATGATTTTTCCCTGTTCCTCCCTTCTTTCCTTCCTTCTTCCAGAAGATATTCATGGAGTGTTTGCTCCATGCTGCTGCACTCAGGCACCGTTTCCAGGCATTGGATATACAGTGGCAAGTAAAACAGACCCAGTGCCTGCCTTTTGGGAGGTTCAAAAAGGATAGCAGAGTTAGAGTGATCTCTGCAGCCAGACAACTGAGTCCAGATCCCACATCAGGCACTGACTAAGCTGTGTGCCCTCAGACAAGCTACTTGTGTCTCTGGATCTCAATTTCCTTACCCGCAAAATGGGAATGATAAAAATACCTACCTTGGAAGTTACTGTAGGGATTAAAATACATACCGGATGTCAAATGATTAGAGAGGACCTAATATTTGGCAAATGCTCAATAAATATTAGTTATTATTTGCAGTTGGGGTGAGGACAGAAAGGTGAAGGATGCTGTGAGTGGGCATGACAAGGAGTTCTAATTTGGGCTGGGATGTCAAGGAAGCATAGTGAGCAGCAGCGGTGGTGGGAAGGAGGGCCGTGTGGCAGGGTGTGAAGGGAGCTGAGGCTGGAGTCCTGAGCAGAGACAGAGCACGTGGGGCCCAGGAGATCTAGTTCACTTCTCTCTCTCAAATAAGTACAATCTTTAATAACAAATTTATAATTTTTATTAAAATTATTCACGTTAGAGATGAGGCAGCCAAGGCTCCCAGAGATGATTGCCTTTTCCAGGTCACCATGCTAGTCAGAGCTAAGGCAAGACACAGGTCCCCTTACTCCTGATGCCCCGCCTAGAAAATCCTTGACCCCTAAAGTTTTATCACTTTAAATTCCTGTCAGATGCAAACCTGAATGTTTTTAGACTTGGGCCTGGTAGAGTGGAAGGCCCCCATGCCAAAAGAGCCTGGAGCATTGGTGTATATAACGGACCACTTCCACTCTAGCTCCACATGCACACACACACATGCTGCCCTCTCTCCCTTCCTCTTACCTGCCGTCCTTCTTGGGCTAGTAGGGCTTGGAGGGATAAATTAGATGGCAGTTGGTAGTTGAATGGGGGAGAATTCAGACCACTCCTTTGTTTCCAGATTTAAATGATCTGATCCATGCATTTATCCATCCATCCATCCATCCATCCATCCATCCATCGATCCATCCATCCATCAAGCCAGCCATCTGCTTGTTCATTCATTTAGTGACACAGTCCACAAATATTTATTGAAGGGCAGATATAGGTCAAGCATTCGTGTAAGGTATTTTTGATAGTCAACCAAATCAACCAGGTCTCTGCCCTCATGTAGTTTATAATCTATCAGTAATAAATCAACAGCAATTTAGCCTGTGTCCACACATGATTTATGCTAGGGGATGCAAAAAGTGATGCAGTCTGCTCCTAACCCCCATACAGAATATACAGTCCTGTTGATCCCACCAGGCTGTTCCTTTACTGGCTTATTTATTTTTAATTTCCACGATAGGGGCAGCGATAGTCCCCAATCTCATTTCTGTCCTAAATCTCATTTTCACAGATGCTCAGTGAGGGTTGGGAGATGGTTAGAGCTGCACATGGCATTCAGCAAGGAACAGAATTTCGTGAACCAGTGTTTTATTTCCCTTATGGTCTCTTGAGTCTGGTTGATCTTGTCTAGAGCCCTGATAATCTCCTAGACAAAATATTTAAATCTTCCACAGCTCTAGGGAGTTTGAGGAAGGAACATTATGGCTGAAATCCTAAATATTTTGGAATATAATTAATGCAAGTACTACACACAGATGCTGCTCGGCACAGTCTCCATCCCAGGAGAATGTGTCACTGTCTTTGTGTATGGAAATGTACACGTATGTTCATAAATTTCTCCAGCCTCCCAACTGTGCATCCCTTCCCCACTTTGGGACTGCCCCTTACTTCCCTCCTTTGGTCCCTGGTTGCCTTAACATACATGTTTCTCTTTGTTTCTAGAAAAGGATGAAAAATGGTCACTGTAAGTGGTCGATAGAGGCTTGGGCTGTTTTGTTACATCTTCCAGGGGAACTTGCCTTTTCGTAGAAATCAAAGCTTTGCTCCCAAGGAGTGACTCTCTCCTTGTTCAATGTCAGATGTGGGCGGGGCTGGTTTGGGGGTAAAAGGATTTTCCAAGCCTTCTTGAAGTCCCAGCATACAGGTATAGGCAGACCCCTGGCTGTTCTGGGGAGTCTCCAGGGCTGCAACTTTGTCAAACAGGGTAAAGGCCTTGTGCTATCCTGTTGACGCCTACTTATCCTGATTTTTTGGAAAAGGTAACTGGATTTCCCCCTCAAAAATGTTTATCAATCTCAACACCAGGTGCCCAGGATCATTCCTACAACACCCGTGAGAAGAAGGTGTTGCTACTTCATTTGATGCATGAGGCAGCTGAAGATTAGAGCAGTGAAGGGTCCTGCTATGGACCACCCAGCTGAGAATCAGAGTTGGACGTGAGACCTGGGCCCTTGGGTCTGGCTCATCTGCCCGAGGGAGATAGAGCCCCAGGATCCCCACTGCCTCACCTTGCCTCCCTCTTAGCCATTTTCAAGTTCCTACAAGTTCAATGCACAGATATGCCAGGGCAGTTCCATTCTGAAATACCGTAGCAGTTAGAAGGTGGGTAATGGCCGAGAGGAATGTTAGGCCCGAAATAAAATGGTCCCGATGCCAGAGCCAGCACAGCCACCTGCCATCGTGATTGCTGGCAGAGAGGATATGAAAGTCTTGCCAGTGAGGGCCTGTGACTGGCTTCTGAGCTCTCGATGTTTTCAGATTTGGCCTGTTTGCCTTACAGCCTGCAGCCCTGCGCTTGGTGTCTTCTGTGACCACTGGAATTCTGAATTCAGAAAGGTTATTAGCCACCTGGATAATTGCACCTTTATAACTTTTAAGACAACCACCTAGAGGCAGAGGATAACTGCAATAAATGGCTTGTAATTCTAGGTCTTAGATCTTTGCTTGAACATAAAACCAGCTTTCCGCTTCCTTAGATTCACAACCTGGAGAAATCAAAGCTAAATGTTACCAGAAGCCATTATCTGCTATTTAAAGCCTGTTCTGGAATGGAAACAGGCCTCCTTGGCAAGGCAGGTGGGGCAAGGGGATCCATTTTAAATTTTGCCCTGCTGCCGAAGGGATTTGTGTAATGGGGAGAATTTTTTACAGCGAGCTATTCTTCACCCAGGAAGGGGGTGGTGGTGGTGTGTGTGTGTGATTCACCACGAGGAGGGGGGGGCTGTGATCATATCTAAAAGGGCAGCTTGACTTTCTGCTTCAGGGAGAAGACTTTTGTTTCCTGTGGTGTTTTAAAGTTGCCCTTGTTGGTGTTGTTGCTATTTTATAAGTCTCTCTGAATATTGAAAGGCAGGAGGCCGGTTGGTCTGTGTTATATTGGCCTTGGGGCATCAGAATGACAGAGCAGCTTTATTTAGGGTTGCTAGGCGGATCATATGCACTCAATTATCCCATTTTGAGCGCTTAGGTCTTTTGTACCACACCTCTCCTGGCTCCTCCAGCAAGCCACCACCCACTGTCCCTGCCCTCAGTCAGCAGGACCCGGGTCGGCTGGCAGGGAGGCTCATGTTTGCATCCTGGGTCCCTCACGACCCTACCCGCTGTCTTTCCCTTGTGCACCTCCACCCTAACTAAACATATTCCAGGAAGTGATGGAAAAAGTTCATTGGTGCCAGAGGATGGGAACTTACAGGCTGTGGTGGGAAGAGCATGAGCTTTGATGGCTGGTAGACCTTCGTTCAGATTCCAATCCAAATTCTGATCTGCAAAAGTTATTTACTTAAGTTTTCTAAACCTCAGTTTCTCCATTTGCAAGTGGGTTGAGGTACATGGAAGATGATCTTGGCACCCATAAGAAGAGTGGGCATAAGGATCATTGCTTCATGTGTGGGCCGCTCTGAGGATGGGTTCTGGTAGCAGGTGTCCAGTACACGTGCTACTTTCCTAACACCCTCAGAGGCTCTCACTCAACAAACATTTATGTATGTATGTATGTATGTAGAGATTTTATTTATTTATTTATTTGAGAGAGAGTGAGCACAAGTGGGAGAGCAGAGGGAGAAGAAGAAGGCTCCACGCTGAGCAGGAAGCCAGATGTGGGGCTCGATCACAGGACCCTGAGATCATGACCGGAGCTGAAGGCAGACGCTTAACCCACTGAGCCACCCGGGTGCCCCTACCAAGGTTTCTTGAATGTCGTCAGGAACTGGGTCCAGTTCCCCAGAGGAGGATAAACCCCAAGCTGCTCATGTCCATACACAGAGAGCTCACAGAGAGTCAGCAATCAGCTTACATCTTCAAACTAAGAAGTTTTAGGCTTATTTCAGACCTCCTTCTCCAGCCATTGTCATGACAGGCTCGGGTGGCAGTGGACCAGGGAAATAGAGGTGGGACTTGGATGGGGCTCTCCTGAGGGGGCCAGAAGATCCATCAGGCCTCAGAAGGAACCAACAAAAATCACATTGGAGATTCGTGGGTGATAATTCACACACATGAAATATTTCAGCTGCAACATTAAGTAGAGAACCTATTTGGAACATTACCCTAGAAACTGTACTAATTTGAAATTGTAGTGAAATGCATCTTTTGGGTTGTAAGGATCTCTTAAATTCCTCCTATGGCTCTGTCTCAACCTCAAAGCAAATAATTCCTCTCATAATTTCGTTTTTTTTTAAATCTTGTACAGGGTTTTGTGAGATACTACTTGATTTTTCATTAACAGCCCTGGTTGGCACTATAAAAGGAAGTCAATGTGTTTGTTTAACATTCTTTGTAATTCCGGCCACTGGAGTACCTTCTAGCACACAGTCTCCCAAACACGGGATTTTGTGCATGTCAGGGTAGCAGATTCTGTTAAAAGGACCATTACTATAGTTTATTGTTTTTTGCAAATGCAGTTTACTCGAAGCACATTATGCCAGAACTATTTCTGTAATTCATGGTGATATTATTAAGGTGTGTGGAAAGTGCACTAATTCCTCTTCCTATGGGACAGAACAGCTAAGGCACAGAAATAATTCTGCCTTATTGACTCTTCTCATAAGGATCTAGGGGAAATCGTGCTTGAAGTGCACAATAATAATAATAATAATACATTCAGCCAGCTACACCAATTATCCTAAGAGTGATGTGGGTGCAAACTAAATTTCCACAATAATTATACAACTGCTGCTCACCTGGGAAAACGAGCAGCAGTGTGACCTGGCTGGTAAAGTAGCCACCACATCTCCCTGTGCACCTGGTTCCCGGATGACTCTCCCGCCGCCTCTGGTGTGGAGCTGGGAGAGACCCAGGTGAGGCTGGTCCAGAGTCCTCTTCATTGACTCCCGCTGTGGGTTGCTGCCACATGCTCGAACCCAGGATCCTTCCTGAGCAATGGGAGTCCCCTGTAAACCCACAGTGCCCTGCAAAGGCTGAAGACATAATTCTGGGAAAAACCTTGTGTTCCAGTGGGGAGGAGGGGCGTCATTGGGTCCAGAAACAGGGTGTGAAGCCTGGAGCCCTCATTACACCTATGTCTAGCATGGTCCCCTCTTCTTCCACTGTTTGCCTCTGTCCTGGGCACCCTCTACTACCCTGGCATTTCACATGACTTGTCTTAAATTGATTTTCCTGGTGAGTGGTGAAGAGGGGTGGGCATAGAAGATGATTGTCAAATCAAATGATGTGTCTTCTTCATGGAACAATGTGTGCTTGGCATTAAAAGCACGATGTGTGGCTGTGGAGTCGTCCAGAGCACAGCTTCATGTCGCCATGCAGGCAGCGATTGATCCGCAGAAGTAACCTCAGTGGCTGCTTTCAGGAATGAGATGCAGCTCTATTGAAAGAGGCCGAGGGAGTCCTGGACAGTGAGCCTGGACGCTGGGGCTCTCACCCGGGGCGCGATGCTGCCATTGGCATCTGCTGTGCAAGCAACAGATAACAAAGCCTCAGGTGGCTGCTGCCAGGTAGGACCTCTGGCTGCAGGCCACTTCTGCTCCCTCTTGCTTTGTTCTTTAAAAATTAAATATGTGAAATTAGTTTATGACAAGTTCTATTTTAAATAAGTTAAAATACCTTTGCTTCCAAAAGTGACATATACCCATTATAGGAAATGTGGAAAACACAGAGACCACAAATAGAAAACCATCTATAATACCACCATACAGAGATCACAGAATCGTGTCTGAGTGATTTTGACTGGTGGGAACGATCCAGTCTGAATCAGCATGTGACATTTAGCTGGGGTGTGGTTTGCTCTGAAGGCCTCAGCCCACTCTCAGAAGGAAGCCTGGGGGCCTGGTACCCAGCACAGCGCTGGCACACACAGGGTAGGAAAGAGTGTTGCTCAGTGAATGAATGAAGCATATGGAGTAGAATGCAAGGGATGAAGGCAGGACTTGCTGTAGGAAACATCCAGCATTTCTCGGGGCTGATCAGTTGGCCCTCCCCAGGTGCTAGGTTAGTTTCCACCTTCTACTGCCCGCCTTCCCCCAGTGCCCACCTAACACATGCACACAGCCAGTTCGCACTCATCACATTCTTACATGACGCTTTCTGGTCATGCATCAGTCCGTTCCCCACCGGTGCACACATCCTTAGGTCTGTTGAGATGGGGAAGCAAGGAGCAGCCCTTCTGTTGGCTTCTTGGCTGCAGGAAGCCATCTGGGAGGTCGATGGAAAAGTCACAAGAGGTGGGGTCTGCAGCCCGAGCACTGCCTCAGAGAGATACTCACTGGTTTGCTTTTCCAACAGGTTTCTTTCCTCAACAGATAATTATTCTCTGGAAGCTAATCGAGGGCTCCTCGGATGGAGCTCCTCTTCTATTCTCACCTCTGTGCCAGGGACGGTTTCTTGGCAATTGAAACCAAAGCGGTAGATTGGCAGTGGGACCATACTTGGCGAGGGGTAAAATAACCAGTGATTGCATATAATTGCAGAAAACAATTTTGAATTTTATTAATGAGGTGCTCCAAACAACATCTTTTAGCCCATTGTCCCACTTAATAGCCAATTCACTGCAGTTCAGCTGCTGAAATGTACATTTATCTTCTCCCTTTGAAGGCACCAGGCCCCTGTATTCTGTAATTGACACAAGTTGGTCATTTTCAGGGGTGGTTCTTCTCTGAAGCTATAAAATAAGCAGACTTTTTGGAGAGCTTTGTGGTTTAGCCTCATCCAGAGAGCCAGTTGGCTGCTTCTACTTAGAACTTCTTTCCTTAGAGGGGGCACAGGCATGGGAAGTCCTCGGGTTAGCAGTTTTGAGGAAAAGAGGCCCCGGGAGGCAAGGGGACATCTGATCTACATCTGTCATCTGTTTCCTCCTGCTCAGTGTCTAGCATGTCCTGGTGGAGTGGATTTTTAGGGTACCTAGGAAGGCTCCAGGTTAGAAGGTGAACTCAGAGAACATTTGGCACGCAGGTAAGAAATAATACCAGGTGCCCAGCTGCCACTGGCTTCAACTTGGGGATTAGATATGTGTAAGGATGGAGTTGAGGTCAGAGGGGAAATTCGGTTGGAAGCAGGTCATGGGGGGCTTGAACACCAGGCTAAAGATGGCACTCGATTCACTGGCTGTGAGGTTTCCTTAGAAGGGTTTTGATATCAGGTCATGTGATCATTCTCATGATGAGGTGGCTTTGTGACAGATGGAAGGAGATGAGAGGTGAGGTTGCCCCATCTGGCCCTTGGGCTGCTTTCAGGATATGCCGAGGAGCCATGGGTGGGAAGGAAACCCTTTCAGTACTATCTTGAAGGAGGATCCAGTATTCTGCTTGGGGCATTTTATTTTCTTCCTCAGCAGAGTTCAGCATGATCTCATTCCAGTTCTGAGGGCCCAGAGTCTGTTTTTTTTCTTTTTAAAAAATATTTATTTATTTATTTTAGAGTGAAAGAGAGCATGAGCAGGAGGGGCAGAGAGAGGGAAAGTCCTAAGCAGATCCTGTGCAGAGCATGGAGCCCGATGTGGGGCTCGATCCCACAACCCTGAGATTGTCACCTGAGCCGAAACTAGATGCTAAACCGATTGTGGCACCTGGGTGCCCCCAGAGTCTGTATTTTAGTGGTCAGGTCAGAAGTGCAGCGGGAGGATAAGAGGATTTCCATGGAGCTCGTCACCAAAGGACGAGCTCACTCACGGGATCAGAGCCTGGAAGGCTCCCTGGGGATCTCAAGTCATCCGTGGTTATCTTCATCCCCATGGAGGTCTCTCTGTGCGTTGGAGGGTGGGGGCTGCTGCTGGTCACGGCAGGAATCAGGCCATTCGTGAAGCGGGTTCTGGAGCATCTGAGCCTGTAGCTTTCTTCTTCCCCAGAGGGACCCCCAGATGAGGGAAATCCTTTTGGAAGACACGTTTGCCTTTGGACAGCTGTTCTTGGCCACTGGCGATGCTGGCTTCTCCTTGGGATGCCACAGAAGCCTCATTTGTTTTTTGAGACCACAGATACATCCAGGGGAACCATGGCAGTTTTAAAGCTCATCCCAAGATGATGTTTGTATGGGCTTTGTGTTTTCTTGCTGAGTTGTTTCCCAGCAATGGGCTGGAAGAGAAAGATGAGCCAAATGTTGCTAAACGCAGTATTCCCTGGTGTATAAAAAGGCCCAGCTTCCAGCCAAACTAGGGTCTGGCTGGGCTGGGCGTGGGATGGGAACCATCACCACAGATCCACAGATAGCTGTCTGAGCCCCTGTGTGGCCTGCGGCTCTCCCACTTAGTAATGCAATAGAACGTCTGTCCCTTCTGGAGGCAGGCAAAGGATGTACCATCCAAGTGGTCAGAGCCATCTGCAGACCCACCCCAACTGTCTAGCTTTCTGCCTGTGGACAGGACTAAAGACAGATCTGTGTTTGGAGGTCAGCTTTCTAGACCCAAGGCAACCGGAAGGGCATAATCACTGTGGGAACAGAATGTGGCATCTTCATGTCCCACAGAATCCCATTTTCTGTCTGAACTTGAGGCTTATCCCTGTGTGCCTGCCCTGGGGCACCTGCTCACAGACTTTCCCTTCTGGAAGAAGCTTTCAGGGATGCCCGGGTGGCTCAGCAGTTAACCACCTGCCTTCGGCTCAGGGAGTGATCCTGGAGTCCTGGGATCGAGTCCCACATTGGGCTTCCTGCATGGAGCCTGCTTCTCCCTCTGCCTGTGTCTCTGTCTCTCTCTCTGTGTCTCTCATGAATAAATAAATAAAAAAAAATTTTTTTTTAAAGAAGTCTTCAGATATGGTCATGTTTTGTCTCTTAGGCCAGATTGTAGATATGTGTCATTCCTTATTTTTTTCCTTATTAGCCTGAAAGAGTTTATGATTTTTTATAAAGAAAAAAATCTGTTTTCTTTTTCTTCTTTCTTTTTCCTCACTGTGCCTACAAACAATGAAAGAACTTTCTATCAAGATTCATTGAGCTCTCTCTTGGGAGCAGCTTTTTTCTTCTGCTTCTTAGAAAATACACTCTGACTTGTTGCAGGCACCAAACCATATCAAACATGTTTATTTTCCATCGGCCATGCACCCAGGGAGGTAAGCTCTTTAGGTTGTTCCTCCGGGGAGGATGTGGGACATGGGGGAGAGCTCGGGGCCCTGGGGATCACAAGACATGGTGCTCCCCACAGCATAGCGATTTGGAGGCAGGAATAAGGGAACACCCCTTAGCTGTGCCCCAGGATCACACTCTTCCCTGTCTGTTGCAGGCCCTCCTGGATGAGGGTGTCTGTCTGGGCTGCTCTGTCTGTGTGGGTGCTGGGGCTCCAGTTCCGGCTCAGTGATATGGTGTGGGGAACCTTCCATCAGAGAAGCACTTTCTCCATATCCCATTTGGGTGAGAAGCATATTGTTCATCTCCACTTGGAGACTTGGAGGCCCAGAGGTACTAAGTGGGTTGCTCTTGATAAAGCAGAAGGTGGTAGGGCTGGGACTGGAAATCTGGTCCTTGCAGTCCACTCTGCCCACCTGCTACCGTGACAGGTTCTTCTGGTTCTTCTCTTGGGATGGATGCAAACCCTTGAGGTTTCCTGTTATCTTCTGCTCCATTCGTGACCATGCTGTTGCCCTCTCCCATTGGCGAATAGGGTTTGATGTCCACAGTGAGTCTGGAGTGAAAAGCAAACTGCAGGTTTTTTGTCTCCTCCCTCCTTGGGGATACAGTATCGCCCCAGCTCCTGCTGGCACATGGGGTTTGCTTTTCTCCTTTCATGCTGTGGAAGAGCTCCAGCCCAGTGGGCTGCATTCAGCTTCCCCACTGGTGTGAATGCAGACTTTGCCCCTGGTTTTGGAGCGAAAGTCTCTATGCTTGATATGCTTCAAGTGAGGTCACCACGAGAGATGTCACTGCAGCGGCACAGAGCTGCCTGGGCTTGCATGTCCCACTTCACCCCTGTTGCTGCTGGTCGTGGGTCGCTCTGCAGTAGAGTACCAGCCACTTAATGAGTACTTAATACCCATGAATTGAATACAATTACTCTACAGCTGGCATATCCATGCCTATAATTACAAAAGGATTCCAATCATCATTTATGGGTGTTCTCCCTGGAGCTAACACTGAGGAGGAAGTTGACCCAGTTAGGCGAAAGCTCAAGTTAATAAACAACATGAATGCATTTGTAGGTCTATTGACCGATATCCTTTAAATCAGTGGGGTTTTCCAAGGTGGGGGGGACCCCTGATGTAGCCAGAGCATTATTTTTTTCAATTAACCTAGTTCAATTTTGATTTCCTTTTGGTTCAAAACAATTTAGGTCAATCTCCAATTTTTAAGAATGAATCTCTGGAGGGAGAGGAAATTAACTGGGCCCTAAGGGGGCTCAGTTACCACAATTAACCCCGAAAGACAGACTCTCAGGCTGGTGGGGAGCCAGGAGAGGGGCCATATGAACACTTAGGGCCGTCTTCTCACGCAGAGACCCTGGTGGGAGCGTCCTCTTTTCTTGCTGCCTGGTTAAATAAACATTGCCTGCTACAGTGCCTTCTGAGGGCTTTCCCATTACTCAAGCTCTTCCTGTCTTTTTTTTTTTTTTTTTTTAAGTTTCAGGGGTAGAGTTCAGTGGTTCATCAGTTGCATAGAACACCCAGTGCTTATTCCATCAAGTGCCTGCCTTAGTGCCTATCACCCAGTTACCCTGTGCTCTCCCCCCTCTCCTCCAGCGACCCTTGGTTTGTTTCCTAAGAGTTAAGAGTCTCTTAGGGTTTGTCTCCCTCTCTAATTTCATCTTATTTTATTTTTCCTTCCCTTCCCCTATGTTTATCTATTTTGTTTCTTAAATCATATGATTTCACTTAGCATAATACTCTCTAGTTCCATCTAGTTCATTGCAAATGGCAAGATTTCATTCTTTTTTGATGGCTGAATAATATTCCATGGTGTGTGTGTGTGTATGACACATCTTTCAGATGTTGATGGACATCTGAGCTCTTTCCATAGTTTGGCTATTGTGGACATTGCTACTATAAACATTGGGGTGCATATGCCCCTTCGGATCACTATGTTTATATCTTTGGATAAATACCTAGTAGTGCAATTGCTCTATTTTTAACTTCTTGAGGACCTTCCATAGTGTTTTCCAGAGTGGCTGTACCAGTTTGCATTCCCACCAACTGTGTATGAGGGTTCTCCTTTCTCTGCATCCCCACCAACATCTGTCATTTGCTGACTTGTTCATGGTAGCCATTCTGACTGGTGTGAGGTGGTATCTCATTGTGGTTTTGCTTTGTATTTCCCTGATGCTGAGTGATGCTGAAGCTCTTCATGTCTTTTAAAGGAGAATGTTCTCTCTTCTCCTGGGAAGTGGGCTTGGCAGCCGTTAGTCCCAGGGATCACTGGCGGGGCTCAGGGATGCAAGAGACAACCCTAGGTACTCTTCAAGCTGGGGACCTCCAGCAGGGTCTTGGGAGAAGGGAGTGGGGCCAAGGCTGTCATTCACTGCACCCTGGGCCAATAAATCAGGAGCAAAGTCCTTGTAGCCTTTCCCCATCATTAAAAAGCATCTACTCTGTGTGGATGCTCATGTGGCCATATGCTGGACCATTTCTCCTTATTGAGATAGTGAAGGATGTGGTGACTCTGCTTCGAGCTCTGCTTGACCACAGGATTTCCTGGTTGAGGGGGCAACCTGGTGCTACTCTCAGGTAACTGTGTTACCATGATTATACCTGGAATGCAAAATTTTCCAAAATTGGAAGTCTGAAATGCAGTTTACTCCTTCCCATGGAGTGAGACTCCCTCAGATCTTTTGTGTACTTCCCCTTGATGCTTTTGTATTTTTTTAAAGGGACCAGAAGCTGAAATTTCATTGGCAGGGAGATCAGTTCAGAGGAAGGAAGGACATGTGGATGGTACCTGACACTTGAGTTCATAAATGGGAGGCCCCTCTGAGATGATTATTCTGTAACTGGGAGTCAAACTGTCTGAGTGTGTACTTCCCAAGTCTACAATACGTAGGTAATCCTCCTATTCTCGTATGTGAGTATCCAGGCCACAGGTGTCCAAGAAATGCCCACACCCTGACAGCTCTTCTCTTTGTAGTTGATGTGTAGTCTCCAGAAAATCTGGGCATTCTTTTTTCTTTCTGGACCCCGTATATCTTCTGTTTACAACCCCCCACAGGGTTCCAGAACTTGGGCCTAAGTTAGCAGCCGGACTTTGTGTTTAGGAGGACAATTGTTATCTCATGGTCTTGGCTTGCGGGCTTGCAGGGCTGGCTTACCGTGTCCATGCCTTACCTGGCAGCTAATACCCTGTGTTAAGGGGAGAGAGTGCCCATCCACAGTCCACTCTTTACCCCTCTCTGTAAGTAAAGGAGCTTAAAGAGCATAAAACAAAAGTGGTCACAAAGCCTTTGTGTCCACACCAATGTGCATCTTCCATTTATTTTGAGCCAACTATAATTTTTTTTCTCCCTGTCCGAACCCCTGAAAACAAGCTGTATTTGAACAGAGTTGACTGGCAACTAAAAAGAAATTTTAAAGGGCAAACCTTTCCTCCAACCCACGAGCTTATGTTGCTCTGGTGGCAGCAAGTGTGACTCCGTTTCCTGAGTTGAGAAATGCTGCTCTGCTTCTTGTCAGATGTCATTTTGAGTCTCTCTTCTCCAGCATCTGAGGCCACATGGAAGAGAAATCTTTGATATCACTGTGGATGGGTTTACTATAATATTCTGACAGGAGGGGTGCCTGGGTGGCACACTTGGCTGGGCCTCTGACTTGATTTTGGCTCAGGTTGTGATCTCAGGGTTGTGAGATCAAGCCCCACGTCAGATGTTGCACTCAGCATAGAGTTGGCTTGAGATTCTCCTCTTCCTCTACCCCTCTTGCTCATGCTCTCTCTCTTTCTTTCTCAAAAATAAATCTTTAAAAAATATTCTGACATGAAAATTAATAACGAAAGCTAACATTTTTTACTTTGTGCACTTCCAGTTTGAATCTCACTTCATCACTCTCTTGGTGTGTCTTACCCTGATTTTTTCCCCCATTGTGCCATCTTTTATTCATCTCTGAAATTGACATCTAGCTGTAGTTGTGTCTTCCTAGAATTTTCCAGGCCCCCTTGGAGTCTGTAATTTGCTTCTGTCCCTTCTTTTATTCTCAGTTTCAACTCAATTTAAACCATTTAATGTTTTCTAAGTGCCAGTCACGACCTGCACCAGGCCAGAACTCAGACGAATGACAGAGGTGAACAAGATGTCGTCTGGTCCCTAGGAAGCCTGTGGTTTATTGGCAGTGTGGGAGAGGTAGGTGGTACATGAGTAACTTAACTTGTAGGGTTTGGTAGGTGCTGATGGAGAAAGGCTGACCCCCAAAATGGGGGCTTGGAAGAGGGGAACATCAGATATGTCTGATGGTCTGATGAGGAAAGGACGAGGTGACTGTGGAACATGCTGACAGCTAGTGGGTCACCTCCTGTCTTCTGATCAGCTTTCTCTTTACCCATTTCCTTCACTTTCTCTTCTTTCTCCCAGGCAAAAACTCTTCCCCTGCTGCTTAGCCTCTGCATGGTGGTGAGAGGTGTTCCCAGATTTGGTTTATGTGCCAGCCCGATGGCAACACCAGGGGAGGGAGCAGCAGCTGAGTGCACCTGGCACTTAAACGACCCGGGTTTGAACGGCATGGATCCACTTATACATGTTTGTGCTTTATTTTAATAAATACAATACAGTACTATAAATGTATTTTCTCTTCCGTATTGTTTTTAAAAATATTTTCTTTATATTACTTTATGGTAAGGATAGAGCATATAATACATGTAACATACAAAATATGTGTTAATCCGTTGTTTATGTGATCAGTAAGGCTTCCAGTCAACAGTAGGCTATTAATAGCATAGTTTTGGGGAACTCAAAATTTTTGACCATGAGGAGGAAGGGATGTCAGTACCCCAACCCCTGCCTTGTTCTATGGTCAACTGTACTTGCAGGGTCTGGCTCCTGGATGACCAGCCAGGTGCCCCAGTGTGACATGGTCTGAGGAACCTCCCTTCACTGAGATGTTGTGAGAATGTCGGGAAGAATTCCTGTGGAGTAGATTCAGTTCCTGAGTTGCAGAGCTCCCTGGCTACTGAACATGCCTCTCCGACATAGGGGAGCTGATGTGTTCAGGCACAAAGTGGATCTCTCTCTTCAGGGTGTGCAGAGACAGAACTTCTCTCCCTTCCATTTCTTGAGCACATGGAGGCTTTTCCTTCTCTGAGGATTCATCTCACTTGTTAGCTCACTCGTTTGTCTATCCATCCATCCATCTATCCAACCAATTGACACATACTCATTCAATATCTCCTCTCTGCCAGGTGTTACATTGGGCTTGGTCTGCAAAAGGGAACTGGACCTGGTTTCTACTCCTGAGGGTCTTATACCATTTAAGGTTGGGTTTTGGACCTGGGGAGTTGGGATAGTAGAAACCAGGGCTCTGTGTATCATCTCTGTGCTTTTGTATTTCTTTAGAGACTTACATGATAGTGTTTTTTTATTTTTTGACTAATAATGTTGACTCCTTAGATTAGTTGAAAATGTGCCCTTTAGGTTCTTTAGGTGGAATGCCATGGCTTTGGCATGACCTAATCTTCCTTTCAAGATTTCATTTTTTTTAAAAAAGATTATTTATTTATTTATTCACGAAAGACACAGAGGAGAGAGAGAGGCAGAGACACACGCAGGGGAGAAGCAGGCTCCATGCAGGGAGCCTGATGTGGGACTTGATCCTGGGACTCTAGGGTCATGCTCTGGGCCAAAGGCAGGCACCAAACCACTAAGCCACCCAGGGATTCCCTCAAGATTTCATATTAAAGGAGTCAGACTCCAGCATCATATTTGTAGTGCTAATTACTTCTTTCAAAGAAATCCTTTCTTCTTGCATTCCTTTTTTTATAAGATTTTATTTATTTATTTATTTGAGAGAGAAGAGAGAGAGAATGTGAGCGAGCATGAGCAGTGGGAGGAGCAGAGGGAGAGGGAGAAGCAGACTCCCTGCTAGGCAGGGGGCCGGAAAGCGGTCTTGATCCCAAGACTACAAGATCATGACCTATGCTGAAGGCAGATGCTTCACCTGCGGAACACCCCAGGCACCCCTGGACTTCCATTTTTGTTGGTTTGACTTGTTTAAATAAATTCCAAACCGCTTGACATTGTATCGGTATTTTATGAAGATAAAGCACCATTTCTTTTAATGGAGCTCTTTGCCAGAGCACGTGTGTCTGTGCCAAAGACGAGCAGGAGAGAGATGTTGCGCTCATGCTCACATGCAGGGCAAACGCAGGAAGATGGCAGCCCCTCCACCCACCCTGCCCCCACTCTGTCCTCAAGAGCTCCGGAAGAACAAAAGGCAATTCACATTGCAGAATATTACTTCTGTCACCGTATCACCAAACTATTAAAAATAAAACTGTCCCTCAAGGCAAAACATTTCATTTATTTTCCTTTGAATGAGTAGCTTGTTTATTAAGATGAACCAAGTGGCTAAGTCTAGACTGTATGCAATCAAGAAAAATTGATTTATGGTAGCCTTTTCGGAAAGGGTGCGTTGTGTTCTCGGGAATTATCTTCGGATTTTAAATGAAGAAGAGCTCATTTCATCAGATGGGGAGCTGCTCCCCTGGAAATAAACCTAAACTGGCTCTGCAGCGTTCAGAGTAGGAGTCGACCTACAGTTCTTTTGCAGATTGGTCCTTTCGGGTGAAGTCAGGAGATTCAAAGATTTGACTGGGTTTAGTGATCTTCAGGGAAGATGTATCTGCCTCCACTTTGACTATAGTTTTGTTTTGTTTTTTTTAACTGTTTCATATGAAAGTGTTTTACTCCTACCTTTTTTTTTTTTTCATGTCTGAGACCATTCTAGTAGCGCCTCCATCATGATTCTGGGAGAGCTGGGGCTTTGTGGTTTCCTGACCCGACTTACAGGCATTCCTACCCCAGGGGGACAATGTTGGTCTCAGCAGGGAGGGGTCCTTATTGCTATCTGCTTGTCTGGGGACAGTGACTTGATGGCTAGCCCTCCTCTGAGGGTCCATTTGCTCTACAAGATAGAACTTGAGAGGAGAAAGAGACATAAATGGTACCAACAACAACAACAAATAAACAACAACAACAAAAACCTGTACCCAACTTAGCAGTGAAATGGAGGAAGCTTCCTACTAAGGAGAGATGGTTTTTGTTCTGGAAAATTTTCCCTCTGAAATTGGGACAATGGATGATTCTTCTGGGTTTTTTTGGGTTGTAATTCTTTTATTTTAATAGAGCAACCCACATTTTATTTCCAATATGTAATCTCATGACTTCCCCTAGCTCCCCCAAGAATACCAAGTGGTTGCCTGCTAAAGATTGTAAACCTCATTTTCCAGATGACACTGAAGGTCCGAGTGGCTTCCTGACTTGCGTGACTATGAGAATGCAACGGTAATCACCGCCAGGGAGTGGTCATCACCACCCTGCCAGTTAGGTTTTTTATATCACCCCAGTTTTCCAAGTGAGGACCAGAGAGACTCCAGGAGAACAAATGAGTGCTCGAGATTCACTGACGATTGAACTGGAACTTAGCCTGGGATTTTTTTCAGAGTCCCAACTTGGTGATACTGTATCTGGCTATTTTGATTGGTGACTCTTGCACCAAGCCTTTGAACAGAGCCCACCCTCACCCAGTTCAGGAGATGTATGTCCCGTGCACTGTGCAAGGCCATGGCTGGGACCCCCCAGAATGCTGAGGCTGAGTCTCAGGGATCTGGCTTTGTGTCAGTGTGTTCATGTCACCTGAGCAGAGACATCAGACCCTGGAAGGAAAACCATGCCTGGGGCTATTCGGTGGGGTGCATTACAGCTACTCCAGCTAATAGGGTTCCATCCTTTTGGTTCGTTTGGCGTAAAGTGAACAGGCATAGGATCAGCAGCTGCCAGCAGCTGCACAGAGTGAGGAGCTCAGGTGCAAACAGAGGGAGCTCCATGGTTCCCTCCCTCCTTTCTGCTTCCCTTTCTGCTCATCTGAGAAGGAAGGAGAGCAGGGGGGTGAGGGAAAAAGCGTAGGCAGGTGCTGGCTTTTCACTCAATCAGCTGCGGGGTCTGAATATTAACTCTCCATAGGAGGACGAGAATCCGGTTTCCCTTCCAACCTCGATGCCAGCCCCGGTGTGGCAGTGGTGGGGCCCCAGGAGCTCTGTGGCCTGCTGTATGGGGTGCGGGGAGCCAGGCTGCTCAAACATGGACAGTTTCGCTATGTATTTCACACATGCTTTCTTGCTAAGAATTTTAGGTAACAAATGTGCAGTGCGCCTTGCTGGAGGGGGGCTCTCTATTTTCAAATCTATGAATTAGTAGGATGAACCTTTTTAAAAAGGGAGCTTGGGGCAGAAATGAGCCACTAAAAAGTTACTGGCTCTTAACTCCTGCATTTTGTATGTGTTGGCTAGGCCCTCACAGCCACACCTGAAACCTTTTGCCCCAGCTTGTGTGGGCGTTTGTGGGGGTCCCTCCGAGACTGGGTGCTCCAGGAGCAGCTTTGTGCATGCACACTGTTTTTGGGGAGGTGATCTTTCTCCAGAGTCACGAGCAGCTTGTTCTGACTTTTGATTTCTACTCTGTGTCTGTCCAAGAGGTGAAAGCACTTGCTATAGGAGGCAGCAAACACCTACTTGTTTTTTTGTTTTTTGTATATTTTTTTATTGGAGTTCTATTTGCCAACATATAGTATAGCACCCAGTGTTCATCCCATCAAGTGCCCCACTCAGTGCCCGGCACCCTACTTGTATTAGAGACCAATGCAGTGGGGCCCTGGGAGGCTCAGGTGGCTAAGTGTCTGCCTTCTGATCCGGTCATGATCCCTGAGTCCAGAGATCGAGGCCTGCATCGGATTCTGCACTCAGCTGGAGTCTGCTTCTCCCTCTCATCTGCCTCCTGCTCGTTCTCTCTCTCTCTCTCTCTCTGTCAAATGAGTAAATAAAATGAAAGAAAGAAAGAAAGAAAGAAAGAAAGAAAGAAAGAAGCTAGTGCATTAACTGTCTTCCCAGTTTCCAGTCTGATCTTTGCTTTTCTTGTCAGTTCCCCCCTGTCCCACAGAGTTGGGGTCGCAGGGGACAGTGGTGACTGCTTCCCTCCCCCAGGCTCCTGGGACTGCCCATCTGGGTCTCAGTAGGCTTTTGGGGTGAGAGGCAGATTCCACCCTACCTCACTCCTCTGAACAGCTCTGAACAGCCCACGCTCTGGTGAGCTCCTTCATTCGCCTTTGTAGGAGGCATGATGGCAGGTCAGCAGGACACCGGGCCTTCAGGAGGAACCCTGCCAGGTCCTTCCTGTGGGGCTTCTGGCATTTCTGTCAGCAGCACATGTTCTGGTTTATATCGACAGCCAGTAGGTCATGTGGGAGGTGGGGAACAGGGCAGTGCCTTCCTTTTTGAGAATTTTTTGTCTTCCCCTAGACAGTTTTTTTTTTTTTAAGATTTATTTTTATTTTTTCATGAGAGACACACAGAGAGAGGCAGAGATATAAGCAGAGGGAGAAGCAGGCTCCCTGCGGGGAGCCCAACGCAGGACTTGATCCCAGGATCCCCAGATTACAACCTGAGCCAAAGGCAGATGCTCAACCACTGAGCCACCCAGGTACCCCTTCCCCTAGACAGTTTAGACAAACAGTTAATAATAACCCCCAATAGCGAGTCACACTGATCAGTTTCTTAATATATGTTCATGTTCATTCCCGTAGTAACCCTGTGGGTTGTGGGGTAAGGCCTACCACCATCGGCTCCATTTTTTTTAAAGATTTTATTTATTCATGAGAGAGAGAGAGAGAGAGAGAGAGAGAGGCAGAGACACAGGCAGAGGGAGAAGCAGGCTCCATGCAGGGATCCTGATGTGGGACTTGATCCTGGGACTCCCGGATCATGCCCTGAGCCGAAGGCAGGCACTAAACTGCTGAGCCACCCAGGGATCCCATCGGCTCCATTTTTTACAGATATAGGAACGAGCCTCAGGGAAGGTAGGTGGCCAGAGAATGGGATTGCGAGGCCTATTGACTTTACATCCTCTGCTCCTCCCATTTCTCCTCTAGCTTTGGGTTTGGGCAGCCTTGTCCCCCAGCATGGCAGGTCATCCCACTGTTTTGGAGTAGGGAAGCGGGTGTAATATTTCTGAGCGATGGGCCATCTGTGATGGCAGGAGAAGGCTGAGGAGGGTTCCCAGCGGAGCAGCAGGACAAGCTGGATAGTGTCCCTCACTAGTCAGGCATCAGAGGGAATAAGATATGTGACAGCGTGGTATTCCAGTGAAGTATGTCTTTTGTGGGGGTGGTGGTCGCTGCGGGTGAGGTCGAGATGCGTTCTTTGAGGATAAAATACTGTCTCTTGCAAAAAGGGGTTGAGATGGTGCAGCTGGTTTTCTTTAACCAACAGCAATACCAGCATTGTTTCAGAAAGCCACAGTATTTCCGAACACAATGGAAATTCCAGGAGTATAGGGTGTGGGTTTTGGGGCCCGGAGTGGGTGTGGATAAACTTGGGGAGGAAAGACCACAGCCTGAGCCATTTTGTCCTTCCTCGGTAATGAATTTCACATGGCTTCACTGTCCTCAGCTTTGTCTGCAGGATGCCCAAATTGAAGCCTGGGAAAGAGGGGGATCAGGAAGGAGCAGGCCCCAGGGATTCGTGGTGGCCGAAAAAACCAAACATTAGCCCAGGACAGCCCCATTTGGTGTGACTCAAATGTTCACCTTCCCATCAGCTGGTGTCCATGGAGGCACATGGTGTCAGTTAAGCTCCAATGGGTGACATTTGTATAAATAAGTTTGTTAATGGGAAATTAATTTTTCCCTCCCCAGTATTAAAAAACATGCAGTTAATACCCAAATATTTTCAAAATAGCAGCGACAGTAACAGCAAACAGGGGAGCTAATGTCACCCACGAGACTGGAGCCAAATCAAAGAAAGAGAAGGAAAAAATGGACAAAAGCAAGAATCACGTCTTTGGAAAGGGTTTCGCATCCCTGCAAGCATTCGAGGCATATCTGTAACAAGCCTCCATGGCTTAGAGGTGGCCTGACCTCTCCGAAGAAGTCTGAAGGCAAGGAAAACAACTTTTTCTTCTGCTGCTTCTGATCTTATTACTCCTGCTCTACACTTGAGATTTGCATCCAGCATTTCCCTTGACAAACTCTGGCAACCTGACCAAAGAGCATAGAAGTTGTGAATTCAATTCTGAGTTTGGAAGTAAAATCTTAAAAATGTCTTCCCTTTCCCTTTCCCTTCCCTTTCCCCTTCCCTTTCCCCTTCTCCTTCTCTTTCCCCTTCCCCTTCCCCTTCCCTTTCCCCTCCCCCTCCCCTTCCCTTTCCCCTTTCCTTTCCTTCTTTCCCTTTTGAGACAGTGGCAAGTGCTTATAGCTGTTCTACAAGCTAATTGGAATCGATGATCTATTGATATGGTCAGACATACATTCATGAGGAGCTTTGGTGCATGGCAGCCATGGCCATACTTTGTGGGAGCACAGGGAAGGTGAACAGAATCCTTCTGTTCCAGTTGTGAAGAGCACAATTCTGGGTAATATTCTTTTTTCCCCATCTGTGTAGGAAGAAGTATGTTGTAAGTTGAATATTACACGCCAGTGTAATGAGAGAAAGAATCTCTTAATACATGTTCTGCAGTGAACACCGCTAGCTAATAGCGTGTACTCCAGAGGGATAAAATGATTAATTGTAGAAAATGAAACTGAAAGGAGAGAAGAAAATGTAGGCGAATTTTTATTTGATCTTGGAGTGGGGAAGCCTTATCCAAATGACAAGGGAAGAAAAATCCATGGATGGACAAGACTAGTGGACTGAGTCACAGATTGCACAGACACACATATTCACAGCAGCACAGCAGCAGAACCTTGAAACAGCATGGATGTCTACTGAGAGGAGAAGGGATAGATGTAGAATTGTCCCATGGTGGAATTTCAAAAATAACAACCAAGATCAATACCTGCAATGACACACAATGACATGTATAAATCTTAATATACTATTAAGTACAAAAAAGGATTGCTTACACTACAGTGGCATTAAAAAAAATCTTACTTCTTTTTAAATAGAGGTATAATTGACGTAATATTACACTAGCTTTGGGTATACTATAGAATGATAGCATGTTTGCCCCAAATTTTAATGTGAAAAGTTTCAAACATGAAGTCAAATTAGAAGGATTTTACATCGAACACCTGAATGCCCAGCATTTGGTTTATACCATTAACATTTTGCTTTTTTGCTTGACTGCATATCCACCCATCCTTTCCCTTGATCCAAGGGTTCTCAGCTAGGGGTCAGCTTGTCCCCAAGGGGACCTTTGGGCAATGTCTGTGGGCATTTTTGGTGGTCACAACTGGGGGAGTGGGCTAATGGCATTCCTGGGCAGAGGCTAGATGTGGCTCAGCACCCTACATCGCACAGGACAGGCCCGCAGCAAAGAAGTATCCAGCCCTACACGTCAGTAGTGCTGAGATGGAGGAACCCTACATTCGTTAATATGTCTTTTTTGATGCCTGTCATAGAAGGTTGGAGATGCCCTACAGAACATTATCATTGCCTCAGAAAGTCCCCTGGTGGTCCCTCCCAGACTGCCCACCCCCGAGGCAACACTGTTGTGATGTTTTGTTTTGTTTTTTCCCCCAGCAGAGATTACTTTTTTGTCTGTTCTAGAACTGCGTATAAGCAGAATCATAAACTCTGTACTTTCCTGTGTGAGAGTTCTTTCAGGTATGGGGCACAGGAGTGTTGTGTGTGTTCTGTGGGCCCCTGGGAGCATCTCAAACACCTTCTGGGAGGGGTCTGGATGTCCCGTTAATTTCATAATAACACTGGGACTTTTTCCCCTTTACATCGTGACCTTTACATTGGTGGTGCAAAGGCAGGGCAGGTAACTCAAGGCAGTGGTGCCAAACTGCACAGTTACCTGTAGCTCACCCCACACCTATAGCAAAAGAAGCTAGCATTATTCACAAATGTCCCTGGTGAGGCTGTGAAAGTGATTAATTTTATAAAATCCTGTTCCTTGAGTATGTGTCCTTTGAATCCATGTGATGAGGTGCATGTGAGGCTCCACTGCTCCATACCCAGGGCCATGGCTGTCGCCAGCAACAGCCACAGGACTGAGCTGTGACCTGAACTAGCCAAACAACACATGCCAGGCAAACTGCGCATATTTGGTGTATGGCACATAGAGTGAACCTGTCACTTGAAACAACTGACAATATTTGTTGCTACTGATAAGACTTGAACTTCCAAATGAAAATTAGTGTTTTGGAGACTTGTGTCCCCGTGAGCTTGAGAGCTGTTCAGTACCTAAAGTCTTTCCTCATCGGGAAAATTGGGGGTGACTTCAACACACGTGATTTTTAAAATGCTGTGTGATTGCACGCGTCATCATTTGGAAATTCTGCCACAGTCCGTGAATCACTGTTTTCCAGATGGCCCATATATACTGTTGCATCATACACAGTAAAAGTTCCATTCTGAGTGTAAATAGACCGATGACTTTTCATGTCACAGAGAATGAAAAGTTGATTGATACGGTTTCAGGTTCCACACTGCAGCTCCCCTTGAAGAAACAGCCACTTGTGAGGTTGTGATTTGTACCAAAGATGAATGGCCGTAATTATCTGAAAAGGCTATTAAAATACTCCTCCATTTTCCAACTACATTTCTTTGTGAGGCTGAATTTTCTTTATATGCTATCGCCACAAAACCTGATCATGACAGAATGAATGCAGATATGAGATCTGACCTATATTCTGTTAAGCCAAACATTGAAGAGATTTGCAAAAATGTAAAAAAAAAAAAAGCCCTTCCTCCTCCTCCTCCCCCTCCTCCTCCCCTTCTTCTTCTTCTTCTTCTTCTTCTTCTTCTTCTTCTTCTTCTTCTTCTTCTTCTTCTTCACTTTGGAAAACAATCATTTTCTCAAAAATGTTAAATTAACGCTTCATGCAAAATAAACACCAAATGCTGTTTCCACTCTTAGCCTTTTTTCATAAAAGCAAAAGTCCTCTTTGGATTTAGCTAGAGGTAAGGTGTTGTAAAGCTTCATTAAAGCAGTAGACATTTTATAAAACAAGGAAAGGGTACCTTCTATTGGCTTTCCAACAATAAACCACTTCCCACAATCAGGACCTGTGGCAGCAACATGGCCATGGGCTGAATTTTCCTGTCTAGTCTCTGAGTAGCTGAGTCTTCCAGATTTCTACAAAGAGCAGTCTGTGGCCTCCAGGATGGCTGATGGGGAGAGCGTGCTTTTGCTGCTTCCTTTGGCTGCATGGGACAAGAGGAGTGAGTCTTTGCTCCTGCCATTTAGAAATTCCTATTGGGAGTCTGCTGCTTTTCTGTTGGGCTTCCTGCACCCATCTCAATCCTGGCTTTGCCTGCTATGGATTCTCCCCTTCCTTCCAGGTCCAGTGTTGGTGGCTTGAGGCCAGTGAGAGGCTCATGTGGCTGTGATTAGAGGTACTCTGCCTCCAGTCCGTAGAGAAGAGGATGTAGGCCTAAGTTTATCCACCATTAGCGAAGTACAACTATCTTTTATTATTATTATTATTATTATTTTAGGACTTGGGATAAAAAGGCCCATAAAAACAAGAGCATAAAACTGCATTTACTGAACAAACATTATGCTGATTTATTTGTGAGTGAAATTTGAACCATATGGTCTAGTTTCCCTTAAAATGCACAAGGGGTTCAGGATTAAGGGAACAGGCACTTGGCAAATTTGTTTTGTGTTTCACTGAACGCATTATGCTAAAAAAGTAAAAAAGGGTGCTCGGTGGTCTCACAGTCACTTGAGTGCTTCCTGTGTGCGGGACATCACGCTTGGTGGTCCCCATCCCTGGCCCCCCGCTAATGCTCACCACAGGCCAGCAGGGGCATACTGGACCCCAGGGCAGCAGCAGCACCCATTGCAGGGCCTTATTGCCTGCAGGGATTTTTGGCAAAAGAGAAGATCTGGAATCCAGGCTTTGTACAACAGTGACAGCTTTTTCAGTTTAAATCCCTGACAGTGAAAGAAATGAAACTGAAAACGGGCCATGAACTCTGGGCCTGCAGGTGAGCCGGTCTTCTCGGGTTGCAGAGCCAAGTGCGCAGTGCCTTTAACAAGCTCCTTGCAGATGGAAGGAAAGCAGAATCTTCCTGACCTTTGGGGGGCCACTCTTCTCCCTTGGCCACAATGCCCGGCAATCTTGTGTCTTCCTGTATTCTTGGGGGAGGGGGTGTGTGATTTCTGAGTTCTGGAAGAAGTGATGGTGAAGATGGAATTTTCATTCATGGCCTCACAGATGTCCAGGTGGGGCCCTTGGCTTGTCACATGGCATTTTTTTTTTCACATTCTTGAGATGTAGGCAGTTGGTTCTGAATGAACTGAAGGGGATGGCAGACTGTGAACTCAGTCAACCTCTAGAGAGGGCCAGTCCTACATCACTTTTTAAAGATTTTATTTATTTATTTGAGAGAAGAGAGGAGAGAGAGAGAGAGAGAGAGAGAGAGAGAGAGTTCAATCAGGGGGAGGAGCAGAGGCAGAGGGAGAAGCAGACCCTCCGCTGACAGGGAGCTCGATACAGAGCTGGATCCCAGGACCCTGAGAGATCATGACCTGAGCTGAAGGCAGACGTTCCACCAACCGAGCCACCCAGGCACCCCTCCTATGTCACTTTTAAACATACTCTAGGGAAACTGCCTTTTTAAAAGTACCAGGTGACATTAATATCAAGATGTAGTTGGGATGCCTGGGTGACTCAGCGGTTAAGCAGGTCTGCCTTCAGCTCAGGGCATGATCCTGGAATCCCAGGATCGAGTCCCACATTGGGCTCCCTGTGGGGAGCCTGCTTCTCCCTCTGCCTATACTCTGCCTCTCTCTCTCTCTGTGTCTCTCATGAATAAATACATAAAATCTTTTAAAACCATAAAAAAAGATGTAGTTGCTGAGAGGCGTGCATCTCTGGCTGAGCTGAGCGTGGATGGGTCAGAAAGGAAGGAAGGATGTCTTTGTGATGGAATAAGTCACTCTGTACTTACCTGTGTAGTAGAGAGAAAACACCCAGCCCGTTTATTCCCAGGTAGAGAGAAAACACCCAGCCCGTTTATTCCAAAGCCAGAGGATTTCAGGTCTCCTGAAAACTCTGTAAAGTTGCTAAAACAACAGCCTCACAAACCCTTCCATATGACAGAGGCATATAGCAACAGGGTAGGCCAACATGAGAGGGAAGTCTCAATGTGTCTTTGCAGCAAGGCTTGAGGCGTGGCCTCTGTGCTCTCCTCTGACCTGGCCTTTCTTCTTCCTATCCCTGCCACAGGGCCCTCTGGTGATGGTTGTGTGCCTCTCAGATCCCTTGTGTGCAAAGCCTTCTCACCTTGCTCCCTGGTTTGCTCTGGGGCGTGGAACTGAAAATCAATAATTGCAAGAGTGGGAAGAAGAGTTAATGTTAGACCCATTGCTTCCTGAGCCACTAAATGTAGCAGACTGCTTTATTTGGAAACAGTGATACAAAATTCTTACACCTGGGGCATGTGGATGGCTCAGTTGGTTAAGCATCTGACTCTTGATTTTGGCTCAGGTCATGATCTAAGGGTCGTGGGATCGAGGTTGCATGCTCAGCACAGAGTCTGTCTGGGATTCTCTCCCTCAGCCCCTCCCCCTGCTCATGTGCACTCTTTCTCTAAATAAATGAATAAAATCTTAAAATAAATGAATAAATAAAATTCTTAGACCTGCCTTCAAAAGCCACATGTACTACTAGTAGGGTCATATAAAGTGTACCTGCCACTTATAACATAAATCCCATAGCAAGTTGGGACACAAGGAAGACATCTCTCTTCACTCTCTTGCTCCTTTGCCATCCTAGCAGCCCCTTAGTGAGCCCTCCTTCAGAGCCTTCTGGACTCTCTACACTTGCGTATTTCCACGACTAAAATTCCCTTTGTATCTAGATGTTTGTAAGGAAGAACTATCTTGAGGCCCATATCTTTGAATGTGTCTAAATTAAGAAACAAATGTCAGTTTATTCCTTTTAATTACAAAGTTTACTGTAGTTATAATTAGGACCAGAGGAAAGAGTCCTAATATTAATGATAACACAAAACACCCACCGTTGTGGAGTGCTTACTGTGTGCAGGAAGTAGTGTTTCGTGATTTACACCTTTTATCTCTATCCTAACAATAATCCTAGGAGATAACATCACCTTCGTTTTGTAGCTGGGACTTATAGTAAGGTTGTTTTGTCCCCAAGGTCACACGCTTAGTACACCTAGTGTAGGCATGGAACAGAGGCAGAAGCTCAGATTTGTCTGACTCCAGAACTTATTCTTCAACTACCACATGCTATTGTCCCGAAAAGTCACCTAAATGCTTTCACAAAAGTGAGTAAGGTTACATTCCAGCTGTAGGGAATTTGTTTTACCCATCCCTCTCTGACTGGATATATTGTCAAATTCTCAAATTTGCAACTTCTCTATTTTTAGAGAAGTTGCAGAGTTCCCTTCCAGATGATCTCTTAGAGGCATGATACTCTTTGCTGAGAGTGATACAGGTACAGTTGGATTCTATAACTCCTGATGGTGAGGAGCTTATTACTTATAAAACTTTCGGAAGTAATAACAGAGCTCTCTATGGGAGCCAAATCCAGTCTGTTCACTGATGGTGCACAGTAAATATGGTCTTGGTTATCCTAAGTTCATTAATCTGATGTATGCTGTGTCTGTGCATATTTTACTAACATTTCTAGCCTTAGTGTAATCTGTAAGTGATGGGCACAGTGACTTGACAATGCCAGTTAAGGGAAGTATTTGATTTTTAAGTAACTGTTTGATTATTCTGTGATCAACATGTTGCTTTGGACTTAAACTAAAAGGACTGCCACCTACACCTGAATTGCTCTTACTTTCCAAATTTCTCTCTTCATTTTCCTGTTGGTCTGTATAAAGATCCACAAGGAGAGCAAATAAAAGCATTTGCAGCCCACACCTAAAGTGTAACTAGGAAACTAAAAATACTGTAGACTTCAGTTGCATATAAGTGGGGAAATAAGCATCCATACCCAGCAAAACCAGCTTCTCAGTCCTCATCCTCCCTACCCCCCAAAAAAGAACGATTTATTAAGGTACTAAACTTTACTGTAGCAACAGAAGAGGGCGCTCTTGAATTAAGTAGCTTAGTAAGCCACCCAAAGGATTTTAGCAACATCTACTCTTATTGGTCTTGGAACATCCAAGTTATTCAAGAATGACTAGATTGTGGGGCACCTGGGTGACTCAGTCAGTTAAATACCTTACTGTTGATTACAACTGTAATCAGGTCACCATCTCAGGGTCGTGAGATCAAGCCCCACATTGGATTTTGCACTGAGCATGGAGCCACTTAAGATTCTCTCTCTCCCTCTCCCTCTGCCTCCCCCCACCTTTACTTGTGCTCTCTCTCAAAAAAGAAAAAAAGAATAAAAAAAGAAGATGACACATCACATGCAGAAAAATTAACTGTAAAGGCAAAACAGAAAATGAGAACAAAAGCTCTCCAATGGAAGGAATGAAATACTCCCCCTTAAGACCACCACAAAGAATATGAAAACTATAACACTCCTTTCAACGTGAACTGAATATTAAGCATTTGAAGAAAGAAAATCCTCAAATCAGAAATTAGAAAATCTCAGAATAGAAACAAACACAAGACCAGAAGATAGAAAATGAGAGATTATGACATGCAAGAAAGACATTGAAGAGAAAAGCATGATCATCTCAGAAATAGAGACAAAACTACAAGTGGTTCATTCAGAACCTTCTGAAAACATAATAAGGGATATTGAAAAGAGGAGCAAAACCAGTCAAGACACCAAAAATGAGCTGGAAAGGGATGGACAGAAAGTGCTAGATAGAGGTTGGGCAGTGAAGGTCCAACACACCAATAATTGAAGAAGAAAAAGCAGATCAATGGGACATCATTCACTTTGAAAATTACAATCCCAGAATTCTTTCCAGAATAAAAAAGATAAGAATCTACACGTTGGAAATTCCTACATGTGTATGAGAAAACTGACCCAGGATGCTTAAATTCTAGACCTAACAAACTTGGAGGTTAAAGACAATAAGAGATGGAGGAAGAAGGGTAAGAGGAGGGTGATGAAAACAGCCCTCTGGGCCTACAGACAAAAACACTAGGTCACATAAAAGAGGAAGAAAATTAGGTTGGTATCAGACCTGTCTACTGCTGCAGGCAAAGCATGGAACAATGGGACAGTGTTTTCAAGAAACTTAAGGAAAGTATGAGCCAAGCATTTTATATCCAGCTAATCTGTCTGTCAGGTATCAAGGTTAAGGGAACATTTTTTAATTCTACAGGAACTCAGGGAATACTGTATCAACTACTCCTTCCCAAAGGGTATGCTAGAGGATTGGCATCATCCAACTAAGAGATACATGGAGACCTTTGGCAAAGTAACTGATGATCTGAACAAAACAGGTTGCAGAGTTGCTTTGAAAGAGGACTTTGGGTTTCTGAACCTAATTGGATGGCTTCATTTATAAGATCCTTGCTAAGATAGTTTGAGTAATAAAATAATGGAGCCAGGTTGCAATGTTTTCACCAAATCCAGAATCCCTGAAGTGTAATCTGAGTGTGTCTTTGGAAGCTCTGGGTGTGAAGTGTGTAAAGCAGGAGAGAGAGTGGAAGTCATTAACGGAGCTTTGAAAAGACCTGAATCACTGCAAGTGGGAAAAGATGAAGAAGTTACCTAGGGAGAGAAGAGCAAATTTTTGAACTTGGTGAGTTTTATTGAGAGAAGGTACCCAGAGTTTGTCATTTTTACAAACATAAGAAATATACTAAGGTGATAAGGTCCTTAATTTTGTTGTCTAGACTTGGGAAGATCCTAACCTGGAAATAGTGGCAAATTCACAGCACGTGCTCTTTACTCCTTTCCTTCCAAGTCACATTGGACATTAATAATTGATCTTGGCAATGGTTCTGTCTTCCACTGAGCCCCAGTGAAGTCCTAGAGTTCTGCTCACCATAGCACACCAGGCAGCCATCAGCACTCCAGCTGTATTTGTTATGAGCTGAAATGCATTTGTTATCCCTGCCCTAATCATAGGCCTATGGTTTGGTTACTTAGTGTATTCATCTTCTTTAGGACACTAAGGGAGTTATAGACACAGCTCTTGGCAAGCATTTATTTGTCATTTAGTAAATGTCAAACGCCATTTTAGACACTGGGCATTGTGAGATGATTTGCACATTCTCATCCTCTAAGAGATTCTCTGAGCTTAGAAGGAAATAAATGATTCTGTAGAATTAGCCTTGTATAGATGTGTTACTTTTGAGTTATGTACAGCATTGCAGGGATTATGCAATATTCAACTTTGTAGAAAAATCATGGAGTTGTACAGGCCTCTAGTTTTAGCCACGGCAAAACAGCAAAACATTGTGCACAATTTCTCAAGTACAGTGGATTTCCTTGCCCTCATTGGCTAGACTCAAAGTGTAGTCTGAGGACCAGCAGCATGACATCCCCTGCAGAGTGTAGAATCCCAGGCCCCATACCAGACCTACTGAAAGAGAGTTTGTATTTCATTAAGATACCAGCTGATTTGTATGTACTATAAAGTCTGAGAAGCATGTCAGAGTGTGTTCAGCTAGAACAAGGATCCATCGTTTGGCTCTTTCTCCTCAACTACACTTAGAAAAAAGTCTCCTCCTAACCAACCACAGACATGTACTCCACAAATCAGTTTCTCTCTTTGCAGTAGTGTTCTTATTTGTAAAATGGAGATACTAATGTAACATTTTGATACTCTTAGTATCTGTCTGGTGGGATGGCTGCAGGATTTATTACTAAGGTAATTCACCAGTGGTGTTTCATATAGCACCTGTCTCAATGAATATATGTTGGTTTGTGAATGACATAAGTAATGTCAGTTTAATGGAAGGTTTGGAACTTAAAAATAGCCTTTTTGTACCCTAACCTGTTCCTCAGTGAGGGGAACTTTGGAGCCTCCTAGTTGTTGGACTGTCCTTCGATGCTTTAAAGCAAGCATCGAATGTATATAGGTACATAACCAATCGTATGTACCTAAAGCACCCCTGCAGGCCTGGGTGGTGCCTACATTGGCACTCCCACTCATGGACATGCATCACACGTGCACCCAGGGAGACCAGTCCCACCTCCAGCTGAGCTTGGGTGTGGAGCTCTGCCCTGTTGGGCACTCCATGGAGATGGCCTGGCTCCCAGGGCTACCTGGCTGCACTTGCTTGTTTCTGGAAATGAGAGGGCCAGACAGGGAGATTCCCAGCACAGCAAGGGTTACTGGTGAGACAGCAGTGTGTGTCCTGGGCCGTGTGTGGGCAGAACTAGGCTGGGGACGGCCCAGAACTTTGGGGCTTCTGTTTGCAGGTTGAAGGTCTTCTCGCGGGGTACTTGCAATTCAGAGTGACAAGGACTCTGAGGATTCAGCTGTGAACTCCCTGAAAGCTCTTGACTTGCATGAACTCAGCAGGGGAGCCCCCTTTCCAGGCTTTTGCAATAGCAGCCTGCTATTATGTGTTTCCAGGAGAATAAAAGTGTGTAGTGTGAGAACACCGTGCCCCCCCCCCCGAGCTGCGGTGGGCATTAACCACTGTTGGAGGCCCGGCGGCACCCAGACCAACTTGGGGTTGACTGTGGCCTCCCATAGTCCAGAAGGCAGAGCCTTCCTGAGGAGGTTGACTTTGACCACGCTCCTGTCTGGTGAGGCAGCAGACAAGTGTCACTGACACTGCCCTTTTGCTCTCCCTGCTCTTCTGCCTCTGCGCTGTGCTTCGCTGCCGCTGGGGGGGTCCTACTCTCCCTTTCTTTGCAGGGTTGATGTGTTCAGGACAATATTTGCATATGCTGGAGTTTTGTAAGTTAGGCCATTGCTCTTTAAGATCGTACTTTATTTTTTTTAAAGATCGTACTTTAAAGGTTAATTAGAAGTAGGAGACCTTTGCCATTCCACATGGAAATTTATATCCATTCCATAAGAACATTTGTAAGTAGTTACACTTGCTTTTAAATTTCTGTCAGGGGCTAGAAAGGAAAAGTTCACAGGGTATTGGATGGCTTCATGTTGTGATATTCTAAGTAAAACAACTGGGGTACAGTATGGAGGTCCTTAAGCAGGCACTGTGCTAAGTGGAAACCTCATGTGTGAGTTTTACATGAAATATGGGGTTTGTCATTTGTGTAGTTGTTTTGAATAGTTCAGTAAGAAAATGCTTATCACCTTCCCAAGCACCACCACCACAGGTGGTTCGTACACACTGTGTAATTTCCGTTTTGATGGACAAGGTGTGTGTAGGTAAGAAAGGTTGGTTCCATATGTTGGTGCCATCATTTACCAGCTGTGGGTGTTTGAGAAAATTAGTCTTCACTTCATTCACCCTCACCTTGTTCCAACCATAAAGCAGAAATGAGATGCTGCTTACATCATTGGTTTGTCATTGAAATGAAAGGCTACTGTGTATGAAAGAGCTTCACACCATGCCTGGGGCACACCTGATGCTCAATTAAGTATTATAATTGTTAACATGTGACCTATAGTATTTGTCATGTGAAAGGGCCCTGAAACGAAGTCCTTTATAAATCTATAATGTTAACAATCAACTTTGAATTAAATTTATATGATAAATGAGGGGTTTGTTGTAGTGAGCTTTCTTTTTTTTTCTTTTTTCTTTTGTAGTGAGCTTTCTTAAAGAATACCTGACTTACATTGTATGATGCATAATGCTTGGTTTTGCCTTGTGCTTTCTTATTTTGGTAAAAAAAAAGAATCTAAACCTAAGAGCACCAAAGGGTAGAAATAAAAGTATGCTTTACAGAGTCCCTGAATGCTAGAGCTGGGAGAGGGACACCCAGCTTGTGTGATTGTGAGCCCACAGGGCCAGGGACCCTGCCTGCTTCGTTCTGAGCATACAGTAGAGCTTAGTAACTATGTGTTGCTTGAAAAAATGAATGGGATCACATAACTTAAAACTCTCATTTGGTAGATGGAAAAATGGGGTACAGAGGAGTGAAGTGACTTGCCCAGTATTACTTAAGGCAAGGTGGGACTCTGGTCATTGGTGATGATTACAGCTGCTTCTGTGGTTCTCAAAGCATCAGTAGTCCCCCAAAGTGAAGATTATGATGTCTTCAGTGACACAATGGCTGGATGCACATCTATCTCCCTCCTTCCTCTCTTCCTCCCATGTCACTGTCCCTGGTGGAGTGTCCTTTGCCAACCCCGGGGCTTGGACAAAGACAGATGCGACCTTCAGGTCTATCTCATACCATGCACCTGTGAGGTCCATTCTTAGTCTAAGCCTGGAGCAGATGTGGGTGTTTAATGTCCCTTCTTTATGGACAGATGGCACGTTCCTGCTTCTCTGTCAGCAAGCCTGCTCTCCTGCCACCAATTTCAAGATGCCATTGGCTCTTAGAGGCCATCTGGATGGAGTTTCAGTAACAGGAAAAGTGCTTCTCTGGCACCCAGGAAGCCTGGGGTGGGTAACGGTGCCAGTGATCACTCAGCTGTGGTGAAGCCCATTTCCCTGGCTTCGGGAAACCATGCCCTGGTGAATCGTGATGCTGAAACTGGGGCCCAGGGACTTGTAAACATCATGGCAAAAAAGCCTTCATGGGATATCCCAGTCTACTTCTTTCAGCTTTTTTGTAAACAAACACCCTCCCCCCACCCAGCCCCCATTTTTTTGCTGGCAAATCTATCTTTTGAACAGAGTGCTTTACTTCCGATTATTCCAGGGAATATGCAGATTTCTGAGCAAACAGGAAAATCATTATTTGAAAGTCACAAAACACTTGTGTCTTTTTACTTTTTAAAGCGTCATAGAGAGTCATAGAGAGCGGTGCTTCTTGTATGATCTGTGACCAAGGACCAGTTTTTAAACTTTACAATATGCTACATAATTGATACATTTGTAAAATACAATCGAAGTGAATTACTGAAAAAATGAAAGTAAAAATCTAAAGATGTAAAATACAAGCCTCTACATTTTTAATTATTGGAAACAGTAGGTAGATTTTGTATTCAGATTGGTGCAAAAAATTCGAAATGCTTCCTCTGAATTTCTATACTTCTCTCTCGGCATCAGTAAACTGCAGGCCTGACTTTGAGTGACCATTAATATGGAGATACGGTGTTTTATCTCAAAGTTTGTTTTCCAACATGGACTAAAAGGGTTTTTGTTTTTCGATCTGCTGATTTTACTTCCTTAATCTGAGGGCGACCTGAGTAACTGGGACCCCATGACGCTTAGTGGAAGAAGGAGGTGGGGCAGAAGGAAATGGGCTGCTTCCTGCTGCCCTTGGGTTGTTCTCACTGAGGATGAGGCCCTATTCCTCTTTCATCCATGAAGATATTTAGCTGAAAGCTCACAGAAAATTATGAATTTGCATATAGCAAAAAAAGTTATTGACATGAGACCGATAAAAAAGAATGTAAGCTAGTGAAAATGATTATCTTTCCGCAAGAGCTGCATTTTAGTGATTTACTAGAAAATGAATTCTTTCTTTGCATTGACTTCTATCAGAAACTTGGAGGAAATGCCCTACAGAGGGCTAGAAGCCAGTTTTGGCCCACTGACTAGGAAGATGGTTAGCATGATGATCTCCTGAATGACTTAGGGGTTTCTCATCCAGAAGCCATTCTTTCTGACAGTGTATATTTCCTTTGCCACATAAAGAGTCTCTTCCCTGGAAGCCACGCCATCCTCCTCGATATGTAGGAGTTATTTGGATGGTTGGTGATTTCTTGAGTCCACTTTTGCAGCATCCAGCAATAAAGAAAAAATGTTTTCTTTATTACTATTTTTTCCCCTCGGGACTGGGAAGGCAGGGTGTCCTCATCGTAACCTGCAGAGTGGGCTTGGGACATCACACCTTACTGGTCGGTGCCTGAATGTGGAAGTTCTTGAAACTTGTGACTTTAGTTGATAGAATTCGTTTTCTCTTTCATAATTTGGGAATTTCAAAATCCTGCATATTGGGTGTGTACGCACACATGTGTATCTACGTATGTGTGTATGCGTGTGTTGCCTAAGATTACTGTGGGGAAATACCACCTGCCTCAGGCTCTTCCCCTTCTCAGGGAGATAGTCAGAAGGTGAAAGGGGGCTCATTCTATGCTAACATTTCTGCCAGAGGAAGGGGATGGAGGGGAAGGGAGGGAGTAGGAGAAGAGCAGCCAGGGAGATTGGGTGGGACAGTCCTGACCCAAAGGCTCGTGTGTGGGGAGCTAAGAGGGAGCAGAAGACACCATCCAGGGAGGAAGCCATAAAGCTACCAGAAGGGGCTGGGGGCAGGTGGTGTGAGAGGGCTGAGGCAGGTCAGAAGAGGCTGGGAGAGAGCCTCAGGTGACTCAGGACCACCAGGTGAGAAACCTGCTTCTTCCAGGCCCTGGTGGAGTGGGAGAACTCGGGCTCCGCCCAGGTACCTGCCCCCAAATCATGACCTGTGGATCCAGATCTTTTTTCTGGATCTTGGATCCTGCTGGGAATCCAGGGTGGACAGTTAATATCACTGAACCTGGCTAAGCAGCTCTTCCTAGGGTAGGAGTTCTTCTGTCAGGAATTAATCATCAGAAGTGGGGAACCGTCTTCCCTCGTTACCAGTTACCGGTTAGGGTCAGTGTTTCCTGAGTGTGGGATTTGGGGGGTCATTGCCAGAGAAAGAAGCAAGGAGCCAGAAGAAATGACTGTGTGGCCTGAGCCTGGAGGGGGTCCCGGGGGGTGATGACCAAAGCCTGAGGAAGCCCAGGTGGAATGGAGGTAGTAGCTGGATCAGCGGTCCTGCAGAGGTGGTGCTGCCTCGGGGTCTGTGATCCAAGGCCGTCTGGCTCTAAGTGGGAGGAGGGATGGCACGGGGAGTGGAGCAAGCTGCCCCTTGCTACTCTCAGGGGTGCTGTGTGGAAGCAGGAAAGGTAGAATAAGCTCTTCTGGCGGGAGCAGGGTACCCCGGTCCCTTAGAGGTGACAGTCCAGGCTCTTGATAAAAGCTGCCCCCAACCCTCCCTTACCCTGATGCCCTCAAGAGACAGTGCCCCACCCTATGTACTCCCATCCAGTCCTAGAAAACTGCCACAGGTTCATGGGGATAGCTGCAATGGGGATAGCGTCATGGATAGACGCTGGCCGAGGTGGCTCTTGTCTCCTCTCCTCTCTCGTCGGGCAGGTACCCCCGCAGCAGTGATAGCAGGAGCTGTGCCTCAGTGGCACTTGCTTTGGGGACTGGACTCTTGTAGCTCACCTGGTTATCCCTTGGCGGGAGCTCAGGCCGGATTCCTCAGGTAACCTTCAGGGCTTCTTCCTGACGTGTCAGCCTTGTCTCCAGCCACTGGAGATGCAGGAGGTTAATCAGTGAATTTCCAATGTAATCTAGAACCTCTGTGCTTTTCAAGCATGCCTTTCCCACCGCCTGCAATATCTTTTCTTTGCCCAGGAGATAAATGAGAGAAACGCCGGTTAGGTTTAAAATAGCATCTGGAATCTCATGGTTATTTCTGAATGGTTCAAACACACAGATAATAGAGAATAATGTGTGGAGTGTCCATCACCAGCTTTATCAGATCTCAACTCTAGGCTGTACTTGCTTCAGATCTCATGTTATTCTCTGGATCTGAAGTGATAAAGTAGCTGAAGCTCTCTCTGAGCTCCTTCCCATTCCTCTTCTCCTTCCAGGGAAGTGATGTCCTGTCAGGAACTTGCGTTTACCCCATGCTTGTCCATCACATTCCAGTTATTTGCTCACATAACGAATATAGAAATATCTATTGCCTTGAACCATTAAAAAGTTGTGTAAAAATGGTATCATGTCTTGCACAGCAGGATTCTGCAATTTGCTTTTTCACTTGATAATTTGTTTTTGAGATTTGGCTACATTGACACATGTATAGTATTGGCTGCTATCTATCTTCCAGTGTGAAACTTGCACACTTCTCTGATTTGGGGTCTGTCTCTGTTACGTACATTTTGCTGTGCGCTCTTAGATTTGTCTTCTTTCTGCCTACATGGAAACTTCTCTTTGTGTGTTAGAGAGAGACAGGGGTTGTCAAGTCATATATCATATATCCCCACTTCACTTGTAATTCCCACATAATCCAGACTGTGATTGTTCCAGCAGATGCTACCATCTTCTTTCTCCCTTGTCAATACTTGTTTTTCTCAAACTTTAAATTTTTGCCAATCATATGGGTGAAACATGATAGGTCATTGCTGTTTTAATTTGCATTTCCCTGATTCCTTGTGAGAGGGATCTTCTTTTCATGTGCTTATTAACCATTTGGAGTTTCACCTTTTGTAAACTGCCTGTTCATGTCCTTTGCCCATGTTTCTATTAGATGTTCATTTTTTTCCCCTTACTGATGTAGCCATTCTTTATATATTTGAAATAATAATGTTTTGTTGGATATGCATGGGGCACTTTCTTCTCCCAGTCTGTGGTTGGTCTTTACATTGTGTTTAAGGAATCTTTGCTGCAAAGAAGTTATTTTTTTAGATTTATTTATTTGAGAGAGAGAGAGAGAGAGAGAGAGAGAGAGAGAGAGAAAGCAGGGAATGGAACAGAAGGAGTGGGAGAGAAATCTTAAGCAGGCTCTGTGCTAATGTTCTCGGTCCCAGGACCCTGAGATCATGACCTGAGCCAAAACTAAGAGTCAGATGCTTGACCAACCAAATCACTCAGGTGCCCCTGTTGCATAGAAGTTTTAAACTTCCACATAGTCAGCTTTATCCATATTCTTTGCTGTCATTCATGCTTAAGTGTCTGATCTAAGAAATTATTCCCTAAATGTTACCCCCTATTTTTTTCTAAAAGCCTATTTATTTAATTATCCCGAGGAAGAAAATGCGAGTTACTTCAGTCTCATCTTTAGAAATACACACTGCATCTTGAATATTGTCATGATATCTGATTCTAGAGCAGAATCAGTAAAATCCATGGAAGAGTGAACATTTCACTTTTAAAGTTCTGTGACTGTGGATCTGACTCCACAGGCTTCTGCTACAGTTGGTGAAGACTCTTGCTGCTGTCTGCTAGCCTAGTCTAGACCGAGAGAATGGCTGAGGCACAGCGGAAGGCAGACACAGAGTGAGGGGACATTTTTGTGAGTGCATGTAGGGGGTATCACAGGCATGGCAGAGGTCTGCCCCTCTTCCTAGTGTGTCTCATGTTGTCCCTCATCTCTTCGCTATCTTAACTGTCTTTGGTGTTCATTAGAACAAGATTCTAGGGCATCTGGGTTGCTCAGTGGTTTAGAGTCTGCCTTTGGCTCAGGTCATAGTCCTTGGGTCCTGGGATCGAGTCCCGCATCAGGCTCCCCAAAGGGAGCCTGCTTCTCCCTCTGCCTGTGTCTCTGCCTCTCTCTCTCTGTCTTTCATGAAGAAATAAATAAAATCTTGGAAAAAAAAACAGTTTCCAAGCTGCATAAAGGGTTTGTGAGAAGGGACATGTGTGCTCATGCACACATGTGTACACACACACACACACACACACACACCCATTCTGTGATTTACCAGGGATCCCTTCTGTCCTCCTTAGCCCCTAAGACTACTTGGTCTAGAAAGAGGCTCAGAATGAGGCTCACCTCAGCCACAGTGCAAGTCAGAGGATAAAATCAGAATGAAATTTTTAGCTCTTGGGCCTTTGCCATCACCTCAGGCCTGAGCTGAATTCATTGTTCCCTTTTATATCTGTCAGGTACATAATTCCACACAGGGAGCACATGAGCATCAGAGCAATTGAGAGGAAGGAGTCCGGGGCCTGTGGAGGAATAGGAAATGAACTTGTGATGAAGAAAGTTGATGGTAGAGCAGGTGGGATCTGAATGGTGTGACTGGAAGTGCCGAAGCCAGAGCTACCTGTGGCTTTACTGGGTGTGCACTGTCTGGCCCTCGTTCCTAACTGGCGAGTCTTCTGTCTGTCATGGGTTGTGCATCTCACAGACCATGTAGACAGTCTGTTTTGGATCAGAGCCCTTGACTGGGGGTACTTGTATCATCCCTGAGGTTGGGTCTCAAATGGGAATTTTGGGAATGCTGGGCCTTGCAGTTGCCCTTTCCATTGGGGTGATACTAGGCCAGAGTCCAGTCTCTTGGCTCACACGTTACTGCTTCTTAGCACAGAGTAGGGCTTTGGGGAGCGCTTAATTCACATGCCTTCACAGTGAAGTTCTGCCTTTTAAACATTAGCCCAGACCACTTAGATGCCACCTGACTCAAGGCTGTCCTTTCTAGAACCATCAGACCTTCTGGGAGTGGGGGATGACATTGTCCTCATCAGTAGCATCCATAGCAAGCCTGCCATTTTCAGGTGTGGGATGTATGGCCATGCTGGGTGTTATAATATTGAAACACAGCCACACTTGCTGGTTAACTAACTGCTCCCTGAGCCTGAGTCCCCACTCCTCCGGATTCCTGGACCACCTTCTTCCATCAGCAGCTGGAAGGTAACACCAGCTACAGCAGAGGGTTCAGGATCCTGGTCATGAGTTGGCTAGTATATATTCTCCTAGGGAGACAGACAGGCAGACACCCACTCACACAGCCCCACTCTCCCATACATGGTTGTTGAATATGAATACATGGTTTCATTGGTAGATGTCCATGCCACAAAAATTGTTAAATATTGTGACTATCAAAACATCATAAAACAAAAATTTGGGCCTTATTCTATGGTTGGAGGACAAAGGAATTCCATTGTGTGCTGAGCTATGCGCTGGGTTCTTTGGAGACATTATAATAATAGATGGTGCATGAAAGGCTTGCTTGTCAGGGCAGAGCGCGCGCGCGCACACACACACACACACACACACAGTTTAAAAAAGCAATGCGTCATCCTATTGACATTGATGTAGAACACAGAATCCAAGGGGTTGGTCAGTCAAGATACAGCCAGCCCGCTCCAGAGTATAAATGATTTTCTTTCTTTGTTCCTTATAGTGTCTGCCACCACGGCTGCAGAGTATTTTAGTAAATATTTAAAAATGTAATTGATTGGGGGGTATCCAGTAAATGGAATTTTTAGGCAGATTGGTGGGTGGAGAGAGGTGGACATTCTGGAGGCAGACAAGGGCATGGGCAGGGTGCAGCCCTGGCCCGTCACAATGTGGCCTTGGCTGGCAGGAGGGCTATTGATGGAGGTCATGGTCACTGGGCCTGAGGGATGTAAAGGGTGGCTGGCAGGAGCCTGAGGGCTGGATGTTGGGGTTTGAATTGAATATAAAAATCAGTAAGAATGCAGTGGTGGAAAAATTTCAGCCATCCCTTAAGTTATAGGGCAGGCACCTATTCTAACCAGAATAGTTAGAGCCCACCTTTTTTGAAGGAGAGAGAGGGCAGAGGGAGGACCCCTGTCTCAATCACATATTTTATTACCATATCCTGCAGAAATCTTTGTTCTTTTTTTTCTTTTGTTCTGTGTACCTTTCTGAGCTTCTCTGCACAGAGATACTGGAGCAGATGTCCCCAGCTCACCAGAGCCCACATGAGCCCTGGTTCCAATGCTCAGTCTCACAGAGGGGCAGGAAGATAAGGCTTCTTCTTATCTACTTAACTACTTCTATTAGTAACACCACCAACGGTGCAAATACTGCCGTGCACATTCAAATGGCTTCATTATCCTCTTAACATCCTGGGTGAGTCTGATGCCTACAGCTCAGATACATTGTCTGCCCCCCCCCCCCCCCCCCGCCCATGATAAAAATGCTGGTAGTATACTTTTACATCCCCAAATAAATGAGCACATTGACGGAGACGTTGTGACCCTCTTGGGAACTCCAGCAGTGGTCCTTGGAGCGCTGTGCTGGTAGTGGAAGGACCCTCCGTGGGGCTGCCTTCAGAGCTCTGAGAGCCTGCGCTCACCACTCAGCCACTGAAGGCAATGGCACTCTTCTGCCTGCCTGCAGGAAGGCAGAATTATCTTGTAGGTTCTCAGATTCCTCTACATCCTCACAGCTTTTCCATGACTCTTTTGGAATACCTTTTTGCATGTGAAGATACTTATGTTTGGCCAAAGACCAAACTCAGGCTATTTCCTGAACTTGGGAACAATACCCACCAAATTCACTTGTTTTTAATGATTATTAAAGAAACATGCTTGCTTTTGCATGCTCCTCCGTGATGAAAGTTGTTATGCCAAGAACTAAAGTGTAATAAGCTTGAAATGCTCATGTGCGCTTCACAGCAGGGATCAAGGCTTAGATAACACTTTGTTGTTTTTATGGGTAAATCCGCTCATAAAGTCTCTTTAAGCTGACACATGATTATCTCCCACAGTAGTTTAAACTCAACTAGATTTGTGAACTGGCTTATTTTCTCTTCTCTGTTTGAGATATTTGTCAATATTGCTGACTATGTTCTTCAACGGAAATGAAAACTAAATGTCACATCAAGGAACTCAAGTGTAAATCAATCTGCACCTGGAATGGAAACCAGTTGTGGGGACCTGAATAAATTTAGTATTCTCTATCCCTCTTTTTATGGAAGGAGGCTTTCTGGAGAAACTCCTGAAGGTTGCCAAAGAGAGAGGTTTGAAGTTAGAACAAAGATGATAATTTACTTTGGCTTAGTAAGGTGGGAGCGCAGGAGGAGTGAGCAGAGAAGCAGAGGGGCACCTACAACATGGTTGGAGCAATATGAGTTTTTATGACCAAACAGAATTCCTGACTTATAACAGTGACATATGTTATGTCAGTCCCTTGCCTTATGGATATAGGTTAATAAGGTTTAATTTAGATACCAAATCCACAGAACTCATCCAAGAAGGGTCCTTTTATTTTGGAGTTTGTACAGGACAGGTTGGAATGATACTAACATTTGATCTGAGGGCAACCTTAACTGGTATATCTATAAATTGATATGATGATAAACTGAAGAAATCCTACTTTTCTACCTAATAGAATGTCCTGTAACTCTTTGTTTTGAACTTTAGCCTCTTTGTATATGCCAATGTATACAGATGATGCAGTATTTCAATTATAATTTAAATCTGTAGGAAATAGCATACCACGATCATCACTCATAGCACGTTGCCTCAGATGCATTTTTAAAAAGATTTATTTATTTGAGAGAGAGACTTGGGGGAGGGGCGGAGGGAGAGGGAGTGAGAGAATCTCTGGCAGACCCTGTGCCGATGCAAAGCCCAATGAGGGGCTCAATCCCACAACCCTGAGGTCATGACCTGAGCTGAAACCAAGAGTCAGAGTCATCTGCTTAACCAACTGAGCCACCCAAGCACCCCTCAGATGCATTTTTGAATTTAATAAACATTGTTGAAGTCCTCTCACTTTTCCCTTCTTCCCCTTCCACTGCTCATTCTTCCCTAGAAATAATGGAGATTAGCCTATCTGTGCTTTGTGGATACCAACATCACTCTGTACGTAGGAGTATTATATGGTAGCAAAATATAATACAGTATGTTTTGTGTGTTTTAAAATTATTCACAATCGGGGTGCCTGTGTGGCTCAGTCAGTTGAGGATCCTACTGTTGATTTCGGCTCAGGTCATGATGTCAGGGTTGTGAGATCAAGCCCTGCGTAGGGCTCCACATTCAGCATGGAGTCTGCTGGAGATTCTCTCTTCTCCCTCTGCCCCTACCCCCGCTCATGCTCGAGCACACTCTCTCTTTAAAATAACATCTTTAAAATCATTTACAATGGTAGCATACTATACATATCCCTCGAGAACTTGCTTATTTCAGTTAATATTGTTAAGATTTATCTGCTGATTTAGTTTCTTTATGTTCACCATAACGTCCTAGTGAAAGTTGATTCACTTAGCTTTTCCTCTTTTTATGGATCCTGAAGTTATTTCCAGCTTTTCCCTATTACAGGCAATGCTACAGTAGACACCCTGTACAGGACTTGTGCATGCAGTACTTCACACACACTCACAGAACACACAACTCAGCTCTACTAGATGTTCCTGGAAAGTTCTATGAAGAGCTTTCTCTACAACTGTACCATTGCTCTGTATTTTAAGACTCTAAAATGTTGTCAATCAGATGATCACAAAAGGGTATTTCATTGTTTTAATTTGCATTTCCCTGATGTCTAGTAAGAGTGAGTGTCTCTTCATAGTTTTATTAGCCATGGGGTTTTTCTCTTCCAGAAAGTACTTGGCTTGTTTCCTTTGCCCGTTTTTCTCATTGTCTTGCTTGTCTTTTTCATACCCATTATTGTAATTGAATTATAGGCGATCTTTATTGGTCATTGACTCAGGGATCTCTAAGACCACACTTAGGTTCAGTGATTCCCATGGGGGCTCACAGAGAACTCAGCATATAGTCATATAGCAAAGATTCATTGCAGCAAAAGGATGCAGAGCAAAATTAGCAAAGAAAAAGGGGTGAATTCCAGAGGAAACCAACTGTAAATTTCCAAGAGTCCTCTTCCAGTGGAGTCACACAGGATGATGCACTTAATTCCTTCAGGATCAAATTGTGACAATAAGTATGGAATGTTGTCTACCAAGGAAGCTTATTGGAGACTCCATGTCCCAGCTTTTTATTGAAGGCTGGTCACAAAGGCATTCTCTGCCTACCACATACCAGAATTCCAGACTCCCTGAGGGAAAGCAGATGTTCGGCATAAACCACAATGTTTGTATGAACAGGTTAGGCACAGTGAGCCACTCCTATCAGATCTAGGAATGGTAGGAACCCTCTCAAAATACAAGTCCCAGATGCCAGCTAGGGACCAAGCTTGCAAGCAGGCATTTCTAAGAGAGTAGTCAGGCTTACGATGGAAACATTTTTCTATGCAAGTATATTTATTTCAGATATCTTCTCCTAATATGTTTATATTGTCTTCAGTCACAAGTAGTAACATCTATGTTTTCCTCAGTGCTTTATAATTTTAATATCTTGCCTAAGAAACACTTGCCTGCCCCCTTTATGAATATATTTATATATATATATTTTTATTTATATATTTTTTATATAAAATAAAATATATTGAATATATGAACATGAATATATTCAATATATTTTTATGTTCTTATCTACTATGCAACAAATTGGCTGACTCTTAGTTAAGTTTAATGCTTTGTGGATTCTCTTGAATTTTCATAATTTGCAATTATGACCATCTGTATCTTTCTTTTTAATCTTTATTCCTCTTATTGACTTTTCTTGTCTTACTCCTCTGGCTATGTTCTCTAGTGCCATGTTGAGTGGGAGTCATGATAGTGAGCATCCTCGTCAGTTCTAAGGTTTTCGAGGGAATGTGTCCATCACGTAACCATTAAATAAGATGTTTGCTATGTGATACGTGCAGATGTCCTTTATCACAGTAAGAAAGTTCTTGTCCTATTTTGTGAATATTTTTCTAAATTTTATGAATGAGAGTTGAATTTTATGAAGAGTTTCTGTATCTATTGAGGTGATTATAGTTTTTGTCCTTAATATGTTAATGAAGGAGTGATGTTAAGAGATTTTTTTTTAAGATTTTATTTATTTATTCATGAGAGAGGTGGAGACATAGGCAGAGAGAGAAGTAGGCTCCATGCAGGGAGCCCGATGTGGGACTTGATCTGGGACTCCAAGATCATGCCCTGGGCTGAAGGAAGGGGCTCTACCGCTGAGCCACACAGGCGTCCCTGTTAAGAGATTTTCCAATGTTAAACTGTTATTATTATTCACATTAAAGATACTGTGGTAATTATTATTGAATATACTGCTGGGCTTGACTTGCTAAAATTTTATTTAGGAGTTTCACATCTGTGTTCATGAGTGAATGTAGCCTGTAATTTTCTTGTACTGTCCTTGTCTGGTTTGGTTTCAGCGTTATACTAGTTTCATGAGTATGAAATGAGTTGGGGAAGGCTTCTTTTTTTTCTGCTCCTTTGAAGAGTTTGCGTAAGACTAAAATTGTTAAAAGTTGGTAGAATTTGTCTGTAAAACTGTTTAGACATGGGGAGTATTGTGTCAATTTCTAATCATATTTTTATAAATTTTAAATTTATAAAAATTTTTCAAAAAAATTTTTAAAAATGATAGTGTTCATTTTTAAAATTTATTCTTAAATTATACACAGATTAAAGCATTTTTGGATTATATTGTATATAGGATTTTAAGTTATCCTTTTGCCCTTTAATGGACATTTCACGAACCTTTGAATCTTTATCAAGAAAGTGACTTTAAGCTTTGAATTTAGCAGTGGTTTTTATTTACCATTAACTTTCTTTCTAGGATTCCATAAGGTTACATGTATAACTAGCTGTGCCAGGCCCATAGTAGACACGCAATGATTTCTGCTGTACATTGCACCCAGAACTGACCAGGTATTGTAACTTTCCAGAGCAAAATGCTGGAACTTCCTTATGCTCTACTGGGTGAGGGTAAAGGCAGTTCTATGAAAATTAATGGCCAGGGGTTGGCGGGGGGGCTTTCCTTTTTGCTAAAGGAAAATAACACATTCTTTTGGAGTGATGACTTATTTTTGAAACATATCCTGCCTGAACTGATGAGCCCAGATTTCTAGGTCTGAGCAATCTCTGTTGAAAGACATTTGTAGGGATTTCCGAAAGTGCATAGAAAGGTGGCAGACTCTTAGTTCTGGCAGAGGAGTGACCTGGGGAGGAAATACTTTTCCCCTTTTATTCACCTTAGTTCATAGAATGTAGTACATGGTTTTCATGGGGTTGCTCTGCTGTTCACCAGGACTGCGGGGGTCAGTCGCCTTGTGGTGGGTTTATGCAGTGCCTGTTCCAGGGTTGGAAATTTTTGACACTAATTGCTAATGACATAGCAATTACATTTCTTAATAAAGACAGTCCCTCCATCCCTCCCCCACCTGCCAAAATCACTTAAGTGCCCACCATCACTGCAGCCAGTGTCCTACGGAGAAGGGTCTGAAAACTCATGTCAGAGTTTCCTGATTGGAACTGTGAGCAACCCATTCAGAAATCAAAACATGGTCAGGCTCCTGTGCTCTCCTTTTGTTTTAAAAATTTTATTATTATTTATTTGAGAAAGAGAAAGTGAGAAACTATGAGTAGGGGGAGGAGCAGAGGGAGAGGGACAAGGAGACTCCTCGCTGAGCATGGAGCCTGTTACAGGAGCTTGATCCCACAACCCAGAGATCATAACTTGAGCCAAAATCAAGAGTCCGATGCCTAACCAACTCAGCCACCCCGGTACCCCAGGTGCATCCTCCTTTTAAAGAGCCCTCATCAACCCTCACACACTCTTTCTCAAAAGCACTCTATACACCCATGCTACATGGTTTTTTCTGCTTCGGGCAGTTATACACCCTCTATGGCCAGTGGCCACGTGAGAGCTGACCTGGGGCCTAATGCTGTCCAAGGAGCACAGAAATTTGTGTTGCCAAGCATTCTCATCAGAAGCAACTTGTCTTCTTTGGAGACATTCCTGTTCTGATTAGTTCACAACAATTCTTTAAGGAAGCTATAGGCTATCTATGTAAAAAAATCTCCGCAAACTATTTTTTAAAAAATACCTGGCATGGGCAAAACTTCCATTTTTCCTTTAATCAAGAGGGTAAGCTCTAATGTTCTTCTCATTCTTCTGGCCACAGAGTAGCAATTTCTAAATTGTTAGACGTGGTGCTTCTTGAGTTTCACATATACCCATTTCTTCCTCGCTCTTACGGTTGGTGCATGGTCAAAATATTTCCTTGTGAAGTAGAAATGAGAATGCGTGAAGAGATGAAATGAATCGCTTATTCTAATTCATTTTGAGTGTGTATATGTGCTTGCTTTTGGCTTCCTGCTCCTTAAACTCCCTCCTCCACCCACCTCTTGCATCTTCCTCTCTATAAAAATCTAAGATCCCTCCTTCTTTAATGGTCAGTGAATTTATTACAAGATTCGGGCCCTTACGTAACCACTGTAGACCAAGAACATTATCGACATTTTGTGATTTGGTATACAATCCTGGTTGGACTTCATGTGACCTGGGCCACCCAGTGCTCTCTAGGACATCTGTTGGCTGGAGAAACAGACACTTACATTCTCATAACACTTGGAGGCAGGTGTCAGTGTGAAATTTGGGAAACCTTGGCCTCCATCCAGGCCAGCCGTCTCATTTTCCACAAGAGGAGGCTGGGGCCTTGGCCCTTAGGACTGCGTGCGATGGTGAGTGGCTGCACCTCCCGAGGCTTCTCCGCCGCTCCCACTTTATGAGTCTATGGGGAGGCTGTCTGAGTTTTTATAGGTCACGTGTGGATTCATAGATTCACAAATTCATGCGGCTCCCCACCAGCTTGGTGGGAGGCTGAAAATGGGACATGAGCTTCTCACGAAGCCTTCCAATGTCTCAGCACAGGACAGGTCTGGGGGTTGGTTATCTGGGGTCTCGGTCAGAGGATTCTCAGTTTCCACACGTTCTCTGGAGGAGCTGAGAGCCTCACGGGCCTGGGGTCCTGGGGCCCTGGATGTGGCTGTTGACCTAGACTGCTGAGTTTTCATGGTCATTTCCTTGTCGTTGTCATCATCCATGAGTTTGGCCGAATAATCAGGCACGAAGGCCTGACACCACCCAAAGCTGTAACCCAGAGCCCTGTCTTCTGGGAGGCGGGTGTCCATCCCGCTGAGCGGCAGAACTGACACGTTACAGGTAAACAACCCCACGCGGCCTCACTGGGCCCAGTGAAATGCAAACTTGATGTTCCAAAGTGCATGGGGAGAAGTCTCTGGGTCCCCTGGGGAATGGAGGCAGGGCCCACTCCTGACCCACACAACCCGCTGCCCGTCCTTTGCTCAGTGCTGGGGCGAATAGTGCTGTTGGTGTTGGAGCAGGATCAAAGCTCGTTCCTCGCTAACCGGCAGAAATGAGCAGGTAAACAGATGGGAGCCATAAAATAGAGACTGAAATGAAAGTTTGTCTCACTGTGATTAGCTGCTGGCTCCCTTCCATATTTCACCTGCTCTGTGTGGAACTACCTGGGCTCATTCCAAGCGTCTGACCCAGGCCTTAGGGTAACAATATGAAGGTGTTGGCCAAAGGTAACAGTGGCAGAGCAGCTCCAGGAGGAGGAATCAGGGGCAGCGCGAGGTCAGAACAGGCAGGACCCACAGGTGTGGGTGAGGACACATGTCCCAGGCTGAAACTGCCGGTGACGGTTGCTGACTCACCGTGTGTCTGGAAGGTTACTCAACTGTCTCCCCTCCAATTTCCCAGTGTGTGAACGTGCTTTAGTGTCTGGCATGCTGATGGGCCTGTTGGCGCTAAAGGTAGCAGCGAGGCCACGCTAAAATCACAGCTGCCCTCATGCGAGGTCTCAGCCCTGTGGGCAGTCGCCCTGCAGTAGCCAAACCTAGTGGCCCAGTGAGCAGGGCCACAATCAGATCATAGAAATGGCAGCGCATCAGGAGATGTGAAACCTCAGACCAGATGAGTTTGGGGAATTACACTGTGTCCTAAGCCTCATGCACCTTTTCATTGGAAGAGGCATTAGGCTGGTTTCTTTATCTTTATTATTTTTAAATATTTTGTTTATTTATTTGAGAGAGAGAGAGAGAGAGTACAGGAGGAGGGGCAGAGGAGGAGGGAGAAGCAGACTCCCCCATGAGCAGAGAGTCCGATGTGGAACTCGATCCCAGGACCCCGGGATCATGACCTGAGCTGAAGGCAAATGCTCACCCAACTGAGCCACCTGGGTACCCCAGATTGGCTGGTTTCCTAAGGTCTTTCCCTGCTCAAGTCTTCTGTCTAGGTGTCCTGCTTGGTGCAGAGCCCAGATTAGTGCTGCCAAGGTGGTGGGATTCAAAGAGCAGAAGGATGACATACGCCCTCGAGTGTCCTCTCCCTGCCCCAACCCAGCTGCCACTGTGTCCCTCCCCCTGGACAAGGGCTGTGGTGCAAGTGTTGCCGGCCAGGGAATCAGGGTCAGGTCCAATGAACATTAAAACCCTGGTCAGAGCAGCTGTGTGGATTCCCTCCTGTGTAATACATACACCTAAATGCCCAGGGGCCAGCATAGTGAAGAAGGTAGGAGACAGCTGCCCATCAAAGCAACTGTCTGATTGATAGAAGGAAAGACCAGAAACTCTGCCAAGTTTGATGACTTATTCTAATTTTCCTTCATGTACAATTTTATTTCCTTGGTCAGAGCCACTTCTTTACTTTTCTGTTGAGTGCTTATGAAGTATAGAGAGGGTCTTTTACACATCTGCCTATGCGTCACTTTCTAATTGCTTTTCCAGGTAGTCTCCAGTGAGGGGGTGATTTCTAATGGGATCTCTCGGGAGTCTCACTCTGGAAGTAGGATGGAATTTTTAGAAGGATAGAAGACGGATGTTCATTTCATATACACACACAACGTCAATAACAGTGACATTTCACCCATTTACATAGGGTGTAGCCAGGAAGAGAACTTCATCCTCATTGGCTCATAAGCACACATGTTAAAGCACTTAGAATCACACCTGGCACACACTAAAAACCCAGTGAGTATTCATTGTTATTGATATTACCACCTTTTACTTTTAGTTGGTGTTCCATGGCAGGCTGTAGATGAGAGTGTCATGTCAAGGGGGCATCAAAAGCCTGCCTCAGACTTGCAAGTCCTGTCTTTGTAGCTCCAGAATGGCAAGAGAACCACAGACAGCCAGGGGGCCCCTCATCATTGGTGATGCTCAATTGCCTATGCCTTGTGTAATGTGCTATTTTTCATGACCTGTTAACTCCCCTAAACTGTTGTGTTCTTCACCTCCGGGTTTGCCTGTCTCTTGCTTGCCCCAGTATGGAGAGAGGGTGGAGGGGCTCATGCCTGAAGCTGTGTGTGTCTCTGTCCCATATGCCATATCCAGCTCTAGGTTTGGGTTCTTGGCATTTCAGTGATCTCCCCGCTCACTCCACAGGCACAGTGTTGGCATGTTTGATGAATCGACATGCTCTAGCGAGCAGTTCTCAGAGTATAAGCCAAGAACTTTCCAAAGAGATCTGCAGATAGATCTCATGACTGACTACTCAGTGCATGTGGGCGCTAAGATAGGTAATATGGATAGGGCACTGAGAGGTGGCCCCCCTCTTGTTTTCATCTGCACCCTGCCCCAAGACCTCTGGCTACATGGTCCAGGAGCCAACAGACCGTTAGACTTCCCAGACCCCTTGGGATACATGGGACCTAGAAGACCCGACTCCTAAAAGCACAGTAATTGTCATGGAGGATTCTCTTTGTAGAGTTACACATCAATCATTTAGCCAGTTAGGGTGACACCAAAAAATTGACTTGGAAAAAAAGAGACGCAGTTAGTGAACAGATGTCATAATGCTAAATAACTGGTTTGGCTAACTTGAACAAGCTGACTGGTTCTTTTGTCATCTCAGAGCTACAGTCTGTGTGTCTGCTTAGCTTTCTTATGCTGGAGCTTCTCCCTCAGGATCACCATCAGGTTTTTCCAGTATTTAGATGATTAAACTCACAGATGGCAGCTTCTAAGTTATTCTGCCACTGATTAAAGAATTGTTAAGGCAGATTTATTTCTCTAAATACAAACACATGCAGAACTGAGATTTTGGCTCAAACTTTGCTAGACACAATAGTGCATTGTTTCTCTCTTCAAGATGTGTTTCATTATATCCCTGTGTTATAAAACAGCAGTGCCTGGCATTTTATATTATGGTGTCTATCACTAAAAAACTCTAAGCTCTTGACCACAATTTTAGAAAGATACTCAGTCTTTCCAGTTTTTTCCTTTCTTCTTCCATCATCACCAACAGAGCAAGGTGTGATAATGTATGTAAAGCACCATGTTGCATACAGTGTATGCTCTCTAATTCAGGTTATTATCTTTATCAGTACTCTGATCTGACAGACGTATTTGTGGTTAAATATCCACAGTCCTTGCCCCATGTTTCTGCATCTTTTTTTCTTCTGGGGCAAGTAGAGAACTGGAGTTCATTGCGATCTTTTCCCTTTGTCCTGTTAAAGTTTTATTTAAAAAAGTGGAGGGCAACCTGGGTGGCTCAGTGGTTGAGCGTCTGCCTTCAGCTCAGGGCATGATCCTGGAGTCTCTGGATCAAGTCCCGTGTCAGGCTCCCTGCATGGAGCCTGCTTCTCTCTCTCTCTCTCTCTCTCTCTCTCTCTCTCTCTGTGTGTCTCATGAATAAATAAATAAAATCTTTTAAAAAATAAAAAAATAAAAAAATGGAGATCATTGGTCTTGGTCTCATGTCAGCTGGTCTCAAATTAATGTTCTTAAAAAAATAAAAGCTCCAATATTATTCACGAGTATAATTTTGTATGTAGAACCCCCTCCTTCCAATTTACAAATGAATTATTAATTTAGTACAAGATTTTATCAAGATTTTTGGATTCAAAATTCAAAATTAAATTGTATTTATATACATCACCAGTAATTTGATAATGAAAAGGTGCCCAGAAGTAAATCTAGCAAATGATTCATAAAATCTCCATGGAGAAAATTAGAAGTTTTTTTTTTTAAAGATATTAAGAATTCTAAATAAACAGAGAAGGAATAAATACCATGTTCATGGTAGGATGACTTCATATTGTCAAATGTCAGCTCTCCACAAAGTGGTCCAAAGATTTAGTGCAATTCCAATCAGAACTACAGCAGGTTTAGGGAGGAGGATATGATACACGTTTATATAAATTGTTGAGAGAGGAAGGGAGATTCACTGTAAAGCTATATAAATAGTTAAGAGAATGTGTATCAGCACAAGTAGAAACAAATAGACCAGTGGAGCAGAAGAGAGAGCTAGAAGCAAACTAGTACATGGGGAAACTCAAGACAGATAGCCTTGTGGGAAGTGGGAAAAGGCAGGCTTATTTAAGAAATAGTGCTTAGTGGTGCCTGGATGGCTCAGTTGATTGTCTTACTCTTGGCTTCAGCTCAGGTCATGATCTTGGGGTTGCGGGATCAAGGCCTGTGTTAGGCTCTAGGCTCAGCACAGAGTCTGCTTGAGATTCTCTCTCTCCCTCTCTCCCTCCTCACCACTTCCATGTGCATGCTCTCTCTCTCTCTAAATACATACATACATACATGAATACAATCTTAAAAAAAAGTAAATAGTGCTGGGACATTTGAAAGCCAGATAGAGAGTAGCCATGGAATTAGGTCCCTACCTTCACAATATACAAAAATTAGTTCTAACTGGATTAAAGATTGAAATGTAGAAAGTAAACTCTAAACAGTTTAGGAAAGACTATAAGGAGGGTATTTCTGTGACCTTGGGGGTAGGGAATGCCTTTTTGAAGAGACACCAAAACCATAAGCCATGAACTTAAAGATTGATAAGTTTGTGTTTAATTAAGAACATCAGTAAAAAAGACACCATAAAGTAAAAACAAAACAAAACCCACAGATACAGAAAAATTATTTGAATATATATAACTGAATATATGAAGAAATACTACAAATAAATAAGAAAAAATAATTCAAACAAAAATGGGCAAAGGATTTGAACAGGCATTTCAGAGAAAGGAAAATGGGAAGAGCTAATAAAGATACAAAAAGGTGCCTAACCACCAGAATTTAGGAACTCCAAAATCACACCATAATGTGGTACCACTTTGCGTCAGCCAGATAGACACAAATATGTGACTGACGTTATCAAGCATAGGTGAGATTATGCAGGCCAGCAGGAATCTTCCTATGCCTCTGGGAGGACTGAGACGAACACCAACTTTGGAAACCAATTTGTTTTTTCCCCTATAATCCGAGTAATAGGCTCACAGTCTGGCCAGTCCACTCCCTGGCATAGACCTGGCAGGAAGAGACTAAGCTTTGGGGTCAGACAGACCCAGAGTGGAATCTCGATTTGAACATCACCTAGTTGTGTGACCTAGAGCATATGGCTTTTGGAGTTCCTTTATCTGACCAGTGAAAGTATAGATTATTGTGTAAATGGCTGAAAATTAACGGCACAGAATAAACCTCACTAAGTGGCAGCTACTTTTGTTATTTTCTGAGTGAAAGGCAAGCTCCTGGAGGACCCCATCTCATCTTTCCCATTACTGCCTGTGGCCCGGACTGTGGAAAGGCAGTCTTTGCTGTAGATTTGATGGTTTGATGTAGATTTGCAAGGTCACCACTAAATTCCCAGCTCCTACTCTGTGCATTGAATTGTACACAACCCTCCCTATACCCTGATCCTTCCGGGCCACTCCACACAATGTTCTTCACCTATGAAATTCCTTGCCTGCTGCTTTCATATCACTGTGGCATCTTCTCTGCTGGAGTCAGCCATAGCATCAACCTTCGGCCAGTCGTGTGTCCATTTAGGACACAAAAGGTCATTGTGATGGGAGGATGTGTTGTTTATTGTTGGGTATCTTTTGAGCTGCTTGCGAGTCACAAACCTGGCTTGGCAGAGAACACAGGAGAGCAGAAGTGTGAATGGATCCAAGGTGTGCCCCAGTGACCCTTCTCCATGCAGCAATCTCAGAGATAAATTTACCCTTTCCTGAAATCTCATTAAAGAGGTGCCTGGGTGGCTCAGTCAGTTGAGCATCCAACTCTTGATTTTGGCTCAGGTCACGACCTTAGGGTTGTGAGATGGAGCCCCTCATCAGGTCCTCACTCAGCTGGAAGTCTGTTTCTCTCTCTCTCTCTCCTTCCACCTCTGCCCCTCCCGACATGAGCACTTGCCCTTTCTATGTCTTAAATAAATAAATAAATCTTTAAAAATCTCATTAAAGAGTACACTAATCATGATGAGCACTGAGTGATGTATACAATTATTGAATCGCTGATTGTTGCACACCTGAAACTAATATAATGCTGTATGTTAACTATCCTAGAATTAAAATGGAAAACTTGAAAAAAAAAAAAAGAGCATGGCTTTTGAACACCCTTCCGCTGTCACATGTGGGGCCACTGCCCCCTCTGGGCATCATGAAGCCTTGTGTCCAGGCGACCTGTTAGCCCACAGAAATCAGAGCCCAAGAGGATTAGATCTGACATTTGAATCAGTCCAGGCTTTCTGCCCAGGTATCTCCTCTGGTTTCCTGCCTCTCTTGATATGACTTTGTAATTTCTCTTTTGTAAACATTATAAACACAAGTCTTTCTGAGCCAATACCAGGACAACCAACCATCCAGTTTGCCTGGGACTTGAGGAGTTTCCTGGGACACAGGGCTTTCAGTGCTGAAACTGGGAGAATTCTGAGCGATCTGGAGCTGTTGGTCACCGTAGCCAAGACCTGCCTTGCCCATCTGGTACAGGCAGGCCACAGCTGTGTGTATGTGTATAGTGGGTTGAACAGTGGCTTCGAAAAAGGTATGTCCAGCCAGAGCCTCAGAATGTGACCTTGCTTGGAGTCAGGGCCTTTACAGTTGTAATTAAGATTAGGATCTTGAGATGAGATCATCCAGGATTAGGGCAGGCCCTAAATGCAGTCAGGGATGAGAGTCCTTCGTAGGAGGCAGAAAAGGAGACACAGAGACACAGAGGTTGTGGCAGAGGGGGAGCCATGTGTCAATAAGGCAGGGTTGACTGAGGATTGTCAGAAGCTAGAAGAGGCAGGGATGGACTCTCCCTCAGCCCTGCAGACACCCTGATATCAGACTTCCAGACCCCAGAATTGTGAGATGTATGGGTTGTTTGAAGCCTGCAAGTTCACAGCCACTTGTTACTGCAAGCATGGGTAACTCATAAAACATGGCAGGTGAGTTTGGGGATGTTGACTGCCAAAAACCAAGTGGGAAATTTTAGATTTTTTTGGCAGCTGGCAGGCTAGCCCACCTCATTGCTCCAAGTGAGCCAGCCTCTCTCCATTGTCTGTGACTGTTTTGGGGGGAGCTTCTATTTAGTAGTACCACATGGCATGTTCCTTAGGGTACCAGGGCTGCAGGCGCAGGAGCCCCCGGGGTGCGTCCTAGGGAGTGTGCCAGGTGGAGGCTGGACCATGGCTTTCCTACCCCTGACCTTTCTATGCCAAAACAACTGTGTATTAGAAAACTTTTTTCTTCTTTTTTTTTTTAGGGGATTTAATATAGGGTTTCATTTGGCATGGAATATGTCTTGCCACTTAAGAAAGAAAATAAAGGGGAATCTCTTGACATCTCTAGAGGTTGGATTTTTGTCTCTCCTTTTTCTTCAAATGCCATTTTATCCTCTGCCATCCTCGGCTTCTTTCCTGGCAGCATCCCGTAGGGGGGCAGAGGCTGCTGCAGTTACTGGGACTCAGTGATTTGGAAATGGAGAGGGGGCTTCCAGCAGTACCTCCCGGCAGGTGGGAGTCTCAAGAACCTCCAGTGCTTTGGATCGAACCTCTCCAAGTGGCCAGCCTCACCCAGGGCTGTGCATCTTTGTTGCATATTCCTGTCCCCTCTCAGCCTGATATCCTGCAGACATTCCCACTCCAGGCTGGGTCTCGAGGTTGCAGTAAGCACAGAGCAGCGGGAAGAGGCAGGAAGGCAGTGGGGAACAGTGGGCAGGCAGGAATATTCCTGTAAAAAGGTTCCAGGAGAAGGGAGGTGGGGGAAATCACAAAAGGGGACGCCATGCCTCTGTGAGAGCGCTATAATTTCCTCCAAGTACTGCCATAGAAATTGCATGCCAGACTCTCCGCCGTGCATACATTGGAGAACAATTTACCTGCATTGTTCCCTCCGTGTCATTGGCATCCTCCAGCGCACCCGTCAGCAGCACGTTACCACCTGGTGCTGTTGGAGGATTCATTTCTTTGCACTGATTTTGCTGTCAAAATGTCCCTTTTGCAAGTCGTGGACATCATTAAGTATACTATTTTTTTAATCACCTATCCTGTTCCAGGCCCTTTATTTCATTACTTTGCATTCAGGACTTCGCGCCTAGATCGATAGCTTGACATAAAGGCAGGGCTCCGCTTTCTCTCTTTGGCATTAGCAATTCCTTTCCTGAATCAGACATTTCTTTTTCTCTCCAGAAGCCTCGGGCAGAAAGACACACTTAACAAGTCTTAATTTGTTAGAGGGAGAGATGAATTTAAAAGCCGATGTTGGGATTTCCCTGTGCAGGGACTCTGTTTCTATCCTCAGCCTTTCACACTGTTTGCAGTGCATTCTTGTGTCCTCCCTCCAAGGAAGGGACGCTCGTCCGTGCCCTCCGAGCACCTGCACGCCCAGCTCCAGCCCCGCTCGCTCTGGTGCCTGCTGTTCATTGCTTCCAAAGTTAACCTGACTTCCTGTTTTGTCTCCTATAAAATGGAGACTCACAGAAGCTTGGGGAGTATTTTGATTGATGGAGTGCCGGGTACCATCCTGAGACGCTTCCCCCTTGCAGGGGTAATGGATGGCAGCGGATGCGTCTTAAACCAGTTGCACCTGCCGTCTGCCACACAGGCTCTCCTCTGACTCCTTGTGTAGGACCCAGCTTCCTCTCAATGCGTGTGACAGCCGGTTCCAGCGAGGACGCTGCCTGCATGTGGAGTGGGTGGCCTCTCGAAGGGGATGGGGAGGAGTGGTGGATACTACCCTGATCTCGTTGATGGGGCTGGGTTGTCTCTGAGCTGCATGTGTCTGAAAAGAAGTCTGGGTTAGCTGAAGCCAAGAGGAGTCTCCTTACCCTTTCTTCACTGGATCAGACCTCTTGACTGTTGGAGAATAGAGCCCATGGCCTTTCCTGATGACTCCCTGAGGCCAAGGCGTTCAGGGGTTAGTGCCTGGTGCTTTTATTCTGATGGACATCATCGTGGCATGTACCTTCACCAGAAGCTGATTATTCTCCTTTCTCCCCAGGGAATCTCAACATCCTGTGTGCTCTCTTGTCAGAGTTACTCCCCAAACTGTTGATGGCAAGTGCTCAGACCATATGCTTTGTCTTCCTTGGAAAAGAGGAGGACTGCCTGAGGGCCCCTGAGCACCTTGCTGGTCATGGTGTGACTGCTTTGTAGGAGTACCCAGCCTTGGGCTGGAGGAGCCAGGGGCCTGTGTGGTCTCTTTTATTTTTATAACACACACACACACACAAAATGTGTGCAAAAAATGTCCTATAATGGGAATATAAAGTTTGAAGAAGAGTAGTAAAGAGAACACCCATGTTCTGTCCACCAAGCATAAAAGCCCCTTTTATTTTAGTGCTCTTGAAGCCCCATGTGCAATGCTCCCTCACTGTACCTTCCCCTTTCTACCCCTTGGGTGAAATTCTGTCCTGAATTTATTGCTGATCAACTCCTCGATATTAATACACCTTTTACTATATATTGTACATTCGGATATATTGTTTAGTTTTGCCTCCTTTTGAATCTTATGTACATGGAATCCCACAATATAATGATCATACAGTATTTTTTTTAGATTTGTTTTGGTTAACTGCAGTAATTTTTTATTGGGATTCATGTTCTTTATAATTTATCTCTTTAGTTTTGGGTTTAAAACAAAATTCCTCCAGAAAGTATTTGTTTTTTTTTCCCCCTAGGTATCTGGGGTGTGGTAGGTCAACTAAATTTGGGTTTAAAATTTTTTTTAAAGATTTTATTTCTTTGAAAGAGAGAGAGAGAGAGAGCGAGAGAGCATGTGCATGGGGGGAGAAGCAGAGGAAGAGAGAATCTCAAGTAGACTCTGCACTGAGTATGCAGCTCAACTCAGGGCTTGATCTCACGACACTGAGATTATGACCTGAGTTGAAATCAAGAGTTGGACGCTTAATTGACTGAGCCACTCAGGTACCCCTAAACTTGAGTTTGTTAAAAAAGATATGGGTAGTGTAAAATCTGACTCCAACACGAAATTTGGATGAGGCATTTTTCACTTCATCCATTCTACCTGGAGCCAAGTCTCAGAGAAGTGTGAATGTCCAAGTTTTCTGTGGGGTAGATTGTTCTAGTTTGCCACCCAGAGTGTCAATCTTTGGTTGACAGGTGGCAACCAGTTTCCTGTGGAATTCTCTCACTTAGATTCTTACACTATTAGGCTTGGTATAGGGCAATAAAATAGTAAATCAAAGTTATCTGTTGTCAAAATAGTGAGGCATGACAAGCCATCACAAAATTTAGTGGCTTAAAATACCAATCATTTATTGTTGCTCTTGGGTCTGGGAAGTGAGCTGGGGTCTGCTAATCGAGGCTGGACTCAACTCCGGTTGGCTCCCACCTGTGGGTTGGGTTCAGTCTGCTGTGTGTCTCTCATCCTCCTTGGATCAGTGGGGTGTTTTCTCCTCTTCCTCTTCTTTTAATTGAAATGTAGTTGACTCCTAAAGTTATGTTAGTTTCAGCTATACAACATTAGTGACTCTGTAAGTCCACATGTTACACTATGCTCACCACAAGTGTGGCTACCATCTGTCACCATGCAACACCATGATGACACCATTGACTGGATTCCCCATGCTCTACCTTCCATGCCTGTGACTTACTAATTCCACAGGTGGAAGTCTGCCTCCTCCACTCCCCTTCTCCCATGCTCCCCTTCCCCCAACCTCTTCCCCTCTGGAAAACATCATTTGTTCTCTGTATTTAGGGTCTTTTTTTGCTTTTTTTTTAATTGTTTTTTTTTCTAATTAAATCATGTGGTATTTGTGTTTTTCTGTCTGATGTATTTCACTTAGCTCAGTAGCCTCTAGGTCTACCCATGTCATCGTAAATGACAAGATCTCATCATCTTTTATGGTTGAGTAATAGTCCATTGTGTGTGTATATATATACATACATATATACACACAACCTATATATGTATATATACATATATACATACACACATACATATATTCATATATGTATGTCACATCTTTATCCATTCATCTATCAATGGACACTTGGGTTGCTTCCATGTCTGCCTGTTGTAAATAATGTAAATATAGGGGCACATATATCTTTTTGAATTAGTGTCTTTGTTTTCTCTGGGTCAATACACAGTTGTGGAATTACTGATCATACGATATTTCTATTTTTAATTTTTTGACGAACCTCCACACCGTTTTCCACAGTAGCTGCACCAATTTGCATTCCCACCAACAGGGCACGAGGGTTCCTTTTTCTCTTCATCTTTGCCAACACTTGTTATTTCTTGTCTTTTTGATAATAGCCATTTGACAGGTGTGAGGTGGCATCTCATTGTGGTTTTGATTTGCGTTTCCCTGATGTTTTCCCTGATGATTTGAGTATCTTTTCATGTGTCTGTTACCATCTGTATGTATATCTTACTTGGAAAAATGCCTTTTCAGGTCCTCTACCCATTTTTTAATAGAATTATTTGTTTTTTGGTGTTGAATTTTTTAAGTTCTTTATGTAGTTTATATGTTTTAACCCCTTATAAAACATATCATTTGCAAATATCTTCTCCTATTGGATAGGTTGCCTTTTTGTTTTGTTGATTGTTTCCTTCACTGTGCAGAAGTTTTTTATTTTGAACATAGCCCCAAAGGTTTGTTTTTGCTTTTGTTTCCCTTGCCTAGGAAGACATATCTAAAAAACGTTTCTATGATTGATGTCCAAGAGATTAGTGCCTGTGTTTTCTTCTAGGAGTTTTATGGTTTCAGGTCTCACATTTAGGTCTTCAATCCATTTTGAGTTTATTTTTGTGTATGGTGTAAGAAAATGATCTACTTTTATTCTTTTGCATGTAGCTGTCCATCTGTCTGAACACCATTTTTGAAGAGACTGTCTTTTCCCACTGGATGTTCTTTCCTGATTTGTCAAAGATTAATTGACCATATAATTGTGGGTTCATTTCCGGGTTTTCTGTTCTGTTCCTCTGCTCTGTGTGTCTATCTTTGTGGCAGCACCATACTGTTTGATAGCTACAGCTTTGTAGTATAGCTTAAAATCTGATATTGTGATACTTCTAGCTTTGTTTTTTCTCAAGGTTGCTCTGGCTATTCAGGGTCTTTTGGGATTGCATACACATTATAGTACTATTTGTTCTAGTTCTCTGAAAAATGCCATTGGTATTTTGATAGGGTTTGCACTGAATTTGTAGATTGCTTTGAGTAGTAAGGATATTTTAGCAATGTTAATTCTTCCAGTCCACAAGCATGGTGTATCTTTCCAATTATTTGTGTTATCTTCTATTTCTTCCATCAGTGGTTTATAGTTTTCAGAGTATGGGTCTTTCACCTCCTTGGTTAATTTTATTCCTAGGTATTTTTTTTAAATGCAGTTGTAAATGGAATTGTTTTCTTAATTTCTCTTCCTGCTACTTTATTATTAGTGATTTCTGTGTATTAATTTTACATCCTGCAACTTTAATGAATTCATTTATCAGTCTAATGGTTTTTGGGTAGAGTCTTTAGGGTTTTGTTTATATACTATCATGTCCTTTGCAAATAGTGAAAGTTTTCCTTCTTCCTTACCAATTCAGATGCCTTTTCCCCCCCTTTTCTTGTCTGAATGCTATAGCTAGGACTTTTAGTACTACGGTGAGTAAAAGTGGCGAGAGCAGACATCCTTTTCTTGTTCCTGATCTTAAGGAAAAAGTTCTCAGCTTTTCACTATTGAGTATGATGTTAGCTATGGGTCTTTCCGCATGACTGTCATCATGTGAACATTTTCTTCTTATGGCAGTGGCAGAAGTCCATGCCTACCAGGCAGAGAGATGCCATGACACTTAAGGTCTAGGCCTTGCACACTTAATTTCTACCCACATTCCATGACCCACTGCATTCACATAGCACCCACTGGAGTAGGAAATACATTCTTCTAGTGAAAGGAACTTTAAAGTCATGTGGTGGCTACAGATAAAGAATTTAAAAGAATAATTCAGTTTTGAAGAGATACTGCTCAGTGTCTGTCAGTGTGTTTGGATCTGTGCTCACTGAGTTTCATTCTCAAAAGTTTAAATGTCTTGAGGGTTGGACTTATTAATTGGGTATGTTAATTTTTACCTCCGGGGTCTCTCAGGTGGAATATTCCAGATGGAATAGTTCCTAAAATTAACCAAGAGAAAAAAAGAAAAGCAGAGGAACACTAACTCAAGCAGACCCCTGCTTCCTCCTGCTTTATTGCTTGCTAAGGGGAGGGCTCCTGAGAAGAGGAATCTGTGTGTCAGCCTTGTCCCTTAAAACTTGTCCCTCACAGACCAAGGGTGTCACCTGATCTGTGGAGTACCTATGATCACCGGGGTCTTCTCAGGGTGGGATAGGTAGGAGAAAGTAGAACAAAACCCAGCCCCATATATTTTAGATGTTGCTTCTTAAGCTAGTGGTGAACAAAAATATCATAATTCTGCAATACAAATGGGTTCATTTTCGAAGATATCTAGATATTTGCCATATGTATTAAAAAGATAAAGGAGATGGTGGCTATTCATATTTTAAAGATTATGAATTAAAATTATTCACTTTATAAAAGGACTTGGTGTAAATTGAAGTAGCAATTTTTTCCAAAACTTTTAACATTTCAATTAAAAATCTTTGATTTCCTTACAACTTTTTACAAGTTTTTTGTTATTTATTTTCATCACATGTAACAGGAAGATCTTTGCAGATCTGGAACTGTTTTTCCTCTGTATATTTATATTAGCAATTTAATTTTTATTTTAAAAATGTTTCATGATTCATATATGGTTCATTTTATATACTTGTTAATTTCTACTACTTCAAATCATTAGACTTTCACAGTAAGCAGGATTTTAAATGTCTTAAAATTGGCTCGTGTTTCCATATTATTTTAATTATCTTAGTGTTTCATAACTACATAAATGAATTTTCTTTTCTATTTTCAAGGCTGATTAAGAGATTATTGTAACCTGCATTTTGGTACCCTGGCATTTTCAGCACATACAGAGATCTCGTTATTAGTGAGAGCCTCCTCTCTTTACTGACACATGCCCAAGAAAGAGGGAAGAATTCTAACTCCAACTGTAATGTAGTAATTTCACTGCAAAGTAGCTGCTCTTTTTCATTTCCCATCTTTATTTTTCCCATCAGTTTCTGGGTTTTGATAATTATCTTTTTGAGTGTCCTAGTCATACTATTGTATATTTTGTTAAAAATAAAAGGAATGAGGGGTGACTGGGTGGCTCTGTTGGTTAAGTGTCTGACTCTCGGTTTCAGCTCAGGTCGTGGTCTCTGAGTGATGAGACTGAGCCTCACATCCATGCTGGGCATGGAGTGTGCTTGAGATTCTCTCCCCCTCTGCCCTCACTCTTTCTGCTTGCACACATGAGCACATGTTCTCTCTCTCAAAAAAAAAAATGTAAAAAATAAATGGAATGATAAGAGAAGGAAACAGCTAGAAAATCCACCAATTGTCAATTTCCATATCCCAAATGATTTTGTTTCACTGTACCATCCTTTCCTCCGACTCTGAGTGTTGAGTATTATTGCTGAAAGAACTTTTGGATTTTCCAGAAGTCCATCTGCTCTTCCTGCTATCTCTCACCTGAAGCTGTAATGTTCCATTCCAAGCCTTGCAGTCGTTTTCACAGCAATGCAGTGTGATTTCACACATGGAGATTATGACTTCTGTGGAGAGTGAGCAGGTGTAAAATGATCCACCCTGTAGGACAGGGACCCTATTTCACACTTATCTCTTTAGAACCAACAGAAAACAGGAAAATGCACAGCATAAATGGATCGGGGATAATGCAGCATCCAATTTAATAATCTGTTCTTAACGCCTTCAGAACGTAATCTCAAGCAGAAAGGATAGCTGACACCAAAGAGTACTGAGCAGATATCTCTAGAAAAGGTGACACTCGTGTGGAAGAAGGGTCTAGGAATGGGGTTGGGCCCATTGTAGCTAAAGTCTTGGATGGTGGGCCACGGGGCCAGTGGGACTCCTATAGAGACAACATCACAAGCTGGATGACAGGGTTCTGAAAAGGTTAGGTTGACTCCAATTTGTGTCTAGTTTCCTTGCATTTCAAGGAGGAAGAGCTATACATCCATTCAACTGAATCTGTGAATTCATAAATACAACCTCCCAGTCATTAATGGCAACAAGAATAACCCAAGAATCTTGATGTTTTGTCCAAAGACGTGTCCCCTCCATGACAGTCGAATGCCCTGTTTTCAGTTTACTGTTCCTATTTCGAGAAAGGGAGTTTTAGCCACAGGAGGAGAGTCAATCCAAATAGCTCAACGATTTTTCCTTGCCTGCCAGACATATGACACAGGCATCTCATATGATGGGCTGCGCTGTATTTGATTACATGAGATTTGTGTTGCCTTTTTCTACATGACTTTCATGTAAAGGAAAGCTGTTAGGACTGGTGAGTAAAACTTGCTCAGAAATAAAATATTTCCCTCTGAATCACCCGTAATTCACAACCGATTGATCAAATCCTGCAGCTTTCTTCATGAAATGCAGCAAACCTGAATTTTGGTTTAATCATAGATGTGGTTATATGATGCGATTTGAAGGCATCTTCTGACCTTTGGATAAAAGGAGAAATTACCGACAAGTCACAGGAATCCAGACATTGTAGAACCTTCCATTACCTCCATTCAATGATTATTATTGTGATTTTCTACTTAGGGAGTGTATGGACTTGAAAAAATCATCTAATAAACATTGATGAGTAGCTGCTCTATGCCTGATAGCAGAAAATTAGAAGGAAGCAGATGCACCCACTTTAATTAATTGGTGTAATCAGTAGTGGTATGCAACATCAAGGGTGAAAATTGCTAACTTAAATTGTGGCTTTGTGGCTCAAATGAGTTTTTGCAGTCTTGAGGTCTTTTTTTTTTTTTCCTCCTCCATATTTGGAGCTTCTGTGTTTTCCTTTCCCATCTACCTGAATTTTTTCTTCCTCTTATTTGGAGGGTGGTAGGAGGTTCAATTAAAACTTTTTCATGGAGTGATAGATTCCAAATTGCCACTTATCCTGCGGGAACACTGAGACTTTATTCCCTGAGTTTTCTCAGTTCATTCAAAAGACCAGCAACGAGGGAAGGTGTGGAATAATGGGAACAATACAGGTCATCCTCCTTTTGACAAGTAGTACAGATTGGAAATATAAGTAACAAATCCCCGTGTAAAACTCTTCCTCAGTTTTCCTCTGCTTGGACATCATTTTCTCTGGGAAGCCCCCAAACTGCCCCTATCCCCTACTTCCAACTCTTTGAGGCTCCCATTCCTTCTGTTTTAGTAGTTACTACATCCTGTTTTGCAATTGTGTATTTATCATCTATATTTTCTTTCATTTGGGACACTGGGCTGTGTCTTGTCACCTGCCTAATATAGAGCTGGGCATTTAGTAGGTGCTCAATAAAACCTGTATTAAATGAATGGATGGAAGTAGTATCTATCTCATCAAAGTGGGGCCTCTTCTATACCTCAGGGCCTGTGTGGTATATCCATCATCTGTTGCTATGATGAGCCACTCCAAAACTTAGGGACTTAAAGAACAGGCATTTCTTTAGCCAAGGCCTTGCAGATGGCAGTATAGGCCAGGCTCAGCAGGGTGATCCTTCTGGGTTCCCTCATGTATCTGCTGTCAGCTTCTAGGTCAATTGGGGGCTGGTGATCTTTTATCTTTCGAAAGACTAGCTGAGGCTTATTCAAAAGGCCATAGGGCAGTGTTCCAAGGGGGAGAGGTGAGTGTGATGTCTTGAGGCCTAAGTTTAGAAGTAAGAGGTCGAGTGCCTCTTCTGCTGTATTTTACTGGCTAAAGAAATCATAAAGCCAGTTAAAGGGAGAGGAATAAACTTTATCTTTTAATGGCAGAAGTTCGAAGTCACACTGTAGGGGCAGGGATGCAAGGAAGAGGTTTGAGGAGATTTCCCCAAACAATCTGTCATACTTGGAAGATAGGAAATACACAAAACAAACAAAAAACCCTGACAAACTTGAATTAAATCTAAGAATCATTAGATTTAGCCAAATTCTGGGAAAATCTCTCAGAGAAGATAAAGTTTCTTTTTGGTTCCATGTTACATCCCTTTCTCATCCTTTATTTGCTTCTCAGTGGCTTCGTTCCATGGTTAGCAAAGTGCTCGGGCCTATGTGTTGCCCTGTCAGTGGCCCAGTCCTTCTCTTCAACTGACGATTTATTGAGCACTTGCTCCAGCGTAAACCAGACTCTGTACTAGGAATAGAGCAGAGAGCAAGCAAAGCATAATTCTCATCATGTACTGGGAAAGATGTTTGAGTCGCAGTTACCAGTGTAATTAGTTATGAAGACCCGTAGGATTGGAGAGAACCAGTAACGACTGGCCTGTTGAGGGTACGATATCGAAGCTGAGACCATGTGGGTAGGTCAGAGATGCTAACCCAGGAGTGATGATGAGGCAGGAAGGCTATGGGGAGCACTTCGTGGAAGAGGGTGAACATGAAGGAGGCTGGCAGGGAGGAAGGGAAAGAGCAGGATATCTAGGGAACTGGGAGAAGGCGAGGGGGTGTGCAGATCAGGTCTCCCAGATCTGTGTGGGTCTTAAAGGCTCTTTCCTAGGAAGGGTGAAAAGCTGTTGAAGCATTTTAAATAGGGAAAGATATAACCTGATTCACACTGAAAAAATCTTCCTGGGCTGCATAGAGAGCAGATGGGAAGTGTGTAAGACTGGATATAAATCCACTCTTTTCCCCACCATCAAAACCCCATGCTCCAGTTCCTCAAAAAATTAAAAATGAAGGGCACCTTGGTGGCTCTGTGGTTGAGTGTCTGCCTTTGGCTCAGGGTGTGATCCTGGGGTCTTGGGATCAAGTCCCACATGGGGCTCCTAGGGAGCCTGCTTCTGCATCTGCCTATCTCTGACTCTCTCTCTCTCACTATCTTTCATGAATAAATAAAATCATTTTTAAAATAATAAAAATTGAACTACCCTACAATCCAGCAATTTTACTTCTGGGTATTTATCAAAAAAACACAAATACACCAACTTGAAGAGACAGATGCACCCCTCTGGTTATTGCACCATTATTTACAAAAGCCGAGATATAGATGCCGACCAAGTGTCTATGAACAGATGAATGGATAAAGAAGATGTGGTCAATACATATAATGGAATATTACTCAGCCATCAAAAAGAATCAGATCTTGCCATTTGTGACAACATGAATGGACCTAGAGTGTATTTTACTGAATGAAATAAGTCAGGCAGAGGAAGACAAATACCATGTAACCTCCCTTATAAGTGGAATTTGTTTATTTTGTTAAAAATATTTTATTTATTGAGAGAGAGAGAGCATGAGTGGGTGTGGTGTGGGGAGAGACAGAGGGAGAAGGAGAAGCAGTCTCCACGCTGAGTAGGGTGCCCTACATCAGGCTTAATCCCAGGGTCCTGGGATCATGACCTGAGCTGAAGGCAGATGCTTCACCAACTAAGCCACCCAGATTCCCCTTATGTGTGGAATTAAAAAAAACAAAATGAATGAACAAAACAAAAGCCGTGTCTTAGACGCAGGAAATAAACTGTTGGTTACCAGAGAAGTTGGAGGGCTGGAGAAATAGGTGAAGGGGATTAAGAGGCAGAGACTTCCAGTTATAAAATAGATTAAGTTGTGGGGATGTGACATCCAGCATTGGGTGAATGGTCAGAACGTCCTAACAAGTTTGTATGGTGACGGATCACAGCTAGACTTACCGTGGGGATCATTTCATAATATATAAAAATACCAAATCCATATGGCAGTATACCTGAAATGAATAGGATATTGTAGGTCAGTTTTACTTGCATAAAACAAAAACAGAAACCTCATTCTTCCCCCACTAACCCCACCAGGTGTTAGAAAGAAAGCAATTGGACTACATTGAATTCACACTAAGTTTGCCAATCACCTTGTCAGCAATAGTTGCTCAAACAAGCCTTTAATGAGTGCTTTTAAAAGGTTCTTCTGAAGCCCATGTTGGACAGTGAGTTCTCAGCCTTGGGTGCACAGGGTAGCCCCTGGGAGCTGAGGTGATGGATAGAAAGGGAAGGGGAGGGAGCTGTCCTGCTACCACCCTCCTTCCTCCCACTGCAGGCGATGGGGCTGGGGGCTGCAGGGTCCTCAGACAGGCTTTGGAAGTGGCTCTTCTCATGGGGAGGCTGCCTGAAGCCAGTTCTTCTGGGACAACTTCCTTCTCACCCCTGACATTTGCTCACTTTTTTTTTTTAACCCTTTCATTGGGCAGCATTTAAAAATCTTGCAACTTGTCAGAACCGTTTACCACTGTAGGATGCCTTGCTCTCGGGTGAAGCAGAGGTCCTCCTTCTGGCATTGCCCTGTGGGAGCGTCTTGAAAGAACCACTTTACGGGTGTCTCCGTATTTGGGAATAACTGACACGTTTGTCCAGGGAGTAAACCAAGCATAGGTCCGCAAGCAGGTGTCCCTTTCCAGCTGTCCTGGGTTCTGAGTGGGCCACAGAAGCAGGGTGGCGACCACCTTGCTTCTTCCTCAGGGAGCATTTAGCCTCTGCCTGGCCAGCAGGTCCTTTACCGGCGCTGTCCTGAAGTTGTCGTTACAGCCCTGGTCCTACTTCTCCATCACGTTCGGTGTTGGGTTACTTGCAGAATGGAGTCATTGTCTTTAATGTTCAATAACTGTGCCACAAAGATAATATAATAAAATTCGAGAAATGTAATTTAGGGAGGCTTTCTAGCCAAGCCTTGTGTGCATGTACGTGTGTGTGTTTGATCTTTCATAATCCCGTTCCGAGGGCTACAAAAAACCTGGTTTTCCCTTTGTCTTCTGCTAGGGTTGTCCCTTTAGATTTGTTCTCATTTTTGTATGGCAGTGTCCTGAGTGATCTGCATCGGGGTACCTGACTCTGGGGTCCTGGAAGCAGAGGTGATGGTGGGCACCAAGGATGCCCCAAGCTGCATCTGTGCTGCAGGTGGGGTAGGTGTGTGTATGTGGGGGGGGGGGGTTGGTGGTGGAAGTGGAGTGCTGTGGCCTTGAACTCTGTGCTTTTCATGCACATCAACACTGTGCCCAGCTCTCGGTGATCTGACTGATTCCCCCAAGCCTGGGTGGCTTCAGCATCTTTTCCAGATACAAATGTAGCCTTATAGCAGATGGACGGCTCTTAGTGAAGAAATTCTTGGGGTAGAAGCCTGGCAATAAAAAAGGGAGATTTCTTCCTTTCTTTTATTCTGTTTTTCTATTTAGGAACATGACATTGAATTTAGTCATTCTGATCTAGCGTCCTGGAAGAGAAGCCTCATGGTACACAGTCTTTGAATTTACAAATCAAAACTCTGGTTTCCCGTGGGCAGTGTCCTCTTGAGAAATAAGGCAGTTAGACTGTTTTGAGTTGTTCCTTTTAGGAGCACAGACCATAATGGTGGCCCTGTTTTGCATCCTGAGGGGCTGTGGACAGGAAGTCTATGGCAAGGTTCATAAAACACTTAGAGCCCTTTCAGAGAAAGGAGCCATAGAAATGTAAGGCGGTGCAGTCGTGCTGGAAACCTCCCACAGAGCTGCTGGGCTCTCACTTCACTGCAGTCATAAAGGGAGCGGATCTGTGACAAGGTCCCTGCCCCCTCACCTCCCCTCGTACTCTGTTCTCAAGGAAAGAGCCAAAGGGTCTGACCCTAACTATCCATGAGAATCCTTCCTTCCAGCAGTGAATTTGCCATCTCCAGCTTATATCTTTGAAGGAGTAGAGTAGCTCCTCTCTCAAATTTCACAATTTTTCTGTTTCCTTTTTCTGAAATTGCTTTATAAATAATGAGCTCACTTGTCTCCTTAAGGAGTCCAAGCTAACAAGGCTGCCCTTGAACACCAGCATGAAACTGAACCAGGTACAGAGCAGGCGTCTGCTTTTCCATCGAGATCACTGGGTTCTCTTTCAAGCCTGCTTATGCTGGGGCTAGGGAGGTGAGAACTGGTAGAGGTGGAGGTGAGGACAGGATTGGGATGGTTCTTAGAGGAAATATTCTTAAAAATACCACATTCGAATTTTACGGATGTTCCAGTTTTTGACTGCTGTGATGTTTTCCTAAATATATCCTATTCTCTTCTGTCTCCTGGGAAAACATCATGGAGAGTCAGAGCCCAAAGTAGGGTATCACACCAATCAAGACACAAATAATGAAGCGTAGACCATAATAATAAAGGTTAAAGACCTTTATTTGGAATGCAGAGAAATTACCCTTTTTTTTTTTGAACATTAGATACAACTCCATATCTTCTAGGGAAATGTTTATACAGGCCATTGATTTAACATTTTAATTAATTAGACACTTCAGTTCAACAAATGGTCAATGCAATCAGCTTCTTAATGGGTTTTTGACAAAACTGAACCAGTCATCTGCTTGAACCAGCTGGTCATTTGTGTGGTAGTCACGGGCCTGGAGTGATGAGTGAAAGTGACCAATGATGAATGGCCAAGGTCAGATTTAAGGAGAGTTGGACAACTCCAACCACGGAGCTGTAGCAACACCTCCTGCAACAGTGAAATGAAATCACAGTCCCTACCCCTGGAGGTCTCCTCTGATTTCACATGAAGTGATAGTTTCAGTTCATGTTGGAAAGCATACGGAAGATGTTGATGCATTTGGCAGGCATGATGGAAGTGACTAGAGAGGGAACTTCCCAGAGGCACTTGGACAGTAGAGATGATGATTCTACTTGGGGTTTTCTCAAGTCCTTTTGCAAACATTCCTTTTCAGGGACTCGAACTAATTTATAGAAAAATATCCATTAAGTATACTTAGAAAAACTCTTCTGTCTAGCTTTATGTAACCTGAATTTGCCTGAAAGACTTTTTTTTGGACTCCATTCTCAGAATGGCTTGAGTGGATCTGCTTGGACTTGATGGCGTTGGGTGTAAGGAAGCTTAAATGAATGTGAGGCTGTTTTGGGGAATTAAGGTTTGCCTAGGACAGCTCTGGTTCAGACTTGAGCTTGTGGAAACGTCTCTACCTCTCCATTATTCATCTTTATAACCCTGCACCTAGCCTAATGTTGATTTTGAGGTAGGTAGCTTCCAATAAATCTTCTGTCTGGTTGCTTGCCAGCCTACAGTGTTTGAGTTTATTTGTTGAATTGGGCTCCATTTGCTGCTCAGACCTGTGGCTTTGGGGAAGGAAGTTTTTGGGTCCTGGAAGTTTTGAGGTGTTGTCATGTTTTTTTTTCTTATGCAGTAGGATATTTACCCTAAGGGCAGAGAACCAGGAAGGCAGGCATCATACAAGGGATTCCCCTTTTAGGAACAAGTGGCTAGTACCTGCACTTGCTAGCGTAAGTCTCTCCTCTCAGGCTTTGTAGTTGACATCCCTTATTAAAAAGTTCTGAATCTCCATGATTACAAGGTAGCACCACTTAATACCTGGGGCAAGCAGAATAGTTAGAGGTGTGGGTAGTAATCTGAGTGGGGATGATAAGGGCCCAAACAAAGGTGCAGGCAGGGAGTGGATTTGGATCTGTTCAGTGGGCACTGGGGTTAGTCCTGGGGACTTCTGATTGAAGGAGCTTCCCCATGGCCGTGACCCTCAGGATCCCCTGCTGGCATCACAAGTCCTGATGGGATGCCTGGAATGTCAGGTGAGGAACAAAAGCCTAGCTTAAAGAAATCAAGCTTGCTTCTTGCCTGGCCATCTGCTGGTTTTCATTCCCTCATCTTTATTAACTTTATGCCCCTTGCCTTGAATCTCACCCCTTTCCTCCTGGGTGGTTCATGCTACATTCATCACTTTCTGGAAGAGCCCAATCAAAACTCATCTCTTCCCAACTCCTTTCTAAGGTCTTCCTTCAGTCCTATATAAGTTTGTGCTTCTCACATGTAACCTGCAGTGCTCTTTATGACTTCATATATGTGTTGACTTCTTTCTTTTTAAAAAAAATTATTTATTTGAGAGAGAGTGCACAAGCAGGGGGAGGGGGCAGAGGAAGAAACAGACTCCCCACTGAGTAGGGAGTCTGATGCAGGGCTCAATCCTAGGACCCTGAGATCATGACCTGAGCCAAAGGCAGATGCTTAATCCACTGAATCACCCAGGCGTCCCTATGTGTTGACTTCTTAGATGGCACATTTACGAGTATTTGTATGCTGAAGCAAGTAGAACTGACCTACTCAAACTAAATTGTTATGAACTATACATATTAATTTTCAGGTTTGGGGATAATACTTGATTCTCAAAAAACTGAGAGCAATTATTGTTTCCATTTTATAGATGATGAAACTGACATTCAGAGAGGTCCAGTGACTTAACCAAGGTCATACAGCTAGAGGAAAGGAAGAGGCAGGATTTGAATCCTTCTCTTCTCTTCTCTTCTCTTCTCTTCTCTTCTCTTCTCTTCTCTTCTCTTCTCTTCTCTTCTCTTCTCTCTCTTCTCTTCTCTTCTTCTCTTATCTTCTCTCTCTCTCTCTTTGAGAAAGTGAGAGAGTGAGCATGGGGAGGGACAGAAGGAGAGAGAGATAGGATCCCACGCAGGCTCCATGTTGAGCATGGATCCAGATGTAGGGCTCAATCTCATGACCCTGAGACCATGACCTGAGCTGAAATCAAGAGTCAGACACTTAACAGACTGACTGAGCCACCCAGTTGCCTCCGCATCATTACCTGCTAACTCCATGTCCAATATTCTTTCCATGACCACACACTGCCTCTTAGCTTAGCCAATCAAATAAATTCTGCCTTCAAAAAATAAGGCACAAAATTTAAAACACAGAGGGCTTTGTTAGCAGGAAATATCCTTTTGAATATTATGGTTTTTTTTTTTTTTTAGAACATAACTAAGAGAAAAGGAATAACTTCAGAAAAGGTGTTCTCAAGGTTTACTTATTTCTTTATGAAGCATTTGTCTGGTGCCAACCCTGTTCCAGGTACCACGCTGGTTGGAGGGAATGGGGCAGTGTCAGGTGAGGACATGGTTCCTGGCCTTCCCCGAGCTCTTGGCTGGGTGGGCTCGTGAATCTGGGAGACTGATGCATAGTGTTCCAGCTGGTGGATCAGCATGACCTTTATGTGCTACAAGTGAGTTTTTACCATACAAAAACTAGTTTTCAGAGTGCTTTGATGTGAAAACATATAAACACATACATACAATGGAATATTATCCAGTGTTAAAAAGAGAACAAAATCCCAGTGCATGCTACAGCTTGTGCCATGAACCCTGAAGACATGGTGCCATGTGAAATTAGCCAGACACGGATGGACAAATCTGTGCAATTCTACTTAACATGGTGAGAAAATTCACAGAGATAGGAGAGGATGCCAGAGGCTGTGGAAGGGAATGGAACTACTGTTTCATGGGTGCAGGCCTTCAGTTTGGGATGATGAAAATGGTCTGGAGATGGATGATGGTGATGGTTGCAAAACAGCATACTCAAATGCCATTGACTTACGTTTTTTAGAGAGGAGGAGGAGGGGCAGAGGGAGAGGAAGAGAGAGAATCTTAAGCAGGCTCCACACCCAGCACAGAGCCCCACATGGGGCTCAATCTCATGACCCCATGATCTCACCATCATGACCTAAGCTGAAATTAAGAGTTGGTTACTTAACCGACTGAGCCACCCAGATGCCCCGTGCCATTGACTTAGATACCTCAAAATGGTGACAGTGGTAAATTTCATTTTGTATATATTTTACCACACTCACAAAAATGATTTTCTGGAATATTATTCGTGATTCTTACAAACACGTTTAAGGCAAGGGGAAGATGGAGATCATTGTGGCAACTAGTCTCAGAAAGCAGAAGAGACCCCACATGTCACCGGGCAGTTTTCGGAATGCAAAAGTGTTGGGATGAACAGCCTTCCCGTGAGACGTGAGCTGTTTCGAGAGTGTTCAGAGTGGTTCTGGCGAGAGTGGAAAACTGGACCAGGATCTGGGTAGCTCTTTCACAGTCGATTGGGTAATGAGAAGAGCTGTTCTCGGAGAAATGAGAACATGTGTACTGGAAGTCTGCCTTTGCTTAATGTCCCACGCGATCCAGGAGGCCAGATGGCATTTTATGTGGTTTTCACAACTGTGATTTTGGATTGATTACTCAACCTGTTTGTGTTCCTAACCCAGCTCCCTGCCTCCCGCTGCCTTTTAGCGTAACCCTCATTCCCAGAGCTGGGTTTGAACAGTTGCATTGTTGGATTTTTCCTTATGATGGTTGCATCAGTGCCAGCCTCTCTTACCTTTGGACCTATTTGCCTGCCCAGGGTCTAGCATAGGAAATAAAATCCTTTTTTCCCAAAGGGTCTGATCAAATGAATGGCTTTCACTTTACATTTATATTCAATTCAGGCTTTATTTGTTTCAAGCTTGGGTCAGCCGCCTGATGGGTTTTGAGAGAACAAGTCCTGATCCCAAGGTGACCTTTCCCTTACCTGCTGACCTTCCATCATCAGATGGTGTTTTTATAAGAAAAGCAAATTCATTTTATATATAAGGGAAAATAGTAATAAAAAGTAATATTTGCACATTTTAGAATTTTCAAAATATGTTTCCCATCCATAATCTCTTGCAGTCCTTGTAGCAGTCCTGAGAAGGAGGGAAGTGAGTGTTCTCACTTCATGTAAAGAAACTGAGGTACAGAGAGGGTAAGGAGGATGCTGAAGTTGCACAGCTAACAGTGATTCGAGCTGGATCTGGAGATTGTATGTCCTGGGTCCATATCCAGCATCCCACAATACCTTCAGGGAGAGAAAATTGAATTTAAGGCAAAGAAATTTGGCATTAACCACCATTTTCACATTCAGGTCACTGTTATTCTTTATTATTTAGGCCATAGTGGCCATTGCAACTTTGCAAGATCCCCTTTTCATACCCTTTGTTCTTCAGGAGCTCTTGTGGCTAGGGTCTGCACTCGACCCATTTTAAGAGATGGGCAGATGGGCTGAGTGAGGATGGGGGACCTGCTTTGGCTTCTGGAACTGGGCTACCCATACCCCAGCAGGGCAACTGGAAGCTATCAGATGTTACAAACCCATTTCTGTGAAGCCTCGCCAAGTCTTCTAGTAATGCTGGTCAAATAGGATGTCCTGCTGCCCAGCTGCAGTTCTGGTCTGGTGCCAGGAGCCAGTGTGTCTTCATCTTTCTGTGTCTGGTACTTTGCCCCCGGCTTGATGTCACAGGAAGTCAGGAACCTCTGAGGACATCTTCCTTCTAGTAGGGAATGGCAGCGTATTAAAAGCATATGAAAAGGGTATGAAAAGTAGAAAGATTTAAGATTTCTTCTCCCCCTCCTTTTCAAAGAAGTTTCTTCTGTCTCTAGTGCTTCTGTCTTAAGTTGCTTTTAAAACACAACCATCATTGGGGTGCCTGGGTGGCTCATGGTTGACCATCTGCTTTTGGCTCAGGGCATGATCCCAGGGTCCTGGGATCGAGTCCCGCATCGGGTTCCCCGCAGGGAGCCTGCTTCTCCTTCTGCCTGTCTCTGCCTCTCTCTCTCTGTCTCTCCTGAATTAAAAAAAAAAATCAACTATCATCTTTTTGTTGATTGGGACAGAAATGAACTAAAATCTCCTTGAAAGCACAGTGAGCTGTGATGCCAAGATGTGGGCCCTCTCATGTGGTCTCCCGGGGCTCTCCCTCTCCCCTCGGCCTGCGATGTGCAGGAGGGGGAGGCCAGGGCTCCCTGGCCGTGCTGCTCTGGGTTATTATGGTGACATATCTTGGAACTGAGCTTGAGCAGAGATCATCCTGTTTCCTGTTCGAATTGATTTTGTGTCCAACTTTCATTTCCTATTGTGCATTCCTTTGAGGTCAGAGCAGCTTTGTCAGACAAAAGCAGGGCTTTCTCCTTTGGAGATATTCCTGGATTCTCTTCAGCTGTGTGTTTATCTAAGTGGACAGCCAGGCAGTGCAGTAAAGTATCTGCCAGCCGAACTCTGGCTGTCCCGCCTGATGCGCTCCTTTGGGGGCTGGATGCCCTGGGCTCCAGGACATGGGCTGGATCCCCAGGTCATCCCCATCACTTGCTCTGTGTCTTACCTCCCAGGCACGTCTTCATTTGTCCGTTGGTCTCACTTCTCTGCAGCCTGCGTCTGAGAGCTCTTTGGGAGACAGGAAACGGTCTCATTTCAAATGTTTACAGCTTAAATGAGTCTGGTTCGGAGCTTAACAGCCTGTCTGTGAACCTGGATCGGATCTCCCAGAAGTCCCTGGTCAAGCCCTCCGCCTTCCAGTCAGTGTCTGTTTACCAGTAAAGCCACAAGATCACAAACTCTGGACTATCTGACAGTTGTCAAGATGTGTGGAAACAAAATCTTAGCACTGTAAGATTCGGAGTAGAAGCCACCCAGTTTTTCCCATGTCCTCAGCATCCACTTTTGTTCTAGCTACTCTTTCCAAGTCCCAAGGCCTCTGCAGGTATCCTAGCATGTTTGAATCAAATGGAATAGCAATGTTAATAAACCACTGTTTTGTTTTTTTAAAATATTTATGTATTTATGTATGTATGTATGTATGTATTTATTTATGAAAGACACACAGAGAGAGGCAGAGACACAGGCAGAGGGAGAAGCAGGTTCCTTGCAGGGAGCCTGATGCAGGACTTGATCCCAGGACTCTGGGATCACACCCTGAGCCAAAGGCAGATGCTCAATCACTGAGCCACCCAGGGTCCCAAGCCACCATTTTATTAAGTTTGCCAAAAATGAGGAATTTCATTTGATCTGTTATTGTGACTTCTATCTGTACATCTTCAAGCAATCATCTTTCATCATACCTCTTGGATTTCTGCTCAGTAGATGACATCAACTTGTTTGCTACTTCACAGTCAAGGCCCTGTTTCTTGATGTGTTGTCATAATGACAGGATTGTATCCATCAGCATGTTATTATCAGTAGTAGTAAAAAAAAAATCTAGTACAAGTTTACTGTAATGCCATAAAGGGTGCCAGACCTTTGGGCCTAAATAGTCTCTTGTTGGAAGAGAAAGCTGGTAATGTGGTAAAGGTATTGTGGGGCTTGTTTTGGAATTCTTTCTTTTTCTTTTTTTAAATATATATTTATTTATTTTAGAGGAAGAGAAAGAGCATGACCTGAAGGGGCAGAGGGAGAGAGAGAGAGAGAATCCCAAGCAGACTCTGCAGTGAGCATGGAGCTCGACATGGGGCTTGATCTCACGACCCTGAGATCATGATCTAAGCTGAAATCAAGAGTCAGATACTCAACCAGCTGAGCCACACAGGCACCCCTGGAATTATTTCTAAAACAGGATGGTTGACAGTACATGAACATGTTTGTGTGAATTGAGTCATGTGAAAGCATCCAGTTTTATTCAGTCATAAATTGGCTATTGCATTATTTCACTACAGGATTGAAGAAAGCTCCATAGAATGGCTCCATAAATTTAGTAACAAAGTCCTAGCTTGTTTGTCACTCATCTCCCCACCCCTGTTGTCTGTTGTGGAAGCAGGAAGAAACACTGAAAAATTTCCCAGTGTAGTAGGGAATTATGGTCCTTTCTTCCAGAACATGAAGAAGTATGTGGTGGTAAACATGGGGACTGACCATCTGTGGCCATTAAGAAAAATAGAAAAGCCAGGATGTTTGAGTTTTGTTCTCAAGTGTGCTTCTGACATGTTCAGTGACCTTGAGCAAATGCCTTTACCTCCCTGGACCTGCATTTCCTTACCTATAAAAAGAAATTACCAGACAAAATGTTCTCAGATATCCCATCTTGCTTGATGTTGATTTCGGTCATCAACTTACTTGATTTATTTATGCATTCTTAGCAGAATTCATTTCGATTTGTTCATTGTTTGCATCTGGGTAATTGTTGCTTGCACACCCGAAGACTGTCTAGTTGTGGTGGTTTCTTATATTAACTGAATGTGCTGTGAAGGAAAGGTGGAGTTCCTAGAACCTGAAATTGGAAGAACCTCTGTTCTAGAGCAGGTGCTGATGACGTGTGCATAGAGGCCCTGCAGCTATGCCAGATGCTTCTCCCCCTGTTAGCAAGTCCTGAGGTTTCACGGTGGTCTCTGGCTCTTACACCATGAAATTACATCCTGTCGGGCTGTGTGACCACACGTACACAGAGGAGGGGGTGGGAGACTGAAGACACTACAGGTGTGGGCTTCACCACAAAGCAGGTTCATGATGCTTCTCAAGCCCGTGATGCTGTTGGAAGGTTTTTCCGACTGCAGGCTTCCTGTCTTCAAGTGAGGATTCCTAGAGAAGCTCCCTGAGTAGCGGATGACCTTACACTAAAGAACCAAAAAAAAAAAAAAAAAAAAAAAAGCACTCCTGGGGCACCTGGGTGGCTGAGTGGTTGAGCATCTGACTTCAGCTCAGGTGGTGATCCCAGGTCCTGGGATTGAGTCCTGCATCAGGCTCACGGCAGGGAGCCTGCTTCTCCCTCTGCCTATGTCTCTGCCTCTCTCTGTGTGTCTTTCATGATTAAATAAATGAAATCTTAAAAAAGAAAAAAAGTATTCCCATTCCAGTAGTGTAAACCAGCCACACACACAGGGGGCACATTCTGCATCGGCTTTTGGAGAAAGGTAAAGCCCTAATGACAATGAATGCTGATGGAGTTTCAGGTGGGTTTCTGTCTCATTCATGGATGCAGCCAGAGAGCTGGGCTTTGGCATATCCCCTCCAGGTTCACTTCTAGACAAGGAGGCCCCCAGATGTCACAGTGTCTCGTGCTCCTCTCTAGGGTCCAGCCAGGTAACCAGACAAGACCAGGAAAAGGCTCACTAGTTGATGGCAAAGCTGATGGGGAGTTAAGAACATATTTTCACTCTGGAAGGTGCATCCAGCTAATGGTGCCACATGGAGTTGGTGGCATTTTAGATTCTGCTCTTCAATCCTTGGAGGGATGGAGAAGAATCCCTTGTTCCCTTCACTCTTCCTCTCTTTGGTTCTGGATATCCTTTCTCTGGGGATCTGCTTCCTCCAATTCTCTAGCGGTTTATAGACCAGCCTGAGTGGAAATAACCAAATGGCCCGCGAGCCTCTCACGCCTGTCCTGTCTCTCCGTTCACTGCCCCACTTCGTGAAAGGGAAGCCCACGCTGTGGAGAGAGAGCTGCGTCCACTGCTTCACAGCTGATTCACTTCTTAATTATTTGGTCGTACGTTCCTTACACTGTCAACCGCTTCGTCCGGCATGGCCAGCACCTTTCTGGCCACTAGAGCTAATCACCAATGCCTCAGCTAATTCGTGAGCCCTCAGGGTTTGGTCTGGTTTGCGTTTCCAGCACTGATACTCTTGACTCCATTTCCATTGTGGAAAATCTTTTCCCATCTGGCTTCCCTTCACATGGCACCGATGGGGGTTAAATGGGGCGGCGTGTGGGGGCCGCTCACGAAGTTAATAAGCAGTAACTGGGGTTCGTTGGGGGCACTGTGTTCCCTAGTTGGATGCTACCCACCTCTTTCTATTCCTGATGGTTTCATTTATTTTCTCTGCTCCTTTATTTTTTTAAGATTTTATTTATTTATTCTTGAGAGACAGAGAGAGAGGCAGAGACACACAGAGAGAGGCAGAGACACAGGCAGAGGGAGAAGCAGGCTCCCTGTGGGGAGCCCAGTGTAGGATTTGACTCCAGGATCCCAGGATCACACCCTGAGCCAAAGGCAGATGCTCAACCGCTGAGCCACCCAGGCGTCCCTATTCTCTCTGCTCCTTGAATGTAGACATCTCCCACGGATGCCTCTGTCCTCAGCCCTGAGTGGATTTCCTATGAAACTGATGAGGTTTGAGCATGATGGGCTCACACCTGCATGTGCCCCTTCACACACCATGTGTTTTTCTTGGGTTTTCACTGTAGGTAGTTAAAGCTACCCCCTTTCATCTTGCTCTCCCCATCAGGTGGGGATGGAGTAGCTGTGGACACTGCTGACGGCCTGTGGATGTGGAGTTGAGCTGGAGATCCATTTAGTTTCAATGCTGTGGGTTATAATTATGTGGTTCTCAGTCACTTCTATATCTAGGTAAATTCTTACTGGGATCCCTGTGTAGGAATAGCTCCCTCCTGCCCACCATGTCAGCTTACCCAGGTCCAGAGGTCCCGTCATAAAATGAATATGTTATCTGGTATCAGCAGCAGCAGTGGAAGAGAAAGTCCAGAAGCTGGACTGTGGGAACATTTCTAAAATATCAGTTTAAAAATTACCGCTAGGCTGGAAAAAGGACTGAGTCTTGCTTCTCTTCTCTCTATAAAAAAATGACATTACAAAATTGTTGTCATGTGAAGAGAAAAATTGAAAGTATACTGAAAAAATATGTCAAAATATGCACAAATGACAAAAGAAAAAATAGGTAAATTGGACTACATGAAAAATTTTAAAATTTTTGCATCAAGTGAGACCATCAAGAAAGTGAAAAAACAATACACAGAATGGGAGGACATTTTGCAAATCATTTATCTTATAGGAGACTTGTATCCAGAATATATAAAGAGCTCTTACAACTCAATAATAAAAAGGCAGCAAAATTAAAAAACTAATGAACAAACTTTTGGTTACCACAGGGGAAAGGGATTGGGGGATGGGCAAAATAGGTAAAGGAGATTAACAGGTACAAGCTTCAGGACACTGGGGTGGTTCAGTTGCTTGAGCATGTGACTCTTGATTTTGACCCAGGGGTAATCTCAGGGTCCTGGGATAGAGCCCTGTGTTAAGTCCCACATCGAGCGCCACAATGGGCTTCCCACTCAGCAGGAAGTCTGCTTGAGGATTCTCTCTGTCACTCTGTCCCCCCACCCCGCCCCTGCTCTTGCATGCTCTCTCTCTCTCTCTCAAATTAATAAATCTTAAAAAAAAAAAAAGAGGTACAAGCTTCCAGTTATAATAAGTCATGGAGATGAAAGGTATGGCATGGAGAATATAGTCAATAATAACTTTGGTGACAAGATAGTAACTAGATTAATTAATTATGGGGATCATTTCATAATGTATAAAACGCTATGATGTACACCTGAAACTAACAGGTTATTATATGCAAATTATACTTCAGTTAAAAAAATGAATAAAGGATTTGACTAGACATTTCTCCAAGGAAGATGTATAAGTGACCATAAATACATGAAATGATGCTCAAGATCATTAGCCATCAGGGGATGAGATACCATTCAGACCCACTAGGATGACTGGAGCAAGCAAACACTCTGAAGTGATGGAAAGGATATGGAGACATCGAATTCTCATAAGCTGCTGGCAGAGATGAGAAAGAGTGCAGCCACTGTGGAAGAAGCTTGACAGATCCTCAAAAAGGTAAACCCAGAGTTATTGTATGACCCCCGAATTTTCACATCTTGGCATATACCCAAGAGAAATGAAAAAATATATCCACTCTCAAAAGCTTGTATATGAATATTGACAATAGCATTACTGATAAAGCCAAAAAGTGGAAACAGTCTTTATGTCCATCAGCTGATGAATGGTTGGACAAAATGTGGTTTATCCAGAAAATCGGATCATATCTGGCAATAAAAAGGAAGGAAGTAGCAATGCATCTATAACATGGGTGCATCTTGTAGCCATTCTGGTAAACGAAAGAAGCCAGACACAAAAGACCACACCTTGAGTGATCCCACTTTTATGAAATGGTCACAATAGGTAAATCTGGAGACATAGTAAGCAGAGTAGTGATTAGCAGGGGCTGACATGGGGAGTGACAACTAGTGAGTATGGAGTTTCTTTTAGGGGAGATCAGAGTGTTCTAAAAGTAGTGATGGTTGTACAACCTTGCAAATGTACTAAGAACATACACACTAACTGGGTGAATTGTATGGTGTGTGAATTATAATCAATAAATATGTTTGAAACATGTAGATGAGAAGCATTATACAGGTGTGTCTGTAATTCCAAAATTTATTCATTGCCTTCAAATGAAGTCCAGACTCCATGGCCTGGCTTTCAAGGCATGTTATTTATATAGAACATTTTTCTTGGGATCCCTGGGTGGCGCAGCGGTTTGGCGCCTGCCTTTGGCCCAGGGCGTGATCCTGGAGACCCGGGATCGAATCCCATATCAGGCTCCCGGTGCATGGAGCCTGCTTCTCCCTCCGCCTGTGTCTCTGCCTCTCTCTCTCTCTGTGAGTATCATAAATAAATAAAAATTAAAAAAAAAAAAAAGAACATTTTTCTTCCTTCATCCATTCATTTGTAAACCATACACCTATTCAAATGCTGTAATTCCTTGAACTGGGTGTGTCTTCTCCTTCTAGACAAATACTCCCTTTATCCCCCTGTTCCAACCCCCAGTGCAGTCTGCCTCTTGTTGTGGTTCTTAATGGTGTGTCTTCTTACCTACATCTGATTGAGAGCTCTTTGGGATCAGGGAGTGTGCTCATTCCGGTTAGCACCCCTCAGAGCATCTCTGGTCATATCTGGCTGCTACATGATAATTTTTACCAATGAATGGATAGTGAAATTGTGGGAAGTGACCCTGGATGTGACACTGCCTTTACCTCCTTCACCAGAGTTTTTCAAAAACAATGTGAGATCAAACCTACAAAGACATTTTGGGAAACCCTTCAATCTCTAACCGTGCAGGGCATTATTATGCTCTGTAACCCTGGTAACTATTCAAATTAGTGTCAATTAACTTTTGGCGGCACTCTTAAGATCCCTTATCATCTACATTAGTTTGTCAGATGAGGTAATGCACTTTTTTTGGGTACAGTTGTCATTGAAGAGATTGGCAGCGTTTCGTAGTTGTAAACAAAACTGTCTCATGTGCGTGGCCATGACAAAGGGAGAATAGGATGCCAGAAGCTCTGTGAAAACACTTAAATCCATTTCAGCAAGAAAGAGTTGTGATCTGGTAAGTAAATTAGGGCTCTGCTCTGTTCCTTTGCTCCTCTGCTAATGAGTGGGCCCCAGAGTCTCTTGTCCGGGGCGATAAGCCTCTGATACCCATTCAAGTTCAGTGTAAAGCTCCTTTTCTCTAGGGATCTTAGTTTAAAACCAGAATTCTTTAAGTAAATATATTTATCAAACTAAAAATAGTTAAAATATACAGAAAATGTGGAGAGAATGATGTAATAACCCTACCACCCATGTGTAACAAATGCTATTTTTCTTTTTTGCCATATCTGCTTTGGATTTTTTTTTTATGCAAAACATTGCAAAGACTGTTGAATCTTTCCTCCCCCTCTGAATCCCATCTTCCTCCTCTGCTCCTCAGAAGTAATGATTATCTACAACCAGGAAGCTTTAACTGGTTAATCTTCTAGTCCAACTTTGATGCAAACTTGGAGGCCACATTCTACATCCAAACAGTCGATCGGCCTCAATCCCCATATTTAGAGTCCACGTTGGAGCCCACCAAATGAGAATTTTCCCCAAGTCTGTTTTAATCAGCCTCTGGATAAGGACTTGGAAGACAGTGACACAGTGACACTTATCACCACATTCCTGGAATTCTGGCAAGAGGAGGAAGAAGGCTGTCTGCTTTTATCTTTGAAATCTGGGAGTTTGGTGACACCAGGACCTTTAGGATGTGGCAGGCGTGGTGCAAACCTTTTTTTTAAAGTAGGCTCCATACCCAGCGTGGAGCCCAATGTGAGGTTTGAACTTATGACCTGAGATGAAGACCTGAGTTGAGGTCAAGAGTCAGCTGCCAGGCACCCCAGTTGTAGTGCAACTTAGCAGACTGTCAAATTGCAGAGCAATCCAATTCCTTAGCAGTTTTGGGGAAGGGGACACAGTGCTAGACACTGGAGAGAGGAAAATAAAATAACCTCTGTTGGGGCACATGGGCACATGTGCAAGTACACGCATCTTGCCTCATTTAAAAATAAATGTCTAAAAAAAATAAAAAATAAAAATAAATGTCTAATTTTTAAAAAAACTACCTTTAGTAGAACAGAAGGAGAATGATAAGGAAAGGGGGAATGGATGGATATATAAGTTCAAATCTCGGGTCTGGTCAGCTTGTGGAATGCAGGCTACGAGGTGTGAAACTCCCCTGACGTGGCCCCCAGACTTGGTCATGAGCTTTTCAGTACAGAGTTGAAAGAACAGAAAGGGATTAGTGAGACAGTGTGGGGCCCTTACAATAAAAGCAAACTAGTTGGCCAAGGAAATATGGTTATTTCTGGCACAGGTGCCTGGGAACCATTTCCCTGGGGATGTAGTCCTCACCCCAGATGGGATGGGGAGGGGACTGGCCAGGACCATCTTGCAGAGCGTGCAGAGCTCTGGAGTAGTGTGTGTGGTGTACAGAGAGCACAGCAGGGGTAATAGATCAGGGATAGCCTGGTGACCAAGGGCTGGGAGTGCCAGTAGTGCTGACAGGGACATTATGTTGGTCATTTTCATGTGTCGGCCTCCTGGCCATGGATTCCCAGACATTTGGTCGGACATTATTTTGGGTGTGTCCCTGAGGGTGTTTTGGGATGATACTAGCATTTGAATCCATAGCCGGAGTAAAGCAGATTGCCCTCCCCAGTTAGGGCCCAGTGTAATCAGTTGAAGATCTGAATAGAGCAGAAAGGCTGACTTTTTCCGGAGGAAGAATGAACTCCCCTCCTGCTCTGCTGCCTTTGATATGGAGCATTGTTTTGTTTTGTTTTTTGTTTTTTGTGGGTTTTTTTGCTTTTTTGTTTGTTTTTTTTTCTGCCTTTGGACTAGAACTGAAACATGGTCTCTTCCTGGGTCTGGAGCCTCCTGGCCTTCAGTCAGGAACTGCACCATCTGCTCTCTTGGGTCTGGCTTATCGATCACCTTGCAGATCTTGGGACTTCTCAGCCTCCATAATCACCTGAGCTAGTTCCTTATAATAAATCTCTTTTATGAGAGAGCATAAAATCTTTCATATGTCTATACATATGTATATACACACACATACACACATGAGCACACAAATGTGCATGTGCACATCCCATTACTTCTGTTTTTCTGTAGACCCCTGATACAGTCTGTATGCAAAGAGAGATAGCCTGGGCCTTGGGTTCTAGTTGTAAAATTTCTTTGGGTTCATGGGCTTTCTAACTGATGACTGAATGGCAGGAGGATTTTGTACTCTCTAAAATATTAATTTTAAGTATCCTTATAATAATAATAGGATCAATAGTTAACATTTATGGCATACTTTGAAGCATATATGTTAACTCATAGAATATATATTACATATATTATTAGCTCACTGTAGCCTCATTACAATATTCTTTTTTTAAAAGATTTTATTTATTTATTCATGAGAGACACAGAGAGGCAGAGACATAGGCAGAGGGATAATCAAGCTTCCTGCAGGGAGCCTGGTGCAGAACTCGGTCCCAGGACTCCAGGATCACGACCTGAGTGGAAGGCAGAGGCTCAACTACTGAGCCACCCAGGTGTCTCCCCATTACAATATTCTAAGGGAATTGGGGCACTCAGAGGTTAGGAAGTCGTCCAAGGTCACAAAACTAGGAAATGACGTAGTGTTTTCAGGGCCCTAATCTGAGTAAAGCTGACCTTCCATTTGCTCTCAAGGGTGAAAGTAGGAGAGGACTCCATTGGGGAGGATCACTCAGGTCTTGCCCCCTCACACTTCAGGTTCCTCTCTGTCTCTGAGAAGGAGGGACAGGCACGTGTGCAGCTTTGGTTGTTGATGTGGCCTGAGCAGTAGGTGGCAGTGGCAGCAGGATGGCAGTGAAAGAGCTCATCAGAAGGGGGGCACCTGCAGGAACTGTTGTGTGGGGACCCTCCAGCTGGCTCTGTGGAAGGGTGTCCTGCAGAGCAGCTGCAAAGGAAATGTAGTCACAGCAATATATCAGATGCCCCAGCCACGAAATTTAGAAGGCACATCCTGGGGTCATGCGTAGCCCATAAGGACCAGAGCAGGGATGGCCGGAAACTTGTTTGATGCTAAGTTCTGTGCTTTCCTCGCTATGCTGCTCCCTCACCAGTTCCGTCTGCACCTCGGGGATCTCTACCGAGGGCTCTATCTGAGGCTGAAGAAGAGAAATGGGTCAAGGAGCACAGGCAGGTTCTGGAGAAGGGGGAGAGAGAGGCTAGGCCAACTTCTCCTAATTTGGACATCATTCCCATCTCCTGGCTTTTCGTTTTCAAGTATCCACGTTCTGGGATCCTGACCTCAGCTCACCAGGAGTGCTTGTGACCTGTGGACCAATGCCCAGAGTGGGTCCACATTTCTGTGACTGTGGCAGGGTGGCACGCCTTGGGTCTGGAGGGTGATCCCACTGCCACCAGTGACCTGTGCTTAATAAAGCTGCCTCTGAAGTTGAGGCTGGTTGGTCACCCAAGTGTTGTCAACCCATCTGCAACAGTGTTCTGTCTCTTTGCCTGCTCTGTCTGAAATCAGAATCAGCCAAGCTGGGTTGGGGTGTGGCTGCGAGTTTATCAGACTGCAGGCCCCCTGGCGTAGAGGGTGGAGAGACCACTTGTAGGTCTCAGACCCTGCAGCATGGAGTTGGCCGTGTGAGGATGATGGGCACTGGGATCAGAGGATCCTGATGAACTGCTTCCTGGCCTGTCACCCTGCCACCTCCCTTCCCGCCAGGTGAATATTGCTTAGACATCCAGCTTCTGATTAAAGCTGCATGATGGAACTCATACCAAGGATAGAGCTGATGGCCCGTGTCAGCTTGTTGGAGTTAAAAAATATATTTTAATTTGTTTAGCTCTCTGGGGAAATTATCTGAGCCTGCATGTGATAATCAGCTTTCACAAAACCTGAAATTATTCGAGCCACAAAAATGAGATTTTTAATCTACATAAATAAAGAAGTCTTTTGCCCCACCCTCCCCAACCTTTTATTATTATTATTATTATTTTGAGAGTAGGGAGATTGAGAAAATTCTAATTCATTCTGTCCCTTCTCCCCCAGGACACTGTCATTAGCAGTTGTAAGAAAATGATTATACCACTAGTACCATGTACAACATTTTCACATACATTTTCTCTTCTTATTTTAAACTTTACACCAACTCATAAGTTTAGGGGGTGGTGGCAAGTATTGATCCCCTTTTATGGAAGAAAGTGGGTCACTGAGACATTGAGATTTGCCCAAGTTCACATGGTTGATGAGTTGCAGAGTCGGGCCTAGAACCCAGTTCTTTCAGCAACCAGCTCAATGCTCTTCCAACCTACCAGGCTGCCCCAAAGTAACGATAATAGTAGAGGGTTTATAAGAGAATAGAGTTGAAGATTAAAGTGGATTTATGATTGCACTCCATCTACATCTGTCAGGATAGGCTATGTTAAGTTGTGGTAACACAAAATTCCAGTGGTTTAACTTGTTTATGCAAAGTCCCCCCACGGGGATCCCTGGGTGGCGCAGCGGTTTGGTGCCTGCCTTTGGCCCAGGGCACGATCCTGGAGACCCGGGATCGAGTCCCACATCGGGCTCCCGGTGCATGGAGCCTGCTTCTCCCTCTGCCTGTGTCTCTGCCTCTCTCTCTCTCTCTCTCTGTGACTATCATAAATAAAAATTAAAAAAAATTAAAAAAAAAAAGATTAAAAAAAAAAAAGTCCCCTGTGGGTCTGGGTGACCTTCCAGGGCTGTTGCTTTCCTTGTCTCCAAACTGCTTTGATCTCCTAACCCCTCTATGTCAGCATGAAGCTTCAGGGTGCAGTGAGGCAAGGGAAGGGGGGACTGAAGGTTTGCATGTTGGTTTTTAAATGCTTCAGCCTGGAATCGACACAGTTCTGTGCCAGGGGAGTGGCCCTGCCAGGCTGCACCAGGGGCCAGGAAGCCTTGTCTTTAGTGTGTCCTGGAAGGGGAGGAAAACTAGGTATATTGGTGACCACTAGCAGTGACTGTCATGCTATCTGCAGACCAGAAGGTCAGCCTGGGGAGCAGATCCCTTTGGACAAACACCTATGTTGCAGATCCCAAGGAAAGCAGTTCCTACTACTAGAAGTAATTCTGGAGGCAGCTCTAAGTATCTGACAGATATTTACTGCATGTAAATCATGTAACAGCTCCTAAATGTCTGCATGACGGTTCAAGTTTTGTGATGCCTGTTTTATGGATACCATTTTCCTGATTAATCTTCAACGATCCCCCCTTGACCTTGCAAGCAAGCTCACTCTCTTGCCCTTGGCCTTGACACGTGGTGACCTGCACCCTGCCATACTTCCCCCTTCCTCACTGGCTCCTGGCTTCTCCTCCTTGTCACTTGGGTCTCAGCTCAAATACCATTTCTCAGCACCTGGGTGAGACCCCTTCCTTTGTGTTCTGTTAGCCCCAAGTGGATCTTTGCAGTGTAGTATCCTGTTCATATACATGAACTCCCAACTAGGTGGCAAATGGGTCAGGGAGAGGCAGAGAGGTACTCACAGCAGCACTAGCCCATTCTCATTACACTCAGCACAGGCTTAGCAGGAAATGACCTTTTTTTAAAAAAATTTTTTTATTTATTTATGATAGTCACAGAGAGAGAGAGAGAGAGAGGCAGAGACATAGGCAGAGGGAGAAGCAGGCTCCATGCACCGGGAGCCCAATTTGGGATTCAATCCCGGGTCTCCGGGATCGCGCCCTGGGCCAAAGGCAGGCGCCAAACCGCTGCGCCACCCAGGGATCCCCAGCAGGAAATGACCTTAACACATTTGTCAGAGGAACACATTGATGACGTATGATTGGGGGAAGAAGCCTGACGAAGCAGAGTGAGGTGATGCCCTGGGGTCCCACGCTTCTCTCCATTGGCTGTGCTCTAAGTCATCATCAAGGTGGTTCCTTTGAGGGGGCACCTGGGTGGTGCAGTGGGTTAAGCATCCAACCTTTGATTTCACCTCCACTCAGGTCATGATCTCAGAGTTGTGAGATTGAGCCCCAGGTTGGGCTCTATGCTGAGTGCAGAGTCTGCTTGAGATCCTCCCTTTCCCTCTGCCCCTCCCCCCACTCACACTTTCTCTCTAAAAAAAAGGGGGGGGGATGTTTATTTTTGGGCTCTGCCCCTATTTCCCTGATCTTGGTGTCAGTCCTCTTGTAAATATTCTGGGTTTGCCAACTGCCTGATAATCCACTACCTTTCCTTAAAAATGGTAGACATACCATATTTTAGTATTAAATTTCTATTTCTTTAGTATGGTTTATATTCATGTGATAATATACAATTAATGCTCAGTGTCATTACATACTTGAATTATTGGATTTGGAATCCCCAAGTTATTGTTTAATGGGTATGGAGTTTTATTTTGGGAACATAAAAGTTCTGGAGATGGATGGTGGTGGTGGTTTACACAACACTGTGAATGCACTGTATCCACTGAATTGTACACTTGAAAAGAGTTAAAATGGTTATTTTTATGTATATTTTACCATAATAAAAGTTAGATTTTCATTATTATATATATAAATATTATTTTATTATATATCATGTTATTATAGGTAAAGGACAGGCATATGTGGACTAGTCAGTATAGTGCCACCTAACTAGACCACAGCCTGTTTCATGTCACAGGCTCTTCTGTGATTGCCCAATGAGGAAGATTGCTGAGACCAGGTATATTTTGGTTCCCTGGCTTCTTATTTAGGAAACGTATTCTCCAGATGACACTCATTTTGGCTTAAGAGAAAAATTCTCCACCTCGTTTTCCCAAGATGAAAACCCAGCTCAGTGATCCACATTCTTTTTTGAACTACCACCAACCTCTTGTTATTTTTTTATCTGATAAAATTTGCTTTAATTTTATTTTTAAAAAGATTTTTAGTTGAGAAAGAGAGTTAGGGAGAGAAGAAAAGCAGGGTGGAGAGAGAGGCAGGGGCAGAGGGAGCAGCAGATTTACCTCTGAGCAGGGAGCCCGATGATGAAGCCCAATTCCAGGACCTGAGATCATGACCTAAGCTAAAGGCAGATGCTTAGGCTGAGCCACCCAGGTGCCCCTAGAATTTGCTTTTAGAAATAGTTTTATCTGTCTTTGTCTTTCTCTGACTTGTTTCACTTAGTATATGATTTCATCCATATGTGAAATTTAAGAAACAAAACAAATGAGCAACAGGGAAAAATGAGAGAGAGAGAGAGAGAGAGACGAACCAAGAAAGAGACTTTTAACTCTAGAGAACACAGATGGTCAGCAAAGGGGAGGTGGGTGGGAGGGTGGGTGAAACAGGTGATGGGGATTAAGGAATGCACCTGCCGTGATCAGCCCTCTCATGATATATGTAAGCATTGAATCACTGTATTGTATACCTGACACTAATACAAAACTGTGTGTTAACTATACTGGAATCAAACTAAAACAAAATACAAATACAAAACAGCTTAAATGACTTCATACTCCTGCATTGATTCAGTAACAATTCATTCATCCTCCCTGCGCCAAAGTATCCAGACACCTCTGACCACCCGGCAGTGTTTGTGATTGGCTGGGACAGCCAGTCTCTCCACGCTGATCTGATCTAATTGCTGCATTTGATATAATGCCTACATATGAATAAAGGTGAATTTTCCATGGGGCTTTTGACATACCCAGAGTAGCCCAAGAACCCCACTGTCACCCTCAGGGGAACAAGGCGATTGGCATGTCACCTGTGTCTGGAGCGTCTCCTTTAAGAGCCGTGGTCTGGGCTGTCCGGCAGTGGTGCAGGGGCTCCCGGAGGCCGGGTGATGGATGCCCTCGTCAGGAGTGCATATTGGATCTGTTACGCGCCAGTGATATACGATTTCAACATTTCAGGGGTGATTTGGATTCTCTGTACTCCCTGACTGGAATTCTGCTGCCACGTTGTTTTGTGCTTTACTGCTCAGCAAGAGGAGAATAAATCTAGAAACCTGCTTGAAAATGTATAGACTGTATTCAATTCCGTATCATTAAAAGATCTTAAAGGCTAGGCCTTAATTTTCTTATCTGCAGAAGGAAGAGGTTGCACTAAGTTTCCTTCTAGCTCTGGAAATTCTAAAATTCTAGCTAACAAATAGCAATCGTAAGGAGCCCTAATTGCCCTGATGTTTTTCTGTCCAGCAGGTCCCAAGGGCTCATTCTCTGGGCTTCAGGGGGGTGGGGCTGATAGATCTGTTTATTCTAAGCCTGAGGACGGAGCTACAAGGGAGGCCATTTGTTTGGGGCACTGCTGAGAAAAACATCCCAATCACCTAATCTCACCTTAGGGAATAGAATAAGTCCAAGGGACGGGGAGTAGGGCCTGTGCTGTGATTTGGATGCAAGGAGAGGGGTGGGTGGCCAGGCCAAGGAAAGCCTGGAGATGTAGAAAAGCAGAAGCTCCCTGAGTGCCTCCCGCTGAGCAGCCAGAAGGGTTTGGTTTCCTTAAATATCCAGGAGTGGGACCCCCATTCCAGGGTGTGTGCTTCTGGTCACTTCCATCATGCCCCTGCAGACCTGGGGCTGCAGCCACAGCCTGCTTGGGCAGGTGTGCTGGGTCAGAAGAGCACAGGTCTGGCACCTTGGGAATGTGACCTTCCATGCTGGCAGCCGGAAGATTTTTCAGGCGAATAGAGTTAAGATCTAAGACAAGAAAATTTGGCTTAAGGGGCCCTGGGTGACTCAGTGGTTGAGTGTCTGCCTTTGGCTTAGGTCGTGATTCCAGGGTCCTGGGATCGAGTCCCACATCGGGGCCCCGTAGGGAGCCTGCTTCTTCCGCTGCCTGTGTCTCTGCCTCTCTCTCTGTCTCTCTCATGAATAAATAAATAAAATTTTTAAAAGGAAAAAAAAAACTTGGCTGAAGTAGGATGGCCATCAGGTTTTCCCATCCTCAATGGCCCTGAAAAATATGGGGCACATGTGGGAATTTAACACTTTTAAGCGAGCTCGTGTCTCTTAAGATTGCAGGTTGCACTTCACCTCATTTCGGGGTTAAGACAGCGCCAGACCTCTCTCCAGAGGCAGACTCCTCCAGAAGCACAGATGAGGCAAATCTGTTATTCCTTCTCTTAGTTCACGTGGCCCCTGTTATGAGGGCTACAAACTCTGAGAAGAGAGCTAGAAGATCTCGAAGCACATTAGGATTTAACTCTGGGTCAAACCAGCACTATTTATTCAGTGCACATGAAAGGCAGGGCACTCTAGACAAAATCAATCAGTACGAATACTTCTCACTGTTTCGGGGGAAAAGGCAATACATGAATGGCTGACAAATACAGGTGTGAATTCCACTTAGTCTCTGCAAGATGGAGAGGGAAGCTTCTGGAAAGAGAATACTAGCATCCATCCAAGTATCCCTCAGGGGCTTGGCTATCTCCGTTGCTTCTGTGAGGGGGGTCTCTTCACCCTAGGAAGTGCACACCCCATAGAATGACTGACTCACCGGCACATGCTGGATTCCAGAGCTGTGGGTAACAGACCAGTGCTGGAATTGTCCTGGAGCTGAGAGTATTGTCATTTTTAGATGTTGACCTTTCACAATGGGGTCTCTGCTGTGACTTCTAAAGGTTATAGGGCCTTCATAGGGCCAGAGAGCAATGAGCATGAATGAGTTTGGGAGCCTCGGATATACTGCCAAGAGTTTCAGGGTGAAAGGTGGCTCTGGAAACTCCATAAACTGCATAGCTTAGTTGTTTTGCCTGCTGGTATGTCCGTCATTCTTGAGATATAACCTGCTAGGTTAGGTCGACATGGGCCAGTGAGACGAGATCCAACAAAACAGAGTAAAGAGAATAGGGTTTCTCAATAACAAGGACAACTTACTACTTGAGATTAGGCAAAACCAAGACTGACCAGGAAAAATAATTTGCGTTTTATTCCTAGAAAGAACACCTTTGTAAAAATGGAAAAATATAGGGATATTTGGATCATGATTCTTTTGGGGGTTTATATCAAACTTTATTTCTCCTCTGGTTAAGAAAATCTTTAGCTTAGAGGGAGGAAAAAAAATCCAAGATTCATGAAGTATTACACTGGAAGAGAAAGCATGGGGATTTTGGCCGGAGTGGGGAGAGACATGGTACAGAAGCTAGTTGGTAATTCGTTTCTAGGAAAAATGCATTCTGAGGTGCCAGGAGATCGAAGGGGAGGATGAAACTTTGCTTTAGAGGTTGGAAAATCTGGCAGAACCACCTTCTCTTCTCTTTGCAAGAGACAAGAGATAGGGAATGACCTTGAGATAGGCCCTGGAGAGAGAGATGGGGATGGGAGGGCAGGCAACCAGGAGGAGCAACAGGTGCTCCTCAGCCTGGATGGGGCAGACTGGCAATGGTTTTGAGTTTGATGTGGTCCCTCTCCCGATCTAGGGAGATCAGTTCCGTATAGCCATGGGCAGTCCTTTCCTTTCCATTACAACTCCCAGGGTGCAGACAGCAGAACACAAGACACAAGCTGAACAGATGTCACACAGCTCTGTGATAACCATGTCCAGATCCGATTCACTTACCGATTCAGACTTCGGGGACCTTTCCGTCCTCCTTTGTCCACTGGGACTTTCTGACTTTGGGACTTTTTATAGCTGTAATCATTTAGTATAAATAACAGCCTGCCGCAGAATGGGTGACAGTGTAGCATTTCCTGGGCCTCATATCTTGCTCAGTGTTCCCCAGGAAGGCTCCTGCTACTGGCCGCGTGCCCAGCCTGACAAACAGCCATGAAAACGATTTGGCACAAGGTGATTTTTTTAAAAAAAATCATTGTGGAGGTTACTTCATTACTACATCTTTCATGCTTGGCAAAGTACTTACTATGCTGGATGCATTTTTTATTTTTTTTAAATCAAAAGAAACATTGGTAAAATGATTTCCTGTACCTGGATTACAGAATATTCAATGATCTCTGAGCTTTGTCTTTTGTATGTGTGCATCTCATGCAATCCCTTAAAATCCTTCCTTAAAAAATGTATCCACAGGGATGTCTAGGGGGCTTAGTCGGTCAAGTGTCTGACTCTTGGTTTCAGCTCAGGTCATGATCTCAGGGTTGTGAGATCAAGCCCTGAGTCAGTTTCCATGCTCAGCACAGTCTGCTTGAAGATTCTCTACCTCTGCTCCTCCCTCTGCTTTGTGCTCTCTCACTTTCTCTAAGTAAATAGAAAAATCTATAAATAAAATCTTAAAAAAGAATGTATCCACAAATTACTGGGGATGCACCCTGATTAGAGTTGCAGACCATTTTCCAGATTTTTTGTGAATAACTCTGATATTGTGATCTCACTACTTACGGGATCTGTGGTCCGTTTCTGCAGGTGGATTGGACAAGAAAAGGTTGTATATGAAAATACAGCCTGGTGGCTTTGCAAATGGATGAGAGGAAGTATTCTGAGTATAGTTTATGAGTCCATGGTATTGTTCTTTGTAGTTTAGACACCAATCTTTTAAGTGGGAATGATGTCATAGCACAGAAAGACAGGCTCAGCATTATCATTTTGTCTACTGTTAGCATGGACTTGAGAAAATGTATCTGTTACAAGCAGTCTGTAAGCTTTCATAATGAAGTGACACTGGGCTTTTAGAAACAACTGTAACTTAAATTTACTCAGAATGTTTCCATTCACAAAGCACTTCTACATGTATTATTTTATTTGACTGTTAGAATGCTCAGCCCTCTGAGGTGGATCAGCTCTTGTTATACTTATTTGTCTCACATGAGAGACTGGGGGTTCGGAGCAGTTATGGAATGTGCCCACTGTCATGTAATTAGAGCTGAGGCCCAGAGGCAGGCCGGCTGGAACACAGAGCTACTTCAAAATCCACCCTCGTTTTTAAAAAATTTAATAAATTTATTATTACTATTATTTTTTAAATAAAAAGCAGCTTTGGGTTTCTATAGAAAAAAAGTGAGCAAAAAGTACATGAAAGTTCCCCTGTGCCTTCTTATCCCACTCCTCAGCCTCCCTATATTCACAGCTGGGCACAGTGTGACACATTTGTTCTAATTGATGGGCCCATATTGATACATTATTATTAATTATTATGAGGTCCCCAGTTTGCATTAGGGTTCACTCTTTGTGTTGTACATTCTATGAGTTTTGATGAATGTATGACAGCTTGCATCCCCCATTACAGTAGGTACATACAGTAGATAGTTTCACTGCCTTAAACATCCCCTGGGCTGTGCTTATTCACCCCTCTGTCCTCTCTAACCCCAGGCAACCACCAGTTGTTTCCCTGCCTCCTAGTTTTGTCTTTTCCAGAAAGTCATATAGTTGGAATCATATGACATCTTTCTATTACCTTTTTAAACTCCCAACATTTTCTCTTCATTGTTTGTATCAATAGCAATGACAGAATTTACAATGTTCTGAGATGAAACATTTTTTGGAACATGTGCATAAAGAAGGCTCTTTCTCTTACAACTATCTCCTGTGCTCATTCTTACCACTGGCTGGAATATGGTTGATGGATTTCTCTCTTGGTTAAGAGGTCTTTGCTTAATATTTAATATAACAAACCTTAATGTTGGCACATATCAAGAATTTTGTTCCTTTGAGGGAAATCAGCAAAATTCCTCTGCAACCTAACCATGATCTTTTTACGAGAGAATTTTTCCTATCTCAATTCAGAAGAATGAAGCATTGAAAGAGGAAAAGTCTTGCCCAAGTAGAGACATTAGGAGAACAGAAATAAAAGTGAGGGCTTCCTATTCCCATTGGAGATGCTGCTGAGTTTAGTCATGATTGACCAGCACTCCAAATGAGAAATCGCGAAAGGAGAGGGCATGCCACTTAACTCAGCTGATCAGCATAGAAGTTAGCAGTGTGGCTGAGACCGTGGACCCAATCCTTATGTAAGTTAGTGAGTTACTTTGGAGCTCATCTTTAAGATGGAAGCTGCAGGGAGCACATACTGGATTATACGGGAAGCCCTGACATGAAGTTTATTTCTTATCTCTCCTTTACACCAAAGCCAGGAAGAAAGCAAGTCAAACACACCTACCATAGGCATATCAAACACATGACTTTTTTTTTGCTTGAGGGATGTGAATACTAGCATTGGTTGAAGGAAAAGAATACATTCCAAAATCATTTTATAGTGGATAGAGGAACAACAAATGCATCTAGTAACTTATTTTTTTAAGATTTATTTTATTTATTTTAGAGAAGGGGGGAAGGTCAGTGGGAGAGGGAAAGAGATAATCTCAAGCAGACTGCCTGCTGAGTGAGGAACTCGACTCTGGGCTCAATCTCACGACCCTGAGATCAGAACCTGAGCCAAAACTAAGCGACACTTAACTGACTGAACCACCCAGGTGTCCTGCATCTAGTAACTCACACATTTGCACACATTTGCATTACATATTTATTGTGGTTTTCTGTTGCTTGGATGGTCATTTCCAATTATTAGAGATGCCCAGAGCCACAAAAAGATGAAGGAAAATAAAAATCGAATAAACCTTCATGCTTTTTAACAAGGACAGAGTCCCTTATTAAGGGACTCATTGATGGATGAGTTGATGGGATTCATTGATGACTAATGTTTGCTTTTCTAGTGCTTGTGTAATAAATCTGGGTGTTTTTAACCTTGTCAGTTAGGTGGCAGCAAAGTCTAGTAGAAATCAGCTCTAGCTTATGGGTCAGTTTCTCCCAAGTTATTTATTGTTATTGTATTCGAGTGACCCTGGGCCAGTCACTGGATTTCTTTTGATCTCCTTCATCATATCTGTAAAATGGGAGCGATCATAGTGGCACTTGCCCCTGATGCAGGGTAACTGAGGTGATACATACTGAGAGTTTTGAGCTGTCAGGTTACAGCTGTCAGGTGTCGAGATCACAAGCATCCTATCATTAATATTTCTTTTAGTTGTCACGTATGTACATATATATGTGTGTGTATGTATATATGTGTGTGTATATATATGTATATATATATATATCTTGGGATATATGTGTTGTTAATATTCATTACCTACATGTATGTATATCCACACATATGCCTTACCTGTGTTTGTGCTTGGCAGTTTCACAAAGTTCTTCCATAGGATCACCCCATTTGACCCTCCCAGCAATCTCTCAGAAGGGGGACTGTTATTGCATTTGTTTTGTAAATATGGTTGAGAGAGTTTACGGTTCCCGAAACTTGATACAATTACCATGATTTTGAAATATGGAAAAAAGAACTTCATTGTGGACAAAAGTCACCATTTCAAATGTTTTTGTAACCAAACTGTGAACAAGTTTGGAAAAGTTGCAAGACATTCATTACCAAAATCAAGGAGATCAGCCTTTTGAAAGAGGTCTCCCTTGATGGGGAAGGACCAAGCAGTGAACTATCAGTGAACCATAAATTTGCAGGTTGGATTTAATTTCCTAGAAAGGTTCTGTTCAGGATAGTGTCTTCCATCAATCTGAAAATGCTGCTTAGCTTTGTTCTTAACCCTCTGACTCTTGATATCAGCTCAGGTTTTGATCTCAGGGTCGTGAGTTCAAGCCCTGTGTTGGACGCCATGCTGGGCATGGAGCCTACTTAAAAAACAAAAAACAAAACAAAACAAAAAAACCCCAAGCTCTAAAAGCCCCATTTTCTAAGGTATCACCTGTTCATGCAATTAATTTTGTAATCAATCCATGCACCTATCTGTTTAATTATTCATCCCCTCGAAGCATTTATTAAGCTCCCACTGTATGCCCCCAAGGAGCATGCAGCTGCAGTGGATGAGGGGAGGCAGACAGTGTGGATGGCTGCCTAGGAAGCACAGGCTGAATAGGAAGCACATTTTCAAGCCTGCGATAGGCGCCATTTGGTGGACAGAGTTGCTGGGGAAAAGTAAAATCAGAATATATTGTTTAGGACATCTGATCTTCAAGGCATGGACTTCTTTTCTTCTAGAACTTTGATATGTACAGTCTGGACAGAAAAAGACTTTTTTCAGTGGCGGCAATAAACAGTGATAGTGTTTCTTACAAAATCCACAGGGATTATAGGAAAATCCTTCTATGAGGGGCTGGGAAAATCTCTTGGGAGAAAGTTCTCTATACCGTGGGATTACAGAGAACATAGAGGATAAAGCAAAGCCACCTGCTTTTGGTTGACATTTATTCTTTTCTCTTTTTAATCAGTCCTCCTTGGCTTAGTGCCCAGGTCACTTGTCTATCTCCTTTGACTTGAGACATCTACTTTGGTGCCCTACACAGTATTTGGTGTGTGCAGCATCTGAGATGCCCTCCATAGGGCCAGACTCAAGACAGGAGCCGCCATACCTCAAGCACATCACTGCTGTGCTCCCGCGGACATGTGAACACAAGAGGAGTATCCAAGATATCATGTTCCTAAAGAAAGTCAGTACCTGTTGCCACCTGCTCATATATGTACCCAAGGTGGAATTAAGCATTTTCTCATCTCATTTAGACTGATTACAAATCAGTAGTCAACGGGTTGGGAAGTTTCATCATTTACCTTTGAACCTATGACACTTAGTACAGTACATGCCACATAATAAGTGTTTCATAAATATGTTAAAAGCTGAAAGAGGGGCACCTGGATGGCTTAGTTAGTTGAGCGTCTGACTCTTCGTTTCAGCTCAGGTCGTGATTTCAGGGTCTTGGGATTGAGCATATGTCAGGCTCTATGCTCAGCAGGGAATCTGCTTAAGATTCTCTCTCTCCCTCTCCCTCTGCCAGTCCCCTTCTTCTACTTGCATTCTCTCTCTCAAAAAAAAAAAAAAAAAAACTGAAAGAGGCTAAAAGTTCTCCTAGATATAATCTGGTGGTGAAATGGCAAAATTTTGCATTGGGGCAAACGTCTAGCTAAGGAAGAGGGCATTTTACGAAACTCAGAGTTCATCACATTCATCTGCAAGTTTATAGATCTCTGTGCTTGGTAGGCAGAGCCATGATACGTATACTTTTCTCAAGTATTTATGTTTTCAGAGTACTTGGTAGAGATCCTTCCTTATGACAAAGTCATGAGTCTTTTTTTATTGGAGTCGTTCTGGTTTTGGGGGAAGAACCTAAATCCAGTGAATCATTTTCACTAGAAGCAGGCTCATTTGCAGATGTGAGCTCAAAAGCAAGGCTGTTCCATCAAATGGCACTTTGGCCTCAGGTCAGGAAATGGTCAAGATGAGCTTTACAGTGTATTTCATCTAGCCGTCCAATTCTAGGGCTATGAGCTTGAGTTCAACCTGTTGAGTATTCCAGTAGCCTTCTAAATGTCAAGTGCAGGGTGTGATGGGGATTTTCCAGCCAGACCTGCTTCTGCCAGGCTTGACCGTTGTCACTGTCTCCCTGAGGGCTACTCAGAAGCGCTGTCTCCATGGCTGCTTCCTCCTTACTGTGAAGTGGAGAGAAGCAGGGAGATGAGGGAAAAGACTGTACAACATGGTGAAGGGGGTTTGCTGCCAAGATGGACAGGGACACAGCCTGCCTCTGCCCTGGCTCAGAAGAGTGCTCGTGGCCCCATAAAGGTGAGGAGCACCTAACAAGTGAATCTGGACGTCCTGTAAGTAGGCTGTGTCCTTTGCAGGCTGCATGTTCACAGCGGCTGTGGTGAATTAACCAATGAGCAGAAGTCATCAAGCAACGGCACTATATCTCCTGACTTTGCTCTTGTTGTCACAGGGCTGTTCTGTTTGGAAAGAAAACAAGCTCATAGAATATTCCAGCAGGAATAGCAGTAATGTGATTTAGTAGGTGGGTTATTTCAGGTTACTTAGCAAAGTCACAGTGTTTGTGAACAGTGGGAAATTTGTTTGGCTCCTCACAAGTGCCGTGAAGGGGCCCTTTTTCTGTCCTCAGCCCAGAAACTCAATTTCCAAGGGCCATTGGGTTTACTCCAGGGCTGCCAAGCACATGTTCTGGGACTCTCTCCAGCCCCAAGAATTATATTCATGACTTGAAAAGTGCATGTAGCTATCAGGAATTGGAAAATGTCATATAACTGGATGGTGGCTTGAAAGTCACCTTTGGGCCAGATTCCAGGCCATTCCCTCCCTTTGCAGGTGGAGAATCAGGTGCTAAGAGGCCAAGTAATGAGTGGGAACCCCTCCCTGCCTTCACTTTCACCACTCTCTCCCACATGTTCCCTTCGTTTCTTGTCTCTTCCCACCCCCTTTTCCTACATTTCTTTTCTGTAAGAATACAGGATATAATACATACAATGTACAAAATATGTGTTAATTGACTTTATATTATTGGTAAAGCTTTCGATCAACAGGTGCCCCTAACCCCCTCACCGCATTATTCATGGGTCAGTCATGCCTCCTCCTAACTTGTAGCTATGACCTAACCCTAGAAGTCCACATTTGCTGGAGTACAGTAGGGGCTCTTGACCTGGGATTCACGAATCCCACCTTCGTTGACACTGTGTGCTGAGAAAGGGACTTGTTGTTTTCATAATTTGGATGATTCCCATGTGCTGAAGGCTTCCAGCATGCCAAGTGCTGCCTGATTCGCCTCACCAGGATCTCAGAGGGCTCTGTGACCCTGGAAGAGTCCAGAACCACTATTCCAAAACATTGACTGTGAAGGAGTCTAGCCTCTGACATCTTTTCTTCTTAGATGACTATAAACATCTACATGTTTTTGGCTATTTTTTTCAATTAAGTGTACTTGCCAGGGCTTGAAGACACTAGACCAATGTGGAGGGGGAAAAGGCTCCATGGGGTGTTTATGAAGGTAGTATCTTCAGTGGTAGAGTTTATCAGACATCAAGAACATGATAATGAGGTAGTCAGGGACTGAAGGAATGCCTTGATCCTTGACACAGAAAGAGACCCTTCAGCCAGGTTACATGAAGAGTGGCATTGAGTGGGACCATCTGGTCCTCTTGGAACTGGCAGGAGAGTGACAGGTGGCAGAGGGTAGGAAGGTCCTGAGTGAGCCGCTCCAGTGACAGGGCTGTGCGTAGCTGAGGATGGTGCACAGGGGAGTGGCCCCAACTGGGGCAGGAGACCTGGTTTTGCTCACTCCTGTGCCACCTGGATGTCATAGTGGAGGAGTCATTGATTCCTTTTCTGAATCTCAGGCCTAACACTTACAATAAAGGGGATTATACTAAGGAGTTGAATAAGGAGTTGAAGCCCTTAGTCTGTTGACTGCTTTCAATCTGTTTATTCTTTAAAAATTTTTTTATTTATTTGAGAGAGAGAGTGAGAGAGACAGAGCATGAGCAGGAGGAGAAGCAGAGGGAGTGGAAGAAATACGCTCCTTGCTGAGCAGGGAACCCAACATGGGCCTGGGTCCCAGGACCCTGAGATCATGACCTGGGCTGAAGGCAGATGCTTGAGCCACCCAGGTGCTCTTCAGTCCGTTATTCTTAAACATAAGTACAGTTGACCCTTGAACAATGCGGATGTTAGGGGTGCCAACTTCCTGTGCAGCTGAAAACCCATGTATAACTTTTGACTCCCCCCAAACTTAACTGCTCACAGCCTGTGGCTGACCAAAAACCTTACTATAACAGAAGCAGTCGTTTAACATGTATTTTGTATGTTCCAGGCCCAGATACTGTATTCTTACAATAAAGGAAGCTAAACTAAAAATCTTAAGGCAAGAAAAGACATTTACAGGACTGTGCTTTATTTGTTGAAAAAAAAAAAAAATCCACGTATACATGGACCCACCCAGTCAAACCTGCGTTTCAGGGGTCAACTGTAGATCTCTAAGGTAGGCTGAGATAATGAGTTAGTAGTTTTAACTGTACTTTGTAAGTCTTCCTCTTTTGGATGTCTTGCATTTGTTTTATCTGTTAATTACCAGCTATGTTAAGCATATAGCTAGGTTGAATGCCTGTGTATGAGCTGTAGGCATCTGGCCTTAATTCATGCTATGTCTGTGATGTGGTTCATACAGTTCCTACACTGGCCAGCTGCCCCGTGACTGCCTCCTTCTAGCAAAGACCAGGAGATATGAGGATACACTTGGTTGGTTTATAAAAGCCCAGCTCCCACGAGGGGAAAGGGGCTGGCGCTGCGGCACTGTGATCACCCCTCACCGGGTCCCCACAGTGGCAGGGCCTTGCTCCTTCCAGGGATGGGCCCCAGGGTTTCCAACAACACTAGCTGTCTCTCCCAGGAAAGTTGTGAAGACAGGCAGCCGAACAGCGAGCAGGGTATAACCAGGATGTTTCATTCATGCTTACAAGGAGAGCTGTGTCTCTCTTCAGCTCTTTATGTCCATGCACTGTCTGTGCTGCATTGTGTGCTATTATTAATATATTATAATCTATTAGAGGGTAATTTTCTCTCATTTTCTGTCATTTTGCAGTTCTGTGCAAAAAAGACATTAGATTGTGGATTAAAATGCGGGCATTTGGATATCACTGGAAAAAAACAGCTGAGTTCACAGGCTCTCAAAGTGGCAGTGTGTTTGAAAAGCATTAGCCATTTCTGCCTTTTGTGGAGAGAGGCAGGAGAAGAGGTGGCCACCAGTCGCTGGGAAATATTTCTTAAGTGTGTTCCTCATAGGAGACTGAGTGTTCGAGTTAAGCTGGTTTTGCATGGGCTCTGTTCTAACCCCAATATTGCCAGGCCTCAGAGAAGCATGTGAGCTCCAGAGGCTGGCAGCCCACCACCTGTCACTAACGCAAGTCAGAGAGGGAAGCAGCCATCACCAGGGCTGTGAGCTAGGAGGGCAGAGTTGATTGATGTAACTACCCCGCTATTCTTGATTGTGGCTATAAAGCTGCACACACTCACCCCGCCGGCTCTCTTAGGACTTGGAGCAGACAGATGAGGCCCGCAGAACAAGCTGTGGGCTGCAGGAGGAGCAGGTTGGGGGAGTCTGGGAGGCTAGGCCATCCACACGGGTTTGGTGCTGTCTGGTCCCCTCCCTGCTTCTTTCCAGCAGCCGCGTGGTTGGATCCATGATGTCCATCCCCTCATTCACTGTCTATTTCTCCTGTCCATCGAATGCTGGAGAAGTTCATTAGATCACATCACAGTAGACCATAACTAAATATTTGTTACACAGACAATGGAGTGATAGATATGCAATCAATAAAACCAAAGAAGGATCTCGATAGTAGGAGCCTGCATTTTCTTTTCTTGTCTTTAAGATTTTATCTTTTTATTCATGAGAGACACACAGAGAGGGCCAGAGAAACAGGCAGGGGGAGAAGCAGGCTCCTGCGAGGAGCCTGATGGAGGACTGGATCCCAGGACCCCGGGATCACACCCTGAGCTGAAGGCAGATGCTCAACCACTGAGCCACTCAAGTGCCCCAGGAGCCTGCGTTTTCTGAAAGGACACTGCTCACTATCTGGTCCAAAGGCTCCATGGGGTGAGCTGTCCCCCCTCACAGAGCACAGACCCCACTGGGGCCCGCCTGAGGAGGGGTCAGGTGTGAGTATGCTGTTTTCTCCTAACGGAGAAGTGGGGACTGAAACCCCCAAGTAGGATGGGTGATGAGCCATAGCATAGCTCCACATGAGGTTCCCCACAAAGAATCCCCGCAGACAGCTTTGGTTAGGCAAGCTGGCGCGAGGCTGGTGGCAGGCTGCCACCTAGCACATGTGAAGATGAGCAGCAGGGACGACCAGCATGGGGGTGGGGGGCGGGAGGGACGAGGGTGTCAGATGAGGTCTGATTTTATTCACTTATGCTCTTAATGACTTCAAACTAAGTGATAAAAGCAACATGCTCCCAAACGAGGTAGGGAAACCCCCACCAAAGACAGAAAACCTACATAAGGAGCAGGAGAGATTCGAGATTCCAGAGAGGCAGGCTGGGAAAACGCACCCCCAGGTGATTTGAAACCACAGTCCTGGCGTGTGGATGTCCCCGAGGGAGGAGCCCCCGGGGCAGGAATACAGAAGTGACTCAGGGAAGTGACCCTGGGTGCTTTGGGGTGACAGGGCAGAGAAGCAACTGCTTCTCTGAAATGCAGCTCTCATTCTGCTGCGGGTCACAGACAAAGGCCTGGGATCCTGTTTTTGCTGGCAAAAACCCAGGCCCGGAACGGGGTGCATAAGCTCTCTGAGGATGTGCCGCGTCATTGGGGTGTCTCACACAATGAATATTAGAAGACTAACAAGCCAGCTTTGAGGAGAAGCAGACCCCAAGCTGAAAAAAATTACAGCTCTTGACACTCTGTATATTTAAAATAAAATAAAAGAATGTTATAACTGGATATGATGCCACTCATCTGGACACTTAAAAAATGGTTCAAATGCTACATGTGACATTGTGTCTATTATTTCAACCCCTCCACCTTTCTCTTGCCTTCCCCTGTACATCCTCCCCCGACGCCCCCCAGCCCCCGGCCCACTGCTGATACCACATTAGTGTCTCCCGAAGGGACGGCCCCTGTACATCTCCCCTTGCACATCCTCCTCTTGTCTCCTCCCACCCCACTGCTGACATCACATCACTGTCCCCTGGAAGCCACAGTCCCTGCACATCTCCCCCTGCACATCCTCTGTTCCCGCCTCCCCTGCCCACTGTGAACATCACCTTTGTGTCTCCCATAGCCACAGCCCCTCCAAGTCCCACAAGGGTTTGTGGGGTCCTCCCATCAGTCTTCTGTGCTTGTCTATACTTTGCATAAGATGACAAGGATTCTTGCTTGGTTTGCCAGCTTCAGGCACTGTACTTAGCTTCTGTTTATGGCTCATCACTCTGCTGTGTTCAGGGAGGGTGTCTGTGGCTTTCACTCATCGTGCCGCCTCTTATCCGTATAGGGGCTGGTTTTGTGGGTCAGTGGAAGGGTGAGAGGCGAGTTCAGAAGTGGGAATGGGCTGCTTAGGAACATCTCCTGGAGAGACTGTGGTAGTCTACCCACATAGCATCCAAAGGATGTAGGCAAATGCAGGCCAGGGTGATGGAACCAGGGTCGTGGTACGAGAGGATATACTGTGTAATCAAAATCAGAGGACTGGTAGAAAATAAGAAAGTGGAGGGGCACCTGGGTGGCTCAGCGGTGAGCGTCTGCCTTTGGCTCAGATCATGATCTTGGGGTCCTGGGATCAAGTCCCGCATCGAGCACCCCCGCAGGGAGCTTGCTTCTCCCTCTGCCTATGGCTCTGCCTCTGTATCTCTCATGAATAAATAAATCTTTAAAAGAAAAAGAAAAGAATAAAGTAGAAAGCAAGTAAGGTAAAAGCAGGGCACAGATAGCGGGGAAGACTTGGTATAAGGCTGGAACTACCAACAGACACTTGCACACCCATGTTTAGAGCAACATTACTCGCTGCGGCCAAAAGGCAGACCCAAGCACATGTCCGTCGACAGAATGAATGGACAAACAAAATGTGGTCCATCTACCCAGTAGGATATTATTCAGCTTTTGAAAAAGAATGAATTCTGACGCCTGTGACAACAAGGATGAATCTGGAAGGCATTATATTAAGTGAAATAGGCCAGAGAAAAAGGCAGATATTATATGATACCTCTCATACAGAGGTACTTAGAGGAGTCCAGTTGATAGGGACGAAAGCAAAACAGTGGGGGCCCAGGGCTGGAGGAGGTGGGTGGGGAGTGAGACTTTAATGGAAGCAGAGTTTCCGTCTGGGAGAACGACCAAGTTTGGGGCGGGGGGGGGGGGGGGGGCGCATGGCGGTGGTGGTGCTGATGGTGATGGTTGCACCTCAGTGTGAATGTGCATGATGCCATGGAACTGGACACTTAAAAAATGGTTCAAATGCTAAATGTGAAATTGTGTCTATTTTTCTACAGTTAAAAGAAAATATTGAAACCCTATTTTCTGTTCTTAAGTCCTTAGCTTTTAACCTCTCCAGATCTTTGGCTGAAGTATCCCCCACATGAGCGTGTGTGCAGGGGGGTGGGGACTTTATTTGGGGCTTGGGAGACAGCAGGAAGGGGAAGTTTGGTGGCCTCCTGTTACCCCTACACTAAGGTTTAGGAAATAGTTTGTGGGGGAGTCGGCCTCTCTTGTTTTTATTTTGCAGAGACAGTGGTAGCGGCTTCCTTTAACTGTGTTTTGAATTCTACAAGGCAGCTTTGGAACCTGCATTAACATATTTTGAGCAATCCTGTGGTTGCCTACTAACTGAATTTGTATTTCACTCACTGCCAGTGCTGAGGAACGTTATTAAAATGTTCTTTCCTGGTCTTGACTAACACTGTTCGGCCCTTGTAGCCTGGTTGATTAATGGCAGGGAAATTGCCCTTCATTTCTTTGCCTTGAAAACCGTGCCACCTGGGTCTTTACTGCCCTCAGAGCAGATGTCTTCTGCAAAGAACGGAATTTCTACCAGTTCGGCCCCTCCTCCTCTCACACATGGGTGAGAAACCAGTGGGGTGCACAGGACGGATGCCAAAGCTCTCAGCCCCGCGGGAGTCTTCAGAAGAGTGACCCCAGGCCTCTCCCAGGCTAATTATCACCATCCGGGCTAGGGCTAGTGCTCCCTGGAGGAGCAGCAGAGGAGTAGGATCGTCTTCCGGCAAAGAAACGGAATCAACCCCCAAGCATGAGTTTGCAATACAGTTTGTAGAGTGTGGCCATCATCAGCATGTTCCCCTCTGACAGAGATGTTTTTGAACATTTGCTACGTCTCTGCCTCTGCCAAGCACTTTCCAGAATCATCCTCAGGTCAGACACATAGTAAGCCTTTGAGGTAGGCATTCCTGGCTTTTGTTTTTATAGATAGGAAAAGAAATGAGGGGAGATAACTGGACCAAGGTGACACCTGTATCGGCCTCAGAGCTAGGATCTGAACCCAAATCTGTTTGATTCCAAAGCTGGTGTCCCAGAGACACCTGGATGGCTCAGTGGTTAAGTGCTGCCTTTGGCTCAGGTTGTGATCCTGGGATCCCAGGATAGAGTCCCGCATCAGGCTCCATGTGGGGAGCCTGCTTCTCCCTCTGCCTGTGTTTCTGCCTCTCTCTGTGTCTCTCATGAATAGGTAAATAAAATCTTAAAAAAAAACAAACAAAGCTAGTGTCCCTAAACCAGGTAAGAACTGCACGTAATCTGGAGTCCCCAGCGTGTTCTAATAGACCTGTGGTCTCAGTCATCCTCCTGAAAGTGGGGACAGGTAAGAGTAATCAGACCCTGGGGCAATGGATGTCTCCGCCCCATACCTGTCCTGTTCACCTGCAGGCACTTCTGACTGTCCTGCACACCTGTAGGTTCTGCTGCCCAGCTAGCCCAACCCTGCCAAACAGGGAGGCATAACTGGGCAAGCCCCGCCTGCAGATCATCAGCCTGCTACCAGGGCAGGGTTTGGTGGGCTCCTGGGTGCTCTCCTATCAACTCAGTCCCAGCCCTGGATTGGGATCATCCTTCCCCTTATGGCCTTGCCTCGGCCTCTCTGGGCCTGGTATCCCAGACTTGTGCATCCCAAACACTTGCTGCCCAAGGCACTGTGCATGCTGGTATGCACACACATGCACACACACACAGTCAAACACTCAAGCATGACAGCAAACCAGAGGGTTTGCTTTCTTCACCTGAGGAATCGGCAGTCTTTAGACAGGATGAGGTGGAAGTATCGAGAAGGCACTGCCCAGTGACCAAGAGGCTTGGGAAGTGAGTCAGAACTGGAATTCCCTGAAGAGACAGGAAGGTCATCCCCAGTGATTATTGCCCCCACTCTGGGCAGCTCATGTTTCTGTGTTGCAAAGAAGATCCAACCACTGTCCCCCAGAAGAAGAGAGGGGAAGGAGACAGGGTAGGTCGTGGAAAGAAGTGACCATCAGGTCAGTGTGTAGTACTTAGGGGCATGTGGCAGACAGCGAGTCCCAGCTGTCTGTGTGCGATTCGTCCTGGCTGCCCAACGGTTGGTCTGGCCCCCTGGTCCTGGTGACCTTGATCTGCTCCTGGCAGGCAGTGAAGTGCTGTGTCTCCTTTCTCCGTGAATGCGGAATCCTCCATGACTGTGGCAGGGGAATGTTCTCCAGGTAGTAACGATCTGCTTCTCTGTGGGTTCTGGCAGTGACCCTAGGGCTCGGGAGAGTGCTCGAAGAGACCTTGCAGTTTAGTCCTTTCCTGTTTTTGTTCTTATTTGCCTTCTGGATGGACAGCGTGCCTTATAGTCTTCCTCACCCGAATGCTGTGGATGCCCTGCGAGTTCTTATCCTTTCTCTCCCCTAAGTGCTCAGGGGCCACACACCCAGCTTCATCAACCTGGAAGGACTGGCACTTGGCCGAGTAGTCTGTTTTACATGAAACTGAAACCCAGGCTAGGATTTTTGGGTCACCTCCCAGATCACAGGAATTTATTGCCTCATTAACAGTCAAATAAGCATTTTAAATGATCCAAGAACAGGCTGACCACTTGGAATCCCAGGTAGTCTGCTAGGCCTCCTGTCTTTAGTGGGTGTGTGACTTACTTTTGCTCCCAAAGGGGCCCACCATGGGAGGAATCAAGGCAGAAAAATTGAGTGCATGGGCATTTTGGCTTATCAAGAAATAGATGGTGAGTGTGTGTGTGTGTGTGTGTGTGTGTGTGTGTGTTTCTAATCTTTTGTTCACTAATATATTCTGAGTACTTAGGACAGTGATTGGCACATAGGAATACAATAAATATTTGTTGAGTGATTGAACAAATGATATGGGTGTGTATGTGTGCAAGTGTGCATGTATGTGTGCGTGTTGGGGGACGTACGTACACACAGACAAGAATAACACTTCACCCATGAATCATTTATCTAGCAACCTTATGGAAAATGAATGACGAATTGGAACATGGTCCATGGGCCATGGAGGAGCCACAGAGAGGTAACAAAACTCATGCTCATATTTCTTTACTCACAAGAGAGTTATTGTCCTTCATAGCCAGGCCTAGTTTAGATAATGTTCTTGGCCTGGAGCAGATCAGAAATGCAAATTAAAGGTAGAGATAATCACAAAGACAACCCAACAAAGTGACAGCTCACAGCTTGACAGAGGGAGATAAGACAAAATGCAGACCTGAGTACTCCTGAGTACAGCCTTCTGGAACCAGATGGCTTAAGGGCACAGCCTTTTACTCTTTACTATCCCCTTGGACATTACGTCATATGGCACAATATGAAATTAATTAACATTCATAGGAGACACTGAATCATCAAAAGCTTAAATTATGTCTTATAATTTTATTAGAAGACAGGATCACCTCTAATTCTTTAGAAAGAGTCCTTTGGATGGTTTAAGTAGCTGTTTCTTAAAGAGCCTATGCTTCCATTATCTATACCAGGAAGCAGGAAGTTATGGCCTGCAAGCCAAATCCAGCTCATCTATAGCAACTTCTGTGCCATAGTAGCAGAGTTGAGTAGTTGCAGCAGAGACCAATGTGGTGTGCAAAAGCAAAGGCATTTACTGTCTGGTCCTTTATCGGAAAAATTGACACATCTCCAATCTAGATGTTGGGTTTTTCCTGGGTGTCAGTTTCTGCTTATGTGTACATCTGACTCATTTGCATGCATTCCCAAGTGATCCGTACACATGAGTGTATATACATATATTTCTGTGTGCTAGTAAGCACAATTAAATGTTAAGCACTCTATTGCCTTTACTTCACAAACATAGCTCAGTAAAAGGGATTTAGATCTAATTAGCCATTACTCTTTCCACTTCACTCAACTGATGATATATGATGACCTCTGACCCAAAGGACAAAGACATTCTGGAGAACTCCATTGGATACCTCACTGCACATTTACCAATGTACTCACCTTCCAACAGCTTGGTGAGTATAGACATATCGACCACACCCAAGGTTTCTATAGGACTGATGTCTTTGCTGTGCTGTGTGAAGGATTCAGTGATCATGTATCCCAGGCTACATGGCATCTTGTGGGATATGAAAATGGTACTGGAAGTCGACTGTAGTGGCAAGAAATATTATGTGCTTCATCAGGTCGGATTTTGCTTTCAGATTATTCTTGTGGCCTTTGCCACTGTCTTAATGGAGAAAGTCTCTCCAGCTAGGCAGGCATGTTGATTGATTATTCTGTGCTGATGTGGCTGTACCACATTAGTGATGGTTTTTCTGACTTCGATATGCTTCTGGCTCAGGCTAGCTAATACACTTCACTTTATTCTATTACTTTTCAAGTACCAAGGGCCAAAATTAATTATGGAAGGGAGGCTTCTAAAATTATAGACTCCTATGGGTAAAGTATGTATCTGTACTGCTAAAATAAGCACTAAGACATGGTTTGGACTTGGGTGGGGGGAAGGGAGTGCCTTTTTAATTGATATATAATTCATATACCATAAAATCAACCCTTTTAAAGTGTATGGTTCAAGAGTTTTTAGTATGTTTACAAAGTTATGCAACCATCTCATCTTTTAAATTTTTAAAAAAATTTTACTTGTTAAAAATTTTTTTTAAAAAGTAGGCTCCATGCTCAGCGTGGAGCCCATCAAAGGGCTTGAACTCACAACTCTGAGATCAAGACTTGAGCTGAGATCAAGAGTCAGATGCTCAACCAACTGAGCCATGCAAGCACCCTCATTTTTTTTTTAATATATGAGGAGTTTGGTTTAATATATGAGGAACTCTATGTAATCCACACAAAAACAGCATCAACACTTGTACTGAAATCGACACATTGTGCTTGAGAGACCACATCAGGTGACTAACTGGAAACATCCCCAAACATTGGTGGATTCTGCACCTATCTGATGGCCTCTGAGCTGTCACTGGGCAGCTGGTGTGGGTGGCAGTAGAATACAGCTCGGCTCTTCAAAGTTTGCTACACACTCAACCAATGAAAAGTCTCCTTGCCTTCAATGGGTTTCTATTTCAAGAGCAGCAGCCCTTGCCAGAGGAAGAAATTAACAAGAGGTCAAGGGATAGAGTTAGTCAGATGGTTTTCTGAATAGAGGGATCCAGAAAAATGCAGAGACCTTGCCTGTAGCATTTTTTAAAATTTTTATTTATTTATGATAGTCACACACACACACAGGGAGAGAGAGAGAGAGAGAGAGAGAGAGAGAGAGAGAGAGAGGCAGAGACATAGGCAGAGGGAGAAGCAGGCTCCATGCACCGGGAGCCCGATGTGGGATTCGATCCCGGGTCTCCAGGATCGTGCCCTGGGCCAAAGGCAGGTGCTAAACCGCTGTGCCACCCAGGGATCCCACCTGTAGCATTTTTATATAAAATTACTTTTCCATAAAATAAGTTGGCATTTCATTGAGAGTGTTGGTGATGTGGATTAGTACAGGAGAGGCTGTAGAAATGGGAAAGAGTGGGTCACTCACCCAAAGGTGGCCCCTTTATGCGTGGTCTGCATTCGTTTTGTTCCTCGCCTTACTTCAGAAGCTGATGCTGGTTCTTATGGTTTCCTGTTGTTCCCAAAGATGTGGGGCTCAAGGGAGCTCAGGCACCATTCCAGAATTTCTCAGCAATCTAGGCCAGTTTACCAGGATTAGAACTTGGTGCTCTAGAGCCAAGGGGGACAATGGGGCAGCCAAAGAGGCTGCTGGAGAGGAGCCGGGGAGACGAAGAGGAGGGAGAGAGGAGGCACCTGCTCACAGCAGGACTCAGAGAAGAAGGCATGGAGGCAGAGTTTAGATTCAACTTTACTTTGAGAGAAACAGCGATAAACACACATTCTCCATATCTGCCTTCACTGTTAGTTTGCTCATGGCTGAACTTGAAGGCTGAAATCCTCTGGCACATCAACTACTTGGTGTGATAGTGGAAGAAGACAGTTAATACATTTCGCATGGGATCATTGGCGATTGATGGTGGGAGCTGGCTAACAACTTTAATGTTATGAAAACTGCTGGGGTGCCTGGGTGGCTCGGTTGAGTGCCCAGATATTGACTTCAGCTCATGTCATAATCTCAGGGTCATGAGATCGAGCCCCATATCAGGCTCTGTGCTCTGGACAGAGTCTGCCTGAAATTCTTTCCGTCTGCTCCTCTGCACACACTCTTCTCCTTCTTTCTTTCTAAAATAAATATTTTTTTTTCCCAAAGTTCCTGCTACATTCCTAATCTTTAGAGTTGCTCCTTTTAGCAGGAGATTAGGAGGGGGAGAGGAGTCATCTTTGTAACTGACATTAAACACAGTCTCTCTTCTCCTAATTGAGAAGGACTTCGTTCATGGCAGCTTGGGATCTACTGTATTATCCCCATCAGTGCTTGATGTTTTTGCCACGCCATGAAAGCACAAGGGAAATAGATGTACTGGGGCCTGGGACAGTGTCTGGTGATTCCAGAGGCTACAGCCTTCCACCTGTACCGGGCAGGAATCAGCAGAGGCGTGATTCTGATTTACGAGGTGAGAGCCAGAAAACAAATAGAAAAGCCTTTGTTCTGTGGTCATGGACAGAACCTCCCTGCTGAAGGGGGTGTTAAAAATCCAGGATGCTTCCTAACATGGGCCAGTCCTCTGTGCAGGATGACAGGGAGGGCCAGGGGTGTCCTGGTGGAATTCCAGGCTTTCTTGGGGTTCAGGTTGGGATCCGGCCCCATCCTGCTTTAACCAGAACTAATGTATGTTCCTTCCTTCCTTCCTTCCTTCCCTCCTTCCTTCCTTCCTTCCTTCCTTCCTTCCTTCCTTCCTTCCTTCCTTCCTTCCTTCCCAGTCTCCATCTCTGTCTCTCTTCCTCTCCCCACCTTCCCTCCCTTCTTTCTTTCTGTGTATCTACAATTTTGTTTGCCAAAAAAAGAGTCCTCATCGCTAAAAGCAGCTCACAGCAGTTGACCATGTCTGGAATGTTAGTAATGAGCCCTCCTGTGTGGGGCTAGGGTGACCCTGCTGGTGACCTGGAGGATCTTGGAGTCCTTTGCTAGTTCAGCAACTCTGGACTCAATCCCCACTCCTACCACACCAGCTTCCAGCCTATCCCCTGCACTTAGAGGGTTTCTGTGGGCACGCTGGCTCTCCGCCAGCGAGCATTGCTTTCTACTTAGATGCACAGGTAATCCTACCCGTGCGTGAGGGACGTCATGGCATGTTCTGGCCACGTGTTTTGCTTTAAGTGGTATCATGCTATGAGTGGTCTCCTTCTGCAGCTCCAAAATTTCATTTTTCAGATCTGTTCATATCGACGCAGTAGATGACTCTGCTCTTTACATTCTCTCCCTGGGGTACCCCTGCCGGCCCCTTCCATCCCATCCCCATCCCCATGTGTACATACACCCTTAGCTACTTCTGGAGGAGATGGATGGGTCAGTCATATCTTTACATGTCAAGGTCGCACTGTCTACCCTGAGCCTGCCCCTGCAGGGATGGTGAGCTTCTCTGTCTTGGGCTGCCTTCCCCAGTGGGCCTTGTGACCTGCATTTGAAAGTCACCTGTGCTGTAGACTCCAGAGGAAAGAGGTTCAGGCTGACTCCCTTGGCTTTCTCATTCTCATAACAAAGAGGGGCCCTGTCCAGCTTCATCATCCCTACCTGGCCTCCACCCTACCAGCAGCTGGCTCCAGGCAGGAACCCCTTCCTCCCTTCTTAAACCCCAGAGCCTCACCCCACAGCTGTCTGGGAAACATCAAAACACAACCAGCCCTTTCTCCCAGGTTCTGCCTCTCATTGCAAAAGGCCAAGGGCTCGGGAAATCCTATGTCCCTCCACACAGCCCCCCTACTTTTTCAGTAGAACTCCAAGTCTGTTTTCAGCACAACTCCCTACACTCTCAGCCTCTTTTCTGAGAGGCCCTATACCTCCTCTTCCTGCCTGTTCTCTGCAGCCCTCTCTAGTCACATTGCTTTGTCTCCCACCTCAATCCCCGGGCCACGAAACGCAAGACCTGGAGATTGCCACTGTGGCCCATCACCCTTCTGGACTCCCAGATGCTGCGTGTCCTGCCATCAGGTCATTGGTGACCCAGACACCCACCTCTGGTTCCTAGGGTCCCGTCACCACCCCACCTTGCTTATCTGCTGTACACGATGCTTCTGCTACCAAGGCCCCTGGCCTGGGTCTCTGCTTCTTCCCTGCTCAGCCCAGCCCCACACCACAGCCCTATTACTAACACCACTGCCCATGGTCTCATCGCCATCACCTATTCTTCAGTTGCTTCTTCTTCTTGCTCACTCCCTCTTGAGCCTCGACTTCAGATGTTCTTCCTTCTGAGGTACAACCCCTCCACCCTGCCACAGTCCCCTTCTCACCTGCCTCCTGCCTCCACCGAGTCGTCATCTCGCTGACATCCTTGACCATCTGTTAGAGTCAGTCCCCTGCTTGAACCCTGGGGACCAGAGCTGCTTTGCTCGGGTGCTCCCCACTCTCTTCACAGAGCTGGGGCCCTGCCAGAGTATGGTTCTCCCCTGACTTCACCCTGATTGCACCCAGCCAGACCAGGGAGGTCAAACCCCAGACCATGATGACTGCCTACAGTTTCTGACCATAAACCTCAAATGGGCTGTTTGATTGTGCTGCCCTCCCAGTCAACTTTTTTATATTTTTCAGACCTTGCACACATCCTTCTGTGTCTCCACTTGGAGCCAAATTTGCACAGGCTCCCACCATGTGCCCGTCTTCTCTACCTTGTCACCTGAGGCTGGGGAGGAAGTGTTCGTCACCGGCCGGGGCCAGACTCTGTGCTGGCTCTCTAGGTGGCATTCCCTCTGCCTGTTCAGGGTCCCCCTTCAGAAGCTTCCCCTTCTTTCTATGTCCTGTGTCTCTTCTCTATCGGATTGTTCTCCTAGGAGTGCAAAAATGCCCTTCTGGCTCCCAACCAGAAAATACTAAGAGTTCTTTTGACCTCATATCCCCCACTAACCACTGTTCCATTTCTGTGATTATATTGCAGCAAATTTATTCTTAAAAAAGACTTGTTTGTACCCTCTTCGATTTCTCATCTCCATCCTTTCTTGAATTGCTGTCATTCAACCAAGGACTCCTGTGAAGTCATCAAAAATAATGTTAGGGGCATCTGGGTGGCTCAGTTGGTTAGGCATCTGACTGTTGGTTTCGGCTCAGGTTGTGATCTTGGGATTGTGAGATCAAGCCCTACGTTGCAGTTCATGCTCAGCACAGAGTCTGCTTGAGATTCTCTCCCTCTCCCTCTGCCCTCCTGCTCACACACTCACTCTCTCTCCTCCTCTCTCAAATGAATAAGTCTTTAACAGTAAGATAATAATGACAGCTAATATTTGTAATATGATTAATTTTGTGATAGACAGTAATTATCATATAATAATTATGCTTTCATTCATTCGACAAGTATCTGTTGACCACCTGCTATGTGCCAGATGCTGTTCTGAGTATTTTACAAATATGAACTCCTGTCAGCCCATAAGGTGGGCACCCTTACTGTCCCCATTACATGGATGAGGAAACAAACTTTTCTGCTTTACTTGACCTATCTGTGGCATTTATCATTTGATCATTCCCTCCTTGAAATACTCTCTTCACCTTATTTCCTTTTTCTTTTTTAAGATTTTATTTATTTGAGAGAGAGCATGAGTAGGGGGAGGGCCAGAGGGAGAGAGAACCCCAAGCAGACTCCCCACTCAGTATGGAGCCTGACACAGAGCTCAGTCCCACGACCCAAGATCATGACCTGAGCAGAAATCAAGAGTCAGATGCTAGGGGCACCTGGGTGACTCAGTGGTTGAGCATCTGTCTTTGGCTTAGGTTATGATTTGGGATCCTGGGATCGAGTCCTGCACAAGACTCCCCATAGGGAGCCTGCTTCTCCCCCTGCCTATGTCTCTGCCTCTCTCTGTCTCTCATGAATAAATAAATAAGATCTGTTAAAAAAAAAAAAAAAAGCGTCAGACGCTCAACCACCTGAGCCACCCAGGCGGCCCTTTACCTTATTTCATGAACATCAGTCTCTTCGCTTTCTCCTCTCACCTCACTAGCTGTTTCTTTTCACTTTCTTTTTCTGGATCCATCTCTTCTCCCCTAAATAAATCATGGAGAGCTCAGCCATCACACCTTTCCTCTGTCTGCACTCCTGGCCTCTGTGACCTCTCCCAGTCCCATGGCTGGAAATGCTGTCTGTAGACTGCTGGCCTCGGAAATGGTCTGTCCAGCCCAGTCCTCAAGCCTAAACACTAGGCTTGACACTGTCCCTGACCTTACTCTCAACTGTCTTCCCTCCTCACCCCAGCTATGCTGGCCTCCTTGCTGTTCCCAGGCATGCTAATCCTGCCCCCACCTTGGGGCCTTCATGTGCACCCCTGTCCCTCGCCAAAATGCTTTTCCAAGATGCCTGCTGGGGCTCATGACCTTGTTGCCTTCACGTCTGTTCAGGTGTCCCCTGATGGAGAAGCCATCTCTGACTGTCTTGTGAAACAGAACAGTGCCTACTCCAACTCCAGAAATCCCTTTCAAATATCCTCCCACCCCGCTTTATCATTCTGCATGTGTCACCACTCGATTTATCTTACTTGCTTGTTTACTCGTTTTCTCCAGAAGAGAGGTCTAGGAGGTGAAGACCTTTTGTCCTCTGTGCCGTCACCAGTGTGGGGCTTAGAATAGGTGCTTCATCAGTGTAAGTGGAGCAAATGAATAAAGTCACTGCAGGAAATGCATGGACAGATGCTTTCAGAACTCTGTGCCTTTAATTTTTTTTAAAGTAAATCTCTTTGATTGTGAATGGATTCATATTTTTAAAGTGAAGACCGTAATAAATGTATAAGTGAGGAAAGTCTTCTTTCCTCTTCCCTGAAGTTTTAAGACATTTGCAAATGTATCTGAAATTGTAATAGAAGATTCCAGAAGGCTTAATAACGTGTTTTCAGTTGATGGTGATAGCCAGACATAGTTTAAATAACATTAACAGCGTATGGTTTTGCTAAAGGAACATAGTGTTTTTAAAATGGAAACTTCAATAACTCCATTTTACTACTTCCTTAAACCTTTGAAATGCCCAGAACTCAATGTTGAATTATTTACTAAAAATGCCCCCCTTCCACAAGTAAACCCACCCTGATATTAACTGCCTAGGGTTTAAAGGTTTTTAATAATGCCCCAACAATGTTGGCTTAATGAATTAGATTCCACGAAAAGTGACCAGGCTTTGTTAACAATAAATCAGGTTCCACTATTTACAGAAAAAGCAGCTGAAACTCTGCTTGTAAATAATAATGTGGAAAGATCTGGTATTAATCAAACCACCGTCTACAGCTGGGCTCTGTTTGCAGCTCTCAAACACCGTGGACTTAATCTTGAGCACATCTATATTTGAAACTTAACACAATCACGCAGTCCTTTGAGAATGAGCTTTGGCAACCAATCAGCTGGGGATTGCGCCTGAAACACATGTATAAAATCATACTTCCAAAAGCTATGTTGTGGATCAGTATTGTTCTGTTCTGTTTTTAAATCATGTGGATAGCCTCTTGACCATGCAGTTCAGTATTAGAAAAAAAGTGTTGAGAGTACTTTTTGCATAAATAATTGCCCTGATTCATTTTTTACTAAATGGTATGATTATGTTTTACTAAACAGCCAGTGGCTGTGAAGGCAACTGGCCTGGTCCCGTTGAGGTTGGTAGATCCACCTGAGTCAGGGTTGGGTGCCAGCCTCAGCCTGTCCAGAGGTGTGCACAGTTTGCCCGGGACATTCCGGGCATAGCAGAAAGTCATTCATCTGTGTAGCGGCTATACCAGGACACAGATCCTGCCACATCAGAATCCCCATCTTTCCGAAGGAGATTCCTGGAGTGTTTTCTACTTAGTTCAGCTCGGCCTCCTCTGACTAATCAGGGGCTTCCCTGAGAAATAGGTGCTCAGTAGTATAGCTTCAGAGGCCTCTGTGAAACTCTTTGACCTTCCCTGAAGTCTTCCTTGTGTCTTGAGCCACAGAAATTTCTGCCAGTCCCTCAGAACATGGCTGGTTAGAATCTCATCCCACTCAAAGTGTCCTTCTAATCCCTGGGCTGCTGCCTCCTGAAGGTGCTCAGCTCTTTGCTGAGCTTTGACCCTGGGGTAGATATTGCTATGTGATCTCTGACCATCAGAACCCAGGTGAAGCTGTATCCTGAGTATTTTCTAGCTATGCATTTTCTGGAGGTGTCCTTTGTATTTCTCCAGCCACAGAGTGCTCAGACCCTTTCTTGGGACCCACATCTGGTTCCTGATGATGTGCCCACCGGGTCCACCTAATGGAGGACAGCTCTCCTCTCTGCTCCTCTATTTTGAAGTGATTCCAAGATCCCAGCGAACATGTTGGTATGGTGTCATGGCCCTGGAGGCTTTTGGTAGCCAACCACAGCATGTACTGATTCCATTTGCTTGGCTTATAAATGGAAATTCAGGTGGTTTGGGACTCCGTTGGTCTGACCTTCTGGGAAATTCGACCACTGCAGTGAGCAGAGAAGACCAAGAGAGTGACTTCTCACCAGTGTTTCAGGAGTCTGGTATGGAGAATATGTGAAGTCAATCTTACCAGACATAGGCAAGAAAGAGCCAATTCTTGCTTTATCTTTCTGACCTATCCATTGTGATAGATACAGCTGAGAGCATTTCCCTGGCTGTGTGCAAGGTCTGGACAAAGAGCTGGATACTGAGCTGGGCTTGGTACTTTGGTCTTGGCCTTTCTCTGGAGCCAAAGGCTTACCTGGATGCGCCCCCTTTGGTCCTGTTATTCTGTTAACAACCCCATTTTTTAAGTTTTAAATTTTAATTCCAGTATAGTTATCATACAGTGTTTTATTAGTTTCAGGTGTACAATATAGTGATTCAACACTTCCCTATATCACCCGGGGCTGATCATGACCAGTGCACTCCTTCATCCTCATCACCTGATTCACCCATCCCCCCACCAACCCCCCGCCCCGTGACCATCTATTCTCTAGAGTTAAGAGTGTTTCTTAGTTTCTTTCTTTTTCTTTTGTTCATTTGTTTTTTCCCTTAAATCCCATGTATGAGTGAAATCATGTATTTGTCTTTTTCTTAGCATTGATATTTGTATTAGCATTATACTCTGATATTTTACTTAGCATTATACTCTCTAGCTCTATCCATGGTGTACCAAATGGCAAGATTTCATTGTTTTTGAAGGCTGAGTAATATTCCATCATGTATATACACCTCATCTTTATCCATTTATCTATCGGTGGACACTTGGGCTGCTTCCATAATTTGGCTCTTGTCGATAATGCTGCAACAAACATGGGGGGGCCCATGTCCCTTTGTAGTTTTGAGGCTGTTGAGCCTTTTAATAGCTGAGCCTTGAATTCCCTAGCTGCAAACTGGTAAGTACAGTAAATAGGACATGGCTTATGCCCTCATTGTTCTTCATGTGTTAAACATGTGAAGGACTCATTGTAATGATAACAAAGTGCCTTTATGTCTGTGATTCCATTTAATCCTTCTATCAGTAGCAAAGATGAGTATTATCCCTGTGTTACTGATGACAAAGTAATTAAGACTCACGAAGGTTTGGCCAAGGCTGTGAAGCTAGGAGTTGCAGAGCTTGGGCCTTCACTTAGATATTCCCAGTTCAAGTCCAGAGCTCTCTTTATCCAGTGAACTCCTTCATCAGCTCCCCAGATGAGGAGGAAGTACCATGTTCTGTTTGGAATTTTTGATTACAATGTGCTTTGTAATATTCCATAAAGTTGGGACCATGTTTATATTCCGACTTTAGCAAAGAACCTGGCCTATTAGGTACCTATTAGGCCCTATTAGGTACCAATAAATTGTACCAATAACTGATAAATGAATGAAATTAGTGAATGAATAGATAAATTGGGCAGAAATCTACGTGTCTGCATTTGTACTGGAAAGCACTACCTGTTAGGTGTAAAATGTGGCCATGTATATGCAGGGGATATGCCTGAATTGTTCATTTCTTCTAGCTCTCTAGCAGCATTGAGGGACTGAGTGTAGTTCACACTATGTTTCTTAAAAAGTGCTCAAATTTTTTTTATTGGAATCTGCAACCAAAATCAGAATTAAAATCTATTTTTAAATATGTCCTCTGTGGGGCACCTGGGTGGCTCAGTGGTTAAGCATCTGCCTTTGGCTCAAGTCATGATCCTGGGGTCCTGGGATTAAATCCCACATCAGGCTTCGTGCACAGAGCCTGTTTCTCCCTCTGCCTCTGTCTCTGCCTCTCTGTGTGTCTCTCATGAATAAATAAATAAAATCTGAAGAAAAAAAAAAGTGTCCTCTGCTCTTGTTCTCCCCTTGCTACTTCTGCTGTCAAGTTACCTAGGACGTGCGTGGGCCCATTTTCGCAGTCTTATCCCCTGCTGGAGCATGCGCATCACTGAGTGCATGTACCTGTAACTCCAGAGCCAATCATGAGGGAGCTGAAATCTCACCTCCAGTCTGTCTTGTCTGTACTGCTTGCCACATTTGTGTCATTTGTTTCTTCCAGGAGAGGTGTACTTGTGAGTGTGCATGTGGTGAGATGTGTATTTGTGTAGTGTATGTGGTGTGTGTGTCTGTCTATGTATGTATGACATACATATGTATGTATGTGGTGTGTAAGTGTGTGGTGTGTAGGGGGGGTGTGCTCTGTGTGCGGTGCAGTGTGTGGTGTGGGGAGAGTGGGGAGCGGGGCCCCCCTGCTACCTTGAGTGCTGTCCTCATGTCTGCTCCACACTCTTCCACTGAGGCTGCTTGTGTTTTTGGGGTGAACACCGAGACGTCTGGGTGGTAGAGGCGGTGTCAGGTCCTAGACCCCTAGCCTATGTGGTAGACAATGTACATGAACTGACTGACCCAAGTCTGTCCCTTATGGGACTCACTAATCAAAAAGCTGTTTTTGAAACTGCAAAGATGAGTGGGCACCGTCATGGGGGAGCAGGCAGGGGCAGCCGTGCTGGCTGTCCAAGTCCGGGCTGCCCAGCGCTGGCCCGGCTAACAGAGATGCCACAGCAGCCACCGTGCCCTGCTCGTGTCCTGAAATAGGCAGGGAGCCTCAGCGACCCCGGGTCAGGAGGCCAAACTGAGGTGGGTCCCGTTCTCAGGAGTGACAGAGAGATGGGGGAAGCCCCCGATGAAGGCTTCTTGCCCCTCCTGCCACGTTCAGGGCTTTTTCTGTGATGCTTTGCTCAGTTCAGTGAACTTGGAGCACAGACCTTTTCAGTTACGATCCTTAGGGAAGGCCGAAGGGTAAGACGTATTGCTGATGATCCCATGATTTGTCCATCCCGCCCCTAATAAGCCAATGAATGTCTCCTGATGGATAGTTAAGTTCTGGGCCCTGAGCAGATATCCCGTCACCAGGTCTCAGAGTGGTCAGTCTGTCTGTCGGATGTTATAGGCACTTCCTCTGCCCCGGGGTGTGTTATGTCATCTCCGAATAACCATTTACAATGTGCCGCTCGGCCCCTCCCAGGGTCTGCCACAGGCGGGGGCATCGTGACGTCCCCCACCCAAACCTAGCCAGCGCCGAGCCTGGCACACTGTCTGTGCTACATATGTGTGGGTTTTGCAGGGACAGTGAACTCTCTGGTCTGCTCTATAATTGCATCAAATTACATCTTAGAGATAACTTCTTTTTGGTGGCGTTGGTTTTCTTTGTCCCGGAGGGAAACTGCAAAGTTACCCTGATACAAAATCTGGGCAGAGGCCTGAAGCGATTTCCTAGGAAGAGCGACCTCAGCGTTGCCCACTCCAATCCAGGCCGGGCAGCCAAGATGTAAATGACAGGCTCCGCGAGCAGCCGCCGAAGCCACGAACCAGATTAACGGTTTCATGTACACAGGACTTGGGTCCCACATCAGCCCTTTCCACCACGCTCCTGTAAACAGCTGGAGGCACTGTCAGCAGCAGAGGTGTGTGTAGGGGGACGATGGTATGTGTACCCACAAAGAAGGGAGGCCGAAGGCTGGGGACCTGTTCTGCACTGGCATGTGCAGGGGTCCGTGCCCACCCACGGCTGCCTGTGCACATCCATGGACCTGCACGACTGTCAGCCACCATTGAACGGTCACACTATGAAAAGACTGTGCTTTTTAGAATTCAGTGTCTCTTTGCCCTGGATCTGTGCCTAGGATGAGTCAGGAGAGGGCTCAGGCCCCACTTTCAGCCTCAGCACAGCTGACACAGGGCCTGGGTTGGTCCTTGGTATGTGAGTCTTTTCCTGTGTATCTCAGGATATTTAGCAGCATCCTTGGCATCTACCCACTAGATGTCAGTAGCCCCCTCCCAGTTGTGACAACTATAAATCTCCAGGTCTTTGCAAATGTCCTCCAGGGGTCAAAATTACCAGGGTTTGAGAGCCCCTGGAGTAGGAGAGAGAATTCGGTGAAGAGACATTTGCTATATACCTGTAGTCTCTGGGCTATGGCCGAGGAGCCATTATCATTGCCTTGAATTACTGTCTAGAAAAAGCAGCAGTCCCCAAGTACCAAGGTCTCAGAGGAGCGGCAGTTGGTTGGGTGGAGTGGAGAACCCCCCATGGGGCCACAGCTAGGGATAGTTCCTTGAAAGGGAGGGGCAGATGTCCTTTTCCACCTGCTCCCTCTCTCTTCCCTTCCTCATCCTTTCCCATCCCTTCATGAGAGCGTGCCCCAGAATCACCCAGGAGGCTTGCTAAAATGTAGATTCCAGAGCCCTGCTCCCCAGAGATTCTGATACAGGATCTGAGAGAGGTCCTGGGATCTGCATGTTACAGCTTGGCCGGGGGGGCAGGGTGGTGGCAGGATGCAGGTCCTGCAGACCCAGTGCATAGACTATGACTTGGCTCTGAGGGAAGTCAGGGGAGTCTGGGAGGATTTTAAACCAAAGGAATGTCAGCATCAGATTTAAGACTTAAACAGATCCCCCTGGCTGCTCTCCTGAGTAGACTCTGAGGGCAGGGAGCAAGAGTAGAACTTATAATTACTATTGAAATTATGGCATGGTTTCTGCCCCTTTGGAATTTGCCATGATTGTGGAGATAGAACATGTACAACTGTAAGTAACAAGGAAATGTTTGCTAAGTGATATGAATAACTCAGAGAAGTGCGTTGGACGTCAGCAGGAGGAAGACATCCCTCTGAGAGTCAGATTTCATGCCCCAGCTGGGCCTTACGATGGATGAACAGAGTTTTGTTTATTTTTTTGTTTTTTGTTTTTTTGTGTGTGTAGCTTCCTGGGTATATAATTGGCTTTCAGTAAGCCATACACATCTAAACTGCACAATTTGATACATTTGGCCAGAGGTATGAACCCACGAGACCTCTGCCACAATAGTGAACATCTCCATCACCCCGAGTTTTCTCACGGTTTACGAGGCAGGGTGAGAATTATCATCAGGGCAGGAACTTGAGCAAAAGCACAAAGGCAGGGAAATGCAGGGGCTTCTCTGGACAGAGAGAAGGCCACCCTGATAGCTTGAAGCAAATTACATGGGGCCAGAAACATTGGCAAGGGTTAGGTCACAGGGGACTGGCAGAGGTTTTTAAGTGTTGTAGGGTATGGCAGAAATAGAGTTTGTCTGTTAAAATTTCATCTTTTAGAAACAACACCAAGCTCAAATTGTAGGTACTTTGTCTTTTTGTACTGAGTCCAAAAAAAAAAAAAAAAAAAAAAACCCAAAAAGAGCCAAGTACATTTCCGTAGCATCTCATGTATACAAAGTCCATTAAAGGAAAAAAAAGCATCAGGCAATTTCATAATTAGATAATTAACAGACTCCTTAACAGCATTAAACTAATACAACTACTTAGAGATTGAAGAAAACAATTCTAGTGCCACCTGATGGTACATTATAGCCCAGCCCACACATAAAAAATACATCTACTCCAGATGGACTTTAATAATTCAAAGGTAGAATTTTAGTGTGCCACACTAGAATCTTTATTAGTGCTTCATATTTGTGAAGTCTCACACTTTCTTTTTGGGTCAGGTTGAAAGAGAACTTCGCAGTTCACGGCAGCACTTAGGTAGGTGTTCAGCGGACATCTACTCCCTGGTCCTAAGGTCTTGATCTATTTGTGAACAGATCGTCTTCCCCAGGGCCTGGCAAGACTTTTGGGTTGGAAGGTAGTTAAACTAAGACAGAGCCACCAGCTCCTGGGCAGGAGATACTGGCCAATTGTGAGCTCTGTGAACGGCCTACCTGAATGGCCCACAGAGTGCCTTTGGAGCACTGCCCACGCCTGGGGGAGAAATAAGGAGTCCTTTTCAGTTGAGAAACATGTTCTTACTTCGATGGAAATGAACAACTCAGATCATGTCACCTCTGAGCAGAGGGAGCAAGGCTGGGAGCCATGCAGTCTGTGCTCAGGAATTCCACAGATCCATTCTTACTTTGGGTTCTTTAAAGAGAACTTTGACTTACCCTAATATGAAAGATGTTAACTGAAGGCCATATATTCTCATCTTTATCATGTCCTCACCTCTTCTTTCCAAAAGTGTTTGCTAAATCCTCCCGCACAAGAGGGAATCCTGGGATCACCGTCACCACATTGCCATCGTCATCATCATCATCATCATCCAAAAAATCTAAATTGATAAACAGAACGTCCAGTATTAGATGCTGAGAAGTGTGACACTGACACTAATTACTACCTTCACTAAGTGTTTCCCAAGGACCAAGACTGTGTGCCCCACAACATGATGTGCATGACCACGTTTAATCCTTGCTCAATAAAATGGAGATAATTATCATTTCCCATTTTCACATTTTGGGAGACTGAAGCTTGGATAGGATTTTTGTAAATAGCTCCGAAGCAGTAAAGTGAGGGCCCAAACCTGGCACTCTTGTAACGGAACGTTTCCAAGAGAATCAACAGATGCTGTCCATACACTGAGTCCGAAAATGAGACCCAGGGACTTAAAAAATGTTCCTGATCCTAATGAGGGACACCTCACCTGTTCTTTCAAGTAATCCACGAACTGTCCTTAATCATATTAAGTTCTAATTAAAAAGCTCCCTTTTCTTTTGAAGCAGAAGGGTCTTATCAGCTGCACCACTTTTCTGTGCATTGCCACAAGCAGCCATGCTAATTACATCCCGCCGCCTGCAGCCTCACTCGGGGACCACAGTCATTCACCCAGGAGCCAGCCCCGCATCTCCCCACCCTAACGACAGCAGGATTACCTAGGCTGGGCACAGTCACTACATCCCAGGTTAATTTGGTTTCTTATGTAGAACAACTTTGGTTTGACACTTAACATTTCTTCCCACAATGTTTTTTTTTTTCCCCTTTGGTCTCTCTGAGCTCATTACCTAGCATGCCTTTACATTCATCCGCTAGGACTCGTGTCCACGTGTGATCGTCATTACCGAGAGAAGTGCTGGTGGCTCACAAAGCTAACGAGGAAGGAGGATGACAAGCCTTGTGTTCAGACGGGTGTGGGAGGCCGGAGGGAGGTGTCCCGTTCACAAAGCAGGGGCACCGGCCAGCATCGGAGATTTCAGGGCTGGCTGCTATCCCTGCTGGGGTGGTGGTTCTGGCTTTCAGGACTCACCTGAGACAAAGTCTAATCATAGCGCTCCCTGTGCGCTTTCTCACACACCTCTGCCTCTTCCCTCATGCAAGCACTGAATTTTGCAGAATAAGCCTTGCACCCTCTGCCAAACACAGGGGAGCACTCACTGTCTTCAGCTTGCACAGTGCTCATGAGAACAGCAGGGGGTGGCTCTCTGTCACGAAGAGCACTGAGATGTCATCACTTGTCACAGTCTGATTTGTTCCCTGGCTTCCCTCCAGGATAGTCCAAGTGGCCTGTTGGGGGGGCCTGGGGCTCTATGAAGAAAGAAGTAAAGAGCACTGATGTGTAGCTGTGGATCAGTTTGATAAGACAGCTGGGCGAGTAGAGTCTTGCTTGGGAAGGACTGTGGGTCGTCAGGACCTGATGCATGCCCTTGATCTTTCAGGTGCCATCAAGAGTGCATGGAAAGTGAGCTATGCAGGTCAGGTGGCTGATAGGCACCAGGGACCACAGCTTCCCGAGGAAGAGGTTACATCCACTAGTTGGTATTTTGAGTGCATCCTTATATTTCTGATATTTAAATTCTCCCTTCTGCCCATAGCTAATTAAGATGTGGTCAGATTATCTTGCTCTTTCTTTTTCTAAAATTACTGGGGTGAAAAAAACAAAATACCACTGCTTTAAGGGACATCTGAGTCCAAATATTTGCCTGCTGAGCCAGGAATGAGAGTGTTTGTGTCCTTCAGATGCACCTGAGTTTTGCTAGATTCTGTTGGTTTGCAAACTTTCTGTTTAGCTGTTTCCATTCAAAAAAGGGAATCATTAACATGAGCACCTGCCTTTGGGGATACAATTGCTGTGAAGAACACAGATTCTTAAAAAAGATAGAACACTGATGAGGAATGTATCAGGAGGTGGGGACAGGGCGGGAATGCAAACCCTAGCTGGAAAGATTCTAAGGCGTGTGAAGGTGAATCCCATTGATCTTCTGGGACAGAGTCCTACCCGCCATCCCAGGCCTCACCGAGACAGCATTTATGGAGGAAGAAAGTTTTAGGAACAAAGTGGAAGGAAACTGCCTTTGAAGAATGGCTTAAATCTTGATGAGCTTGTCACCAGAGGCCTCTAGAATAATAAACCGGAAGCAAATATCAATAGGAATTTGTATGACACATGCTGGAAGCTTACTCCAGCTGTTGCCTTCCTCCCAGACCCAAAGGCATTGGAAGAACACAAAGTACTCTTTTGGCTAAAATTACATGGGAAAAACCCAACACCCCTGTCCTTGAAAGTGGCATTAGCATTTATGGCTGAGCAGAGGATGAAATGGGACATTAGTGTGTGTGGTCTGCTTGAGCAGTGATTCCTGGGTCCCTGCTCTGGCTCCATGGTCTACACTCTCACGAGTAGCCTTACATCATAGGCTAAAAGCCTGCCCCCCACTCTTGGAAAATAAGCATGCCACCTGCTTATTGGGAGTTCAGCCCTACTGCACCAGGGCTGTCTTGCCCATTGGCAGTACCCTTTTACATAGATTTCCATTGTTTGGGACTGATGAGTTGGCCTGATGGTAAAAAAAAAAAAAAAAAAACATCCTTTGCAAATTAACATTACTTTTCTGGCAACTCAAGAGATTGTGTATTGAGGCAAGGGAATGGAGAATATAGTCTAATAATTTAAGGAAGAATCTGGTCAAAGGAGGACATCCAGGTTATGGTTGACCCACATTAGGTGTTTTAGCCAAGTAGAACAAATATGGCTGGAAAACTCTAATAACGTTAGATTTGGAGGGATTTGTTTCATGACAATTATATAATAGGCGACTAGCTCACTTAGACAAAATAAACAGAAGATGGACCCAGACCAACTTTGTTATTTTGTTGTTTTTGCCTTGCTTATTTTCATTCATGTATTTGTCCAGCCCCTACTATAGATGTAGTAGGCACTGTTGTAGACACAGGGGGAAGTGACAGTGTTCTAGACATGGGATGGAAAGAGAATATTTCCTCTCAAGGAGCTCATGGCTAGCAGAGAAAGAATTCTACAAATAGAAACCACAGAAGTAAGATCACTCCTAGAATGTAGGTATGGGAAAGCAGGGATAATGGCACCATTGGATCTGCATTTTAGTAAAATTGTTTTTGAGGGAAGCAGGTTTGACATCAAGGCTAAAATCAGGGAGACTGTGGTGATGTGAGAAATGCTAACAGCTTTATCATGGCAGTGGGCATGGAGCAGAGGGATGGGCAAGAGCTTTCAAAAAGTACTATTGACCTTTGGTGGACTGGAGGGGAAAGGAGACAAGAAAAGTTCTAGGTTTCTAGCCTGGGTGCCAGAATGGATAAGGATACTATTTAATCTCTGTTAGCGAATGTTGAAATAAGAATGGATTTAGGGGCAAATAAAATTCATTTTGAATTGTCAATGTGAAGAGTACTTACCTGGGTGATGTTTTCCAGGGTGGTGTGAGATACAAGGCTCAGAATTCAGAAGAAAGACCAACAGGGACAGGGAGAGAGAAATCCCAGTCACCGGGGTATAGATGGCCCTTGAAGCTATGGGTTTGCATGCCATTGCCTGGGAAAGAGAAATTTCATCATAATTTGTTAGATTAGTTGGCCAGAAGATTGGGGGAGGATATCAACCTAAAGAGAGTCACTAGTCTCAGAGATGCTTAGGGGACTTAGCAGGCCTGCCCCTTTCCCAAAATGCTCCTAGAAGAAGAGCTGTAAAGGGATTGGGAAAGCATCTTAGAGAATTTTCTGTTTTACTTTCTAGCACCTGCCGATGGAGCAGATAAGGTGTCTGACCATGAGCTTCCCTTTTCCCTCACCCTATTTCTAAGGAACATTACCAGATCCCTAAAAGTTTCCTTGAATTCCTCATCATGGCAGATGTGGAGGAAAAATAATTTTACTACTAGTTTTGAGAGGGAAGAATGTTTGGGGCACAGAACACTCAAACTTACAGGTTGAGGTTGAAAATGTTGCCCAAGACCAATAACCCATTTTCATATAAAAGTGAAAACTAGGACTTCAAAGATTTTATTTGTTTATTCATGAGAGATACACACAGAGAGGCAGAGACACAGGCAGAGGGAGAAGCAGCCTCCCCACAGGGAGCCCGATGTGGGACTTGATCCCAGGACCCCAGGATCATGCCCTGAGCCGAAGGCAGATGCTCAACCACTGAGCCACCCAGGTGTCCCCAAAAACTAGGACTTTAAAGATAGAGATTCAGCTTATACTGGATTCCCACTGTGCCCATGTGATCATTTCTGGAGGTCCCATAATGAACCAGGACTGGACCCTAGGAACATCCCTGGAGCCCATGAGCAAGGCAGCAAGCCAGACTGTGCTTATTTCATTTCTTCCTTGAGTCTAGGTTTCTTATGGTGGCCGCTGGCCTGGAGGATGCTCCCCTGGTCTGGCTCTTGGGACCACCGCGGTCCTTTGTGTGTCTGTGACAGAAGAGGCTGGCACATGTGAGCCATCCATGGTTCTGAAGCCTCCTTTTCTGTCTTCCTGTCGAGGCCTCCCCTCCCCTGAAGCAGCATCGTCTTTATTCCAGCACTCACAGAAAGCGGTGTCTGTCGACCATCCCTCTTTGAAGTTTCGAGTTGTGCTAAAATATTTATAATGTATGGACAAACACTTGAAACAGGTTTTCGTTTCCACAAGCTGCATCTCTTGACTTACTGAAGCCTAGGAACACACAGAGGGTTTCAGATCAAGGGCTGCTTAATTTAGGGAATACCTCTGACACCAGCCAGCGATTGCATAGTCATTAATGAATCAGTGCCAGCTTTCCTCTGGATGAGAGCACAGCAGCTCTTTGCTACTTCCTGGCATCTGTGGCCGTGTTCATGGTAATGCCGGAGAGCCCCACTGCAGGGCTCATAGATGACTTCATTGGTGCCTTGGGAACCAGGAGGGGAGCGCTGAAGTCCGTGTGTCCTCCCAGTGTGTGTTTATTGGTCCTGACTAGTGGTATTGGCAAAGGGACCTAGGATCCAGAAGAAGACCATCCGGATGGTCTTGGGACCATCCCAAGAAGGTCCTTGGGACTGTGAACTCGCAGAAGACAGGAGTTGTTTTCATGCATCCTTAAGTCCTCAGCCTGGTGCAGGGCTTGGCCAGGTCCTGCCATTTCTGTCTGTGGATGGGTCCCTTTACCCAGCTGCAGATGTCAAGTTAAATCCAGGTTCACTAAGGATCTAAAATAAACTGTGATGGGTGAATGGGACCAATCTTATCACTGCCTCCTCACTGTGACACTTCTTCCTGATGGTTGAGTTAACACAAATATTCTAAATCAACACTTCATTTGCAGTGTCTTGAAACCAAATAGCTTGTTGCCTTGAAAGCATAAGCCGTGGCCTGTGGATTGACTTTGAATGCCAGTCTCTGATTTCTTACACTGTCTCCAATTATGTAGTAGAATGTGGGAATAAATAAATGACCTTTGAAACAATTAAAGGATAAGGTACGGTGTGGTCATTAAAATCACATTTTGGGGGCGCCTGGGTGGCTCAGTAGTTGAGCATTTGCCTTCGGCTCAGGTCGTGATCCTGGGGCCCCAGGGATGGAGTCCTGCAATGGAGTCCCTGCAGGGATCCTGCTTTTTCCTTTGCCTATGTCTCTGCCTCTGTCTGTGTGTTTCTCATGAATAGATAAATAAAATCTTTTTAAAAAAATCACATTTTCAAATGACATTTATCAATAAGGGAAAGTTCTCATGTAATATGAAAAAGCAAGAAACTGTAACTTGGCACATATGGAGGCGCAAATAAATTTATTTTGAAAAATGAACATTTCCTAGATGGATAAGGTGGAAACTTTATAGGTCTGTGCGAAAAATATGAGTCCGTTGATGAATATGACTCTTTGGATCTGGAAATCATGGACTAGTGGTGGAGAAGTCTGGGTGCAGTCCAAGCTTTTAACTCTTTTGGAGCTCAGTTTCCTTATCTGAAAACCAAAGTGACAGTCTGCTTGAGCTTGGTCCCTGAGGGGCCCGTCTGCCAGTTTGGGTCCCACATGCTCTGAGTTGTGACAGGACTCTGAACAAAGCAGCTGTCATCGAGAAGGATGCCACAAGGCAGGTCTCATATGGTTCGCATCGCTTTGTTGACCACACTTGATCGACCTTGACCTCCTATTATTTCCCATAATTTTATATGACTGTCTTGAGTTACTGCCTCCTGAGCCACTCCTTGCTGCTGCTGCTGTGTAAAGAGACCTCTTGATTAATTAATCAATTAATCAGTGCATGCTGAGGAGCTATTCAGGGTAGTTAAACAGGGAAAACAAAATGCTACAGCCGGTAGTCAAGATGGATCATAATTAAGAACAGCCCTCCCACCGCTGATCTTCCTGCCCACCCTGGCTGCCCCACGCTGCCTCTTTCACCCACAGTTCATCAAACCCTCTTCAGTCCTGAGGAGCTTCCGCCCCATAAAAGGGTGAGTGACTTATTCTGACAATAAGTTTCAGAAGGGCAGATTTTCTTCTAATGTCCTAGAGGAAAACAAGCCTAGAGATGAACCTTACCAATCATTGCAAAAATGTTGGATCTCAGAAGTTTGATCCAGCCCCTAAGATGGCATATGGCTCTGTCCGTATATGTAGGACCACTCTCTTCTCTCAATTTCTCCACAACCAGCGTCATGGAGCTAGAAGGACCTTACAACAAGGAGCAGCCATGGCCTTGTGTGACAGATGAGGAGCTCAGTGAGGCTAAGGAGCTCATCCAGGGTCACACAGCTAATTAGTAGCAGAACTGTAACTAGAACCTGAATGATCTGATAACTGGTTAACACTTGTGGTGCTTAGTTCTCTGTGAAGTCCTATTTTCCTATAAAAATCACATAAATGAAAGAAATCATCCTCATTAAATAAGTTTCTGATATCTTTTAGATAAGGGTTTCTAAGGGCACCTGAGTGGCTCAGTGGTTGAGCATCTGCCTTTGGCTCATGTTGTGATCTGGGTCCTGAGATTGAGTCCCACATCGGGCTCCCCACAGGAGCCTGCTTCTCCCTCTAGGTCTCTGCCTTTCTGTCTGTGTCTCTCATGAATAAATAAATAAAACCTAAAAAACCAAGAATCTCCATCAATTATCAGTGTCCCATGGGTCACGGGGAACCAGAGGACCACTGCACTGGTCAGAATGACCGCATTTGCCCCTTCTGCCTGCACAGACATTAGTGTCTGTGCGAATACCTTGGGGAGTTACAGCCATGGTGGTAGTTCTTTAGTGGATACAAGAAGACTCTGGAATGTTCGTATTGAATGATCCTGGTGTGGGGGATGCTTAGAAATCTTTTTTAAAGATTATTCCTTCATGTCTCCCCCATAATAATCTTAGGTTCATCGAATGCACTTGTCTGCTAGAGGCTGTACTGACCGCCTGGCTGCTCATTTCTGTTGGATGTCTAGCAGACAGACGCTCGGTACATCCAGGGGTTAACTCATAAGCCAGACACCTGAATTGCACTTACCAGCCTTGAGTTATAGGCTCTCCTATTTTTTTTTCTTTTGCTTGTGTGTTCTCTAGGACCCTGCTGTCTCGGCTGTGATTCATGACAAGCTCCAGGTCCCCAACACCATTCGGAAAGCATGGAATGACAAGGACAACCGCTGTGATATTTGTGCCACACACCTGAACCAGCTGAAGCAGGAGGCCATCCAGATGGTGTTAACCTTGGAACAGGCGGCTGGCAGCGAGCATTATGATGGCTCCCCTGGCTCACCCCCACCACTCTCCAACATCCCCGCCTTGGTGGGGTCCCGGCATGTGGGTGGGCTCCAGCAGCCCAGGGATTGGGCCTTTGTGCCTGCCTCCTATGCCTCCTCCAACTATACAGCTTTCGTTACCAACAAGCATAGCAGCAAACCCAACAGCCTTGGGGTTAGCAGTGGGGCAGAGAAGAAGAGTGGGTCCCCAACCCACCAGGCCAAGGTCAGCCTCCAGATGGCCACCAGTCCCAGCAACGGGAACATCCTCAACTCGGTGGCCATCCAGGCTCACCAGTACCTGGACGGCACCTGGTCCCTGTCGAGAACCAACGGTGTCACCCTGTACCCGTACCAGGTAAGTAGCCTCTGGACAAGTTAGATTAAGTTTGGTTGGAGTCTAAACAGAGACATGGGCAGCACTTCCTGCCTTGGCTCTTTTCTTTTGAGGAACTCCCCAACCTAGAGCCTGATGTTTCCATGTGGCCCCACTGGCCATTCCTAAATAAAGGTAAAATATCCAAAGGGCTGATGATCTACAGTAGCACTCTGCTTCCACTGGTCAGTCCTTCTAAAAGAAGTGTGGACCCCCTTCCTAATCTCTCCTGCCCTGAGGACCTTAACCCTTTTCTATTTGCAACTCATTTTAAATATGGTTGGAATGAGGTTGCCAAAAGTGTCTTCTAAAGAAATAAGAGAGCAGGTCCTAAATCTTCCAAGGAATCAAAAAACAATGGTCTTAATTTTTCTTGGGTGAATGTTCCATTAGATGTTCTTATTAGAGTTGGGTTTAACAAATGTGTCTATGTACCCTGCATCAGTCACGTGGGAAGCAGCAGAAAGCATTGACAGTTGCTGTGGAATAGAGAGGTGGCCATGGTCATAGAATGTATCAGAGAGGCTGACTGGTATAACAAATGATCTCAGGGTATTTTTTACTCATGGCCCTTTTGTATTGGGTGTTTGGTGCATGGCCTTCCTCTTGCCTCCAAGTCACCTTGGGGCATGGAATCCGCCACCAGACCTCACACAAGCAGCCAAGAAATGAGGGAAGAGAGAGATTGTGGAGAACCTCATGGGGGGGCCCATCCTGGAAGGGGCATAGGTAACTTTCTTCCACATTCCAGTGGTGAGAGTCTAGGCATTTGACCTCAGCTTCATGCAGGGGAGGCTGGGAAAGTCAATCTGTCCATGTGTCCAGAAGAAAAAGGAAGCAAGTTCAGTGAACACAGCATAGTTTTCATTACATGGGGCAAAGATATGGGGAAACATAAAATGAATTAAGTGTGGCTGATCTACTTCCTACTGACTTTTTCTTGAGTGTAGATGGCTTCCCTGATATCTGGAAGGTAAGTGGAGAGCATGGATCCTTATCTGAAGAAGTTAACATTCTTGGATTGCCCAGCTTCCATTTACTGGGTGCTTTGGAGTTTACAAAATAATAGTGTGCATCTTTTTATTTCATCTCCCAATAGGCCTGTGAGCAGGCAGGACAGATGTTAGATCTTCCTCTTATAGATGGAGAAATCAAAGGACTTGTGCCACACAGTGGGTGACAGAGCCAGGGCCCCTGCTCCCTCCCACAGCTGCTTCAGTCCTGACCACCGTACCCCGGAGCCATCTGCTATCAACATCTTTCCCAGATCCGGCTCCTTTCAGGCACAGCACACCAAAGAAAACCATTACTATATGACCTACAGGGGCTTACCTGCCATTTTACTTTTGGCTGGAATGTTCTGGTTCGTGAACATAAATCTGATGACCAGCCAGTGGCACCCTGGACAGGGCTTTGTAGTCTAATGCTTGAGTGTAACCATCCAGGGCCTGAACACAATTGCCTGTTTCCCTTGCTGAATCACATGCCTTTTCTGTTTGAGATTTTGAATATATTATTTTGAAAACTATAAAAAGTATTATGTTTACTGTAAAATAACACACAAAATATACAAAAAAGTAGAAATAAGATTTTAAAAACCAACATCACTCGGAAATAGACTATGGAACAGTCGGGTGTATGTCCTCTGGTATTTTATACGAACACAATTTATGAAATTGTGATGAGGTTTAATCCTGTCATCTGCTTTTCGCCTAATATACTGGGTACATTTTCCCCATGCCATTATATATGTTTCTAAAATATGACCCTCAATGGTAGCCTAATGCACCATTATATAAATATGATCCATTATAGGAGTATGGCCTAATTTATATAACCAAGCACCAATTACTAGAGTTTAGGTTTTCGCTACTATAAATAAAATGCTCCAGTGCACATTCTTCTACCCGGGTCGTATTTTCAACACATCCTGGGTTGTGCGAGCCACATACTCATGTTACACAGACAACTCATGTTTCGCCTTCCTGGGCCCCAAAGCACTTGTAACATATATCAGGTGCTAGTTGGACGACTCAGCTGCTATACAGCACTAATGAGCAGGGACAGAACTGGTGTTTTGGAACTGGTGTTTTTGTATAGAATAGTCGAAGTGTTAGCAAAGTTTGTTTGGGCGAGGGGGGTGGCATGGAGGGTGGGGAAGGTGCTGCTGGAGAGCAAGTTGAAGGATGATGCGTACATCTCTTTTTTTTGTGCTGTGATTCTTTCTGCTCCTCCTCGTCTTTGATGAGAAGAAGCTCCTGTACAATAACAAATGTTTTGGAAGCTCTAACCAAGTGCCAGATACTCTGCTGGGTGGCTGGGGGCTCCTGCCTTGGGCTGGAGAGGCAGCTTCAGGTCCTGTGGCCCCGGGGATGAGGCAGGTGAACCACTCAGTATCAGCCAGTGAGGTGAATGCAGAGGTGGTGAGAGATGCCCAGCTTGCTCTGAGAGCACACGGAAGGGCTTTCAGTCCAGCCTGTGGGCAAGCGGGGGCAGATGTGGTCTAAAGATGATTCACCCAAGCTACGGACTTGAGATATTCCTGGGTAAATTTGATTCCTCCTCTCCAGCTCCAGAACAGACTAATTCATGCCTTTCCCCCTGATTGATAAAGGGATCAAAGGGAATCTGTCTGGGATAAAGAGATTTGGTGCCCGGCTGTGGATCAGCATCCCTGTGTTGTGACTGTGTCATCCTGATGCCCTGGGCTGGGTGATCTGGGTCTGGCCAGACTGAATGTCTCCCGTTATGGACATCTCCCTGCAATAAATATTCCGCAGCTCACAGTCTAGCCAGCTCAGCAGAGATGGTTGATTGCACTGAAAGCTGACCTCACTTTTGCTGCCCACCCACACTTCTTCTTTTCTCCTCACCAAGCAGATAGTCCTTTGGACTAGTGCCAGAGCTGTTCCCTGGGCAGAGAAGCATCTAGGATCCAGGCTTTGTTGCTGCTGGGAGTTCTGCTCCACACCCAAAGACCTGGGGCCTGCAGAAACAAGGCAGGAAGAGGACGCTGCCCTTCTACCATTTCAGTGCAGGGAGGATGACAGAGATGAGGACAGGCTTTCCAACACTGACAGGATCAAACCTTCACAGAGGTTAGACAGAGGCCCCTCAGATTCCTCAAGCCCTCTGTTATCTATAATCATCAAAAAACAATCTTCAATTGTCTTTCACAGAAGGGCTTGTGGACAGTTAACACAATCCATATACATATGTGGGAAGGAGAAAATGCTCCAGAGCCTTCTTTGGGCCACACAGGTTCAGACTTGGAAAAGACATGGCTGAGTTAGTTCCTGGTAGTCAACCACAGATTAACTTCATCATTTTGCATGGCAGCTGCTTTTGCCTGATTTCTATTCATTATCGTAAATAACTGCAGGAAAGACATATAACACTCAGAATCAATAGAATGTTCGGATTCCAATCCAGAATCGTGGAATCCAGTTCTATAGACCGGTTGCTGTCTTTTGTATCATGGTGGGAGATTCGGAGACTGTCTCACCAGGGGTTAAGTCGATGACTCCAACACTTGTTAAACTTCAGTCTAGGGGTGCCTGGGTGGTTCAGCGGTTGAGCATCTGCCTTTGACTCAGGGCCTGATCCCAGGGTCTGAGATCGAGTCCTACATCAGGCTCCTGGAGAGAGCCTGCTTCTCCCTCTGCCTATATCTCTGCCTCTCTCTCTCTCTGTGTCTCTCTCTCTGTCTCTCATGAATGAATAAATAAAATCTTTTAAAAAAATAAACAAAAAACTTCAGTTTAGTAGCTTGACATCTTATTTCCTCACCAATGGAACTCCTACCTTGTAAGGTTGTTGGACGACAGAATTAAGAAAAATATGAAAATAATTTAAAAACTATAAGGCAGGGATACCAGTATTTTTTAAAATTTTTTATTTATTTATTTATGATAGTCACAGAGAGAGAGAGAGAGAGGCAGAGACATAGGCAGAGGGAAAAGCAGGCCCCATGCACCGGGAGCCCGATGTGGGATTCAATGCCGGGTCTCCAGGATCGCGCCCTGGGCCAAAGGCAGGCACCAAACCACTGCGCCACCCAGGGATCCCAGGGTACCAGTATTAATGATCTCTTCTAATCTCCTCCTTTGCCAAAAGAGAAGCCCGAGGCTAAAAGATATGAAATTCTTTGTTCAGAGTTTGAGCTCTTTTGCTAGATTACAGACTCCTTGAGAACACAGATGCCTTTTATGCTTATGTCCCTCACAGCAGCTAACATGTGCAAAGTGGCTGCTCCTTAGAGAAAATGTCAGTCTCAGGGGAACATGATAAAGGTGTTTATCATGACTAGCCCTAGGTTCAGGAAACAATTCTGGGCCAAAAGACCTATCCAGACCCCAAGATTTTTGGTGGAAACCACTAGTGAATGGGCACCAAGCATATCTCTAACCAGAAGTATCTTCATGATTCTCAGTAAATTCTTAGATGCAGCGCAAAGAATCCAGGTGGCATTTGATGCCACACTCGACGTAGGTGCATTCGAAGGGCTAGAAGAACTTTATTTCACAGTGTTTCGATAAGGTGAACATGTCAAGCAAATTTAAGATGGTGTTAGATTAATACAGAAGTAATAAATCCATAGCGGGATTTATCATTAACAGGACGAAGTATTCGGCCTGTATTCCTTAAGTTAAAGGAAATGCCTTTGGTAAAAATCTTCCTGCTTTCTCAAAAAAGCATCAGTTGGAATCAACGTCAGACAATGGTAGATTGAACTCTGGCTGAAGTCCGTGTGGGATTATCTCTATTATATCTCTAGAAATCAGTTGTGCCCCGTAAGCGCAGGCATTATTGGAGTCTACGTTTTAGGTCATGGGCAAGAGGACTGAATTGGCATCAGTCTGAATTGGGTCAAGGTCGGCTAAGCGGTAAGGCCTCCACAGTACCTCTGCTTGCTCTTCAGAGGATAGAATCTTCGGGAAGATGTGATGCTGACCCTTTTCCCCCCCTTTTCCTTTTATTATTATTTTTTTAAGATTTTATTTATTTGTTAGAGAGAACACGAGCAGGGGGAGGGGCTAAGGAAAAAGCAGACTCCCCTCTGAGCAGGGAGCCCCACACAGGGCTCAATCCCAGGACCCAGGGTCCATGACCTGAGCCAAAGGCAGATGCTTCACCGACTGAGCCACCCAGGTGCCCTGGTGCTGGCCCTTTTTACGGAGGACTTCCAAGTGCCACTGCAAGAAGAAGGCAAGATTCTGCTCGCTAACGCCCCAGGACTCGGAGGCTCTACTTAGGATGCATGCATGGAAACCAGGAGCACATGTTCTAGTGTAGCTGAGTCTGGGGGGGAGGTGTCCATGTGCTCCTTCCTGCTGAACTACTTTGCAGGCAGGAGCCAGGGGCAGGTGTTGGTAGCCAGTCAGGAGCAGAGGATTCTCATTCATGTTCTTTACTCGGCCATTTGTCCCCTGAAATATGCACAGTGCCCTTCTTGGGCCAGCCCTGGTGTCCGTTTGCTGCCCATTTGCTGCCCATTTGCTGCTACTTTTGCCCAGCCAGGGCAATAGCACAAGATGTCATCATTTGACAAATTGTGACATCAAAACAATTCTTTTTTAACATGATAGGGTTTTTTTTTTTCCACCTATTTATAGATGGTCAGAGGAGTACTATTCATCTTTATGCTTTCTGACAAACTGTGAACACAGAAAAGGAAGTACTTTGTATACTCAGTCACGGACAGGACGTTTCTGAAGGATATGTGCTCAGGCTGAAATTCTAAGGTCTTCATAACTTATGGATAAGGGCAGGGCCATGATCTGAAGCGAACATCCAACCCAGCAGGAAATTTCAAAAATACTCTTTTACTTGGTGTGGTAGGCTGAATACAGACCCCCAAAGATGTTCACATCCTAATACCTGGAAAGGAAGCCTGAGGATATATTTCCTTACATAGTAAGAGGTTTGGCAGATATGATTGAGTTGAGGATTTGGGGAGGAAATCACTCCGGATTATCTGGATGGGTCCAATGTTATGGCAAAGGTCCTTGTAAGAAGGAGGCAGGAAGATAAGAGAGGCAATTTAGGGACAGAAGCAGAGGTCAGAGAGGAAAGAAGATCCCACTGTCGGCTTTGGAGGTGGAGGAAGGGGCTGCAAGCCACAGAGGGAAGCCAGCCTCTAATAGGTAGAAAAGTCAAGGAATCACACTCTCTGCTGGAGCTTCCAGAAGGAACCAGCCCCCCAGACCCATTGTAGATGTCTGACCTCCAGAACTTTAGAGCATAGAAAAGAAAGAATAAATTTGTGTTGCTTGGAGCTGCTAAATTTGTGGTAATTTGCTTCAGCTGCAGTTGGAAACAAATACACCCAGTAAGTTTTTGGTAGCTGAAAAGTGTGTTTTAGAAGCTAAGTGAGACAAGGAGCTGCTATAGAATCCTGCAGTAGGGCCAAGGACATGAGTTTCTCATCCCACACAACAATGTTACCCCGTGGGTCAGATAGTACATTAGCATGTCTGATTGTTTCATTTGGCCACCTCCGCAAAATGAGGTTACTCCCACCGCATGGTTGGCTTTCAGGGGTCTCTGATTCCCCTATTGTTGGAGCTCATGATAACAAGCACACACACCACAGAGACTGGCCAGGGGCCGCTGTGATCACCACCATGTGGGTCTTGCATGCTATTAGAGCTCCAGCAAACATCTCAAGCCTGGGGGTGGGAAGGGGTGCGGGAGGGGGCTCATCTTCCCTACGGGACCTATGGCCAGGTAACTCGGGGTAACAGGACCGCCCAGTCGCAATTCTCAACCTCACGCAGTGTTTTGAGAATCAGATGCTTTAAAAAGCACTTGGAAAATCGTAGGCAGGAAGTGTTGGTTGTTATCCTCTTGATGTTTGGTAGGCAAAGACAGACAGCCATTGGAGCTTTTGGGGCAGGGGAGGGAGAAAGTTTCCTTGCTGGGCGGAGGGAATGTTTACCCTTGGCCACACATTAGGATCATTTGAGAGGTTTAAAAAAAAACAAAAAAAAAACCACCAATGCCTAAGCCATGCCCCAGACCAGAATCTGACTGGAATCAGAAAATCTGGGATTGGGCCCTAGGCCTAGGATTGAACTGCCAGAGTCAAGCATCACAGCTGGAAAGAGCAGGGATACCAGTTAATCTGGCTGTGGGAACAATGAAGGTGGTAGGCGGATGGTAGTTTGATAATAGACAGATAGTGTATCAGTTTCCTAAAGCCGCCAGAACAAATGACCACAAACAAGGCGGCTCCAAACAACAAAATTGTATTCTCTCATAGTTTTAGAGGCTGGAAGTCCCAGACCAAGGTGGGACAGTGCTGCTTCTGAAGACTCTAGGGAGGAATCCTTCCTTTCCTCTTCCAACATCCCAGTGGCTGTAGGAGCCCCTTGCCTTGTGGCTGCTTCCTCTAGTCTCTGCCTTCCCAAGGACTTCTCTGGGGTCTCTCTGTGTTCTCTCCTCTTATTATAAGGACTCCAGCCATCAGATTAAGGGCCCACCATAATCCAGTACGGCCTCATTTCAATCCTTAACTAGTTACTTCCACAAAGACCCAATTCCAAGTAAAGGCACAGATCCTGAGATCTGAGTGAATTTGGGGGAGGGGGCCACCATGCAAACTACTGCAGACAGACAGACAGACGGTAGGTGGTAGGAGGATGGATGAAAGGTAAAGACGGGGCTGAGAGATGTGCGGTGCCATGTCCTTTTATGGCTGAGTCACGGCGGAAAAGGGAGCAGGTGCACATTTTACAGCAAATAGCAGTGAAGTAGTCTTGTTCATGTCCTTCATTTGGACAGACGTAAAGGGGAGGGGGAAAGATACAAAGGGTAAAAAGCAAAGAGAGGCAGGAGCATCTGGGTGGCTTAGTGGGTTGATGCTCTGACTCTTGGTTTCAGCTCAGGTCATGATCTCAGGGTCATGAGATTGAGCCTTGTGTCGGGCTCCGCACTCGGTGTGGTGTCTGCTTGAGATTTTCTCTCTCCTTCTCCCTCTGCCTCCCCCCACCCCACTGCTCACTATAAATAAATAAATAAATAAATAAATAAATAAATAAATAAATAAATAAATAAATAAATAAATAAATAAATAAAATCTTTTTAAAAAGAACAGCCAAGAGAGGCAGGGAGGTGTTGTACCCAGAGACAGACACCCTTATGCAGATGGAAGGGAACACCTCATGAGCTGGGGAAAAGAGAAAACTACTCATAGAGACAAGGTTGAGTGGCCAACGTACAGACATAGGCTTTCTATGGAATAAGCACCTCATCTGAGCTTATGAAATAGTTTCAGGGTCTGTTTGCACCATCCCAGCCACAGGTGCGATTGTAAATTGCATTTCTGGGACCGCTTCCCTGGGGGAAGGTCAGATTCAGTTGAGGACCTCATCTGACCAGTGCCCGAGGGCTTCCAGTCCTTTTCTACAGACTGAGCTGGGGATTTGGGTTCAATTGGTAGGATGGTCTGTATTTTTTTTCTTTAGAAATATTTCTGGCTCAGTGGTTGAGTGTTTGCCTTTGGCTCAGGTTGTGATCCCAGGACCCTGAGATCAAGTCCCACGTTGGGCTCCCCATAGGGAGCCTGCTTCTCCTTCCTATGTCTCTGCCTCTCTCTGTGTGTCTGTCGTGAATAAATAAATAAAATCTTGAAAAAGAGAGATATTTCTGGGCTCCAGAAGGAAGCCAGAAATGTGGGTAAGGTGTTGTGCCTTGAAAAGAGGGTTTTTAAGTCACGCCTCCATTTACCAGGCAGGTGGCAAGAGAGGTGGTTGGCATGGGGACAATGCTCTCTCAAGCTTGGGGACTGACTTTCCTCTTTCCTGCTCTCCTGGGCTGGGCTTGGGTGGAGGGCACAGCTGAGAATCGTGGTCAGAGAGAAGATTCTCTGGACGTAGGCTCCCTTTCACAGTTCTCTTTTGATTGATTGATTATTTATTTAATATATTTTTTATTAGAGTTCAGTTTGCCAGCATATAGCATATCATCCAGGTCAGGTGCCCCCCTCAGTGCCCAGCACCCAGTCACCCCATCCCCCCGCCCACCTCCCTTCCCACTACCCCTTGTTCGTTTCCCAGAGTTAGGAGTCTCTCATGTTCCGTCACCCTCACTGATATTTCCCACTCATTTTCTCTCCTTTCCCCTTAATGCCCTTTCACTATTTTTTATATTCCCTGAATGAATGAGACCATATAATGTTAGTCCTTCTCCAATTGACTCTTTTGTTTTAAATAGCTTCCCACAGCCTCCCTCTTTGGGGCCAGCCTCCCTAGCCCTGATTTCCTTAGGCAGCATATTTGCTTTCTTTATGGGGCTGAGGAAGAAAACTAGAATACCTACCGGCTATAGTGAAATGGTCAAAGGGGTAACGACAGCCACCGCCTTTTTTTTTCCTTTTTTAATGACAAAGTAAACAGAATTTTTTGGGAAAGTCTGGGGCTGATACTTATCAATGATTTTATCCAAGTCTCAAACAATGAGGCACTAGATGTTGGGTCACGCTAGATTTGCTGCTTATGCACCAGAAGTAAAAGCCCAGTGTCCTTGCTGACTGTGTGGGGTGACCTCTAGCTAGCGGGCTTCCTGGCTGTCACGTGTCTCTGTGTTTTGTCCTCTGCAAAGCACACAGTTGCAGAGCTGCTATGGGCACTATAGGGGATGATGGACCAAGTCTGACACATGGTGGCTCCTCCGTTCAGTGACCTGAAGCCAGCTCAGTCTCAAGTCTCAACACTGAATGGAACTAGAGTGTGCTTTACCATCATAAGAACCAGTGGTAGATGAGAAAACAAGACCCAGACCATACAGTAAATATAAAACACCTGAAAGAAATGGTACTCACCAGCTCAGAACATCAACCATCTCCTACCACACCCCAACTCTCCATATGGGCACCACAGCTGACACGAGGTCAGATTCTAAGTAGAATCTCCTCCCACCATGAGGAAATAAATTGGTAAAATATTGAAAGGCCCCTGGGCCAATTTTCTTCTTTTGAAGATCTTTATAAGGGAGGAGAGCAGGCCATATATAGGCTCAGATCATTTAAAATTCTACAGAGTAACAGGTAGCATTTAGAATAATCGAAAAAGGGTAAAACTTCATTTATTTTGGAGTTAATTTGAAATCTTGAGTGATTTAGACCTAGGTCATGATTCTTACTGAACACTTTGAAACAGAGTACTCGGTCTTTCATTCTTGCTATTAATTTATTTAAAAATTTTATTTATTTATTAGAGAGCATGCACAAGCAGGTAGAATGGCAGAGGGAAAGAAAGAAGCAGGCTCCCTGCTCGGCAGGGAGTCCGACTCAGAGCTCAATCCCAGGACCCCAGGACCATCTGAGCCAGTCAGATGCTTAACTGGCTGAGCCACTCAGGTGCCCCACATTCTTGCTATTTATAGATCTGCGGGAACATAGAATTGTAATACAGATGGTTGCTTATTATTTACTTATCTCTTTATTTATAAAATATGAGTCTTTCTTTTACAATTATTATATAATTTGGAATCTTCAATAAATTGGAAAATTGCAGTCTCCTCCTTACCCACCCCACCCCAGGCACACACCTAATTGCGTTCAAATTGAGATTTGACTGTGCTGTCTTTAGCGTGACAAATTAGCATCCCTCGATCTTATGGAGGTATTTGTGGGGATTAGTTAATGAGTCATATATTTCATGTGTCTAAGTCATTCCCAGGGAGTAATTTGGGTGTTTAGGACACATATTAGTCACCATTTTTAGGACTCTGGAGACCATTTAGTGCATTACTGCCACACTAGTGGCCTCAAAGGGTTAACACATCCCTTCAGCAGCTTATCTGGGACCCTCGGGAGAAAAAAGGTGTCATTTGAGAAGCAAACCCGCGTCTACATTCAAGGCTGTGACCACTTTTCTAATTGCATGATGAATCTGAACCAATCTGACGGTGACAGTTTCCATCACCTTAGCAATGCTGGAGTCCTTGGTCCCCGTGGATTGGGGACTGTACCGGTGGGAAGATGGAGCCCGTTACTCTGTTCATGACATGCTTCCTTTTTATGAAAGCAAACAGACCTCTGATACCAATGGAAGCAGGACAGGCAGGCTGCCCCTGGGGAATTAGAAACGACAGACCGAAGCCCAGAAATGTCAAGTGACCTGCCCAAGGTCACACCACTAGGAAATGCCAGAGCTGGGATTCAAACACTGTTTCCTGCACACTTGTCCCCTGCCCCTCACCACCCTGCTTAAGGCAGGGGCCAGTTCCTCAGATTGCTCAGACACCCAGACTCCCTGAGGAGGGACACCCACAGCACGCCCTACAAACACTGCTTTCAGACACTTTGGTGTTGCCAGGATTTCCAAGTCAGATCTTATGCTGTGCGGCTATGCTCAACTGTGTAGATCAATGCCTCCATTCCATTTTCTCACTGGGAGGTGGGGGACAAAGCTTGAGAAAAAGATGGGCCACAAAAAAAGAACCCCAAACCCCAAACAAAAAAGGTTGTGTAAGCAATGCTGCCATCTAGTGAGACATACTTTGGTTTACCTAAGAGGTAGGTACTTAGACTCTCATCATAAATTAATTCCAAGATTAATAAAAGAACATAGGGTCATTTCATTTCCTTGTCAATAATGTCTTCGCAGAATAATATATGTTCAAATTCATTGTCCTAATACATATCCTTGCAAAAGGACCTGAATGGATCTCTAGTATAAATGGAACTCTGTTCTGGCCTCACAGAGCACTCTGATCAGCGTGTGAACTGTGCCTCACCTGCTTATGAGCTGGGTGACATTCTGACCACACAAGATGTCGATAATCAGCTGCTTTTTTAAAAAGATTTTATTTATTAATTTGAGACAGAGAGAGAGAAAGCACAAGCAGTGAGGGTCAGAGGGAGAGAGAGAAACAGATTCCCCACTGAGTAGGGAGCCCCATGTGGGACTCGATCCCAGGACCCTGAGATCATGACCTTAGACAAAGGCAGACACTTAACCGAATGAGCCACCCATGTGACCATTGATATCTGTTTCTGGAGTGCCCATCTCCTCAGATTGTTTTGAGGATTAAGTTTATTCATCCTAAAATTTATGTTTGAGTTCTAAGCACTGGATTTAAATGAAATTTTATACACACACACACACACACACACAATTTGCAGAATGAGTTTGCATACTGAGAAATTCTACAAACCCAACATGAAGGGGCTACTTGTAGAGTATGGTTCTCTGCCATCCCGCAGATGCATGGCGCATTGACAGGTGACATGCGCACACCCAGCCCTGGAGGCATCCCTTCGTGGTATAGCTTGGTTTTGATAGTCTTCTCATGGTGAGTACCCTGAACACAGCCGTGTGCAGGGCTGTTCGGTAGCCTCAAGATTCACTCAGGTCCATTGCAGCTGAGATTGTGTATTGTAGTTTTTGTTGAAAACCACCATGTTTTGTTTTCCTCTAAGCACAAATTATCCTTTTTACCCAAATAGCCTTTTTGATAGGGTGCAGGTACGTGGGGAGATTGATAGCTACTATTGGGGGAGTGGCTCATTCCCTCCAAACCCTGATCAGAAAACCCATGCTTAGTCACCATGGATGAGACTGGCCATTTAGAAGCAGTGGCCAGGGACACCTGGGTGGCTCAGTGGTTGAGCATCTGCCTTTGGTTCAGATTGTGATCCCGGGGTACTGGGATCGAGTCCCACATCAGTCTCCTGCATGGAGCCTGCTTCTCCCTCTGCCTATGTCTCCGCCTCTCTCTGTGTGTGTGTCTCTCATGAATAAGTAAATAAAATTTTAAAACAAACAAACAGAAGAAGAAGCAGTGGCCACTTTGTGATCCTGTTAGGAAGTAAGAGAGGGACAAGGAGTTCTTGTCCACAACAAAGAGGAGAAAAGATGAATGGTGGCAGCTGACACTTTCTGGAAAAACCAAGGGACAAGAGATGCTGTCCTTTCATGAGTGTGGTTTAGAAGCTCTGTTTTTCTAGAAGGAGGCTGCAAACCCACGGGCCACAGAGGCAGCGGGGGATGGAGGGGCAGTGTGCCCGGATAGTGAAACTTGCAGGAAGCCTTTCAGCCATGGCGATGGCATTGACTTTGGGAAGAGCGTGGAGAGAAGTGAATCTCTTCATTCCACTGCACTTCTGACCACCTACGCTGTGAGCTTGGACAGTTTATTGATCATTTACTTAGTTATTTGTTAGAAGTAAGAAGTTTGGTAGATAGTATTTCTACAACTTCATAATGTAAAAAAAAAAAAAACTTCATAATGTAAGTTTTATGCTAACAGTAAACAGGAAGTTTTGGCTTATCTGACTGTGAGTATTCAGTGAGTCCCAGCCTCAAGATTGCTTGTATTCGGGTATCTCGAGCCCTGTCTTACTCTCACACACACACTTTTTCTTTTTTTTTAGATTGCGCAATCACCTCTAGAGAGTTCTAATGCCCAGTTATTTATCCTGTAAATTATTCAAATCTTACTCCTCATCTTACCCCTCTGTTGTGAATTGGTCACAGTTATTTGCATCTCTGAGGATGGGTGGGCAAAGGAAATAAAAGGACCTGTGATGATAACCAGTTGATTCCATCATTTATTAGCAGTTTATGCCAAAGATTTGGCAGAAAAGGCAGTGGGAATGAAAGTAGAGCAATTAACAAGAAACTCACTTATTGAAATGTTGCAAACCTTCGACCTACTCTAAGTGGCTGCTAACTTCCAACTATCTAATAGGCTAAGTGGAAAACAAACCAATGCAGCCTTTGGGGTTAATTGGTGTAAATGTATTAATTACAAGAACTACTCATTAAATGTTTAATAAGGTATATACATTGCTAACGTAATATCTACCTAAACATCATCCACTGGATGCACATATATTGTAAGCATATGCAGGCTAACAGCAGCAAGTATTTAAACTCTCTGGGGCACTTGTACATCATAGCACCCTGAGTCTACACACCTTCCAGGTATCATCAGGCAGGCAATCTGGGGAAGGGTTTACAAGAAGATAGAAGGAGGAGCAGAGATATAAAGGCTCAGGATTGTCGTGGAATGGTGTGCTGGGAGCTGGAGGAGAGGCAGAGGATGTGGTGACACACGAGAAATGGGCAGAGCGTGGGCTTCACCCCCAGCTGTCATAGGCAAGGAAAAACCTACACAGACAGGACACAGGAGGAGAGTGGGACTGCGTGCTAACAGAGAAGTGGAGGTCATAGGTCTGGGAGGGGGGAGTGAGGGCTAGTGAGCAGAGGGCTTGGGGTGGGAGGGGTGGGAGATTCCACAGACATTTAGAATAATACCAGGAGGCTTTGAGGATTGGTAGGGTGCAGGATGACTGGGGATGACCCCTAGTCTATGTTGGTGGCCATGTGGGCGGTGAGCTGCTGGGCCCTCTGGTCCAGAGACAGCTTTGGCCACAAGTCTGTGGTATAGAGGCGAGGTTGCATTGGGTGTTGGAGGTGGGGATGGATGAGGCTAGGCAAATAAGAGAAGCTAGAGACAGGCAATTAATTCTTCTGGGACATGGAAGGCTCTTCTGACTCTAGCTCAATGTCTTGTCCATTGGACCATCATGTCTTGCCAATACCTAGATATGAAAAGCAGTGTTGCTGTGTTACACCCACACTGTATAAAGTCATCCATGTACTCATCCCCTCAGCAAACATTCTTTGAGCTGGGCATCATACTATTTCCTACAAATCACAAAGCACTGTGGTTGGGTAGGGTTTTGCCTATTAACAGGGTATCTTGGTGTAGAAAGTGTGGAATGATGGGCTGTTCCAACTGTGTCTCCTTCACCTGTGTTGATATGCTGTGTGTGTGTGTGTGTGTGTGTGTGTGTGTGTGTGTGTGTGTTGGGGAAGGGAGGGCATCCAGTGGTATTCATTATGGAATAACTCTGGCACGGAGTAAGTCTGGTGCCCTTGGTGGTGGGTGAGACTGTGACCTAGACGATGGTGCAGTGGGCTCAAGGGACCCCTGCTGCCCAGCTGGGCCGCAGCTCTGGAGGAGAACCGGGCTCTGGCCACCCACAGTGCAGAAGAATCTTGCCCCATTCCCCTACCTCATCCATAAACACTGCAAGGGTCATCAGGATCCCACTGACCTGGCTTCAGGACTCGTATTAGCATTGTTCCTCCTTTAAACAGCCTCCTTTTAAAGCCATCCATTGATAAGATAAGTGATGAATAACCTCATCACCTTCACCTGTGTCGCTCTCTGATCCAGGGAGGAGAAAAACAGTTCAGCTGAAGAATCTATTTAAGTCAGTATTTTCATTCATTCAGTGTTTTGAGATGTCCACAGTGTGTCAGACGTCTGGAGCTGGGAAGTAAAAACGAGGAAAGATCCCTGAAGGGAGCTCCCTGAGCATGGCCCTCTGATGTGGGTCAGACTGGGGTCAGTGCCAGGGCAGAAGTGCAGACGCTGTGTTGTGGGAAAACAGAATGGAAGCCAGACACACATTCCATCCAGATATCTGGAAAAATGCATTTTAATATCAGTTACTTAGCTGTCAATTACACAGACTGTTTGTAGCAGTTGTAATTCAGAAACAAATAGCAACTACCGTGATATTGGACGAAGAAGAGGCTGCATTATCCAGTCTACTCTTGATTCCATCTCTAAAACTATCTTTCTGCTTCCTGTGAATGCGTGACATTAGCAGCAGGCAGGGCTGCCCTGACACCTCCCCAGAGTGTCACTGGCCATCGGTATGGACCCAAGCAGGATGGGCAGAATGGGAAGGTGCCAAGTCCACTTAACTCCTCATCTGCTTGCTGCTCACCCAGGAAATGTTATGGGTTCTGGGCTGCAGTTACCAACATTGGTATAATATGTATTAATATTCTTTTTTTAAAGATTTTATTTATTTATTCATGAGAGACACAGAGAGAAGCAGAGACACAGGCAGAGGGAAAAGCAGGCTCCTTGCAGGGAGCCCAATGCAAGACTCGATCCCAGGACTCTGGGATCATGACCTGAGCAAAAGGCAGATGCTCAACCACTGAGCCACCCAGGCATCTTTATGTACTAATATTCTTGAAGCCAGAATAGGCCATTTTGAAACCTTGAGTTAAAAGGTCCTCTGGTCACATGGCTCTCCTTCAGAAACTGAGTGGCAGAGCTGTTCTCTCTTGACCTGGTAATTCTTTGGTGCCCCCCTCTGTGAGACTGGACAGGTTTTCAGGAGGGACCTGGAGACTCCTGTAATTGAGGTCCATGGTAGGAACACTTCAGTGTTCTTTGTGGTATAGAAAAACCACTTACTAAGAAGATTTACTTGATAACTTTCTTTCTGGATTGATACTTTCGGAAGGAGTAGAAAAGTATATAAAGTAACTCAAATTGAAATATATAGTTCCTTGAAAAATGCAACTAAAGAGACTATTAGAATCATGTGCTTCAACTTATTGAGGACAAGATAGGCTATTTTAAATGCCTAGTCACAGAAATTTCACAGTCTCAATTTACCCAGATTTGCTCCTTTATTCCCCCTCTTTCTTTGCACATATGACTGTTAGCATTTGTTGCTGTGTTTGAAAATTGCCATGACACTGACCATGTTAATTAATCGAGTCCAGTGTATTTTGACCATAAGCAGATATGCGAGTGAATAGGAACTCCCCACTCCTTCCACATCTGTCTCTCTCCTTCCCTGGACAGAAGTGAACCTAAGTCATCTTGGAACAATAATACTAAAGTATACTTCATGAGGGAAGGGGATACCAGTCCTCCTTTTCCATACCTTCTTCACTGAGATCAATCTGGCCTTTATCTCCAGTTTGTTTAGAATCGTATTTCTATTAGGGATACCGCTCTGCATCTGTGTATTCCAAGAGGGAAGATATCCTTCAACTAGATGGGTTGGTTCTGAACCCCGAGCCTGCAGAAAAGCCACTGTGAGGTTTGAAGTATGCTCACGCCTGTCTCTTAGGAGGGGACTCTGGAACACTGAGCGTTGGGAGAGGCAGTGGCCCTGGGGCCTGGAAGAGCCACCCTGTAAGTCAGGCTTATAGTCAGCAAGAAAGCTTATTCCATGGGCAGCCTGGGTGGCTCAGTGGTTTAGCGCTGCCTTCGGACCAGGATGTGAACACGGAGACCCGGAATCAAGCCCCACATCAGGCTCCCTGCATGGAGCCTGCTTCTCCCTCTGCCTGTATCTCTGCCTCTCTCTCTGTGTCTCTCATGAATAAATAAATAAAATCTAAAAAAAAAGAAAGAAAGAAAGCTTATTCCAGGGTATGTCATATTCCCTCTTAGAGGGAGAGGGAAGTTCTGTTTCTCTTATATTTAATGCTTAATAATTCAAGCATTCACCCTGTGTCCACTCTCAAAAAAGCTCGTCTTCATGTACACATGTTTATACGTACATATGGCTATTCAGCTCTTCTGGCAGAACTGGAATAAATAACAATTTATTACTTTTTATTACTAGAATTGGCCAAAAAAGAGCTATAGCTTGTATTACATCAACATTAAAAATGAAATTACATTTCAAGCTCACTGTACATAACCATGTTTCTCCTTTGAAAGGAGTATTCTAGTCTCTTGAGTATTTAAAGCAATAAATTAAGTTTTGGAAGAAGGCTTCAGTTACTTAGAATGTTTAAAATTTTTTTTAGAAATATTCATCTTTTATTAGTTTTTAAATCAAAGTTACACGTGCATGTAAGTTAGGGAGTTAAATCATTTGACAAGACTTGATGTGAAAAGCACCATTCTACTGAGAATACAGTGGGTGTTCCCTGCTTTCCAGAGTTCATTAATATTTATCTCCATATCATGCCATTCTTCTGTTGCTACTACTTGATTTATTTAGTTTTACTCTATTACAGTAATTCTCCAAGTGTACTCCATGGACCATTTGCTTCTCCAAGACCTTTTCACTGTCCACAAGTCCATGAGATCAAAAGTACTTTTATATAATAGTCCAACATTATTTGCCTCTTTTACTTGGGTTGATATTTGCTGTGGTGGGTTAAACTGCTGGCATGTTTGCACGAATCAATCAAGGCAAGTGGCACCAGACCCTACTAGTCATTGTGTTCTCTGTCATCACACATTTGGAATGTTTTTTAAAATACATTTCCACTTAAGAATGTGCTTGATGGAACAATAAAAACTATTAATTTAGTTAAATCTAAAAATGTGCGTCAAAACGTGAGGTCCTTGAGTGCCATGTGATGTTGCCTCAAGGAGAAGCATGTGTGCCATTGTCTGAGTTGGAAACTCCTGGTATCCCCCGCACCCGCCCCTCATGGAATACATTTTCGCTTGAAAAAATGACTGACAGACAAGCCATGTTTATTCAGACTTGAGTATTTTGTAGACATTTGCTCTAAGTGAATATAAGAGCTGACAGGGTTGATTTGCCAGTGATAAAACTTGAGCTTGCCATTGGAGATTCCCATTTTGGAAAACTTGATTCTGCATGAACCTGAAAGCCTCCCAACACTTAGAGACTGTCTTCTCTTACTGACATATTGCGGACACACAACATCACACTAGTGTCAGGGGTATAACTTAGTGATTCAGTATCTCTGCATAAGGAGTATAGCTCCCACCTGTCACCACCATACGATGTCACTACAATACCATTGACCATGTACCTTTCATCCTATTAATTTTTTTGCTCCATAACTGGAATCCTGTATGTCCCACTCCTCTTCACACATTTTGGCCATCCTCTCACCATCCGTTTGTTCTCTGTATTTATGTGTCTGTTTCTGCTTTTGTTTGGGTTTTTAGATTCTACATATAAGTGAAATCACATGGTACTTGTCTTTCTGTGTCAGACCTATTTCACTGAGCACACTGAGCATGATACTCTCTGGGTCCATCCCTGTTGTTGCAAAGGGAAGATCTAATTATTTTTTATGATTGAGTAATATTCCTGTGTGTGTGTGTGTGTGTGTGTGTGTGTATACACCACATCTTTATCCAATCATTGATCCGTGACTTAAAGACTTCCTGATAAGATTAGCGAGGATATTAACAAATGTGATTTTTTTAATATTGTGTAATGGAATATATCAACATCTGGAAGACATGTATAATTCAGTAAATAAATATTTTCCAATGACCTGTGCATTCTTACAGAATCTTGTAATGTCATATCTATTCAAAATGCAAGATAGCCTAATGGATTTTAGTACAACAATGTACTGAAAATTCATTAACATACCTTGAGATTGCTCATTTCAGTGAATCTTTAAGAAACCTCTGCTTGCCAATTTTTAGTATAGTATCAAAGAAGAATGTCCCAAATTATCTTAAAATGCTATTAAAATAGTCCTCCATTTACCAACTGCATATCTGTATGAGGATAGATTTTCTCCATATAGTCAACAGAAACAACATAATCAGATATAAGCCACATAACTAAAACAACATATGCCAGGCATAAAAGCAATTTGTGAAAATGTAAAATAGTGTCAATCTTTTCATTAAATTTTGTTTGGGGAAATAGATATATTTCATAAGATATTTATACCAACGTTTAATGGCTCCTTGTTATTTTAAAATAAATAAATATATACTTTAAGTTTTAGTTTAATTTCTAAAATGGTAAATATCTATAGATTTAAGAGGGAGGTATGGATTAGGAGGATCTAGGAAAAAATTCTTGAGTAAGATGTGATGATCATAGAGCTAATATTTTTTGAACATTTTGAGGGCAGAGTTACAGAACACAGAGGAGAGTTTGGGTTGAATTAGTGATAAAGACCCAGTATGCTAAGCAAATTGAAAAACAGAAGTATCACAAAACAAAGGAAAAGTTCTGTGAGGTCCTTGGTAATTTTAAGATTGTAAAAGGTTCCTGAAACTTGACAGGTTTGAGAATTACTTACCTATCACCTGACCACTGAGGAATAAGAACATCTAATTCTCTCTGACTACTACCCAACCCCCAACCCCCACAGCATATATGCTCACCTGTCTTTTCATAGCTCTAATAATTTGCTGAATTTTGGTTTGATCAATATCCAGTATTATTATGACAGCCTAAATATTATCTAAAGGTATTGCTGTGACTATGTAAGGGCTAATTTGCAACTTAGCCATGTGTCTCAGGTTACTTTCTCCATAAGTGTGCAAAGGAAGGGGCACTGGGAGGCTCAGTGGTTGGGCAGCTGCCTTCGGCTCAGGTCATGATCCTGGGACCCTGGGATTGAGTCCCACATTGGGATCCTCACGGGGAACCTGCTTCTCCCTCTGCCTGTGTCTCTGCCTCTCTCTCTGTGTCTCTCATGAATAAATAAAAAAATTAAAATCTTTTTTAAAAAAGTGTGCAAAGAAGGTGCAATTTTGATACTTTGGATCTGAAATAGCTCTATTCTTTCTTGACACTTGGTTAATACTTTTTGGCTGGGTAACAAAGGTGTAGGTTGGAAGTCATCATCCCTTAGATTTTTAAAGGTATTTCTTTAGTGACATTTTAGCTTACAGTGCTGATATGGAAAAGTCTGAATCTTGGTCATTTACATGAAATATTCTTGGTCTCTCTCTTGAGATGTCCTTGATCACCAGTGCTTTGAAATTTCCCTCGGATCTAATATTGGCTTATCGTGGGCCTTCAGTATTCATGTTGCCCATCCCAGGGAATGTTCCTTAGTTATTTCTTTGACATTCCTGCCCTCCATTTTCTTTGTTCTGTTTTTTTTTTTTTTTTTTAGTTTATTTTTGCTTTTCTATTTGCCTTTTTAAAAAATTTTCTGTGTATTTTCTGGCAGGTTTCTTCAATTTCATCTTTGAACTATTTTATTAAGGTTTTTATTTTCACTATCATGTTTTTAATTTCCAACAACTTCTTTCTGTTGTTGTTAATTGTTCTTTTTTGAAATCTATTTTCTTAATGATGTCCTGTTCTTGTTTTATGGATGCCGTATTTTCTTTCATCTCTCTGAGAATACTGACAGGGGGTTGTGTTCTGTTTTTAGTTTTATTTTCCCTGTATGTCTCTCCTTGAGATATTCCCCCTCTTTTGTGGCTTTGTTTTTAGAATTTATTTATTTATTTACTTATTTATTTATTTGTTTGAGAGAGAGAGAGAGAGAGGGAGAGAGAGAGCACGAGCAGCAGGGGCAAAGGGAGAAAGTGAATCCCAAGCAGACTCCTCATTGAGTGCAGAGCCCAATGCAGAGCTTGATCCCACAACCCTGAGACCATGACCTGAGCCAAAATCAAGAGTCAGATGCCCAACCAACTGAGCCACCCATGCACCCCTCCTCCTCTTTTGTATTAAATGCTTTCCTCAAATACTGGGTGATCCTTCACTGATAGATCATAATGAATAAGGCAGAAAATATCTGGATGGAGAAGCATGGGAGGAGATGGTTGAGTACAGTCTTACTTATATTGTAACCTGAAGGGGCCATTTCTAAAAATTTCTTTAGTTCTTTTCTTTGGAGCTGTTCAGATCCCCAGGAAAGAGTCTTCTAGACTGGTATGAATTTTGGCTGCCAGTTTTCTGGGAGCTGGGAGGAAGAAGAGAAGAGAGGTCTCAAATTCAGTGTGTAAACGTCGACTTACTTTCTCCTTTCTCAGTTCCCTACTCCTAGCGGTGCTTGGCAGGTTCTAGTCTGGAGACCCTGGGTGTACTATGTCAGAGCATATGCTGCTAGCCGCTGCCAAGGTAGGCAGGTGCAGTCACCTGGATGAGAGGTAGAGTTCCAGGGCTCTGACTCCTTCATAAACTGCATTACAGCCAATTTCCTTGACATAGCTCCACTTAGTGAATATGGTACCATCTAGTTTTAAGCCTTCTAGGGGGTTTTGAAGTATAAACTGAAGTATAAACTATTCACAGCTTTGCCCAACTTTTAGTTTAAGACTCATCTTCAGTCTACTAATAAGTTAGTTACCACTCACCCCATCTTAGTTCCAGCTTCCAGAATTGTATTACATTTGCTTCCTCTCTCGTTTTCTGTGGCCTTGTGAGTTTATGCTTTGTAAAGACCCTGCATTGTCATTTCATTCGGATTTCAGTGAAGCACAGTGCTAAACATATGTGTTTAACCTATCATCCATTACCAGAAGTGTTTTTAAAAATACTTTAAAGGAATAAAAAACAGGGGTGCCCGTGTGGCTCAGTTAAACATCTGATTCTTGATTTGGGCTCAGATCATGATCTCAGGGCCTGGGATAGAGCCACTTGTTGGTCTCTGTGTTCCATGGGGAGTCTGCTTGAGATTCTTTCCCTCTTCCTCTCCCTCTGTTCCACCCTCTCTAAAAAAAAAAGGCATAAAAATGCCTTTAAGGTCTTTTCGTAGTAGGTGAAATGGCTAATAGTAGGAAGCATCCATTTAGTCCCTACTACTTCTTGAATGCATTTTTTTAAAATTAATTTTTATTGGTGTTCAATTTACCAACATACAGAAAAACACCCAGTGCTCATCCCGTCAAGTGTTCACCTCAGTGCCCGTCACCCATTCCCCTCCAACACCCGCCCTCCTCCCCTTCCACCACCCCTAGTTCGTTTCCCCGAGTTAGGAGTCTTTATGTTCTGTCTCCCTTCCTGATATTTCCCAACATTTCTTTTCCCTTCCTTTATATTCCCTTTCACTATTATTTATATTCCCCAAATGAATGAGAACATACACTGTTTGTCCTTCTCCGATTGACTTATTTCACTCAGCATAATACCCTCCAGTTCCATCCACGTTGAAGCAAATGGTGGGTATTTGTCGTTTCTAATTGCTGAGTAATATTCCATTGTATACATAAACCACATCTTTATCCATTCATCTTTCGATGGACACCGAGGCTCCTTCTACAGTTTGGCTATTGTGGACATTGCTGCTAGAAACATCGGGGTGCAGGTGTCCCGACGTTTCATTGCATCTGAATCTTTGGGGTGAATCCCCAACAGTGCAATTGCTGGGTCGTAGGGCAGGTCTATTTTTAACTCTTTGAGGAACCTCCACACAGTTTTCCAGAGTGGCTGCACCAGTTCACATTCCCACCAACAGTGTAAGAGGGTTCCCTTTTCTCCGCATCCTCTCCAACATTTGTTGTTTCCTGCCTTGTTAATTTTCCCCATTCTCACTGGTGTGAGGTGGTATCTCATTGTGGTTTTGATTTGTATTTCCCTGATGGCAAGTGATGCAGAGCATTTTCTCATGTGCTTGTTGGCCATGTCCATGTCTTCCTCGGTGAGATTTCTCTTCATGTCTTTTGCCCATTTCATGATTGGATTGTTTGTTTCTTTGCTGTTGAGTTTAATAAGTTCTTTATAGATTTTGGAAACTAGCCCTTTATCTGATATGTCATTTGCAAATATCTTCTCCCATTCTGTAGGTTGTCTTTTAGTTTTGTTGACTGTATCCTTTGCTGTGCAAAAGCTTCTTATCTTGATGAAGTCCCAATAGTTCATTTTTGCTTTTGTTTCTTTTGCCTTTGTGGATGTATCTTGCAAGAAGTTACTGTGGCCGAGTTCAAAAAGGGTGTTGCCTGTGTTTTCTTCTATGATTTTGATGGAATCTTGTCTCACATTTAGATCTCTCATCCATTTTGAGTTTATCTTTGTGTATGGTGAAAGAGAGTGGTCCAGTTTCATTCTTCTGCATGTGGATGTCCAATTTTCCCAGCACCATTTATTGAAGAGACTGTCTTTCTTCCAATGGATAGTCTTTCCTCCTTTATTAGTTGACCATACATTTCAGGGTCCACTTCTGGGTTGAACACATTTTTTTAAAAAAAATTTACTCATATCTGAAATATTATAGACCTAAAAGCAAAGTTAGTAGCTTGATTTTGGTTCCAGCATTGAGCAATCATAATGTTATTAGGTTCAGACTTAGGTACATCTGGGCTCATAAATAAACTGAAGCAAGGTCACTGTTGGAGTGTCTTAAGGATGCTCTGGTTTCCCAGGATGGAATTTCTAGCATCTTGATTTACTTGACTTGACCCATATATAGTCCATTGTTTTCATTCCTTTCCTTTTCCAGAAACATCCCACATTATGAAAAAATTTAAAAGATCAGTGAGGTGGTTGTGGATGGGACACAGGACAAGGAAAATATGGAACTTCCTCATTCACCGAGGAGCCAGCCAGGAGCCAAGGAGACTTCCCTTGCTCTGGACCCGTAGTGTGATAGAGCCCATAACCAGGTCATGAGGGAAAGTTTGCAGCTTGCAAATTGGCAATGCTACAAATCATGGTGTTTTTTCCTAGAAAGCTGGTTTTTGTTTTTCCTATTTATTTATTTATTTATTTATTTATGAGGGACAAAGAAAGAGAGGCAAAGACATAGGCAAAGGAAAAATCAGGCTCCCTGGGGGGAGCCTGATGCCAGACTTGATCCAGGAACCTGGGATCACAACCTGAGCCAAAGGCAGATGCTCAACCACTGAGCCACCCAGGTGCCCCAGAAAGCTGATTTTTAAGTCCGTATTAGCATACCATGCCCAGGCCTGACTTTACTCTGAGGGCAGCCACATGAATTGTCAACACATCATAATGACATCACTATATTTATATTACATCACATCGTTTGTACTCATTACAATGTGGCCTCGGGAAGCCAGGTGAGAAGCACAAAATTTAGAGCTTGAAGGCCTGACATTCAGGCTCTTCTGTGGCTTTTCTGAGCCCCAGCTTTGGTTACTGAATCTGTAAACAGAAGAAACAGTTTCTACCCAGCAGGATTAATATAAAATTTACCAACTATGCCAGGCTGTCCTCCCAGACCTATGTCCAGAAGAAAGCCCTGGCCTTGTGGGTAGGTACACCTGTGGCTTCTTTCTGTGTTGTGCCAGGGTTGTGACATCTTTGATTAGGTGCCTTATTTTTAGAACAAAATTCTAATTCTACTTGTTGTTTATCTGGTCTCCAAAATTTATGAGGCCACTTAATCAAGAATATAAGATCGGGGCACTTCAGACTCTCACAAGAGAGTGTGATCTCAAATGTTCCTCTCTCCAGCACCCCAAATTCCAGAAGAAGGGAAGTCTGATTAAGGGTCAGTAATTAAAAATACAGCTAACAAATTAACCAGCTATATTCTGAGTTATATCCTGAAGAAGGTATTAACACATTTGGACCAAATCATCCTATTCTTTTTCATAACTCACCATCCACTTTGAATGGTGTCTTGATCTTCTGCCTTCAAACATTCATCAGAAATTATTATAAGAAACTAGTATTCTCATCTTGCTTCAGCATTTGCTAAGAATTTTGAGTACAGATACTAACTATCCATTACATGGCTCAATTTCCCAACTTTTACAAGGTCTTACACAGCAAGTAACCTTGTCTCTGCTGAAGAATTGGTCTGTTTCATCCGTTTTTTAAAAAATATTTTATTTATTTATTCATAGAGACACAGAGAGAGAGACACAGGCAGAGGGAGAAGCAGGCTCCATGCAGGGAGCTTGATGTGGGACTTGATCCCAGGACCCGAGGATCATACCCTGAGCCAAAGGCAGACACTCAGCCACTGAGCCACCCAAGCATCCCTATATCATCCTCTTAATAAGGCCTGGGAAACTCATAATGTTTCCCCATTCAACTTTGTGCCAAGAACATCAGAATCAAGTTTTTTGTTTTGTTTTGTTTTGTTTTTTAGAATCAAGTTTTAAAATCAATCATAAGAACCGTGTAAACTTTTTTTTTTTTAGCATGTTAGGTCTCTCCTCTCTACCCTGTTTTCCATGTGATCATTTCTATCTTACTAATTTTATTGTATTTTCCTTTTAAAAAATATTTATTAGAGAGAGAGAGAGAGCATGAATGGGGTGAGGAGCAGAGGGAGAAGCAGACTTCCTGCTGAGCAGGGAGCCCCACATGGGGCTTGAACTCATGACCCTGAGATCATGACCTGAACTGAAGGCAGACACTTTACCGACTGAGCCACCTAGGTGCCCCATCCTTTTTTTTCCAATGAGAAATCCTGGAGTGCCTGGCTGGCTCCGTCGGTAGAGCATGTGGCTCTTGATCTCAGGGTCATGAGTTCAAGCCCCATGTTGGGCATGGAGCCTAACTAAAAAAAAAAAAAAAAACTTCTTGGAAATGAATGAATGAATGGGTGAGCAAGTGAATTATGAATGATTAAAGGAAGGTCAGTGATTTGGGGCTGGATGAGAGAAGAAAGGAGAACATGAAGGTGTCTTCAAACACTTGAAATGCTGTGTTTTGGAAGACACAGTGGACATGGCTTTAATTGCTCCTGGGGATAGAATAAGAACCAAGATGTAGGGACGCCTGGGTGGCTCAGTTGGTTAGGCATCTGCCTTTGGCTCAGGCCATGATCTCAGGGTCCTAGGATTGAGCCCTGAGTCCGGCTCCCACTCAGCAGAGAGTCTGCTGCTCCCTCTACTTCTGCTCCCCCTGCTTCTGCTCTCTTTCTCTCTCTCTCTGTCTCTCTTTTTCTCAAATAAATAAATACAATCTTAAAAAAAAAAAAAAAGAGCCAAGATGTAGACTGTCCATTAGCGGTCTTGAACATTCCCAAGCTATTTCTCATGTGCCTGCTTTCCATGCTCTATAGAAGAGGCTCATTAAAGACCAGTTCCCTATTCTCCTGTTCTTCCATTTTAGGCAAACAGATCCAGCTGACTGCACAAGAGAACTCTAACAATAAGAGTTATCCAATCATGGGATGGACTGCTTTGCAAAGTAGGGAGCTTCCTGTCTCTGGAGGATCCCAAGAAGTGGCTAAATGACAAGGACCCTGAAAAGTACTCTGCATCAGGAGAAAGGGTGTATTTGTTGACGTCTAAGTCTTGGCCCCTGCTCTGCTTTCATGATTGTCAGTTATTTGGAGGTTTTGGTGCTAAACTGAATGATTAGGTGTTTTGGGTGGGTTTTTTTTAAGAATTTTTTTTTACATTTATTTGAGAGAGAGGACAGAGAGCACTAACAGTGGGGAGTAGCAGAGAGAGAGGGAGAAGCAGACTCCCTGCTGACCAGGGAGCCAGACACCAGGCTCAACCCAGGACCCTGAGATTATGACCTGAGCAGGAGGCAGACACTCAACCAACTGAGCCCAACAGGCACCCCAGATTAGGTAGTTTCAAAGTAAGTGGGCGATCTGGAGGTGGGGAGGGGGAAGGCAGTAAAAATGCCTTCACAAACCAGTTCCTTTGCTCTGTGACCCAGGCAGGTCCCATCGGTAGCTTGACCCTCCATAATCTGGGTTTGCAGGTGGTGGTGGTATGGGCTAGCCAGGGTTCCACGGAGCCTGTGGCTCTCTGCACATGGAGAGTCTCCTGAGCCACTGCAAGGATTGTTGCCAGAGACTTCCCCTGTGTCTGTCCCTGTGGAAGTGAGGGCAGGAGACAGGCACCTGGACTGATGTTGAGACCCACCATCTAAAGCCCATGTTTCTTTCTGGGGAGGAGCCACAAGGGACTCAGGCTCACAGGGGAGCCAGGGCTGGGCTGTTGTGAACCACCCATCAGCAGATGTGAGCCTGGTTACCACGTGGCATCCTAGACAGTGACATTCAGAGCCTTGCTGTGGAAGGCAGGTAGACAAAACAAGGCATGGCCCCATGTAAATTCCTAAAGGGAAAATTAGACTCAAAATAATTTTCCCCACCTTGTTTATTTGCTTTTAAGTGAATTAGAATTTTTTAAAAATAACTTTTAATACACAGAACGTTACAAGAATAAAAATAGTACAGAGGACACCACATTCTTTGTCTCTAGATTAACTGTTGCTCTCTATTTTTCCCCCTGAATCATTGAGAGTAAGGCACATACACCAGAAGCCGTGGTACCAGAATACTTCCATGAGTATTCCCTAGGAAATGGGATATTCTTCTGTGTAGCCAGAGTCCAGTTATCAAGTTCAGTGGGATTAACATCGATAAGTAACTTTATCCAATCAATAATTGGTCTTTCAGTTTCTTTCAACTCACCCAGTAATGTCCTTTATAACATGGTTTCCCTTCTCTGGTGCAGGGTTCAGACCAGGAAGAGGTTGCAATTCATTTTCATGTCTCTTTTTGAAGATCTTTTAACAGTTACATTATTAGTTAATGGTATCCTTAGTGCCTTCTTCAAAATCTTTAGATAAAAACACTTCTAGTCGAGTATCACCATCCTGTTGTTCACTTGAAAGCCAAGGCTAGATTCTCTGGAATCCAAGCCCACTCTGATACCATAGAAAAAAGGTTTTCACATGTGAGGTGGAAGGGATGGGAACAAGGAATTTTGCGAGTGTATTTTATGCACGGTTGACTTTCCTTTATTTGATTGGAACACACAAAAACAGATCGGAAATGGCGAGATCATTCTCAAATTCCCCTGTTGTCAGTTTGACTTATTGCCAAGAAGTTTCTACTTTGTCCTTGGGGAGGAAGAAGATCATTTTGAGATTCTGTTTTATCTTGAGACAACACACTGTTAGGAATCTAGAAACAGATAAAAAAAATACCTTTACATTAACTCAGAGTCCTTATCTCAGCACTTCCATGTAATTTATGAATCAACAGCAGCAACACATGTGATAATTAAGCATTTCTATGCATGCAGTGCTTTGGTTAGCTCAGGAAAGGGTATATTCAGCAATTCTGGTCTCTGCCCTCCAGAACAACTTGCTTAACATGCATCAATATGCATTATTAAGTGTTATAACACATCAAGTAAAAAATATGCCCAACACTTGCAAGACATAACACAGACTTAGAATTATTGGGGTAATTTGTCTGATGGCAACATTTAATCAGAGAGAGACTGAATAATTCACCAAAGCTTACTTTAAAGAATCAGAGCTACAATGCTGACCTTTTGGTGTAATCTCTCACTTTCAAAATACTCTATCTGGATGTCTTCTTTAGTATCTGAAAAACAAGAGGGAAGGTGGAAGAGTAATAGAAGATACATTTTTTTAAGTTTACAGAAGTCTGGAATAGCTTCTTTGAATAAAAAAGTTAAATGAAAAAACTTTGGCTTCTTGTTTTCCAAAGCATCTGTATTTAAGAGGCTACAGGGAATAAAACACTAATTTGAAAAGATATATGCACAGTTATGTTTATTGCAGCATTATTCACAATAGCCAAGACATGGAAGCAGCCCAAGTGTCCACTGACAGATGAATGGGTAAAGAAGATGTGGTATATATACACAATAGAATATATCTCAGCCATAAAAAAGAATGAGGTCTTGCCATTTGTAGAAGCATGAATGAACCTAGAGGGTATGATGCAAAGTGAAATAAATCAGAGAAAGACAAATAAATTATTTTGCTTATATGTGGAATCTAAACAAACAGGAACCGACCTATAAATACAGTGAACAAACTGGTGATTGCCAGAGGGCAAGGGGCTAGTGGGGGGTTGGGAGGTGCAGGCTTCCACCTACAGAATGAGTAAGTCATGAAAATAAAAGGCACAGCACAGAATATAGCCAATGGTATTAGAGTGGTGATGGATGATAGCTACATTTGCGGTGGGCATGGTATATTATATAGTCTTATTGGATCACTATGCTGTACACTTGAAACTAATGTAACATTGTATGTCAACTATACTTCAATAATACATTTTTAAAATAGGGGCACCTTGATGACTCAGTCGGTTGGGCACCTGCCTTCGGCTCAGGTCATGATCTCAGGGTCCTGGGATTGAGCCCTGAGTTGGGCTCCCTACTCAGCAGGGAGTCTGCTTCTCCCTCTGCCCTCCCCCCTGCTTGTGTGTGATCTCTCTCTCTCTTTCTCTCTCAAATAAATAAATATCTTTAATAAAAAAATTTTTTTAAATAGAAGTTATTTTTAAAGAAGAGGCTGCAGGGACTCTGAAGTGTGGCAGAGGGTCAGATTGATAATACTTTGTACTTACTCCTCATCGCTCTTAAAAGTAGGCTCTTTTTGGGTGCCATAAGGATATTCTTTTTACCTAGTTCACTTTATAAACTTTGCCTATTTTACTAAGAGTTATAAACAGGAAAAAATGGACTTTAAAAGTCGCATGTAATTTTAATTTTTTCTATGTTTATTGTATGTAGATTCATAATTGTAACCTGGGGGAAATGTGCTCATCGGGTCCAAAGCAATCACATAAATAATGAGATTTCGCTGAAGTTGTCTTTTCCTTGACTAGTGGAGGATTCTGTAGATCCTTGCTAATCAATATGGTAGCCATTGGCCGTATGTGACTATTGAGGATTTGGGAGATGGTTAGTCTGAACTGAATTGTGGTATAAGTAAAATACACATTACCTCTTTAGGACTTAGTACATGAAAAGAAAACATAAAATATCTCATTAGTAAAGGCCTTTTTAGATTAAATATATGTTGAGATGATAGTATTTTGGATAGAGTTAATGAGTTAAATATTTAAATTAAATTCACCTGTTTCTTTGCATTTTTTTAATGTGGCTGTCATAATATTTCTATTGGACAGTTCCCATCTGGAGGGAAGGAAAATAGCTAAAAACCCAACTCATTTCTTGTACTTCAGAGTACATTGCTGAAGGGAAAGCTAAATATCCAGTGATCCCAATTTTTGGGTTACATTTGGATTTCATTAAAGCTTCTTTAGTTAAATCTACTGTAAACCTGCCCCAAGGTCCCAGGTGGGAAGAGAATTGGATCTTTTTGTTTGCTTAAAAGAATTCTAAGAAAATCCTGAATTCATTTCAAAAGCGATTCACTTTTAAAAGCTCTGTTAAAAAGCTTTCCATTTACTGAGGTTGGAAGTATGATTAACATTGAGTTCTTAAGAGGCTAAGTAATCGGGAAAATTATCCAGAAACTTCTGAGAGGACTTTCCCTGGTCTCGAGCAGAGGCATCTGGGGGGGACTTAAGGACCATTAGTAGCCTCAGATCAGCCATACGCTCCTGTGTTCACACCTTCCCTCCAATAAATGAAAACATCGGGAAAGATAAAATATTTATTCCTAAGTGTCTATAACTGAATTTATGAATCTAACTTGCTGGATATTATTGCCTGTGCAAACCCATGCAACTGTGCACGTAAAGCATGTTTTTATTAGTTCCTACATAAAATTTTTATGGTAATGGCAAACAAAGGACCAATTTAGTTTAGCTGAGTTTGTTATTATTCCAGCTTCGAATAGATAAGCGGCAGTGCAAATAACAGGGTCAACGGGGAAGAGGTTTCGGGTCTCTCAGGGCCAGGGCTCCTGGCCCACTGGCTAGCAGTGGTACCAGGGCTGCCTGCTGAGAAGCCCCGGGAAAGCCTGGCCAGAACAGAGTGGCATGAGGCTGGTGGGGGCTGCCAGCAGATCTGCTATGGAGCGGTGACACTCCCAATCAGTAACCACGGAGTATTCAAATTTAGTTTCTGAAAAGGCCTGCATAGATGCTTTTGAAAGAACTCCCACATACTGTATTTCAGCTGGAGACTTGCAGAGAGAAAGGGTTCAAGTGGCTTATTGTGGGTCATCTCCCACTCTGGGATTTAAACAAAGCACAAACAGAACAAAGTTCCTTTAAACTGGGTGCCTTCATCTGAGTCCCTCCTGTCTGTGGTTTGGCAGGCTGGCTGGATGGAGAGCAAGCCCACGCCTCTCATTCCCACCACTGCCTTTTCATGTTTGACCCTTGAGATCTGGCGAATGATCCCCACAGTGGCCTAGAGTGGAGGCAAGTGTTTCTAGAATTTGAAGATAAAGCATCTTTCTTAAATCCTGCCTTTTCCTTCCCGATGACTAGTTAATAATTGAGAGTAAGTCTGTAATCTACAGTGAGTATGATTCCTGGGCCACAATCTAGGAGACAGGATGTGACACATATCGACCTACTGAGGACAGTAGCAAGAAATATTCTGAATTGTGTGGGGCTGCGAAATGCAAGACTGTGATCACGAATGTGCGGTAATGGAGACAGTCTTAGAACTCAGCTGCCGTGAGCAGGCAGGGAATATGTCGGGTTCACTCTGGGCTAAGTTCTGTCTGGGAAATTAATGAAGTTACCACTAATGATCTGAGGGCTGGAGTGGTCCTGATTCTAGGTGGTGGAAGTACTTTCACATCAGGACACTCATGTTGCTTCATCTTCTCCCCCAGTGGATCTGCACTGGAGCCGTTCCAGAAAGCAGGCGACTTTGGTTGTCCTGACAAGTGTCTCTAGGAGCAAGGAGCATCTGTAACTCCCAGCAGCCCCCTTTTGGCATGTGCTCCTTTTAGGACTGTTCTAATCTGAGGTTCTTTATACTACATATTTCCTCCGTGGACCTGTTTATTGATTCTCACATGTGCCTTGTGCATTCTGTAAGTTGTTTTTTGGCATTCTTTCTCAAAGACACTGCTTGAGCAGGGTGTGTGTGTGTGTGTGTGTGTGTGTGTGTGTGTACCCATGCATTCACACATGCATACACTCACATCTGTGTTTACTTTGGTCTCATCTTAGGCTCTGAGAGGAAAACAGTGTAGTAAATCAGGCTAACCATGAAATGCTTATGTGTTATTTTGCTCTTCTTGCCCAGGTTTTATGAACCTGCTGGTGGTTAGCCCCATGGAGAGTCACACAGCAGAGTTTCCATACTAATGCCAAGAGGGAGGAGCAGTAAAGTAACTCCAAGGGCAAGCTTTATCTCCTGCCTTTGTGGAAAAGACCTTCCAGAATGGCTGTGTTGCTGTCCATGCTAACAAAGGGGTAACACAATTTCTAAGTAGTCTTGATTTGTGGTGAAAATTATAGCTGTGGGCCACCAGCTTCTTTCTGAGATGGCCTGTCTGATTCCCTGCTCTGGACCTGAGACTCTGGGTGTGTTTGTATGAAGCCTTGCAGACTTGCAATGACTTTGTGTGAAGGGCAGAGTCAGGGTCTAGGGAGTTGAGGAAAGACGACAGATGGACTTAGCTGAGATGTGGATGCCGTCGCCTTCTCTCAAGAGGTTGTTAAGAGAATCACTCAATTTGGGGGGAATTGTGGTGAGACAATTTGTTAATACAGCTTAGAGTCTTTTAACTCAGGATGGGATGAATAGCTTTTCAAGTGTGTATGAAAGACAAGAATCCCCAAAGATCGGTTCCATTTTAAATAGCAGACTCCAGGGACTCAAGGTTTGTAACGAAAGGGCAGATATGAAAGAGATGAACTCTCAGGTCTGACTCTTTTCAAGAATAAAGCACGCTGGCTGGGATCCCTGAGGTGCCAGGGTCTGCCAATCTTGCTGGCTCTGGTTTGTTAGCTAGGGGAATCTAGTGAGATATGCTCACAATAAGTTAGTTGGTATTGACTTTGCTGGGCCTGACCCATATTATAAAGTTGCAACAAGTGGAAAGTATAGCCGAGCTTTGGGAAAAGCCATAGCATGTACAATGGAAGAGAAAACCAACATCTTAATTGAACAGAGGAGAAATTTGAGCAGAAGCACCAAGTGAAGAAATTAGGACACTGAATGGAATGTTACAGCCACAACAGAAAGAAGTTGAATATTTACTTAGTGAGGATGTAATCGTATAATCGATTCTCTGGTGGCAACTCACATAGAACATCTTTGTCTCTCTGCTAATTGTTAAAAGCAAGGGGGTGCTGAGAAAATTATAAGAACTTGAAGAAATCTGATAACAGCAAAATGAATTTTGGAGTTCTGTGTTACAACCGTTAAGGCCCGGGAGTTTTCAATATCCTGAAATTTGAGAAATTGGGTTTAGGGGTGGGCTAAGGAACATCCAAACATTATGGAACCCCTAAAGCAGGTTCCATGTTGGCTTTACTAGTGAAATGCATGATGAAAACATGTATACGTAAAGAAATGTATCTTATTAATAATCCACATCTGCTGGGTGAGCCGATTCAGAAAATCATCAAATGTAGACAAAGGCTGTCATGGGTCTGGTGACAAGATCAGGCCTGCTCAGAACCGATAATCCAGAGACTCCTGGTAAGCAGCCCTGCCACACTCTTCTCTGAATTCTGAGCCTGTAGGATGGATGCAAGAGTTAAAATTACCAGCTTTGTACAGTCAGTGATCCTATACCTCCAAGGGATGGGACGGAGGGCCAACCGCAAACCTCTTCACGAGATTCTTGTAAGTGAGCCCAGAAATGTCTCCTACTTCTGTATGGGTTTTCAATGAGAGGCTTTAAAGCATACTGGTTTTGCATTTTCAGTCCATTGTTATTTGAAGAGAAGGATTTTGAGAGTGTTTTTATTTAACATCCTTTATGGCAGATCTCTGATTTTGGGGGCGACCTTACAGAGAGGTTAATTGATTTTGTTAAGATCCCACACCCGGCCATTTGGCCAGAACCAAACCTCTGGCTTATTTCTAAACCACAGAGACCATTTCTTTCTTTCTCTCTCTCTCTCTCTCTCTTTCTTCCTTCCCACCCCCCTCTCTGTATTTCAGGGATTTTCAGGCATTTTAGAGTGCTGCCATCTGCTAGCTTCTGATATACACAAATGAGTACTGAAATTAACCACAAAGTAGATATGTAATTTTGGGCAACTCACCTCACCAGTCTGGCCCTGAGTCTCTTCATATTTACACACGAGCATTGGCCTAAGATAGATCTAAAGATATTTCCAGTTCCATTTGAAATTTTTTGGAAAATTGCTGTTTGCATAGTGTCAGATTTGGCATTTCTGCAGCTGGTAAGCAGAAGATGTCAGGTCAGTTCAAAGTGTGAAAGCTTGTGCATCGCTTTGAAACAGCCAGGTGACTCTTAAAGAAAATCAGTTTCTCGTCCACCATGGATGGTTTGAGACATGGTGGGGAACGTTTTTTGTTGTCATCAATGATGTATTTGTATGTTTTTGTATAAGGGCCATGCAGATATTAAATTAGGAACGCACTTTTCAAGATGAAACAGGAGTATTTCTAAACGTCCCTGCTGTCTGTTGGATTATGACTTTAGAACCACAGAGCACATTCAGCTGCATCATCTGATTTCATCGCAGACATGATCTCCTGATTTCCCCTAGCTGGGGAGATGAGGGCTAGGGGAGGGGAAGTGACTTGCCCAAAGTCCACCGTGTTGCCATTAACCAAGCCAGACCCAGAATTAGCCCTTGGCATTCAGTGCAGTATTTACTGACGCCCTGATGCACCACACACCCTTTGCTAGGCACCAAGGTGATGCTGGCAATTCCATTTTGTCCAGCCTGTCTGTGGTCTGGGCATCTTTCCTTTATGGCTGTGTGTGTGTGTGTGTGTGTGTGTGTGTGTGTGTGTTTAAGATTTTATTTATTTATTCATGAGAAGCACACAGAGAGAGGTAGAAACATAGGCAGAGGGAGAAGTAGGCTCCCCACAGGGAAGCTGATGTGGCACTCCATCCCAGGACCCCAGGATCACAACCTGAGCCAAAGGCAGATGCTCAACCACTGAGCCACCCAGGCTGTGCTTTTGAGCTGGCCAAGGCACAGCAGAATCAATCCTACAATCTAGAGCCAGCCCCAGTGCTGCTAGCTAGCTTCCTCGAAAAGGCTTCAAACAAGGAGAAGCACCTCCCTTGGCTGATTGGAGCCCTGAACATTCGTACTCTCATGGCTCCTGGTGCCAGGGCTCCAGCAGCTGCACACCTCATCCCCTGCCTTGTGTGAGCTCTTACTTCTGCCAACCCTGGCACCCCGAGCAGAGCATGGGTGCGTGTATGCTGGCCCTTGTTAGGTTTTGCCCATAATGCCAGGTTGCTTTATGCAGACCAAGGTGAGTCACGTACAGTCAAGTGTCACTGACAGGTCCCTCTTAACTTTTTCTCATAAGAGCTCAAGGAAAATATGAGGAAGTCACCCACAGTGCCTACAATGAAGGCACATTTTAAATTCCAGGCCATAATGCACGGCTGGTTTTCTTGAAAGCTTTCCAAGCATTAGGCAAGATTTAAGTGAAGAGCAGTGACACCTGCTCTGGGAAAGGGCTGCTTCTTAAGGATGCCAGACCAAACACCACGAGATGATGGGTGGAGAAGGCCATGATCTGTGCTGTGTCAGCTCCAGGCAAACCTCATATCCAGTCTCTTAATCTTACTGTCCTTCCCCTTAGAAGCATCCCTAATACTCCATGTTCCTCTGCAAAATTACATAAAGCAAGTATTCAGACATTCAAAACTTCTAAGCCCTTTTCTTCAAAGGCTAGAACTATGGTTTTATTTTTTAATGGAAAAGGGAAAGAGAATGGCTCGATTTTTTTTTTACATGAATCTTTACATTTTGCATTTCTGCATTTTATCTTCTGACACCTCAGGGTTCTAAAAGTCTTGTCTGGTACCGGGAAGAACCAGGGCAGGCCAGTGGGACTTCAGCCTCTGGATGCTATATCCCTGGGATCACTTCCCCAACATTCCAGAGAACTCCAGCTCCCCCGGCTATGACTGGCACATGCTCCTACCCAGGCTGGCCGGGAGGAACAGTTACTGGTGTCCTCTTCTTTTTTCATCTTATGTGTGTATATTTCTTTCTCCTTTTCTCTTCTTTGTCTCCTTTCTCCTGTTTCTCTTTTTCCTTTGTCTCAGTGCCTCTGTCTCTTTGTTCCTTGTTTGCCCTCCATCCTCCCCAGACATTTGTCTTGCTGCTATCTTGAATTATGAAATACTCCCGTTTTATTGCAGAAAGCTTTATGTACTCTATTCATCGTTTTTGAAATCAGGTGAAAATAACATTTATCTCTTAAAAAACAAACCAACTCCAGCCAATACCAACCCAACAAAATTCAGTTCATTCTGATTCACTTGTATTTAATGAATGTATTAATTGATGGATTTGTCAGATGTAGTCCATTTTGAGACTCTGTGCTGTGCTGGAAATACAGAGGTTAGTAAGAGCCCGTCCCTGTCCTCCCTGAGCTTGCCTCTGGTTGGGGAGAGAGACCAGGGCCAGGCAGTCATAAAATAAACCAGATGCTCTGATCCCAGAGCATCACAAGGACAGTTTGGGGGGAACATGTGGAGAGGGATGGCCCTGATTATTCAGAGTGGGGAGGACTTCCCAGGGCACATTTTTTGGGCCCCAGCCTGTGATTGAGTATTTGGGAGTGGGCAGCAAAGGTAAGCTTCCCCCAGGGGAAGTGTAGCCCCTGGGTGATTCAGTACATGGCAAGAGGGTTTAGTCTTCCTAGATCTTGGGAGCTGACCTAGAAGTAGCCTCTGATGTCAGGGTTGGATTCATTAGGGTGGTGATTTCCTCTTAACTACTCCTTCTGAGTTTGCTTAGTTGGAAATTGAAAGTGAAGTCACTTCTATCAATATTCAGACCATTTGATTTTATTTCAATTTGGTCATAAAAATCACAAAGCACTGGAGAGAACATGCCTTTTGTGCCTATTGAGAAATGATCCAGATGATGATCCTCTTTATCAAGTCCTTTGCTGTTACCCCATTTCCTGAATGGGCAGCCACAGTTGAGGAGCTGTACTTTCTTGGGAGCAAGAGAAACTCAAGGATAGAAACCCAGCCCTGTGACATTACCTGTCCCAGGGATTTTCCATGTGGTAGAGTTGATGCTATTATTTGGTAATAATTGTGCCTACTTTATAGGGTTATTATCAGGATTGGATATGGCAACACACACAGAAAGCTCTTCGAATAGAATTGGGTCATGGTAGATGCTCCAAAATGGCAAATTGTGTGATGATTGATGAGGGAGTGCTGTTGCTCCTTAGAGTTTTCTCAGGCTGGACTCTGTGTATCATCGTATGTCACTGTTTATGTCACCAAAACCACCCCGCAAAACATAATTGAGTATTAATCATTAAAATCATTGTGACCCAGCATCTCTGCAAGGTGAAGTAAAATGCACCTGTAGAAATCCTCCAAGCTTGATGGCAAGAGTTTCTGTAGCATTTGTCATAAGATGTTCTTCAAAGGAATAGCCGAGCTATCACATGAGCCTTGAGCTGCACATTTTGGAACTAAGAAATTTAAGACAGAAATTCAAGACAGAAATGCAGCTGGCCCTTTGCAAGATCTCACACTCCTGTCTTTTCTGTAACACGTGGATGTCCCTGCCACTTTACTTTTGTACCACCCAGAGAGTAAGAAAACAGTGGGCAGGTGGCGAGGGGCCAGATTTCAGCCCCAACAATGAAATCGTGAAATGTGACAGCCTTCTCTGTTGGCAAGACCCTGGATGGAGGTGAGGCTGTAAATTGAAGGTGAAGAAAAGGCATCTCTCCTAGGCCCTGGGCAGCACGAGCAAATGGAATTCTCTTTTGCAAGAGGTCACTGAGTCAAATGCTGTGGATGGATAATTTTATGGCCACTAATAAAATTTATAGCCAAAGCAAGCTAAGGTAATAAGGGTAATCAAACATCCAGCCCTGGGACATGAGAATCCCATCCTGGCCCCTTGGTGCTGGCCGAGGAGGGCTGGACAGTGCAGGGAGGAACTTATCTGTCTGACTCCAGGCCAGTGGCAGAGTCTCAGAGGTGATTTGTGCCCATTTTAGCTGAGGACGAGCTTCATGTTAGGTGGCAACAGCCTGTGCTTTGAGGACAGCGTCCCAAGCACCGTAGGAAAACTACCTGTCCCATGTAGATGCCTGCAAATAAACAGTGAGCCTAGGAAAGGACCAGAACCAGCTCATGTTGGTGTCACTCGACATGAATGAAGTAAGATAAGGGAGGATGGCGTTTTACTTGAGCAAGTATACAGAAATCAGATGTTTCGGGGGCTCCTGGGTGGGGGGTCAGTCAGTGAAGTGTCTGCCTTCGGCTCAGGTCATGATCTTGGGGTCCTGGGATCAAACCCCACATTGGGGTCCCTGCTCAACAAAAGTTCTGCTTCTCCCTCTTCCTTTGCTGCTCTCCCACCTTGTGTTCTCTCTCTCTCTCAAATGAATAAATAAAATCTTTTTAAAAAATCAGATGTTTCAGTTTAGGTGGGGGCTTCCTGCAGCTCCATCTTCATCCCAGCTTTCCAGACAATTGTAGTTGATTTCCACTAATGTGAATCAAAAATATTTATGGAGCACCCACTGTTTGGAAAACTATAAAAACCTTAAGTGAGAGTGTGAGCAATACATAATTACTAAAGAGATGTCCCTCAACAGTGAACTGTCAATTGCCTAAGAAAAAATACTGTTAGGTGTTATTTTCTGGGATCTGGGGGTCATAATATTAAAATAAGGGCAGAGTAAGATGCGCTTACTGTCCATGGATGTCTCTACGCTGGAAATGGATACTGTTAGCATTCCCTACTGCCTTGGCGGAGTCAGAGGAGGTGGCTCTCTGGGTCATTTAAGATGAACCCCCCATGCTGTCACACTGTGGGAGCTCTCAGCCATTCCCGTTGGTAGGGAAGGCGAAGGTCAATGGCTCACAGATTGCAGTTTGCTCTGTGGAACCAACGTTGGTTTATGAGAGCCCAACATCTTTTGTCTTGATTCTGTGGTCAAGATCATAACCACATTTAAGATTTGCTTTTTCTGAGGGGACAAGTGTAGAGTTCCTCCTACAATTTTTGTGCTGATACAAAAATTTACCTGTGGCCTAAACACATGGATCTTGCCTAAGATTAAAACATATAGAGGAGCTTTCTCCATGAGGAATGAGAAGAGCATCAGCCTGTGCCCAGGAATGACACCTGGGACACTCATACAATTAAGGACCCCACAGGTGCAGGCATACACATGTGCAAGTGCATACGTGCACCCTCTCCCTGCCACCTTGCCACCTGGTTCCTTTTTTTTGCCACCTCCTGTTTATTTTACCACCACACTCAGGATGTGATGTGGTGTTTTGAAAGAAACAGATACTGTTACTTTAGTGGTTACTTTGGTGAAATGCCCCCCATGTGTCTGAGATGGAGCTAAAAGGTCATAATCAGAACAAGGGTGCCAGGGTGGCTCAGATGGTTGAGTGTCTGACTCTTGGTTTTGGCTCAGGTCATGATCTCGCGGTCCTGGGATCGAGCCCAGAGTAGAACTCTGTGCTGAGTATAGAATCTACTTAAGATTCTCTCTTTCCCTCAGCCCATCCCCCAACTCACACATGTGTGCTCTCTCAAAAAATATAGACAGATGGATAGATAAATAATAAATAAAAATATTTTCTAAGTAAAATGTTAGCATTTGTTGATTATGATACTGGATCTGCCTGTATGTGTTTTACCCTTTTTTAATTTTTTTCTGCTTAAAATTTTTTTTTAATTAGAGGAGGGAAGAAGGTGAGAGGGGGCAGGAGAGCAAAGGAGGGTTTAGCTCTGGCCTAAGAGTCAGGGTCGTGTTCTCAGATTCCCATTAGTGAATCACTTCTGTGCTCCTGTGTCCTTACTGAAGAAAAGGAGTGTTGAAGACGATGATCTTGGCAGTTCCTTCTAGCTCTAAGACATTCTGTGTTTCTGATTTCTAAGAGCAATCGATGATTGAATAATTTTACTTGCAGGTTTGGGAATTGAATGGCCTGTGTCCGCAAATTCCCACTTTTTTTTTTTTTTTTAAGTAAGAGATCTAGTCTTGCTTGGCAAAGATAGCCACATATATCTTTAAGGCAGCCAGTGCACTGAAGCTCATTTGCTAAGGGGTATTTCTGAAAGCCATGAGCCCACTGGATGCTTGCATTCTTTCTGGGCCAGACTCAAGAATCTGGAATCACATAGAAATCTGTGCCTCTCACCATTCACCACCCATATTCTAGTGGTGCTTCTCTGCGGGTTTGCAAGTTACCGTTCATGTGAGACACAAGTGTCCCATTCCCGTTCTTCCAAGATTCTGATGAGAAATATGGAAATCAACAGGAAATACCACAGACAGATCCAGTGACAGCCATATTAGTGAGCCCAAGGACATCTGTGGTGGCAAATCGAGTAATGCATTCATTCACTGCCATACTGACTTTCTTCAGATGTCTGTGTGTGCTAAAACCAGTTGATGGGGGCGCCTGGGTGGCTCAGTCGGTTAAGTGTCATCCTGTGGCCCAGGTCATGATCCCGGTCCTGGAATTGAGCCTCACATTGGGCTCCCTGCTCAGCAGGGAGTCTGCTTCTCCCTCTGCCCCACCCTCACCTATGTGCTCACTCACTCTCTCTCAAATAAATAATAAAATCTTTAAAGATAAATAAATAAAACCAGATTATATATGGTAGATTGTAGCTCCTTGATGAAAAAAACAATGGTGCTGGCCCATTGGGTGTGTTTTTGGACATTGTTGGGGGCTGGCATCCTGGAACACAGGGGCTTCATAAGTGCTTCTTAGTGGTGACAGCAATGTGCAGACCTCCTCCTCCTCTTGCCTCTGGGACAGTGGCAGCTGGTCGAGGGGAGCCCTAGCCCCACAGACACAGTGGAAGCTGGGGGAGAGGTGACGCAGGCCCCCTGCCCATGTAGCAGCTCTTGCTGAGTGCAGGGAATGGACTACTTCTGTTGCCTCCTCCCTGGGCTCTCTTATGTGGGTCAGATTTCCTTATAACTGGCTGAATGAATGAGAGTAAGAAAGTATGTGTTGGCAAGATTTCACCTGAAAATGCCAAAGCTTTCCAAGTAAGGGCACGAATTTAAGCAAAGTTTGGAGTCAATGGGGCTTAGAGTAACTGGCTATGCTGCTAATAATGAAAAGTACAAATGTTTTTATGTTCAAAGGTTAACAAATGGGACTCTTTCACTGGTCTACTGGTCTGCTCAGTTACAAAGTGGAGACTGTTCCTGGTCTTTGCTTTATTGCACTTGTATTTGGCAGGCAATTAGAAACATTTTCCACTCAGCATTTAAGAAGTTTGAGCTGGCTGCAGACGCTTTTTTAAACGAAAGTTTCTTTATTTCTTTTCTTCTTCTTTTCCTTCTTTTGTTAAACTAACAATTTTTTTTCCCTTTTGTAAGTGGACTAAAGTTTTAAAGTAGCTGGCTTTCCAAGTAGCACACTTAGACTTTGCCAGCGTAATTACTACATTCATCATGGAATGAGCACTTTTCAAAAGTGTATTTCCATAGGGGATTCTTATTTTGCCCAGAAGTATGGTTCTTCCTAGCACATCATGTGGATTTAGGTAAAACGGACCCAGCCCCACCCAGGAAACTTCTGTTTTAAAGGCAATCACTGCAAACAGAGTGGAAGCCATTTATCTTAATGAAGGAGTAGGAAAATCAAGTCTGTTGAAATGATCTCAGTCCTCTCCCAAAAAGGCCACTTGGTAATCCATGGTGGCTGTATTTGTTTCCACGAAATTCTCTTCATCGTGTCAGCTGACTGCTTGCAGCAAACAACAGCAAATGGTGTTTTATTTCATTCCTCACTTTCTCCATTAGTAGGTTCATTGCTCTAATAAATGATACCTTGGCCCCTCTCGTCAATCAGCGTTTGAGGCCAGTCCTGGCGAGAAAACAGCGCTGGTTGATGCTTCTGCTCTGGTCTTGGGCCACAGACTGTGGATAATGGCTCATGCTTTCCTCTCCAAATGGACAGGAGTCACACAGGCATAATTGAAACTCACAGTGCTGGGGAGGAGGGTAATTTTTTCTCATTATTTTTAATGAAAATGAGGAGGTATCCAAGCTAAAATGCTGGAAAGTAGCATCCGAGAAGCCCAAAGCACCCACAGTGTACATGCAGAGTGTCCCTGGTCCCCCCAAATACCCCCTCCCCACCTGCACCCTGCCCCTACTTCACACTCACAAGGGATGTTGGCCACGGTGCTCAGGAAGTGCACTGAGTTACAGTTAACAAGCTCAATCTCCATTTTCCTCATCAGATCTCCCAGCTGATGACAGAAACAGGTCGTGAGGGCCTGACCGAGGCAGCACTGAATCGCTACAATGCGGACAAGCCTTCAGCCTGCAGCATCCCGGCCTCCCAGGGCTCCTGCGTGGCCAGTGAGACCTCCACAGGCACTTCGGTGGCCGCTTCCTTCTTTGCCAGGTAAGAGACACATCCACTGCCTCATTTCTTTCCGATGGGCCCACCTGGTTGGGCTGGCATTTGGGCCGAGTTAGCTAAAATGCTGGGACAAGTTTGGGGCCGCTCTTGGGCTTCACTCTCTAAGACAGGGTTCCTCAACCTCAGACAGCTCACAGCTTGGGCCAGATAGCTCTGAAGTGGGGGGTGGTCCTGTACCTCAGCAGCATTCCTGGCCCCTACCCACCAGACTCCCATTGCATCTGCCCCAGTTGCGATGACCAGAAAGGTCCCAGACATTGCCATGTGTGCCCTGGGTGGAGAACCATGGTGCTAAGAGCATGTGGCCCTACAGATGTCCTGCTGGGATGAGGACTTTGGTGGGTATGACCCTGTGGCTGGTGCTTCCAGATTGACATTCTCATCACAGATAATGAACTGCTCAAAAATGAACTAGGAAAGGAGGTGCCTAGGTGGCTCAGTGGTTGAGGGTCTGCCTTTGGCTCAGGTTGTGATGCTGGGATCCTAGGATCCAGTACTGAATTGGGCTCTCTGCAGGGAGCCTGCTTCTCCCTCTACCTGTGTCTTTGTATTCTCATGAATAAATAAATAAATAAATCTTAAAAAATAAATGACCTAGGAAGGAGATGACCATTTTCTTCATTCTTGACAGACTAGCTGGATAGTATATGATAACCATCCAGCTAATCTTAGTGGCTTTGAAAACATGAGAAACAAAAACGAAAGGTATTTCAACAATGTTTCCTTCCTAAATTTAGCCGTGTGGCAGAGACAGGGTGGGAGACAAAGGACAGCTGAGCCCAATCCCTTTCAGGATCATCTAATTCAGTGTCCTTGTTTTATGAAGGAGTGAACTGAGGACCAAGAAAGTTGAGCTATGAGTTAATTTATAGCAAAGCTGGAAATAGAAACCAGATTCCTCTGCCTTTTTTTCTTTTCTTTTCTTTTCTTCTTTTTTTCCCCCTTGGTGACTCATTTTTTATTTGATCCTCAGAACTTAACTTTAGAAAACTTTTTCGACCTACGATGTGCAAGCTCCTGGGTGAGCAGGATGTAGAATAAATAGCACCAGAGCTGAAATCAGAGGATTTCGAGGTTCGACATGCAGCTCTGTCTCTGCATCCTCATCTAGAAGACAAAGCCAGCACCTCCTCCTCTAGGGTGCTTTGATGATGAGGACTGATAATTGTGAATGATAAAGCAATGTACCAATGGAGATTTGGTATGGACTCAGATAACATATCAGGAAGAAGGAATATTGCATGGTTTTTCTTGTTCTCCTCATGCATGGTAACATCCAAAGCACAGATATGAGGGAGAAACTGTGAATACAAAAGGGTTAGGTGAGAAGGGGAACAGAAGGCCAGTGTCCTGGATTAATAACATCTATAGTAAAGATGGCACACAGGCTTGTTGGGAGACTGGCTCTGAGATTCTCCATGTGCCGTCCTGCCATCTTTATTGTCCTGTCAACAGTTGGGCCTACTTGAGTGTATGGGAAGTAACGGGAAATGTGGTCATCTCCACCTGTCCACAGGGGATTCGCCCCAAGATGCCCAGCGGATGCCTGAAACTGTGGACAGAACCAAACTCTGTATGTACTTGTGTTCTCCTATACAGACATGCCCACGATAAAGTCCAATTAATAAATGAAGCACAGTAACAGGTGAACTACAGTAACTAATAATAAAATAGAAGCATTATCACAGTAGAGGGATTTGGTTGGTTATATAAAACACCCAAGTAAGTGGGCAAAGGCTGCAGAAAACCTAATGATGGAGTTCAGCTCAGACTCCATCCAGCTCAGCTCTCCCAGTTCAGAATAAAAGAAAATTTGCACCCAGTTCACACTGCTGTGGGGGAGAGTGAGGTCTTCGTCACTGAGGAAGACCAAGTTTACATTGGGTGACTGCCTGGCCTTGATGCTGCAGAGGATATTCACTGCCCAGATGGGGGTTGACCTCCAGTGCACCTTCCTGACCCAAAATATTTTGAATGTCAGAAGCCTCAGCCCATACTCCATCCAGAGACTTTTACAGATCAATTATGCACAGAAAACCCCAGAAGCAGGATTTGAAGCAGAAAGAGATCAGAGGTGAGGGGCTCCTGATGGTCAGTGTTAAGGGAGAACAAATGTTTCCTGCCACCAGGAGACCAGCAGTGCTTTAGAGCAGGGACAGCATGTGGACACGAGGTGGGCTGGGAAGGCCTGCGTGCCAGACAAATGGTGAGCTTGAGGCCGGCTTTCAGTTAATCAAAAGAGCATTTCCAAACAAACAAGAGCACACCAGGGGAAGGAATGGCAAATGATGGGCAAAGGCTGCCTGCTCTGAGATGTGCTTGCACAGCCAGGGTCAGAATGGAGGCAGTGGGGTGAATCCAGAGTGGACATGCCATTGCTGTTGGTTGCGAGGAGGGGCTGCAGATGATGTTCGCTATAAACAAAGACTGGACCAAGTTCAGATTGCCGGGGATTGTGGTGTGAGCTGTCAAAGGACTGGAAAGGATCCATAGGGCTGCCTAAATCCTTATTACTTTCTTTGTGGTGAATGCTGATAGCATTTGGAGCTTAATGGTTTAAGGCATTCAAAGTACGTGGTTTGTGTTTAAAGCATTTATAATGTACAGCATGGGGAGAAAGTATGATGGGAGAAAGAATAATGTTTTATACCCACACGCACATACACGCGTATTCTCCTTCACACCCTTTCCCTTATTGGCCCTGCTGCTCTCACCAACAATAGCTGAGCTTCTACCCCTCCCAGAGTGACAGCCTCCCTCTTACTGATGGGAACCTAGAGCAGAAGATTGAGTGACTAGCTCAAGCTCCAGAAGGTTAAGCCTCAGAACCAGGGATGTGGCTCAGTGCTGTGGATCCCCAAAGGTCCATGTGATACGTCAAAACCAGCCCAGTTTATGTTGTCAGACAGTTGATGGAGTTCAGAGCCAGAGGTTTTCTGCTTCAGGTAAAGTAAAGCTGCGTAAAGCTGCGTAAAGTGATGGTACAGGTGGCCTTTGGTAGGGGTGAAATCTGGATCCGTCACTGGTGCCAAAATTGGAAACACTCTAGGGGTCATGGTTTCCTTTCGAAGCCTGAGGATGTCTTTCCACCTGGGCATTTGGGGGCAGAGTCAGCTCCTGTGCCTCAAACCTGAGCTCATCACTTTTCAACTCCTGCGAGACAGTGAGATAGATCTGAGTCTGCAGGGTCCTGGAACTCCCCTTCCAGCTGTAAGTGACCGAGGGTGGCCTGCTCTCTGGAAGCTGTGCAGGACATCATTTCATCATTTTACGGGGCAGAGGTGCCATTTGCCCAATTTGTGGCCAGCACGGATGTTTCCTGGACAGTCCGTATGCATCACTCACTACTGAGCTCCTAATGGGCAGCATCTCCCTTCATCTTCAGACAAGCCTGGTGAGGTGGATCCTGTCTTCTCCCTGTTGGATGGATAAAGAAGCATCCTGAGGCTAGGTTACTGACCCAAGGCTGCACAGCCAGGAAGTGGCAGAGCGGGGAGCCCATTCTCAGTCCCCACCACATGTGAGCACTTATCGGTGCTCAGTGCAAAACGGGCATGATGAGACACATTATGGTTTTCTTCACCATTATCGTGAGCTGATGATCATTGCTTATGCATCAACATTTGGAATAAGTGGGCGCTGCCACTTGTTTGAGGAGATCAGTAGAGACCCAGTTTGTTGAGGGTTGTAGACATCCACTTTTCTTTGTGATATCAGCCTGTCTTTGTAAACATTTGTGCTCCAGAGCCATGGGAAGGGTGGGATGGACTTGACTGTGTTTCGGAGACAACATCTATAAAATAAGAATTCTGGTTTTGAATAAGCAGTGGTATTGTTGGCCGGAGCTACTCCAGGTGTGGTCTTTGGGGCTGTGGGGCCCGGGTCTGGGACAAGTGTGGAGGTTGAGAGGAAGCATTTAAAACTTCTGGAAGCTAGTGGACAGTAATTTTATGTCTGTTGAATCTAGGAATACACAAAGTGGACCTTGTATTTTAGCTGAAACTAGAAATTAAAGAAAAAGTGATTCTTCACCACAGATAGTCTGAGAAGTGCTGATCTAGAAAATGATGAAGCCCCAAGCACTTGTCCTTCGATGCCTGCCTGGCCAGAATCTATATCTTTAAATAGCATCTTGGTAGACTGCCTTTGCTTTTAATTCCCTGGTTTTGGAAAAGCACTTTTGGGGGGGGGCGGTGGAAATAGTAACATAATACTAAAAAAATTACTAGTAATAGTAACCGAAGAAAGACTGGCACAACTGCTTATCTGGTTGGTTAGCTGTTCTGTGCTGTTGGCTTTGGGCTTCGAGAATGAGGGTTCTCCTGTGTGTAAGTAATGGGAAATGGAAGAGTAGGGTGTGATTACTGTAAATACAAATGTTTGCACAGGTTTGATTACTCCACGTTTTCAGACCCTTTGGCATGTGTGTCAGCTCACTGTTGGGTCCATCCCATGCATGAGCGTTTCTCCCTTCATCTCTCCCCCTGATTTTCCAGTAATAGCATCATTTTGTACTTACCAATTCTATTCTCGAAGATTCTGACCTCTACACAATGTAGAGGTTGATTACAAATCCATGTGTCCTGGTTTTGTCATCTTCTGGGTCGATGTGGGTGTTCTCAATATCAGGTGCCCTCAGATACACTTTGTGGGGTCCATTCGCCCTGGTTTCTCTTTCTTGCCTGCCTTGTGTCTCATTCCCTTCTGCCAGCTCCCCGCAACCGCTTGCCTTTGGCCAGATCTCCTTCTTTCCCGAGGGATGTTATTAGACTTCTGTCCCTCTCAACCTGTTGTGCAGTTTCTTCCATGCATGATTTTAGATCCCTCCTTGTATTACCCAACTGCTTTCTCCAAGACCCTAGAACGCGTCACAGACTGTTAACGACTGATGGACCAGTTTTCCCCTTGAGGCATTAAAACTAAGAGCAGCTCAGGTCCTGGGTTTGGGGGCTAAGCCAAGCTGTGAGAGTGGTCTCCTTGCTCTGAAGTCCTGCTTTAGGACAGTGTTGCTCCGTTCATCACACCCCATGTGGCACCTGCTCTTAATGCCACATATGCATGTGTGGTGTGTGCACAGCTATTGCTCCCATGGGCAAGGCCATGTCTAAAAGCCCCCCTTGCACATGCTTGCTGATAGCTGACTCAAATAGTGCCTTGTTGTTCCGCTTAGAGCACACACGGTCCTCCTGAGGGATGTGAGCACCTTCCCGTGATAAACACCTCAGCAGTTAGCACCAGAGAAGGACTATTGCAAACACAGCAGAGCTGGTCTCAGGTGATGAAGGAGGAGGCAGATAGAGCTGGATGTGCAAGGTCCAACTCTTTCTGGATAATTCACCATGGAGCTCCCACCTCCAATTTTACATACAGAAGTAAATTCCCATGTTAGCGTCTATGATAATAGAACGACACCTACAGAAGAGTGAGGGTTTCTAAGAGCTCATCTCATGGAACTTTGTTATCATTATGCTTTTCCTGTTTCCTGTTTCCATTGAAGCCTGTTGTACCTGCACTTAACCTTCTCACCAGAATCTCATTCTGACCTAGTGTCTATTCCTTTTGCCTTTCCAAACAACTCCCCCCCCTCCCTTGAACTCCTCCCTTGCCCTCTCCAGCTCCCTGCTGACTTATTCCATGGCCCCCAGAGATGCAGTGCTTCCATTGGCTTCCTATGGCACGTTTGTGGTCAGGGTCAGCATGCAAAATTGTGCTGTTTGCCCATGGGACAAGAGCAACAATTGGAGGGGCAAAGGGGGGCTTAAATGCAGCCAGCTGTCTGCTGGTGGGGCTGAGGTGCCTCCCTCTGGGCTCCTTCTATCCAAGAGGACCTCTGTTAGCCAGTTGTACAGAGGCACAGTGTGGGCTTGCCTGCACCAGCTGCTCCTGCTCCTTCCCTGGTGGCTCAGTAGCACTGGGGCAGCAGCTCTGATGACCTGAACTGGAAGCCAAATCCCCACCCTCTGGGTTTCTTGTTTATTTATTCCTGGCAGGTCAACCTTACTTTTCTTAGAAAAGACTCCGTGGACTTCTCGGGAAAAAGAGGGGACTCTTGCTTATGTATATGGATGAAGTGAATTTGTAGGAAATCATACCTGTGCGAATAGAGTTTCGCTTGAGCACACATCAGCTGCCGTATAAAAGGAAAACATTAAGAAGGAGCCAAATGCATACTGAGTGCCCTCATATTTCAGGGGCACAGGGAAAGAGCTTCAGGTGTTTGCTGTATGAAAAAGTCAATCCTTGATGGCTTATGAGAGACAGCGGAAGCGCTGAGGGCAAAGGTATCTACATTATTATCCTTTGTGTTCAAAGAAAAAAGTCCTAAAATGCTTGAAATGGGTAATGCTAATGTCCAGCACCAACCCCAGCAACCCCCAGAACTATTCTATTTTGGGGTGTGCACACCATAACAAATGACCTTCGTGGCTAGGCCCACACCAGCAGGAATGTGTAAAATCGGGCAGTTTCTGGTTAAAACAAGTCCTTTGTCTGACTGATGGACTGTTGGGGTGTTGGCAATCAGCTCACAACATCTGGGAGTCATTTGCACAGCTTTGCTTGAGCTGAAAACCCAGCTCATGCCTTGGTGTGGCTGTTTGAAGGCAAAGTGATTGCCGCAAGCCTGAGGGATCCTAGTGTTTCTTGTCAGGCGTTCTCAGGCTCAGACGTTCCGGTTCTTACTGCACATTTTGAGTTATCATTTTTTGACCAGTGTTGGGGCAGGGAAGATGGGTGTTGGAAAGAAAGAAAGAGATGGTGAGCTTGGGGTCGGATCCACAGCCTGCTACGGACATTCTTGCCTGGCTTGGATCTGGACTTCAGGCACGTGACTTAACCTTTGGGAGCATGTTCTTTCTGTTCCAGGGAGGTCATCCCATCTATTTTGCAGGGTTGGGGAAATGCGGTAGCACTTAGAAAATGTCACCAGAATCCTATGGATGATGTAAGAGGGCATATGCTGGGACTGGTAGAGGTCTGGCTCCCCCTGGGAAGCCCATGCAGTGCTCAGTGGATGGCTCTTGTCATGCCCACCTTTATGTTGGGCTCATCTGGCACTTTTTCACCTGGGCTAGTGATCAGGGAACGGATGTTAAAGACACACACTAATGAAATTGTGTCCTCCCTTCCTCCATCCTCTGCTCTCTCTGATTGACTCCGTGCAGATTTGATCCTCCCTCGTCAGCCTCCAATTCAGACCACAGGGTATCAACAGAGAAACGGACTATTGCCCTTTTTGTTTGTCTTCTACTTAATGTTTCTATTCCTTTTTGTCACCAGCCTTGTGGCTGGATCCCAAGTGCCTGCACCCAAGTCTTCCATGAGCCTCCAGTATGAATTCTCGATCGCCCCTTCCTTCCCTCCTTTGTTCCCAACATTTTCCTTTTTCCCCCTGGGGCTTTTCCAGGGTCATAAAACTAAAGGATGAAACCCCTTCAAGACAGAAGTATGTGGTCAGCTAACTCGGCACCACTGAGATGCAACTCCCTGAGGGCAGCCTCTCCTCACAGCTCCCTTGTTGCCAATCACTGGTGGTGGGAAGTTCTTCTGAGGTTCCTCAGAAGTTCCTCCAAGGTGAACTGGGCACTGTTCGTCCCCTGTGGGTGGTGACTCTCTGCTGCAGTCTGATGTCTGGTCTTCCCACTGCTGCAGAGGCCCTATATGGTCACCAGACCACAGTGGTAGTCCTCAGTACTTGAATAGCCAACATTTATGAAGGGTGTCCTATATGTTACACACTGTTCTGAGGTTGTTTTTTTTCTTTAAGATACTATTATTTTTTATTCATGAGAGACAGGAAGGCAGAGACATAGGCAGGGGGGAAGCAGGCTCCCTGGGGGAGCTTGATGGGGACTCAGTCCCAGAACCTCGGGATAATGACCTGAGCTGAAGGCAGGAACTCAACCCCTGAGCCACCCAGGTATCCCTGTTCTGAGTTCTTTACACAAAGTTAACTTTAAAAGCCCCTGTGAGTTTGCCCTATTCTTAGCCTATGGCTTAGATACAGAAACCAAGTCACGGAATGGTGTAGTAGCTTGACAGAAGCTATGCAGCTGGCAAGTGCATTAGTCCTCAAGCCCAGCTGTTTGATTGCAGGGTCCATGAACCAGGACCAAAGCTCTGTAAGGGCAGGGCCATTGGTGTCTTTGTTCTGGGCTGAAGCCCCAGTGCCTGAAAAAAGCACGCAAGAAATGTGCGTTGAATGAATGAACAAACACTCTTGGTCACCATGCTCTCCTGCCTCCAGACTCATGATGGGCTACAAGTCGGTGGACAACTGTGAAGCCTCTGCATGAGGTCAATAAGTGACACCAAAGAAGGGAATGGATGCAAAGCAAACCACAGAAGCTACAGAGAAAAACATTTTGACCAGCCGCTTTCTATTGTTCTAATTTTGTTAGTTACCAAAATACTGCTTCCTGTAAGTGTCAAGGAATGGGAAAAGATGTGAGAGACTCTCAAGCAGACTTCATGCTGAGCATGGAGCCCGATGCAGCTTGATCTCACAACCCTGAGATCATGACCTGAGCCAAAACCAAGACTCAGACACTCAGCTGACTGAGCCACCCAGGCACCCCTGCCAACCTCCCTATTTAAAAGTACAACCATTGGGACGCCTGGGCTCAGCAGTTGAGCATCTGCCTTCAGCTCAGGGTGTCATCCTAGGGTTCTAGGGTCAGGTCCTGCATCGGGCTCCTACATGGAGCCTGCTTCTCCTCCCTCTGCCTGTGTCTCTGCCTCTCTCTCTGTGCCTCTCATGAACAAATAAATAAAATCTTTAAAATAAAATAAAAGTACAACCATCTTGTCTCTGCATCCCTCCTCCCACCCAGGACCTGCCATCTTCAGTATTAGTTTAATGAGTGGAGGGAAGAAGGAATCTCGGACAAAAAGAGAGATGAGCAGCTAAGTCTCCAGATTTTCCTCCATGGCAGTTCTTTGAGAATTTCACATCTTTCCCCATTCCGTTCAAACCACATGCTCAGGAAGTAAATTACTGCCTTAGTGTTAGGCTGTTCTGGGGAAATAGCACTGTGACAAAGCTTCCTCTGTGAAGAAGGCATCACTGGGAAACTGAGATTCTTATAAAAGCCATGAGTACCTAGTAGTCTTTTCAAGAGGAAGGTTTGCAAGAGATGGGACAAGTAGCACTGCTTGGGACAAACAAAGAGTTAAGCAGAGAAAAGAGGACAAGTGCAATGCAGAAGGGCTCTCCATCTTTCTTCCTGTCTCCTTGCAAACCTGTATTTGCCTTCCTTGAATAAACCCCTTCGCTTTCTGTCCCCTACTTTGATTTATTATTTTAATTCTCTAGCTGTCCTAGTGAAGTATGTAAAGCATTTGGGGATAAAATCATGTGGAAGACATTATAGAAACTAAAGATGTAGTCTATTATGTGGTATTAGGTAGAGGGTTCAGTGTGCTGCTGATGAATCATATTGTTGACGAAAGCACGAATCTGTCCATGGCATTGTCTATCCACTAAATAAGAAAGTGGCTCCCCATTGAGGGGATGGGGAGGAGGAGTTTAAGGGATACTGTTGTAATAATTTGGTGAGAGAGACGCCTGGGTGGCTCAGTGGTTGAGCCTCTGCCTTCAGCCCAGGGCGTGATCCTGGAGTCCTGGGATCGAGTCCTGCATTGGGCTCCCTGCATGGAGCCCGCTTCTCCCTCTTGCCTGTGTCTCTGCCCCTCTCTCTGTGACTTTCATGAATAAATAAATAAAATCTTTAAAAAATAATAATAATTTGGTGAGAAACAGGTAGAACTGAAGTGTAAATAGACCTGGTCAAAGTCTCTGCTTTTTACATCGCAGATGTCCCCCAAGAGTAGGATTTCTGTTTTCTTGCCTCTAAGGTGGAAATAATGAATTTTTCTCTTTCTTCTGATGAGAACAGTAACTGTGTCTAACCCCCACCCCACCCCCTACACTGCACTTGGCACCATGCCTTGTACACACTAGGAGCTCAGGAAGTGAATGTTGAGACAGGGAGCCAACCATGCTTGAAAACTCGGACCTGTCCTGCTTCTCAAAAAGAGTGAAAATACTTAAAGAAACTGAGACTTAAAAAAAGGTATGGGAGTGTCCTTGAAAATAGCCAAATTTATTCTGTTCTCTCAGATTTCCCATCATTCCGAGAATTGGCATTAATGGTAAATGGCATCGAGATGGCTAAAAAAATAAACGGAACATTTTTCATTATTGATTTCAACATAGATTCTGCACACACTATTTCTGATCATCATCTTTTCATTTAGCTCATGCAAAAATGAGTTTAGCCTCATACCCTAATTAGATACTTTTCCTGGCACCTGGTGTGTGTGTTTATGAAGTGCACTGAAATTCGGGAAATAAAATTTCATGAGTCTAGAAATAATGGCCTGTGTCGTTTTCTTGGCACTCTCCAAAACCAAGCCTTAAGAGTCCATAGTTTGTCCTTTTAAACTCTGGCCATGGGGGAAGAGGGCCTTGGCTGTGACAAAGAAAGAGGAATTATCTTGGGGCCTTTCATGGAAAGGGTGTAATCAGCACCAGGCAGGCCACTTTGAATAAAAAAATGAACAAATGCAGACCATCACTCAAAATTTATTTCTAGTCTGTTAGGTGCTTCCAAAAATAAACGTGGCTCATTTTTTTCAAATAAATTTTCATTTATTATCGTATTTGTCTCCTTGGCGCTCAATTTAAAGCGGCAGAGTGGCCTTTGCAGAGAAAACAGACTATTTCTGAACCTGGCCATGAGGATTTTTAGTGACATTTTCTAGGGACTAGGGATTAAAAAATACTAAAGTCTTGAGTCGCTATACATGCTCTCACCACCTACAAGCATTTAAAAATCAAAATAACACCTTGTTTCCACCCTTGAGGAGCTCTAAGAGTCAGGATAAAATTGAGAGAGGCAAGGGCACGGCTGGTTAAGCATCTGACTTGATTTGGCTCAGGTCGTGATCTCATGGTTGTAGGACCAAGCCCCACAGTAGGCTCTCAGCTCAGTGTGGACTCTACCTGTGATTCTCTCTCCTCCTTCTGCCCCTCCCACTCACGCTCTCTCTCTCTAAAATAAGTAAATAAGTCTTTTTTTAAAAATTCAGAGAGATAGTGGTAGAAGGCCAAGGATTATCAGCCAGCGTGTTATAAAGTCCAACCCTGTCTGGGATCTGGCTGCTAAAGAGCCTCCTCTCCTGGGCCTGCAGCCCCTCCCACACCACTGTCTCCAGCCCTCCAGGAATTCACAAGATGAACATAACTGATGGCAGCATGTACTGTTGAGTTTCTACCCCCCTGTGCCTGCCACACATCATTCTCTGAGCAAAACCTTGTAGCTCCTGAGGTCCAGTCTTTGTGACTCTGCCCAAGGGTTTTCTCTGACTGCTGGAGCCCACTGCATTCAAGCATGGGACTGGCCAGGGTTCCAGGGAGCCAATGCTCTTGGAAAAAGCTCCCAAATAAGACTGACAGGAGTTGGGGGTAAATGCCCCAGCTCCCCTGCCCCTTGGTAGGGACATCGCTGAGACCTGGTCCACCCTGACCCTGGTCCTTGTTCCCTATTTCCTAAATAGGACTGAGCCTCAGCTGTCTACATCAGCAGCCTGCTTGATAATGCATATTCGTGTGGCTTCCTTTCCTTCCTGTCTCACTCCCATTCCCCTACTGCTGCTTCCTGGAATAACCTGCCAATTAAACCTCCTTGCACTCTCCTCATCCTCATCCAGGGATGGTCCCAAGAAGACCCAGCATAAGATATTGGCAGTATATCCTCATTCACTCATCCACCCACCCATCCACCCACCCATCCATCCCCCCAACTACGTACCCACCAAACCAGCATTTCCTAAGTCCATGCTATATGCCAGGCATTATATGAGTCACTGAAGATGGTAAACAGGCAGCCACTGCCCTCAGGAAGCTCCAAGTCCACAGGAGCCTCCAGTCCCATTGCTAGGCAGTTATAAACAACATGAAGTTCAGGACAGAGAAGAATCAGAATTCCTGGTATCACTCTCCCTTCCAGTCATTTGGATATTGAAGTCGACTTTGCAGCACCCATTACTATCAGAAATTATCTTATTCACTCACTTGTCTACTGGTTTATTGCCTGTCTCCCTTTCTAGAATGTACAATCCATAGAAAGAAGCACTTGTCTATCTGTTCCATAGTCATATCCTCAACTCTAAGAATGGAGCTGGCGCCCAGTAAATATTTGGTGAGTGCATCTTGGAAGTGTCAGGAGTCTGCCCAAGAGTCCTCTTCTCCCTCCTGGGGTTGTTCATCTGTGCTGTGTAGCTAAGCTCCACTGTGGACATAGTGTCTCCAACTCACTGAAAGCCTCTGCTCAGAGCAGGCGAGAAAGAGTGTGGCTCCCTGCCTATGCCCTTGGACCCCACGCCCCTGAGGGCTGGAGCTTCTTTCCAGTCACTGCGCCTGAAGAATGAAGTACTTTGCCCAACTGTGTAGCTGAGGTGAGTGCTTTCCTTTAACACGATGGAGGGTAATACGCTTTACTCAGAATCTGTTGATTTCAATGTCAGTCACATCTAAAATAACACCTTCCCTGGAACATGTAGACTGTGGTTTGGCCAAATGAGTGGGCACCATTGCCTAGCCAAGTTGGACACCAAAACTAAAAACAGCACTGAGTTTAGCTGGAAAGAACTGTCCATTCCATGCAGTTCATCATGTGGATGTGTGGAGACTCGCTGAGGCTGCTCCTAGTGCCACGTCTCCTTGTGTTCAGGCTGCTGAGAGGGGTGCACCTGCTGGGCTTGGGGGTGGGGTGGGGGTGCACATCTGCCCGCAGTCTTCATTCTTTCCTGCAGTGTCCTTGCCTGGTGACATGTCCAACTTAATCCCCATGTCTTTTGCATAAATTGGAGAATCCCATATCATTTATTACTTAAGATGCTGTGCATTTTGTTTTAGCTTTCACGTTAAAGAGAGAGAAAATAAAGATAGAGATCATTAATCTTTAAGCCTCTCCTGTGGTCCTGATCGCCAACCACAGCCTCAAAGGCTGGCGGTGGACTTACCACACTGCATGTTCTTTATTTCCTTTAATGCTGAGCATGTGAGGAAAATTGATTTATGGAACCTGGATTCTGCTTCAAAGCGGGGAGGAAAGCCAAGTGTTGTTCAACCTGCAGTAAATTTCAGCATCACTAGTATTTCCTTACATGTCCAGGAAAAAAAATTCCTAATTTACATCTATTGCTATAGGAACTCATAAATTAAAAAAAAAAACAAGTCTATATCCTGTACACCTCGAACTTTAAAATCACAGTCTGTTAAACTGGGATCACCTCCACACATAAGAGACATGAGGGTGGTGGTGGCTCAAACGGGGTCTCACATCCTAGCTTTGAACCCCAAGCAGTGATTCACCCCGTGTCTCTTGACTGTGTGTTAAAGATGTCAGTATACAGGGAGTTAATTTATCTCAAGCACAGACTCTAAGAATCTGGCCCCATTATCTTTTTCCTGTAACCTTCCTCTTCTATTCCTATTCTTCCTATTCTCTTCTCTGGCTTCTTTCTCTCTCTTCCTGTCTTTGTTTTTGTTTTATTTTACATAAATTTCAAAACAAGCTTCACAGCATCAGAAACAAAACACAGGAAAGTCTTCCTTGTTTTCCATTCTGTTCTGAGCCGTAAATTACTCCATGTACTCAAATATACACACAGGAGGGCTGGTGGGCTGAATTTGATTGATAAATATTTTAGCACCTGCACACCACAGTTCTTCCAGGAGTGAGAAATTACTTTTTCTCCTCTCCCTAAGGGACTGAGTGTCACCTGGGCCATGGAAATGCTTTGTGCCACTTTACAGAGGTGAAGACTGGGCAGTGGACAAAGAAATATGGGCATGACTCAAGACCCCATGGTTTTCTTCTCTGAGAACTAAGCTTACCTTTTTTTTTTTTGAGAAAATGCATAAATAAAGGAGAAAGAAAGGATATACTTTATTTCGATCTTCAGAAAGCTTTTAAAAATATGTTGTACCGGAAATAGTAGAAATGATTCTCCACCATCATACCACCCAGCCCTTCCACTCTTAGGTATTTACCAAAGAGCATTTGAGGCATACATTCATGCAAAGACTTGCAGGGGAATGTTCATAGCAATATTATTAATAATAATCCTAAACTGGTAATAACTCAAAGGTCTGCCAACTAATAAATGGATGAACAAAATGTGATCTCCACAAACAATGGAGTACCACTCAGAATATTCAGGGGTGCTTGGGTGCCTCAGTTGGTTAGGTGTCTGCCTTTGGCTCAGGTCATGATCTCAGGGTCCTGGGATCCCATCTTGAATAAAGCTCCCTGCTCAGCGGAGAGTCTGCTTCTCTCTGTACCTCCCTTCCCACTTGTGTGCGTGCTCTCTCTCTCTCAAATAAATAAAAAAATTGTTTAAAAAAAGGAATATTCAAACTATTGGTTTATGGAACAACATTGATGAGTCTTAAAATAATTATAGTGAGTGAAAAATGCCAGACTCCCCTACCAAAACCAGAAGACTACATATGGTATGATTCCATTTATCTAAGATTATAGACAATACAAACTAATCTGTAATGACAGAAAACATGTCAGTGGTTGGTTGCAATGGGGAGGGCGGGAGGGACAACAAAAGAGCTTTTCGGGATAATGAATACATCCGTTATCTTGTGATGGTTTCACAGGTGCATGCATATGACAAGAACTCACCAAATTGTAGACTTTGAATATGCATGGTTTATTGTATATCACTAAGGCTAAATTGATGGGTTTTGTGGGGATGAGAGAGAATGTCTTAGAGTGTAAATGAAGACTTTGGATAAAGGATCCTTTTTCTCTGGAGGGAGAAGTGTTAATAATCGGAACCCCCAGGAAAACATATTAAACTGGCTTTATTTAACATTTTTGCAAAGCATCAAGATAAAGTACTGTGAGAAATCTCCAGATTTGTGCACAAAACTAAGTTCTTTCAGGTAATAAAATATCATCAAGCTAGAATAAACAGGTGGAGAAGTAAGCAGAGAAACTTTAATGAGAATGAGGAAAAATGTTGCTGGTAAAGCAGTTCACACTGTCTCTACGGGATGGAAGGCTCTGAGTTACTGGTTGTAGTTGAGGACAAGAATCTGAGGACTCACTGAGTGGGGAAAAATTAGAGAGGGAGACAAACCACGAAAAATTCCTAACTCTGGGAAATAAACAAAGGGTTGCAGAAGGAGAGGGTGGGGGGACGAGGTGACTGGGTGACAGACACTAAGGAGGGCACTTGATGGGATATGCACGGGGTGTTATACTATATGTTGGCAAATTGAATTTTTAAAAAATCAGAAAAAAAAAGAATCTGAGGATTCGGATGCTGGAACCTTCAGTCTACAGTCATGACCAAAGAAACCAATAATGGTGAAGCTTGTTGGATATTATCAGAAAGGATATTGGAGACACAGTCAAAGGAATCATCGTGTCCTTGGACCAAATAAAAATTTGTTAGAACCTGAAAGTTCTTATGAAGGTTTTTTTTTCTTTAAAGATTTTTATTAAAAAAAAAAGATTTTTATTTATTTGTTTATTTGAGAGACAGAGAAAGAGCAGGAGCACGGGGTGCAGCAGGCAGAGGGAGGAACAGGCTCCCCGCTGAACAGGAAGCCTGATGCAGGACTCGATCCCAGGACCCTGAGATTATGACCTGAGCTTAAGGCAGACACTTTACTGCCTAAGACACTCAGGCGCCCCTGAAATATTTTTTTCTACAGCATTTTAAAAAGTGGCTGTATTATCCTGAGCATTTTTATCAAGTCACAAATCAGCTGATAGAAATGATTGAAGTTCATTGAAAGCAGACCAGGATTCAGAAGCCCCTTCAGCAGGTTCCAGGCTGGTCATGGGCCCTCTCCTTTGGGAGACAGACTCTTGGGCAAGGCTGGTGCAGACTGACCACTGGTATCTGAGACGAGTGTCGCCTTACCAGATGCTGGGCAGGTCCTCCCAGCACCTGGATTGTTTCATACCTAAAAGAAGGCAAGACAGGAAGGAATAAAAATCCAGATATGCACAATCCCTCAGAAAGAGGGCAGGGCTAGCCTGGTCTTTTCTCCTTGGCTTTGTGTGGCATTGCAAAGTGCTGCTCCGGGACTGTGAACTCCAGCCATCTGCTTGCTTGGAACCTGGAGAGCGTCTCTGCTGCCTTAATTAAGGGGGTTGTGGAGCCTGGGGGCCTTGCTGCCCAGTGTTAATAACCAGGATGGAGCTGAGCGTGGGAAATGCTGGGGGTGGGGGGTAGACACAGAGAAGCCCGATGGCTCCCCAAGGACACAGCTGCCAGGTTTTCCTTGTCAAAGGCATGGTGGGTACAGTTGAGAAAAAATGTTGACTCTTCCCTTAAAATGTCCATACTTCAGCCACAGTGGAATAAGAATCTTGTTCTGTTGCTGGCCTCTTGTTTGCTGTAATTATATCACTTTCTGATGCTCCAGGGTGGTCAGTGCTTCCTCCTGCTTCCTCGTCCTGACTCCCCTCCCCCCTCAATTCCACACTTCAGCCATTGGTTCTACTCCGCCCCACTAACCAGTGTGTGATGCTGACAGTAATGAGCAACCCGGAGAGACCCCAGGAGGAGAACAAGAACAGGACGTTCCTGCATTTTTATGTGGAGATTGATAATCAAGGCTAACAATCCCAGCAGAAGGTGAACAGCACAGGAGAAGGAAAAGATAATAAAATATCGCCTGCTGCTTAACAGTCGTTGGGTGGAAACGTTCCCTGGAACTATCCAGCTGTTGCACTTGATGGCTCATAAAGCCTCCGTAACGTCCGTCAAGGGCCTTTTTTCTTGGTGAGGGGCCATTTTTTTCATGCAGTTATGATAGCATCTGGTTCCTGTCCCTGAAAGTGCAGAGAATCCACAGGCACAGGCAGATGGCTGCTGGGGATGAGCCTGGCTCCTGAGGCATCTGGCTCCTTTCATGGGGTTTGGGGTCACTTCTGACCTAAAGGGCATCTTCAGAGTGCAGATTCGGATTCTGCAGGCAGTTCCTGAGCACCTACTGTGTGCCAGGCAACAGGTGAGGCGATCTCATTTGATCCTCACACCGGTGAGGTAGGTATCACCTTTTTAAAAAGACTATTATTAAAAAAAAAGAAAAAGAAAAGAAACCAGAGCCCGGACCCAAGTCACTCTGCTAATGGGGATCGCCCAGCTTGATGGCCTCTGTTCTGTGCCATGGTGCCACAAAGGTGGAGGAGGAAGTGAAAGTGGCTTCCTGCCTATGCTCTGGGGGTGTGTGACCTCACCTGGGTGCCTGTGCCCGTGTGTCGAAAAGGGAGGACACTTCCCAGAGTACCCCAAATAGATTATGGAAGTACTAAGTGACCTGCTGTATAGTACTAGAAGCAGATCTGGAAGTGAGGCTTCCAGTGCAGTTGATTTATTAAGAATGTGGTCCCCGGGGACCTGGTGAAGTGGCAGGAGTTGGGGAAGGAGAAGCAAAGAAAGGTCCATCTCTGTATCCTTCCTTTGGCAGCATCCACCTGCTGGGGAGCTCCAACAGGGTGTGAATCCCGTCCGAGTGGTCCTGAGCTTGGGGCAGTGTTGATGGGGCTGTCATACTCCCTGCCCCCCCATTAAGTTTGCAGAGAGCAGTCAATCCCAGGCCTTCTGGTCAGCTCCCTGCAAATGTAGCCAGAGCAGGCTCCAGCAGCCCAAGTCCAGGCCTTCAGAAAAGAGCAGCAGGTGCAGGTTATCGGAAGCAAAAGCATACAGAAAGGAAGCACACAGAATGCAGAAAGAAGGCTGAGGGCCCTGGGCTCAGCACCTGCAATTGTACCCAAACCTGCCCTTGCTCAGACCTCACCAACAGCAGAGGACGAGTCCTAATGGGACCAGAAAGCAGCAAGATGAGCCAAGCAACACTAGCAGCTGTGTAGCCACAAAAAAGGGCGTCAATTTTCCCGAATTTTCTGGGGGTGCTGTTTCTCATCACCAAATTCAGGTGTCTTTCAACCCCAGTCAGTAGGAATAGGACATTGGGTTATTTCATGTTGGATGACATGATGGGATCAGGCTGACGGATGTCCCTTGGGAGTGAAGGGAAGTTGTTTCAAGTGTACTTCCACATTCTCTCTCAAGGTGAGAAAACAGGAAGGGAAAATGAGAAGGGGGTGGGGAGTTGCCCAAGACAGGGAGCCTCCCTGTCAGAGTCCATGCTGTGACTCAAAGGGTCGCAGGTTCCAAAACCTGTGTGTGTCTCCCTTCAAAACCAATGACTGAGTAAAAACTAATTCTATAGTATGTGAACCCATAGCAACAGTATTTTAAGGGAAAACAGATTCTTTCTATCATAAAAAAATGTCAGCTCTCACGTATCCCAGCTGAACACCAAGACCAAATTCCAGTGTGATTTATAGCAGAATCTCGTTCTGTCCTTAGCTCACTTCGTATGTGTCACAGCTATCAACATGGAGGACTCTGGATGCCAAGGACATTATGATTTTAATTTTGTGACTGAGTGAATATTCCTCCTCCTGGGGCTGTCGGAGGCATTCAGAGTGAAATCCAATGGGTGGGAATCAGGTATTTCAGGGAAACTGTGCTTGCCTTCCGAAACCCTGGTCTTCCAGGGAAGCCGAGCCCGCAAAGCACCACCAAAGGGGCATAGGTGACAATTTAAGAAGGCAATGAATTAATCATCTTTTTTTATGATGATAATAGAATTACCATATGTTTTGCATGTATCCTTATCCCTTAGAGATATCTGCTGAGATATTGACAGATGACATGTTATGATGATGGTATTATCTTCACAGTAATATAGAAGAAGAGAGAAGTGGGGGTTACACATGGAACAAATGGGCTATGACTTGATCCTTGCTCAACCCAGGGCATGAGTACCTAGACTCTTCCATCCATTTCCTTATATGTGTGATTTTTCCATAATAAAAGTTCGTGAAACTCATTTATACATAAAGATGCCTTCAGCAGACTCTCTGAAAGCCCAGCCCTGCTGATTGGGGAGGATCCCTCACATTCTCTCTGACGTGACGACCATGAAACCCTGCCAGAGGACTGGTGGGGATGACTGACTTCCCAGCCTAGTGGCCTCCATGCTGCCACCACTGCTCATCTCCCAGAGCCTGTGCCCCAGTCCCTGGGCCCCCAGCACTACTGTTCCATTAGGCCTCCTCCCTGATATCTCACAAAGTTTACTCTTGACTTGAGTTCTGGGGACTGAGCTACTTGGAGCAACATGGCCCTATTACGGTTTCATTTCTCCTCATCATGTTCCCTTTCCTCAGATGAAGACATCAGGGAACACACTGGGTGTGGCTGCTTCTATAGAGGTAACAAGGTAACTTGCTTGTATAGAGCTAGCTACAAATAAAAAGGAAAGTATAAGAAGCTAGGATTAGGTCCTAGACATCTGCCTCGGAAACAGAGTGGCCATGCATGTGACTCAGGCCTCAGGCAGGCTTAGAAATGCAACAGGTCTGGGTCCTGGAATACTGCCTCCCAGTTGGAAAACCCCCAGGGTCACTTCCTTTTTGGTCAATTTGGAGGTTCTAGAGCTTAATTAAAAGGAATCTATAGAGTGATCTTTGGGCTTAAGAGTAATCTAGAAAGTAATCATAGAACCTATTATAAAGAAGTTTACTCTTAATAAGTAAGAGCCTGGGTAGCTCAGTGGTTGAGTGTCTGCCTTGGGCTCATGTCATAATCCCAGGGTCCTGGGATCAAGTCCTGCATTGGGCTCCCTGCAGAAAGCCTGCATCTCCCTCTACCTCTCTCTCTCTCTCTCTGTATCTCATGAATAAAAAAATAAAAAAAGAAGCTTACTCAAAAAACAAAGAAGTTTAGTAGAAGGTATCTGATGGAACTGCCCGTCCTGCTCCCTCCCCATTCACAAAGCATCAGAAGGGAATCCAGCCCCTCCCATTTTATACATTTTACAAATCTTTACCGTATCACTAGGAAATTCCCACAGACACTGATGTGGATTCTGGTAGAGGAAAGGGGGTTCTATTATTTGGGAAGTAAATTTCATTTTCTTTCCTATTTGGAGATACAGTGTCTGACTACAGCCCCTAGCCTCTGCCATAAAGATACATGTACCTCAAACACCATAGACTCTCGACTCTCGGGGTATAATCTGATTGGATGGTAACCCGCCCTACAGTTGCAGCCCTGGGTTCTGATCGAGCTTCGCCTCACAGCACACGGGGTGCATCCAGCTGGCTCTTCTTGTGCATGCTGGTATGCTCAATGTTGCCACTGTGGCCTCAGACACTCAGTTCGACAGCTCACAAGGTGTTTTGATCTGTGCTTAAGGCTGCTTGCTGTTAGCAGTGCCATGGAGCTCGTGGGTAATGGTCGAGGCTTGATGTTTTAATTCCATTCCATCTGGCTCATCTTTTGTTCTGAGTTATCTCCTAAATGAGTAAGAATATGGTTAATACTGGGAGGATGAATCATAACTCCCAATATGGGCTAATCTTAGAAAGAAGAAGGTAGTATGTATCTCTCACGGTATGGCTGATGCTCTAAAGCCTGGAGGAGATGCTGGAGTTCGCTCAGTGTGAAGCACTAAAAATACGTCCCAGGGCTCTTCCCAATCAGGTCTGCAGTTCCATAGCTGTCGTGTGGATTCAGAACTGACATCACAACCTATAAAGTGTTGAATCCTCTCCTGCCTACACAGAACTACCTTTAATTTTAATAAGTTCATGCTAGCCATTCACTGAAAACTATATTGACCATCTGTCGATTCCAGAGGGTGGGATCCGCTATGCTTTAGCTAACCTTGCAATATTTTTAAGATTTTATTTATTTATTCATGGGAGACACACAGAGAGAGACAGAGACACAGGCAGAGGGAGAGGCAGGCTTCCTGTGGGGAGCCCGATGTGGGACTCAATCCCAGGACCCTGGGATCCCAACCTAAGCTGAAGGCAGATGCTCAACCACTGAGCATCTGTGCTCCCTAACCCTGTGATTTTTAAAACCAGAAGCACCCGGCAGCTGTTGAATTCTTCCGACAATACAAAATATTCATAGCCATGGCATGATGTACATAAAGAACCCTCACTGCCTGAAACAAGGAGCTGCTCACTTTGGCATATCTGACTTGAGGCTCGATCCTGTGCTGCTGCTTCTAGCCTGCAAGTTCAGAATAGCGTTGTGCAGATTTTGAACCCAAAATGAGCGCAGCTACAGACCAGCCCATCATAATACAGTCTGAGCCTGCCCCTGCCATGTGCACTGAGGGTCTTGCTGGCACTGAGCTCTGCATCCCCACAAATCGCTGTCATATGGAAGTGATTCGGGTGAAAAAACCAAGATGTTTCTAAAAATTAGGGAGAGTAGCCTGCAAGCCCGAGTCAGGAACTCTGCTGGACGTGCCACAAAGGAAATGCATTTTCCCAATAACTCTTTTTGGAGGCGGCTTTAGATAACTTGCCTTTGAATTGCATCTGTTTATGAGATGTTGAGTAATCACTTCCGTCGTAGCTGGACCAGGAGGGGTTGTGTTTTCCGCTCAGACCTAATTCCTATGATTCAGTGCGCTGTGAGAGCTCCATGTTTACAGCCCCCTCTCTTGGCTGTGGGATCTTTCTGCTGTGTACTGTTACTTCGATATGTTTCTATGAGCTGGGAAGTGCATCCACTAAACACCTGACTAGCCTCAAGGCTCTTTATACTTGACAAAATGGGAGACAAATTATAATGATTTTCCCATTTTAGACTGGGTGGTGGAATTCTGTAATCAAGGCTACTTTAAAACCCTTGGTTGAATAAAAAGGTAAAATATCCCTGACGCTTCACTATTAGGAGGGAAGTGTATCCCACAAAAGACAAAAACGTAAATTTCAAACATCACTTTGTCCCAAGGACTCTCACCTACCATGAGATACTTTTGACAGTCTACTTGATATCTTCCTTGATATCTTCCACGGGCTACTGCCAAAGCTTTGTGCTAATAGATTCACCACAAGGGGATTTACCATATGTGGAACCTATCTGTTCTCATGTGAGCATTTTTTTTCATTCTTTTTTATTTTTTAAGATTTTATTTATCTATTCATAGAGACACAGAGAGAGAGAGAGAGAGAGAGAGAGAGAGAGAGGGAGAAGCAGGATCCATGCAGGGAGCCCGATGTGGGACTCGATCCTGGGTCTCCAGGACCACACCCTGGGCTGAAGGCAGTGCTAAACCGCTGAGCCACTGGGGCTGCCCCATTTTTTTTTTCATTTGTATACATGCAAGCTATGTCCCTACGTGATGGATGTGCTTTTTATTGGTGAAGATTGCAGAATGTGTCAGTGTGGTTCGCCTTGGGCTGTACCAGCATTGTACTATGAATTGCAGTCGGAGATGTCTAGGCAGAGTGTGGCAGATTTGCCTTGCTTTCAGGCCAGTGGACCACGTGCACAAAGCAACTGCTTTGTCTAGTTAGTATATTTGGTGACCATTCGCTTCCACTCTTCTCTACTGAATTTATGATTTCATCTGTAAGTTACTTTCCCTGTCTAGCTTGGAAGGAATGGGCTTGGCTCCTTCCAAATCCCTTGAGTTTATGAGGCTGACAGAACTTGCTTGCCATTCATGTTAGTAGAATGGGGTTAGAATTTGAACACAGGGCAGCCTGGATGGCTCAGCGGTTTAGCACCGCCTTCAGCCCAGGGCGTGATCCTGGAGACCCGGGATCAAGTTCCACGTCGGGCTCCCTGCATGGAGCCTGCTTCTCCCTCTGCCTGTGTCTCTGCCTCTCAGTCTCTGCCTCTCAGTCTCTCTCTCTCTCTCATAAATAAATCTTAAAAAAAAAAAAAAAAAGAATTTGAACACAATGATTGGAAGGGTTAGACTGGCACCATGCTTCTCTGACAAGATTTCCACTGTTGCTTCAGGTGTTCTGAAAGGGGAAATGAGTCATTTTCTCTCTGATGCAATGCTAGCGGGAGAAAGGAGTCATGTTAATTATCTAGAAGGTGTAATCTAATTTTTTTCTCTAAGATTTTTTCAATAAAATGTAGGGCACTGTCCAGTGGGCCCAGTGGCTATGTGAGAACAATGATGGATGGCAAATTATCATTTCATCTCTACTACTAGCTGATTTTGGTGCCTTTGGTTTAAAAAAAAAGTCACTTCCCTGTGACTTAATCTTTTATTGTGAAAATGAGGTGACCAGTGATGTTATGTCTCTTAGGTATGTGTAGTCTGCAGTAGGATTTAGAATGAATGAAGGTTAATACTGAAGGGATCCTTTCAGATTGGGGTTCCTGAATCCCATTGTCATGGGCCGGGGCCACCCGGAAGCCACTGGATATATAGCACATCTTCCTGGGGCACGAGTTTTTCTTAAAGACTTGAGGGGTGGGGGGAACCAGTATCTTTTAACAATAAAAAACAAACAGATGTATTATGGAATGCATTGTGAAATGGGGATGAATTTTTAAGCTAGAGAGTGAACTTCTAAGTATTGCTTGCTAGATTTAGGCTGTTGGGGGTTATGCCCTCACTATGTGAACAAATTTACCCTGTAGATTTACTACCAGGAAGAGTTCTGTTGTTGTTTTTTAAAGAATCAGCATTTTGATTTAATTTTTTTAAAGATTTTATTTATTTATTTATAAGAGACACACAGAGATAGAGGCAGATACACGGGCAGAGGGAGAAGTAGGCTCCCTGGGGGGAGCCCAATGTGGGACTCGATCCCAGGACGCTGGGATCATGACCTGAACCAAAGGCAGGTGCTCAACCACTGAGCTACCCAGATGCCCCTGATTTAGTTTTTATTACTTCTGTTTGGTAACTCATTGATTTCTGCTTTTAATTTTATTTCCTCCCTTGTGCTGCTTTTGGGTTCACTTTGTTCTTTTTTTTTTTTTTTTGGAATGGGCAACTTAATGCATTTATTTTTATTAGTATAAATGTTTAGGCTAGGGACGCCTGGGTGGCTCAGTGGTTTAGCGCCTGCCTGTGGCCCAGGGCGTGATCCTAGGATACTGGGGTTGAGTCCCGCATTGGGCTCCCTGCATGGAGCCTGCTTCTCTCTCTGCCTGTGTCTCTGCCTCTCTCTCTGTGTCTCTCATGAATAAATAAATAGAATCTTTAAATAAAATGTTTACGCTACAAATTTTCCACTGATTACTGTTTTAATTATATTTCATAGATTCTTATGTGTAATGGTTTTATTAACAGTTTGTTTTAGAAATTATGCAATTTTGGTTTGTATTTCCCCTCTCAAATGAGAATTGTTTAGTACAGAATATTTTAAATCCCTAGGGGAGGAGCCTTTTGCTTTTATTGTCTTGTTATTTATTTCTGGTTATATTGCATTAGGATCAGATAATGTTTTTACTATTTCTACTTTATGAAACTTTATTGAGGCTTTCTTTATGAGTTAATGTTAGATCAATTTTTAGGAGAAGAAGGTATTCTGTTGTCTGGTTTCAAAATCTGTTGTCTATCCAGAAGATCTATCTGGGTTTTTTTAAGTTATTGTAGTAAAAAAATATCTAATATAAAATCTACATTTTAACCATTTTTATAATTCAGTGGCATTAATTACATTCATAGTTTTGTGCAACTGTCACCACTGTTTCTGAAACCTTTTTATCACCTCAAACAGAAACTCTGTAACCTTGAAGCAAGTGATAACTCCTTCCTTCCCCCTTCCCCAGCTCCTAGTAACCTCTATTCTACTTTCTGCCGCTATGAATTGCCTATTCTAGATATTTTATGTAAGTGTAATCATTCAGTATTTGTCGTTTTGTGTCTAGTGTCTTTCTCTTAAGTTTTCGAGGTCTGTCCAAGTTGAGCCACATATCAGAATTTTGTTCTTTTATAGCTGAATAATATTCCATTGTATATAGAGACCACGTTTTGTTCATCCATTCATCTGTTCATGGGCACCTGGCTCTTTCTACTTTTTGGCTATTGTAAATAATGCTGCAGTGAGCATTGGTGTACAAGTGCCTGCTTTGAGTTCTTGGAGGTATACACCTAGGAGTAGAATTGCTGGGTCATATGGTAATTCTGTGTGCAGCTTTTTGAGGCACTGTCCATCTGTCTTCTGCAGTGGCTGCATCATTTGAAATTCCAACCAGAAAGGATGAGGGTTCCAATTACTTCACATCTTCACCCACACTTATTATTTCTATTTTTGTTTGCTTAATTGTTTTTTAAAGTAGAGCCATCCTAGTAGGTATGAAGTGATATCTCATTGTTTTGATTTGCATTTCCCTGATGGCTAATGACACTGAGCATCTCTTCATGTGCTTATTGGCCATTTGTGTATCTTCTTTGGAGAAATGACTATTCAAATCCCTTGCTCAGATGTCTGGGTGGCTCAGTCACTTAAGCATCCAACTGTTGATTTAGACTCAGGTCTTGATCTCGGGTCATGGGATTGGGCTCTGTGTTCTGCGGAGAGTCTGCTTGGGATTCTCTCTCCCTCTTCCTCAGCCACTCCCCCCCCCCCCAATGTGCTCATTTTCTCTCTCTCTCTCTCTCTCTCTCTAAAAAAAATAAATATTTTTAAAAACACCTTTTATTCATTTTTTAGTTGTCTTTTTGTTATTGGATTGTAGGAATTCTTTATATCAATTCAGTGTTATCAAATATATGATTTCCAAATATTTCTTCCCATTGTGTACATTGTCTTTTCACTTTTTTTTCTTTTCACTTATTTGATAATGTCCTACAAAGCAAGAGATTTCAATGTTGGCAAAGCACAGTTTACTTAATTTTTCTTTTGTTGTTTGCACTTTTAGTGTCATATTTAAGATTCCATCACCAAATCCTAGGTCATGAATATTTACCCTTATGTCGTCTCCTAAGAGTTTTATGGTTTTAGTTCCTATCTTTAGGCTTATTCATTCTGAGTTAATTTGTGTCTGTGGTGTGAAGTAGAGATCCAACTACATTCTTTTGCATGGAGCTGTCGGGTTTTCCCAACACAGCAGGAAATCTATCTTACAGATCATGTTGTTTAGGTCTTATATAGCCTGACTTACCTTTTGTCTTCTGGAATTATCTTGGACTGAGAGTGGTAGATTAAAGCACGACTGTACCATACTGAACTACATCAGAGCCTGTGATGAAAAAAGATCGGCAATACTGATCCTGTTTTAATTTCACATTTTTAAGTTTTGTTCATCTTGGAGCATTTGTAGTAATTTTATTTTTTAAAATATTGCATTAGATATTTATCTTGGCTCCTGAGTTTTTGGCACTTTCTTAAACTGTGCAGCTAAGGAAAGTGCTTCACAAACCTCACCCGAGTCCTGGGCATGGGTTAAAGTTTCCTGTTATTAGTGTGTTTCTCTGTATTTCCCCTGAAGCTCATGTAGTTTTATTTTTTGGAAGTGACTGCTCTGTGTTTGGGACCAAAATATTCACAAATATCATACTTTTGCTTTGAGTTGTGGCTTTTACTATTACAATGTCTTTTGTCTTGTTTAATGCTTTTTGACCTGGATCCCACCTTGTCTGATATCAGAATCACAAACTATAAGGGAAAACTTGAAATTCTAATAAGTCCTCAGTTTACAAATGGTGAAACTAAAGCCCAAGGACTTTGGAAGAAGTTGAAGTAATTATGCTCATTAAATTAAAAATGTTGATTACTTCTATGTACTGATAAAGTAACAGCCTTGGTGCATTTCAGTGGAAATGGTATCATTCTGAAATTGTGTGAGTAAAAATGAGTGAATAGCCATATGGTGTACAAGTATCACGTGGGCCACACATCTACCCAAGGGCTTGGGGTGGATGGGCAGGCTAGGTAGGCTGTGGGCTGAGAATGGTATCCTGTTAGGGGTCTGGAACTCATATTGATACAAAGGACGTGTGCTGAAGGAAGGCCAGTCAGTCCAAGTAGGATGATTCAACTTACTCAAATAGAGGAGCTTGAAATTTTGGTTTTAACAAGATCCTGGGCCTCCTTTCTGAGTTCCTAGAAGCTTTCTGTGTGAAGAAGGGAGCTGTTTCACTGCACTTCACAGAGTAGAATCTCCTTATTTTTCCCTCTTGTACTTCTTACCATAACCTTATAGCCTCTCATTAACTCGCCTGCCTTCATTCAAGTGGTTGAGCAACATTCAAGACTGCCTTCTTACTTTTCTCCTAAGTAGTTCTTATGTCTGTGTCTTTGAGCATCTAGGGAGGTAAATGTGAAGACGGGTGGAAATAAAATATGGCTTGGTGTGGGCCCTCCCAGCCCCTTCCAGAAGCATTCATGCTGCACATCTTGTTCTGTGAATGGGAAGGGGGGAAAGAAAGCCCATTTTGGTCCAGCGGGTTTTCTTCCCTTTGTCTCTTTCTGAGGTGCTCAAAGGCATCAGTAACAGAGCAGGAAAAGCCCTGGCTGAACAAAACTTCGTATTTTCCTTTGATACCCTCCACTGGGAGGCCTCCTACAATGCACTTTGTCAGCAAGCTCCTGCTTCAGGCAAACGTTGAGAAAACTATTGAGGAGGTCTCAATGAAAAGATCTGATCTGCCCTAGAAACTGCCCCAGTTCTCTCTCCCAGCGCCACCAGCAGTGGGAGAGAAGGTGGCCCCCACCCTGAAATGGTCTTTCTTTCTTTGTCCTTTCTTCTCTCCTTTCTATTGTAAGAATTGTGGGAACTCTCTTTAAGTGAAAATCACTCTCAAGCTGGGCTTTGTTTGCCAACATGGATAAATGCCTAGAGATCTCATATCCACTGTGGTAAAACTGGAGTCTCAACTTTAGATTATAACGAACTTATTTGGGACAGACATTTGAGTTCAAGGTGGAATAAGCCGTAGGGTGTGTGTGTATGGTTTTTCAAATCATCTAAAAATTGAATAGTTGTGCCTCAAAACTGCTCAGGAGCCTTCTGCTCCCTACTTGCTGGTCTGTCACTTGTCACACCTCTGCATGAGGCTGACTCTGTACCACATTTGCATTGGTATCCAATGCCTTGCCACCACCCCTTGCTTGGTTTTCACTGGATTAAGTATTTCTGAACCCCTGAACATCTATCACTTTTTAGAAACCATGCTATGTTACTTTCTATTTACACTTGCAACGTATGTTATAAACAGATGTGTAAGGTGGTGATGCCAAGGTAAATAGAGCCCTTCTATAGCTGCCTTTCACTCCTGCTCATGATGATGAGCCCCAATGGATACAGAAGAATGAATAGTCCAGAAAGGAGATGTGAACATTGCCCAAAGTGCTTGTTCATGCAGTCCAGCAGTTCTGTTCTGCCGGCACCACTGGGGCCCAGCAAAGGCCTGCTGCTCTTCTCTGGATCTTTCTCTGAACGTGGTTCCAGGCCAGAAAGGGGAGAGAGCCACTCGGTAGTGGTACAGTCTTCACTTAACATCTCCCCATCTATAAAAATGAATGGGTCCTCCCTGAATCTCAATTTTTGTAACGATCTGAAAATTTGTATCTTATTCTGATTTCTGATTATAAAACAGACCCATTGAAAAATATAGGAGGGTATAAGGAAAGAAGATATTTATGATCTCAGGGGTCAGAGATAACCACTAATGGCTTTTTGGTATGTTTCTTTCTGATCTTTTCCCAACGTGTATAATTATTTAACAGAATTGGATTCTTGTGTCTATGCAGTGTTGTGTTCCATTGTCTTCAATAGCGTTATCTCTCGAACATTTGTCCATGTCATTTAGCATAACTTGAAAAATAAATATGTGAAGACCACAGATCATTGCATTATGGGGATAGTATTTTATTTAACGAATACCGTATTGTTGTATATTTAGGTGTTTTGCTATGACAAATGATGCTGCAGTGAACATCTTTGTACATAAATTGTACATATTTTGGGTTATTTCCTCAGTATGTAATCTTAGCAGGAGAATCACTGGGTCGAAGTGTATTGATATTTTAAGGCACTTGCTACATAACGCACATTACCTACTAGCCATATGTGAATGCCCAATGTCCTGAACTTGTGTCAATACTGAATATTACCTTTGCCAATTTGACAGTTTTAAATGATACTTGATCTTAAACTTGGTTCATTTTATTGCTCTTTGGGTTGACTGTTTTTCATTTGTCAGTCATTTAAATTATTTTGCAAAATTTTTTCTTTCATTCATCCTTCCATTAGAGCATTTGGGTTTTCCTTGGTGATTTTTTTAAAGAACTCAAATTATATGTTGTAACATCTGAACTAAGTTATCAAAATATTCTAAATTTTAACCATGCTACAACAATCAGTCTCCTTTTATGATTGTAACCCGCTTATGATTTCCCACCCCCGATACATGGAACAGAGAGCTATGCATACAAGGAGCTACACAAATGTTTTTTAATGAAAGGATCATCCATTATCCAAACATGCCATCGATGTACAATGCTGGTTGGCAAAGCTAAGATGAGAATTTGGGGGCACCTGAGTGATTCAGTTGGTTAAGCAATCAACTCTTGATTTTGGCTCAAGTCATGGTCTCAGTGTAATGAGTTCCAGCCCCACATCGGGATCCATGCTCGGTATAGAGTCTGCTTGGATCTTCTTCCCCTCACCACCTCTCTCTCTCTCTCTTTCTCTCTCTCTTCCTCTAAAATAAATAAATCTTAAAAATAAAATAAAGTAAGAATTTTTAGTCCATGAAGAGTTATAATAAGGAAAGCCTTTTAGAATGAATTGTTCCAGAAAAAGAAGATGGAAGGAAAACAAACCATATTCACATACATGACCTTGTGCTAGCTAAATATCAGAGAGGACAAGTATTACAAATCAAGATGAAAGCACAGCTCAGAATTCTTTTCAAATTAGACAGTATTTTAGGCATGCAAAATGAGAACAAAATAAGAAAGGTTTTTATCAAATCTTCATGTTTTGTCATCATGTTTTCCTGATTCTTTTTTTTAAAGAGCTGAAGCATCACAGAATAGCTGAGCCTCCTGACTCCATCCCACCCACTTCCCCTCCAGAGGTAGCTATTATTTTGAATATGTAGTTTTTATTTGACTGCCTGTTTTTATACTTTTATGACATGGGTGTGCATCTGTAAGCAATATGCAGTATTATTTTCCATTTTTAAACCTTTTAGGAGTGGTACCATACAGTAAGTTTCTGATTGCAACACTTCCTTCTTCGTTCAATATTATGCTTTTGGTATTGATCCATTTTAATAGTATTCTATCGTGGGAAAACACAACTTCTTTCTCCGCTCTCCCATTGGCAGTCCTTCCAATATTTTGCTCTCGAAAATGTTGCTGCAGTGAACATCATTGTGTCCCCTTGTTCACATGGGGGAATTTCTCAAGGATGGCAGTGGAATTGCTAAGTCATGGGTATGTGGATCTCTTCCTTTTCTAAAAAGTGCCAGATTATTTTTCATGTTTGTGAGGTGTCCTATAGCCACCGGAGTTTCCCTTGTGGACAATTCCATAAATGGTGCCAGTGTAATATTTTTGGAGTGCATATGTTGGGCCAGGAAATGTTCTAAGGGGCTTTACATGATGCAATACATTTAATCCTCACCTATTCCTTTTGCAAATGAAGAAACTGGCATACAAAGAGCTTGCAGGTCTTGCCTATGATCATAGAGCCAGTGACAGGGCCTGTTCAGACCCAGGCAGTATAGTTCCCAAGCCCTATCCTTAAATTGGTGGCTGTGCTCAAAGTCCCCGGGAGACATCAACCCCACCATGGTTATAGTGGTACCAAGATACCAGCTCCATTGCCACCAGGAAATCTCTGTAGAAGGAAGCAGCCTTTCTAGAGTGTTACTGTTATATAGATTAGGAAGAAGAGCCAGATGGTTGCTGAATCCACCTGAGGTCCACCGATCCGGGGCTGATCAGGGTCTGGATCCCACGCTCTGAATGCAGCGTGCCAGCCACATTGTTCTCAGTTTCTCCATCTGTGTGTTCATAAAGTCATGTCACTACATCTTCATGCACTTCTGATTTCTTTTAGTCTAGGGTAGACCGCTTGCGATATAAAGGTCAAATATATTCTGTAGGAGTAGAAATGTATAGAGTCTTGTACGTGTAAATTTTAATTGCAGGGCTTTAATCCCCATTCTGAGCGCCAAACTTTCAGGACTAATTTGTTGCATCTGTTGGTAACACAGTGCTCAGTCTTTGGACCAGATTCTTTGCCCAAGGGCCCTCATTTACTAATGAGTAATCGCCGCAATTTTCAGAGAAAAAAAAATGCTACTGGTACGGTCATGTTTGAACATTCATCAATTATGACGGGAGCCCAGTTAGGAGAAATGTTAGCGTCCTTGGCCGGCAAATAAGGGCATAGAATTAATCTCCCTACACTGTGATTTTCCTAGGATCATTCCTGCCTTCAGCACTTGCAACTGCGAGTGAGGAATTTCTATTTGTGGTGTTATAGCCTAGTCGATAGGACCATGTGGGGCATGAGGCTTGCAGAGTGGCTGAGTGAGGCTTTACTTTCAATTGCCTTATATTAGTCAGGAAAGAAAGGCAGTGGGGGAGGCCGAAGCCACTTCAGTAGGAATACATTCCTCTGGTATAGATGAATCATAGAAACACACCACTGACAAACTAATTATAGCTTTAACTTGAGCATTACCTCATTCTGCATTTTGTTTGTAAACAGCCGATTACTTCCATCCTGCGTGCTGGAAAAAAACAAAAACCACGAAGCAGACCAATCAGATATGTTTCTGGTTAAGGTCAGCTGTCCACTTACTGTCCCTCTCTTGGTTTTACTTTTTTCCGGTTGGGTTTCTAACTCCTCTTCCATCCCCACCCAGCTATTTCTTGTGTCTTTCTAACCTGCCTCCACACTGGTGGTTGGAGTTCCAGGTGTGTGTTATCTTATCCGTGTTCAGCCTTATCTACTTTGGAATGTCCTGAGAGAGTCAACAAAGCCAAATACCTCTATCTTCCTTGAGACTACAAGGACGTCCATCCCACTGCATACACAGTGCATCTTCTGTACATGGGGCACTGCTGGTCACTAGGAGGATGGGATGAGGTATATAAGCCAGTGTGACCTTGCCATGAAGGACCTGAGGATTGGCTGAGTCAATAAAAGAATGAATGGGTACTTTTGGGTCACCTGAACTAGAAAAATCACCCGAGATCTAAAGAGAGGCGGCCAAACCAGAAAGAACCAGTAGAGTGGCATACAAACCCGATAACTGCAGATCTAGGGCTGAGTTCCTGTTCTGTCTCATGGCAGATAAAAGGAGGAAAATCTCTTGAAAGGTGGATCTGTGATTCAAAGTCTCTCTCCACCCCCTCATTTTTTTTTTTTTTTTTTTGTCTGCCTGTGACCTATGGATGAATGAGGAAGTCAAGAAATGCCCTAGATTAATTATCTCCAGAGTTTTTCTTATAGCAGACTTGGTTTATTATGCTCTCTCTGGATCATTTTTCTCTTAGATCAGGAGTTAGCAAAATATGGCCCAAGGGCCAAATCTAGCCCAAAGCCACCTGCTTTTGGAAATAAAATTTTATCTCAACTCAGCTATCCCCATTTGTTTACTGGTTGTCTGTGGCTGATTTTGCACTATAGCTCACTGGGGTTGAGTAGCTGGATGGAGACTACAGCTTAAAATACCACCCCTTGGCTCTTTGTAGAAAGTTGCCCACTCCTTAGAGTACAGAAAAAAGAGACATCAGGGAATTCCAAGGTGGAAAGGTTCTTTAAAAAGTCATTCAGTAAAACAAAGTGGTGAGAAAAAGGTATATATTTGGTAAAAGAAATGCAGACAAGATGGACAGGTACCAGGCTGCGTGGAGCCATGACGTCTGTATGGGAGCTTAAACACAGCTCCCTAACAATGGCCTCCCCTGGAATTATTTTGGCCATCATGGTCCAAATCCATTCAATGGACTTTCCTTGAAGGCTTCTGCCCTCAGAATAGAAGATAAAAAAAAAAAGAGAGAGAGAGAGAGAAAAAATAGAAGCTGGCTCCTGCTTCTGACAATGCAGAGACATGAAGATAAAAAAAAACTTGCCAACAAAAGTTACCCAAATATCCCATAAGTACGGCTGGCTGTGGTCAGTGGTGATTTGTTGAGAGAAACACACTGAGGAGGAAAGAAATTAATACTCATCTTCCATTCTGTCACCTTGGAGCTGCTCACGCCTCTCTCAGAGTAGACCAGAGCCTCCCAGGAAGCTGGGAGCTACATGCTCCTCTCCCACTTCCATTTGTGATCTCAGATGTGTTGACTGTGAGGATGGTGCACCCAGTGGTAGCTCCCTCCAGACAAGGGCAATGTTTTAATGGTGATGAGATGCAGGTGTTCATGTGATTTCACTATTGCCTCGGGAATTTAATTTTAGGTATCTTGAAGATGGGAGATTTGGACCGGGAATGGTGAAAGAATTTTGCAGAACTCCATGGATCTACCTTCATCCTCAGAAATACCATTGAAAGTGGAGTGAGTTTTATGAAAACCTGATCAAATGGAAAGGCTTCAAGACCTACCAAAAGTGTGCTGTTACACAGGCACACTTGCTTTTTTTCTAGATAGTATTTTCTAAAAAGCGATCTCCAGAATGTTTCAAAGTCCGGTTTTCCAATAACTTCTTAAAACATATAGACTAAACATATTCTACGCTATTGTGTATTTCTGCCAGCAAATCAGAGCCAGAAATAGACTCCTACTTTGAAGGAGTAGGAGAAAGGGGTGGCCCTGGCAGGGGGCTCCTTCAGCAGCATTGGCAAAGCATATTCACTGCGTAGCCACGGTGTTTTAGTGATAAGAGCCAACACTGTTTACTGGGGGGCTCTCAAGGGTCAGTCTCCATTCTAATAAGCACTTGACAGATACCATCTTGTGTCGCACTCACCAGTGCCCGTAGGAGCTGAGAGTGTCATCGGTTGCCAGAAGTCCCTTGGGGCTAGATTTGAACTCCAGGTGGACAGACTTGGCAGGCTGCACTCCCATTCTTTACTCTGCTGCCTCCTCTAAAGAAATCAATGTGAATGGATTAATGAGTCATATCTGCTGAAGCAGACAGACTCTGGGGGACATAGCAAGGCAGCTCCTGCCCAAAGTTTACCATCAAGACAAGGCTCGATACAAAACACACCTATGCATCTGTTGAGAAAAAAAAAAAAAAAAGGAGGAATGGGTAGCAAGCAAGAGGAGGTGGGTGAAAGCCCTGCCCCTGCTCTCCCAGTGGTGTCCTTTCCAGAAGGACCCACTGCATCCCTATGATAGTATGGGCCAGTAAAAGCGACATCTACTCCTATTTATTCCTTGTGCTGAACCTGTTGCACACATTACTGTTTCCAGTCCTCACACTCCTCTCACAAGGTGCAGATTATTATTCTCATTTTAGGGGATTGATGATGGAAGCTCAGGGAGGTTAAGCAACCAGCCCAATCTCACAGCTGAGAAACAGCAGAGTCAGCGTTCATGCAGCGATGCGGCAGACGACCAAGGCCTGAACATTCCCATGATCTCCTGTGTCTCCCCTGGAAATACACCAACACTGTGCTAGGTTTTATTTCCTCCTGGCTGGAAAGGACAGCTGGGGGCTAGAATGTTCTGGGGTGTGACAGAAGCTAAGTCACGGACCTGAAGGCATTTGGGCCATCAGGAAGCTGCTGCATCCATCCCTGGAGGGCTTCCCAGGACTGTGCAGCCTGTGATGGCAGAAATGACTCCAGATCTGCTCCTTGGGAGACCTGGGAGTTCAGCATCCTCCCCTCACCCTTGGGGGGCGGGCAGCAGCTTTCTGCCTGGTGAACAAAGAGAGAAAAGGAAGCGAGAACAGGACCATTGTGTGCACTGTGAGCAGAGTACTCCCCTCTGCTGCAGGGAGCCGGAGGCGGGCCACACAGGACCCACCAGTGTGCAGACACCTCAGAGACGAATCCGTTTGACTCATTTCTACTTGGAGATATTATGCTGTGAGGTTTGTTGCCCCAGGCTTCCCCATAATGATTTTTTAAATGATTCATTCCTCAATTAGTGATGTTTTACTGTTGCCTTGCCACAGAGCTCTCAGAACTGTTAGCTCCCCCTGCTCCAGAAAGCATGCACAGCCTCTGCCCACACTCAAACACAGCTCCACTCCCTTCCTAGTCTCTCCTCAATGAGAGGAGCACACATCAGTCGGAGGAAATAAACACCAGGAGCCAACATGCATATTCGAAAAGCCGGGCTGGCCTCTGTTTCTGAAGATGCTACTGCTGGTCCATCAAAGCTAGCTCCAGATTGTTTTAAGAACAGCAAGGAGGGCAGCCCCGGTGGCCCAGTGGTTTAGCACCGCCTTCAGCCCAGGGTGTGATCCTGAGACCCGGGATCGGGTCCCACGTCGGGCTCCCTGCATGGAGCCTGCTTCTCCCTCTGCCTGTGTCTCTGACTCTCTCTCTCTCTCTCTGTGTCTCTCATGAATAAATAAATAAAATCTTTAAAACAAAAGCCAGTGAAATAAGTCACTTAACAGTAGTACCAACACAGAGCTGTAGGGCACGGCTCAGCAAACTCAGAAAAGAAAAAAAAAAAAACAGCAAGGAGTGGGTGGATGCCTCAGGAGCTGGTGGGTCAGGGTAAAGTGGGTCCAGCATCCTGGACCTGGTAGGTGCTTATGCATGTGTGCATGTGGGTGCCCAGCATGGGTGCTTCTTATAGGACTGAGGCTGTGGTGCCCACATCCAGAAGACAAGTATGCAAAGGTGTGTCCTAGGCAGGGCCCAACCTAGCAAATCAAATCCAAAGCAGATGTCTGGCATCCCGGGGGGACGGGGCGCACAGGCGAGTAGTGGGGGGAGCCGCAGCTCAGAGCCACAGAGTGCAGCATGCACGCTGGTGCAGCCCCCCACCCCCACCCCATCCACCCCCAGCACCAGGGCTGCAGATTGCCTGATGACCTCATCTCTCCCTCAGGCACCCCATGAGGTGGGGTCACAGGTGAGACTTGTGGAGACTGCCTGTGAGCATCCGTCACCCCTTAGCCTAAGCTTGTGGCCAGATGAGAGGGGAAAGCAAAAGGATGCCCTCCTAGTGCTCAGGGTTTATCTAAAGGCTTGAGGAGTAGAAAGATTGTATCAGCCAAAGCCAGGAAGGAACCACAGAGCAAATGTCTTTTGTGTTTTCTGCCCAGTTACCTGGAGACTCACTTTCTAGTTTTCCCTGTATCCAATATCCTTTGGCTTCATACAGATTCCTTTAACATGATATTCATAACATTTTAGGGTCATCAACCTCTTAAACGTTTTTAGGATCCCAGCAGAAAACTCATGGCACAGTCTGTGCAATAAACAGTTTCAAGAGAGGTTGTTCACAAAGCTGTGGCAGGTGCTGAGAAGCCATGAGAGATGCTCCCTGAACCAGAAACGGAAGTGCTCCCAATGCTTGCAAGCCCAAGGGGTGCATTAGCTACATCTTTTTAAAGATGCCATGCAGACTGGTAAAAACTTCCTTTACCACAAAGCAGAGATGAAGGACCGCTGACCAGAGCCGGGGTCATCAGCCAAGAGACACAACCTCAGCACAGCAGCCAGGCACCAGTGCCTTGTCCTCTCCCTTCTGATTGTTCAATCAGCTGAGACATCCTGAAACCAAAGGACATCTGTCTGCCCATGTGGTACACACAGAGGAGGGATGGGGAATGGACCTAGTGGACCTAGTGGCACCAATGAAAAATCCTCAGCAGAAGCATCTAATGTAAACAATAGGCCTACTCATCAGAAGAATGCCCAAACATGCAAAAATAGCACATGAATTTTCATATGCATTCCTTTCCAGCCCGTCCTCAACCTCAGGATTGAGATTGATGGCAATAGTTTTTCTCTAGATAAAAAGCCTTGGGTGTGTGGTCTCCTAGAAGTCTGTAACAGCCAATCAAGCAAAGGGCCTGCACCCTGGTACACAGGCCACATGTACAGTAGGCAGATGGTTCCTCTCTTATTTCTACGTAACAAAAGAATAAGTAAGCCCTGAGAAAGGATCAGGTGAAATAGAATAGCACCCTAAGTTATTTTCAGGGAGTGTTTAAAATGATGGCCTACTTAAAGGAAAATTGGTGGCTGGGATTTACAAGGTAAATGAAATCATCCGTAGGAAGGAAAGGAAAGATTTTGAACCCAAATCTCTCTATTCAGCTTATTAAACGAACAGCAAATGTGTGGGCAGACAGTTGTGAGGATCTTGACTTAAATGTTTGATTGCCTTCTCTCATCAATGCTTTCAGAATTCTCTGGCTTCTTAAGTTATTGGTAGTCACTTCAAGAAGGCAGCCTATCTAACTTTTAGCTTTAGTTTGCATTCATCCAGATAATAAAGTCACTACAATGTCACATTCTGCTTAAAATGGTGAAAATGGCTGTTTTTGCTCAGAAGCTGTAACACTGAAAATTCATACATGGCTAATAGACACATGAAAGATGCTCAACATCACTCATCTTCAGGGAACTGCAAATCAAAGCCACAATACCACTTCATGGCTGTTGGAATGGCTGAAATAAAAAAGATAAGAAATCACAAGTGTTGGTGAGGATGTAAGAAAAAAGGAACCCTCGTGCACTATTGGTGGGAATGCAAACTGATGCAGCCACTGTGGAAAACAGTAGGGAGATTCCTCAAACAATTAAAAATAGAAATATCACATGATCCAGTAATTCCAGTCCTGTGTATTTACCCAAATAAAATGAAAACACTAACTTGAAAAGTTATCTGCTCCCTCATGTTCATCGCAGAATTATTTACAATAATCAAGACATAAAAACAACCTAAGTGGCCATCAGTGGGAATAAAGAAGATGTGAGGTATATGTGTATCTATATCTATATATCTGTAGAGAGAGAATAGAATAAAATAGAATAATTATTCAGCCATAAAAAAGAAGGAAATTTAGCCATTTGCGACAATGTGGGTGGGTCTTGAGGGCATTACGTTAAGTGCAGTAAGTCTGAAGGAGAAAGTCAGATACTGTTGTGATCTCACAAGTTTTCACCTTTTTTTTTCTTTAAAAAAAGAAAAGAAAAGAAAGAAAATCAAGCTAATAGATACAGAGAACAGACTGGTGATTGCTGGAGGTGAGGGTGTTGGGAGGTGGGTAAAATGGGTGAAGAGGGTCAAAGGTACAGACTTCCAGTTCATGGATATGTGATATACCCCATGGTGACTATAGTTAATGATACTGTACCGCATATTTGAAAGTTACTGAGAGTAAATCTTAAAAGTTCTCATCACAAGACAAACATATATATAAGGTGACAGATATTAAGTAGACTTGTTATGGTGATCATCTTGCCATAGACACAAGTATCAAATCATTATGTTGTGCACCTGAAACTAATATAATACTATATGTCAATTACAACCCAGTGGAAAAAAAGAATCTTTTTAGAGAGAGAGCGGGCACGCATGCACATGCGTGTAGAGGAGGGGCAAAAGGAGAGAGAATCCCAAGTAGCCTCCCCACTCAATGTGGATCCAGATGCGGGGCTCAATCCCATGACCCTGAGATCATGGCCTAAGCTGAAATCAAGAGTTGAATGCTTAACTGACTGAGTCACCCAGGCACCCCCTGCCCCAATGAAAAAATTTGTTTAAAGATGATGCAAACCATTTGCTCTGTATTTAGTTTAATCATTAGGGTGGTGCTTTGTGGAGTATCTCACGTAGGCAGTAATGCCTGGCATGCATCATTTCTTAAAATACTGGTTTTGGTTGCTTGTGAGAGTTTGAGGTGACATTCTGGTTCCTTGAGAAAAGTGGTTTCCGCCACTGCTGGAGCACATCAGTGTTTGGCCCTTGAGTGTCTGCAAACAAAAAGAAGCCTTTGTTTCCCAGTTTTTTCCTCTCTCTGTTGGCTCCAAGATGGAAACCATGGGACCTGAATTCCTAAGGGCTCCCACGAAGGTGCGGTTGGCAGTGGCTCTCACACCAGTGGTGCTTGCCTTGAACAACAGCTGACATCATGTGTGATGTGCAGGACGTTTGTGAAACGTAAGTGAGAACTAGGGTGAGAACTCTGCAGCCTCTGCCCTTTGGAGAGTCACCTATACTTTTGAACTTTCTCAGGAAGTGCTGGGGGGATGGGTGGCTGTCACCAACTTAGAATTCTAAAAAATCCTTTCTACTGATTTGGAATTATCAGAAACTTAGACGTTAACTTCATTTCTGCCTTTTGCCCTTCCCTGGGCCTCCATCAGACTCCTTCAGCCCCCATCCTGTATTTTCATCTTCCACAAAGACCCCTCCCCCTAATAACTCTTGCAGAGAAAACAGCACTGGGAGTTAGCGCATAAGCCTCCTCTCCTTGGTTACTGAGAGAGAAGCATGTAGAGGAGGTCACTGGTCCCTAGGAGCAGGGGAGGGCGAATATCTGCAGGCCCTCCATCCCCTTACCAGATACCCTGCTGCTTCTGAGGACCCACTTCCCCGAGCTCTCATCACGAAAGAGGTAATTACCTTATTTCAGGCATCCGTCTTAGAGAGCAGGTGGCAGCCGTCAGAGCAGCAGTATTTCATTCTCCCAAGAGTGGAACCTCCTTGTAAAATGTCCCAGGAGCCACACGCTTTTTTTATGAAAACCTGGAGAGGTTAGAGACAAGAATGAAAAAAATAAGGAGACTTTGCTGAAAAGAAGGGAGCTGTTTACCGAAAAAGGGAATTCAGGCTTAGAAAGTTATGTTTTGAAATTCTTATTTCTGAGAGAGAGAGAGAGAGAGAGAGAGACCGTTGTTACTGAGTTGAGTGACATTTCTCTTTATTAAAAAGTTATAAAGTCTGGTAGTAGAACTGCTGATAAAAGCTCAGTTCTACACTGTGGTTTTGTTTTTTTTGTTTTTGTTTTTGTTTTGTTTTGTTTTGTGGTTTTTTTGCTAGCTCTGCTTTTTTGGCTGTTTGCATCAGGACTGTGAAATTAAGGGTCCTAGTAGCGGGAATACTTGCTATTGCTTTAGCAAGTGAAACTATTTTCAAATATGTGTATATATATTTTTAATAGTGTGGTTGTTTTGTTGTGTTGTTCTGGCATCAGCTGATGTAGAAAGAGAAGAGAATCTGTGCTATAAGATCTTTCCCCAACGGGGTCATAAAGAAGAGACTGGCTGCCCTTAAGCAACCTCCCTTCTGCCCCCAACATCAGGCTCTAGTGCGCAGATATCACCTGTGGCCATTCTGCTGTGCTCCTGGGTCATGGCACACGTCATTGGTGCCCCTCGGGGAAGGATGTCAGGAAGGGATGGTCTGCTGTGACTTGAAATTGCCTTGCCTCTCATCTCAGAGAAAATCAAGCCATTAACTTGGCTTTAATGTGGAGATTTTGTGGTTTCATTTTCTTTGGTGGTATCCATTAAAAATGGGGGAAGGGTAGCTGAATTGATTGGCATAGCCTTCAGGCATTTAGTATCTATTATTAATATTTAGTATGTATTATTAATATTCCCTTACTTATAGCAAGAGCTGTCATGGCTTAATCTGAATTATCCTTTACCCTCGAGTTAAACCATGTTTTTTGTGGTTACCTGAATTCCGGGTTGGACTAGGCAAAGCTACAAGTATCTGGAAGCATCTTCAAGTGACTTTTGCATTAGCTACATCTTTTTAAAGATGCCATGCAGACTGGTAAAAACTAATATTTCTGTCTATTCTTGATTGATTGGTATTGTTACCATGCATGTTTATTTTAATGAAATGGACTCCGCAGAGCCCTCTTGCAACATGGTCCAAGCCCAGTTGACTTAAACAATTAACTAAAACTTTTTTTTTTATTGCCTACCTAAAAGGTGTATAGCACTGCACTGCCCTCTGCAAGGGGGACATATCTGGTCCCTGCTTTTTAGGAATTCAAGACCTCATTGGCAATAATATGTGCCAGTTTTTTTTTTTTTTTTAAGATTTTACTTATTTATTCATGAGAGACAGAGAGAGAGAGAGAGGCAGAGACATAGGCAGAGGGAGAAGCAGGCTACCTGTGGGAAGCCTGATGCCGGACTAGATCCCAGGACCCTGGGATCATGACACTTGACCACTGAGCCACCAAGGTGCCCCAATATGTGCCTGATTAAATAGATGCAAAAAGTTGTCTGTGGATCTATGCAAAGTGAGCAGTACCACAAGGGAATTCTGCAGGAGTTCAAGAGAACTGGAGGTCACAGTAGATTAGAGTTGGGGAGCATCTTTCAGGGTTTGACTCAGGCCTTTAAAGAACCAGTACCGGAATGCCTGGGGGGCTCAGGCAGTGAAGTGTCTGCCTTTGGCTCAGGTCATGATCTTAGGGTCCTGAGTTTGAGCCCTGCGTGGGGCTCCCTGCCCAGTGGGGAGTCTGCTTCTGCTTCTTCCTCTGCTCCCCCCCACCCTGCTCCTGCTCTTTCTCAAATAAATAAATAAAATTGCAAATAAAATGGTAAGCTTTATGTTTCATGAATTTTATCTCAATAATAATTTAAAAATCACTGAAGGGCAAGCTTGGCTCCTAAGAAACTGCCTTTAAAGGCCTTCTTATACTTTGTTGATAGAAAAGTAAATCAACAGTCAGCCAGAGTATAAACAATAGATGAGCCACCATGGGGCAAAGAGAGGACGGAGGGTGTGGGTTGTCCGGGAAAAACAGACAAAAACACTCTTTACTTGAAATAACTGATAGAATGATTGCACCTGGATGGGAGAGGGAGAAAGAGTGGAAGTCTGAGATGGGTACGTAACATGATATTTCTAAGAGTGGGCCAGGACAATTTTGGCAAAATAGTTTAGCAGTCTACTACTTTGTAGAAATTAAACTGCCAAACTGGAGCTAATTTTCAGCCTTGGTTTTTAATTCCTGGGATTATTGACTTGTACTTGATGCTTAGTCCTGTCTCATTTCTCCTTTCCTAATTGAAAAAATTCTGTTCCAAGTCTTGACTCTGAGGGTTCATGTTTTGAAGCTTGAGAGACAAAATTCATTCATTACACAAATATTTTTCAGGTCCTTCTCTGTGTGAGGCACTGTCTCAGGTGCCTGGGACACACTTCCATGAAGCAGAGTCTACTATGTGTGGAGACAGACCATTCATGGCAGACAGGCTAAGTCAGTTAGGTAGTAGGTAGAGGGTGATAGTATGAAATAAAGGAAAAGGAGAACAGGTATTGGAAATAGATTGGCACAGGTGGTTGTGTTACATACAGTAGCCAGGACTCATCAAAAGTCGAGGCTTGAGCAAAGACATAAAGAAAGTGAGGGTGTTCACCGGGCAGGTATCTGGGCATCTCCCAGGAAAAAGCATTCCCAGCAGACAGAACAACAAGATCACAGGCTCTGGGGTGAGAATAGACCTGTCATGTCAGCTTGCAGTGCAGGTTGGACAAGAGACTGAGGAAGAATGGGAGGTGAGGAAGTCAGAGAGGACTCAGGAGGGTCTAATTATGTAGAATCTACATTGGACGCCGTTATGAGGACTTTGCCTATTTTTAAAAATTGAAATGTCATTCACCTACCATAATCCTAGCCCTTTTGAAGCAGACAATCCAGTGGTTTTTAGTATATTCACAGAGTTGTGCAACCATCTCTACCATCAATTTCCAGAACATTGTAATCACCCCAAAAAAGAAGCCCCATGGCCTATAAGCAATCATTCCCTACTGTCCCCCCCCCCCCAGCCTCTGGCAAACACTAATCTGCATTCTGACTCTATGGTTTTGCCTTATTCTGGAAATTTCATATTAATGGAATCATACACTCTTTGAGCTTCTGTGTCTGGCTTCTTTCACTTACCAGGATGTTTCAGAGGTTCATCCAGGTTTAGCATCTGTTAGTACTTGGTTCCTTTTTCTGATGGAAGAATATTCCATTGTATGGCTATGCCATATTTTGTTTATCCATTCATAAACTGATGGGCATTTGGGTTCCCCTTTGTGACTCTCATGAGTAAGGTTTTCATGAACATTGGTGTACCAGGTTTGGTGTGTGAATGTGTTCCTATTTCTTCAGTGTGTGTCTGCAAGTGGAAGAACTCTGGTTTATTTTTCCTGGGTGCAATGCGTTTTTGAGGTGATCTGACTTGCATTTTGAAGGGATCACTCTGCCTGTCCATTGAGAACAGACTCTTCAGTGAAGGCCCAGTAGAAGTAGGGAGGCCTTGTGAGACTATCATGTGATTGGGGTGAGAAATCATGGCGGCTCAGATCAGGGTGAGAGCAGTGGAGATGCTGAAAAGTGGTCAGGTTCTGGATATATTTCACAGAAAATTTCTGTTTTGTGAGAGAAGGTGAGGTTATAAAGATAAATCCAGAGATTTTGGCTTGATCGCCCAGAAGGATAGAGCTGCCATTAGGCGAGATGGAAGAGGCGCCAGAAGGGAGGTCGGGAACTCCTTTCAATGTGGTGTGGGAGATGTCCATTAGACATCCGGGAGGAGCCATCAAGCAGGCAGTTGGATAAATGAGTCTGGAGTTCAGGAAATAGTCTGGGCTGGAGATATAAATTTGGGAGTCATTGGCATAGAGATGGTATTTAGAGCCATGAAATGGAGCAAGATCACCAAGGTCCCCATTTATTTTAAGGACAAAATAACATATATGTGGATAGAGAGTGGTAATATTTTCTGTCTTTTGAGTTCTAACAATGAGCTCATGTTATAACTGAAAACATATATCACAGATAAGCTTCTCTAGAAATGCATATTTAATATGGATAAGCTACAGGCACCCAGGGTACTTGGACGGAAGTCATTCATCAACACCTTAGGGGCACATGCATCAGTATTATGTAAAATCTCTTCTATTCTTATTATGCTCTTCACTTTTTGGTTATTTTTCTGTTCTCCTACATGCATCTTAGCTCGTGGTAGGCATGTACTGGAGTGGGACCGGTTGTTTGATTGAAACATTTGCAAAAAGTGGGTGGTAACCTTACCTAATGATGAATTTACACCCTTCCCACATAGAGAAAGTGGTTTGAAAAGAGAGGGCAGAGGATGATCGAAAACAACCCTTGACATTGTGGGATCACTGAGCAAACATTGAATCCATCCAGAAGAGGCAAATGGGATGATGACTGGTCCAGAAGCTGTGCCAGGGAGGGATAATCGCAGATCCAGAGGGTTGAGCTTGGAGCAGACAGAGAGGAGGATGAGTCGGAATTATATTCAAATATTTGAAAGAGCACAGATCTATTTTATGCTTTTTAATAGTTTTTGTTTTGTTAATTTTTTAATGTTTATGGTTTTTGTTTTTATGTTGTATTTTGACTTTTATGCTCTAGATAGGACTAGGATTTGTGGATGAGGATTGCAAATAGACAAATTTCCAATTTTTTAAAAAAGATTTTATTGGTGTATTTGTTTATTTTAGAGCAAGAGAGCATGAGCGAGGGGGGCAGGACAGAGAGAGAGGGAGAATCCTAAGTAGACTCCATGGGAGTCTGTTATTACTGAGCACAGAGCCTAACTCAGGGCTCCATCTCACCATCATCACCCAAGCCAAAACCAAGAGTTGAAGGGAAGGATGGTGGGAGATGGGGCGATTGAGTGATGGGTTCTAAGGAGGGCGCTTGGTGTGATGAGCACAGGGTGTTATACCATATGTTGGCAAATTGAATTTAAATAAAATATATTTTTTAAAACCCAAGAATTGAACACTCAATTGACTGAGCCACTCAGGTGCCCCAGACCAATTCCTGTTTAAATAGAGAAACACTTTCAAATAAAGTCACGAAACTATGTGCACAATGCACCCACCATCCTCTTGGTGTGACATGTGGAAGCTGAGTGACCAGTCGGAGGTGCAAACAGATGGACTCCCACACTAGACCAGGACCTCTGAGTGCTCTGCCAACATATACATTCCATGATTCTCAAGGAGCATGTCTTTAAAAAGATGGGATGGATTTCAGAAGGTATTGAGAGTGTCTACATTTCTATGATACAAATAGGCCCTCGTTCTTCAAAGGGTTGTACAGCAACTTATAAACCAGTTTGGTTTAATTGGCAAATCTCAGGTTGAATTGAATCTTTGGGTTGTAACAATGCATTCCAAGAGTTAGAGCTGGTGCGTGATCAGGTCTGGACTGAGTTAGGAGTGTTCTAGAAATGCACTCTGTACTTCTGTGCCTGAATTGTCCTCCATTCTGTAGAGATCTCGGGATTCTTTATTTTCCTTATCTTCTGCATTCCAAGTGCTCATGTGATTTAATCCTAACATTTTCAAAGAATTGAAAAAAGAAATGTTTGAAGTTTGGATACAAACCCTTGCAATCATTAAATATTCTCAATGGAAGGGACCACAGAGCTCATCTGGTCTAACCTCTTCATTTTATAGAAAAGGAGAAGGCACGATCCAGACAGTGGTTTATGCAAGAGCAAATCTCCTCTTCCTCCCCACAAAGTGCTTTATCCATGATCTTACTGTATTTAAGATTTGGCAACAATTACTATATGGGAAGTATTTGTAGCCTGCCAGGCATTGTGCTGGCCACGTATTGCATATACATTGGCTTATGGTCTGGGAGTGCTATCTTTGGAATATTTATGCCCTAGAACAAAGCCACTGCTTAGAACCAACAGTAAACCAAATGGCTTTCTCTCATCTTTCCTACCACGTGGGTTTCCTCATAAGTGATAACTGGCAAAAGATCCCTCACCAGCTCTGTGCCCCCCCCCTCCCCTGGGCCTAGAGAGTGCCCCCAACCCCCAGCCCAGCTGGCACGCGAGATGTTTCAGGGCCCATTCCCATATTTCAGTCAATCTGTCTAGAGAACAATGGAACTCCTGAAACATCCGAATGCTCAAATGTAATGTGAAAAGGACAATGTACAATTTCAGTCTCTGTGTTTGAACTGCTCCCCTGGGAAAACAAGTGTGGTACTTGGGAACTCATCATTAAACACGGAAACTTGATGTGTTTGTATTCCAGCATCACTGGAGTGCCCTGGTCTACATACTGTAGAGAGATGTGATGCTTGTTCCTATTCCCACAACTTTGATCTTTTTTCACACAGCTGATATTTGAGAATTCTTTCTTTCCCTGGAGTGTCAAGCCTCCTGTCAACTCACCATAAAGGCAAGGAAGAGATTTCCTTTTCAACAAGTGAGGACAGATGTGGCCAAGTGTTGATTATTATTGTAAGAGATGAATACAAATGTTATCATTCCTGAGCACTAAACTTTGTTTCTTCAGAATTCCCCAAAAGCCCCCTGGCTGGGATCTCACCCATAGACCTTGGTAAACATCCTCCACCACACTGAGCAGTTTCCAGTTTGATGTGACAGCACTTTGTGGTCTTGGGTCTTACAGAGGCACAGCAGCTTCTAACCAAACTGCACCCCTCTTGGAACTGTGTGTTTTTACTGTCCTTGCTAATGAGACCCATAGCAAAGGAAGAGAAACATAACAAATGGGTGGCCATATTGGATTCTGGGAATAGGTTCAGACCAAGGAGGGAGGTTGTCAAACAGGCAGTTCATGTGGGAAAGACGTTTATTCTTAAGTAAGAGCTTCCAGTGAATCATCCTTTATAACGAACATTAGAACTAGATGTTTCATGAGGTGGACGTGCATGTTTTTTTTTCTCTGAAAATCCAGAGGGCTGAATATAAACATCATTAACCAGGCTCTTCTGAGGGCTTGGGACAGACTGTCTGAGGGCGCCCTGCTTTCTACACAAATGACCTATTCCATCTGTTTGGGTCTTCCTTATAATTGAGAAGAGAGGACACTGTTGGCTGGGCTTGGGATGGGAAGGGAGGCCGGTGGGGAACTCGCTTCATTGATGGGCTGTAAAGCCTCGATTAATACACTCTTCACACACCTCCTACCTGGAGTGGCTGCGACTACTACTGGTGTTCCCACTGATGATTGGTTCACCTATAGGCATAGGTGGCTTTCAGAGGAAGGGGTGTGCCATGAGTGTCCAATTCTATGGAACCAATGAGTGCACACATAGTCTCAGTTGTTGGGGCCTTGAAGTCTGGGAGTGTGGTATGATAAAGCAGAGTAACAAGTGCTAGGTTCAGCGAATATGACACTTCATTAACTCAAGTGAGTCCAGGTCATTAGGGGAAAGCTTTCTCCTTCGAGAGAAAGCACAAGTGATATGTTCCTGGGTGTGGCTTCCTTTGGAAAGTAGGAGGGTAGGTGCTGGTCAGAGCTCTGGGTCATCTCCTTTTGTGTCTCCTTTGGATCTCAGGGGGTTTTATGAGTGCCTGGGGTCTGACATTTAATGTAGAATCCAAGAACTTGGTGAAGAGGAGCTGTTTTGGATCTAATCATCATAAATTTAAGAACTAAAAGTTAAGCAGTGTGCTAATTGCATCATTTAGTTTTTACAGGTTCTATTAGTGCCTCACTTGTGGATAAGAAAAATGAACCTAGAGGGGTCAAGAGAGTGGTCCAAAGTCACCCAGATGGAACTGAAATCCAGATTTGTCTGACCCCAAAATCCACGCCCTGAGCTGCTGGGTGTCCTCCCAGACCTGGCTTGTGTGCCTGGGGAAGTCAGTCTCCCCCATGCTCCCTATCCTGCGGGTACTTATATCTGCTTTAGGAGAGCAGGGGGAGGTGCAGGAATAAAACTGAGATCATTAAGAAGAAATTTCACTCATTCATGTGGGGAGGATGTTGTTGAGCACGTCTGCCCTGGTACATGCTGCCACAGGTGCCATCACAAGTAAATGCAGAACACGCACCTACACATGGAATGCGCCATTCTGGTGATGACTGTGCCAGGAATGGTGCGTGCAGTGGTCCTAAGAGTGGAGTGGCCAGAGGTTAAAAAGGAGAAGGCAAATCTCAGTGCTTGGGGTGGGAGGCACCCAGGGGGGCTCAGTGAGTTGAGCAGCTGACTCTTGATTTTGGCTCAGGTCATGATCTCAGGGTTGTTAGATCGAACCCCGCATCATGCTCTGCACTCAGTGGGGAGTCTGCTTGAGGATTCTCTCCCTCTGTCCATCCCCTTGCACACACTCTCTCTCTCAAATAAGTAAATATATCTTTTTAAAAAAATCTCAGTGCTGGACTATTCACTTAGCTAATTTTGTCAGGTTTGGTGTGGAAATCCCATATTCTAATTATGTGGAACACCTACTGGGGATTCAACCCGAAAGAATATGTTTTTATCTTAGCATCTCAAATGTTTTCCTGTTTCTTCTCTACTCTTAGTCATATATCAGTGAGGTGTTGTTCTGAGAATCTGTAAGTTATCTTCCTCATCTGCCTTTACGTGTCTCCTTCTGTCTTCCCTTTATTCTGCTACCTCTACCTGAACCACCACTCTTCCCTGAATGGTGCTTTGTCAAGAGTGACCAGGTACCAAGTGGTTGCTTATTTCCCTGTGTTCACTTCTGTTCCCACCCTGAAGATTCTCACCCCAACCTTTTCGCTCATTCCCTTGACCTCTGACCTCTCTGCCTTAACTCCCTCGTTAAGTATTACCATTCTGAGTTATATTTTTACTCTTTTGGGGCAATATTCTAAATCTTACCTCACTAAAGAAAGTGCTAATGAGCTGTTCCCTTTTCTGAATCTTTGAGCTCTTATAAATGAATGTGAGCTCAGAGCACCTAATGGAGCCACAGAACTGCCTTTCCTGTAAAGCCCATCAAAGGGACAATACTGTCAGGAAACACCTTGGTCAATCTGTCTGCCGGGCCTCATGACCCTGTAACTGGACAGTGCATAACTTCTCTAATACATTTTAAGCAACCAGTCTTTATGCTGGCCCATGTTCTTTCTGGGATAGGTTCCTTTTTGAAATATTTGGCTCACAAATTAGGCTGATGGAAAATAAATTTTGTAGCACAATGAAACAGATTTTGGAGCATTGGTAAAGGTTTAGAAATTTGGATTTTATTCTAAAATCACAGAGTTAGAGGTTATTCCGGCAATTTAGAATCTCTACCCCCCGCCCCCCCCCCACACACACACTCAAAGGAGAAGCTTTTAATAAAGTAGATGTGTGTGAGAAGGCCTGGTGATTGGGGGCCTGAGAGTTGCTTTTCTGAGTTAAGTGAGATGACAAAAGACAAGCAGATCCCTTGGTATTTAAGTCTGTTTTCCCCGTGGATATTAAGAAATAAAAACATTGTGGTCACGTATCCATCAACAGTAGAATGGATGAACAAAATGTGGCATGCCTGTACAATGGAGCATGATTTACCCATAAAAAGGAAGGAAATTTTGACACATGCCCCAACTTGGATGAGCCTTGAAGCCACGTGTTAAGTGAAATGAGCCATCCACAAAACAACAAATGTGTGATTTCTACTTCTAAGATGCACCTAGAATGGGCAAATTGATGAAGATAGGAAGTAGAATGGCACTTATCTAGGTGGGGGAGGGGAGGGCAGGGATTTAGTGCTTCCTGGGTACAGAGTTTCAGTGTGGAAAGATGAAAAAGTTCTGGCGATGACTGCGCCACATGACAGATGTGCTTAAAGCCACCAAAATGTACACATAAAAAGGGTTAAAGTGGCAAGTTTTATACAATATTTATATTTGGCCACAACAAAAATAATTATTTTACTTTCCGTAATTAATTAATTTATTTTAGAGAGAGAGTATGGAGAAGGGGCAGAGGGAGAAGGAGACAGAGAATCTCAAGCAGACTCTACTTAGTGTGGAACTGGACACAGGGGCTCAATCTCAGGACCCTGAGATCACAACCTGAGCCAAAATCAAGAGTCGGATGCTTAACTGACTGAACCACCCAGGCTCCCCAATAAAAAATTATTGTAAAAACTGCTAGTGTGAAGGTAGCCTTAGGAAAAAACTCTGCAGCTTTTCATAAATTGGTGACCTTGGGGAGCCTGTTCCTGTGATCACAGGTCCTATGGGGCAATGCTTTAAGATGGAATACTGCAGCCCTTTCACACGAGTGACGTTGACATTTTCTCCTTTGCTGTGATGAGTAAGTAAATAAATGAAGGAAGGCACTGAGATTCCATACTGCATTTCATCTTGATCAATAGTCCTCCTATCTTCTGGTTAAATAGGAGCATTTTTCTTTGTAGCAATCTCCCCTCAGCTGTTATTCTTAAATATACTGGCATTTACTTAGACCTGACCTTTTCTAGATGAGGTTTAAAGAAATCCATACACCCTGATTAAAAATAGAAGACTGTACGCTTTTTCAAGGGTTAATGCAGGCAAAGCAAAGAAATGTCGGTTCTAATTCAAGTATCTATTTTTGAAGGCTCCTTTAACACATTCTTGTTTTCTCTCTCCATCCACTTGGGCTAACACTGTTTCATTGAGCATTTTTTAAAATCACTGAAAAGTTCCAGAAAAATATTCCTGCCTTGTTTTAAAAGGGTCATATTTGGAGCCAGAAAAAGAGGAAAAGTATCTGTCAATTTGATAAATTATTTCCAAGGAAGAAGTTTCTGGAAAGTGTAAGATTGTACAGGTAATTCAAGAAACAAAAGAGTGTGCTTTAAGAATGGCTTTTATGTAGAATGTACAAATTCATAAAGTAATTCCAGAGGTGCCCAGGTGGCTCAGTCAGTTAAGCACCTGACTCTTGGTTTCAGCTCAGGTCTTGATCTCAGGGTCATGAGAGTGAATCCTGTGTCCAGCACTGCACTCAGCAGGGAGGCTGCTTGAGATTCTCTCCCTCTCCCTCTACCCCTTACCGTGCTCACATGCTCACTTTGTCTCTCTCAATCTCTCAAATAAATTAATAAATCTTTAGAAAAATGATTAAAAATGTCAAGATGGTGCCAGTGGAGGATGAACCATGCACAGCCCAGCAAGCCCGCCTGGAAAAACTGCAGGCACTTTTGCAGGCTGGGCCTCCACACCTCAGGGACTGGCTTTAGCCTTTTCACCCACACTTTTGTTGTTTTTCTATCAAACTCATTTCTTTTTTATTTTTTCATCTTGATTGAGGTAAAACTGACAAATGGGATTGTAAGATATTGAAAGTGTACATCCTGATGAGTTGTTATGTGCCTACATTGCAAAAGGACTCTTTCATCTGGTTCGTGGCCAAGTCCATCTACCTCACTTGTTTGCCTTTGTTTTGTATTTGGTTATGTTGGTGTGAATATGTAAGTTCTATTTTTGAGCACCATTCAATGACATGGTACAGTGTTATCAGCCTTATTTACCAGGTTTTAGGCTAGATCCACAGTCTTTATTCATCCCATACCTGAAGGCCTATATGCTTCCCCATGCTCCTGTCCTTGACCTTAAGGGCAAGGTGGAGAGCTACAGGAGAGGCAATGAGATGTCCTGAGGCCTACACTCTCTCCTCTAACTTGTATTTGCAAAGTGGATGTTTATTTCTTCTCAAAGCATGAAAACTTTCCATCAGTACAGTGCCTTCTCTCTTCATTGCATTGGTGGCAACTTTTAGGCTCACTTAGCTTTTAAAAAATATCCTCTAACCACAGGAAAAAGTGTACAAAAGGCTTTGCATTGACCTGACATTTGCCCACAATCTTGCCAACAGATCCCAATAAGAAATTACTGATCATTAGAAATATGTCCATTGTAAAATATCCTTCTGAATTTCTGGCATTTCCTTGGACAAACTTATTGAAACACACGCTGAGGGATTGATGCACATGTAGTACTCCCTCCTTCCCCAGAGAGGGACCATCTCAGAGGATATGACAGCTGGAGAGGGTCTAGCCGAGGCAGGTCACATGGCATCTAAGCAGCATCACAGTCCACTCCCCAGAGCCTCGGGTCTGGCCACCCCTGGGATTAGATCAGGACCACAGATCAGCCTCTTCTCTGCTGTGGCCCCTTCCTTCTTCGTCTGGCTTTTGATGAACAGAAGACTCGGGTCTGGGCTCTAATGGACATTTGCAGACAAGTGACGCATTTGAGCTTGGAGAAGATTATTATAATTATCCCAAGGCCCTGGAGTGGTGTTTGTTTGTGTTTCAGACACTAAAATCAAAGGGCAGTCCCTGAGAGGTTGATTCTGTGAGTGAGTCCTTAATAACAGAGGCACCCAGACTAGATTCTCTGTGCCTTAGGCTGGGTTTGCAGTTGGAAGATGTAAAGGATGCCGGGGAGATTAAAGATGCTCCCGTGACTCTTAAGCCTCATGCTGTTTATCTGCAAACCTCCTCTACCTGCCATCTCAGAGGAGGAGGGCTCTCGTCCTAGAATCCCTGGCAGCAGGTCTTGTGGATTTGTCTGGATGGGAAAGCAGATTCTTATCTCCTGCAAGTCACTACTGGGCATGGTACCAGTAGTCCAGCACCCACATTCTGGCAGCTAGGATATTCACTGAGGATCTAGATAAAAGTCCTTTATTGATCGTAGAGTATGTCCATCACCAAGCAGTCCTTCCAAATTTCAGGCATCTTCTTGGACCAACTTATTGAAACACAAGCTAAGAGGGACCAGTTCTTGCTTTTTGACCCTCAGGAGCAGACAAGAGAAAGCAACATTTGCTAAATTGCAATTATGTGTCAATTTGTGACATGGTTATAGAAATAACTGGGGATTGGACTCACGAGCACATGTATAGGAAAGATATCCCTGGGACACCTTGGTGGCTCAGTGGTTGAGAGTCTGCCTTTGGCTTAGGTTGTGATCTGGGGGTCCTGGGATTGAGTCCTGCATCAGGCAGTCTGCTTCTCCCTCTGTGTCTCTTCTTCTCTCTCTGTGTCTCACATGAATAAATGTGTAAAATATTTAAAAAGAAATCAGTCAATCAATCCCCATCCCATGGAAGCAAGTCTGATGGTAAAATTACACAATCTGTGACCAAGTCCTGGGGCAGAAATCTAAGAGGTATTGAGGCACACGATGAGCTGAACTGACTCTGGGATAGCCTGCAAACATGAGCTCAGCCTGTCATTGTCTGAGACAGTCAGATTCGGGACATCTGTTAAACACAGTGCTGTGTCCCTCTTGAAAGATTTAATTTTAGTGTTTGCCAAGTTTGCAATCAAAATATTTCCCACTTTCAATTCCTCTTTGGTTATGCATGTATATAATGTCCAGACGTATCAGGAGGAAGAAGCAAACTTGCTGTTCTGAGGATGCATAGTATAACACCACCTGGGTTAGTAATAATAACGACCAGAACTCTCTTTGGACACTGATGATGATATTTGTTATTCTGTTACAACTAATAATAGCTAACATTCATTGAGCACTTTCAATGTGCCTGGCACTTTGCTAAGAACTGTATACTAATTAACTTGTTTAATTATCACAAAAACATTTTGAGGTAGATACTGTTAATATCTCAGTTTTAAAGAAGGAAGAGATAGAGGGTCAGTAAGGTTAAGAAACATGAGCAAGAACAGCTTGCTGATCAATGATTGAGCCACGTGTCAACCTCATTCGTCCAGAGGCCCATACTGTAGTAACTATACTGCTTTACGTAGAATTGCTTGACTAATTGGAATAGTAAGTCAGTTTCAGCTGACTTGCCCACTATAATCAAACCTTGACTTCTACCTTGGGTCCTGAACGTGGCAGGAAACAGAGCTGTCAGTGACTGATTTGTCATATCTACAGCGGGTAGATCCAGGACAGAGGAGAGATGAAACTAGAGTTGCCATTCCCATATTAGATTATCCCCAAACTACACCTGAGGGGCTTCTGTGTGGACCACATGGCACCCAGGCTTCCATAGAACACATTTTTATTACACAGGCCATATTTGTATGTCTCACCTGTCAGTGGGCCATGTACCAATAAAAAGTAGGCAGTTTCATATTGGTGTCTTATCGAAAGCAGTGCCCATTTTCCCCAGAATTCTACTTTTAGGTTTGTTTTCTTCCTCAACATGGAATCCTTGGGAAATGTTATGTCTGATGAAAAATATTTGAGACAATCTGAGAGTGATTTATTGCTGTATGTGAACCTTTCTATCAAGAATCCTAAGTACTCTGTGATTTCCCTATTTGAGAAATGTGTTGCTAACTCTGACTGTCACTAGAGAAATAAAAAGAGAGAAGTAAATGGTGTTTTTGAAATACCTGTAATATTGGCTGTGAAGGATATCAGATCATCATAATTCTTCATTTTTTACAGAAAATTCAAACACAAATCCACCTCTTCAGTAATGAAGAATTTTTTTCCTTCTTAATGTTGTTGCTTAGATTGGCATTTGTCCCATGAGAAATCACTGAACAGATTTAATTTTGTTTATTCTTTCTTTCGAGACAGCAGATTTATTCTCTGCCAAAATTATCCAAAGAATGAAATGAATTTCAACCAGAGATGTAAGGACCTAAAAAATTTAGGTCAACATATAAGTGGCTTTGTCTTGCTGACATCAGGGTTTTCCCATTTCTTTTCTGGAAAGGAAACAACTATATACTGATATTTCAGAATTAAAAATAGCCCACATTACTGACTATTGTTTCCTGATCCTCTGATTAAAAAAAAAAACTTATATTTTCTTTGTCAAAGGCATTCTGCTTATATCCCACATGGCTGAACAGACACAGGTAACCTAAGAGTCCTGTGCCAGATTCAGCGTTATGGTGACGTAACTTTGGCTAGGTCATAGAATCAAGCCCAGGAGAGTGTTCCTATAGCCTGCGGCAGGGGGCTCAGGCCTCTAGGAGCTCCTTATGGAGGACCAAAAACAAGGCACCCTAAACAGAACAATGAATTAAAAATCTAGTCAACTGAATTCTGGATCAGGCTTACCTCCTGTTTGGCTAAGTTACCAAATTTCTCTTGACCTGTTTTTCTGATTAAAATGGATATAATGAACCAGGAAATCTCGGAGTTCTTGCCAAGTTTAAGAGTTTTGAGGATTCCATTCATGATACTCGGTGCCGAGGACCTTCCTGATATCTGCTGTTCATTCTGTGTCTTGGGGCCACTCCCCACAAGCTCCCTGAAGACAGAGCTGCGTGTACACTATCAGCCCCACCCTATCACAGAAATGTCACTTTGGTGGCCTCTCTAGTTTCTTGGGATGTTTCGCTGAAGCAGGATTCAGGTCCTCTAATGTTCTCTGGGTGCAAGATGGTATATACAAGCTTTGTAAGCTTTCTTCTGATAGAGAGGAAATAATTCAATTCTCCCGAACAAACAGCGTTCACCAGTCAACATGAGGAAGACATTTCACTAATCTTAATTCCTTTTTTGTGTGCAGCTGGAATTAACAAGAGGATGTGGCTAAACTGGGCCAAGAAAAGACTAAGATTACAATAGTTCACGTGATAGATTTAGAGTAAAACACAGGTAGAAAGCCAAGGCAAATGCTAAGGCCATCATGACCCCTTAAGTTTTGCATACAACTGTAAAGTAAAGGACATTTTTCAAACTCACCTAAGCCAATCTGGTTATCTATTGTTATTTTTGGTAGATGCTGTCAGCCTCCCATAGTTAAAGGTAGGGCTATACGTTTCCTGCCACAAAACCTTGTTTCTAGGTGGTGTTATAATGCACATAAATCTTTTTTTAAAATTAATTTATTTATTCATGAGAAACACAGAGAGAGAGGCAGAGACAGAGGTAGAGGGAGAAGCAGGCTCCCTGTGGAGAGCCTGATGTGGGATTTGATCCCAGGACCTTGGGATCACACCCTGAGCTAAAGGCAGAAGCTCAACTGCTAAGCCACCCAGGTGTCCCAAGAACATAAATCTAAAACCAAATTCTGCCATAGTTACAAACATGTGTTAGCAAGCTGGCAGAACGAGTTATATGATCTGTTCTAAACTTGATGAAGAGTCACTTCCCTGTTCTTTTAGGCATACACTCTCACTGCACCTTGCATGAAGGATCTGCTAGAGTTAGGCGCTAATGTCATGGTTTTGATCATCATTTAGTTAAAGGTAGGCAAAAAAATCCTCTTGTAAGATATCTGAACAATGGATAAATCAGGCTTCTAAACTACAGACTAATTGGGCTTGCTGGATTCTTATATACTGTTTTACAAGAGCAAGAGTGCTACTTAGTAATTCTAGCCAGTCCATGATTCTTGAACACAATCATTTTATCAAAGAAAAATCACTTCTAAATTTACATTATTCTGATTGACAATGACTCTGTTGTGGACTAGTAATAAAGATAGTCAAAGCATTTGTAGTAACTGCCTCTGGAGTGTGACCTTCCAAATAGAGTCTTTCTTATAATAACTTGGACTGGCTTAGGCACTGACCAATCAGAACAGATTCTGGTCTCAGCCAATGCCAGATAATGGAGGCCCCTCCTGAGCCAGAGATGCCCCAAAGGGCAACCAAGGCAATAGGACTTGAGTAACAAAGATCTGAGAGAAAAGAGAACTATAGAGAGTTGATATGATGCTTTTCTCTCTTAGGTCATCTGCTGAGAATACAGCAGACCTTCTGGCATTATCATAGAGCCAAAGAGGCAAAAATTTGAGTTCAGGGCTGACACGGTAGGCAGGGCTTGAGGGGTCAAGATTGAGGAGAGAAACAAGGCATAGAAAAGTCAGCTCAATATACCCGTAGTTTTCCCCTTAGAAGCATTTGCCAGATGTTACTGTACAGAACAAGAGATTAAACCACTAAGCAAAAAGGCCCTGAAAAGAAGAGCAGAGTTTTTAGTAGTATCACAGTGCTCACTATACTGGCATTCAAAGCCCACCTAGGAGAAGAGGTGCTAGCAAATACCTGTTGGGGATCTTTGATGAGCTACACCCTAGGACTGGAAGTAAACCCAAAGTAGACCAAACCATATAAAACCTCATTGAGTCTTTCATTGGGTTTTGGTGATCAACCCCACCCCCCACCCCGCATTCAGGCTGCCTACCAGAGGATAAGGTGAACCATTGCTGAAGGAAGATAGTATTTTCAGTAGTGTCTAAAGTTTTCATATTTTTTTCAATCAAAAATTACCAGGCATAATAGAAAATAGGTCCATGAGAAATAAAATAGGTAATGGAGAAAGATCCATGAATGACCCAATTATTGGCATTACAGATATAGTCTTTAAAATTAGGGTGCCTTGGTGGCTTAGTTGGTTAAGCATCTGACTCTTGGTTTGGGTTCAGGTCATGATCTTGGGGTCATGAGACAGAGCCCCGCATTGGGCTCTGCACTCAGTTGTGTGTGTGGGGGTGTCTGCTTGAGATTCTCTTCCTCTCTCCCTCTACCCCTCCCTCACACTCTCTCTTTCTCTCTCCCAAATAGGTAAATAAATCTTTAAAGAAATTTAAATTTAAAAAAAATAAAATAATGGCATCAAGGAAACAGATAATAGGATGAAGAACTTCTCTAGAAAGCTGGAATTTGTGAAAAACAATTTGGGAATTCTGGGACTTATAAAACAAAATAGGGGCACCTTGGTGGCTCAGTGGTTCAGCATTCACCTTTGGCTCACATCATGATCCTGGGGTCCTGGGATCGAGTCCTGCATTGGACTCCCCACAGGGAGCCTGCTTCTCCCTCTGCTTATGTCTCTGCCTCTCTCTCTCTCTCTGTGTCTCTCATGAATAAATAAGTAAAATCTTAAAAAATAATAGTGCATAGTAAGAACTCAGTAGATATATTTAACTGCAAGACTGGATGCATTACAAGAAAGAATAAGGGAAATGGAATACAGACCAGTAAAAGATACTCAGGTGGATGCATAGAGAGCAAAAATGATGAAAATACAGAAAAGAGCATGGAACATATATTAGTCCATATAACAACATGTAATTGGTTGGAGTCCAAGAAAAAGGCAAGAAGAAATGAGGCAGAAGAAATATTTTCTGAAAAGGATTGAAGACATCAAAACATGGATTCAAGTTCCAGAGACACACAGAGAAAACTACAACAGAGCATAGTGTAGTAAAACCACTGAAAACAACAACCAGAGAGAAAAATTGTGAATACAGCCAACAGGGGATAAATCATGGTTATCAAAGGAACAACAATAAGACTTACAGCTCACTTCTCAACAGAAGCAGTGGATGCTAGAAGACAATGGAATGTCATATTACTATGTTGACAGAATGTAACTGCCAACCGAAAGCTTTATAAACTCAGCAAAAATATCTGTCGAAAATTAAAGTGAAATAAAGATATTTTGGGGTGGGTGGCACAGTGGTTTAAGCAGCTGACTCTTGGTTTCATCTCAGGTCGTGAAGTCCAGGTCATAAGATTGAGCCCTGAGACAAGCTTCACACTCAGTGCAGAGTCTACTTGGAACTCTTTCTCTCTTGTTCTGCCTCTCCCCTCCTTCAAATAAATAAATAAAATCATAAAACAAAAATAAAGATATTTTAAGACAAACAAAAATAAAAGAATTCATCAGCAATAGACTAGCATTAAAAGAAAAACAAAGTATTTATACAGGTAGAAAGAAAATGATCCCAGAAATGCAGAAAAATAAAGAGTGACCTAAAAAGCAAATACTTACATGGTTAAGCTGAGATATATTAAAAATATATAATGGATGGATGACTGGATAGAGGGATGGACAGATAGGTGATAAAACAAATATAGAAAATATTAAGTATAGAATCTGGATGAGGGTTATATGGGTATTCATTGGTCAATTCTCTCAATTTAATTTCGAAAAAATCTTATCTTGAAATAAAATGTTGAGAAAAATATATGGGCAAACATAAGTGAATATTGATCATAAAAAGCAAGAAAAATAAGGTCATGTGGGCTCTAAAATACATGTAGAAGTCAACATATGACCAGAATAATACAGAAAGTGGAAGAGGTGTAAATAGAGTTAAAGGATTATGAGGTTAGAGCAATATCCAAAAGTATTAAAAGTTATGATTTTACTAGACTATAATAGGTCAAAGACACATATTGTGATCTCCACAGTAACTAGTAAAACAATATGTGGAAGGGGAAGTAGAATGACAAGTATTTGATCAATCTAAAAGAAAGCAAGAAAGGTGGGCTCCTGGGTGGCTCAGTGGGTTAAGGTCTGACTTTTGATTTCAGCTCAGGTTATGATCACAGGGTCATGAGACAGAGCCCTGTGTCGGACTCTGTGCTTAGCATGAGTCTACTTCTCTCTCTCTCTTTCTCCTTCTCCCTCCACCCTTCCCTCTGCTTGGGCTCTCTCTCTCTCAAATAAATAAATAAATCTTAAAAAAAAAAAAAGCAAGAAAGGCAAGAAAAGGAAACATAGAACATGTGAACTAATAGAAAACAATTCTAACATGATAGCCCTAAACCCGTGTATATCAAAAATTGCATTAAATGGCAATTGATTAAATACTCCAATTAAAAGATAATTATTGTCATACTGTATTTAAAAAACCTAAAAAAGTCTAACTGTACTGCTTATGAGGCACACCCCTTAAATATAAGGACACACAGAGAAATGCTATATTTTACAAATAAAAGAATGGAAAAAGATATGCCTTGCAAATAACAAAATGAGCTGGTGTAGTTCTATTAGTATCAGAGAAAGTAGACTTTAAAGGAAGAGTCATCATTAAAGATAAATAGGGAAATTTTGTAAACATTAACAGGTCAGTCCACAAGGAAGTTATAACAGTTCTAAATTTGCATACATCTAATAACAGAGCTCCAAATGGAAAAAGGAAAAGTTGATAGAATTAAAAGGATAAATAAACCAATCCATAGTCATAGTGAGGCACTTTAATATCTCCTATCTCAAGAATTGATAGATCAGGCTGACAAAAAAAAATAAATAAAACCAATAAGGATATAGAAGATCTGAACATTATTAATTCATTTTACCCAACTGCTGTGCCTGGATCACTGGACTAAATGATGACGTGTACAATTTTTTCCGAGTTACCATAGCTTACCATGTGTCAGCTCTTTATAAAGTAAGTCTCAACAAGTTTCAAAGGCTTGAATCCACTCAGTATGGATTTTCGACCAAAGAGAAATTAAGCTAGAAATCAATGACCAAGAAAAAAGAAAACTCCCAAACGTTTGGAAATTAAACAGTTATAAATAACCCATGGGCTAAAGAAGAAGTCTCGGTGGAAATTAGACAATATTTTGAAATTAAACGATAATGAAAATTCAACGTGTTTAAGCACTAATCATCCCTGAAATATGTATTTCTGATGAAGGCATTTTAAATGCTAAGTAACTTTCCGTATGGTGTAAATCAGTACTAACCATATATGTATCACATATGTATGCTGAAAGGCTGTATTTTTTTAAAGATTTATTTATTTATTTGAGTGGGGGAGGGGCAGAGGGCGAGAGACTCAAGCAGGCTCCCCACTGAGCTTGGAGACAAACACAAGGCTCCATCTCATGACCCTGAGATCATGAGCAGGGCAGAAACCAAGAGCCAGATGCTCAACCGACTGAGCCACCCAGGCCCCCCCAGAAGACTGTATATTAAATGTAACAAGAATAAAACAAGCACATTAGGCAAGATTTCCAATTATTAAGTACAAAGCAACGCTTGGATGAAGCTATCCGGAAAGCACACTTATCACATCATACTACATTCATCCATCTAAAAAACTGATGCCTCTTTAATTGCCAGATGACTTCTCAACATTGATACATCATTTGTCATCCATCAGATTGCCATTTCCCATTTCCCTGGGGATCGCTTTCCCATGTGGCAGCCTTCCTGGGAGCAGAGGGAGGCAGAGGCATGAGACCCTGGCCATCCACATTTTATAGTTTAATATTCTCCACCTGATGGCTGAGGTATGATCAGAGAAACTGGAAATTGAATCAGAGACCTCAGGGGCAACCCAAATGATGAGTCAGCCTGGCTATGAAGGTTATCACTGTTGGCTCTATGTGCTTAATTAGAAGCTAGTGGAATATTATCATTTACTCCACCCGCGAAAACCTGCATTTGTGAGGCATCTGGGTGCAGAAAGAACAAGCTGAAAACAATGTTTGTGAGCCATGACTGGAAACTGTTGATCCACAGTGGCCAGAAAAAGAGGGGAAGAAAGGCAGGATGGTTGAATTCTCTGGGTGTATGTGGACAGGCGGTGGCTTCCCTAAAGCTCTAGCCGATGGCCCAGTCATGTATGCTGGGCTTATTTCCTGACATCCATGCGGATGGCCAGATTTTCTTTCTCCCAATGATAGTCATTAGTATTTGACTTTCTTTCAGCCTGGAACATCCAGTAGTTTAATAGCCTGTGAGAAGGGTCAGTCCTGCCCTTCTCCACCTGATGGAGGCTGCTTGGCCCTGTGCTTCCTCGATAGAGAGTCTAGTCAGAGGGCGCTGGCAGGGGAGGCAGGAGCAAAATTAGTTTCTCCCCCAGTCCTCTCCCTGGCCTACCTGCCCACACTCTTCTCCCCTTGTGTCAAGTGTGTGTGTGTGTGTGTGTGTGTGTGTGTGTGTGTGTCTATGTGTGTTTGTTCACGTGTGCTTGTGTCTATGGGTGGGGGGCCAGTATCCTTTCATCCTTTCCTAGAGGGGATGCAACACTTTACAGATATAATCTAGATTGATGCAGCATCATCAGAATATGAAGAGGTTAGGTAAATCATTCCAGGTAGACTAAGTGACGTAGCCAAGGCTACATAGTGAATTTAGAAGTATACTCAGAAAAAAAAAGGTATACTCAGAGTCCCTACTTCCCACTGACTTCGTCCTGCCATGTTCCCTGGGACATAAGGTGAGATTGTTGTCACCTGATTGTATTTTTCCAGGACAAGTAGACTTGGCTAAATTGCTGCAGGCACACAGCTGACCCACAGATGAATAGGTAATGACTATGTTTGTAATTTTAGTGACTTGGAAAGTCTCCACCCACAGATGTTCTAAGTCTCTGCTTGTAAGGCAGTTAAGGGGGCCACGGGGGCACTACCGGCAGCTTGGCTTCAGAAATCTTAGAAGTGGCTTATTAACACACATGGCTTTCAGATGAACCAGTTGATACCCTGGGCCCGAAGGGGTGGAAAACTGGACTGAAACCTTGTTTTGTTGGAGTTTCACTTGTGGTGTTCAGGCTGGTAGGTCTGGAGCCTGGCAAAGTGCCGAAGCATTCGTGGATGCAAGGTAGTAAATGGTATAGAATGTAGGAAGAGGTCATCTTCCTAAGGGGGTGATTCTCCCTTCTGCAAGTCTGCTGAGGCGTGGCCTTGGTAGGAAATTACTTTCCTCCCGGCTCTCTGACTTTCCAATGCACCCAATGCACACTTTGTTTTGGGCTGGGTAGCTGCTTGTCAGTAATGAGAACTTAGACCACTCCGACTCTTGCTAAGAACACTGGCAGTTTTTAGGACTGCCATGACTTAGGCATCCATGCTCTGAACCCTAGAGCAGAGCATTTCGGGGGGTATTCCTTCCAGTTCTGAAATTCTTTAGAATGAAGCTGCTGACTTCCCTGGGAGAACTGAAAAAGTAGGGCACTTTGCCAAGGTGCTGACCTCACACCTGTGAGCAGGCCTGGCAGTGACACCTGTCCCAGCCTTTAGCTTTATAAAGTGATGATCTGATTTGAAGAAATAGTGTTGATCACTTAGCCCACATCCTGATTCCTATGTAAGACTCAGTTGTGATGAAGACATTTCACCTTTGAGGACTGAGTTCTTTCACACACACTCTAAGTCTTCCGAGTTAGAGAAAATACATTACTTCATAAAGTGCAAAGCCTGTAACACTATATAACTCAAACAATGGGTTGAAACCGGGTTTGTTGTAAGTAACATATTAATAACACCTGGTGTAATGCCTGTTAACACACTTAGTGCCTGAAGCAAATTGGCGGGTTCTCTTTCTACTTTTGCCAATAACTTGTCAAAAACTGATTTCGAGTTCCTTCCAAATTCTCAGAAGAACATTCAAGACAAGGTAGCTTATGTAGCCCTCAGACTTCGCCAGGGCAAGGGCTGGCTCCCGGCCAACTTGAGAAGTCATGCCGAATTGGAGGAAGAACCCCAAGGAGTTGAGAAGGGGCCTCAGGATGGCAAGATGCCAAATGAGAATGCAATGAATTAATTGATTTGTAACTTACACAAGCTTCAGGGTGAGGATAAAGGTGAAATTCATTTCCTTCAACAGCTCCAGCTCCTTATTTCTGGAGCTAAAAATGCTGCCTCTATCTTATGACAACCAGAGAAGAATCTTTATTATTGAGCCCAGAATTTAGGATTCATTGAGCCACCTTGCTAAAGGTGCTAAAGGTGGCTTAGGAACCAGAAACCAGAAAGGAAGGCAGGCAAGTCCAGTCCATTCAGAGGTATCTCTAGAGGAAGGGCAAACCTCTTCCCCAGGGAGGCGAAGCAGTGAGAAGGAATAATTAAATCAGAGACGGAGTCCGTGCGATATGCCTTCTAAGGATGTTTAGGTGCTCTGTCTCGGACATCCTGGCAGTCCTTAGCATCAGTACTATCATCCCCATTTCACAGATAAAACGGTAAGTTAGAGGATGTCAGTAATATATACAAGGCAGTCTTATGTAAGGGTTGACAGAGGGGACTCTAAGACCTGCCCAAGAGGGTCCATACCTTGGCTTCACCACTTGGTAGCTATGTGACCTCGAGAAAAGTTTTTAACTGTTTTGTGTTTCAATATCCAGATTGGTAGGGGGATCCCTGGGTGGCTCAGCAGTTGAGCGCCTGCCTTGGGCCCAGGGGTGATCCTCGAGTCCCGAGATCGAGTCCCATGTTGGACTCCCTGCATGGAGCCTGCTTCTCCCTCTGCCTGTGTCTCTGCCTCTCTGTGTGTGTGTCTCTCATGAATAAATAAATAAAATCTTTTAAAAAAATCCAGATTGGTAGAATAAGGATAATAATGTTATGTGCTTCACAGAGTTGTGATGAGAATGCAATAAATTGATACATGTAAAGCCCTTAGAACTTGCACATGGTAAGCACGGTTCACAGGTGTTCATTTTTAGCTGTGCCAGAGGTTTGAACCTGGGTTACTTTGAGGCTAGAGCTCTTTGTTGCCTGTTGTGTCTTTATATAACTTTATAAAAGCAAGGGGAGTAAATTTTTTTCTTTCTCGTACCGCTAAAAAGGGATGATAGTCCTGCTTTAGCATACAAAGGTATCATGGATTTTCTTTTTTATCTACAGAACACTTTTTAAATGCAGAATAATTGCTGTACTGGGTGGGTTGTTAGAATTCATACCAAAATTAGACTTTGTGACCTGAAGTTTAAACAATTGCATTTTTGCTAAAACTACCCATATTTAGAGGCATCGAGCAGTCCAAAATAATTCAATTCCTTTATCAACACACAGACGGAGGATTGTTGGGCCTCTTTTACTAAATTTGGCTCCACTACACTTCTGTCTTTAGAACTAGGCAATTGCTTCATTATGCATACATAGTGCTTCCCTCATATTTTGGTAACTACTGCTCTGTTGCACATTCACTGGATGCCAGCTGTACATCTATAAAATTCTTTTGAGAATTTGGCGCTTTGACTATCCATCCAAAGATAGCATATAAACCAACTAAGGTAGCTTGCACTTCAGATAAGACGAACTCCAAGCCTAGGATAGATAACTAGATCCTTCTTTCCTGATAAGAAAGTCATTTTGCCTATTGTTTTATAACTACTGATTTAAAAAAAAGGTCATTATAGTATGATTACCTTCCAACTAGAGGCTTAAGATTTAATGAAAACTACATAAAACATATGTACTTTCTTAAATCTTTCTGAGAACAAGGTGGAATGAGAGGAGATTATTTTTGGAAGGAAGCAGCAGCGATTATTCTAGAAAACCGTGACTAGTTTACACTGCAGGCTCAGTGAAGATCAAAACTAGGTTTGTCTTGCTCTGGGCACTCTATACACACTTGTTTGATGATCAATTGAATCAATGAATGAATGAATGAATGAGAGTAATGGTCATAATTATAGACATAGTTTGGATATGAAGAAAATGCCTCCGGATGAAGAAAGAGAAGTCAAGTCAGAGGATAAAGAACCCAAGGACATGAGCAGTTGCCAGATTCTTCTATGAGTAAGTGGGATGGGCTCTCCATGAAAACTTACCCATACTAACTGGGAAAGAGCCTTATGGTGAACTCTTTTTTGAACTACACATACGTTTTCCTAATTTGTCTTCTAAAAATTACATCTAGGGGGGTCCCTGGGTGGCGCAGCGGTTTGGCGCCTGCCTTTGGCCCAGGGCGCGATCCTGGAGACCCAGGATCGGGTCCCGCGTCGGGCTCCCGGTGCATGGAGCCTGCTTCTCCCTCTGCCTGTGTCTCTGCCTCTCTCTCTATCTCTCTGTGACTATCATAAATAAATTTAAAAAAAAATTAAAAAAAAAATAAAATAAATAAAAATTACATCTAGGGGTGCCTTGGGTGGCTCAGTAAGTTAAGCATCTGCCTTCAGCTCAGGTCATGATCTCAAGGTCCTGGGATTGAGCCCCTTGTTGGGCTCTGTGCTCAGCAGGGAGTCTGCTTCTCTTCTCCTGCCCCTTCCTCTCCTTGTGCTCACTCTTGTCTCTCTCTCAAATAAATAAAAATCTTTTAAAAACTACATCTGAATTTCCATCTATCACTCTTCCTTGTGAGTATACCTCATTAACACAAAGAGTTCATGTCTACTTGGCCATACAGGACATGAATTCAACTTCTAATTTATATAAAGTACCAAGATTTTTATGCTCCTTTTGGGTAGCTCTGACTCCCCTTCTCCCCCCGGAGATAACACATGTCAAAAAGTTTTTAAGATACTGGCTTTTCCCAAATTCTGCATTTACATCCTTGAAAGAGCCCCCCACCCCCCGATCTAACTAAATATTAGAGGTATTTGACCTCTTATTTTAAAAAAAAGAAACGTTTGATGTTCTGACTATTTTCAACAAAAGATCTCTGTTCTCAAATTCGTTCTATGGAGAGAATTCCTCAGTTCTTTTGAGAGGGATAAAAATTCTCTCAAGTCGGCCAGACTGAAGATCAAGGGTGTCAGAGCACCACATGTCTGAAGAGTGATCATCATCATGAAAAGAGGCTTGATGGTGAGGGGGATGTTTCAACCCCTGGATGGACCAATGGATTTGGAGCTAGAATTTAGGAGTTTTACTCTTGGTGTTGTCACAGGGTGGCGCCTTAAGAAGATTTGAATCTCCTGTCTCTCCTGGAAGGCTTTAATTATTTCCTAGGACAAGCCCAGATCTACTTTGGGAGTTTTGTCCAGGTGGCTCACACCCACCTCACTTGCTCCCCCTCCTCCGGACACAGCCCCGTTCTAGGGCTTCTGCGACCCACTCCACCTGCCTTCCTGGCCACTTTCCCCCCTTCCTTTCTCTCTCCATGCTTTTTCTCTTGTTTTCTCAGATCAGATTGTAGCGGTGATCAGGTTTATCCCCTCTCATAACCAAGCTTGGAAAAACAGGGAGTACAAGACCACAGCAGGCTCTGGAAGACATTGTAAAACTACGTATCTTAAGCAAATCCTTAACTTCCTACTGTAAGCCCAATTGCATAATGATTTTCACCTGGGAAAATGTAGTAAATACTATGTAAAACAGTATTGTTAAAAAAAAAAAAAAAAGCAAAATGTACTAGGCTCCCACAGTGCCTGACAGCTCCAAAGTGACCAAGGGACTGTTTGCTCATTAGCTGACTTGAAATCCGTATTTGTGGACGGTTGAAGTCTTAAAGGTACAAAAGCAGTATGTACAGCTCTCATATAATGTCCCTTCATTCCTTTTGTTAGACTTCCTTTTCTGAATAGCATGGATCTCGAAACTAATGACCAAACGGAAACCTTCATAAAATGTGTAGACTCGGTGGCGCAGCACATCGGGGAACGCAATCTGGTTTTTAACCACCTCTGTGTTGTGTTTTCAGAATACACATGGTTCATTTTAATCTTGATGTCTTGAAATGATGAAGGATTTTCATGCGTTGGCTATTTCCCATGGGGGAAACTCACAGGTAATTCAGGAAGGGTTCTTTTAGAGTTTTTTTTCATTATTTGTAAGGATCTGGCAACCAGGACACCTTCTCCCTTGCATATGAATATCTATATTTTTATGTAAAAGGTGCTACTGGTGTTTTAACTGCTTAGATTTCTTTTCTTTTTAATCATTACTTGGGACAGTATTTTCTTATAAGAGGGAATAGGAAGTAACTGTCTCTTAGGCCCACAGCAGACAGTGGGGCCTGATTTCTTATGTCCCCCAAGGCACAGCCTTCATCACACACACTACTTGCTGTGTTTTGGAGCTAGGAAGGAGATCACTATGAACTGCAACCAAGGAATTCGGTTCATTGAACAGAAAGCTCTTTCCCTTGTGTTGCCATCTTAAATCCTTTTGATAAACCCATAAATTACCATATTGTCCAAGTCCTCTGGGAAGCCATTCTTAATCCCATCATTATTTATGTAGTTCCCTATCTGTCCAGTAAACCAGAATTTAGCTGTAAAGGCATCCGCTGCTGAATTTCTATTATGATCTTGTCTTAAATGTGAGCTGATTTGTTTTCCTATCATGGATGGCCTTAAGTAATGTGTGTTCTCCTTTTTTTGTGTGTCGTCTGAGGACAGTGGGAACATCATAGAATGGTACAGTGGGGGCATCAAGATTGCTCCTAAAGGATCTAGAAGGCACACCTTCGTGTCCATTACACATGGCCACTAGAAATTCTGGTGAACACGGGAGAGGGAGAGAGGAGGGTGGTGGTGGCAGCTTTCCAGCTATGTGCCAGACCATCACAAACTTCTTGTTGGGATCCCCAACTCAAGAGTGCTGAGGATGATGTTTGCTAAGCAAATGTGTTGACAAACAGACCAGACCTTAACTTAGCTTCTCCTTTGTGTTTCAAGGTAGAATCCTGTGAGTAGTCTTCATTTCATTTTCACCAAGTTTAAGGACCATTTTCACCTGTTTTGGGGCTTAATTTGGTACAGAGTGAAATCAGTGGATTATGTGTAGAAGGATTTGGATTCTATGGGGCACCTGGTGGCTTAGTTGGTTTAGCATCTGCCATTGGCTCAGGTGTCCTGGGATCGAGTCCTGAGTCAGGCTCCCTGCTCCTCACGGAGTCTGCTTCTCCCTCTCCTCTCTGCTCGTTCTCTATCTCTGTCTCTCTTTTTCTCTCTCAAATAAATAAAATCTTTTTTTAAAAAAAGGATTTAGATTCTAGATCTTGTTCTGGAATGTATTAGCTGTGTGACCAATAACAAGTGATTTAACTTTTCAGAGCTCTGATTCTACAGTTATTCATGGAGGACTCACTACCACATGAAACACTTTAGAAACTATAAAACAGTACTTAAAATCCCTTTTAGATAGATAATGGGTGTTGTTCTGGACTCTCTTCCTTTAGCACCCCTTCCATCCATCTGTCCTCCATTCATCTATCTATCCCATTTTTTAAAAAAGACATTTATTTTAGAGAGAGCACGTGGGGCCGGGGGTGAAAGAGTCTTAAGCAGACTCCACACTGAGTACAGGGCTGGATGCAGTGCTTGATCCCACGACCTTGAGATCAGGACAGGAGCTGAAACCAAGAGTTAGATGCTCACCTGACTGTACCACCCTGGCATCCCCATTCACTAGTGTGAATGATTTCTAACTTTAATTTATAATTCCTCCAAGCCAAGTAAATGGGTTTTTTTTATTCCTGCTAATTTTGGTGGTCCTTCTTCTCCAGGAGGGTTAATACATACTCTTCTCCCACTACAAACAGCCCATTTCTACTTGGGACATCTCTTTGCCAACTGTGGGTTTTAAATGTGAAAGCTTTGTGAGCCTCAGAAACATCAGTTTATCAGAAGTCTCCTCCACGGTATTGCACATCTGGTTCACTTCACTCTCATATTTTTTCTTCTTGTCCTATTAACCTCCTTTTTAAGTTAACTCTTTGCAATTTTTTTTCCTATTCATTCTCCACTAAGTCCTCACTTAGTGAAATCCCAGATGTTATGACCTAGTGAAAATTTCTTCTTTATTGTTATGTGTATCGTGCGTACAAAATATTATATGAACTGTAGTCAGATGCTCAGTTTGAAGACAAATAAGAAAGCAAACATCTATGTATCAGCCACCTAGGTTTAGAAATACTCTTATGACATATTTAGCCATTTAACTAATGCACATTTATTGAGTGTCTGCTTTGCATCCAGACTTTGGGAACATATAGGATGACTGAGAGATCATGTAATTGACATGAAACAGCACATCAACATCTAATAGGGAAGAAAGATTGGCCAATCAGTAATTGCAACATATAAAGGTATTTGCAGGAGGGGATACAGACAAGATTGGAACCCATACCTACACCTGGGAGAGTTGGAAAGGCTACTAAAAGGGTGAGACTTTGGACTCAATTTTCAAAGCAACCCAAATGGCTTGCTTATCTATCTATCTATTTATTAGAGAGGTGTAAAGGGGGGTAGAGGGGGAGGGAGAGAGAGAATCTCAAGCAGACTCCACACTCAGTGTGGAACCCAACCTGGGGAGTGATTTCACCACCCTGAGATCATGGCCTGAGCCCAAATCAAGAGCTAGTTGCTTAACTGAGCACCCCCCCTCCCCAGGTGCCCTGCCTTTGGACTGGGTGTTTCAGGGATGATTTGTCTGAAGAGGAGAATTCTTGGCAAAGGCAACAACATATGTAGTCTCAGGGCTTGGAAAGTGGCCAGTCCTTCTATCAGCTCCCACTTGGCTTCTGTGATCCCTCCCTCCTGGTGGCACCACCACTGCTCTGGCCCTATGGTATTCTCACAGGTGTTCCATTAGCATCTCTACTCACTTTGTTTAGTCTTTCATTCATTCATCTGCTCACCCATCACTGTCGAAGAAATAAGCCTTTGGAAACTTCAGCCTGCATCAGAATCACCTGTGGAGCTTGTTAAAAGGCAGATTCTGGCCCCTACAGGCTCAGTCATCATCTTTGGGGTGGGGTTGGGGGAATCTACATTGTGGACACGCTGTCACCAGGTATGTCCAGCACAGGTGGTCAGGATCACATTTAGAGAAATACAGTGAATGGGTCCATTTAATGGAGAAGGGAGGGTTGCAGAGAACATGAGGAATCAGTGGTAGACGGTCTTGTGCTGTCCACAGTCATGGTCACCCCTCCGGTGTGTGCTGAGACTTTCTTGCCTCTACCTTTCTGCCTCAGCTCCCCTTTGCTGCCTTTGCTGTCACTTCTTTCTCCCCCCAGGCCACCACCTGTTCCCTTGCTGTCGCAGAGCTCCCCCACCCCCATGTGTTTCATGTCCCTGCTCTATGCTATCTCCCTCCTCCCAGGACATGATCTCTGCCTTGGCTCTGCCCAGCGTCCAGGCTGCGCTGCCACAAACAATGGGGTGGCATGCAAAGTGGACAGTCACTTTGAAAGCCTCCCCCCACCCTCACCTCTCTATTCTCTATTCTCTTCTCTTTGAGGGGTTTCCTGAGGCAAGGAGAAAGACACAGGGACACCTCCCTCCAGAATGAGGGAAGAAGCGATTGGAGATAACGGAGGCAAGGGGCGCTGGTTGTCTGATTTGCTTCCATTACCGAGAGCATTTGAATAGTTTGAAGACGTGTAAACTGTGAGCCTAGACGTTTTCACTGAAATATATGCATGGAGATATTATCCTCCTGGGGACATATGCCTGCATCTGTTTGTCTACAAGTATTTACTTGCAGAACCTTGGTTCCGTCGGCTTTGTCTGCACCAAATGGGCATAACTTGGATGTATAATTAAAGATTTTAAACACTTGATTTTGATCATCCGTTTTGCAGCTGCCGTGCTCAGAAAATGCCTAAGCTTCTGTGGGTTAATGGGAGTTCCAGCAAGTGTTTCTGTCTCTCCTGGTCTCTATTAGTAAAGCTCCTCTCTTCCCTGCCTCTCTGCCTCTCTCCCCCTCCCTCCCCGCCTGCCTCTGCTCTTCCCTCCCTCCCGCTCCGAGATAGCAGACAAGAGAGGAACTGGTGCAGCTTCCCCTGAGAAGCGTGCTTGCATGCGCGGATGGGCAGGATCCCGTGAGTTCCTCTGCCATCGATGCCGTGTGCTTGGAGGGAAATGCAATGTTGGAGCAGGGGCTGAGCTGGACTAGAAAGGTGGCTGGGAGCTTGGGGAGGCCCGGATCCTGGGTTAGCCTCAGGCTGGAATCACAGGAATGTTTCACCGGGGTCTGCCCTGAGCATTCCCAGACCCCCATGGATTTCAGAATTCCCCAGCCTTTTCTCCTTTACCTTCGCTCTATCTTACTTCCTCCTGAGATGGCCCCAGATCTGCAAGAGACATTTGCAAGGAGCTATTTACTAACAGATGTGAAGAAATGGATTCTGCACTTGATTATTTAGCCATGATTTATCAATGATGATGGATTGGAAAGCAGTGTAAGTAACAGCTGTCTCTGTTTCTGTAGTTAGATGGTCTGTTCTTCGTTGTTTTTTTTTTAACTTTAACTTTCTCAGTGAATTTCCTTTTGAGAAGAGTGAGAATAACATGTCTCAAGTATTCCAAAGAACTTGGGAGGGTCCAGATTGTAGGAGCTTTCTTCTTATTCTATTGACTTGCAGAATACTTACAGCTCTATCAGATGAGGCACACAAACTGATACAGAATCTACAAACATCCCCCTGAGGATGAGGCTGAAATGGGAAATAAATGAACCAGGTTTTTGAACTGACAATCATTGCTATAATCAGACTTATTCAGAGTTGCTAAAATATTTGACATTGGCTCACTGTGGAATCAAAGATGGAATTGAAATGTGTTCTCTTCGCAGGGTCATAAAAATGAAGTTAGCCTGTGGCTTTCAGAACAGGTTCTGGCTACATACGTATGAGACTGATCCCCCCACCCCCACCCCATGTTAAATGTCAACTCTATTTCCCTTCTATTTCAGCTTTTCTTGAGACAGAACACCTCCCCATTTTAGCATATAATGTCTGGCCACCCGAGAGTTGCAGGACACTGGCGATTTGCAAGCCAGTCTGTGCTAGTCAGAGTTTTCCATCTTTCTGACCTGGGGCTTGATTTAAGCACTTAAACTGCCCAGCCTTACAGGGGAAAAAAACCAGTAACTTGAAGACCAGAATCAGTTTATTTCACAGGAGAAGGGAATGGCTATCCGAAAGATTAGAAATTGAAATGAAAGAATATGATTTGCCTTTTCTTACGGGAAATAAGGTTAATTTGGTGTGGCAAGAGCAACTTCAGCTTTCCTTACTTGAAAACAGTATACTCCAGGAGACTTCTGAGGTCCTAAGTCACTTACATAAGAACATCAAAGTAGATTGCTGGTCTTTTTTTATGGCCGGTTGCAACTTTCTCTCTTATAGTCCGTGCGATAGTATCAATACAGAGATCTCTGCCTTCCTAAAACTTGCTGGGATCTGGAAGCGAGGTTTCTAACAGCGACACCATAAGGAGTTTTTCTGAGTAACCTTTGGCTTTCTCTCTCCATCCCATCCAGACTCTGGGCAGGGCTGCCGCCCCTCCCACCTGCCCATCCCCCTGCCTGTCTCCCAGCCTCCGTCCTTCCCCCTGGGTCTTGGAACATCATGAAAGACCCTTCTAAAGATTCCTTTCAGCGCACCCTGCCCAGCTCTGGACAGAGGCAGCACTGTAATGTAACACACAGGGCTGCCAAATTTGGAATTGAATGAGTTCTGTTGATTCCTGAATATGAAATCCGTTCTGTGAGCAATTGAATGAGATCATATCTCACAAACCTGACCCAAAGTATTCCTAACTTTATTGATTGGCATTTAACATCATCAAGGGTTATAGCGCTGAGCACCCGAGGGGACCAGCCTAAGACCAAACTAAATCCCCAAACTCTTCTCGGATTCCTGCTTGGGCAAATATACCTAGGGCCACGCCTTTTAAAATATGTCCTTTGTTATCAAGGGAAATCTGAGACAGAAAACACATGTTGGCAGGGTCACGTGAGTGCCTCTCCGCTCATGAAGTGGTTGTATCACAAGGGGAAATGCTTTCAATCTAGCGCCGTTTTGTTTTGGTTTTTTTTGTTCATACGGGTTCCGTCAGACTCACGCATCTGGAAGGGGTTTGGAAGGGAGTGAAAAAGCCAAGACAGAACATGCAGGGCAAAGGAAAATCACTAAAAAAGTCAGTTTTGAAAGGGAACAATTCTCTTACCCAATTCCAGTTCCCATCCTTGGTTTCAATTCCTGTGAAATCCACTCATGTTGTCCTCCTGCGTTCATGCAGACACAGATTCTTTCATTCTGCTTTTGGATTTCAAGCAAAGGAGGGAGATTGCTTCAGAACTATTTTTTAAGGCAATAAGAAACCATCTTTGAAGTTCCTGCTCACTTCAACAGAGCAAGCAACTCCCATCCCCTCCTGCTTTTCCTCCTCTACACCCCCCCCCACCCGCGCCTTGGAAGTATCCCTGGTGAGCAGCTCTGAATCCCCCAGGGATCTCATGTGTATCCTATTAGGGCAAGAAGACCAGCTGCCAAGAGCAGGTTTTGCTTGGAGGGTGGAGAATGCTTTTTACCAGTAAACGAGCAATGGGGCCAGATATGCTGATACCATACAGTCTTTGAGAGAGACAGCTGATTGGCATCAGTAAAACTGCTGAGCAATTAAAAAAAAATACTGCAGTCAAGGTGAGAAGAAGAAGAGAAAGAGGTGAGGTGCCTCTGAGGAGTGTCAGGCAAAGTTCTGTTACGCACCCAGAAGGTCTGAATTGATAATGCCAATGGTTAATAGATAGAAACTGATCAATACCTTGCAGATGGAATGGAGCTTTCATTTTGGCCGATGTTTTGTGCAAAGCTTGCTCAGGAGCAACTGCCAGTTTTCTCAGTCTGGGCTGCGAAGGTGTGTTCTCCCTACAAACCCCTCTTCCTTAGCCACTGGGTCCCATCTGAAAGTTAGGAGCTGGGGTGCCTGGGTGGCTCAGTTAGCTAAGCCTTTGGTTTGGGGCTCTGGTCCTGATCTCAGGGTCATGAGATAGAGCCTCATGCCAGGCTCAGCACTCAGTGTGGAGTCTTCTTGAAATTCTACTTCTCCTTCTGCCCCTCCTGCGCATTCTGTCTCTCCTCCCCCCCTCTCCAAATAAATAAGTCTTTAAAATAAATAAATAAATAAATAAATAAATAAATAAATAAATAAATAAATAAAAGTTGGGAGCTTATAAAAGGTTCCAAAAGCAAGCGTTGTCTTCAGATCTTCAGCTCCGAGGAGAAGTGCATCTATTAGGGTCATCACTTTTCTTAGGTTCTTGTGTTTGCCCTTTGTCTGTACTGACAGTCCGCAGTCTTATACCTTCAAGATCCCTCTCACCACGAGGTTCCTCCCAATTTCATCTGTACCACGAGGAACTGTCAGGTTCCTCGTGAATTTGGCTGCAGAGCCCAGACGTGTGTTGCACAGCACGCCTATCCTCAACCTCATCTTCCCACCTGTTCCCTTGGAAAGGCTGCAGGGAAGGCACCTGTCTTCAATAAATTTGGAAAAGAAATCTGACCCATTAAAAATGCCTCTGGAAATTTTCTTGATCTGAGGAAATCTTGCCTCCTCCGCCATAAACTTTCTCGTCATCTTTCTCCAGGAGCGGGTGGAAGAACCGCTATCAGACCCCCCTATATTCCGCAGAGCCAATAGTTAGAGTGCACACTTGAGCTACTGGTGGGTACATTTCTCAGCTTCTCTAAGCTTCTGTTCTTGGCATCAGCAAAATGCACAAAATCTTACCGTGTGAGATTTTGCAAAAATCGAAATGTGACATGTGCTCAGCATGATGCCCTGCCATGTCCTTGTTGGTGATGTTGGTGACACTGTCCTCATGATCCTCTGTGCTTTCCACAGAGGGCCCCGATCCTACATGTTGGGGATTCTGGGGAAGACAGTGTGATAGACAGAAGGGGTGCTGGAGTAGGAGTTGAGACCTGGGTGTTTCTTCAGTCCCAGCCCTGTTAGTAACCACTTGTATGACCTTGAAAACATGCTCACTTCTTCCCCCATGTCCACGAATAGAAATGGTTCCACTTACCTTACTGGATTACTCCACCAAGATTCACACTGGCCCTCAACCCAGCATGTCCTCCTTCCATCCCCATCTTGGCTAATTCCTTCCTTCTCTTCCCTGATTCCATGCGCCTAGGTCAGGGTCCTTCCTCTACAAATCTGTGCTTCTGCATCTGTCACCCAAGGCTTCATCCCCACAAAGACATCATGGTGTGCTCGTCTGCCTCTCTTGCGAGACTGTAATCACCTTGACATGGACTGCTCCCTTCCCTCATCTTGAATGTCAAGACTAGGACCCTGCTCTGCAGATGTTTGCTGAATGAATGCATGAATGAAAGCAAGAAAGAATGTAGAACCTTTGCCCAGCCTCCACTGACTGTCTTGAGCGAAGATAAAATGAAAGACTGTGAAAGGCTTTGATGTGTGGAGAGTGCTGTGGTGGCCTTGAGCTTTAAATTTGTATGAGGCACCGTGTACTTTTAGTTCCAATATTTTAGGCAGGTTTTGGGGGCACTAAGAATCAAAACTTTTAGTGAACTGAAACAGTCATCTTGTACTGTCCTTGCAGTCTGGGTCCATCCTTTGTCACAGAAGCAGGACAGGCTTTATGTGGGCCAGAGGCTCTACTGTTGGAAAATCTGTTAGTGACAAAACATTTCATTCCAAAATGATAAGGCTCTGAAAGCCAGTGCCCCTGGGAGGGATCACTCTGTAACTTAACTGGGCCTGGGGTGAGCTGGTGATTGCTGATCCGTGCCTGAGAGGATGGGAAAGGAAAAGAGCTTTCTAAAGTCATAGGTGGGTGGGGAGACAAGGAGAAGAAGGTCCTGGAGTATTGAGGGTTCAGCTCACCCACTCCTTGGCCTCATCCTGGAGCAGCACAGTCCAGAAGGGTGCTAGCAAGGACTCTGGTGCCTGACACACCTGGGTTTGGATTCCAGCCTTGTATTTGGGTCTCTGCTGTGCATCATGAGCCCTCACAAGGGAGGTTACGGTTTTCCCTAGCAATGCTCGAACTCTGACCCATGATGAAACAAGCTCTTCCTTGGCATTAGGGTGGTTTTTCCTTTAGAAAATGTTCTTTGCAGAGGAGTGGGGGAAATGGCATGTCTGATAGAAATAGTCATTCCCAGTGGCCAGTGGAGAGCCACAGGATGGCCAGAGGGTGACTGAGGTCAAGTCCACGAGCAGGCTTTGTTCATAGACAACCTGTAAGGCTGTGTATATGAATTCTGCAGACATATATGAAAATGCTCATTGTGGCTATCTTTGCAGATCTATTATTCAGCTCTTCAGGTCCAGCCCAGCAATATAGAGGCTCTCAGATATCTCCACAAATGAGCCGCCCACTGCATCTTGACATGGGGCTGGAAATGTGGTGTGAGGTCATAAGCCTGCAAGGCCTTTCTATGCCCATTGGCTGCACGAAAGGGAAATTGAGGAATTCTGCAAAAGCCACAAATCTAAGATGTCAGCTCATAAATATGTAAACTCCTCTCTTAGGTAATAAGCTCCCTGACAGCCAAAACTGTCATTTGCACATTCTCGTCAGCTGAACGCAGAGTTCCAGTTGCCAGATTGTCCCTGGATGCTGGGACGCAGAGCTGGGGAGTGGGGAGGAGTGAGAAGGGGAAGCTGGGCTGATTGTTCCTTAAAGATCTCTGGCTGCTCTCCATGGCGCTGTCTCTGCCTCCACCCCACCATCAAGGGGGCTTTCTCTCTTGGTATTTTGATTACTAAGTGTAGGCAAAAATTGTGCTGTGTGGCACTTGCAATAGGAAAAGGATTGAATATGAATATGCAAATGGAGACTGGAAAAATTGTTGCCAGCATTTAGCTTTCAGCGACAGTGACTGAATCCGGACAGATTTCAATTTCTGTTGTATTATATTTAAAACTGTATAGGGAGCTTAACCAAAATCAACAGTTGCCTATATACCTAATTTAAAAATAGGCCTGCAGATAAAAATTAGGGCAGGAAGCAGATATTTGGTATGTAAACATGCTTTGAGCATCTGGTATGTTACAGGTACTTTGTAAGATTTGTGGGATTCGAAAGTGAATCAAAGAGCGGAATGCCTAAGTGCTTAAGATACAAATAAATTCTACTCTAATACTATTTTGATAAGCTCCCAAAGTAGCTCTATTAGCAAAATCCTACCAGAAATTATGGAAGAAAAGAATAAGTTCTCCTTTGGGTGGTGAGGAAGGACATGCCTTAGAAGTGGGTTTCAAGGGATGAGTAGGCAGGTGGCTGGAACAGGAGGGCATTTCAGACAGAGCAGTTGGCATGAGTCTCTGTTTATGCACAGAAGCATGAAAGCGCATGGGTGTATTGGAATTACATTCATATTGCATGATGATTAAAACTAAATACAGAGGATCCCTGGATGGCTCAGCAGTTTAGTGCCTGCCTTCAGCCCAGGGCATGATTCTGGAGTGCCGGGATCGAGTCCCACATCAGGCTTCCTGCATGGAGCCTGCTTCTCCTCTGTCTGTGTCTCTGCCTCTCTCTGTGTGTGTCTCTCATAAATAAAGAAAATCTTTAAAAAAAACCCCTAAATATAGTTGACACTGTACAGTGTGGAGCTTTGGAGGTATCGACATAATCTTCCATCCCTGTGCAGTTGAAAATCTGCATGTAACTTCAGGCTTCCCTAAAACATAACTACTAATAGCCTCCTGTTGACCAGAATACCAAGAACATAAACAGTCGATTAACACATATTTTGTATATGGTGTGTATTATATATACTGTATTCTTACAATAAAGTAAGTTAGAAGAAAATGTTATTAAGAAAATCATAAGGAAAAGAAAATACACTTACAGGGCTGTATTTATCGAAAAAAAAATTAACGACGTGTAAGTGGACCTGTGCAGTTTCAGCTGGTGTTCAAGGGCCCACTGCATTTTCCAGTAAATCACATTAGCTGGATGGTATAGTGAGGAAGATGAATAAATAGCTCTATCAGATAAGATGCAAAATCATGTCCTGCTTCCTTGCTGATGGAAAACAGTGGATCATTGATCAAGTACAGTGAGAGAACCTAAAACCCAGTGCTCAGAACTGTGGTTCTGTGACAGATTGGGTGGGTGGTCTGTCTTAGACTACTTGTCTACTCATGACTTCTGTATTTCCATTTGTGAACATCATGGTGGAAAGAGGAAAAAGCAATTTGGGAGAAAAGAGGAAACTGAGTCCAAACAACTTGATTTCCCTTGAAAAGTCAGAAGTCACTGGGAAACTCTCTAGTAAAAAGTGCAGGATCTTATAGTAACTTTCAGGTAATTTTTTTTTTAAGTATTTATTTTAGAAAGGTAATGCCCGCCAGCATTATGCTAACCCGTTACCTTTACTGAGGTGTACACTCAAAATTCATGATATTGAGAGATACTAATGAGCCTTCTAAAACATCAAAGAAGCATGGGATAATATTTTGGATGCTCATTAATAGTAAGCCAGGGCATCACAGTGTTAAAAAAGCAATAGCGTTTCCAAGCTGGAAGAGTCCTTGGGAGGTCATGTGTTTTCTGACTTTTAGATCCTTGAAGAGTGGTGTTCTGGGAGTAGAGACTGGGCTAAAGTCCGGGAGCACAGCTGGTGACAACTACCATGCTCTCTCATACAGTCATTCTTGGATCTGTTTGCACATTCATGTTTTCTATTCAACAAATGTTTATGAGGCCCTTGCAACATGTAGGATAAATATTTGCATGAGATACTGACAGTGCCCTTCAGGAGCTGCCAGTTTTGTAAGGAGGTAAGACATGTATGTGAATAATGTAGACGGCATTATTTTTAAAATACTATGAAAGGTCAGAAATGGAAAATTGTTTCCAAGTAAAATGGAAGAGTGGCCCCTAAAATAGAGAATTTGCTCTGCTAACAAGGACTTCCACAGTCACATTTTTTAATTTAAGATGTTTTGAGCATCTAACCGGAGAAAAAAGTTAAGGTAAAACTGAATGTTCAACTTAACCCATGTTTTTATTCTGGGGAAATGCAGTGCAGGATTAGAACTGAATTGTTGAAATTTGTTCTAATTGTCATTTGTTCATAGCCTAAAAACATACTATTCAAGTCCAAGAACGTTATTGATTTAATGACCTTGAAAATGTAATTTTGAAAATTATCTATTTAAAAAAAATCAAATATTTATCAGTTAGTTAATAAAAAATGTGAGCATCACCTAAAGGTTTCACTGTCATGGTGAGAACTACCCCAGGGATGGTCCAAGGAAATGCGGACTTTGAGCCCCCCCTGGAGGAATAAAAGGGAGCCCACCCCTGCAGGTCTGGCAGCAAATGGTTTCTCTTCTAAAGGCCAGAAATGGAAGAAAAAAAAAAAGTCATCAAATCAAATTGACTTTTGGAATTAACCTTATAAATCTGAAGTCTACAGTCTTCAACTCACAGAGAACTCACTAAAGATATTTCCTTCAACAGGCAACTTCAAAAACATCCATCCCTTGGTAGAACAAATGTTGGACACGGACTAATAATGATGTGGAAAAATAATTATAATGAAAACAACAATTATATTTGTTTCATGAACATAATAGCCTGCAAAGACCCATATTACACAGTATTTCATGGATTATCATTTAAGAAGTCAGCAAACCATAAAAACAAACAAAAAAAATCTGTTTATTCATTTGCTCATTCTACAAGTGTTTATGGAGTATCTACTATATACCAGGCACCATTCTTGGCAGTAAATAAAACAAACGAAAGCCTTTGCCCTTATGGCAAGGCTTACATTGGAGCAGGAGATATGAAGCATCAGCTCAGCCCACATGCCTTCCCTTGTGGACACCATAGGATGAGCAAGGGTGTGGGTATGAAGGCAGGGAATCGAAAACACTGGGGAATCAAAAACCTGAAGGCAGGGAATCAAAACACTGGGAGTCTCTCAGAAGGCTGGACTGTCCTGCACCCTTTGTTATTTTTTAAAGATTTTATTTATTTATTCTTGAGAGACAGAGAGAGAGGCAGAGAGATAGGCAGAAAGAGAAGCAGGCTCCATGCAGGGAGCCCGACGTGGGACTCAATCTTGGGACTCTAGGATCACACCCTGGGTTGAAGGCAGATGCTCAACCACTGAGCTACCCAGGCATCCCAGTCCTGCACTGTTTAAAAAGAAGTCTACAGAATCTTATTTTTGCCCTCATATAAGATAAGAAATAATCATCTTTCCCACAAATGATGAAGAACCTATTAATATACCTTGACAGTCTTGTTTTGGAAATATTTAGAAACTCAGATACATCCAAAAATTCACCCAAGCATAGCCTTGCAGAACCCCTGGGCTTGAGGAATCTGTAATGAAAAGTCACCTCCACCTAGACCATGTTTTCCAAACTCTTCCATTGATGGGAAGCATGGGAGGACCATAGGGCTCACCCTACTGGGAAGACCTATAGCCAGACTTTTGTCTTCAGGGTCAGTGATTTGGGGCTAATCCTCCATCTCACCATCCAGGTTTATGTAGTGTTGGGAACATAGCTGCAGGAAAGATGGATCTGGCTCCTGACTTTATGGTGTTTTCAGTCTTGGGAGGAAGATGCAAGGAATCACAGGCCAGTTGTAAGATGCAGTGCAGCAGGTGATACTTTTGGCCACTCCTCTTCACCAGGAGCCACCCTGACAGGTGCCTGGCTGGTATGAGAAACATGGTGGTGAGTTGTCTCAGCCTGTGTGCAGTACAGACCACTTATTTGTAGGGCATTAAGGAAAGCGATACTGTCTACACCCAATTTCAGTTGGGGGCCAGTTTAAACTGTGTTAGTTCGCTTAACACAGCATTTTGGCTTTGTATATGTATTTCTTTGGCACACCCGGTCTCTGAGTGCCCCCAGGACACTGCCCAAAGTGTGTTGGTGAGAGTGATAATTGGTTGTTCTGACCCTGATCATTCCTACATGAGGACACATTGTCAGAGTAAGTAATTGCCTCCAGCACACAAAGGCTGCAGACACTTGGTTGACAGAAGAATCTACTGGTTGGTCTTCAAGATTTTCCTAACATCCGGTTTAAGTAGGAAACCCCTGTTCATTGGCTCAGACTGAGAATGTCATTTTTCTCTCACCTTTCTTAGCCATCAATATGGCCCTCCCAGCCAACAACACAACCAAAACTCACATTCAAGATGCCTGGGACTGGGCAGCCTGGGTGGCTCAGCGGTTTAGCGCAGCCTTCAGCCCAGGGCATGATCCTGGAGACCCAGGATCAAGTCCCATGTTGAGCTCCCTGCATGGAGCCTGCTTCTCCCTCTGCCTGTGTCTCTGCCTCTCTCTCTCTCTCTCTCTCTCTCTCCCTCTCCCTCTCTCATGAATAAATAAATAAAATCTTTAAAAAAAAAAAAAAAGATGCCTGGGACGTGAAACCCATCAGAGTCAACATCCTTTAGTGGATGCAATGTTGAGAAGCCCTGAAGAGGCAAGGTTTAGAGCAGAGTCAGAATCCAGCAGGGCCTGAAGCAAAGACATGGTTTTCATCTTGCTTTTCACTGCTGATGTATTTAGAAGCTTATAAGAAAGAATCTCTAAAAAGAAACACTTTTAAGACATGGTTTTCATATTAATAGTTAATTATAACAATAATTGTAACAAACACTGGTATGTACTCTGGGGCAGGAACTAAGAGATGATAGATAGATAGATAGATAGATAGATAGATAGATAAGTAGATAGAGTGTATGTAGTTTAAATCTCACTACTCTGAGAAGTGTAGCTACTCGTATATCTTGTTTCATGGCTGACGAAACCGTGGCACAGCAAAGTTCAGGCACTTGACCAAAGTCACAGAGCTGTGAGTGGCAGAAAGCAGATTTAACCCAAACACCTCAGCTCCACAGGCTGTACTCAGCTCTTTCTCTTTTCGCTTCTGGAGGGACTCTGAAATACTGAAGCTTTGTAACACTAAATAAATGCTCTTTGAAGCCTGTGCTGATTCCTAAGCTTCCTTCACGTACCTCTTCCCCATCCACACTTTACTGTAGAGTTCTGGAGGCCCATTGAAATCGTGGGCTAGAAAGCACCCTTCAGTGACTTTTCTAGTCTAGATTGAATCTAGTGAATTCATTGGCGTGTCTTCTAGAATCGCAGCAACACTTAACTAATCGGGACCCACATAACTGAACTGACTTTGAAAAAATGGACTAATACAACATTATCCTATGGTATGACCTTGGAGGTGAGCTCCCCTTAACAACCTTGATAAAAGTAGAAGCAAAAAAAATCACCCAGGGGCACCGGGGTGGCTCAATGCTTGAGTCTTTGGCTCAGGCAAATTCAATCCCCGGGTTTTGGGATTGAATCCCGCTTTAGGCTCCCTACAGGGAGCCTGCTTCTCCCTCTGCCTGTGTCTCTGCCTCTCATGAATGGATGAATGAATGAATGAATGAATAAATAAATAAATAAAATCTTCTTTAATTTTTATAAGCTATAGACATGGTTTTTATGGGTACTTTTATATCTACCCCTACTAAATACAGTCATACCATAGCATTGTAATTTGGTGTAAGGCATTTAGGTAAAGGCCTAAAAATATAATGTTTTATGTTTTCTATTTTCTTGCTTAATGTTTTGAAATAGTAGCACAGACCTCCTTATCTTTACTTCTTCAGCTCCCCATTTATTCCTTAACCCACTGAAATGTACTTTGCCTCTCCCCTGACTCTGTTCAAGGTCAATGATGAACGAATTAGTTCTGGTCCAGTGGATACTCTTCATTCACTGTTTCTGTTGGTCTCTTAGTGGTATTTAACATCCAGTGACTAGTTGGTCTGTCTCCCCACCACCACCCACCACCCCCACCTCTCTGCTGCTTTGCTGCTTCTTTACAGGTTCCTTTGACATCCTGTCTCTTTGCATCATTGATCAGAAGGTAAGGGTCCTCACAATTCGATCACAGGCCACTCCCTGTTCTTGTTCTGGTAGGCACCTCCCTGGCCGCCTTATCCACTCTTGTGACTTCAGTTGCCATCTTCATGCTAAAGACTCTGCAATCTGAAAAAATAAACCAAATATTTTTTTTTATTTTCAAATACTAAGAAAGATCTAAACCATGATTATATGTCTGGAAAATCAGTGGTTTCTCTTCATGAAGTCAAAGGCTAGGGAAAAAAGTGAAAACTCTCAAATATTTTTTTTAAAGATTTTATTTATTTATTCATGAAAGACAGAGAGAGAGAGGCAGAGACACAGGCAGAGGGAGAAGCAGGCTCCATGCAGGGAGCCCGACATGGGACTTGATCCTGGGTCTCCAGGATCACGCCCTGGGCTGAAGGTGGTGCTGAATCCCTGAACCACCTGGGCTGCCCAAAAACTCTCAAATATTAACATTTTCTTGGTAATTAGTTTTATGTCAGGAGTCACTTCTGTTTATTTTTGAACAACTCTTTGCATTGGTGGTTATTATTTATGTTTGACAGAGTAGAAGGAAAGCACAGACATTTCAAGATAAAGTGCTTATAGCCACTCTCAATTGAATATCATTCATAAAGATAAAATGCCTTCTGAAATTTTAATAGAAATCAATGTGAAATAAGATTCAATTTATAAAAACTTAAATTACAAGCAATTTGTAGAGCAGATCTGTTGTGTAAATGTGGGAATCCACACGAGAAGATGATTGATCATTTGATTGATTATATAATGTGAATCACATTCTCTCTGACTGCACGTGAATATATTCACGGACACAGCTGGATGGCATCCTGGTCTAGAGAATGGGTGTTCTCTTCTTTTCACGCAATCTGTTCAGAGCAATCTGTTCCCAGAAGCTCTCTTAAAACATAAATATTATTTTCCTGATAATAATATCAACATGGGCATTTTATTCTTAGCCAAGGATTCAGCGTCAGAAAACTGTAGTCATAATTAACTACAAGTTAGTAAAATTGAGATAGTACTTTAAACCTATGTGGCTACTTAATATAATCATGCTCCCAGTTCTGCAAAAATGGGCTTCATTTAGCTTAGGATTCCAATAACTAGGACTAGCCACAGCATAAGAAATGTAATTTTAGGACCTACTGTAGATTTCACCTACCTAAAACTAGGATGCCTTTCAAAGTAAACATTAGTGAATCGTGCAGCTTCATCTCGGGTCTCTTTGCAAGTTAACCAGGAACTGTGAAGGAAATCATCATCTGTTTTGATAAATTTCTCTATTGCCTGCCATTCATTTAAAGCAATTCCTTTTGTTATAGCAGTGACCAATCTTTTGGTAATTCTTTTCAAAAATACTTTTTAACAACAAGACAAAAAAAGTGACTGTGAAGAATGTCACAAACTTTCATTGAGAGAAATGCAGTGAGTTAGCTTCATCTTTTTGATATCTTTGCTATTCTTCTTTCCTTCTCCCTCCTTCCCCACACTACACAGTTGCATGCATGTGAGTACACACGCACACATACTCCTGCATGTGTGCAGCATTAAGGACAGTAAGTGCAATAGTGGGATGGAGGGATGGGGGTGGAGGAGAGTCCCTTCTTGGTGCTCAAGTCATGTCCTCTCAATGGAGATGTGCACCCCAGAGCCACCTCCTTCCTTCCTTTCCCAGGCTACTCTGTAGCATAACTACTCTGCAGAAACTATCAAATAAGCAAGTATGTGCAAGAAAAAGTGAATTATCAGGGTGCCTGGGTGGTTCGGTGGGTTAAACACGTCTGACTCTTGATTTTGGCTCAGGTCATGACCTCAGGGTCCGAGATCAAGCCCTGGGTGGTCTCCGTACTCAGTGGGGAGTTTCTGCTTGATATTCTCTCCCTCTCCCTTGCCCCTTCCCCCACTCACATGCTCTCTCCATCTCTCTCTCAAATAAATAAATATATCTTTTAAAAATGTAAATTACAGGTCATCATTAGTGGCTTTAATTCCAAGTCCCAAAAGGATCACCCCTCCAACCTCATAGGCTGTGATTACCATATAGATTCCTTCTCCTTTCATGAGTTATTTTGCTCTGGAGTAATCTCTCATCTATGCTGTCTGTTCCATGGAGATGGCTTGTGTATTGAAGAAAAAGCTGCCTCCTTCTGCATCAGAGCTTTTTGGACATGCTGGCGGTGAGTGCACTTTATTGCAGTATGCCTTTGCCATGGTTGTCAGTAGTCTGCACAGACTCTAACCCACGTGACTTGGAGGTGGAGCAGATAGGAAAGGAAGAGGTATAAGTTTCTGCCTCTTTCCCTCTAGCAAGGCTGCAGAGGTGCAGGCAATCAAGAAGAAGGCCTGGGATCTGGGGCAGTGCAGCCTTGCAGCAGAGTCAGGGACAGGTGTTCTGTGCCCCTGCCGTGTCCAGTTCTTACCTTTGTATTGCAGAGACCCTGTGCAGATTGTCATTCTTTGAAATAACTTACTTAATGATGTCCTCCAGTTTCAACTATAGCAAATAATTTGTTGAACGTAAAGAAATATTGAAATTAAAGGAGAAAAAAATTACTTCCTTTAGCAAACAAAGCCGTTATATTCAAATTTAATTAACCAAGAAGCCCCCAAACCACAGAGCGTGTCACCCAGCATTGACAATTAATTAGCTTTGCTCTGAAGGAGCCACAGGTATTGAGCAAAGAGTTATGGATTAAAGGCTTTATTTTCTCTGCCAACACTGTCCATTTCTAGCTATCACACCCTGATAACACTTGGCTGCTTCAGGCATCAAATTATTTCTTGAGTGAGTAACTTCATGTTAGTTGGTGATTTCACATGACCAAATATGGAAAGAATAAGAATAAAGCACCATTTCTTTAAAATAAAGACCTCAAAAGTGAACACAGGGCTGCTGTTCAATTTCTTTTGCTTTTCAAGATAATTCTCTACCAAACAGCTAAGTAAGATATGTATTAAGGAAAACTTGTAGGGAATTAGTGGCCACCCTTGGCTTTTAAATGAGCCATCTTGTTTGTGGTAAATCATGCACCTTCTTCCTTTAACATTACATTAGCATATGTATAAATGATTTAACTAGAAACTACTGAAGTTAGCATTTAAAAGGCAGCATGACGTAATCAAAAGAACATTAAATTAATTAGGTTCTTGAAACTAAATTATCTGGCATATGCTTATTCCTTGAAGGAATCTTAATTTTAGTTGGATGGTCTCTGTAGAAGATCTGTGTACCTGCACGAGTGCACACACACATGCACACACACACTATGGACAATTGTTTCTCACCAGAAAAATCAGGCCCTAGCATTCCACCAAAAATGGACTTTAGTTAGCCTGTGATTGTCTTTTTCTGTCTATAGCTCGATGGTAGTTACCTGGTTTCATCCACTTCATTCAGTAAGACTACCTGGTTCTCAAATATTCGTGTTTATGAAAGATCCTAGTAATCACGGTTAACTAAAATCACATACATCTTGTTTGGGATGGATTTTAAACTTAGATTTGCATTTACTTGGGTCTGGTGTCCTAGGTGTTCACAGTTCTTTTTTTTTTTTTTTTTAAGATTTTATTCATTTATTTGAGAGAGAGAGAGCTCATAAGCAGGGCAGAGGGAGAAGGATACTCCTCACTGAACAGGGAGCTCAATGTGAGGCTCCATCCCAGGACCCTGATGTAGCAAATATGTTAGGGTTTGAAGCTGATGGCCAAGAAAGAATTCTTGGGACATCTTTGGTGGAAAAACATGGTTTTATTAAAGCATGGAGACAGGACCTGTGGGCAGAAGGAGCTGCATGGGGGTCATGAGGAGTGGCTGATTATATACTTTGAAGTTGGGAGGGGGTCAAGGAGAGTGTAAGTCTCTAAGGAATTTGAAAGCAGGGTTTCCAGGACCTTGAGGAGGCTAGCTGTTGTCGAGGAAGGGTCATTTATTACCGTCTAATAAAACCTGAGTCATGAGACCCTTCAGATGTATATTGGTAGATCAGATGCTTGGGGGATGATTGCTAACACATATCTTGAGGGGTTGAGAGATAAAGGAAGTTGCCAAAGGAATTTTTATATGTTAAAGTAGACCTACAGGATCTTGGGGGGTCAGGCTAAGATTGCCTGTTGCCCTTAGCAAAGTATTAACATGGAGGCAGCTGAATCCCTAGAAAAAGGTCACTGTCTGTTTTAAGGACTTGTCAATGGACTGTAGGTAGTAAGGAAATTTAATTTTTCTTTGCCTTTGCTTCCCACATCAATCCAAGTGGAAGGCAGATGCTCAACTGACCGAGCCACCCAGGTACCCCCATAGTTCTTTTAATTTATATATTATCAGGCCCAGCTTGCAAAGGTATGGCTCTGAAGGAGGTTAACCTGCATAGTTTCCCTGGTACTAAGCAGGCTTGGGCTGAGCAGATCAGGCCAGAGAGAAAGAGCTGCAGACAGAAAGCACCTGGTCAGAGGGATTAATGACCAGAAGTTCAGCTAGCACCCAGAAAAGTGTATAAGGACCTACGTGCAACTATGGATGAAAGCTGGGGAGGTCAACTCAGGCTGGAGCAGAAGGCCTTATAGCAGAAGTCAAGCTGACAATCAGAAGCTAGGAGGCAGGAGACCAGGAAGCCAGGCTAGGAGTCGAGGAAGACCGAGACCTGGGGCTTGGCTCAGGTTCCATAACAGGAGCAAGGAGGTGCTAGGTCATCAGACCCAGGCACAAGGTCCCTGGTACCAGGTCAGACAGCCCATCCTGTGTGTGCTCCTTACCTGGGATCGTGCAGGGCATCTGAGGTCAACGGATGTCCAGACTGCTGTGCTCTTTCTTGCTTCCTCCTCTCTGATAACATTCTCATGAGTGTGTATCAGCAGGTTGGAGCCACACCCCCTAGGAGAGTGGGGAATAAAAGAAGTATAGCTGTGTAGGTGTGTGCAGAGAGAAATAACAACGTGCAGGTAATGAGGAAGTGAAGGGAAAGTACATCACATGGCATCGAAGGCAGTTGACCCATCGGCAGGGTGTTCCTTTGGATCTTTCAGTTACACGTGAGTGGAGGATTGGTTTTGGGTTACTCCATCTTCCAGTGTTGTTGGAAGAGTAAGAGCGCTCTCTCTCAAGATATGACATGTTGCAGAAACTTGAAGCAAGATGCATCCTTCCGAGGTCATTCAGTCTCTGAAATAGAACTTGCCAGTCTCTAGTGAGTTTCCCTCCAGGTCCTACCCTGGAGTTTCTTGTTTTGGCAGCATGTGGGTCTGACATGAGGTGTGCTGGACATGCAGAGATAGAGAAAAGGAAACACAGAAGTCCATGTGTCCCCAGGCTGCCTATAGAAGGTGGCAATGACTTGTCAAATTTTGGACAAGTTCATTAGAGCAGAGGTCCCCAGCCTTCTTTTCAGCCCAGGGACCCCACCGGGGTCCTGCATATGGCACCCTGGTTGTTGGTGAAGCTCTCCGTCAGAGATCCCTCATACAGAATATTAAAGGAAGCCAAGAAGATCGGCCACAGTGTCTGGTGTCCTGCTTCCAGGTAGCCAGAAGTGAGCAGTGCTTGGTGGATGGTAGGTTGTGAGCAGCACCTGCATTTTTTTTTTAATCAAACATCTTCTGTTTTATTGGGGCATATGAAAGCATTTCTCTTCACACGAGGACCTTGGCTCAACAAGCGCTCTCATAGGTATCCGGCTTTACATAAAGGAGGAGGTTTTACCTTGAATAGCTTTTGTAAAAGACCATAGTTTATGAATGGGCTCTTTTTGCTCCCATTATTTTTTCACGTGAGCCACATTTTCATGTATTCATAAGACTCTCCCTCGGACCATGAAAAAATCCAGATGCAAATGGATTAGCAACATCTACCCACAGCATGGCTTTCAAATACTGCTTTTTACCCTTTTTGTGCTCCTGGGTATGGGTGAATGGTGTGCCACTCAGATAACACAGTTCAGGAAAAGCTTGCAGCTCTACCCGGTGGTGAAGCTCTTTAACTGGGTAGCACGGTTACCTACCGTGTGTCTGCAGGCTCCTTCACGCTTTTCTTTATCTCTGCTGCCACGAGCCAGTATAAAGTTATCAGTCGTGCTGGGTGATGTGGATTCTTCACACCTCTGCATTTTAGGAGTGGACCCTTGAACACAGAGCGGCTGCTGGGTGACTCCCGATGACTTTCATGATATCTATAGCCCATTGATTGCATAGTTATTTTGTGCAGAGTTGCCATCCGGTAAATACCAATGGACCGGTTGAGTTTCCAGAGCATTCAAATGTGCCCTAAGCAACTTCCAGCATTTTGTTGGTGTCTATAGAGGGAGAGGCACAACATAGCAGAGGATGGTACATACTAATGTGGTGGCAGTGGTACTTGTGCTGTTGTTATTGTCATGCAAGGGCTCACTCCGGGTTGGGATTGTAGGGACAGAGAAGCCATTTTCATATAATTTGCCATTCACGTCCTAATTCTGGGCATGACCTGACTCACTCAGCAGAGACATTTCCCCTTGTGATATGAAGGTATGTTGCTAAGCAACCAGATCAGTAATTGGTAAATGCTTATATATGATTTGATTTGAGTTACATGCAAAAATATATAACTGCTTTTTTTTCTGGTCTTCATTATTATTAAGCAAATGATTATCATTTGGTTTTATTTTGCCCAAATAAAATAAAATAACTGCTTTCATTTATCAAGTTGCATAATAGCATGATGCTGTGGAAAAATCCTGGCTCCAGAAGAGCAAAAGCTTGCATTCGAATCTTAAGTATGAGAGAATCACACTAGTCCCATGACTGTGGATAAAATCTGGTAACTTCTGAGCCTTCACTTTTTTTTTTTTTTAACCTCTCATTTGCGGTACGGATCTCTTCTCAGCTTACCCCACATCGCTGAGTGAGGATGGATGTGGCCACGGGTGGAAAATGCTTTAGGAAGAGTAAGACATTCCAGGGTCTGAGCATTATCTAGAACTCCAGGCTACTGAAGCTTGGGACTTTTCATGTGTCATATCCCCCAAGCTGGATGGATTAGGCAGCACGGAGTGAGAGCACACTGTCCCCTCGACCAGGCACAAAGCTCTGGGGCGGGTCTAGGCCGTGCAGAAGAAAGGACACGTGGTATTGACCTTGAGTGAGTTCGCACTGCCGTGCTGGAGGCAGCACTAGTAACACAGAGAAGCACAAGCCCCCACTGCAAAGCTGCATCTCATTACACTCTGGAACATAAGATAGATTCTCTCAAGACCAATTGCTCTAAGACTTAAAGGCCTTGGCCGAGGACCCCTGAAGGCTGGAGTAGTTAACGACGGCAACTTACACAAGCCCTTGAAGAATGGGTAAATTCTTAAGAGAAGAATACGGGTGAATTCATAGAAATTATCACCGTGGGTGAGTGTTGTACATTATATTGTAGACGTCAATTCACTGTCAAACTCTCATAGTGTCTGGCCGCAGTGTTTTATGCAGAGTTGGGTGAGGTTAGTGGTCAGCCGTGTTTTGCTCCTGATGGTAAACATTTTATTTGAAGTCATGTCATGAATTATCTTCCCGCTCTAATGAAATGGATCATTTACATAAAAGTCAGAAAAACCCCAAGACCCATATGCTTTTTAGCCTCCAGAGACATGGAAATGACCCCAGTGACAGCCAATTACAGCATAGAAAGGGGAAGGAGGACGCTTTTTTTTTCTCTACGGGAGAGGCTCCAAACTGAGCAGCGTGCTTCCCGGCAGTGCTTTCAAATCGGTGTTATTTCAAAACGACGCCTAACTGGTGTTTTGTTGCTGTGGTTTTTGTTTTTTAACGTGCACGTGGACGTCTTACCTGTCTCCAGAAGCTTTGCCTCAGCCCACTGGTCCTTGGCACATATCCTCTTTATTTATAATCCGCTTTATTTTCTTCGACCCCTGCGTCATTGACCCCACGGATTTCCTAGGCACTGCTGTGATCTGTCAAGTCATCGGTCATTATCCGGCAGTCTTAATCCTCAGAGCGTTGAAATATTTTATAATGGCACAGAAGCCATTGTAGCCCATGGCAGCCCCAGCAGCCACTGCGACGTGAAATGGAACTTTGGGTTGTCTTTAACATGTGGACAGTGGACACCCTACCAGCGCTGCCCCCTCCTGCATCAGCTGATGTGGCAGTGGAGAGGGGCCTCCCCACCCTCCTCCGGAGCAGTTCTTCACCTGATGCCTCACCAGTTGCCTGCGTCCAATTTAGTAGAGCTTGGATGACCTCGTAATTTGTATAAACTGTTTACCCACCTATCTAAGCATCTCACATGTGAACACCCCCCTCAGATAAGAGGAAATGCTCTCTTGGGGCACCTGCGGGGCTCAGTGGGTTAAGTGCCTGACGCTCAATCTCCACTCAGTTCTTGATCTCAGGGCTGTGAGTTCAAGCCCCACATTGGGCTCCATGCTAGGAGTGGAGCCTACTTTAAAAAAAAAAAAAAAAAAAAAGAGGAAATGCTCTCAGAATGTGGTTAGCAACATACAGTATGTTGAATTTTAAAAAGGATAGTGAATCCTTAAAAAAGAAAATGACTGTACTGCCTGATACTGCTGCCTGTTCCCAAAGGAAAGTTCTGTTTTTTCATGAAGCCAATAATTCTTAAGAGATTTTGCTAGGTCAATATTTTAATAATTTCTAGATACTTAAGGGGGCAGACCCCAATTGAACTCTTATGAGATACACTTATCATGAAGTACTTTCCATTTAAGCACCCCACAATTCTGAAAATTCAAGATCAAATAGTCTATTGCACAAATGCAAAAAAAAAAAAATCATCATAAAATGCCCCTTTGATCTATGTAACTGAGACCTAAGATTTTCCCCCAACAAAACCAATTAAATTTACCAGGTAATTATTTGCCTTATCTTTTTTTTTTTTTTTTTAATCTGAATAGATCTGGCCAATGAGAATAAGTAACCATCCCATGTGAAGGTCCTTTCAGTTCTAAACTGATTCCTGGATTCATATATCATCCCATAATGTGTTAGGATAGTTGTCAACTGGGTGAGATGATAACGCTAGTGAGAGAAAGGGGTAGAACCCGGAAGGAAGAATTCTTAAGGAGTTCCCAGGCTCATAAGGCTTAGCATGGCACCACTTTCCTATGGGTGTTCAGTAAATATTAATTTCATCCCATTAGAGAGATGGTCTTTTTCTCTTGAAATGAAGTGCAGAGAAGTAAATAAAGCTCATGGATATTTAAAGATGTGTACTGGGATGAATAGCTTGAAATAACCTATAATACTATCCGTGGTAAGAATGAGACAAGTAAATATTGCTTATAGTTGTGTTTTAGGGTTTTTTGTTGTTTGGAATCTTCTAAGACAACCCACTCATTTGTTTTTCTCCCTGTGAAGAAGGAACTTGTAAGTCATTAATTACACAAAATACATGTCTGGCCAAAAAGTCTTTACCTTTTCAATCCTTTCATGACTGCCTCTCCTTATGTCACTGAATAGTACAATTATCCATGAATGATTTCTAACCTTCTTCTCTCTGCCTTCATTGAAGTGTTACATAATAAGAGCAGAACCTGCTGACTTCCAAGAAATTAGAACATATAAGACAGATGAGATCAAACAGCTGGCTATAATGATATTGAAATTAAAATAAAATGTTCTCATAGAATATAAGGTTATAAAAATACTGTTTTTATTAATTTTTCAAATTCTGAAATTCTGTTAGTATATTTATTTCATATACATGTTTTTAAAAGAAAGTAATTTTTAAAATGTATTCTCAAAATAATCACCTCCATTACTATTTTTCTGCATTGAAGCTAACAGAGACTTCTCCAGATGGAATTTAGTGATTCTAGGAAGTACTTCAGAAACTCTGCCTTAGAAGAGATTTTGGAAATCATCTGATTCTCCTAACATATGCATTCTTCATCCTGATGTTTCCTGGAATTGGTTTTCTAGCTCCTACTTGGGCATTTCCAGCGACAAAAAACTCACTTATTTCAGGAAGCAGACCCATGATTAATGGGTTACTCTTATTTTCAGACAGATACCCTTATACTTAGATGTGTCTTTTGTCTCGCTTACCTGCTTTGCTACCTATTTAGAGACAGTGCTGTATGCTATGGGGCAGGTGGACCTAGATTCGGTCTCAGCTTCACTACCTATAAATCCTACAAGGTGCCATCTATTAAGACTTCCTATGTAATGAACCCTTAAAGTATAGTCTTACTTCATTTTCATAAAAAAATCTACAAAGATCAGTACTCTTTTTGCTGGATCTTACTACACAGAAACTGAGGTTAATAATCATATTTATGACAGTGACGATGATCATATTCTTGAGTTCCATTGACATGCCAGGTGCTCTTAGACCCTTCATATACATTTTAAACAATCAGGATTAAAGTGACTTGCCCATTATTTACTCAGGGTCTGAAGAAGCTGGACATTGATATTCAGGTCAGATGCTAAAGGACTCTGGGTTTAACTCTTTAAAGTTCTGTTTCTTTGAGAAATGGGATTACTATTGTCTTCCTCAGCAGGTTTTCTGAGATTCAGTAACATAGCCCATGAAATTATCTGACATTCTTGCTTGAAAAATGCTTCCTACTACATATCATTTATTCATTTTTAACAAGATTTTATTTATTTATTTGAGAGAGAACATGTGTGCATGCATGAGCAGGGGGAGGGGCAGAGGGACAAGTAGACTCCAGGCTGAGTGCAGAGCCCAACGTGGGGCTTGATCCCATGACCCAGAGATCATGACCTGAGCCGAAATCAAGATTTGTTCACTTAAACAACTGAGCTATCCAGGTGCCCTATTCATTTTTTTAAAAAGAATTTATTTGTTTATTTGACAGACAGAGAAAGAGAGAAAGAGAGAGGAGAACACAAGCAAGGGGAGCAGGAGAGGGAGAGGCAGGTTCCCTGCCAAGCAGGGAGCCCAGCGTAAGACTCGATCCCAAGATCCTGGGATCATGACCCCAGCTGCAGGCAGATGCTTAGCCAACTGTGCCACTGAAGTCCCATTTTTTTAAGACAGTTTTTTAGAAGACTCTTCCTTCCCTTTTATCCTGATTTATATTCTCCAGGCTAAATATCCCCAGATACTTCAGTCTTTATTCATTCATTCAACATATACATACCTGTGCTCTTTTGGCCCTGCTGGGATTTACATTCCAGAGAGGAAACATACATGGTAACTCAGGAAGTCATCTGCTTGCTCCATTAGAAGACAGGAAGTGCCATGCAGAGGATGGGTTGGTAAAGCAGGCAGGGTAAGGGAAATGAGGAGGTTGGGCATGGGTGGTGGTTCATTTACCATGGCTGTGTAACCAGTTACCTCAAAACTTAGTGGCATAAGTCAACAATGATCGCTTACTATCTCTCATGGACCCTGGAGTTCAGAAATTTGTGATAAGACATAGTGGGGCTGGCTTATCTCTGCTCACAATGCCTTTGTCCTCAGCCAGAAGACTTGAAATATGGCCCCTGGAATCATCTAAAGGCTCATTTACTCAGATCTGGTAGTTAACGCTGGCAACTGACTGAAGTCCTCAACTCTTCCCTGCATGGCCTTCTTCATGTGACATGAGCTTCCTCACAACACAGAAGCCAGGTTCTAAGGGTGAGAGGGCCGGGAGAAGCCATATGACCCAACCTTGGAGGTCATACAACATCATTCCCACCACATTGCGTCATCAAGGCAGTTTTGAAGTTCCATTGAGGTTCAAAGAGAAGGAAAATAGACCATGCCTGTCAGTGGAGATAGCAATGTCAATGTCATGTTATAAAAAGAGAATGTGGGATGGGATACGTATTGGTGCAGCCATCTTTGGAAAGTATGGTCTGCCATGGTGCACAGGGTAGGTTTGTCAATGTGGTAACATTTAAGGAAAGATTTGAAGGAGGTAAGGGCCATGTGCCTAGCTCTCCCTGGAGCAGAGTGTTCCAGGCTAAGGCAGGGGCCTGTGCAAAGGCCCTGCAGCAGGAGTATACCAGGAATATTTGGAAGCTAGTATGGCTGGATCAGGGTAATTGAAGATCAGAATAGTAGGAAAGGTGGTCTGAGATAGGAGGGAGGATATATGTGAGGCCTTAATACACCACTGTAATTACTTTGGATTTTACTATGAGATGAGAAGCAAAATGTGTTTTATAAGCAGTTATGTTTTATTTTAAAATTTTTTGCAAGATTTTATTTATTTATTTGACACACAGAGAGAAAGCACAAGTAGAGAGAGTGGCAGGCAGAGGGAGAGGGAGAAGCAGACTCTGATGAGCGGGGATCCCGATGAGGGACTCGATCCCAGGACTCTGAGATCATGACCTGAGCCAAAGGCGGTTGCTTAACCGAGTGAGCCACCCAGGTGCCCCTAGCAGTTATATTTTATTTATTTTTTTAAATAATTTTATTATGGGGAAATACAGATAACATAAAATTTACTATTTTAACCACTTTCAGGGATACAATTCAGTGACATTAAGTCCACTTATATTGTTGCATCACCATCACTAGTCTTCATCTTCAGGACGAGTTCATCATCTGGAACTGGAACTCTTGTACTCCTTAAACATGAACTCCCCACTATCTTCTCCGCACCCCCACTATCTTCTCCGCACAGCCCCTGAAAACCAATATGCTACTTTGTGTCTATGAATTTGCCTACTCTAGGTACCTCATGGAAGTGGAATCATCCATTACTAGTCCTATTGTATCTGTTTTATTTCATTTAGCATAATATTTTCAAGATTCATCCATGTTGTAGCAGGTATTAGAATTTTATTCCTTTTAAAGGCCAAATAATATTTCACTGTATGAATAGACCATATTTTATTTATCCATTCATCCACTGATGTCAGGTTGTTTCCACCTTCTGGCTATTGTGAGTAATACTGCTATGAACATCGGTGTATGATTCTCTTTAAGTCCTTGCTTGCAGTTGCCTTGGGTATATCCCTAGATATGGAATTGCTGGATCTTATGACAATTATTATTTAATTTTTTGAGGAATTGCCACACTGTTTGTTGTTTTTCTTTTCTTTCTCTGTCTTCTCCTCCTCCCTACCCTCCTCCTCTTTCTTCCTCTTCTTTTGATAATAGCCATCCTAATGGGGATCCCTGGGTGGCGCAGCGGTTTGGCGCCTGCCTTTGGCCCAGGGCGCGATCCTGGAGACTCGGGATCGAATCCCACATCAGGCTCCCGGTGCATGGAGCCTGCTTCTCCCTCCGCCTGTGTCTCTGCCTCTCTCTCTCTCTGTGACTATCATAAATAAATAAAAATTAAAAAAAAAAATAGCCATCCTAATGGATATGAAGTATCTCATTGTGGTTTTGTTTGTTTTTTTTGTATGTAAATTTATTTTTATTGGTGTTCAATTTGCCAACATATAGAATAACACCCAGTGCTCATTCTATCAAGTGCCCCCCTCAGTGCCTGTCACCCAGTCACCCCCACCCCCCACCCACCTCCCCTTCCCCCATCCCTAGTTCGTTTCCCAGAGTTAGGAGTCTTTCATGTTCTGTCTCCCTTTCTGATATTTCCCACTCATTTTTTCTCCTTTCTCCTTTATTCCCTGTCACTATTTTTTATATTCCCCAAATGAATGAGACCATATAATGTTTGTCCTTCTCCGATTGACTTATTTCACTCAGCATAATACCCTCCAGTTCCATCCATGTCAAAGCAAATGGTGGGTATTTGTCATTTCTAATGGCTGAGGAATATTCCATTGTATACATAAACCACATCTTTATCCATTCATCTTTCGATGGACACCGAGGCTCCTTCCACAGTTTGGCTATTGTGGCCATTGCTGCTAGAAACATTGGGGTGCAGGTGTCCCAGCGTTTCATTGCATCTGAATCTTTGGGGTAAATCCCCAACAGTCCAATTGCTGGGTCGTAGGGCAGGTCTATTTTTAACTCTTTGAGGAACCTCCACACAGTTTTTCAGAGTGGCTGCACCAGTTCACATTCCCACCAACAGTGCAGGAGGGTTCCCCTTTCTCCACATCCTCTCCAACGTTTGTTGTTTCCTGCCTGGTTAATTTTCCCCATTCTCAGTGGTGTGAGGTGGTATCTCATTGTGGTTTTGATTTGTATTTCCCTGATGGCAAGTGATGCGGAGCATTTTCTCATGTGCTTGTTGGCCATGTCTATGTCTTCCTCCTAGCAGTTATATTTTAAAAGAACCACTCTGATAACGGTGTGGAAAGCAGCCTGGGCAGTTGTGGTGGGGGCAGAGGGGCGAGAGAGGAAGGGAGACGAGTTAGGAGACTATTCTAGAAACCCAGGCAAGAGGAGTTAGTGACTAAGACAGAGATAGTGACAGTAATGGCGGTGAGATGCAGTGGATCACAGACATGTTCTGGACTTATAGCCAATATGATTTCCTGTTGGATTGGCTCTGAGAAGTGAAAGCAAGAGGAGTCAGAGATGTCGAGGCCATTGCATGGATGGAACTATCATTTTCTAGAAGAGGGAAGGCTGAGGGGACACAGCTTTTCAGGAAAAGATAAAAAATTTAGTGTCTAAGTTTGAGACATCGATTAGATATGCAGGTGGAATTGTTGGGGGCGGTAATTGGATAAATAAATAAATAAATACAGAGGTCTAGGGAGAGGTCTAAGCTTGAAATAAAAATTTAAGGGTCACGGGCATTGTAATGTTATTTAAATGATGCTCCTGGAAGATAACAGCCAGAGACTGAGGGTAGACATGAAGAGGACGAAGGACTGAACCCTGAGGCACCCCACTGCTGAGAGGGTGGGAGGAAGAGAAGAAACCAGTGAAGAAAATCACAAGGGCATGACCACGAATGTCCTGGAAGCCTCAGGAAGAAAGTACATGAAAGCAAAGGGTATAATCAGTGCTCTGATGGGTCAGGAAAGATGGGGCCGAGAATCACATCGCTGAGCTAGGTCATGCAGGTCATTGGCAGCTGTGGTTTGGACCCTCGTCTGGAATGAACTCCAAGGCCAGGGACGAAGAGGAACCAGAGAAAACAAGTATAGACAGCCTTGCCATGAGATTTGTGCAAAGATGAGTGAGGAAACAATGGGAGCTGGCTGCAGAAAAAGAGTCAAGAAGAGGATTTGTGTTTTCTTTTAAGGTTTCCTTTAAACAAAAAAAACAAAAAACAAAAAACAAAAAACAAAACAAACAAAAAAAAGATTTCCTTTAAACAGCAGCACACTTGTATGCTGCTGGGAATGATCCAGTATTTTCCAGAGTGAAAATTTGGCATTGTAGGAGAGAGAGAGGAACCCCAGGGTGATATCCTTGGGAGTGCTTTGCATATGCTTTAACTTCCAGGATCCTCACTCTCCTCCTCTGTGGGGTCTCTGTGTGGGGTGCAGGTGGGCACAGACTGTAGAGATAAGAAAAAGGAAGAAGCCAGCAGGCCACTGCCTTTTCTAAGCCGTCTTTTGGTGTCTTTCCCCTGTCTCTCTACATTTGCACTGGGAACCCCAGCTGGTAGGGGGTGGGAACCACACGCCGCAACTCCAGGTCCTGTTGCCATCTCATGAAAGAATCCAAATGTGAATGAGTGAACACCACCTGTTACCAGCAGATCCTCATCCCCCCATCTCTCTAACTGTCCTGCATCTACACAGCCTGGCTTGGCAGCAAGGGGTCCCGGAGCAGATGCATGGGTGTCAGGATGCAGTGCAGCACACACCCCTGCATGAGCCCCTGTTCTTCGGGGGGAGCGGGTGGTGGTATCTCAAGAAGCAATGAAAAACTGTCAAGAGATGCACCGGACCAGTCATTGAACAACCTCCTTATGCCTTTCATTTTAGAAGGAAAACATCAGGAAGAGTGGCAATGAGATCATGAAAAAAGTTTAGTCCTAGTGTTTTTGTTTTGCTGGTTGGAAGAAGAAAGCATTGTGGAAAACTGATGCCCTTCATTGTCTGTTGTGGCACAGCACAGTGACTGTAGCACTCCCTAAGCATGGCACATGGCAATGGGACCCTGGGTACCCTTCATCCTCTTGTTCATCATGTGTCCCATCCCTCCATATTTCACTCTCAGGAAAAAGATTTTCAGGTTTACAGCTAAGAAAATACAAGCTTCGAAGCTGCCATTCCATTTGCTGTATTTGCACAATGGCCATTCCATAGCTCAAGAGATTTGTCAGAGGATGATAATTATGGCCACATAATTTAATTTAACTATTCCAGATCTGTGAGATGCGGGGCAGAAAGAGGTACAAACAATGCTGACTCTGCCTTCTTTTTTTTTTTTTTTTAATTTATTTATGATAGTCACACACAGAGAGAGGAGAGAGAGAGGCAGAGACACAGGCAGAGGGAGAAGCAGACTCCATGCACCGGGAGCCCGACGTGGGATTTGATCCCGGGTCTCCAGGATCACGCCCTGGGCCAAAGGCAGGCGCTAAACCGCTGCGCCACCCAGGGATCCCTGACTCTGCCTTCTTGACCTGCTTCCCTGGTGACCTGTCATGTAACTGACATGGATGGATCAGGAGGTTTTGAGCTATTCATGGTAGTCTGGTCGTTTTAAATAGAAGCTCAGGGGCACCTGGGGGGCTCAATGGTTGAGCATCTGCCTTTGGGTCAGGTCGTGATCCTGGAGTCCTGGGATCGAGTCCCGCATCAGGCTCCCCATGAAGAGCCTGCTTCTCTCTCTGCCTATGTCTCTGTCTCTCTCTGTGTCTCTCATGAATGAATAAATAAAATCTTAAACAGCAGCACAGATGTTTAATACCATTCAAATAGGCAATTGGAATTTGTCCAACACAAGTGTACAGTGAAAATGCCAAGAATTAATCCAGAGGTGAATGTATCAGTCTCAGCAATGCCTTTGCCTCGTGGCCCCTTGCCCTGATTTTCCCCCCACCTCACCCCACCCGCCTCCACCACTATAGTTAGGAACATGGTGTTGTAAGTGTTGCAGAACATTTGTACAGTAGGAGACATGATGTGAACAACTGACATTATTAATGATACCAGCAACCTCCCTCCTGCCTTTCCCCATCTGCTCTGTGCCACCTTTGTTGGCTCTGGTGCTTGCCCATGAATTGCATCTTTTTAAAGATTTTATTTATTTATTTGAGAGACAGAGAGAGCACGAGCAGGGGCAGAGGGAGAACCACCAAACTCTCTGCTGAGCAGGGATCCCAATACGGGGCTTGATCCCAGGACCCTGAGATCATGACCTAAGCCAAAGGCAGACACTTCTTAACCAACTGAGCCCCCCAGGTGACCCCATGAATTGCACTTTGTATCAAAAGACCACCCTGCACAGAGAGAGAGCCTGTTTTCTACACAGCAGCCCATAGTCTCACCACCATACACCCTGGCTGGACTTTTTTCTAATTTGGTGTTATGTTTCAAAAACGAGGTTGATTTATGTTTCCCTGCTGTACAGGGCCATGTGTTTTTCTTGCACAACCACACACATAGTGTGCCTTGATTGGTCACCACTCAGCTCTTCATCAGGCTGGCTGGGATTTTACAAGGTGTTTGAATTTCTAAATAACTCATAGGGTCTCTCACACTTGAGTTCATACCAGAGAAGTTATAGGATAATTAACCTCATAGGTGCTGTTTATCCCTAAAGACGACCAGCCATATCCACGCTCAAACTGAGTGTGGATCTCAAACAAGTCTTTAGAAATTGTGATTGCAGAATCATGCAATTGTATGGCTTTTTTTCCCCTTCTGTATAAGTGATTGGGTGGCTCACTAGGTGCTACTGTTGAGCACCCAGAGGATGAGCAGGATTCGGTAAGAACTGGGGGTTTGTTTATTTATTTATTTATTTATTTATTTATTTATTTATTCATTCATTCATTCATTCATTCATGAGAGACATACGTAGAAGGAGAAGCAGGCTCCCTGAAGGGAGTCCAATGTGGGACTCAATCCCAGGACCCCGGGATCATGACCTGAGCTGAAGGCAAACGCTCAACCACTGAGCAACCTAGGCTCCCTGAACTGGGGGTTCTTGGAGAGAAAGAAGAGAATATGACCCTGGCATATCTGATCGAACATTGGACCACACCTGCTCCTTATTGTCACTTTTCTGCATTTTTCCTTCCAGAGCTGCCCAGAAGTTAAATCTGTCTTCGAAGAAGAAGAAGCATCGACCTTCCACCTCTTGTGCGGCCGAGCCCCCGCTCTTTGCCACCAGCTTCAGCGGCATTCTGCAGACCTGCCCTCCCCCGGCTCCTCCCTGTCTGCTGCGGGCCGTCAACAAGGTGAAGGACACACCAGGCCTGGGCAAGGTAGGTGCTCTGCCGGTGGAGACGGAATCAAGGGGAAAGAAGGGAAGCGGGAGCCCAGTTTGGTTGTTAAAACCAGAGGGTGACAGCGAGAACGACAGGAGACGAAGATTAAATTCACTCGGAAAGACTCTCAACCTTTCTTTAGTTCCATGCATTGCATAGAAAATGAAGGCATTCAGATGATTGGAGATGTGATTGGGTTTGGGCAGGTAAAAACAGCTGTGTGCTGTTTGACAGAACTGTAACCATTTGAAGACAAGACCCAAAGACAGAAAAGACAGCAGGCATAGGCTGGCCAACAGGCCAATGTTATTAGGAGATGCGGCTCAGTTGGGTTTGGGTAACTTTGTTTTCAGGGTCACTCCCAAACTCTGCGCTGACATGGTGTCTGGGTGAAGTCACTGCGGCTCTAGCTCTCCACTCAGGAAATAAGCTGAGACGTATAAAAATTTAGCTCCAGAAAGGTGGCTGTTGTGTCTCTTTCCTTTTCTTCGGAAGTAGGACAGGGCACACCACCTCGCCAGTGCCTTGCCGACTTGATGTGATCTGCCTGGGGTTCTTTCTGGAAAGTTGCAGGTCGGGCTGAGGGGGGCAGCTGGTCCACTATGAGGACCCAGCTCTTCCTGTCACCAATTCCCTTTCCCCTTGACCCTCAGACTTGGCTGTCCCAGGTTCCTAGTCTCCCTGTAACTCGGAGTCCTTCTGGAGTTTGGGGCTCTCTGCTCCATCTTCTCCTCCCTGTTTCTCTGCTTCCTCCCATAGTCTCTGCCCCGTGCCCCCAGTTTCACCACCCCATTGGGAAAGTATCATGCTATGTTACCCTTCCCAATAGCATTTAAACTGTAAGATCATGTTGGGCAGAGCATTGCTTACTCCAATGGAGAGTATCCAGTCTTGGAATGTTCCAAGGCATGTGGCAGGGTAGGTAGCTGTTAGCTGATGGTTTTCCCATCCCCAAAGGAAAGCAGGGAACAAGGCAGGAGGGCTGCCCTGGCCTCACCAGCCAGGAAGGACATGGGGAAGACCCTCTGGATCAGGATCCCTCTCTAGGGAAGGACTCATGAAGGGAGCCGCTGAGGGGACACTCACTGAGGCAGTTATGGGTGGTCGGCATGCTGCCTTTCGGGGAGGGCAGGCATAAGTAACTACAGGGCGTTAACATCTTTTCCTTTCTTTTTAATTGTGCTAAGATACGTGTAACAGAAAATTTACCATCTGAGCCTTTTCTTAAAGTGTATACGTAGATTTTTGTTTTGCTAAGGAGTTTGGGACTTTAGTATCAGAGCTGAACCGTCCTGGATGAAGTGGAGTTAGCATTGTAGGCTCCTTGTCTCACACTCTGAGCCACATCCAGCTTCTCCTCTGAATAAATGTGAACAAATATTAAATGTTATCACTTTGAAGACATGAGATTATTAGGCAACCTAGCCTACTCAGATACCCCAGAATAACCTATCAAGGATACCTCAAGATGAACAACATAAGCAACTGTCTCCCTGCACATAGAACAGTGGCCTATCTGTGGTTCCTAAGAGAGTCAATGTAGATCCATCTTCAGACAGGCCTGGGCCTCAAGCCTCGGTTGTCCTGTCCTCTCCTGCACCATGCCTAACCCACCTCCCTGCAGTTCTGAGACAAGGACATCAGGTCACCAAGGGACTGAACTAACCATGTTACCGGCTAGGAGGATGAGCCAGCACTTGCATCAAAATAGTTTGGAGGGCACTAGTAACAGATTTAAGCAGACCAGATATTAATCTACACATGTAAGTAGAATTAAAAATAAGATAAGCGGGATGCCTGAGTAGCTCAGCGGTTTAGCACCTGCCTTTGGCCCAGGGTGTGGTCCTGGAGTCCCAGGATCGAGTCCCACATCGCGCTCCCTGCATAGAACCTGCTTCTCCCTCTGCCTATGTCTCTGCCTCTGTGTGTGTGTGTGTGTGTGTGTGTGTGTGTGTGTGTCTCATGAATCAATAAATAAAACTTTAAAAAAATTTATAAAAAGAATAAGATAAGCAAGGTATGAGAGCAGGTATAACCACAAACAAGATGATAATCATTAGAAAATGAAAGCTTGCAAACATGCTTATTTTTTATTATTTTTTCAAATAGATACTTTTTTTTTTTAAGATTTTACTTATTGATTCATGAGAGACACACAGAGAGGGCAGAAGCATAGGCAGAGGGAGAAACAGGCTCCCTGTGGGGAGCCCAATGTGGGACTCAATCCTGGGACCCCAGGATCATGCTCTGAGCCAAAGGTAGATGCTCAACCACTGAATTATGTTAAAGTTGCTTATTTTTCTTTTTTTTTTCTTTTTAATTTTTATTTATTTATGATAGTCACACAGAGAGAGAGAGAGAGGCAGAGACACAGGCAGAGGGAGAAGCAGGCTCCATGCACCGGGAGCCCGATGTGGGATTCGATCCCGGGTCTCCAGGATCGCGCCCCGGGCCAAAGGCAGGCGCCAAACCGCTGCGCCACCCAGGGATCCTTTATTTTTCTTTTTTAAAAAATATTTTATTTAAATTTGGTTTGCCAACATATAGTCTAACACCCAGTGCTCATCTCATCATGTGCCATTCTTAATGCCCATCACCCAGTTACCGCATCCCCCACTCCCTCCCCTTCTGTAGCCCTTTGTGTGTTTCTCAGAGTTAGGAGTCTCTCTTGGTTTGTCCCTTATGCTTCTTTGAATGGGAGAGAAAAGGGTGCTGGAGAACATTCCCTGGCCAGGACTGGCAGGAAGCCCTGAGTGTGTGTGAGGAAGCATGTCATGGATGAGGTCCTCAGAACTGGTGTCCCAGAAGGTGACAGGGGTATGACTGCTGTGACCAAGCGTGGTGGTGGGGGCATTGGTGGGAGGAAGTGACTGTGGGAGGGAGGGACTTGAGAAGGAAGCAGTAATCGTAGACTTCTTGGTACCATATGTATGAATGAAACAAGGCTGGTAAGGACTCCCATCCTGCTGCCTTCTGTGTGAGGAGTGTCTGCTCCACTGGGGCACCCAGCTGCCCGACCTCGGTGGGGGATCATTTCCCAGACTCCTTCTCTCCCACCCCCTGATGCCTCCCTGCAGTGAGGAGTTGCAGTCCTTATCCATTTGGAAAGATTCATTCCCATCAGTGTAGCTCTGATGCGGAACTTACATTCTAACATCTCTAAGAAATACAGTGGAGTTTAACCTAGAACATAACTGGTGCTATTTATAAATCTGTATGTTGGAAGTAGGGAAGCTTGATGGAATGTCTGGAAGCAACTTAATTATGGACACCTGAGGTGGGGGTGGGGCACAAGCCCAGCTCAGCCCTGACCTCTTGTGCCTTGGCCACCCCAGGACTTCCTCAGGAGACCTGGGAGGTTTTCACAGGTGTGGAAGAGGCTGATGGGCTTATTTAGAGCAACCCTCTCACTTAGTGAACAAGGTAACTGAGGCCCCCAGGGGGTAAGAGATCTTCCCATGCCTACCGAGTCAAGCCCAGAAGTCAGGAGCATGAAGCCATTTTATTTTTTATGTCTCACTGAGCTGCCACTAGGTATACATGACCTTTAAAATTTGGGGGTGGAGACAAGAATGTGATGGGGCCGCAGTGGTAACAAAATAACCATGGGATCCAATTGTCTTCATCCATTCGAGGAGGACCTGCTTCCCTTTGCAGAGTCACAGATGGGAAGGAGGACAGGTGGAGCAGCCAAGAGCAGACACACAGGGAGATGGCAGGCTCTCCGTCATGCTCCCTGCTGGTGCCAGCAGCTCCCCTGACCCTCTACCCAGAGTCAGTGTGGCCACTGAGCATTGCTTGAGGCAAAAGCTTTTTGGGAGGCCATGGTGATGGAAGAATTTGCGGTAACTTCAATGTACTTGGAGCTGAAATACGGCATACACACAACGTGGAGAACACCTCAAACATTGTGTTGAGATGGGCACCCTGCAAATATTTGTTGAGCACCTGTTATATGTCAGGCACGGTGCTGGGCACTAGGCTTGCAGTCACGGACAGACAAGGCAGTCCTTACACACTTACAACTTTGTGCATCATTCCAGTCAGTCTTAAGAAATCACACCATTATGGGGTGCCTGGGTGGCTTGGTTGGTTAAACATCTGACTCTTGATTTCGGCTCAGGTCTTGATCTCAGGGGTTATGAGATCAACCCGCATGTTGGGCTGTGCACTGGGCGTGGAACCAGACCCTCCCTTCTCCCCCCTGCACTCTCACACTCTCCCTCTCTCTCTCTAAAAAGAAGAAGAAGAAAGAAGAAAAGAAGAAATCTCACCAATTTTTACCAAAATAAGGACAATCTGATTTAAGGAAAAGTCAGAATTACAGACTTAAAATAACTTCAAGTAATATAAACAAAACTATACTAAGTGGTCTTGTAGAGACATTCTTAATGAATAGATAAAAATGATTAATGGATGAAAGCAGCTTAGTCCCCATTTATATTTCATTGATTTGGCTTATATGTAAATGATACCTCTAATCTATTTGACAATGGCTCCTTCTCCTCACTCAGTAAACGCTCTTCGTAAAATTTGTTTGCACAATTAATTAACATCCATGTTTAAGGTTCATTTGTTAGTTGTCACAGCTTAATGTCAGAGCTCTTTGTCTTGGATTACAAGCTTCTAGAGCAAATCACGTTATCTGTTTAACTCACTGCGCGTGTGGCTCTGCCACCACGCCTCCATGTGTAGCACTTTTGAAGGCGAGACTGTAATGGTGACAGTCACATCGGTGATGCTGGGAGTCCACCAGTACATTGGCTAATTCTCCTCTTCCCAGAAGAATCCCTGAAGGGAAATCCATGAAGCATGAAGGAGGAAAGGAGCCTTTTTTCCTATATAAGCTCCAGGAATGCCTCCAAGGCGTGGAATGAGAAGCACTCAGCCTGTGTTCCCCCAGTCGTGTTGTGGGAATATAAGAAAACTCTGAGAGGCGAGTGCTAGCAACAAGAGAACAGACTCTATAGAATATGGAAAGCTCACACAAACTTGGATGGAACAAACAGAAAGAAGAGTGATGGAAAATTAAGCTGTGACAGGTTGGGGGGGGCTTGTCACCCTTCATTCACTCGGCAAATATCTACAGAGGTCCTATGTCCCAGGTACCGTAGTAGGTGTCCCAGTGGGGCACAGAGCATGGGAGCAGGTTGGCTGCTCTGGGCACACCCCCGTAAAGGAAGGGGGGGTGTATCCTGATCTCTGTGGACTCAAGGCTTCCCTGAAAATGCAGCCTCAGCCACAACTCCTATGATGTCAGTGCTGTTTCCTGTTGCTGGGGGGCCCTGCTAAGGCTAGTCTGCGTGGAGGGCCACGTGGAGTCCATGTGGTAGCTCCCCATCACTGTTTGCACACCCATCTGTGCATTTCTCACGTGCTTCCCCAAGATTCCCAGAGATTCCCATCTTTGGGCAGTGCAGCCCGGAGGCAGGCAACTTGATGGAGTCCTCACATTTTTGTTTAAATAGACGTGCTTGTCTGACTGGATAAGCTGTTTGTTCTTTTCATTCCTTGATTTTAAGCCATCTGTATTTTATTCAGCACCATTTTTCAAACCAAGTAGCAGCATATTTTGACCTCTATTAAAAGATATGTGCTCTCTCTCTCGCGCTCTCTCTCTCTCTCTCTCTCTCTCTCTCACACACACACACACACACACACACACACACACACACACTACTTGGCCAGTGTCACCACCAGGTCCTATGTGGTTTAGATTTAGCTTCATTCTAAACTCTCGCTTGTTTGATGTGTAAACTCAAATCATAGAAAGAAAAAAGAGAAAACCATGTGAGCCTCTTAGCAGAGACTATTTTTCCATTATAGATTTATAAATCTTTTTGTGGTCGCAGTCATTCTATTACAGGCACACCTTAGAGATTTTGCAGGTTCGGTTCCAGACCATTGCAGTAGATAGAAGATCATGATAAAGTTAACCAAATGAATTTTTTGGTTTCCCAGAACATATAAAAGTTATGTTTACACCATATTGTAGTCTATTAGGTGTGCAGTTATGTGTAAAAAAAACCAATGTACATACCTTAATTTAAAAATACTTTATTGCTTAAAAATGCTAACCATCTGAGCTGTCGGCAAGTCATAATCTGCTTGTTGCTGGAGGGTCTTGCCTCCGTGTTGGTGGCTGCTAACTGATCAGGGTGGTGGGAGCTGAAGTTTCAGGTGGCCGTGGCAACTTCTTAAAATAAGACAACAGTGAAGTTTGCCTCATCGATGGACTCTTCCTTTCATGAAGGATTTCTCTGTAGCATGTGATGCCGTATGATAGCATCAGATCCATGATAGAACTTCTTCCAGAATTGGAGTCTGTCCTCTCAAACCCTACTGCTGCTTTATCAACTCAGTTTATGGAATATTCTAAATCCTTCATTGTCATGTCAAGGAGCTTCACAGCATCTTCAGCAGAAGTACATTCCATCTCAAGAAACCACTTTCTTTGCTCATCAGAACCGTTCACGTTTTATCATGAGATTGTGGGCAGCCAGTCCCATCCTGAGACTCTACTTCTAATTCTAGTTCTCTGCTCTTTCCACCACAGCTGTAGTGACTTCCTTCCCTGAAGTCTTGAACCCCTCAGTCATCCCTGAGACTTGCAATCAGTGTCCTCTATACCCCTGTGAATGTTGATATTTTGACCTCTTCCCATGGATCGCAAGTGTTCCCAATGGCATCTAGAGTAAATGGAATAGACCAGTGAATACTTTCCAAAAGATTTTTGATTTACTTTGCCCAGATCCACCAGAGGAATCACAATCTATGGCAGCTATAGTTTAATGAAATGTATTTCTTCAAAAATAAGACTTGAAAAGTGGAAATTACTTCATGATCCAAGGGCTTAGAACGGATGTTGTGCTCACAGACATGAAATCACACTAATCTCGTTGTCCATCTCCATCAGAGCTCTTGGGTGACCAGGTTCATTGTCAGTGAGCAGTAATGTTTTGAAAAAATCTTTTTTCTGACCAGTAGGTCTCAACAGTGGGCTTACAATCTTCAGTAAACCATGTTGTAAACAGATGTGTTGCCACATCCAGGTTTTGTTCCATTTCTGGAGCGCAGGCAGGGTAGATTTCACATAATTCTTAAGGGTTCTAGGATTTCTGGAATGGCCCATGAGCATTGGCTTCCACCTAAAGTCACAGCTGCATTAGACCCTAACAAGAGAGTCTGCCTGTCCTTTGAAGGAGCCAGGCATTGGCTCCTTTCTGGCTATGAAAGTTCTAGATGGCATCTTCTTCCAGTGTAAGGCTGTTTGGTCTACATTGCAGTCTCATGGTTGGTGTGGCAGCCTTCAAGAATTCTCTTAGCTGGATCTTTGGGATAACTTGCTGCAGCTTCTACAGCAGCACTTGCTACTTCACCTTCCACTTCTATAGAGACGATGTCTTTCCTTAAACCTCACAAACCAACCTCTGCCAGCTTCAGACTTTTCTTCTGTGGTTCCCTCACCTCTTTGAGCCTTCATAGAATTGAAGAGAGTCAGAGCCTTGCTCTGGGTTTGGCTTTGGCCTAAGGGAATGTTATGGCTGTGTGATCTTCTATCCAGACCACTGAAACATTCTCCATATCAGCAGTAAGGCTGTTTTGCTTTCTTATCATTCATGTGTTCACTGGAGTAGCACTTGTAATTTCCTTCAAGAATTTTAGCTTTGCTGTCACAGCTTGGCTCTTGCTTGGATATAAGAGCTTTCATCCTATTTCAGCTTCGACCTGCCTTCCTCACTCAGCTTCATCACATCTAGCTTTTTTTTTTTCTTTTCATCACATCTAGCTTTTGATTTAAAGTGAGACATGCAACTCTTCTCTTTCACTTGAACACTTAGAGGCTATTGGAGGGTTATTAATTGGCCTAATTTCAATATTGCTGTGCCTCAGGGAATAGGGAAGCTGAAGAGAGGGAGACAGACAAGGGGATGGCCTGTCAGTGCAGCAGTCAGAACAATATTATTGATTAGTTCGCCACCATATATGGGCACAGTTAGTGGTGCCCCAATAACAAAGATCATTGATCACAGATCACCATAATGAATATATAAGAAAGTTTGAGATATTGTGCAAATTACCAAAAGGTGACAAATGGACAGGCTGTGAGCAGGTGCTATTGGAGAAATGGAGCCAGTAGATTTACTGGACACAGCGTGGACACAGATCTTCAATTTGTAAAAAACGCAATGTTTGTGCAGTGCAGTAAAGTGAAGCACAGTGAAATGAGGTCTGCCCGTATTAAACCCCTGTGACACTGTACGGAAGAGGAAGCCAAGATTTGTTCAACTGACATTCTGATTACAAGACAAAAACAAGACAGAAAAATTTGATTAAAATAAGATTTTTAAAAGATCCTAATGTAGCTGTTATTTATTCAACAAGTAGAAATGGCTGGTGTATCTGTCCCTTATTCAGGAAGTGATGCCAGGTTACATGGAGAAGAATTTTATGCCTTCCAGCCTGCCAAGGTCCAGGTTATTTAAATAGTATGCAAATTGTCAAATTCCTCATTATCATTTCCATCATTCCTCATCTTGAAGCTCTGTTGGAGAGAACGGGAAAGACTTGAGCCAGCCTTTGACATTCAAGTATATATAAAATGAAGAATTTCAAATGTGATGGAAGATTCCAGATTCTACTACTCACTCACCAGTGACTACTCCATCCTTAAATGCTACAGATGGGGAGAGTGACTCCTGAGCTCTCTATTTCCCTGTGCTGGAAGGGGGGCAGGAGTAGGGGAAATGCATAAATAATACTGCATAAATAGTACAAAATAATTTATCAGGACGGCTGGCCTGATGGCTTTGTAAATTAAGTTGTCAGCTCTTCTGGGGAGTAAACTCATGTGACCTTCTGCTCCCTAATTACAGATATTCCTTTCTGTGTTCTGCTGGTTTTGCTTGAGTTGGCTAAGCTCCTGTCCTTGGAGTTTGGTTTTCTGTCCTTCCTTGTTTCTTATTCTGACCCCTCCTCCAGTCTGCATTTGAAGAGCAAAGAGGTTTGCTCTGAAAAAGTTCGGATTCTTTCCCCTGAGAGGGTCCTCCCCTGACCCCATGCAGAGGTTTCCACGCGGTCCTAGTGCCTTCACCACCATTGGCAGGTGAAGCATGTGCCATGCCAGACACCCAGGGCTTCACCAAGGGCTGAGATGTTTCTGGAGCCAATCTGAATGGCCTCAGTCATGGGTGCTTTTGTCTACACCTCCTGCCATGTCACTCTTGAATTCAGCAGCTTTCACACTTGCAAATAAGAGGGTAGTTGTAGAAGATATTTTCCATTAAAGGCTACTGGACAGAAAGAGTCCTTGTAAAACACGTGTAAAGAAAGTGGGGTGCCAGGCAGCCTCGGTGGCTCAGCGGTTTAGCGCTGCCTTTAGTCCAGGGTGTGATCCTGGAGACCCGGGATCGAGTCCCACATCGGGCTTCCTGCATGGAGCCTGCTTCTCCCTCTGCCTGTGTCTCTGCCTCTCTCTCTCTGTGTGTGTCTCTCATGAATAAATAAAATCTTTAAAAAAAAAAAAAAGAAAGTGGAGTGCCATTTTGCATTTCATAAATAGTATGACTGCCTTTAAAACTGCTGATCAACTTGTATGGAGGTGATTTTTCTGTTGTCTTTATTATCAGAAGGAAATCTAGAAGGGTAAGCAGTACATTTCAGCTTCATTAGATCTGATTTCAGACAGTAGGGTGCATTACCATATATAAAATACTCCATTTGGGGCTCTCTCTGCCCAGGATATCTACAAAGAGCAAGCCAATGAATGATTCTCCGGACGTAGGGAGGAATAGTTGGGTCCTGCAGCCCAGAGTTAACCTTTTATGTCTTGGTCCATTATGGTAGTGTTCAGAGCACAGACAGGGGAGGAGATTTTTACATCCATTTTCTTCATAGAGCTTCTCATTTTCCAGTTCTCTGAACTTCTGCCTGTCTTAGGTGGATCAGGGGACTTCTGAAACCCTCTGTTCAAGCTCCAGGAAAGTGAAGTCCTCCAGACCCTGATCTCCACGGCCTGCTGCAGAAGACATATCTGTGGGCAAGCTAGCTTTCAGTTCCTTACATTCCAAGTGAAATAGCCTTCTCGGTTTCCCTCACTAGATTGTAAGCTTCTTGGGAGAAGAGAATCATGTTCCTTCCATCTTTGTATGCCTTCAGTGCCAGTTTCCATGAGGGACACTCAAGACACGTTGAACATTTCCACATAATTTTGGTTAGTGCCTGGGAGGTTCTGACTGGGTGTTGGGCACAGTGTGGGATCCATCCTGCATGATGAATGCCATGCAGAGGAGGCAGAAACATCGAGAACGTCCAAATGACAAGATCCCAGCGGTCCTTGCCTCACTTACTCCATCTTCTCTGTGAGAAGATGCTGCCTTGTGCTGGCACCGTGGCAGACAGCAAGTGCACTTGACACTCCTCACTAAGGAAGCTTCTCAAAGACGGGCTCATCAGATCCTCTCCTCGGGAATCTTAGGAAACCGAGGCCCAACAAGCTGAAGTAACTTATCAACCCATTTATGTGGAAGAAGAGAGAAGTTTTAACTTAAGAAGATGATCAGTCATAAAGATTTTAAGGCATAATTTGAATGAGGGATTATTAATCTTTTTCCCCAATTTGTGATTTTCAGCCTCAATTTTACCAGCTTTTTTTTTGAGGGAGTTATTTTTTTAAGGTATGATGGAGATGGTAGTGTGTGTGCATACATATGGACATACAAGGTAGAAAAAGAGAAAGAGGAAGGTGATTTTTCTGAGAGGACTTCTTAAAGAGTAGGAACCTAGACCATAATTAGATAGGTTTGGGGCCTCCCAGAATACCTGTAATCCTCATTAGCATCCTGATTTATGGAATGAAAGCACAAGATAAAATGAGGGAATTCTCTCTGGAATAAATGCCACGTTCTCAATTAACCAAAGGGCAATAAGATGGATTATAATGCCAGAATAGGGCTTTTGATCATTCTTAGTCCAAAACCCACATTTTGCTTGGGCTTAGCACAATTACTGATATCAAGAGAATGGGAATAGTAGGTACATTTCAAGCTAACATCTCTCGCATCTTATCTTTCTATGTCTTTCTCTTGCTAATGGCTGCCAGGAAAGTTAATCATGATTTGCTATAATTGTCCCATTAAAATGGCATTGATAGTAATGTTTTGTAAAAAAATGATGAATCCAAACTACTGAGTTAATTAGAAAGTTTTCCTTTGTGCCTCTGAGTAGGAAATGCTATTCCTATGTCCTGAGTGACTCAAATAACAAAACACTTGAATTCCTTTCTAATGCTTCATTGAACTGAAATAAATCCTTACGAAGGGGGGAGAGCCTTCTGCTGCGTTCTTAAAGGCAAACGATTTTTCTTTTTTTTTTTTCAAAACCATTGCATACACTTTATTTAATTCCCACTTGGTATCAACTTTGTGATTAACATTATTTCCATTTTGTATAAGCAAAAATTCAGCCTCAGAAATATTTAGTAAGGGCATAGCTGTTGAGAGAACTAAAATTTAAATGCAAGGCTTTCTGACTTAAAAGCCCAGAAATTTCTCCAGCCAGGCTATTTTCACGATATATGACTAGTAATTAACAGGATGGACTATTTTTTTTAATAAATTAATTTTTATTGGTGTTCAATTTACCAACATACAGAATAACACCCAGTGCTCATCCCGTCAAGTGCCCCCCTCAGTGCCCATCACCCATTCACCCCCACCCCCGACCTCCTCCCCTTCCAGCACCCCTAGTTCATTTCCCAGAGTTAGGAGTCTTTATGTTCTGTCTCCCTTTCTGATATTTCCCACACATTTCTTCTCCCTTCCCTTATATTCCCTTCCACTATTATTTATATTCCCCAAATGAATGAGAACATACACTGTTTGTCCTTCTCCTATTGACTTACTTCACTCAGCATCATACCCTCCAGTTCCATCCACGTCGAAGCAAATGGTGGGTATTTGTCGTTTCTAATGGCTGAGTAATATTCCATTGTATACATAGACCACATCTTTATCCATTTGTCTTTCGATGGACACCGAGGCTCCTTCCACAGTTTGGCTATTGTGGACATTGCTGCTAGAAACATCGGGGTGCCGGTGTCCCGACATTTCATTGCATCTGAATCTTTGGGGTAAATCCCCAACAGTGCAATTGCTGGGTCGTAGGGCAGGTCTATTTTTAACTCTTTGAGGAGCCTCCACACAGTTTTCCAGAGTGGCTGCACCAGTTCACATTCCCACCAACAGTGTAAGAGGGTTCCCCTTTCTCCGCATCCTCTCCAACATTTGTTGTTTCCTGCCTTGTTAATTTTCCCCATTCTCAGTGGTGTGAGGTGGTATCTCATTGTGGTTTTGATTTGTATTTCCCTGATGGCAAGTGATGCAGAGCATTTTCTCATGTGCATGTTGGCCATGTCTATGTCTTCCTCTGTGAGATTTCTCTTCATGTCTTTTGCAAACGATTTTTCTTTCGATGATTTCCTTTTGATTGTTAAATAGTTGCTGAATGAAAAGTCCTCTGACTCCCCATTCATTCTGATGCTTTATGTGTCCATCTTCGCTGTGTTCTGTAATACCATCCAAGCCTGTTTGGCTACAAACAAAAATACCAGAGAGTGGGTTGCTGAAAGGAAAACTTATTTCTCCCAGTTCTGGAGACTGAGAAGGCCAAGGCTGGGGTGTTGGCATATCAGGTGTCTGGTGAGAACCCTCTTCCTGGCGTGCACGCAGTGGTCATCTTATACCATACATGGGAGAAGAGAGAGGGAGAGAAAGCACTCTCAGCCCTTCCTATAAGGGCACTCATCCCATTGAGAGAGCTCCACCCCTCATGGCCTCATTACCCCCAGAGGCCCTGCCTCCTAATACCATTTCCTGGGGATTAGCATCTCAACATAGGAATTTGGGAAAGGTGTAGTCCACAACACTGACCTCTCAATTCTGGCTTTGAATTTGAGTACTTGACTTCCCAAAGAAACACCAGAAATAGAACCATGATAGTAGCACTTAGTGCTGGAGGCGAAATTCCTTTCGAATTCATTTCCTGTCCTCTCCGTCTGCTACAGCCAACTACTCAGCTAGAAATACTGTCTAGTTGGAGTTGAGATCCTTTACCAGCAACAATGAAATATTTGGTGGATTCTTTAATGGAGCACTGCACCAGCTGTCGCCAGTCAGAGACTTTTTCTTGCTGAGACCCATGATGGTAAAAATCAGTCTCTGTTTCCCAGCACTAGCTTCTTAGGTTTGCAGATTCAGTTCTCTCATTCCGGACTGTGAGCCTGCTGGCACACCAAGGGAAGAAGCGCTCTTGTCTGCTGTATCCTGATGCTGCCGGGTCTTACCCCCTGAGGTGGGGGGTGGGGGTGGAGGGTGAGGGTCATAATAAATGCTCCGCCACCCCCACCCGAGAGCAGCACCACCTGCACTGCCTTTAAGACCCCACATGGATGTGAGAATGTGTGGGCACAGCCCTTAGGCTGGAGCAGAGGATGGAGACCATGTGGTGAGCTTAGTTCAGCTGTAGTCATGGAGCAGCTGAGGGGGCCAGGCACTAGGAAAGCCACAGGTGTGTTCCAGAGCCAGGTGAGAACAGGGTCAGGCAGTATGGAACCGATCCCATGGATCCCAGGAAGTCCATGAAGCACTTTTCTTACCTTTCCTACATGATTTTTACAACTATGAAACCAAATGGTAGATGAAGGGTGGCATTTCCTTATGAAAATGGAAAATGGAAAATGGCATTTCCTTATTACATGTAGGGACACCTGGATGGCTCAGTGTTTAAGCATCTGCCTGCGGCTTAGGGTGTGACCCCGGGATCCTGGGATCGAGTCCCACATCGGGCTCTCCCTGCAGGGATCCTGCTTCTCCCTCCGCATATGTCTCTGCCTCTCTCTCTCTCTATGTCTCTCATGAATAAATAAATAAAGTCTTTAAAAAATATAGAGAGAGTATAGGGGAGCCTGGATGGCTCAGTTGGTTAGGTGTCTGACTCTTGATTTTGGGTCAGGTCATGATCTCAGGGTCGTGGGATTGAACCCTGCATTGGGTTCCTCACTCAGTGGGGAGTCTGCTTGATATTCTTACCCCCGCCCCATCACCGGCTCATGCATGCTCTCTCTCTTTAATAAATAAAAAATATAGAGAGAGTAAAGTGATTTCATTTAGTGATTATTTCTTCTATTTTGCTTCCTTCGTCTGTCATTCATTTACCCACCATGCACTCACCCACGTGTCTATTCACCAGTTGATTGATAAGGCATGCATCACGGACCTTCTATGCCTTGGTCTCTCTGCTGATACACAGATGAGTTCAAAATGCCCCTGCCCTTAAGAATCCCGGAAATTGCTATTCAAAAGAGTTAAAAATCATTCTAAGTAGATAACGCACACTAAAAATACCTATTATTATTATTATTATCATCACCGTGCTGGCTTATCATGGCAGATAAGGCTGAAATTTGTGCAAGATAATTGGCTTCCCAGTGAGTTTTCTCCCTTGCTCCTTTTTACTGAGTACACTATAATATTCCTACAGGATTCATATTGCATCGTGATGACAACTGATAGTGCAGCAGGCAGGAAAGAATGTACTTTTGTTTCATTTTTTAACACACTGATGTACTACCTCAATTCTCCTGCAATTAGTTTGTATGAATGAATCACGGTGGCATACAAAGCATCTGTAGTCACACAGACTCTTTCCTAGGAGAACGCACATATCCTCTGCTTGCAGAGAGAATTCTGTGGAAAGCTTGTGCTCAGAAAGTTGTACTGTCCCCCTCCGAGGTGGGGTGAGGTGAGGGGCTTCATTCAAGGTCATACAGAATGCCGGCTCCCACTCTGGGCTGTGCTCTGCTATCCCCTGTGCAGTCTCTGCTCTGCTTGGGCCAGTGAGGGAGAGCCCACTACCTTCCAGAGTCCCAGTGTTAGCCTCCTTTCCTTTGAGAATACACCTGTTACGAGGGGAGGCTGGCATCCGTGACGGATCAGGTTCTGAAGTCAACCTTGCAAAATATGTGTACTCGCAGGTGGTACAGTCTAGAATAGGGATGGGAGGAAGGGAATAAAGAAGAACGAAAGGGGTTTTGTATTAAGTAGAAGTATTTTTAGTTTCAAGTGACAGGCACTCAAACTGTCAGAAGCTGGAAATGACGGGGGGATATTGGTGGCCCTGGAACCAGACCATGCTGTCAGGGAGTCCTGGGGCGAAGGTATGCTATGCGCTTCGGGACTCTCTTTCCCTCTGTCTCCTGTATGTGCTTCCTCCCACGTTTTGGCTTCATTCTCCTTCAGGTCAGACCAGCTTTTGCCTCATCCAGCTGCTAACAACTCTCAACTGTCATGTCTCACAGCTCCCACCAGACCAGACAGGTTCTGATCTTCTCTGACCCTAAGCTCAAAATCCAGGCAAGGGCTGGGGCTGGCCTGTGTCAGGTATAGGGGCTAAGAAAGTGGTTGCTCCCACTGGCACATCGTTAGGGTTGGCGTGAGGAGGAGCATCTCCAAGTAGAAGACAATGCTACCCTACAAGAAGTAGACAAATGAAGGTTGCCCCCCTCCACTTATGGGTGATCCGCAGGAAGCATGGATGGGTGCTTAAGAGGAAACATCAATACAGGGGATGATGCACCATGAATTCAAACCCCGTATGGGCCCAGACTATATTTATTGAGCATTTACTATGTGCTTTTGAAATAAGGATTTCTTTGGGAGTTCCTGTTGTGGACCACTATTTCACAATCATTAAGCAGTTTCTAGGGGAGAAGATCAATGTGTGTATTCACTTTAGAGTGAAGCCTCCAGGCAGAGATTAACCCAGGAAGTGAAGTGGGGCAATGGGTATTGGGAAGAAAATCTGAGGTCTTGGAGACCTTGGAGGAGGACCTGGGCATTGCTATGCTGGGAGCACTGACATCCTTTTGGTTCTCAGAGGAGATGGACACGCAGCTGTGAATTAGCTCCAGCTTGCAAGACACACTGATTCTAGATAAGTAGTCTCACATCTACCAGTTTACACTGGCCATGATCTCCTTCCTTCCTAGAAAAAATGTTGCCCAGAAATGCCTGGATTTCAGCCACATCAATCTTTATGAAAATGTTCATTTCTCCCTTTATCCATTCCCACCATGGCTCACCACAGCCATCCCACTTCCCTAGCAGTGGGGAGCTCCTGGCCAGAACGAACAGGCTGCCAAGTTAGCCCTCCTAAGATTGCATTCATTGTGAAACATACAGTGCATGGAGATGGCCTCACTTGTTCACAAACATTCTGAGCCCACACAGGAGCACCAGGCACTGTCAGGGAGACACCTGCTGTGCAATGTAAGCAAAACAGACATGGGATTTTTTTTTTATTTTATATTTCTAGAATTTTCCAGATCACTTGAATAATATCAGTAATTGGTATTCATATGTATTCATCTTCAGTCAGCGGAAAAGCTGAACAGGTTCATAGATTTTAAGTAGGACATGAAGTCTGAGGAAGAATGCAGATCTCTTTCAAGAGGGGTTGCCAGAGGCAGCTCTCAGCCTCTTTGCTTTTCCCATAACCCACCACCAGCTGTGTGTGCATCCCCATTAGACCATGAACTATGGAGGAAGGGGCTGTGTGATAGTCACCTTCCATGGTACGTATTCATCTGAACTCACAGAGCCCATCACTTTGGTGCATGGAGCATCTGCTTACTGCAGCCTCCCCTCTTGGAAGGAGAACCAGACATTCCCAAGATGCAGACCTGGCCTTACTTAAGAGGTTCCCTTCTGGTAAGAGAGGAGGAAGGCTGGCGGAGCTCTGTGTGTGATGTGGGGCCTGACAACCTGCCATTCCGTCTCCTTCCTGAGAAAGAAAACGTAACTTATGGTATTACTTTGTTTTAATTATGCCGCTATACTTGTTTTAAAAATCAGAGATCACAGCATGATAATCCTCTTTTTATCTCCTGTTCTTAATTATGTTCAAGAAAGGACAAAGAAGGAACTTGGATTGTGTGAGGCTTTCACAGAGTATGGAGGCTTAACACATCTCGCTCCTGCTTCATGCAGGTTCTCAGGAACTCTCTCGTTTCTGGGAAAATGCAAATGTGGTGAACCTGTCACTCTCCCCCTCCCAAGGAAATCTGCCGTGTGCATCTCAGGTTGTAAGACCTGCTGTCAAATGAGTTGTCGGCCCCAGAGACATCCTTCCCTCAGGCTGCCAGCTTCCTCTCTCTGCCACCCTTTGCTCCTTGTCCATACAGGGTTTTGTTTTGTTTTTCAGACAAGAGGGCCCAGCCTTTCTACCCTGGGAGCCTCCCCAAGATACCCCTGTGCTCTGGAATGAACACATTCTGGACTTCTGGGTCTCACCTTCAAAGTCCCAGTCCCTCAGGGGAGCTATGCTGAAGTCCAACACAGGCCATACCCTTCTCAGCCCATGGGAGAGAGACCTGGTTGGCAGCAGCCTCTACAGACGTGGTAACCAGAGGGTGGCCCTAGCCCCTTGGGGAAAACCAGAGCCGCCTCCCAAGGCTCACAGGTGCTCTAGGGAGCTGGGAAGTCTTTCAGTTCGGGGGGTGGCTGTTGACCATGGGGAGGACTTGGCACACAGGTAGCAGTGCTGACACCCAGCAGCACAAAGCCCTTTCCAGCTAGATCTTGGCTGATTAGTAATAAAATGGCAGCGATGCAGCCACTTACTGGTGACAGTTAAGTAGGTGGCGGAAGGGGAGAGTTGGACATTTGGGGAGCCATTTGGTATGTGCGTAACGCTCTCCTCCCGGGGGAAGAGCAGACCTGAGACAGGGAGGCAGAGTCATCTGTACATACACACAAAGCAGGTTCGTGAGCTATTGTAGCTGTGGGGACTGGTGGGTTCCTCTGCAGAGAGCCACTTGAACTGTTCTCCACAGTTCTGACTCAGGGTTGATATTTTGCATCCCTGCTAAAAAAGGGAGAGCATTCCTGTTTTTGCCATAATGATAATAGTCACTAATACTGATGTAGTACTAACTGTGCTAAGTGCTGTACTAAGTGCTTTACATACATTGGCTCATTTACATACATAATACATATATAGTTTGCATGGATTAACTCATTTATATACATAATACATTTGCATGCTGTCTTCATCTGTTTGGGCTGCTACAACAGAACCCCACAGACTGGGTCTGGAGGGGCTTACACAGCACATGTTTACTTCTCACAGAAAGTTCTGGAGGTGGAATCCAAGATCAGGATGCTAGCAGATCTGGTGTCTGGTGTGGGCCTGCTTCCTGGTTCGTAGACTGCCAGCTTTCCCTGTGTCCCCATGTGGTGAGGAGAGTGAGGGAGCTCATCCCATTCATAAGGTCTCCACCCTCCTGACTAGTCAGACCCCACTGTAGGCTAGGGTTTCAGCTTCTGAATTTGGGGGGGGACACAAACATTCAATCTGTAATACATGTGTAGTACATTTATATAGATTAACCCATTTAAATCACTATTTTACTGATGAGGAAACTGAGTCACAGGGAATCCTGTGCCTGAGGTCAGAGGGGTCAACTCTGGCTCCAGACTCTCAGCTCCTGACTGCCCTGCCCACTGCACCCTGATCAGCCGTTGGCTGATCCCAACGGTTCCATTGGGATCAACCCCCTACCCGGGCACATGTTACCGACTGTTTCACATGGGGGTGCCTTATGGATTGCTAGGAGTTTGTCAGCCCAGTTGATCCTCACAAAAGACCTACAGAACATTTACAAATGAGCCATAATCTAGGGCTCCTGGCCGTGGAGCAGGGCGTTGTGGGGATGTGAGGGCTTGTCCAGCTACCTGTGACCTCACCCTCATGCTACATGGGCTGCTTCCCCAGCGCTGCTGTGATTGCCTTCCATGCCTGGACGGCTAACGGGGCAAGTGCAGAAGGGGCCAGATCACAGTGGGGACCGGATCCTCTCTGCTCTGTGTCCTCTGCTGGGCGTGATGCGTGCCACCCCCACCTCCCAGCCATACCATTGGCCATCTCCAAGAACAAAGCCCAGAGATTAGGAAGGGCAGAGGGGTCAGCATGGGGGCGAAGGTCAAAAATCCTACAGAGAGAGGGGAGAGGCTAATTTGGTTTATGACTAACCTTTTGCACTTAATGTGACAGGCTCTTCAAATAAAAAAAAAAAAACAAAACACATAACCTCATGGCAAGGAATGGTGAAGTTTTTAGGGTGTACCCTTAAAACAAGAAGACCCTCATGTTGCTTAAAAGGGATCTTCACGGAGGGGCACCTGGGTGGCTCAGTGGTTGAGCACGTCAGCCTTCAGCTCAGGTCATGATCCTGGGGTCCTGGGATTGAGTCCCACATTGGGCTCCCTGCAGGGAGCCTGCTTCTCCCTCTGCCTGTGTCTCTGCCTCTCTCTGTGTGTCTCTTGTGAACAAATAAATAAATCTTTTTAAAAGGGGGGGGGGATCTTCGGGGAGATATTTACCCAAAATCTCATGATTGTGTCTGTGGTGTTGGCATGTTCTCACTGTGCGAGTCAGGCTCCAGGATTCCAGGCTTTTTGCCTGCACATTTCTATGTGCAGATCCCCACGGGCTCTCAGGACCAATCCATTCCCCCTATAAACACAGGTAATGAATCTACCTCTTTGCCTGCCACTGAGATGCAGGCACCTTTACCTGAGTTCTGCTCCCCCTGGCTTACCCCTTGTTCTTGGAGAAGTCCTTGAGAGCCCTTGGTAGAGTGTGAGTCACCCTGGTCTGTGCCTCACTGCCGCTGTATGCATTGACCAAGTGGCCTGGTCATTACCTGCCCGACTCCCCCCCACACCCAGCAGGGCACCTGGCTTACAGTATATGTGTGTTTGGGGACAAATGTGAGGTTATTGTGGGGAGGTGATTCTGAAAGACATCTATTAAAGGTAGAAATCAACAAAATTCAGATGCTTCATGTAAATGCTATTCAGCATCTCTTCCTGAAGATACACCCCCATCCCATCCCTGCCCCTCCCAGTCCAGAGTTGAACAAGTCCAGACTCTCCTGCTCCTGACACCCCACAGTGTCCTTCCGGGGGACTTCACCCCCCACTCCCATGTTCTCTCCCTGCCACTGCATCATCCTCTGTTGGTCTCTTCTGGGTGTCCTCCTACCAACAGTCCGAAGCATATTACTAAAGTCCAAATGTGCTCATGACATGTAACAGCTGGATTCCGTTGAACAGCTAAGCAGGTCACACCAGGCTCTGCACAGTCCAGTCCTGGATTTCGACATGCCTGCCAACATGCCTCCTACCCTCCCGAAATGCCGCTCCCCCACCTTTGCACTGCAGCCACGGGGAAGCTTCAGTCCCTTTGTTCCCGGTCCCTCTGCTAGAATGAGCTTCCCCCCATTCTCATGGGCCAAACCACACCCCTATCTCCTGCCCCAGAGGCAGAGCTTGCTTGCACTGTCTTCCTGCCTCTGCCAGGACTGTCTGCTTTCTGGCCTGGGTTTCTCTCCACTGCACTGAGCCCCCCTGCAGGGGAGGAGCTGGCCAGGTCGGTGCTTGCATTTCCTGCTCCCAGCATGATGCCAGGGGTGCTTCCCCTCCCCCATCCACGTTAGGAGGGTCATCAGCTTTTGAAAACTTTGAGTTCCTTACCAGAGGCTGAGGCTGCGACAACTCAGAAATATGAGGAATGAGAGCTGTGCTTCTTTAGGTGAGGCAGGAGACTTTTGTGGAAACCCAGACCTCAGGGTACTCACACACATCCCCTTCCAATCCAGTTAAATGTCACAGGCTCTGGGGAGTGGTCTCCTTTCCAGAATAACATTAGAAAGAACAGAAATTGAATTTGGACAGGTTTTTTTGGTGTTTTGGTGAAATACTATTCCAATTTGGTTGTCACCATGGAAAACCTTTAGCTGTTGGTGGCCCCAAAGCACATTTCACTGTGGGGTCTGTAGTGCTGTCACTGGTCATAGGCATGGCATCTCTTCCACGCATGTTCCGGCTCCAGGGAGAAAGCATTGTATCCCCTTTGAAATCTATCCACATGGAACAAAGGAGATCATTTGATATGCCTGCATGGCACTACTTTGAGGATGCTCATGGTTCATGCAGATTACTTTTGTGTTTTCCACAGAGGGTCAGTGGACCCCTTTTCCCAATCTTGGCCAGCCCCAGGCCAAACGTGAAGGGAGTGGCTTTGGGTTGTGGGGCCTCCCTTCCTTGCACCTGCCTTGCTTCCCAGCACTGCCTCCTACCTGAGGACCACAGGTTGTACCTAGAGTCAGGGCCCTGAGTTAATGGCAATTTAGGTGATCATTGTGTAAAACCTTTTCTGGAATAAGGTATGTGAATGAATGGAGCAGTGAGTGAAAGAATAAATACCAAACAGATGAATGCCATTGGTTGTGCTCAGATTATTTTTAAAAGGAAAAATAAAGACATGAAGAGCCCAAGTATGAGTCCTTCTTCCAAGGGAAAAGCTTTCAGGTGCAACCCACTGAGTTCTAAAACTTCCTTTTCTAGCCCAGAGCATACAGGGTCACACTTTAAATGGCAACGTGTGCAGTCTTGTATCCTAGGCTCCCTGAGAGGACAGCCCTGCCCCCTAGCTCGGGCAAAGGATCAGAAGCAGCAACTGGTGATTAATCAGGTGGCTCCTGTCTTAGGACACACTCAACGTTTACTGTCTCTGCAGACCAGACTGTGGAAATAAGCAGACCCAGGAAGGCCAGCAATTAATATTTCCTGGGAGATATTCCAGATGCTGCTGGGTAGACCATGACATGTAAGACTCTTCCTGCTTCTGATTTATTTCATCATGGAAGAGCTTTCCTTACATGGGGAGTTTCTGCAGAAGTGACCCATTTTGGTTTTTCAGGAGCTATTTCAAGACTTCTTATTTGGTCACCATTTCAGGATCCAATGGGGCAGAGCTGTGCCCCATAGTCCCATCTTCCCAAACGGTGAAGTGACAGATCCGCCATCTCCAGCCACCATTCCCAACACTGCTCCCTTCCCTCCTACCACCAGGAGCTGCTGGTAGGCCCACAGAGAGAGACCATGGCTTGAAGTGACCTCCCCCACCCTCAGCCACACGTTGACATTTCACTGTGGTCTCCAGTGGCCTACAGGGGTGACCAGTGGCAGGATCACAGGCTGTACTCGCAGAGAATGTTTTGGTTGGGAGGGCTTTCTTGCATTCTTCAACTTAACCCATACAGATAACTCTGTGGTCCATCATGAATACACTGAAACACTGGCTTGTTAGCTGAGTGGTTCCCCATTAGTTGACCTCTGCAAAATTGTGGGGTGGGATAGAGCTGGATTTCAGGACAAAGCTCTTCTTCCTTTAAATGCCAGCAGGCTAGGGTTAGGCAGCAGGAGGTGGGGGGCATGCCATTGCCTTTCCATTCTTTGTTATCATTCCCTGTCCAAAGCTTTCATCTAAATTAAGAGTCTTTGGTTAGAATTCGAAGGGAAAAGGAATCTCAAAACCTACTAAAGATGTGTGAAACATCACATAGTTGGAGGCACTTCCCAGCTGTATGCAAAGGCATGGAGAGGAACGCAGAGCTGTTGGTCTAGTCCAGCAACATCATACTCTGGTTCTTGGGGTCACAGGGAATTCTTTTATTTTACATCTTCTTGCATGTTCTGATTCTTTGATGGGTGTCACAGCAGGGGCCATGGATATAGAGAATAATAAACAATCAAGAGTTTCACAATCTCTAAGAGTTTTAAAGCAAGCCATCCAAGCTGTGCTTCTGAGTTGGGTTGAACCAGAGCAAGTACCAGAGGAGCCCAGTATGAATGATTTTTAACCTGGAGATCTAGTTCGGTGGCTTTCCCACTCTTAGCAAAAGGAGGTTATGAGGATTGTCGGGTGTAAGATGATGGAGATGGTTGGTTTGCTCCACGCTCACTGAACTAAGATGAGAAGTAGGTTTACGATGTATCAAGACAGTTGGGTGTGAAGAAGATTATTCCTCGTAGTCACTGAGCTAATACTGTGATAGGCCCCCGGGGAAGGTGCAGAGTCTCATCGCTGGAAATTGAATTTGGATTTTCACTGGAGGATTAGGCAAATGATCACTGAAGTTCTCTTCTTTCTCTTTATGCAATGTTCTCTGCTGTGTATAGACTGTCTTCCCAGATCATCCCACTGGACCTTACGGAAAACCTCCCCTAGAGAGAACTGAAGAATCCAGCTAGGGCCTTCTAGAACGGTCAAGAGTTCTTTTTGTCTTTTTCTGGGCACTTTTGCAAGATCATTCATTTTTCCCTTGAGGCAAACCTATGAGTTAGTTAGGGACAGATGTGTTTAATTTCCACTTTATAGATGACAACACTGAAATTCAAGGGTGTCCAGTGATGATGCCACCGAGGTTTGAAACTTCAGCATTAGGGCACCTGGTTGGCTGGCTCAGTTGGTTAAGTGTCTGTCTTTGGCTCAGGTCATAATCCCAGGGTCCTGAGATCGAGCCCAGTGTTGGGCTCCTATTCAGTGGGGGGTCTGCTTCTCTCTCTGCCTTCCACCCTGTGCTTATTCTCTTTCTCTCTTTCAAATAAATAAATAAATAAATAAATAAATAAATAAATAAATAAATAAATAAAATCTTCAAAAAAAAAAAAACTCTTCAGCATCATTTTTGTATTTCTACTGCTCATCCCATTGTCAATCCATCACCAAATGCTGTTAACTTTATCCATGAGGTTGCCTACATCTGCTTGTTTCTATCCACTTCCAGTGTCACCCGCTGGAGCTTTCCTCATCTTGTGCCTTGACTATTACATTGGTTTCATACATGACCTTCCAGATGCCAGTCTTTTGTCGTCCTTGATATCTCCCTGAGCTTCAGGATTTGGGGAATATGAATCCTCATCTCCTCCATTCATTGGCCAGCTCCCATGGGTCAGCACAGAGCCAAGAAGACACCATGATTCTAAGTCACAAAAGCTCTCAATATTTGCTTTTTGAACTGTGGTCCTGTGTTTAGGGAAGGCCTATAGTTGGATGAATCTGTATTTCTCTCTCAGTGGTATATAGTCACTAAATGTCAGCTCACAAAAGTCAGTGAAAGCCACACTGAGATTCTTTTGTTTTGTCTTCTCTAGAATTTACTGGTCTGATTGCAAAGTGGGTACTGGGGCAATATATCCATACTTGTAATACTGTGTTCGTGTTACTTTCCAGGTGTCATCAAATCTTACCACCAGCAATTTTGAGGTTCTCTTTGTTAGAGCTAAAATTTAAAAATCTGTCATAATAAACTAAAATATATCAGTTGGAATGATAATATTGCCTGCTTTATAATCCACATTTTCATTGTATATAGTAACAAAATTGCATTATGTCATCTTTAGTTTTTTGGATTTTTGTTTGTTTGTTTTTAGAGGGAGAGTATGCAAATGGGGAACAGGGGGATGGAGGGAGGGGCAGAGGGATAGAGAAGATCTCAAGCAGGCTCTACAGCCAGTACAGAACCTGACATGGGACTCGATCTCTCTGCTCTGAGATCAAGACCTGAGCCAAAATCAAGAGTCACTTAACTGCCTGAGCCCCCCAGGCACCCCATCATCTTTAGCTTCTACACACTCTCTTCCCCAGTAAGACTGTAAGGCCCTCAGTGACAAAGAACTATTTTTGCTCACGTCTTCAGTTACTTAAGTAAGACATGGAATAAGTACCCATCCTGTAGGAGGCTCTGTACTTAACCCCTTGTCCTATAGGAGTTATGTTGCTTGGCATCAGTGGTGTACCAGGGGTGGGAAATATTGGTGCTGGGAATGTATGGGGCTTCTGCCCCCCATACCTGCCAGTGTTAGTACCCCGGCACCACACCACTTCCAAAGAAACGTTGTTGACTGTGAGACATCTACCCAGTTGTGAGAAGTTATTTGACCCCTAGAAGGAGAAGCAGATCAATCTCATTTCCAGGTCAATAGAGCTGCTTTATCATCCTGCTCTACTGATCCTTCACAGATGAGACGACTTAGGGTAAACCATTCCATAATTCCATACCAATTAGCTTTTCTTGAAAGCTTGTCCGTTACCTTTTGCCTTCCTTTTATTAGGCTCTCCGAACACTTTCAGTAATGGAATTACTTAAGCCTTTCTCTTGGCTTTGAACAAATAAGCAGAAACTCAGGAGAGAAGTCCTTCTGGTACGTTCACTGTGTGTACAATGGATTCTGCATTGTGGCCTTGTCTGTCTGTCAGAGGCCAGGGTTCTGCTTCTGGTCAGAGGTTATTAGAGTACCTTCAGGATATTTACACAGATTCCTTTGTGAACCTCCAAATCACACCCTCTGAGGACGTTCATCCCATCTCTGCCCTTGATAGACACAGGAAAATTATTTCCTGGTGAGAAAGCAGGTGCTCGTAAGAGCCAGCCTTTCAAAGAGGTATCTACCGTCAAAAGGACTAATCGTCCAAATGACAGATGCGCATGGCTGGCTTCCCTCTTTACGCGCCTTGATTGAGACGGGAGGAGAGTGCTGCTGGCCTTAGCGATGGAGAATTCTGTTAGAACAACATCCTCAGGGAATAGCTTAATCTACTAAGTGTGACAGGTGTGGCAAATGTGCACAAAGCCCAGATCTCATGGCCTGGCTTTGAAAAGGCTGTAAGACCAAGGGGCCTGTGTACCTGCTCCCACAGACAGGACTAACTCATCTCCGTTCCTATAGGAGTGGTTTGCCCCAGACAGGCAGGATTTATTTACCTTTTGTCATTTGGCCCAGAATGTTCCATATCACCCTTTCACACTTGGCCGTCGCTCCCGTGGCAGTAATCACTTTTGGAAACAGAAGGAGCTACACAGTGTGTTCATATTTCAGATACTGAGGGTGAAGCCCTAGGGATTCCTGACCATTCATGGGGACAGAGATGCCACCTGAGTAGGTGGGGTTGGTTTGAGGGTTTCACCCTGAAAAGGAGGGCGGGCATACTTCTCTTTCTCCGAGTACTGTTTCTAGGCATGAACTCCTGTGTGCTGGCCCTGCAGCTGGCACTGACCATGTGCAGGACCCTCCCATTGGCTGAACCCCCCAGAACAGCCCACAGTCTTGCTCCCTACCTGGTCCTGCCTCTGCTCCCAAGACAAATGAGGATGTTGCTGTGGCAGCTGTTTGGAATTTCCTCAAAACACTCATCCTCTGGTGTGATCACAGGGACAGAAAGTGGGTCAGGGACGCCAAGGGGTTGAGGGAGGGGGAATTGGGAATCACTACTGAAAGGAATGGGATTTCTGGGGTTCCTGGAAGGCTCAGTGGTTGAGCATCTGCCTTTAGTTCAGGTCGTGATCCTGGGGTCCTGGGTTCGAGTCCCATATCAGGCTTCCCGCAGGGAGCCTGCTTCTCCCTCTGCCTATGTCTCTGCCTCTGTGTGTGTGTGTGTCTCTTGTGAATAAATAAATAAAATATTTAAAAAAAAAGAATAGGATTCCAGAAATACTCTGGAATTAGGTAGTGGTGATGATGACATGATATTATAAGGGACTTTTGTTTTGGAAAAGCCACTGAATTGTCATTGTTCAAATGGGAAATTTTATGTTGTGTGAGTTTCATCTCAAAACATGAAAAGTAACATTTAAAAATGAAATATTAATCTCATCTCTTGATAGCAGTACTATCCCTCAGTCTTCACACTGTCCCACTCTGGCGCCCAAGTTTATTTCAAGATATGTCACATATAGAGGCTCCTGGGTGGCTCAGTAAGTTGAACATCCAACTCTTGGTTTCCACTCAGGTCGTGATCTCAGGGCCTTGAGATCATGCTCTATGCTCAGCAAGGAGTCTGCTTGAGATTCTCTCTCCCCTGCTCATATGCTCTCTTTCTAAATAAATAAAATCTTTAAAAAAATATGTCACATACAAATACCATGTGTTTATTTTTATGTAGTGTGGCCCTGTGAAATGCCCATCTGAACAAAAGGTGGCCACGTGACCAAGCCCTTTTATGGCTCAGACATGTATGCTGGGAGCAGTGGGCTCAGCCTCGTCTGTTGGAAGGGGTGCCTGCCTGATACAGAAATAAGAAACACATCCTCACCCCTTCCTGCTACCTGCCCTAAACACTGAATGTACATATGGATAAAATTCTTGACATTTCACTCAGTACCTGAGGAGGAATATCTGAAACATGAGCAGAATAAAATGCAAATGCCAAGAGGAAATTCCAAGAACACAGAAGAGAAACCAAATTTTCAGCTTTGCCATTGGGACTGTGGGATGTGGGACTCACAGATGCAAATTTTATCTGAATTTTTCACATGAAAGCCCCTAAGTTTGCATAGGTCACAATGCTTTTGAAATTAATGAATGGAGAGGGGTGTCTGGGCGGCTCAGTTGGCTGAGTGCTCTTGTTATCAGCTCAGGTCATGATCTCAGGGTTGTGAGATTGAGCCCCCTGTAGGGCTCTACACTCAGCAGGGAGTCTACCTCCCCTTTGCCCCTCCCTCAAATAAATACATTAATCTTTAAAAAAAAAAGAAATTAATGAAGATTATTTTACCCCTAAATGCACTTTCTTCTGTATCATATTATACCTTACTTTTTCTTTTATTTGATATTTCATGGACCCCTCCCTGCTCAGGTTTGCTTTTGCTTATTGAAAATTGGCCAGGGATTCCTGGGTGGCTCAGTGGTTTTGGCGCCTGCCTTTGGCCCAGGGTGTGATTCTGGAGTTCGAGATCGAGTCCTGCATTGGGCTCCCTGCATGGAGCCTGCTTCTCCCTCTGCCTTTGTCTCTGCCCCCCTCTCTCTCTCTCTCTCTCTCTCTCTCTGTCTCTCATAAATAAATAAATAAATAAATAAATAAAATCTTAAAAAGAAAAGAAAATTGGCCAAAGGGGGGAAAAAAAGATCAGTTTCTTCCAGAGAATGAAGATTGACTTGCTTTTATTTAGGGCCAGTTTTAGATCAAACCCCAGGAAAAATTTCCTCCCTTGTTTAGGAGGAAATTCACGTTCTCATATCTTTTTCTACCTATGAAGTAAAGATAAAAGCAATAATCTGCTGGTGGTCCAGAGGAAGTTAGATTTTGCTCCCTAACCTGATTTTGGATGCTCTCTTGGCACTCCAGCCCCTAGACAAGTCAGGATCCTGGAAGTGGTGACTGCACTAGTTCTGCATTCTCTGTCCCTCAGAGTGATTCTGTTTAAATCACAGGGACATTGTTAGGGGGGTGAGTGTGTTGGGGAAATGTTTAAAACAGTTTAAAATCCATAACATTGGGCACCTGGGTGGCTCAGTCGGTTAAGCATCTGCCTTCAGCTCAGGTCATGATCTCAGGGTCCTGGGATTGAGTCCAGCATTGGTCTCCCTGCTCAACAGGGAGTTTGCTTCTCCCTCTGCCTCTGCCCCTCCCCCTGCTCATGCTTGATATCTCTCTCTCTCTCTCTCTCTCTTTCTCTCTCTCTCTCAAACAATAAATAAAATCTAAAGCAAAAATAAAATCCCTAACATTATTAGCACTGTCAAGACAATAATTTAAGAATTGTCCTTGAAGGAAACCAGTCATTGACAGAGGCCACCTTCTCAATCCATTTTTTGTGTGTGTGACTTTTCCCCAGAATGACTTTTGTCGAATTATGAAAATGAGTGGGGAGTCCATGGCTTGAATGGTTTCATGCCCTATCCCTGTGCTTGGCCCCACAGCACTGTCTGCAGTGATCACGTCCACCCCTACCTGCATGCCCTTGAGACCACGGCAGGTGCCATGAAGCCAAGGCACAACATGCCAGTCGAGGCAGCAGTCCTACACGTCCAGCCACCTCCCACACCAGGGACTCAGGGTTGCTGTCACCTCCTAAGAGCCCTGACCTCGGAGAAGCCCTGTGACTCTCATGTGCCCCACTTTTCCCCAATCTGAAAATTAGAGAATGAACTATAAAAAATCAGCCTGAGACCTACAAGCAGAGGTTATCCCTGGAGAGGCCAGGCAGGTGTTTCCAGGTCATCGAGACGGTCCCTGAGGATGGGCCTGGAGTTAGCGGGCATAGCTTCTGCACCCATCTGTGCGTGCAGTTCATTGCATTGGAGCTGACCAGCTGTGAGACTTCCCCCTTTTTCCTTAGCTCCTCCTGCACCCAGGGACCACATTGCCATCATTTGTCTTTGTGAGGATTCAGGGACCTTTTGGGGGAAGCTTCCAGAAAGACCTGTAATGCTGGTCTTTGTCTTTGTGACAGCCCAGCGGGAGCTGTGCCCTGGGCCCACAGCATGAGCCAATTTTCATGAGTCATGGCCAGACGGCCTCCTGGCCACCTCTGAACCTTCACTCTAAGGGTCTGGGCATCGAAAAGGCTTCTCTGGAGCTTTCCCAGGCTTTTTCTGCCTTGTTACATTGATTATATAGCTAGCTGTTCTTTAGGGCTTGGGAAAGGGGGTACTTTATAGCTGCTCCTCTAAAAACCCCATTTCCACACAAACCGCCTCTGGTCTTTCTCTGCTTGGCACGTTGTTTAGACAAAGAGGAGTTTGTGTGTATCACTTCCCACAAGACACCCTTAAGTGGAAGCCTGGGATTTGAAAGTTGGGAATTTTTTTTCTGCCCTCTAAATGAATGCCTTGTTAGGTAGGTAGCTGACACAGAACAGTTTCTCACCTCTTTATAGCATAAGGGCCTGCCTTATCCACAAGGACACATTCCCTTAGTATTATCGGTATAAGCCACTGTATTTACACTTGTGTACTTTGAGCAGTTCATTTCTGCTTCTCAGCATCATTTGTGATGTGATTTCATATCAAATTTTAATATAAAATTATATACTGCCCAAAATACTTCAACTACATTTCAGAATTTTGTCTCCAAAAATATATATATTTTAAATGACCTAATCCAAACCTCTCCTTTTGCAGATGAGAAAGACAGAAACCTAGAGCAGGGTTTCTCAAGAGCAGCACTGCTGTTTTTGGGCCAGCTAATTCTGTGTTGTGGTGGGGGGGATGTCTGACACATGATACAGTGTTCAGCAGCATTCTAGGCTTCCATCCTTTACATGCCAGCAGCATCCCCCAAATGCAGCGACTTACGATGTTGCCAGTGTTCCCTGGTGAGAACCAACAGTCTAGGACTGGCCACACAGCCAGGCTGTGACAAGGTCAGAAATAGAACCAGGGTGTCCAGACTCTCAGATCCAGGTGTCCAGAGTCTCAGACACCTGAGTTTCCAGTTGGGGAGGTGAACTGAGCTCCCAACCTGACCCGGACTCACAGTCATGGTCAAGGGCACCTCCACGGCTCTCAAGGGACTGTGAAGAGAGAGGGGGCCAAGGAACCAACAGCAGGGGAGAATTTTGTGGGACTCAGGGCAGATCGTTTACCCTATGCAGTAGAATCCCACCCCGTGATTCATTGACTGAACTTCTGCACATGAACTTTTGCCAGGCAATTTCCTAGAAACTCATAAGATCTGTGTCCAGAGTGAACAGACTTGGGGGACTACAAGGGGCAGAGGAGTGTTTTGCATGTGCCCAGAACCCGGGCTAGCCCCACGGCAGAGGCTCCATAGGCCTCACCCAGAGAGCAAGACTCATTCTCAGCCGGGTGGACACCGGCTGGCCCTGGTCTCCTTCGTCATGTGCAGGTCTCGAGTCACACAGTTTCTTTTGCACTTTTTCCTAACTGTAACAAACATCCAGTTTGTATAGGGCTCTCTCTGTCTTTTCCTTTCAATCTCTGTCCCTTCTCATTGTTGGCCACAGGCTTGGAGCACATCTATAGTCCTATGTGTGTGGAGTGTGGCAGATAATGAATGCCACAGGGTATTGCAACTTTCTGAAGGAGGAGGACAGATATAAGCACGAGGGATCTCGTGGGTCAGAGATCAGAAGTTTCCATGCTGGTGATTCTGGGCTGGTGTGAACCTGGGTTTCCACGGTAGAAAGGTTAAAAAAAGTCCCACCATCGGGGCTCTGGATGAAAGCCATCCTAACATCTCTTTACTGAGCTCTGACGTTGACTCCAAGGCTCCATGGAGAGGGTCCGAGATGACTTTTCCTCTAAACACAGGATTTCATTAGATGGTTGTGCCTACAGGCAAAGCAAAAATTTCATGCGGCTTTCCTAGTCTTTTGTTTAAATGATGCCAGAAATATTGAAATTGAAACAAATTTTGCATGAAGTTGCTTTCAGGGAGTTAAATAGGCTCCAGGAACAGAGTTAATGAACCAAAGGAAAACAGGTTCTGGTTATGCTACTAGAAATTGGGGTTTTATTCTAATAAATCATTGCTTTAGAGAAAAGTCCTTTCTAAACTTTCCCTGTGCTATTTCTTTTTTATTCTCTGAATGAACAGTGGGGTCGTCTCTGCATTTCTGAGTTTGTTTCTTCCCAGCCACCTGGTCGTAATCCAGAGGGAAAAACAAATGAGATTGATTCTGTGAGCCACACCTCATTGCCATTCACACACGGACCATAATGCTTGGTTCTCCACTAAACAAACGAAGAACATTCTGGAAATTTTGCAGAACCAAAACCTCACGTTTATCTCTACAGTTGAAATTTCCTAGAGGGAAAAAAAAGAAAAGAGCATATCAAGTAAAATGAAGCCTCAACTTTCATGTGTACCAGTCTGTGTTTTAGAACATTTCCGTCTTTGAGGAAGGGTTGTAGTGTCTCCGTCCCCCTGGTGAGTGGCTGGTGTGCATGAGGCCAGGCGCTTGCTCACCTGCCACATTCCTCCAGCTGTAAAATGGGGTCAGAGCTATATCCATGTTTTTCCAGTGATGCTCTGCACACGGCTACTGTGCCAGTGGGAAGAGTTTGCCAGTGGGGTGTCAAAACTAGAGACTCCACTGTCCTCTCCTTCCCTGAGAGCAGCCAAAGGAGAAAGAAAAAGGTCCTGGCTGGAAAAAAGGTGTCACACTCAAATTGGGTATTTTGCAAAAAATTGGGTAAAAAGGTGTTTACAAAAGTATTGGTCAGGTGCAGAAACGTAGAAGGGCCAGTGTCCCTTGGGTCTGAAGGGCCTGAGGGAGGCGGCAGTTTTCAGAGCCAGAGCAAGGCAAATGTGCAGAGGCCTCGGACCTACCTGCCTCCCTCTCGTGGGGTCCAGGCAGGCCTGCCTCCCTGGGCACCTGCAGGGTGGGAAAGGGTGGGAATGCATCTGGAGGGCACAGAAGAAAATTGGCCCAGCATGGATGGGAACGATTCTTTCCAAATACCCTCCCTCACTCTCTGAAAGGAAGAGACACCCTGGCCTTCGTTGCCACCACCCTTCTCTGTTCTCGGATGGATGGATGCAGCTTACCCCTCCCACACCCTGCCTTGCCTGTCATTTTCTATCCTGTGCAGTGCCCTCATTCCTCACTCTGCCAATACTGTCATCACGGGCAGAACAAATAGAGGCTATTTCAAAACATCTCTTTTTTTTTTTTTGCTACCAACAGCATGAGGTTTGCTCTGCCATTAGAGTGACACAGACTCAGGGTGAGGTTTCAGCCTGAGCTCATTGCATCCATTTTTCCTCAGCACAGACCATCTTTCTCAGCAGCCCCTGCTGGACCAATTTCTGGCTGGGTGGGACACAGCGGCACAGCAATAGCTTTGGCTCATTTGCCGGCCAGATTGCCAAAATGAAGCTTCCACATGCGAGCACAGATCACACTGCACACTCTCTGGATGTCACCCTTTCTGGTCCTCTTGAATGACGTTTAGAGCACTGTTTCTTCAGATATGTTGTCAATACCCAAGACACCTACAATACCCAAGACGCTGTTTCTTCAGATACGTTGTCAATACCCAAGACACCAAGAATTGGGACTTCCTAGAGGGGTATTTTTTTTTAAGATTTTATTTATTCATTCTTGAAAGAGAGAGAGAGAGGCAGAGACATAGGCAGAGGGAGAAGCAGCTCCCTGTGGGGGGCCCAATAGATCCCAGGGACCCGGGGATCATGCCCTGAGCCAAAGACAAATGCTCAACCACGGAGCCACCCACGCATCCCTTCTGGAGGGGTATTAACTATCCTTTCCACTCCTACTTTTTTCCCAAATTTGAACCAAGAGCTATTGATGAGACCTTACCCTTGATCAGAATAGCACTGAGTTTTGTTGCAAATACATTTGTGAGCATTGTAATGATGAAGATAGATAATTGTAGAAGATAGATAGATAGATAGATAGATAGATAGATAGATAGATAGATAGGCAGATAGACAGACCTGTGTGGATGTGTGTTCAAGAATGGGATCAGTTTTCTTAGAACCATCCATTGAATGGCTCCTTTTGGCAGGATGGCTGACCGGGAGGCCCAGTCCTAGGGGTCTGTCCAGCAAGTCTGCCGAGTGACTGGCAGGTCCTTGTAAGGGATGACTAAATTCAAGCTGTGAATTTACCCTGCGCCCACCCAGGGGGTCATTGTCTCCATCAACCTGTCAATAAAATACATGGTAAAGATTCGAATAACAGAGTGGAACAGTTTCAAAGGACTTGTTACAATCTATAGAGTCAATAACTGACAATTTTAGAAAATCCCCGAATACAAATTTACACAATTTGGGGCTGTTTTACGACTTATCAGGCCATTAATCTACGTTTTAAAAGTCCCTTATATACTTAATCATAGCCTATGCTTTCTTAAAAGTGCGGAAATACGTTCCAGCATGCTCAACCATAGCAACACTAGGAAAAAAATGACTTAAGGGAATTCCGTAAGACTTGCCAACACAACCATAAAAATATTCAATATGGAGTCTGGTTGGGGTACGATTTATATGCAACAGGTGGGGCTTGATTAAAGGGTTTGTGTTTGTCTTTGTGCCTTGTCTCCCCGGGTAGGCAGTTATAGTAGAAGGCACACAACTTACAGCCTAAGGCTAGAACTGAGTTTGACTCCCGTGTCTACCACTCACCTCCTAGAAGATGTCAAGTAGACCATTTCGATCCCATGGTGGGAAAGGCTGGACCCTAAAAGGGTACCTGGGAGGTTGGTGCAGAGCAGAGCAGAGGGAAGCCCTCAAGAGATGCTTGGTGAATTGCAACCACATGCAAGAGCTCACACAGAGCATAGGGTTCGACCGGATTTTTCACCACCCATTCCCCAGAAACCTACACATGCCCACTCTGTCCCTCAGAAAGACCAGTGGTCGAAATATATTTACTTCTGTTTCGTGAATTCAGACACAGCCCCTGTGCCACCAGTCGGCATAACTACCACTTCCAGCCCACCCCCTAAGAATACAAGAAGCAAGAGTTTAGAATCTGGGTGGGTCACTTTGAAAACATTTCCAACTCTTGACCTTAAGTCATTATTATTTCTGGAGCACTCTTTTTCTTCCTCCATATCTCTTTGCACTTCCTTTTGTGCTCTCATCCAGAACCATCCCAGGGAAGACCCTGTTTCTGGATGCTTCCATCTCTCCTTTCTACTTCCCAGATTGAAAACTTACTGGTCCCACAGAATCAAGCTCCAACTGTGTGAAAAGCATGTCAGTGTCTCTTGGTGGGGATGTAAGGATAAATAGGATGCAGGTTGTCCTTCCAGGTATGCACAGTCTTAAATTTTGAAAAGGAGTTTTTTTCCCTAGAGCTTCACTGCCATATATAACTGCCAAATCTGTGCACCGACTCCTGAGCTCAGCAGCCCTGGCTGAGAGTCTCTCAGCTGCCACCTCCATGTCCTACGCAGACACCTTTACCCTAAACTCAGCCTTCTGGGGGATATTCATTATAGTCTCACTTACTCCATTTTGTAAGTAAGTCTCACTTACTCCATTTTGGTAGATGAATGTTTTTTGTAAGTAAGTCTCACTTACTCCATTTTGGTACATGAATGTTTCTTATCATGCATAAGGTTTATCATGCATGAGGTTCATTCTGAGTGGAGTTCTCTAGAGCCCCCCTGATGCTACCAGGGGGCACTTGGCCATCTGGACTGTGTTAGAGGTGGACAGGATGATAATAAGATCTCCTGGTACCTAAATGGGCTTCAGGATGGATCTGGGTTCCATCATTGTTCCCACTTGTAATACGTTATAGCTGGAAAAACTGGCTAGACGGTTATGGGTTTCCACCTACCCAACAAAAGCAAAATTAGCATTTCCTCTGCCCTACCCAGGAAGTGTTCTGTGTTTTCAGTGACCAGTTTATTCTGAAATACTTCCACCAGGGCAGCCCTGGTGGCTCAGCAGTTTAGCACCGCCTGCAGCCTGAGGTGTGATCCTGGAGACCTGGGATCAAATCCCATGTTGGGCTCACTGCATGGAGCCTGCTTCTCCCTCTGCCTGTGTCTCTGTCTCTCTCTGTGTGTGTGTGTGTCTCTCATGAATAAATGAATAAAATCTTAAAAAAATGAAATACTTCCATCAAATTTAGACATCGTTCTGGATGAACTTTGACCTAGAAGCAGAGGCTCCTTCCCCAGTGAAATGATCCTAAGTTTTTGAATTTTAATAACTATTTTCCACACAAAATAAATATTGACCATTCTACTCAACCATGAGTGCTTATTGATTCTAGAAATTGTAAATGAATGTGTTAAACATTATTCTCAAACACACTCACACTCATGCACATGCACATGCACATGCATACACACATGCGCACGCACACGCACAGACTTTGCAGAGCCAGAACAGCATTCTCCTGGAGGAATGATGGTCTTGGGACAATTGTTGGCTTCCTTTAATATTGATTTCCTAAGAAGTATTATTTCTGTGAGATCCTCAATAATCACTTATTTGAAGACAGAGAAGCAGAAAAGAACCTAAAGGAAGGATTGGTTTGGATCCTGCCATAGAAAGTTTATGGCTCTGTATGAGTAATAAAACAGTGGGGGCAGGGGAGAACTGCAGAACCTAAGAAGTATAGATCAAGATTTGGGCTACTTTCAGAAGAAGGGTCCTTTAACCTGGTGATCCTTACTAAGAACAACACTTACTTTAGAGCTCAAGAGTTTTCCTCAAGTAGTATATGGAGCAGAGTCAGAAGCCACTTCCACTTTGACAGCACCAAAATGTTCTTCTTTGGCTACCAGAATCTTTAAAATTAATAAGAAGGTCATTTCCCCAGAATGTAACATTCACATCAGTAGTGTTTGGACTCACGATGGAGCTTGAGGGAAAGCTTCCTTGAGGATGAAGCCAACATACCTACTGGATGGTGGTGGTTCTTCTCCTTCTCCTTTTTTTTTTTTTTTTAAGATTTTATTTATTTATTTATCTATTTATTTATTTGAGAGAGAGCTCAGAGGGAGAGGGAGAAGCAGGCTCTCCACCGAGCAGGGAGCCTGACACAGAGTTCAATCCCAGGGTCCTGAGATCATGACCTGACCCCAAGGCAGACACTTCACCAACTGCCACCCAGGTGCCCCTAAATGGTGATTCTTCAAGTGGGATTCTCAGGCCCCAATCCAGACATACTGAGTCAGGAACTCTGGAAGGGAGGACCCTCACAATCTGTGTCTAAGCCAGTAGTTTAAGTTTGAGTAGTTTGCTGCTCTTGAGCAAGACAACGTGAGCTTCCCTTCCCTGTGTTGATGTGAAATCAGTTCCTAGGAGCCTGTACTTACCTGTTGTTACTGCAGTAAAAATGTGCCTGGAGAGACCATATTCAGTGCCCAGTTGCCTCATAAAAGTTTACAAAGTAAAGAATCTATGCTGTATCAATTGTGTGTTAGAACCCTAGTCACTAACTGGGAGTATGAACCAGACACAAGAAAGACAAATGCCAGTGGGTGAGCTGCTATGTGATCCTGAGGACAGCAGGGCCAGGGCTGCTCTGTCTCCTCTAGTACAGAGAGAGGAGATGGTTCTTCCCCAGGCAGGCCCGAGCTACCACTGACACAGTCTGCTTTGTGGCTAGAACAGAGCAGTCTGCATCCTGTGGATTTATGGACACTCCCGTAGAACAGTGTTCTCCCTTCCTGAGAGTTCTGGAACACATCTGTCTCTGGCCCCCTCCTTGAATGCAAACGTTTTGGCATACTTTGCTTCCCTAGGTAAGGTGGGTGCCGTGCTCATTGGCATTTTAATAAATATTTATTTGTTGCTTGACTGATTCATTATTCTCCTTGTCAAGTTACAGGGCTGCTGCCAGCACCAAGTGCAGATGCATACGGCAAGCTTCTAACTGTACAATTGTGGGTCCTCCACATGGACCTTCCCTGCCAGAGACTCACTGAACAAATCATCAGCACATTTAGGATGTTGTGCTGTTATAAAAGTGCAAGTCGCAAGACCATTTTCTCCCTTAATTCCATAGCAGCCCAAACTGGAAGACTGCTGGTGGTGTTTTCAGATGGGGAAATCTTCACTGCAGAGCAGTGGGGACCTCCTGGCTAGTCTCACTCTCCATCCTTCAGTGGCTCCCTATTGTCCAGGTTAAGGACAAAGTTTTTAGTTTGGAAAAGAAGTCTGTCTGCAATCTGATATCCACCTGATTTTTCCAGCCCCATTTCTTGCCCCTCCACCACTGTGCCCATCCTAGACTACAGTCAGAGAAAATCGTTTTAAGACAATGCTCACCAAGCCCTCATGGTGTGCCAGGCTCCTTGCCTCCCGCACACCATCCTGTGTTATCCTCATCCCATAAGGCATAGATCCTTTTACCGTCTCCATTTAACAGATAAGGAAACTGAGGCACAGAGAAGCCAAGAAACTTGACTGAAAGCCCTGTGACTACTCATCAGTCCCTTGCATGCGTTTGCCCACACGCTCCCTCCGCCTAGTTCCCTGTGCCCTGCTGACACCAGCTCCTCTTCTAAGCTTTCCTGATGATTATCTGCAGGAAACCTTGCCTGGCCCCTACTCCCCTAGTGGAAATGCCCCCTGCCCCATTTGGGCCCTCATCATACCTTCGTACAGAGCTGTTTTGTACTACTCTGTTGTCTTTTTTCTTCTCACCTGGCACACCAGAAGTCCCTTGAAGACACGGCTGGTTTTGGAGTTCTTCATAACCCTTGGAGTCCCAGATGGTACCTGGCCCAGGTTAAGAGGTATTTACTCAGCAGATGCTGGAGGAAGGAAGGAATGGATTGATGGCCTCCTCCTGCTTCCTGACCTAGATGTTTATGCACTAGACTAATTTGGGGGTGGCCAGGAGTCTGGGGGAGCTAATGACTTTGTTCTGATTAGTCTGTGGCTTTTGGGCAAGTTTCTTCTAGTCTGAGGTCCTTCATCCAAACAAGAGGAACTATACACTCTGATCTGATGAGGGGGCAACAGCTCAGGCTCTTTCTAAACACAACGATGGGCAGTTGGCAGGTTTCCCTGGAAGGTGAGATAAAACAGCTCTGTGTGAGCTGGGTCCCAGGAACAAAGCTCCATGACGGGGACACCTTGTTGTAATAGAGCTGGTGACAGCATCCCTTCTGCAGAGCCATGATCCAGCCTCCATCTACATTCTGGTCTTGGAGGGGAGCTGATTCCATACCAAAAAAGGGCGTGTTAAGGGTATTTGTGGGGCCCTGGCAAAGTTGGCTCTTATGATTTGGCAAGATGCAGCTGCAGACCATCCATCCCCGCCCATGATAAATGATTCTGACATTTCCTTCAGGTAGAATGTATGAGGAAGGCTTTTGAATTCTCAAATGCAGGAGCCTACCTTACAGATCAGGTGCCTTTTACTAAAGGTCGCCAAAGCCACTTGGCCCCAGAGGGAATGCATGCTGCCCTCCCGGGCCCCCTCCATACCCAGCTTTGTAGTCATTGTTGGAATATGGGTACATACCTTAATTTGTGGGTTTTTTTCCCAATCCCTACCATATGCACCCTGGAGCAGGATGCAATTAGGTAAATATCATGCTTACTCAGCACACTCCACCCTACTCCATCCCCCGACTGACCTCCCATTCTCTACGCACCCATTTTAAAAAGAAACTAAAGAGAACACATGTCCTCCAATTAATCCGTGATATTAGAGTTTACCATTCTGCTTTGAGCTTATGTCCTGCTGCAGGCAAGGGCTTCTCTGCCAAGCAGTGGGACAGGGAGGGAATTCAAAGTGGTCAGTGGCTCACCCTTGGCCAGAGGAGGCAGGAGCATCCTGTTCACCTTGACCCCCCCCCACCCCAAGCTGGGCTTCACCCCCTCTTCTCACCAGCACTTCATCCACCTCCCCTGGCTGTCCAGGTTTATCCTGTGCCATCGATCCTTCCAGCAAGGTGGTCTGGGGCTCACTGTAGCCTCACTGAGTAATTCTTGCTGTTGTGCCAAGCCTACAACTCAAAAAGAAAGTAATCCAAAATGGAAATGCAAGTATCGCCCTTCTGCGTTGCAGGGAGACCTGACTGTTCTTTGCGTGTTCCAACCATGTCCTTGGCATCTCTTCCTCCCAGCCTGGCCGGGGCTCCCGGCACAGTGTGTGCAGTTGGTGAGATGGCACCAATGGGCTCCTAGGGAGGAATGGACAGGGAAAGAATTGGGAGTAATTGTGGCTAGCACTGCTTTATTGAACTCTCTTACTCTTTCTTACTGAAGGAGAGTGAAAAATCTCTAAAACTTACCAAGGGTCCAGGGCTCTGGGACTGGCATGATATCTTCCAGCTCCTATGCCCTCTCTCCTCCCCTTCTTCACTGTGCTGGGGTCCTGAGAATGTAGGGCCCAGTGTGGCGATCCATCGAGTACTTGTCAGGCTTTGACATGAGATAATTTACCTAACTTCCCAAATCTTACCCAGGCCTATTCCAGATTTCAACCCCTTGACCCCAAAGTTCCCTCCAATGCCTTTTATTACAAGGATAAGTCCCTGTACTCCTCTTGACTGGGCTCCTGGGTTCCAGGCTGGATGAGAGCCCATTTAAGGAAGGGAATCCCCAGCCTGCTTCAAACTCAACTTCCTGTGAGCCCTGAAAAGGACACCTTCTCTCCCACCACAGGGCAGGCAGTACGTAGGCTGGAAAGGCCATAGTTTCTGTTCCAGCTTCCCTGATCTCTGTGCCCAGGAAGCACTGAGAGCCCAGGCTAATGCTGGCACCCCGAGGTTCTGTTCGGGTGTCATCCATACGTGGCCCTGCCAGGAACAAGACGATGCACATACTCAAGAAATTGGAAGCCAGCATAGACAGTCCTCCTAAATAACAGCTTTATGTAGAAAAGGGTCTTCAGGGGCACCTGGGTGGCTCAGTCAGTTAAGCATCTGCCTTCAGCTCAGATCATGATCCCAGGGCCTGGGGTCAAGCCCCACGTCAGGCTCCCTGCTCAGCGAGGAGCCTACTTTTCCCTCTTCCTCTGCCTCTCCCCCTGCTTGTGCTTTCTCACTCTCTCTGTAAAATAAATAAATAAACACCTTGAAAAAATGGGAAAGAAAGAAAAGTGTCTTCAGTGATGAATGCCAGAAAGATATATGCGGACTTATTAGAGGATCATGGCTCCTTATCTTTTTGTTTTGGATAACCAGCTGGCTTCTTACGGTACCTTCCCAAATTCCATGCCATATGTGGAGCTGGTATTCCTAGATGGTTACTTGACTTATTCTCAGAGTTCTGGGTGTTCCTTATCGAGGTCAGAGGCCAGAAGCAGTGGGGAGGTGAGTTCCCTGGGGCCCTGGAGAACCCCCTGCAATGAGGTGCAGAAGGCATGGCATCAGGGGTCCGGTTAGCACGCCAAGGTTTTCGTATTTATAATAAAGTGGGCTGCAGAAAAGGAAAGCAGCTTTCCCTTGGTCCTGTTGTTTTCCAGACCAGACAGCAGTCCCTGGTGACAGACGGGGTGTGCGTCTGTCGGATGCAGATGCAGCATTCCCTGAGTGTTTGCTATTTAACGACAGATCTACTATTTAGCTTTGCAGGCGTAACACATGAGTGAGCTTTAGCGGTAAATGGGCCCTTATTAACAATGAGTGCCAAGCGCCAAAGTGGGTGCATTGGGAAGAATTCTAATGTAAGGAGTGCCCACGGCTGCTGTGCTCAAAAAAGTCCTTCCATGCCATTTTGTCTCCTAAATGGGCATGTTTCAAAAGAGGAAATAACCATAATAGCCACAAACTAACCACAACCGCGTTCCCACCCAGTATTCAGAAAAATCTCCAGTTGTCACTTACCCAGGATTTACCAAAATTGAAGCAAATGAAAGAGTGTGTGGAGATTGGAAGTCCTGAGCTCTGCCTTGGATCTGTTAGACTTGGCGGGCCTGGGACAAGTGTGCACAGTGGGTGACACGTTCTCTCTCTGGGTCTCTTGTGTGGCATAAACGGGTAAGGATCTAGCGACGAGGTCTCCGGAACCCCTAGGTCCAAGGTGGTTGAAGGGATTGCCCAGAGCCATGACCCTGTGCTAGGCACCGCTGTGAACATGGCTTCAGTGTGATGGGAGTCATTATGGAACCTACTTTATGCCAAGTGAGTAGCACAGTTATTTGCCTAATAAGCACGTGAATCCTTCCAGATAATGGTTATTATCCCCTTTACTGGTGAGAGAACTGTGTTCAAATAATATGTTGATGCCCATATGGCTAGTAAGAGCTGGCATCTGACCTCAAATTCCATGGTCTTTCTGGTAAACTCACACCCTCAACAATAGTAATTCTTTAAGTTTATATTATAGGTTTTTAAAATACTAAAAATTTTATCATATTAATATAATATCACATAATATAATTATTATGAAGTACTGACAGCCAGTATTTATTTATTGAATGCTCATTGTGTAGCAGGCACACTTGTACGGGTGCTGCAGACACCTGCTCTTTTTATGATCATGACAGCCCTGCTTGGAACGTACCGTTACTAGGACACATTTCTAGATGCAGTGTGCAGGAGGTTAGGTCACTTGTGCATGTCAGTGAGCAGTACGGCCAGAGCTCAAACCCAGGCAGCCTGTGTGCAGAGCGCATGCTCCCAGCCTCCGGGCTGCACTCCACAGGGTCGTTCGGAGGACGTGCTGATAGCGGGCATCGGTAACCTTGGGCATGCTCATCTCCAGGGACACCTCAGAAGCCCATATCCCACTTCACCCAAGAATGACTGTATCTTAGGGCATATTTTTGGACCAGCTCATCATCCATTTGAAATCAGTTCCCAAATGCAATGAGCTAAGAGATGGGGCCTCTTCTACATAAGCGGTTAGAATTCAGCCCTTGCTACCAGCACAGCCTCTGAAGCACGCCTGTCTCCATGCTCCCAGCCTTGGCCAGCTCTCCCCCGCCTGCTAATTGGTGTGATGGGCCTCACTCCCAGAGGCTGCCTGGCTGTGAGCAGCAGTGCCTCCTGCCTCTCTGGGGAGGGACTCCTCTCCTGGCTGAGCTTCCCCCTGGGCTTGAGGGCTGAGGCTGACAGATGCACAAGCCAGGAGCTTCAGGGAATGTCCCTCCTCCTCCATCCCCCAAGCACTTCCTTAGTGAGGACATCTCATTACTGGGCTCCATTTTCTGGTCTTGCACATGTTCCCTCACTTGTCACCTTTCCCAGCCTGGCTTTTAATAATGTAAATCTCCCCCTCTCTGATGGCATCACTGCTCATTATTTGCTGTCTGGCACCAGATGGGCTCACCCACTGGCACCTCTTAGAAGCCAGCCACCCAGCGCAGGGACGGCACCCTCTCTCGAAGGCAGTTGAGGTCTGGCTCAGCCCGGCCAGGTTCAAGCCCTGCTGGGTTTGGCGGGAGGACAGTCTCCTTCTGTGGCTCCATCCGACCCTAGATGCTCAGTGGAGGGTGAGCTGGTCAGGCGCTGCTGCCCTTTCGCCTTTTCTTGTAGCCAGCTGGCTTTGAACAAGTCACTTAAGTGCCCAGAACCCAGTTATTTAAGTCTCCTTGGCCATAAAGTAAGGATGGTGGTAACAGTAATGATATTAACATTCACCTAAATAAAGCTGTTGCTGGGAATCAAATGGAAATGAGATATGAGAAAATCCTCTGTAAATATAAACTTTATAAAATTTGTAAAGAAGTTACAGCCACGGTGCAGATGGCAGGTGACAAGTGAGTGATAAAGTGATTGATTTTGTTGACACAGAGTAGACAGTCCCACCCCCCCCCCCCCCCGCCAGAATCAGCTAGGCGTCTCAGCCTCCTGGCATTAGCCCTCCTACACCCCAAACTCAGCACTAGATCCTACTGCTCTGGACCTTCTCCAGGGGAAGAGCCCTGTGAACCTTGGCTAGATGGTTCAGGATCACTGTTGTGGTTTGATCAAAGAAATTCAGTCCCAGTTAGCTTTGTCCCATAAATGACAACCGAGCTGCAGTTAGTGGATCTGCTGTTCTGTAAGGTAACTATGCTTTGATGGAACACAACTCTGTCAGCTATGTTTAAAGCCTCCCTCTGTAAACTTGGGGAGCACAGCTCCGGGAATTAGGATCATTCGAGAATTCCAACACCATCGCTATATGACACATGATTCCTGCTGCCTCCTAAGTAACTTCTGGAGCCTTTGAGTTGCATGAAATCATCAAGATCTTCCTGCAGAAAGAGCAGTTTCAGATTCTTTCTAAACATTTTAACAGGGAAGTATTTAAACTTTCTCCTTTTCAAAAATAAATAAAATAAAATAAACTTTCTCCTTTTTTTTTTTAAGGTTTTATTTATTTATTCATGAGAGACAGAGAGAGAGAAAGAGGCAGAGATACAGGCAGAGGGAGAAGCAGGCTCTATGCTGGGAGCCTGACGTGGGACTCGATCCCAGGACTCCAGGATCGTGCCCTGGGCCAAAGGCAGGTGCCAAACCGCTGAGCCACCCAGGGATCCCCAAGTTTCTCCTTTTCTAAAACCGAGTTCTAATTTGCTCCTTTATGGAACATCTTTGCCTCCCTCATCTATTGGGTCAGACAATTATGTTGAGTAAATCAAAAGAAGGAAGGACGGTCACGTGTGGGAGTCGGTGTGTGAGCGGTGGGTTAGCAACAGGATCAGATTATAAAAAGGAAAGTGCTCTTTAAATAATAGCTGGAAAATTGCACTCTTTATCCCTCGTGGTGTGTTTTAGAAATCGACACTTCATCAAAATCTTTTACACTAGATTTGTCAGAATGTCCTAAGCATGGAAGGATGTGGAGGGTTGCTGAACTTCATGGGAGATCGGAAAAGCAAGCGTGCTGAGAAGGATGCATGCTGAGGACACACTGTTTCCATCTCCTGTCCCTCCAGTCATCTCACTCAGAATGCCTGGAGAATCTTCCAGAAGAGATTAATGTGCCATAAGCAGGCAACATGAACACAACCAGCACATCTGATCAAGACAAAAAAGGAAGGACTAAAATAAGGGAAACACCACATCTAGATTTTAGGTGTTCAGATCAAATTTAACAGGGATTACTTACCTTTGCCAAAGATGTTAAGCAGATAGTCTTTAATAGTCTTTAATTTTGAGGGGAGGGAAGGAGAAAGCTCATCTCTTTTGTCACTATGTATGTGCATGCTCATTAAAGAATATTTTGCTTTAATTTCTAAATTTAAATTTAATTTAAAATTAAGCCTAGGGTGCTTAGGAAGCTCAGTTAAGTGTCTGACTCTTGGTTTTGGCTCAGGTCATGATCTTAGGGTCGTGAGATTGAGCCCCACGTCAGGTTCCACACCCAGTCCAAAGCCTGCTTAAGACTTTCCCTCTGCCCCTACCCCCTGCTTGCTTGCTCTGTCTCTCTCTCTCAAATAAAATAGGTCTTTAAAAACTAAGCCTAGTAGGAGGGCTTCTGATGTCTTTAATCTGATATAGAAGAGCGTATTTTCTACTAGTTGATTGGAGGAATATGCATTCTTTCTTTCTTTTGAGATAATTTTTAGCATTTGTATGCTTCCCAACTGTCTTTCAAGGGGGGGGCACAAAAGACCCATTTTAGGGATGAGGATACCAACACCCATACCTGAGGTCACACGGCCACTCGGTGTTGGTGACATCTGAACTAGAACCGAGTTTCCTGGCTCCTAGTTCACATCTGGAGCCTGTAAGAAAGGCAATAAACTCACTATATATGCAGTGCACCCTTCTGTTCTTTGTTTTGCCCTCAAGAGCTCAACCCCATCTGAAAATACATCTAAACCAGAAAAGGCATCCTGGTGTTTGCTGAGGTCAGCACAGTGCTGTCTTCACCAGGCAGGGCTGGGATGCCAATTCTGTCTTTCGCCCAGACTCTGGCTCTCCCCTATCACAGGCGGAGAAGGTCACCTGTAAGGACAGGATGATGGCTGTTTCCGTGGCTTACATTCATCACAAGGAACCCCAGCACTGCCATCACTGGTGCTGGCCTCTGTGGGAGGGCCGTCCTGGACCAGACTCATGGGATGCTGACTGGCTGCGGTTTGGCCTTTCTGTCTCAGTGGCCGAGTCCTTTGTTCTAGACTCCCTCCTGACAATCTCACTTGTTCACTTTTCTCACTATTCTTGGTGGTGGATCGTGATGAACCTATGACATTGGCCTCTGATTTGCCTTGAACCATTTACAGACATGTTTTAGAAACTTAAACATAGATATGAAAGGTTTAAAGATAACTAATACTCTGGGATCAAGACAAAAATGATGCTAAATAGGATTTCCTGTCAGGTTGATCTGACTCTATCTTGACTCATTTCTATTCACTTAACTCTTAAAAATTTGTGAACCTGGACATCAGTGTAAAGAGATCCAGCCTTCTGGTGGCTCAATGATTGAGCATCTGCCTTCAGCTCAAGTCATAATCCTGGTGTCCTGTGATCGAGTCCCGCATGGGGCTCCCCGCAGGCAGCCTGCTTCTCCCTCTGCCTCTCTGTGTCTCTCATGAATAAATAAATAAAATCTAAAAAAAAAACAAAAAAAAACAAAACCCGAGAGATCCAAAATACAAAAATGCAAAAGGAGTAAAAGATTTCAGTGCTTCGTTTACTCTGCTGCCTCTAACCTTATAGGGTGGAAATGATATATCCTCACTGACCCACTTCCCTTGAGCTTTTGCTGTGGCCGAGATGCAGGCTGGGGACCACTCACTGTTTCATGTGTGTCTGTTGAGGGCCTTCATTGTGAGGGCCCCCAGAGGAGTTTAAGCAAAGCTCAGGTGTGAGAATGGAGACTGTGTTCTCTCTTTCCCCCACTGCCTCACTGCCATCTGTGGTCTTCTCTGGTCGGTGAGAGATCCTTCCCAAGGTCGTATTTGCCCAAAGTCTTCCTTTGCCTTAGAGTCTGAAGAAAGCCTCCAGCAGGACAGCTTCTGGGCAGAGAGATGGGCAACGAGGAGCCCCCTAGGTGTATACAATGTTCGTGTACTCCATGACTAGGGACGGACCCCATGACTAGGGATGGACAGGAATATCCGAGCTCACGATCAGGTGTAGTGTCAACGGTGAGCATCTGTGGGGTGCACCACTCACAAGTCCCAGAAAGCCATGTGGCATCCAGAGATGTCTTCTGCCTTGATGGAGGGAGTGTCTGCACGGCTCAGGAGCCAGGGTCCACCTCTCTCAACCACTCAGAGTCCCTCATGCCATCCAGGAGGAGGTGCTGCCATGATTAATGAGTGAGACACAAAGGCCACTGCTGCCCAGAGCAAGAGCTGTCTCCACCATCCACTAGGCAATTACATAAATAAGGCAAAGTGGGGTCTTGACCACTGAGGGCTTGGGTTGAGGGAGTGCCAGTCTCCTGTCACTTGAGCGGGGGTGTTGGGCCCTCCCTCCCCACACTCAGACTGTGCCCTGGCTTTCTAGACCTCATTCTGACAGTTCTGACTTTGGGATTGAAATCGGTCACTGTCCCCAGTGCCCCAAGAGCCGGGAGGAGGCCGTGGACATTCCAAACTGCAGGGGCCCTCTACACTCCCCAGGGCAGCTGGAAAGGAAGGGCTGAAGCAGGTGCTGCCAGAAACCCACCGGCGTTTGCCACAAAATCGAGAACTCCTGGCAAGACGTCCTGGGGACGGTCTTGATCCTAAGTGGAATCTGCAAAGCACTTTAATTACAGAGGATTAAGCAGGAAGTGGAGTGCTGGACTGAAGGAATAATGACACCAAGGAAGTCAAGCAGAAAAACCCAATTTCCTTCCTTTTAGGGGGGTGGGAGTGGTGAATATCCATTTATTTAAATGAATTGCAAAGGAAAGAATGAGGGTAGCATTTGCCCACCCCTGTCCAGAGTTCAGGGGGTGTTTAAAGGGCCGTGTATCTCCTTGGCCAGACCAGTGGCTGGGGTCTTCAGCCTGTCCACGGAAATGGAAATGGAGGCTTGGAACCTCATTATGATGCAGGAGCACTCCCCCTGGGAAATGACTCCCTAATTCAACCCCCCCTTCTCCTCGCAGGCCCTTGCCTGGCTTAGCTCATAGTTTACATTCAGCACCTCTAGTTGCCCCGAAATTGCATGCGAAATTGTGAAATAGAAAAGCAGTGGGCCATGTGACTCCATCAGTTCTGCCTGGCACCGCCTCATCCTTGGCTTGTGCCGCTCAGAGGCCGGGCTAGGGGATTTGCTTACAGAAAGCCTGCCCCCCCACACACACACCTGCCAAAAGTCGCCATCTGAATATGGGCCCTCTCCACACCTGCTGTGTAGCTGGGGCAGAGCTGTGGAAATGCATGGTACTGAAATAAGGTCGGAAACATTCGCAGCGAGCAAGAAATGGCCTGCATGGAACGTAGACAGATGCGGTGCTTTATTGTCATGTGTGCAGTGACTGTTTTAGCGATTGGATCCTGTGAGACCGGAGCCTAATACCTAGCTGGGTCTGCAGTAGTCCCTGTGGCGTCCTGTTTGTGATTCACAGTGCTCAGCATCCAGGGCAAGGAGTTCTAAAACCTTATCATTAACACTGTAGTGAGAGAATGCTAGGGTGTCACCATTCAGAGGGAGGGGAGTAAGGGGGAGGGAGGAGGAGGAGGAGGAAAAAAAGCAATCAAGCACCCACCCCAGGTTCAGTACTTCACATTGATTCATTTCATTCTCCCCACAGTCCCATGAGATAGATTTCATTGTCCCCATTGTACAGGTGAAAACACTGAGGCTTGGAGTGGCTGGACCACGTGTGGGAGCAGCACTTGCCATGATGGAAAAAGTATAGGCTTTGGCATCACACAGAGGTGGGATCAGAGCCTGGTCTCACCACCTCCCTTTTCAGGGACTAGGGCAAGTTCTAGAACACCTCTTCTCTCATGTGTGAAATCTGGACAGGTATGCCTATGCGCTGGTTGGTTGGGAGGATGACATAATGCCCTGTAGCTGACAGCACAGCCCTAGCACATAGTAGACCTCCAGAAAATGCAGGAATTGTTACATGACCTACTGATGGGAGAGCCAGGATTTAAATTCCCAGAGGTTGACTTCACTCCAGCCATGGGCTCCTTCCACCGTGACACCAGGCCCCCAGCTCTACCCCCGAGTGCTGTGGTGAGGTGGCAAGAGCCAGCACGGCCATCACAGGGCAAGTGATGAGGCCAGTGCCCTTCAGGTTTGCACACTGCGAGTCAGCCCCCTGCCTCCGCAGACAGGAAGAGGACAAACAGGAGAGGGCCCTTACTCCATTCTGCACAGTCCAGATTCTTCTCTGAGCATTTCTGCACTTTCAAAATATTTCCAACCCCTCTCCCCCAAAGGCCTGGCTGACATTTCATCAGCCCTGACAGTTGATCCGATGAGGAAGGTGAGACAGACAGAGGAGCTTAAAAAGAACCCTGCAGGATTCGCCACGTGGTATTACAAAAATCATCTCTGCCTGTCTGTCCGTCTGCCGCTCTACGCATCACCAGCCTTTGCATCCCCAGTGCCTGCCTAGCCTGGGGCCTGGCACTGAGCAGGGGCTCGACACATTTGCACTGAGCTGGCAACACAGGGACAAAAGCTGGCAAGGGAGAAAATGCTGTCCGTTCCCCAGGACCTGTGCCTGCAGAGCCGTGTGTGTGTGTGTGTGTTTGTGTGTGTGTGTGTGTGTGTGTGTCTTCAGCTCAACTTCTGCTCACTTAAAGGCTCTGGGACAGGCAGTTTATTCCTGTGGTCCATGGTCCCTGACTCAGGAGGCGGGTTAATAATGCTGCCCCCTTTCCCACCGAGACAGCGCTTTCGTTCTCTGAGATGACAACTTCTATGCACTCACTTAATGGGATCCCAAATAATATGTTTCAAACAAATCTTTTATCACCATTGCTCCTTGGAACCCATTTCAAATGCTGGCCATTAAAAACAGTCCATTTCATAAGCCTTTAATGATGACACTGATGACTGTGGGGTTTTTGTCTCCAAGAGTCCTGATGAGCAGAGGCCAGGAGTAAATTACGGAGCTAACTTTTATGTCCATGGGTTATTGATCTGTGAGTAGTTCTCTTGAAGGGAACTGCACCAGCCCTGAAACCTCAGCCATCCAGACTCCTTTTTCATCTATGTAACTGGGCCACCAGCGTACAGTTTTCAATTTATATTAATAAGCAGACAAAGGACATGGTGTGCCGTTTCCATAATAAAGCAATGGACGTATCAAAATACTCCGCCTGATAGCTACAAATAAGTCAGTTTTCCCTTGACCCTTTGAGGATTATGGTGCTGCTTCAGTTCATCATAATTTACCAGGAGAAGGCACCCTGCTGCTGTGCATGCTATGTCTCCAGAGTCTGGAAGGCTGCTCCTTCGAGATGTATCCAGCTTTCTCATTCTGTGTCCTTTCCTGCCTTTGTTTCTTGGCAGGTGAAAGTCATGCTTCGCATCTGTTCTACATTGGCTCGTGATACCTCAGAATCCAGCTCCTTCTTAAAGGTGGACCCACGGAAGAAACAGATCACCCTCTATGATCCCTTGACGTGTGGAGGTCAAAACGTCTTCCAAAAGAGGGGCAACCAAGTTCCTCCTAAGATGTTTGCCTTTGATGCTGTTTTTCCACAAGATGCTTCTCAGGTAGGTGTCACTGCCCAGTTGGGCTCGGCAACATTGACCAGTTTCGAGAAGCTTTTACTGTCTCTAGGACCTGTGAGATAGGCGGGTGTCTTCCAGAGTGCTCTGTTATGTCAGATCCTTCACTGGTACAACTTTTGGAAATCCATCAGAGCCCCCTTGAGTGGTCAGTCCTTTTGAATTATTGGTGTCTGATTTTGGGCAGGATCGCTGTGTCAGGATTTCAACAAGACATATCCTTGGAGAGAAGGAAGAGTGAGCCGGTTAGGGCATGGCTTACATAAACAGGGAGACAGAAGGCAGAAGTGGAAGTTTTAGGAACACCTGCATCGAGGTGGTGGCATCTGTGGTCCACTAGGACACCACTCCTGCCTGGGTTTCTGGGGTGTAAGGAGCTGTGTTCGAGTTAGGCAGGGTTCTAGGGTTAGTATATAGTTCTAGTAAGGAACCGGAGGGGTAGGCAGAGAAGCTGAGGCTGATGTGCCTGTGGCCCGAAGCCGCAGAGTGGAGTGGAAGGGAGGAAGAATAGCTCTTGTATTAACTATTGCTGCATTACAAACCACCCTAAAATTCAGTGGCTTAAAACAATAAGCATCTATGATTTCTCGTGAATCTATGGGCTGGCCGAGCAGTCTTGTTTCTAGCTTGGCTCACTAATGTATTGGCAGTCTTGGCTGGATGCCATCACACGTTTGGGGACTGCCTGGCTTTGGGCTGATCTAGAATCCACGTTGTCTCTCATTGACCAGCAGGCTGTCTTGAGCTTGATCTCATGGCAATGGCAGGATCCAAGTACACAAGCCTCTTGAGTTGTTGGCTCAGAACTGACAGCACATCACTTCTGCTGCTTTCTATTGGCTCAAATTTGAGGGGTGGGTAGAGACCCCATCTCTTAAGTGGAGAAGCTATAAAGTCATATTGCAAGGGGTATGCACACACACACAGGTGGAGAATGATAGCCATACTTCTGTGACTAATTTGGAGGCTTCTTGGAGGCCCAGAGCACCAAGATTCCTGGACCAGAGCTGCTGGAGCCAATCCCAGTAAGAACAGATGTCTACTGGAAGATTCAGTTGCACCATCTGGTGCATTTCATCTGCAATGAGTTGGCACAACAGAAGCTTCCAGTAGACACATAACCCAGGTTATGTGTATATGGTGACTTAACTTTGCCTGCATTTTGGCATCAGACAGCTGCATCTTCTGGATAAATTTCCAGCACTCCCCAAGATTTATACAAAACAGGGTGCAACAGGGTAACTCATGCCGATAGCAGAACCTAAAGACCAGGGTGCTATTAGTTCCTGTTAATTTCCTCCATGCTGTATCTGAGCCTGGGAAGTGGTGCTCGCTTGGTCTCTGATATTAGACCACACATAGGACATACCATAGGCTCCACTCATTAAGAGTGGCTTCCCCCAAAGAGTTTTACCAGGAAAAGACAAAATACAAGTAAATCCAATCTTTTCTCTCTTTATTACATTTTTTGTGTGTATTGTACCACCCCTTGAGCTTGCTAGTTTAGATGATGTTGCATCAAATAAATGACCTACAAATAATTTAATTAACACAGTTAAACTTGTCTAAAGCAATTCTCCCTAAGTTGTAAGCATTCCAAAGCAAACCCTAAATTCAGTGTGGACCATTAATGTTTTAGATTTATTCCACAAAAAGAACTATTTTTATTGCTCCTGTTTGCTTATACTTCACACTTGCTTCCAGAGCCCCTATGCTCTACGCTATAGTCACGCTTGCTTCGGAATGCTTTACTTTTGTTTAAATTGCCAGGACTAGGGCAGCCCGGGTGGCTCAGTGGTTTAGTGCTGCCTTCAGCCCAGGGAGTGTTCCTGGAGACCCAGGATCGGGTCCCATGTCAGGCTCCCTGCATTGAGCCTGCTTCTCTGTATCTCTCATGAATAAATAAATAAAATCTTAAAATAAATAAATATATAAATAAATAAAATTGCCAGGATTGTAATGCACTGCATTCCTCTATTAAAGGTTTTCCAGAAGTTTCATATACATTAGCCCACTCAACTCTTACTTGAATTCTAATGGTGTCAAAGAGGGAAGCACTGATGTGTTCACATCACACACAAGGAGATGGAGGCTCAGAGATTAGTGTCTCATTCACAGGCCCTCTCCTGAGTGGACATCTCTCCTGGATTCTTCTCCTTAAGCCCTCAGTTCTGCTCGGTGTGGTACTGTGTCTTTGTGCTCCCGCTGTCTATCCACTGGTCACAAGCTTTGCCTCCTGGGCCCATTACTCCACCTCTCTGGGCCCCGTGTCCTCATCTGTCAACTGAAAACAGAACCAAAATGTGCCTCATTGAGCTGCTGGGATTCACTGAGGTGACACACACGGGAGATACCTGGTAGAAAAAGAGGCAGAACATAGTAAGCTTTTACTGTTATGTCATCATTGATGCTAGGAAGGTCATACAGCTGGGAGGGTCATGGTCAGCCTCAGTGCCCCAGGGGTGAGCACACTGTAAGCCTCCAAAGCAGGAAAGTGGACAGAGTAGGCCTCTGCTTGCTGCTCCACATCATGGCCTGTGAAGCAGCAGCTACCAGGAAGGCCCCAGGTGGTGAGGAGCTTGGCTTTCCATCAGTCTGTTGGGACATCAGCTTACTGACGCAAAGAAATGACCAGAACAGTCCTTGCTCCTCGTTGCCCTCTTGAGCTCCACTTAGGACCCTCGAGAGGCCTTGGCAGTCATTAGCTGCCTACTCTGGGGCAGACCTCTGAGGATGTGGCTTTGAGAAGGTGTCTTAGTCCATTTGGGCTGCCATCACAAAACAGCACGGGTTGTGGGGGTGGGGCTTATAATCTGCAGAAATAAGTTCTCACAGTTTCAGAGGCTGGGAAGTGCAAGATCAAAGCACTGGCAGATGAGAGTCAGGCAAGAGCCCCTTTCTGATTGACAGCTGTCATCCTGATGTGTCTTCACAGGGCACAAGGGGCAGGGCAGCTCTCTGGGGCCTCTCTCCTAAGGGTGCTAACCCCACTCAGGAGGGCCCCACCCTCATGACCTAGTCACCTCCCCAGAGGTTGCATCACCAAATACCATCACACTGGTTGTTGGGTTTCAATATAGGGATTGGGAGGAGAGGACTCAGCTGTAGGTGAGTAGAGGCTTCCTGTGCACTTGGCTGTGCCTTGGGGGTCTTGCTGGGGCAGCGGCATGCTTATCAAGGCCCAAGGCATAAGGCAGCAGGGGGCCTCCAGGGGCCACTGCCAACCCCTAACAATACGAGACAGACTGGTCACTGCGCACTGTCTTCTCGGTGGATGGTGGGCAGGAATTCTGCTAGGAGAGGCCTGGGAGTCTGCTCCTGTTCTCTGTCCTTGGGCCTTGGCACAAATGATTCAATGATGGCAGTTTGGTACACACACAACCAGCTTTCTCCCTGCTGCTCTGGAATCTAGTACAGTCTATTTCAGGCCGGGCTCTCAGCCCCCTAACCCCCACCTCACTTTATGTCCAAAGAAGGCTGAGCTCTGCAGAGTCACCTGTGGCAAATTCTGTCAAGATTCTCAGCTTCCACTGCAGGGCTTCGGGCTGGCTTCTCACTGCGGAGCTCCTGGGTCCTGGGGGGTGTGAAAGATCCTGTGGTCCCTGCAGCGGCCTCATCCTGCCACCCTCTCAGCCCAGGAGGAGCCCCCGTAGAGTAGCTGAGGTGACCACCAGAAGGATCAACAACGGGTGGAACTGGTTTTTCAATTTTGGTTTGGGAGAGAAAATCAATTTCCAAATACCCAGGTCTGTTGTACTCTGATAGCCTAGAGCTACATTCCAGGCCAAGCCATGGCTCTCAGATTCCCAGGGAGGCCGGGGCCCTATGGGCTTCAGAGCCCAGGTGTTTCTTGCTTCTGAGTGATTCCTGGAGGTCTGACTCTGGCAGAGGTGGTACATAGTGCAGGATTTTGTCCTCCTGCTGCTCTGAAAGCCTCATATGCTACCCAGAGAGAGTTCTCAGATCTCTCTTTTGTGCCAGTGAGGCCACAAAATTTACTGAATCCTTATTGTTTGTGGGTGCTTTATTATTGGGTGTTTATGGGGAAATACAGAAAGTCAGCAGTAGCCTGGCCCCTGTCTAAGGATTCAGATGGTCATGAGGGAGCTGAGCCATGCAGCCGCCTGGAGAACACCCATTGTAACATCCTTGCAAGTGGCCTTTGATACTGTATGTTGAATCTGCACAGAGAGAAAGACAAAGTTGGTTTTGAAAAGAAGGGGATATGGATCAAGAAAGAAGAAGGAGGTTGGGAGAAAGTAGATGTGCATCACAGGGCTCCTGCTTCTATTAGAAATAGTGTTTCCCAAGGTCATTTTTCCTGAAATGGCACATTATCTTTTTCCCACTAATAAGTTTGGTCCATTTCATATGCTGTGTGTCTACATGTCTGTGTGTGAGTGTGTGAGTGAAGGATCCAGTTAGCAGAGGGTGGGTGGAAAGTGTAAAAGCCTTGTCCCAGAGACCAGAAGGGCAGCTCAGGAAAGGGCATGAGGTCTGTGAGTGCACCCTGCATCCCCTGCCAGCCTTTTCCTGCCTGGCCTACAGAGACAGCAGCTGAAATGCCCCCAAAATCACCAGAGGGTTGGTTTGCAGGTCATGTGTATAAGGCTCAGGCTTGCAAGAGGTGGAGGCCTTGGAGGGTTCTGAGCACCCCGGAACTGCATTATAGCCTGACCCATCTATAGCACCGTGACCGTGGGACCCAAGCCCATGGGAAGGGGGCTTCCGTTCCCATCACTAATGGTCCACTCACTGCACATGTCTCCTCTTGTGTCTGCCAGGCTGAAGTGTGTGCCGGAACTGTGGCGGAGGTGATCCAGTCTGTGGTCAACGGGGCGGACGGCTGCGTGTTCTGTTTCGGCCACGCTAAGCTGGGTCAGTGAGAGCTTTCCTCGTTCCTTCTGTCTGTATTCCTAGTCACGTGGATGTTCTGTGCCAGTCCCAGCATCTGTAGATGAAAGGGAAGGCTGTTTCCTTTGAGTGCCCAATTGAAGAATCACTGGTTGCTGTTTCTGCTTTTTTTTTTTTTTTTCTGTTTCTGCTTTTGAAATGCAGCATTCATCCTAAGTGGGGACTGACTTAGTCTTCTAGGGAAGGGGTAGTGGGGTGCTTCCCACTTGGTCCAGGTCAAAGACACACCCAGAAAGCCAGCAGGAGGAGGGACACCCACTGAGCAGGGGCTCCTGGGTTCAGGGTAGTGGATGGAGCCCACAAAAAACCAGCCTCCAAGCAAAGCCCAAAACCGTATTGGAACCCATCTGGGGAGAGTGTCTGAGCACAGCACAGACTGGAGGGAGAAAGAAGGAGGTGGAGAAGCACCCGGACAGGGGTTTGGATGGCTAGACCCCCATAAGGTGCCTTCTGAATCCGGGCCTGTGGCCATCTGCTCAGCAGGCCTTAGCTTCCGCGCTGAGGAAGTTAGTAATTTGGGGTGCTCCGGAAGTGCCCCTTGGCAGAGAGGTTCCCACAAAGGCCTCACAGTGAGAGAGGCCAGTTTTAGGCTGAGACAGCTCATTCAGCTCCCTTCTGTCTTCTTGATCTCTGATCAAAGCAGCAATCCAGATTTAAACAGAATTTGCTCCCGCTGTAAAAATATACCCTGCATTTAACTTGAGGAAGGTTATAAAGTGTAAGTCTGTGGATTCAATCGGTGGGGTGGTGATAAAAAGAACCATCACAGCGATGAAAGATCTCCGCTGGATAGCCTGTGATGCTCGGGACACCCGTTCTGTCCTCAGGCTGGATGCTCAGAGTCTTCGTCCGTGCGGCACTAGGAAATGCCCTTTGCGGTTGTTGTCATCGATGCCTACTGCCTCCCTCACCTTTCCCTTTCCTTCCTTCCCAACCCCCAAGCCTCCCCATGGGGGACACTCACACTGTGTTCCTCCCTTGTCTCGCTCCCCCAGGGAAATCCTACACCATGATCGGAAAGGACGATTCCATGCAGAATCTTGGCATCATCCCCTGTGCTATCTCTTGGCTCTTCAAGCTGATAAATGAACGCAAGGAAAAGACGGGAGCCCGGTTCTCGGTGCGGATCTCAGCGGTGGAAGTGTGGGGCAAAGAAGAGAACCTCCGGGACCTGCTGGCCGAGGTGGCCACGGGCAGCCTGCAGGACGGCCAGTCCCCGGGCGTGTACCTGTGCGAGGACCCCATCTGTGGCACGCAGGTGAGCAGCTCCCTGCTGCTAGCAGGGGGGGCGACGCACCCCATGGTTCCGGCCACGTGTAAACAGGGCAGGCTTGCGAGTGTTTACTTTAGGGGAAGGCGGGAACTTTATGGCTTGCAGCTGCAGGGCCATCTGCTCACCCAACCTAAATATTTGTACCTTGAATCTAATTGACAATGAGCAGGAACCACGATTGTTGCAGCATTTGTGGGGAAATTGAATTCACTTTCCTTACGCCCCTTTCGAAAAAAAGAAAGTACAGTCTTTCTTTTGTTTAAACAACAAGCCGAAATATTTACTGCTCTGCACAAAGAGGTCCAGCCATTACCAGGGCTGTTTATGGCTCTATAAACTGTGTTTCTGGCACTGGTTTTACAGCCGGATTAGTAGTGCTGTAGGAAAAACTAATAACCACTTTCTAATTAGAACCATGATATAATTGCTGGAGCTGTGGAAGCCAAGAGAAGCTCCAGTCTACCTTTGCAGGATATAATGCCTGTTCTGTGAGTCCGTCTCTCTCTGGCTGCCAATAGATGGAGGAAGGACTCCCAGCTCCCTGGTTCATATCCAGGAGAATTAGTTCTTTCAGTTTCCAGCAGGCCTTATTTCCAATTTGTTTTTTTCAGATAAGTGTTCATTTTGATGAGTTCCTGTGTCTTCCCAGGTGGGACTGGTTTTCACAGGCAAGGACACCTCCTGTTATACCCATCTACTCACACCTGGCTGTGTTCTTCCCCTGCTCAGAGCACCTCAGATCCTTCTGTTTCTGTTCTGAATCCCCCGTTGCAAAACTCATCCTGATTTGCATGGTCCCCTGTGACCTGCCCCATGCCTACCTTTCCAGCATCGTCTCTCGCCACTCCTTAAATTACATTTGAGTCCCTAAAAAGGCAGTGCTTCTCAAACTTCAGTGCCCTTATGAATCACTGAGGATCTCGTGACTACACAGGTTCTGGGATAGGGCCCCTGGTTATGGATTTCTAGCAGGCTTCCCAGCTGCAAAGCTCTCAGACACCAACCAAGGCTCCTCCTCCACTCTTGCTCCTCATCTGGCGAAGTCCCTATCTTACAGTAGCAGCTACACGTCACTTCCTCCAGGAAACCCTCTTAGATGTTTCTCTTTGTCAGTTGTGATTGCCTGGTTAGTTCTCTGCAACTGCTAAAGGGTGGGTCCTGAGACTGACCAGTGTTAACAGATGTATTAGATACCATCTGGATGTGAAATCTAATCAGAATGCAAACTAACTGGTTATGCAAAGCTTAATCCAGCAGTTCTCAGACTGTAGTCTTCAGCAGTCACTTGGAGGACTTGGAAAACACAGCTTGCCAGGCTCTACCTCGAGAATTTCTGATTCAGTAGGCCTGGGGTAGATACCCAGAATGTGCATTTCTAACCAGTTCCCATATGACACTGATGCTGTTGGTTCAGGGACCACACTTGGAGAACCTCTCTTCTGAAGCATCACAGCACCTGCTTGGCATCACCTGCCTGCTGTTCCCTTCCCAAGAATTACCTGGATGTTCAGATGCCCTGGAGCTTCCATTCACTTTTATTTTTGTTTAATTTAAATTTTGTTAGTTAACATACAGTGCAATGCTGGTTCTGGAGTAGGATTCAGTGATTCATCACATACAACTCCATTCACTTTTATAAAGACTCTGCTGGTGAAGTCCCGTGTAGGCAAAGGACCTGGTTAACTGGCTTGGAAGAACAGATCAACAGCCTTTTTATTTAACTCTTCTTATTGAAAAATCACGAAAAAACATTAGCTTATTTTTCTACCATAGTAAGTACAGAACAGTGGACACAACAGTCTGTCTTTGAAGTCTAAGGATTTTGAAGGAAGGTCCCAGGTTCCAAAATCAGCTCTCACAGTTCAGAATGGTAAGCATGGTCAGAAATAGAAAATTGTCAGAATGTGTACCGACCCGAAGGCATATACCACAGGCTGTTTCTTTGAATAAATCAGATGTTTCCTTTTCTCCCCCCAAAAAGGAGTATTAGTCAAATTCTTTTTTTTTTAAGATTATTTATTCATGAGAGAGGCAGAGACAAAGGCAGAGGGAGAAGCAGGCTCCCTGTGGGGAGCCTGATGCAGGACTCTATCCCAGGATCCCAGGATCATGACCTGAGCGAAAGGCAGATGCTCACCCGCTGAGCCACCTAGGCATCCCTAAATTCTGATAATACTGTTCTGATTAAAGTTATACTCTAATTTCTGAGGGATTCCATAGGATTTAGATGCATGGCCCACAGTGCTTTCTTAATTAATCTGCCAGGAACATGAATTTAGAAACCAAAGATACAAATAGATGTTCCTGAAACAATATAGATGAGACATTCAACTACATGGGGTGTTTTCATGCGTCTTTTACATATCTCGTTTAAAACCGTGCTCCTACATGTAATCTAAAACTGGCTTTAAGTAGCTGGAGAAATGGGGAGTGGAATTAAAGCTGACTGAGCTTGGTTTTTGCCTCTTTGGGGAACCGGTGCTGTCTGGACTGGGATCATAGTGTGCCACCTATGAGTCTCCAAACCTTGTAGTCTTGGAGATCAGGATGGGGTTGTATCCCGTGGGTCTTCTCAGGTAGATGGATATAGTCCAGGATGCATGTTTGCTTCTGCAGAGGTCAGCCTGTGCCTCCTGCCCCTGCCCCTCACAGTCACTCAGATATGACCACCTACTATTACCCAAACTGTAAAACTATGTTTCATCCAATACTTCTGCTCAGTCTTACCTTTCAGGAATGGGTTAAGTGGACAATTGCACGTGAGTCTGGGCCCTTGTTCCAGAAGGATCTTCGTTGGCCTCCAAGAGTCACATAGCTTTTCTGCAGCATGGAGAGCTGTGTGCGAGCCCCGTCTCAGCCTGAGGCTTCAGCTGTTGGCTTGTGTCTTCCAGCTGCAGAACCAGAGTGAGCTGCGGGCACCTACGGCGGAGAAGGCCGCCTTCTTCCTGGATGCCGCCATTGCCTCCCGACGGGGCAGCCAGCAGAAATGTGACGAGGATGACCACCGAAACTCGCACATGCTCTTCACCCTGCACATCTACCAGTACCGCATGGAGAAGAGCGGGAAAGGGGGAAGTAAGTGGCCTGTCTCTACCCATAGCCCGGCCCAGGGTACCCATCATTGATGGCAGCCATGACACTGCCCCCCACCCTGGCTCTGCCTTTTTATTTTCAAGTAGGCCCCCATGCCCAACGTGGGGCTTGAACTCATGACCCTTAGGTCAGTGTGCCGACAGAGCCAACCAAGTGCCCCTGACCTTGTATAGCAGAGTTCAAGTTCCCCAGTATGGAATTCACTGATTTAGAGTCCCAGACAATGGCGGCATCTGGCCTGCACTTTACTTTGAACCATCCAGGAGGAAAGGCCTGGGGGAGGATGATGGACCAATGTAATTGCCAGGGGAAGGTGAGAAAGGGGAGACTTTAAACAGAAAGACAAATGTTTTGTAGCATCTTTTCGTTCACCAGCTCTACAGAGGCTCTTCATGAAAGGCCAAGGTTTATGCATCAAGCACCCTGGTGATATGTTATTAATCATTAGCTTGAGTCCACTGTATGGATCTGGAGGAAACAAAGGCATGTTTTTAAAATAGTCTATAAATCAGACCTTTCTAGGCAGATTCTACTGGCTGTTGGTGATGCTCCTCTGTGAGAACCTTGGTCCAGGCCCTGCTCTGTGGGAAGTGGCACTGCCAGGCCCCCGGGATGCTGGGTCTACAGCCCCCCTGGGTGAGGTCTTCAAAACCAACACCAGCCTTGGTGCAGTGCTCTATCTACCCTTTGCCAAGTCTCATGTACTCTATGCACTGGGGAGCATCTCAGGTGGGATTTTGGACTATGGGCGACGTGGTCCATTGACCTTGCTGGGCTTCCCCCTGTGAGCCACAGGGTTGGGCTTTCGAAACACAGGCAGCTGGCCCCCAGGGCTCTCTCTGGACACTGAGTGCCAGGAAAACAAACACTAGCCCTGAGTTAGGAGACTAACCCAGGTGCCTGGAAATTGTGAAGCTAATTGACTAACACAGAGGCAATCAACAAACTAATTCTAGGTGGAGCCTGAAGTCAAGCATCCACCTGGGATCAGTGGATGGGCTTCCCAATTTCTCTGCAGTTTGAGTTGTTGCCCAAAGACCTAGAAACCAGTATCCCGGAGAGAGTGCTTAGGGCTTCTCTTGCCACCAGGGAAAGTTCTGCCCTTCCTTGTCTCAGCTCATTTGCTGCAGTTGTATGCCCTCAGTTCCTCCTCCTTAATTCTTGTTATTTTAATTCAGGTCTAATGTATATTCAGAAATACCCCTTTTTTGTGTGTTGTTTGATGAGTTTTGGCAAATCTGTACAGTTGTGTAACTACCGCCACTCTCCAGACACAGAACCAAACCATCAGCACAGGAAGCCCCCTCTCTGGCTACTTCCTTCCATCTACCTCTGGCCCCAACCACTGACCCGACTTTTGTCCTTTAAGTTTTGCATCCAGAACATCGTACGAATGGAGCCACGTGGTCCCCACGTGGCCTTTGGTGTCTGGCTTCTTTCATTTGGCCTAATGCCTCTGAGATTCTTCCAATGTTCTTGCATGTACCGGTTGTTTGCTTACTTTTCTTAGTTTCCACGGAGCCCAGAGACTTGCCTCTACCTCTCCTCCTACTCCCAGGCCTGAGATCTCACCTGCAGTTCCAGGACCACAGGAGGACCCAGGCTGTCTACCCTGGCTGCTCCCTGCGCTGGCTGCTGCCCAGGGGTCTAGGGATAGTGGCCTCACTGGGCACCCCAGGAGGCATACCCTCAGCAGCCCAGACCTCTCTTGTAACCAGCACAATCATAAAGGTTTGACTGTGGGGTGAGCAAAATGGCTTGAATGGGAAATTTTCAGGGGAGATTGGTTCTCAATGATGGGCTCACCCCATGTACAGCACTTCTGTTTAGAAAAACTTTCTCAAAGAAGGAAGCAAGGATTAGGATAGAAATGAGAAGATCCAGACCTTTAAAGTTCGAAACAGAATTTCAGCCCCTGACAGTCTGGGGGGCTGGCTTTAAATCCTGCCCTCGCTGTTTCTTTCTGGGTTTTGTCTTAGCAGCACGAACATGGAAATCTGACAAGTGTTTTTATTCTTTTAAGCTTTTTTATTGTATTTAAGCTTTATTTCTTTTAAGCTGTTTTATTCTTTGAAGTCAATACTAATGATAATCAGAGCCTGCAGTGGGGTTCTTAGACTTTGAGTGGAGAGAGTGACTCGAAAAAGATCTGAATTTTCAGCCAAATTGCTTCCAAATGGACAAGTGGAAGATCTTAGGAGATGGGATAATCTCATCCTCCTTCCAGGTTTCAAACTGCGCTGAAAACAACTGTTTTGAGTTTTTCACTTTTCTTCCCCCATGGTTCTGCTCTCGATTTGGAACCTGAAAGAAGGAAGCAATCTTGAAAATAAACAGTTACTTAAATTACTTCAACTGTAAGAACTTGAAATTCCACTTCACAGCGGTGTGGTCTGGGCCATTCTCTCAGCTCACCGGCCCTCCCCAAGTTGCTGCGCAGCGCGTCTGGGCACTTCTGGAATATTCACATCCCATTCACCTTCTTGCTGTTTACACATTGTGAAGGCAGATTGCTTTTAAATAATAAATTCAGGGTAAAGGGAAAAGCAAGTACCATTAATGGCTCCCCAAAACCCTTTTCGGTACTTTCTAATATATCTGTAGATGAGAAGAAGTGGGTGGGGGGAGAGACCAGGGGAGGTCACCTACATGCCATAGCACCTGGCTTCCCAGGAGGGGAGGAATCCAGGCCAGGATGTGCACAGACAGCCCTCCAGCCTTTCCAAGTCTCGCTTGACTTCAGTAAATTTGTATCTGCTTAAAGTATAATGAGGATACTTGCAGTGTTGTTTAAAATGGAAATTTTTGTTTACTTATCTATATGTAATAATCCCTGTGGGCCTGGCAGCCAGAACTCAATTAAAGGAAAGTTTATTAATTAATTACACTGCAGGGAAGCAAAGAGCAGAGCACACTGTTGTGAAGTGGCCATCAGAAGCTTGGATGGTGGATTTCAGAGAGGTCTCTGCCTCAAGAACTAGACACGCCACGTGTATGGATGCACCTGAATCTTACATATGTATTTTATAAACACACACGTACAGACATAGGCACATATAAATAGATGGACAAAAATATTTTCAAAGTGTCCAATCAACATAGAAAAGAAAATTCTATGTTGATGTATTACTGTTTTGCACATAACATTAGGTCAAGCTTAAATTACTTCCCTGGTTTAAAGAGAACTATTCCCTGGCTTAAATCGTGTCCTTAGTGGGGCTGATTCTCCACCTGTCCCAGAGCCCTCCCCTGCTTTGCTAAGCTATTGTGTAAAGGCTGAGAACCCCAGTGGGAATTCCATCTCTAGGGAAGAGCCCCAAGGCCCTCATGATCAAGAGCCACTCCTCATAAAGACAAGTCTATCAGGAGTCAGCCCACACTGCATTAAATCAATAGAACCTGTGCTGTGTTTTAAAAAAATCAGTGTATTTCTCTATTTAGCTATGTTCCTGAAAGAGAAAAACAATCCAGTTATTTGTCACATACGCAGGTGGTGTGAGTTCAGAGAAGTCCTCTCCTGGAACACAATCAGGGGATGGTTAATTGAGAAAGTCAAAAGGAGGAACCTTTTTTTTGGTATATTTTTTTATTGGAGTTCAATTTGCCAACATATAGCATAACACCCTGTGCTCATCTCATCAAGTGCCCCCACCCCAGGTTCCCATCACCCAGTCACCCCATCCCCCCGCCCACCTCCCCTCCTTTCACTACTCCGTGTTCGTTTCCCAGAGTTAGGAGTCTCTCATGTAAAAGGAGGAATCTTGTAAGATGATACATTCATGCCATGAACATTTTATCTCAACTTAAAAGATAGAAATGGGTATTTATTCATTGATCTTCTGATATGGACCATGGCTTTCTCTTTGAGATGAGTTTTCAACTTAAAGTTCTGCTTTTACGAATCACTTAGAAGTGATTCAAGAACTCAAAAGACATTGATGCAGCCAGCTGGTGTGACACCTTTTCTAGATTCTTAAATGTTTTTTCCACTCTATAATTTTTCATTTTCACCTAACTTGGCATCCCTTTTTATTTTTTTAAAGATTTGTCTATTTAAGAGAGCATGAGCGAGGGTGGGGTGGATGGGCAGAGGGAGAGGGAGAAGCAGACTGCCGGCTGAGCAGGGAGCCTAATGTGGGGCTCAATCCCAGGACTCCAAGATCATGACCAGAGCTGAAGGCAGATGCTTCACTGACTGAGCCCCCCAGGCCCCCTCAGCATCTCTTTTTTAAAAATAACTAATTTTAATCTCATCTTTCCAGAGCATTGAGTTTAGTTTTTAAAGAAACATGAGCTCTCTTTATACCATCATATTTTATTGGTTCATATAAGATTTGCTTCTATTTGTATCTGTAATGACAAGTGGCATAATTGGCTTTGGAGGGAACCCAACTGATCTGTTAAGCACCCAGCTTATTTGAAGGGAGCAAGAGCACAGAGGAGAAGACAGTCAGGGCTGCCCATGCAGGTCTCAGGTGCAGAGGGCATCGGTTCACATGACTCACAGGTGATGGCCAGGTGGCAGGGCAACCCTTCCTAGATTTTGCTGTATAGAAGAATCACCCGGGGGAGCTTTGCAGGGACTCTCAGGCCCATGGTGCACTCCAGGCCAGTTAAATTAGAAAGCCTCGGTGTGGGAGCCAGACATCGTGTTTTCTTAGATTCTCAGGTGATTCTGTCGGCCGCAAAGTTTGCCAACCAAAGTTCTGGAAAGGTGAGTTAAAAGAGGTTCAGCCTCTTTTACAGTTGCTTTACAGTTAACTCTGGATTTTCATCTTAGATTCAGCATTAGTTTTCTAGATGATGTTGGGCAATTTATTTTTTTTATTTATTTGGTGGGGGAGGTGATTTTTTTAACTTCTGTGAACTTCATTTGCCTCATCGGCCAAACGGAGTCGATTCTTGCCTTATAAGATCATTGTAGGAATTAAGTGATATCAGGAGACGAGCCTGGCACCTATCGGGTCCTTGGTCAACGTGGGTTAGGAAGGTCGCTCTGGAATGGGGTGAAATTGTGCTCGCTTCGGCAGCATATATACGGAATGGGGTGAAATTAGGACTGCTTCCCATGGGGAGAGTAGGGCATGTGGGTGTTCCGTTTTGCCCAAGCTCCAGACTTGCCACATCCACAGGAGAGAATGAAGGAAGGGTGACTGGAGGCACTTTTGCTACTCTTACTCTGCAGCTGTGACCCTGGAAATCTGACGAGTCGATGAGGAATTCTCTCGTACCTGCTCGTATTGTTCACTGATGACAGAACTTTCTCGCCAGCCATCTGTAGTGACGTACGTCGTTGCCAGTAGCAGATGGCCGGTGCTTGCTCACCTTGTACCCTCCCGGATGAAGCACCTTGTGTGGCAGCCAGAATTTGTGGCCACTGGAGCTTCAGTGGGTACAGTAGACAGACTCGATTTTTCATTGTCTGAATGTGACTCCTCCTTTGAGTCATGTGGATATAATTATGGGTATTTTATAACGTGATTTCTCAGCACGATCTAAACTGTGCCTTTTGTTCTCTTTTATTTTACTACATGTACATTATGCATTTTATTCCATTACATCAAATGGACTATTAGAGTCTGAAAGTCCAAACCGGTCCCTGTCTTTGCCCTTTAATCTACAGCACACGTGGATTATCTGAGCTGCTCCTGTCTATATAATTAGGTTGCAAAAGAGATGATATTTTGCTTTAAAAATAACTATTTCCCTAGCATGCTGCCATGACCTGATCTTGCATGATATGAGATGGGGTAAAAGAGAAGTTACATATTCTATGTTCCCTCACAAGGATTTTTCCTGGGGATAGTAGAAGATAAAATGTACCGTCCATTTCTTGGCTGTGATGTACCAGAGTAACTGGACATGCCTGTGTTGAAATGCTGTGCTTTCCTTTTTTTGTTACCCTCTGTCCTAGATGCTGACGTTGAGGGTGGGGCATGGTAGAGGCCAAGTTAGGGTTAGGACAGTGGTTCCCGAATGCTTTCATCCTACAGCATGAGCTAAGCCTCCTACGTTCGTGCTTGTGCAGGCTCTCCCTGCAGATGTGTGGGCACCCAGACACTGGCCACGTGCTCATCACACATCCACCCGGACCCAGGCATGGCCCCGTCCCACCCTCTGCATCTTCTTTCCCAACCAACCTCTTTGCCACATAGCCCCAGAGGTCGTGGCTTCTGGAACAGTTTTCAGAAGTTTCTGTGGCCACCTTTGCTGTGGCTTCCTTGCAGAGTAGGGGAAGGCAGAGGGAAGAATAGCTGTCCCAGAAGCAGCAGCGGCTGAGCCACCCTGGAAGGTAGGAATCCAGAGGGGTCAGTCTGCTGCTGCCTGGGGAGTGAGGGGGAAGGAAAGGAAATGATATAGAAGCCGGGTGATGTGCTGGGGATACACTAACCTCAGACAGTAGGGCCGGGACAGAAGGGAAGCTTGGCACTCCTGCTGTCTTGGGGACTGGCTGAGGCCACGTGGTGCAGGATAAAGAGCATGGGGCTTCAAGGTGTCAAGCCCAGCTGCACTAGTGACAGTAGTATAGTGGCCAGTTTCCTTTTTAAGAACAAAATAGGGGCACCTGGGTGGCTCAGTTGGTTAGGTGTCTGCCTTTAGCTCCGGTTATGATCCCAGGGTCCTTGGACCAAGCCCTGTGTTGGGCTCCCTGCTCAGTGGAGAGTCTGCTTATCCCTCTCCCTCTGCCTCTCCTCCCTGCTCTCTCAAACTCTCTTGTTCGCAAATAAAATCTTTATTTAAAAAATAGCTCTAATGAGATATCCTTGAGATACAGTAATCCACATATTTGGTAAGTTTTGTCCTATGTATCTCTGCCCATGAAACCATCAATACAATCAAGATAATGAACCTATCCTTCACCCTCAAGTCTTTGGTGAAATGCCTTTTTCTCTTTCTGAAATTGTTTTTGTCTTATAATTAAGTTTTGAAGGGTTTTTAATATACTCTGGATAAAAGTCCTTTATCAGATATATGTTTTGCAAATATTTTCTCTCAGTCTGTGGCTTGCCTTTTTATTCCCTTCACAATGTATTTTGAAGAGTGGAAATAGTTGATTTTGATGATGTCTGGTTATCTGTGTGTTCTCCTATAAAAATCACGTTTTTTATTTCATAGTTGAGAAATCTTTGCCTAAACTGAGATCAGGAAAGTTTCATGCTATGTTTTATGCTCCTTCTAGAAGATTTATAATGTTGGGTTTTATATTTAGGTCTTAGATTCATTTTTTTAGTAAATTGTGCAATGTATGGATTAAAGGGTTTTTGTGCATATATATGTGTGTGTGTGTATATATATAAAGCAGTATCTTCAGTTTGGTAAAAGTGTTTCTGAAAAATCTGCTAACATACTGGTAAAAGAAATGCAAATTATATAATAATTATATAATTTGAGAGAGTGAATGCATGAGAGCAGGAGGAGGGCTACAGGGAGAAAATCTCAAGCAAACTCTGAGTCGAGTGTGGAGTCCAATTAGGGGCTTGATCTCACGACCCTGAGTTATATATAATGGTTCTAGTACCATTTGCTAGAAAAACTATTGTCTCCCTACTAAATTACCTTTGTTAAAAATTATTCGTATTTGTGTGGTTCTGTTTTTGGACTCTCTATAACTATTTCATTGATTTGTTTATCTATCTTTACACCAATACCACACTGTCTTGATTTAATGGAGGCTTTATAATAAGCCTTGAAATCAGATACTATACTATTAGCTTTCCAATTCTGTAGTTTTATTTATTTTTTAATTTAATTTTAGTTTTTAAAGATTTATTTATTCATGAGAGACACAGAGAGAGGGGCAGAGGCAGAGGCAGAGGGAGAAGCAGGCTCCATGTGGCAGCCCGATGTGGGACTCCATCCCAGGACTCCACAGGATCACACCCTGACGCAAAGGCAGATGCTCAACCACTGAGCCACCCAGGTGTTCCCAATTCTGTAATTTTGAAAGCTGTTTTGACTATTCTAGGTCCTTTACTTTTCCATATAAATTTTAGAATCCACTTCTAAATTGACTTTGTAGAATCACTTTCTACCAAAAAAGACTGCTGGGATTTTGATTGGGATCACACTGACTCTGTAGACCCATTTGGAGAGAATTAACATCTTAACAATACTGAATTTTCTGACTCATGAATGTAATTTCTCTCCCTGGTCTTTAGATATTCGTTGATATCTCTCAGCAATATTCTTTTCTCCACGTACATATCTGTCTTCTGTCTAATTTACGCTGAAGTATTTCATACTTTTATCCTATTGCAAATAGTATTTTAAAATTTCAATCTCTAGTTGTTTGTAACTACTACATAGTAATACAGGGGTGCTTGGCTGGCTCAGTCATTAGAGCATTCGACTCTTGATCTTTGGGTTGTGAGTTCAAGCCCCACATTGGGCAAGGAACCTACTTAAGAAAAAAATGTAGTTGATTTTTGTCTGTTGATCTCATATCCTGCAACCTTGCTAAGCTCTCTTTATTCGTTCTAGTTGCTTTTTTGTAGATTCTGTTTGATTTTCTATGTGGATGATTGTGTTTGTCTGCAAAGAAAGACCAGTTTGACTTCTTGCTCTCCAATCTGGATACCGTTTCTGTTTTCTTGACTTATTGTACTGGCTACTAACCCCAGCACAGCAATGAATAGAAATGGTGAGGGTGGACATTCCTTTTCTTTTTTTAAAGATTGATTGATTGATTCATGAGAGACACAGACAAAGGGGCAGAGACATAGGCAGAGGGAGAAGCAGGCTCCATGCAGGAGCCTGATGTGGGACTTAATCCCAGGACCCCAGGATCATGAACTGAGCTGAAGGCAGACGTTCAGCCATTGAGCTACCCAGGTGCCCCTGAGGGTAGACATTCTTGTCTCATTCCTGATCTTAAAAGGCATATGATCTTTTACCATTAACTATGATGTTGGCAGTAGATTTTTCAGAAACTATCAAACTGAAGATACTGTCTTCTGAGCAGTATTTTGGTGAGAATTTTTATCAGGAATGGTAAATTTTGTTAAATGCTTTTTTTCTGCATTTTACTGAGTAAATCCTATAGTTTTGTTTCAGTTTGTTAATATGATGAATTATATTGATCATTTTTTTTCGTTAACCAATCTTGTATCTCTGGGATCAATCCCACTTACTTGGGATGTCAAGACCTTTTTATATGCCCCTAGATACAATTTTTTAATGTGGTTCTCTAATTTGTTTAGAGATTTTGCATCAATGTTTATAAGGGATATTGGTCTTTGGTTTTCTGTCCTTGTAATTTCTTTGTCTGTTTTTGGTATCTAGGTGTTCCTGGCCTCATAGAATGAGTTGCAAATATTTTCTCCAGTTCAATTTTCACGAAGAATTTGTGTAGAATTAGTATAGCCTTTTCCATTCTTATACTTTATTATTTCTTAAGTGTTTGGTTGAATTCACCAGTGTAGCCATATGGCACTGGAATTTTTCCTGTGAAAATTGTTAACTGTGGTTAACTACATATGCTATTTCTTTAATGTATGTAGAGCTATTCATTTTACCTGTTACTCCTTGAAGAAGCTTTGGGACTTTACATCTTTCAAAACATTTGTCCATTCTTCCAAGTTGTCTAATTGACTGATAGGATGTTTCCTTCTTCTCCATTTATATCGGTAGAAACTATAGCATGGCCATCTCTTGCATTCCTGACATTAGTAATTTGTGTCTTCTCTCCATCTCTCCTGATCAGCCATTCTAGAGATTTATCAGAGAACCAGCTCTTGGCTTCATGGATTTTCTCTACTGTCTTTACTTTCCTAGTCCATTGATTACTGCTTTTATGCTCATTATTTCCTTTCTGCTATTTAATATTTAATTTGCTCATTTTTTCTTATTTCTTAAGGTAGAAACTGAGATCACTGTTGTGAGACCTCTGTTTTCTAATCGAGGTATTTAATGCTATGAAGTTCCTCCTCCATACCTCTTCTGTGATCTCACAAATCTTCATTCACTTAAAAACACTTTTAAATTTCCATTTTTATTTCTTCTTTGACCATAGGCTACTTTGAACTATATTGTTGAGTTTCAAAATATTTGGGAAGTTTCAATTGTCTTTCCATACGGACTTTGAATTTAATTCCATCGTGTCAGAGAACATACCCTGATGTGAATCCTTTAAAATTTATCTCGACTTGGTTTATGAACCACAATATGGTCTGTCTTGGGAAATGTCTAGTATGTATTTCAAAAGAATGTGTATTTTGCTGTTGTTGGATTGAGTATTCTATAAATGTCAAGTAGAATGAGCTGATTGACAGTATTTTCCAAATCTTCTATATCTTTACTGGGTTTCTGTCTACTCATTATACAGTTATTGAGAAAGGGTAATTTGAAATCTACGACTATAATTATGGGCTCGCTTATTCATATAGTTCTATCAGGTTGTGCTTCTAGTATTTGAACGTCTGTTACTAGACATGTAAATGTTTTTTATTGTTAGGACCTCTTGATGAATCATCCCCTTTATGAAATGTTCCTATTTGCTTCTATTCACATTTTTTGGTCTTAAGTTTCTTTTGTTTAATATTGATATAACCATTTTCAGCTCTCTTACAGCCACTGTTTGCATGGTACAGCCTTTCCTACCCTTACACTTTTTAATGGATTGTTTCTTTATATTTGAAGTGCATTTCTCATAGGCAGCATATAGTGGAGGCTCGCTCTTTTATCCAGCCTGTTTCTACTTTTCAAGTAAGAGTATTCAGACTATTTACATTTAATGTAATTATTGACATGGTTTGGTCCAAATTGTTATTTTTCCATAGGTTTTCTATTCAACTTGTCTGTTCTTTCTTTTCCTTTTTTACCTGCCTTTTTGGGACTTACTGAGTATTTTTAATGATTTCACTTTATATCCTTTGTTGGTTTGTTAGCTGTAACTCTTCACTATTTACTGTTGCTTTGGGGTTTATAGTATACACCTTTAAGTCATTACGCTCTGCTGTCAAGTGATACTACAGCACTCCGTGAATGAAATAAGAAGCCTATAATGGAGCACCTCTGTTTCTTCACTTCTAACCTTTGTAACACTGTCAGACTTAAATTCTGTGTATGTTATAATCCATGTAGGACAATGTCATTAGTTTTGCTTTAGCAGCCAATTATCGTTCAAAGAGATTTAAATAATAGGGGGAAAAACATACATTTATTGGCATGGTTATCATTCCCAGAGCTTTTCATTCTTTTGTGTATATCCTCTGTGGGTCTGCTTTTGGTGAATTCTTTTGGCTTTTTTTTTTTTTTGGCTTTTTTTTAAGATTTTATTTATTTATTCATGAGAGATACACAGAGAGAAACAGAGATGAAGGCAGAGGGAGAAGCAGGCTCCCTGTGGGGAGTCAGATGGAGGACTTAATCCCAGGACCCCAGGATCATGACCTGAGCCAAAGGCAGACACTCAACCACTGAGCCACCCAGGTGCCCCCCTTTAGGCTTTTTTAAGTCTTAAATAGTCTTTATTTCCATTTTGTCTTAGAATGAAACTTTTGTTGAATATATTATTCTAGGTTGACTGTTTTTACTGCTTTAGAAATGCTGCTGCCTGGTCTTTCACTTGTATTATCTCCAATAAGAAATCTGCCATCATCCTTTCTTTGGTCCTTTATATGAAACCTGTTTTCTTCTCTGGCCGTTTTCAAGATTTTTCTAATCATCACTGGCGTTAAGCAGTTTGATTATGATGTGTCTTAACGTACTTTTCTTCATGTTTCTTGTGCTTGGGCTCATTGAGGTTCTTGGATATGTGGGTTTATAGTTTTCATCAAATTTGGAAAGGTTTGTTATTGTATTTGGAAAGGTATTGTTATATGCCAGTAGTTATTTCTGAAAATATTTGATCTGTACAACCCTCTATGTCTTCTCCTACGGGGACTCCCAATTACCTATTACAACACTTGAAACTGTTCTACAGCTCTTTTTTTTCCCTATGTTTTTGCTTGTCGTGTTGTTGTTTTTTTTTTTAATTTTCTGTGTTTCATTTTGGATGGTCTCAATGACTTGTCTTCAAATTCACAAGGCTTTCCTTCTGTAATGTTTAATCTGCCATTAATCCTTTGTATTTTTCAACATTGTAGATTTTAGCTCTCTATAGATGCAGTTTGTCTTCTTTAATATATTCCACGTCTACCTAACTTTTTAAACATTTGATGTTTAAATCAAACATAACTTCTTTGCTGTTGCTGTTTTTAGAGAGAGAACACATGTGTGCAGGGGGGTGGAGGGGCAAAGGGGAAGAGAGAATCCTAAACAGACTCCATGCCCACCATAGAGCCCAACACAGGGCTCCATCTCATGGCCCAGATCAGGCTTATGACCTGAGCCAAATCAAGAGTCAGATGCTTAACTGACTGAGCCACCCAGGCACCCCTGAAATATTGCCATAACTGTTTTACTGTCATTCACTGTCAATTCTAATGCCTATATCAACCAGTTCTGCTTGGTTTCAGTTATGTCTTCATTGTGAGTCTCATTTTCTTGCTTCTTTGCATGCCTTCTTATTTTTTGATACAATACATTGTTGTATTTCATAAATATTCCTAAGCATTATTTTGGGATGTAGGTATTTGTAAACAGTTTGACCCTTTCTGGTCTTGCTTTTAAGATTTGGCAGGTGGGACCTGGTCAGTGTTCATCTAGGGCTAAGTGTTCTCCACTATCGAAGCAAGACCCTTCCGAGTCCCCTATCCAAGGCCCTGCAAATCTTGGGGTGTCTGGGTCTGGCTGTTGGGAACAGGCAATATTCCTGGCCTTGCATGAGTGCTGTGCACTCTCACCCCTAATCTGTTCGGGCAGCTCATGCCCCCACTGTGGCATTCCTTCACATGCCTATGCTGACCAGTACTCAGCTGCATGCTTGAGGGCATCTCTACAAATACCAAGTGCTCTTCTCTCCAGTCTCTGTCCTGCCAGCTGTTGCCACCTTGATCTCCCTGGTCTACATCTGTCTCTTCAATTCAGGTAGTCTGCTGCGGTCCCCCTGAGCTCCCCACCCCTGAGACATAGCCTGGAAACCCTTTTGAGGCAGTAAGCTGGGACACAAGTAGTGCTCATCTGGTTTGTTTTCCTCCTCCCAGGGATCACTGGGATCACTGTCCTTTACTACCTGATGTCTAGTGTCTTAGAAGCAGTGGGTTTATACATTTTTTTAGTTTTTAGGTAAGACAATTGATCTGGGCCATGTTACTTCATCTAGGCCAGAAGCAGAAGTACTCGGGACCAAGCTGCTTAGCTCTTTTGAATGTCTGTTTTCTCATCTATATTAACAAAAGAACAAGAGTATTCAGCCTGTGGTTTTACTGTGGGAACTGAATGAGACTGGTGTTTGTGCAGCACCCGGCACTTGGCAGATACTCAACAAACACTTGGGTCTTTCCCTATCTCTGCACCTGGCTATTACTTCTTCCTGATTTTACCAGGGGTTATCACCCTGATTCCTGGCTGAACTTTCAGTCAAGGGCTCTATGATGATCAACCAAAGTACATAGTCTCTCCTGGGCTATTCAGATGCAACCCGATCAATTTCATAATTCTGCTCTCTAAAGGACCTGAAAGTGCAAAGCTTATCCTCCTCTCATTGGACATTTACCTTCTCTGAAATCTCCTCCAATTCAACCTATGGGTGTTACTCATTTGTTTATAGGCTGAATATCAGCAGGCTTTAGGTCAGTGATGTGAGGTGGACAGATTTTAAGAGGACCATGCGATTGGCAACCCGGCATGATTTTGTTGGAGTTTCCAACTAAGTCATGAATGTTGATCTTTCCCTTCCCCTTTTAGGTTTCCCTCAGATTTCCCAAGGAGGTAACTGAAGAGCAGATGAATGTTTGCCAGAACTTAACCACTTCTCTCTCCTCTTGTCTTCTCTGTGTCAGTGTCCGGAGGCCGCAGCCGTCTACACCTCATCGATCTCGGCAGCTGTGTGAAAGCTCTTAGCAAAAATCGGGAAGGAAGCTCAGGGCTCTGCCTCTCATTGTCCGCTCTGGGCAATGTCATCCTGGCTCTTGTCAATGGCAGTAAACACATCCCATACAAGTAAGTGACCCTTCCACTGGATAAATGCGCTGGGGTAAGTGTGGTGCCAGGGCTGGGTGTGGGATTTCCACATTCTGGACTGCATTCTGGACTGGGTGTGGGACATTCCAGACTGCATTGTTAGTATGGTGCCCAAACCAGCCTCTACTTACAGTCGTGTATCCCATGATCTTCCAAATTCAAAAACTATGAAAATACTTAAATTTGCCCCAATCTTGACTTTGGGCTGCTCAAGTCAGAGATAATAGGAAGTTATCTCAGTTAGGGTCTCCAATTCCAATTGCCACTGGTAGATCATACCATCACACAGATGCTTCACAAGGGGTGGAAGATTGAACTACTCTTCCCTTGGGAGTTGAGCTGTCCTATTAAACCAATAAAAATACAGGATACCCAGGAAATTTAGGATTTCAGATATGCAACAAATAATTTTTTAGTATAAGTATGCCCCCAGTATTGCATGGACATGGGAATCTTGGCAGCCCTACTTAGGACAGCTCCTAAAGCCTGGGGCATTGCCACCCACCAACCTGCGCAAATGTTTACTTCACTTCCAAGATCCTTTCCCTCTTTCTGTTATACTCTGAGAGGATGAAATTAGAGCTGCTCCTAGGTCTATGACTGGCTATGTCATCTGTGCCTGTGAAGGACCCAGCCCGGGGCCACCCCTCACCACCATCACCCAACTCAGCTTTGCCACTAAACAACATGGTGATGCTAGTGGGTGTTCTCTGCTTATTCAGGGCTCTTCCAAGGTCCAGCTGCTCCTCTCACTAGCTCTCTGAACCTTCACTCATCATAAACTGATGCTTCTAGCTCTCATATCACAAGGATCTGAGACTCAGAATGGTGTGTGTGTGTGTGTGACAGAGAGAGAGAGAGAGAGACAGAGAGACAGAAAGAGAGAGAGAGAGAAAGCTTTTTGTAAAATTTAGAACACTATAGTGGATAATTAATAATGAACCTACCTGCATCTACTTCATGGGATAACACCTACAGAGTTGCCATAAGGAGTAAGCAAATGGACACGCTATCGTTTTTTGTAAATCTGTAAAATCCTGCAAATATAAGTCACTGTCATGTGGGAGGAGAAAGGTAAGTCAGGCCATTTGTTCTACCATGAGTGAGATTCAGGACGAGTCATTGTGTTCTCCTACCCTCTGCCCTAAGGGGATGCCAACACTGTGATTTACTTCTCCACCAGGAGGACCATTTGTACACTGACTTGAGGAGTTTAGATAGCCTAAACCCTATCTGTCTCAGCTCTTGAAATTTGGGAACCTAGCTGGATAAACCCAGAAATGGTTTTCCCAGCCCTTGTGAGGGGCCTTCCCAGTGACAAAAGTATTTCAAGAAGGTTTATAAAGTTTTATTCAGGATCATTTCTGCAGTTGAATAAACTCAACTTGTAATTACAAGAGAGGAAGGAAGGGAGGGAGGAAGGAAGGGAGGAAGGAAGGAAAAGAAAGATCTGGACTGGTACTGTCAGGGTTGCTGACTTAGAGTACTGGCCTCAGTTGGTTTCTTGTCCATAAAAAGGGAACCATGTCTATTAATGTAATAATAGATCACGATGTTAATAAAATTCAAAATATCATGTTATAGGTCACTGATTATATATTAGTGTATCTGTATCTCTTACATTATTTCTGTGGAGTGATGTGCTTCTAGGATTTCAGTAAATATTTGTTGAATTGGTGATGGGGACGGGGAACGGATGAATGTAAGCATGTGAAATTATTTTTACTTCCGACAAAGCAACTTCCTTTTGATTTGAGTTGAATTTCATTGTAAACATACAGGGAATCATTGAGAATTGTTTTTATCAATAGTTTGAGGGCAGTTGTTAAATTAAACATACGTAGTCATAGTATCAGCTAGTCACAGTGACCAGACACCTGCTCCCTTCGGAGGGCTGACAAAATGTGAAAGCTCCACCCACCGTTCCCTGCAGATGTATGTCTGCTTCAGTTCCAGAGTTTTCTTCCTTCAAGTGCTAGCTCTGTGGGAGTGATGATTACATTGTCTGGGTGTGTGAAGTCAGCAGACTTGACATGAGTTTAGAGTCTGCCCAAGACCTGACTCACCATCAGGACCCTCCTGAAGACCTCCTGGGCCCCCAGTTGCTCAGGGCTGGGAAATGTGATGGCCTGGCAACATGGCAGCCTGGCCGTCCTCCTCAAAACACTCATTTACCAGTGCCTCGTCTAGCGTAACCTTGGGCCTTCATGTTCCTCCTATTGTTTGAGACTTAGAAGATCCTCGCTGGCCTAGCATCTCAGCTGCAGCCTCAGCATATATTCAGTATTTGATGTCTGCAAATCACCTTTGCAAAGTGATTCATCAATTAGAAACTCTCCTTTCTCAAGGTCCAGGAAAAGAAGACTAAGATTCACTTGGATCGCCGAGCCAATTGGTGGCAGGATCAAACTGCCTCAGTTTCCACAGTAGCTCCCAGCCCACTTAGCCAGTCCACCACCCCCAAGCCTCATCAAGCTCCCTAATATATTAGCAGCCTGGGCTGCAAACAGCATGGGACCCCCAGCCCAGCAGGAGGGCCCAGATATCCTTTATTAATTAATTCAGTCAAGGCCCTAAAGCCACATTATGTGGCATTTCATTAGCATGCTAAACACCGTTCAGTGTCAGACCTCATCATTTCTGAGAGGGAGGGGAGGTTTCCTGCCTGGGCAGCTTTCTCTCATTCTTGCTCGCTCACAACACAAACTGGAAAACCAAACCCCACATTCCTTACCCTCCCCCACGGCTCCAAAAGCCACAGAACCCCACTACCTCTTCATCTGTCACCCTAGACAACTCTGCACTTGGAACCTGCATTACTTGCGTTTGCTTCTGGGAAATTAACTCAAATGTGCACAGAGGGGATATCGCCTGTCCTCATTTCTCTTCATCATCCTATCAGACTATTTGTCATGTGAGCAAGTAGAACGTGTGTTTGGAGTCATTACCCATCCCAGGCACTCCCGTGGGTACCTTAGGGGTGCCCTGAGTGGTTTTGACTTTGCAAATGAGTTTGCCTTTGTAGATGTCAGGCAGGCGCAGGATGGGCTCCCAACCCTAGCAGCTCCTTAGTGAGGCTTGCTGGCCCATTCCAGTGCTATAAATCAGTCCTACATGGTGGTACCATTCAGAAAAGCATGCACAGAAGGACAGGAGACCACCAGCGGCTCCAGCCTCACCTTCAGTTCTGCACTAGCAGGCTGCACATGTTCCTCTCAAACTTTGGGCAATGTCTTGTCTAGGGAAATCTGTTGTAGGCCTGACCATCTTGACGGTGTGTTTGCAAATTTCTTTCCAGTGTTCATTCCAGCCATTTGCTGTTACCCCTACCACTTCTTAGGCACCAGCATAATAGGTGTCTTCCTTTTTGATAGATGAGAAAAAATAGGGGGAAGCATGGGAATGAATTCCTGTGCCAGAAACTAGTATTGCAGCCCTTGGCCCCAGAAGGGCTCTCACAAGGATCTGTCCATGTGAACTCAGCTTTGGCCCAAGTGCTATTCTATCCCAGCTGATCTTCAGGACTATAGTGTTTCCAGAGATGTGGAAACTCTAACCACCACCCAGTGTCTAAGCTTGTAGGTGAAGGTAGATGCTTTAGTATGGAGGGTATGCCTGTATGGAGCAGGGGTATAGACCCTTAGGAGGCATACCCTCCATACTGAAGTGTCTACCTTCATCTACAACTGTCACTCCATTTGGAGAAAGAATTGCTTTAATAGGCCAAGCAATCTGTTTGTTTATTTGTCAACAAGATGCTTATACTGTCTCCAAACACCAGATACTTTATAATGTCTTGGTTTCCATTTAATAAGAGGTTGTGGAAGATCATTCTGCGACTCTCACGTTGTACCTGAGACCCTCTTTCCGAGTCAACTTGAGACATGGCTCTGCATTACAATCCCATGAAGGAAGTGATGCTCGATGCCTTTCTTCAATGAGCTTGGTCTGTGGTTCCAACGAAGACTTACTCCTTGTTTATTTGCACCAGTTACTGACACGTCAGAGATCATCAAACCTTCCCCCTCGCTGTGGTGAATCTACTGGCAGTGGCAGGGGAGCCTGAGGCAGGCTGTGATCGTTGGCTTGAGACTGCAAGCCAGACCACCAGGAGCCACTTCAAGAGGTTTCTACGCCATAGAAGCAATACAGAGCCCACCATCAGGGTCTCAGATGGGAACACGTTTCCTCCTACGGCCCTAGTGAGGCCAGAAGGAACCAAGGCCATATTAAGAATGTGCCATCATCAGAGCTGCTCATTCAAGTCAGCGAGCAGCCCTGGAAATTCAAATTCAAGTCTGTGACTTTTGGAGAAATTACATTTCATAAACAGAGGCAGCTTTTCCAAAATGTCCACACTTCTTCTCATATGTGAGGGGCTGTGTGGAATACAGGGGAGGTTCCAGTGACCACAGGCCTGCATTCAGCAGGCCTTTCCAGGACTTGCATCTCTGAAGAAGGCAGAAATGCCTCTTTCTTGCCTTGAGAAATATTTTCTCCTACTAGCCATTTAGATAGCCTCTGTTCTCCCCAAACTGGAGACTGGTTCTGTGTCTGGGAAGCTCAGCAAGGGAGCTATGGATTGATATTAGCTACAATACTATTTCCCTGGTTGATGGGGACATGAAAGGTTCAAATGTATATTATTTATATTTCATGTGAAATTAAATAGATATTTTCCACGAAAAATGCAAAGGAGTAACATTTCTCCAGATTTACTGAAGATAGCACAGAATAGAAACTCTTTAAGAATCTTCCCATGAGCATGTGTGTATGTGTGTGTGTGTGTGTGTGTGTGTGTGAGATAGAGAGAGAGAGAGATGCATATTTAGCAACCTTTAAATGTACATTAATGCTGTATTATCTCCTCCTGATTTACAGTGAGAACATCAATTTAGAACTATTTGCACAAACTCCGGGTACCGGTTTATAGCATTCCCTGTTTAGACATAAAATAACCAAAGTCTCAGGTTGCCAGGCAACCACAGAAATGATAATTCTTATATTGCTGCTTCAAAAATATTCATTTTTATACATTTTAATGACTGTTAGGATGCAGAGAAAGTGAGTCCAGAAAATCACCAGGACGGAGACACCTCCCTCCCACACTTTTTTTTTTTTTTTAATGAGATTTTAACCTTGTTTCTTCCGTGCTTCACTCCTAGCTCCTTTTACTTCCCTGGCCAGCGGTATCTTCATATTCAATTATGAGCATTTCCAGAGATTGAGAATATTTTCTTAAGAGTTTAGGCAGCAACTTTCAGTAAATAAACTCTGCCGGGTTTTTCTGGAGCCACACAGGTCATGCAGGGTGAATCGGTTGGGGTCACAAGCCCTGGGTTTAAACACTGATCATTTCTCCACTGGTTTAGCACACAGACTCCACGAATCCTCCTTTTTGTTCTCAAGAGAGCCACCTTTCGTCCCCGTGGAGCCCCTGACTTGGTCACCTTCTCTCGGCAGCAAAGCCACAGTGCACTTCTTCTTTGTTCAGCTGTGTCTCATCCCCGCTGGTTACAGGCCACACGCCCAGAGGACTGGGTAGAAACTAGGAGACATCCTCATTTCCCTTCTGGCCTTTTGAGATGTTTCCTGCCTTTGTGTCCGGTCTTGGAGATTACTAATGAAACTCTCTTCCCTCCAGATTCTGAACGGACTGGCAAATAGGAGAGTATAAATGGTAATTAAAACTCTTGAGCTGCTTAGTCCTGGCAGGGCGCCAGGAGGTCCCCTCCACAAACCAGGATGCCAGGACTCCCACTAATGGGCAGAATCAGACTGGCAGGGCAGCCATGTGGCTTAAGGGCAGGAGAGCATGTGAGAGACTTGTGGGGAGGGAGACAGATGGACAGTCTTTCTTGTGCTGTGGGAAAAAGTGAATGAAAGGGCAGAAGGAAAGGTGGAAACTTTTTCCCCTGATCTTTCGAAGGGGATCAAGGTTCCTAATTTGTGGACTTGATGGGTCATGGAGAGAAGCAGCACCTAGCTTCCGATACTTATTCTCTGGTTTTCCCACAACATTCTGGGTAGTTAGCATGGTGCCTGAATGAGTTCTAAATGAGGCTTATTTCATAATGTGAGTGTAATGATGATAGCTCACAGTCATTGTTCTCTGACTGTGCTTCCGCAACAGTTCCCACACTTGGTGAGCACTTAATTCTGCCGACACAGCCTTACGACCAAGGCACTATTGTGATCGTATTCGTATGGGATACAGATAGCTGCCCCCACCCCCACCCCCGGTACCACCACTTCCTCACACCAGGTCCAGAATGCCATCACGTTCCATCAGTGTTTGTTGGGATAGCAGATGAGCCAAGACCCTGGCTCAGATGTATCTGCAGAGCCTGAGCATGTGTGGTGGGTTGGAAGTGAAGCCATAGTTTCAAGCAGGGGGACCAGCTGTGGCCAGCTGTGCATGGAGGGTCAGTGTCCAGCCCCCACTTTACTGAGATGGCTACCCCAGGTGGGCTGACTCCTGGGGACTCTTGGCAGTGGGCAAAGTGGAATGGGGAGGCTAGAGGAGGGAAGGGAACCTACGCCACTTAACCACAATCAGAAATACCAGATAAGGATGTTGGAATGAATGAGATCCTCCTCTATCAATATCTGTGTGCAGGACCCAGGATAGAAGATCGGAGAACAGGGCTTGGGTTGGCCTCATTGAATGGTGCTCAATGGAACTCATATGCTGGCCTGCTCTACCTGGTTGATCTCTGCAAAATGTCATGAGGCTTTTTGTCTTTCTTAATTTCTGCAATCCTGCCTGACAGTGCATTCCACTGGCCTACTAGTGGGAAAAGCTGTGGATTCTATGATGCTCTCTTAGGCTGTAGGCCCCGGGGTCCCCCACCTAGCCCCTCTGCCTTACCGGTAGGCTCCAGTGGGAGAAGTGTGACTGTATCCCTACCGGGCATGGCCTTGCCAATGAGGCAGTTTCTGACCCTCTCTAGCTCCTAGGAGGTGGCAGTGTCTAGTAGGTGCATGGAGGCATTTCTGGGTGAAGAGATTCCTGTCGGAAGAGGAGCAGTTATCACCCAGCCTATGTCTTGAAGTTTCATTGAGGACGAGAAAGGCAAGGAAGGTGGTGAGGCCAGAGGGGAGAGTGACAACAAGCTGTCAGTGTACAGGATAACGAGCTTTCTCAAATACCAGGCTGATGGGAGCTGCTGTGCAAATTTCCACAGCTGGCAGATAAGGTAGCCAATCCATCAGCTAGAATTTGGGAAGTTTTTCCAGGCTTGGCTCCCAAAGAACTATGTAGTCAAATGCCTGTGGTTTCTAAGTGCTGATCTGCAACACGGGTTGGGGCACTGATGCTGAGCGAGAGCCCTGCTGAGGTCCCCTTTGCCCACGCCCAGCTCCCCTGCTCCGCTGCTGCTGGCAACCACCATTCTCTCCCCTGGATCTCAGTTCAGGTTTTCAAATTCTGCATTTAATCAAGATCCTACAGTATTTGTCTTTCTCTGTCTGACTTCTTCCACTTGCCCTGCTAATGCCCTCAGGTGCATCCCTGTTGTTACAAGTGACAGGATATAACTTTTTTTAGAAACTTATTTCACTTAAATTTAATTAGTGAACATATGGCGTATCATTAGTTTCTAATGTAGAGGTCAGTTATTCATCCGTTGCATATAACATGTGCTTGTTCCATCACGTGCTCTCCTTAATGCATATCACACTGGCACCCAGCCCCCACCCACCTCCCCTCCAGTGACCCTATTTGTTTCCTAGAGTTCGGTGTCTCTTATGGTTTGCCTCCCTCTCTGATTTCGTCTTATTTTATTTTCCTTCCCTTCCCCTATGATTCTCTGTGCTGCTTTTTATATTCCACATGAGTGAAACCATATAATTGTCTTTCTCTGATTGACTTACTTTGCTTTAGCATAATATCTCCTAGCTCCATCTATGTTGATGTAAAATACTTTCTTTAGGATATAACTTTTTAATGGCCGAATAATATTCCATTGCACATATATGTGTGTGTGAGAGTGTGTGTGTGTGTATAACCTTTTCTTCATTCTTCCAGTGAGGGATACTTGGCACTATCCTATCTTCCTTGATTTTAAAAGGCCAAATGGAATGTGATTACCTTTTGTTAAAATGGACAGCTCATACATTAATTTAACAAGAGTTTGTGTGCCTGATAACAGACGTTTAATTAAGAGAATCCAACCCTATGTACTCCTTACAAAGAAGTGAAAGTCTTGACCTACACCTTCCGCCAATGAGTCCATTGAGGCTGAGGGTGAGTGGAAGTTGGGGGTCCAATGCTGTTTTGCTCTCAACTGTATCTGTGTATCTCACTGACCAGAGTGTGATTCAAATAATTAAAGATACATATTTTTCATATAACATGGCCCTTAAATATAAGCCAAGTACTTTTGGTGCTCATCCAGAGACCATGATGTGTTCCAACACTGAAGCAAAACTTGACCATGTTGGGTTTCATGAGGGAAGGGTTTTCTTCCAAGAGATTTTCAGGACAAAGCTTGATAATATAAATTTCACCCTATACTTTCAATCCCAAGTGACACATAGAGTTTAATTCCATTAATCATGGAGCTCAGCACTGTTCTGATCAGCAAGATGGATTCTGACCCAAAGGTTTTCAGGGACTGATTTTGTTATAAGTTGGACAGAGGCTACTGAGCATATAAGAGACAATTTGAGAAATACTCAGAAGACTATCTGTAACTCCTTTTATCCATGTAGTCCTTCCTTCATTCATTCAAAAATATTTATCAGACCCCTACAATATGCAGGGCACTGGGGATGCAACAGAATAACACAGATGATCACCCATCTTGGATGAGTATGGTCTGATGGAGATGCAGACATGGACTTGCCAGGTCCAACACCTAATAATACATGAACGCCAAGTGCTCAACCACCTCTGTGGGAAGAAGGGTCCAAGTTAGCTGGGGAATCAGAAGGACTGTAACAAAAGCTGCCTGGGCAGATGTGATGACTCTGAAGCCCTCCGCTCGTCTATACTCTTCTGTTCCCAGCTTTGTCAAGCTCCCCACAACCCATCCTTTAAACGCCTGAGCCATTCACCATTGCCCTGTCATTTGCTGCAGTGATGTAGATATTGCCTGACACAAATCATGATAAACTGCTGAGCCAAACCAAGACTCCGAATCCACTGCTAATTGTTACTTTTAATGATAACTAATCATCGTATCACCAGTCATGCTGCTACTAGAAGAAAACAGCCAAACTGGTAGGCGGGGGGTGGGGGTGCTCGTTCAGGGCCAGTACACAGAGTGCTTGAGATGCCCTTGGGCACCCAGAGTGCCCTGTGATTACTCAAGGGTGGCCAGATTTAGGCACAGTTAGGCAGTAAAAGGGATGGAGCATACAAATGAGTTGGGGCTCAATTCATTAAGAAACTGTCTTGAACATTAATAGAGCTTCAATCAGGGTATCCAACCATAAATTCTCACCTGTTTCACAACTGGTTCAGGCTCAATTGAGCATTAATAGATTTTTTTTGTCCATGCAAATGAGATGATAATTTAGTTCATGTGCAATTGAACAATTTTCACATAGTTATATTCAAGAAGCAGTATCAAATCGTCTAATGTACCAGTAATTATTTAACATAGAGCTGAGTTTCATTTTGATATACTAAAGAGACAACTGGAGGTTATAGTAGATTAGTTAATAATCTAAAGGGTAGTCGACTTTAAGAGCTTTACAATATTCTGTCCTTTGGGGCAGCAGTCACCATGGCTCTTCACTTTTGTTTATCCATACCACTCTCTTACTCCCTAGCAGTGAGATAGGAAATATTTGGGCAGTGGGAGGGTGGTTTCCAGGTTTGGGATGAAGGGAGAGGTTGGGTCCCTCGTGTATAAGCTTACATACATACATCCTAGCTTTGTGCTCTGACATGCCATTTTTCCCATGGTTACATGTGTGTGCCCTCAAAGCTGGCGTCTGCTCCTTCAAACCAAGCACTGGGCGTAGCGCTCCCATGCACCTGCCATCTCTGCGCATGAACTCCTGCACTGAGGGCCAATTGCAGTAATTTTTGAGAGTGTCCAGAGTACTTCTATGTCATTTTTGGAACAAAGTTCACTATCCCACACCCTCTGCTTGGGGAAAAGGCATCCACTCTTTCCTTCTGGGGATACTCATTGGTGAAGGCCGAGGAAACCGCAGTTTCACGGCCTCCCACACACCTGCCAGAATGCCCTTTTAAAAAGGCAAATCTGATGTCGGCACTTTCTTTAAATCCCACAGTGGTCTCTTGTCATTACAGGCTAGAGGTCAAATCCTTTTATGGCCTGGAAAGTTGGTCATAATTTGGGCCACACCCGCCTTCCGGATCACCGACACTGCCTATAAGCTCCTGAATCCTGACACCCTCCCACAGCCCTCAGCTTTGTACATCCAATTTTTTCTGTCTACAAATGGCCTTATTTGTTCATTCATTCATTCATTCAGTGAATGGTTTTCAAGAACATGCTATATCCCATACCATCCTGGATCCCCTTCCTCGGTTAGTGACTTTCTATTTATTTCTCTTTCATGTTTTCATTGTGAAATTGTCATATCCCCAGATGTAGAGACACATCTGCCCAATCTACGAAATAACAAATCAGACGTCTGTGTGCCCACCAGGCAGGTTAGGAACTAGAACACTTAGAAGGCCTGTGTGCTCTTCCTCTTCTGTGCCTACATTGCCTTCCTGACTTTCCCAGAAGTGACCGCCATGCAGGGTTATGTGTTTATAGTCTCCTAGCTTGCCTGATGATTTTACCACCCAAATTTGTGTTTGGTCTGATTTTGAACTTCACACAAATGGAATCATATTCTCTTCTTGGCTGTTCTCTAACTTCCATTTTCAACCAATATTTCATTCTTGACATCCATATTGGTGTGTGGAGCTATAGTTTGTTAATTTTCTTTGATGTATGGCTTTCCCATTATCAGAGGATATCACAGAGTATTGATTCTTCTGTTGATGGGTTTCTAAGAGATTTTTAAAAATTCTAAGAGATTTTTAAAAATTGAATTTTGTCTAACCCACCTCTGCATCAAGTGAGATGATCATGTGGTTTTCTGCCTTTAATCCTTTAATATGGTAAATTACATTAATCAATTTTTTAATATTAAAAATCCTTGCATCTCTTCCTGTTTATTCTTCAAGGCTTACCTCAAATATTATCTCCTCTTTGAAACTTTGTCTGATCTCCTTTCTCCCCTCCCCCTTCTTTGTTCCAGAAAAGTTGTTTCCCTCCTCTAATCCCTGATGGCATTCTGATGGTATTGTATTATAGGCACTGATGTTATATTTTAATTATTTGTTTGTATACTTATCTCTCCTATCATATGAGCTCATCAAGATAATGACAGTCTTTTTTTTTCCAGGTTCCTTATTTTTGCACTAATTTGCATTAAATCAACCTGATTGAAACCCTACTTTTTTTTAAATTGAAATATAGTTTACACATAATATTACATTAGTTTCAGGTATGCAACATAGTGATTCAACAAATCTATTTGTTATTCCAGGCTCACCACAAGCGTAGCTGCCATCCATCACCATACAACACTATTTCAATACCACGGACTATTTTCCCTAGGTTGTGCATTTTATCTCCATGACTTATTCATTCCATAACCGGAAGCCTGCATCTCCCAACTCCCCTTCACCCATTTGCCCATCCCCCCCACCTCACAATCATCAATATGTTCTCTGTATTTATGAGTCTGTTTCTGCTTTGGTTTGTTTGGGCTTTTTTTTAGATTCCACATATAAGTGAAATCCTGTAGTATTTGTCTTTCCCTGTCAGATTTATTTGGCTTAGCATAATGCCCTCTAGCTCCATCCATGCTGTTGCAAATGGCAGGATTTCTTTCTTTTTATGGCTGAGTCATATTCCACTGCGTATATATACTACCTTTTCTTTATCCATTCATCTGTCAATGGACACTTGGGCTTGTTTCCATACCTTAGCTAATGTAAATAATGCTACAACAAACATAGGGATGCATTATCTTTTTGAGTTAATTTTTTTCCCTTGAGGCAGATACCCAGTAGTGGAATTACTGGAATGTTTATTTCTATTCTTAACTTTTTCAGGACCCTCCATACTGTTTTCCAGAGTGCACCAGTTTGCGTTCCCACCAACATTGCAAGAAGGTTCCCCTTTGTCCAATTCCTTGCCAACACTTGATATTTCTTTTCTTTTTGATTCTAGCCATTCTGATAAGCGTGAGGTGATATCTCATTGTGGTTTTGATTTGCGTTTCTCCAATGGTGAATGATGTTGAGCATATTTTCATGTGTCTATTGGCCATCTGGATGTCTTTTCTGAAATAAATGTTAATGTAGGCCCTCTGCCTATTTTTAATCAGATTATTTGGGTTTTTTTTTCACGTTGCATCTTATAAGTTCTTACAACTCTATTAACTCCTTATTGAGCATGTCATTTGCAAATATCTTTTCCTCTTCGGTAGGCTGCCTTTCCATTTTGTTGATGGTTTCCTTTGATGTGCAAAAGCTTCTCATTTTGGTGTAGTCCCAATAATTTGTTTTTGCTTTTGTTTCCCTTGCCTGGAGTGACATATCTAGGAAAGTGTTTCTATGGTGGTATAAAAGAGATTACCGCCTGTGTTTTCTTCTAGGAGTTTTATGGTTTCAGGTCTCACATTTAGGTCTTTAATCCATTTTGAGTTTAATTTTGTATATGGTGTAAGGAAGTGGTCCAGTTTCACTCTTCTGCATGTGGCTGTCCAGTTTTTCTGGCACCATTTGTTGAAGAGACTGTCTTTTCCCTGTTGTATATTCCTGCCAACTTAGTAGTAGATTAATTAACCATATAATTGTGGGTTTATTTCTCAGCTCTCTGTTCTGTTCCATTGATCTACGTTTCTGTTTTGTGCCAGCACCATACTGTTTTAATTACTACAGCTTTGTAGTGTAGCTTTAAATCTGAGATCGTGTGATACCTCTAGCTGTATTCTTCTTTCTCAAGGTTGCTTCACCTATTTAGAGTCTTTCATGGTTCCATACAAATTTTAGGATTATTTGTTCCAGTTCTGTGAAAAACGCCATTGGTATTTTGATAGGAATTGGCATTGAATCTATAGATTGCTTTGAGTAGCATGGACATTTTCACAATTTTGATTCTGTAATCCATGAGCACAGACTGTCTTTCCATTTGTGTCATATTTAATTTCTTTTGCCCATATTTTATAGTTTTCAGAGTACAGATCTTTGTAATAATCAAAGGGTATTTTATTCTTTTTGGTGCAATTGTAAATGGAATCTTTTTTCTTAATTTCTCCTTCTTTTACTACATTCTTAGTGTATAGAAATATAATCAATTTCTGTATATTTATTTTGTATCCTACAACTTTACTAGATTGATTAATTAGTTCCAGGTGTTTTTTTGGTGGAGTCTTTAGAGGGACCTTACTTCTTTAGTAGCTAATATGAGTCACACATCTAACTTCAACTATTTGATTGCATGCCTCCCAACCCAGAAGATACCTTTGGGCCACCAGACTTGCTTTGTAGCCACTAGAACCCCATTTTCAGCACAAAGTGTATCTCTTTGTGGTGATATCAGCTCTGGAGGGCTGTAGAGGCATTGAAGCTACAGCCCTAGCTCTCGTTCCTGAATCAAAGACAGAGCAAAAATAGATTCACTCCACCAGGTTACTCTGACAATTTGTCCACATCTGTGGTGTATAAAATACCATTCTAAGCATTAGGGCTGATGCCGAGAGCTCACAGACCAGGAGGACAGAGAAACCAGTATGCAAGTGAGAGGACAAGGCATAAGCGGTTAGAAGTCACATTGTAGAGTATGTTTAAAAGAAATACAAAGTTCGGGATCCCTGGGTGGCGCAGCGGTTTGGCGCCTGCCTTTGGCCCAGGGCGTGATCCTGGAGACCCGGGATTGAATCCCACATTGGTCCCCCTGCATGGAGCCTGCTTCTCCCTCTGCCTGTGTTGCTGCCTCTCTCTCTGTCTCTCTCTCTCTCTCTCTCTTTCTGTGACTATCATGAATAAATAAATAAAATCTTTTAAAAATAAAAAATAAAAAAAAGAAATACAAAGTTCCAGTATGTCATCTGTGAATATATTCTCTATGGCAGTGATAAATAATAATAAATATAAGATACAGTAGATTTTCACTATTACAACTCTCCAGATGTCTAGAATTTTGTGGAAGCAAATATGTCTTAGAGTTCATTCAAGGGGTTTAGTTACTTAAACTCTCTCTTTATAATAGGCATTTTATTGCATGGCTTTGGAGTTGATGCCCTAAGGGTCTAAGTCTTAGGGGCATTCCAGGAATGTGTTAGAACTCTAATGAAAGGCTGCCCTTGTGGCCAGCTAATATCCCCAGATTTGGGAATGGCCACCCATCTTTTTTTTTTTTTAAGATTTTATTTATTTATTCATGAGAGACACACAGAGAGAGGCAGAGACATAGGCAGAGGGAAAGCAGGACCTCGGGATCACACCCTGAGCCAAAAGCAGATGCTCAACCCCTGAGCCACCCAGGCTTCCCGCTGCCCGTTTTTTGACAATAATATAAATTTTAAGCAACACCCAGAAGACCCTGTATCCTGGTGCCAAAGAGGACAAGCTACATGTGGATGGGGCTTTGTCAGCTCTCATGATTAACTTTCTACACTGGGTGAAATGACAGTCTCTCTGTGTAAAGCCCAGGAAAGTGCTTGCAGGCCTTTCTCATTTCTGGCTTCTGAGCCTCTACCACCATAGGGAATGGACAGATCCACAACCCAGAGCCCTTGACAATCAAATTCTGAAAAAGCAAACGAGCCCACTTGATTCCTTACTGGAATAATGAAAGCCATCTTGACGATTTCCTTTGCAAAAGGAAACTAGCCACCTTTAAAAAATATACAGTTTGGGGTGCCTGGGTGGCTAGTTGGTTGAGCATCTGACTCTTGGTTTCAGCTTAGGTCATGATCTCAGATTTGTGGGATGGAGCCTGGCATTGGGCTCTGTGCTCAGCACAGAGTAGCTTAAGATTCTCTTTCCCTCTCTCTCTGCCCCTCCCTCCACTTTCTCTCTCAAATAAATAAATCTTTAAAAAAATTAAAATTAAAAAAAAAAAACATAGAATTTGACCTTTCCAAAAGCCAAAGGCTCTCCTCACCAAAATCATTTATTTGAGCCTATAATTTGTAAATGCAAAGAACTGAGTGATTATTTTCTCTAAACACCTTCTGGATGGAGTCAGAATCTCTCTTATGTCATTAAGTCCTCTGTTCAGGGACCCATTTAAGGACCCACTTCACATGGTCTTGGAACCATGGGTTTTGTACAAAAGCAATGAGTAGCAAAGCTACCACTTTTTGAGTATTTGCTGAGTGTAGGTTCAGTCTATACAATACAAACACTCTCTTTTATGCCTCACATGAACCTTAAAAATAGATGCTTCTGTTCTTCCCTTTCTATAGATGAAGACTCAGACACAGAAAGACCTAGCAAATCATCAGATGCCACAGGTACAGTAAGTGGTAAGCTAGGATTAGACCTGGGATAGTTGAGCTCACAGCTGGCCCTTCCATTCACCATGCCATTCCCCAGGGCGTGGCATGATGAAAGCACACAGAGTTAGACCAGGTGGACCTGGGCTAGGGCTCAGCTCCACACAGGCTGCCTGTGTGAATTAAGGATGGTCAGGTTCCATCCGCACAATATGGAGAGGGAAGTAACATATGGGAAGGCATTTGGTGCTCAGTAAAGTGCTGCAAGAATATGACAACAATCTCTCAAGTCTCTTTCAGAGTCATTATCAGGCCTTTGGGAGTCCTGTACAGAACAAGAAGAAACTCATTAGAGACGGAGGTGAAACCTCTCTCCGTGTGCCATAACCTGAGTCTAGACGGAGGGTTGAGTGCTTCACTACGGAATCCAGAGGAAACTGATGGCCATGTGGTCAGCCCTGTGACCCACAATAAGAAAGTGGTTTCTAGTGCATTTCAATCTATTCTCTAAAGGTTTGAGCAAATATAGCAGAATCCCATCATACCAAGCCTTCTTGCTGTATAGATTTGAATAGAAAGTGAGTCTAGCCAGAGGCTCCTATGCATAAGGTCCAGAGATTATGAATTCCTTACATGATGTGGGTTGGCCAAGAAGGCACCTGTCCCCGGTCAGGACTGTCCCAACAAGTACCCCAGAGGCATTTATTTTTCTGGAGATTTTATTCACTAGAGTGAGAACTTAGAAGACTACCACAGTTGTGCTGATAATGACTGATTTGTTCAAATTTCCTAGGCAGTAGAGGGAGCTTTTTGTGACAAGTGAGCCACCCTGTCACTAGTGATAATTCAGGTGCCTAGAAGTCAGAGTCTTATGCTTTCAGGATATTTTTGGCGGTGGTGCTGTAATTTATTGTCAGGATTTTTCCTTTTTCTCATAGGACTTTATATCCACATTACTGCTCGGTGCCAAACTATGCCCACAAAACACTCCCTACACCACCACCGCCACTACCATTATTACCATCATTTGTCACTCCCTATGCTCAGTTCTTTATATATATATATATGTATATATATATATGTATATATATATATGTATATATATATATGTATATATATATGTATATATATATATGTATATATGTGTGTGTATATATATATGTGTGTGTGTATATATATATATGTGCATTAACTAATTTAATCTTCATTTTAACTCCATGGGGCCCATACTAGAAATCGACCAAAGAAGGTTCATTCCAAATGTCCTTTGTCACAGCAGCCTGGAGCATGCAGAAGCAAAAAGAAATCTGCAACTGCATTTGACTCACCTCTGCTAGTGGAGCTGGTAAGGGACAAAATCATAAACAAGCGAAGTTGGATCCCTGTGCCTCACTACCACCTCTGCACTCAAGGCTGGTGCCTCTTCCTTCCACTGGGTGACCCCTCACGTGACCCTCTCCACCCCTGTCCTCCTTTGGCACCATTGCTGACAGCTCCCAGTGCCCAGGGTGTCAGTTACCCCCACACCTGCCTCAACACCAAGGTCTTCACAGGCTCTCCCTTCTCCTGCTCTGTGGCAGGGCAGTGTGGGATTACAATGGTCATATCCAAGAACCAACTAACAACATAGACAGTTGCCATTTTTCCCAACCTTATCAGCACTTGAACTGACTGATTTAAAAAAAAAAATTGGTGGCCATCAGGTGGGTGTTGAATGGCAATATTGTAGTAACTTTAATATGAATCTCCCCAATTACTGGGAAGGTGGAGTATCTTTTCATGTTTGTTGATTATTCTTCTCTGTGTTGCTTTTGCCCAGTTTTCTACAGAGTTGCTTCTCTTTTTGTTGATCAAATCAGGAATTCTTTGTAAACTCTGGATCCTATTCTTCTGTACCATTTTTCCAATCCCCACAGATCTGCAAGTCTCCTTTGGTCATCTACCAAGTGTCCAAACGTGCAGGGGGTCTGTGTCTGGGCTGTCTCCCACTGCTGATGCCAGACTGTCTCGGCCACTGTGGGCTCTGTGAGGTTTTTTTTTGTGTGTGTGTGAGTTCTTTATAGTACATTTGCTTTCCATTGAATGAATTTCTGTTCTCCACTATCTCCTTTCCTCTACTTTCTTTTGGTTTGCTTTTCTATTCTTTATCTCCATCTGAAGATGCCTCCTTGACATAATATTCTCTCTCTGCAATGTAAGCACTTAATTCTGTACATTGCCCACTAGGTACTGCTTTGTCTGTGTCCTCAAGTTTTGTTAATGATGATGATTTCCACTCTCACTTGTTCAACATTCTTTCCAGTTTCCATTATATTTACTTTTTGATCCATGGAGCTAATGTCCACAGTTAAGTTATTTGGAATCAGTTTGCTCTTGGGGCTGGCTTTGCTAGGGCAGGTACAGAGTACCTAGGGCTAGGTTGAGCCACTGTTAGAGGACTCATGCGTTGTTGTTGTTGTTGTTGTTAGCCCCTTCTGAGAACTGCATCCCAAATGCCATACATTAGCAGATCTTTCCACTCTGTCTGCTTGAACACACATTATTTCTGGTCCCATGGAATGCTCACTTGCTCTCTCTCTCTCTCTCTCTCTCCAGCTCTTTTCTTTTACTTTTCTTCTATTTTTGCCCTACAAATTGTAGCTGCCTTGGCCTCCCCAAATTCTGACCTTTGTCTCACTGGTCTCAATAGGGTAATGGCGCTCCTTCTGAACCTCCTTCTTTGTCTCAAAGCCTCTCTAGGAGGTGAGCTGGGGTGCTAGCAGGGCTCCCATCATTAGTTTCTCTTCTCTCAAAGATTACTTTTCTCTGCTGCTCTTGCCCAGTATCCAGGACCCATTTTTGTACTAATATTTTGTTTGGTTTTCTAGTTGTTTAAGTCTGTAGGGTAAATCTAGTTCCGTTTTTTTTTTTTTTTTCCTTCTCAGCACGGCCAGAAGCAGAAATTGGTCATCTCTGATGAATTTCTTGTTTATTTTATTTCTTTAAACATCTTAATTTCCTTAAGCATGTTAATCAACTTTTTGTTGTTTATTTGTAATCTATGTTTGAACATCTCATTCGGCCATCTGTTGTTTCTGCTGGGTCTTTCTCATGGTGCCGCGTTTCTTTGTGTGTATACTCTTACCCTGGGGCTACTCATTTGCATTCACATATTATTTGTGAGAATTCTCTGAGATGGAGGATAAAGATGGTTTACTTTAGCATTTGTGTTTACTTCTGCTTGGTGACTGGGATCACTACCAATTAAGGATGTCCTGCATTATATTCTCCGCTTGAAAAATTTTAGACCACCCGGATATTGAGAATTAAAACTGCAAACTTGCATCAAACCAGCCTGTGGCTTCAAATTCTCAGGACAATTTCTCTTCTAATCAGTGCCATATTTCGAGACAGACGTGAGTTACATGGTCAGGGGGCAGGTGGTATCGAAGGGGATTTTCCTATTAAAATCCTCACTTCGGGCAGGCTCTTGGCTGTGTCTTCTGTTTTCCATGCCCTTTGAAGCCATATAAAGCTAAGCTGAATATTACCTGGTTTGGCAAATGCCTTCAGGGTAAAAGCAAACTTCCCTGTTCTGTTTGGTTCTAGTGAGTTCCCAACTTCGTTTATCTCTTTGGGCCTGACAATACCTCACTCCTACAAGCTCAGCAAAGCATTCAATAAGATTTGTGAAAATATCTCCACCACAGTGTTTAATTGTACTTGATAAGAAGGTACCTGGACTACCATTTTGCTTTTTTGGATACTTTTCTATACTCTGTTATACATTTCTCTGTGTTCTAAATGATAAGGGAACCCTATAATTAATTCATGGTCCAAACTAGGACATTTTTCAAAGTAATAGAGTTAGTTAATATTATTAATTTGCTGAAATATTTTCTGACAAACCCATTAGTATTAGTGGATTCATAAAATAGTTGTAATCAAAATTACCTTCAAAAATAAAATATTTTCTTGCCAAAAAATCATGTACACCAAAGAAAAAATTTTAAATATCTTTATATAGTGTCTCTCAGAACATTCAAGTCAAGTAAGGATACTTATTATCAATCCACTTTTGTGTATTTTAATCATTTTCCCCAAATCTATGCCTACTATCATGTCAATGGTGTCTTTTTTTTTTTTTTTTTTTTGAGAGAGAGAGAGAAAGAGAATGCCTAGGTAAGGTCAGGGGAGAGGAAGACAGAGGATCTTAAGCAGCTCCATGCCCAGTGCAGTGGCTAAGAGTTTTATCATTTTATTTAAATGAATTTATTTTTAAAAATTCTTTATTTACATTCGATTTGATTAACATATAGTGTATTTTTAGTTTTAGAAGTAGAGCTCAGTAATTCATCAGTCTTATATAATCACATCAAATGCCCTCCTTAATGCCCATTACTCAGTGATCCCATCTCCTCCTCCTTCCCCTCCAGTGACCTTCGGTTTGTTTCCTAGAGTTAAAGAGTCTCTATGGTTTGTCTTTCAGGCTGAGACTTTTGTATTTCATTTGTTGAACACCTGGTAACAGACTTACAACTTATTTTGAACAAAGCATGATCAAAATTTAAAAGACCCATTTCCAAAATTCCAATACGTTTTTGCAGAACACCGAGGTAAACTCATACAATATATTTCAAAGTTAAAAAAATATCTAATGTCAGCAATTTCCTATCATTTAAGCTAATTCTTTAGAGTCCCAACATTTCTCAAATCCCACCGATGACAGACGGTGGAGAGAGAACTGCTCATTCCCCTAATAAAATAGTTGTTTGTTAACATAAAATTGATCACAAAATTTTTGTTCAGTCACTCTATATATGTAAGTCTGGCAGATTTTGACAACCGTAGCTTGTTCTTCTCCAGGGAGAAACAGAAGTGTGTTTGAGACCCGTTACTTGTTATGTGCGTGCAGTAACCAGTGACAGGTGCATTTCTGCACACATCTCTCCAGGGGTGGGAACAGCACATCCTCAGGCAGGAGCCCTGTCCCCTGCATGTGTTCCACATGCTTCTCGTATGGGACCGTGGAGGCTGGGAGTGTCCAACTTCCATCTCGTCATTCCAAGTCTTAATAATAGTATTTTGTTGTAAAAGAACAAAACACTTGAGACAACATAACCTGGGCAGGATGCAGGATAATACACATAAATGGAGACTTTTGTGGGCAAACTGGAACCTATGGTCAGCCTTACAGAGCAGGGGGCTCATGGCATCTGTGTGTGCAGTCCTGGGGTGAGTAGAGGGCCTACCTCTTTCCTCCATTCTTCATGAATACTAGTTGGGTGAGCTACATCCCAATAAGCCTGTTTGTCTGAACAAGATTTTCTCGGTGTTAGTAGGAAGGGAAGAAGATGGGGCAGCTCCAGGCTCCATAGCAAGACCCTTCAGCATTACCATCTCCTCTGCTGATATCTGTGGACATGGGGTCCCCCATTGCTATTGTGGAACATCTGCTCTGGGTGCCAAAGGTATTGATGACTTTGACTCTACACGTGGTTTTATCAGCCCTTTTACCCTACACACCCTGCTGAGACCAAACATTTTTACTCTGGAGACCTTGATTCTGTGCAGCATCAACCTCGGAAAAGCCATGGGATCATAACACAGATGCAGTTGACAGACTGGTCTGACTTGACTTGGCCAGAGTCTTGTTTCAGCTGAGGGCTTTTTGGTGGATCTGGCTGTTCTTCTTGGAGGGAAGTTGTATACATTTTTTTAGAGGGGCCTGCCAGTAACCTGGGTGTAGACGTCCCCCGTGTCATGTGTCCTAGAGGATGGTGGGCTGTGCACACCTGAGTAGGCCTGTCCTCTAGAATGCTTTGGGCAGCTGGCATCTCCCTGCCATCACTCAGGGGAGACTGGGAGCCTTCTGCTCCATGCTCGTTCAATTTGAGGCAGGGGCATCTGCCTTGGTTTTACTCTGACCGTGATTCCTTTTTTTTTAAAATTTCATTTTATTTTATTTATTTATGATAGGCACACAGTGAGAGAGAGAGGCAGAGACATAGGCAGAGGGAGAAGCAGGCCCCATGCACTGGGAGCCTGACGTGGGATTCGATCCCAAGTCTCCAGGATCGTGCCCCAGGCCAACGGCAGGCGCCAAACCGCTGCGCCACCCAGGGATCCCCTGACCGTGATTCCTATGATGAAAAAGGGAAGGTAGCACTTTGGAGTTAGGAGGCTTGGATGGGAGACTTCTTTTGATGGGGAAGGGTCTCATTCGATATTTATTTAAATATTTATGGAAAGGCAACTCTAGGGGCACCTGGGTGGCTCAGTAGTTGAGTGTCTGCCTTTGGCTCAGGTCATGATCTTGGGGTCCTGGGATCAAATCCTGCATTGGGCTCCCTGTAGGAAGCCTGCTTCTCCCTCTGCCTATGTCTGCATCTTTCATGGATAAATTTAAAAATCTTTATTTTTTTTTTAATTTTTTTTTATTTATTTATGATAGTCATACAGAGAGAGAGAGAGAGGCAGAGACACAGGCAGAGGGAGAAGCAGGCTCCATGCACCGGGAGCCCGACGTGGGATTCGATCCCGGGTCTCCAGGATCGCACCCTGGGCCAAAGGCTGCGCCACCCAGGGATCCCCAATTTAAAAATCTTTAAAAAAAAATAAAATAAAAAGAAAGGCCTCTATGCAGATACTGTGATGGGTCCTAGATGTGTAGAAAGAAAAGAAGTGACCCCTGCCCATTTTATGCAGTTCTTCAAGAAGTAGGCATCCTTCGTGGTATGTAACCCATTGAGAGCCCTTCATAGAACTTCAGAATGACACTGTGATGTTTTGAAAAACATTTTTTAAAGGGGGGAGGCACAAATAAATGGCATAGGAAGATGTGATTAACTCCTGATTTGCAAGCTTCTTGTCACTGGCGGCTTTGACAAACTGCCCAGTTAAGGATCTTGCAGGATGTCAGTGATTTGGTTCTGAACTCAAGCCACATTAACACCACATAAGAAATGAATAGCCATTTGCAATTAGATGTATCAACTTAAAAGATTTAACTGTTGTGCCACAATAGCCTTTTTTTCACACAAAATCATTATCAACTGGAAAACTCGAATCAACTTCCTTAGTTCTTTTTTGAGAAATATGCCATTTCTTCATGTCATTCCCCATTAAAATTCTGCAGACTCTGTCTCAAATTATTAAATTTTTACATTGTGGCCTCTGTGTAACATCTTTTTTCAGACATGTGCCAGTAATGGAAATCATTCTCCAACTCAATTTCCTTTTAATTCCTTCCAATTACTATACACTGCCCTTCTGTGCCAAGAGCCAATCCTGGTGGTACATTTTGTGAAGACCATGGGATCATGTTTCTTTAAACCATATATGATACCAGAAGGCATTCTGGCAGAGTTGCCCTCATCATCTCCTGAAAGTTGGTTATACATGATTTCAAAAGAAGTGTATCCCTAGGCACATGCGTTTAACAATGGCCTTTCAAGTTCTCCCCAGCTGGTTCCTGGTTAGCAAGTAAAGAGAACCACATTGGGCAAGCATCTTCACAAAATTCCATAGGCAATGTCTGGTCACTCTTATTGGCAGGCCTATCACAGGAAAAGCAACTTTGGAAGGTTTTTGAACCATAGATGCCACAAATGTGAGTTAAAAATCTGAGAATATTGAAGTGTTGCCAGAAAATGAAGTGGCACTTCATTTGAAATGGCATTGGAGGACACTATCAAGAGACTGAAATGCCATGGAATGGGAGAAGGTCTTTGCAGATCATTTATGTAATATGGGATTCATACCCAGTATATATAAAGAACTCCTGCAAGTCAACAACAATAGCAAAAATTCAATTTGCTTCAAAAACAGGCAGAGGACCTGAATAGACATTTTTGCAAAGAAGACGTACAGATGGCCAACAAACCCATGAAAAGATGTTCTGCATCATTAGCCACTAGAGAAATGCAAATAAAACCACAGTGAAATGCCACCTCACATCCATTAGGAAGGCTGTTATTAAGGAAACAGAAATAAATCTTGGCAACAATGTGGAGAAATTGGAGCCCTCACACATGGCTGGTGAGACTGTAGAAATTGTACAGACACCTTGGAAGATGGTCGGCAGTTCCTCAAATGTTAAAAATAGAATTGCTGTATTATCCAGTGAATCCACTCCTAGGTATATGCTCAACAGCAATGAAAGCAGCAACTTACCCAGATGCTTGTCTACCCATGTTCACAGCAGCATCCTTCACAACAACAGGTAGAGACTTTCCAAGTGTCTATCAGTAGGTGAATGGAAAACAGAATGTGGTTATGTCCAGGCATTGGAATATTGTTCAGCTCAACTAGATACTTAAAATGACTAAAATAGTAAATTTTATGTTGTGTATATTTTGGTACAATAAAAAGAAGAAAAGGAAAGGCAGGTGATTTCCAAGGACACGAAGTCCTTGGGGAGTTTCCAGGACTGTCAGACTTTTATTTATTTGTTTATTTTTTGGTGGTGCTTGGGAAAGATTTGGGAGAAGGCGAAAGGCAAGAGTAGGATTTCATTATGTCAAGAATTCCATTTGTAACCTTCATTTAGTCTCTTTCTGAGAATTCTTTAAAAATCCATGGAGAAAGACAGAAGTGAGTGGGTATCAGGGGAGGGGCTATCACCCAGACAACATGACTCTTGCCACCATCTCTGTCACCCATCAGTGCCTAACTCCCTTTTGGATTACTGCAAAGGCTCTGACCTTGGAGTTAATGCACGCTCACTTGAAAAACAGCAAAGTTTCCACACAGTACAGTGAGCCCGTCTTTACCCAGAGTATGTGTAAATGACTATAACGCAACATAACTGAGATATTTCCTTGTCCCTCAACCAGTAAAGCTGTCCTGCATGGCTGCGGTGGCTCTATAAAACATGACTGGACTATAGGAATGTCTAAGCATCAATAATGGCTGAGGCCAGGAGAAGTTTTTATAGTTTACATACAGAGTTATATTAGTTTCAGATACCATGTAGTGATTCACAACTATACATTACTCAGTGCTCATCACGGAAGGTGCCCTCCTTAATCCCCATTTCACCCATCTTCCCACTCACCTCCCCTCTGGTAACCACCAGTTTGTTCTCTGGGGTTAAGAGTCTGTTTCTTGGTCTGTCACTTTTTTTTCATGTTCATTTGTTTTGTTTCTTAAATTCCATATGCATGAAATCATATGGTATTTCTATTTCTCTCTTTGACTTATTTCGCTTAGCATTATACTCTCCAGCTCCATTCCATGTGGTTGCAAATGGCAAGATTTCATTCCTTTTATGGCTGAGTAATATTCCACTGTATATATACACCACTTCTTTATCCATTTATCTACTGATGGGCACTTGGGCTGCTTCCATCACTTGTGGGGCCAAATGAATTTTAAAAAGGAGGTGAAGCTTCATGGAATACCTAGGTAGCTCAGATGGTTAAGCATCTGCCTTTGGCTCAGGTCATGATCTCAGACTTCTGAGATTGAGCCCCGCTTGGGCCCCTTGCTCAGTGGGAGAATCTGCTTCTTCCTCTCCCTCTGATCCTCTTCCCTCCCTGGCTTGTACTCTCTCTCTCTCTCTCTCTCTCAAATAAATAAAATCCTTTTAAAAAAAGGGAAATGAAACTTCAGAAAATGGGGAAAATGTCAAAGTCCTATTTATATTGTAAACTGCAGTAAACAATAAAAACATTACTCCTAATCTGGTCCTACAGATTAAACAATGTTAGATTGTCTAACATCTAACAATGTTAGATTAAATAATCTAACATCTAATATTAAACAATCTAACATTAAACAATCTAACATCTAACAATGTTAGATTAAACAAGGAGCATGCATCTATTACAGATCAGTCTGCATGTTTAGTAAGTGCAGAGGATCTTGTTATTGACTCATTAAGCACCTCTTGATAGAATCTTAAGCTTCATTAACGTACACAATTTTTGGCAATCTGTGAATTCAGGGGAAAACTTTGGGCCTATTTCCTATTTTCTAAGGTCTATTAATTTGCCTTCTAGGTTATTGTTTTTACTTTTTGCTTGTCTTGTTTTTCATCAAAGTGTTGACTTTCTTAGCCCCCCATCATGCTAAGCAAAGTAAAAATAAATACAGGACCTTTCCCCTTCTGTCACAGAGCTAATATGTCATTAACATTTTCCAAGTTACTGTAAAGAAAGGTCGAAATAAAAAGATCAAAATAAAAGCACATCTCCTACCCTCAAGGTTTTCAGGATCTAGCTAGCTGGAATTAGCCACACTGTGGGGTTTGAGAGCATAGTCTCAAATTGCCAAGTCAGCCCCAGACTTCTGTAGAGTCCAACTATAACATTAGAAGAGTTCATAAAGCCACTCTCACTTCTGACACCAAAGGCAAGTTTGAAGGGTCCCCCCAAACCACGCTCAAGTTTAGTAATTCATTAGGAAGACTCAAAAACTCACTGGGAGTACTCACAATGATTCACTACAGAGAAAGGGTACAGATCAAAACTAGCCCAAGGAAGAGGCATATAGGGTTCCAAATGCGAAGCTTCTGTTGCCCTGTCCCATCCAGTCAACATGGGTTACTCTCCCAGTGTCTGTGTGTGACAGTATGCACAAGTATTGCCACCCAGAAAGCTCACTTGAGCTTTGATGTGTAGAGTTTTTATTGGGGGTGCATTCTGTAAGCATGATTGATTGATTTCCTACATGGTTGCACATGGTCTACAGGTTAACTCATACTGCATGGTCCAAAGTCCCTGACCTAAATCACACGGTTGGTCTTTGTGGTGTGGTCAGACCCCACCCTAAGACTGTCAGGTGTTTCCCTATGATCTGGTATAGCCAATCCCTGCCCTAAACAAAGACCCTTCTAACAAGTATGACATAGATTATCTCCCAGAGGCTGAGGACAAAGACTAGACCTCTTTGGCCAAAGCCATATTCTCTACAACACAAGAACTCTGAGCAGAGAGGAAGTAGGTGGATTTTGTGGTAGTGGAAGTGGGGCTTAAGATGAGCTTGGTTGACCACTGAAATGTTTGAAGAGCAACAGAAAGCTTATGGAATATTCCCAAACAAGAGAACTTTTAAGGAAGGATATGATAAATACCATTTAAAATGTGAAGGGACAGTGTGTGCACAAGGATTATTCTTACCCAGTATGCCCCTAGAATACAGGGAGTGCCCATGGTTAGAAGCATAAGGAAGATTTAAGTTCAGTATAAGAAAGAGCCTTCTGATAATTGAGGTTATTCAAAAATATTACACAGGCTGCCCCAGGAGTTGGTAAGTTCTCAGTCATTAAAAATATTCTGGCAGAAAGCAGATCAGCTGCTACAGTGGCAGTTCTTTGCAAGGAAATGCAATGACCCCTGAGAACCCTTTCAACTGTGATTCTCTGTGCTTCTAAAAATATTGTTCAACCTGACTCAGACTGGAATCTGTGGACTGTCTCTACTGTGATTCTCATTGTATGAATTACCTTAAAGTACCTTATGTCATCCCTGCGTGCTACAGCCTTGGAATGAATGTACATTTTCCAGAGTGGAACCTAGAATATCTGGGGCAATTCAAATTCTACTAATTCTGAGTGGTCAGCAACTTAGACTCAATGGAAGTTTTTCCTTGCTCTAGATGAGAGTCTTGAGTTGTTAAAGAAGTGAATAACATACAAAAAAGTTTTCACACAACATATTTAGCTTCTGAAAGTGAAGCCATGTGTTATGATTAGTTCAGTCATTGCAAATATGTCTTTTTAAAAAAGATTTATTTATTTGACAGAAGGAGAGAGAATTGGGAGGAGGAGCAGAGGGAGGAGCCTGGTGCGGGGCTCGATCTTGTGACCCTAAGACCATGACCTGAGCCAAAATCAAAAATCAGACGCTTAACTGACTGAGCCCGTCAGTTAGCCATTCATCTACTTATGGGCACTTGGGCAGGTTGACTTAATGTGGATTTTATCTTATTCAGATAAATAGGACACTGATACCCAGGGTCAGACGGATTCATGGAGCCCAGATTTCCTTAGACTTCATCTTTTAGACTTCATCTTCCTATGTGGACAGTGGTAAACTATTGAAGTCATAAAGCAGGTTTCATTGGCCCCAACCCATACATGCAGTGTAAAGCCTTTAGCTTATGTGAACTGGCTTTCCATCCAGATTGTTTCCAATGTCCCATTCTCGTGAATGCCTGTCACATGCCTCATCCTTCCAGGGACAGTGCTGCTTCACTTACAATAGCAGGCCCCTGTGGGGCACCATCCCTTCTTTCCTGCCTCCCATGGGGCACTGCCACCAAAGTTCTAGAGCCACCATGGTGTCAGCCCTAGATTAGCAGGATTGCAAGGAGATGAGGCATCTCTCCCATGTATTTTTTTAAAGGATTTATTTACTTTTTTTAGAGAGAGAATGCACAAGAGGGGGTAGAAGGAGAGGGAGTCCTCAAGCAGACTCCACACTGAGCCTGGAGCCCAACGTGGGGCTTGATCTCATGACCTTGAGACCATGACCTGAGCCAAAACCAAGAGTTGGACACTTAACTGACTGAGCCCCCCAGGTGCCCCACATCTCTCTTGTGTATTCCCTGGGTCAGAGGCCTTCCAAAATGGTGCCGTTTGTGCCTCAGGGTTCTAAAATGTCTAATAAAGAACCCTGTGAGTGAACGATTAGATTAACCTTGTCTACTCCCTCTGGTTACCATTTTAGGCCTTCCACCAACAGGGGTCTCAGGTTAAGCAGGGCACATACTCCTCCCTGAGGCTATAGTGGTCAGATCACTGAGGCTGGTCCTTCAGCTGGCAAGGAGTGGTTCTCCACAGGGTCTTTCTCTGAGCTCTCTCCTGATGAGGGAGTCACCACCTCTCTCACAGCTAGATGCCAGTGCTTCTAGAGGCACCTCTAACACATGTGCCAGGGCTTTATTACACAAGCCAGAGGCCCTGTCACTAGAGATCTGAGAACTGTCCTTCTCTGCCGTGGTTGCCTTATTATGCACTCTACCCCCAGCGCCCCACAAGGGAGGGCTGCTTATGCCATTTGCAGCACAAATGCAGCAGTAGTTGAACCACTCTAACTTCACATAACTCTTTTTGAAAATGCCATTAGGATAGCATTGGGGTGCCTGGGTGGCTCAGTGGGTGAAGTGTCTGCCTTTGGCTCAGGTCATGATCTCAGGGTCCTGGGATCAAGTCCCACATCGGGCTCCCTGCTCAGCGGGGAGTCTGCTTCTCCTTCTCCCCCTGCTTGTACTTGTGTACACTCCCTCACTCTCTTACATGCTCTCTCAAAAATAAATAAATAAAATATTTTAAAAAGGGGGGTGGTATCTGGTTGGCTCAGTGGTTGAGTGTCTGCCTTGGGCTCAGGGCATGATCCTGGAGTCCCAAGATTGAGTCCCACATCAGGCTCCCTGCATGGAGCCTGCTTCTCCCTCTGCCTGTGTCTCTGCCTCTCTCTGTCTCTCATGAATAAATAAAATCCTTAAAAAAACTTTTTTTAAAAGGATAGCATGGCTTGTCCCAAGCATTTGATTCTTTTATAGTACCAGAGCCAGATCATTCATGCCCTAAAACATTGGCACCATTGAGGGGAACATGGCCCAGGAAAGTCCGTTCCCGCAGAGAAGACCACTTCCCCAAAGAGAAGGTGTACGAAGTCTTCTCCCAAAAGTGTGTGAGTCTGTCAAATGATCATGAAAAGTGGGCCACAGCGTCTCTTACAAACCAACTCAAGGCAAGTACTTTCTGCCCTGCAGATGGATTCAATCTGTTAGCTCAACAATGTCACAAAGGCATTTGCTTGGGACCTAGAGGTCAGGCAGAGGCAAGAACTGCCCTCATCCAAGGGGACCCTGGTCCCCAATACTTGGGCTGGCCTCAGGAGTCACTGGTGACCCCTGGTTGACAGTAGGAAAGGACGTTCAGAGACCACTAGGGTATGAATGGGAAGGAGGCAGGGCCAGTGGGACAGAGAGTGTCAAGTACCATTTGAGAGGCCAGAACCAGCTCAAGTTCATGATGTTATCCTACCTCTTCTTTTCCTTTCTGTCCATGCTTCCTTTTCACTGTCGCCTCTCCTCCTGGGGTCAGTGGGTGGATGCAGGGGCCTGAGGGCCTGAGTGCAGGGCCATGAGGTCAGAACTCCTAGAGCTGGGTTGAGACCTAGCAACTCTTGCCTGCCATGTCAGGCTGTCTGTCTGAGGTGCTACAACACATTCCAGCAGTTTCCAGGTAAAGTGGGCAGAAAGCAGGATGGTTTCCAGAATGCACTGTGGCTCCAGGGCCGTATCCTTAAGAATGTGAAGGATGCCAGAGTTTTCTTGATATTTAAATATTAATTGTTATCTTTAAAAAAAAAAGATTTTATTTATTTATTCACAAGAGACACAGAGAGAGGCAGACACAGACAGAGGGAGAAGCAGGCTCACTATGGGGAACCTGACACAGGACTTGATCCTAGGACCTTGGAATCATGACCTGAGCCAAAGACAGATGCTCAACCACTGAACCACCCAGGTGTCCCTTAATTGTTATCTTGATTCAGATATCTGATGCTCACCAGATTTCTGTGTGTGTGTGTTTTCCATTCTGGGATGCCGATGGCATAGCACTTAAGGAAAAACACTCTCTTGTTTGTGGAGAAGAACATGCCTGTGTGCCTGCGTGGTAGGCGCCCATGTGTCTGTGTTTGTGATTTATATGTCTGCTGTGGTCCTAGCCACCCACAGGAGTCTTTCTCTTGCAGATTGTTCTGGAGCTTAACTAGTTTTCTGGATTAACTAAGTGCCTTTTTTCCCCCACGTTCTATTAAGAATTGACATGAGCAGGGCCCCTGGTGGCTCAGTCAGTTGGGCGTCTGCCTTCCACACAAGTCATGATCTCAGGGTCTTGGGATCGAGCCCTGCTCAGCAGGAAGTTTGCTTCTCCCTCTGCCTCTGCCCCTCCCCCACTTGTGCTCTCTCTTTCTTAAATAAATAAATTTTTTAAAAAATTGACATGACCAAAAAGGCAGTGTCATCTTGCTTTGTTCTTAGCCGTCATTGTGTTTGTACTGAAGTGGGCCCACGTGTATTCTGATGCACATCCACAGTCCAGCTCGTGAGGAGCAGGGCTGAAGGGAGTCCCATGGGGCCGTGGTCAAGTTGCCTGATATGGCAATTCAGAGCTCACCACCTCGGTCTCCTTCAGAAGGACACAGTTCACAGATGTCCCACTTTGTACCTCCAGGGGTCTATCACCAGCTTTCTGGAAACTTCACATTGCTCATGAAATGAAAGGCCTTTTTCCCATGAAATGACCTGGCTGGCACCACAGTGTAGCTGTAGCAGGAGCCCCAAACCTCTCACCAGCTGGGATGCTCTGGGAGGGCTACCTTCCCCAGCGCCCCCAAACAACATGCTGCAGATACCAAACCACCCTTCAGAAGGGATTCAGAATTTTGCGGGGTGTTTTGGGCAAATAAATGTCTGTCATGAAGGGGAATCCCAGCCCAGGAGACAGACTCTGCTGTCGCCGTGGAGCTGTGGGTGTTGCTAGCAATCAGGAAGTTACGGTGACGATGGGACAGCCCTCGGCCTCGGAGGGGTCTTTCCTGATCACCTGCAGTGTTAGAGGTTGTACCGTTGGCTTTAACACATGATGTTGTAATGTGTGTTTACCTGTGTGTGCCTCGCTGGGTAGCCGGATCGGAGTACGGCCTCCCCCCTCCCCCTCCTGCCTCAGGTAAAGGACCAGATCGTGAACGTCTGTGGCTTTATGGGCCACACAGGCTCTGAGGCAACCACTCAGGTCCGCTGCGGTAGCACCAAAGCAGCCAGAACCGACATGTGAATAGGCATGGCTGTGTTCCAATAAAACTTTATTTATAAAAACAGGTGGTGGGCTGGGTTTGACCCGCAGGCCCTGGTTTGTCAGCCCATGTACATGCTCATCATGCTCTCTCAGCATTATTACTATTAAAATTTGTTCACAATCCCGCTCTTTTTGTATCTTCTTGCTGTGCCTAATAAAAAGTTGGCTTGTTTTAAGAAGCAAGACATTTTTTCCAAAAATCTAAAAGATGTAAGCCATTTGGGGTGAGAGGGAGGTGGAAATATGTGTGCATAGAACACGGCTATTTCCAAGAGTGGGACAGCTCTTCCTCAGGACTCCAGTTGGCTCTGCTGTCACTGGTCCCCTCCTGCCCCACTGTCTTGCACAGCCAGGACCCCTCCCACATGGCCCCCGAGTCCCTGAATCCCTCACCCAGCCCTGCTCTGGCGTTCTGGGGCCGCTAGCTTCACACTTGTTGTTTCTCTTCATCATGCCTCAGCCTGGATGCAAAGGCTCGGACCAGATCTCTGGGACTTTTGCCCTAGAAACTCTATTGAATTTTTATTATCCTACCAAAGACACTGAGTGAAATCTACAGTTTTTCAGCCGTTAGTACTGTGCCCCTTCTTTCACCTTCCATCCCCAACTTAACTGTCTTTGTTGCAAGTTAAAAGATCATCACGGAGTGGAAAAAAACCCCACAGCTTTATAGCCACCATTTTTCATTCCCATAAGGATACGTTTGGGGGTCTAGAGAGGCCCATGTGAGACCGTCTTGCTCGTGGTTTTACTGGCTTTCCTCGAGCAGAGCTAAAATGCTGGTTGCCAAGCAACACACATGCCCTGGCTTCTTCCAACGATGTGGACTTGGGGGGGAAAAACCCGTCCTATGATTGACTCATGAATGGGGAATCATGTGGAAAGGCACAGGGCAAACAGTCGGTGTAACAACGCTCTGTTTATTCCAGCTCCTTTGCCCTGAGGACTTACATGGAGCAGTGAGCAGAGTGTGCCCTCAGCAGTGTGCCCCTGACTAACATGCGTGTTCATTAGGGACTTGATAGCACCGTCGACCTCGTCCCCCCCAGATTCCATATTTGCGAATTATGTTTTGCTGTCATGTGCAGACGTGCATGGTGGCCAAACCTTGAGTGGCTGATGTGCCAGTTCCCCAGGAGGTGGGGCAAGCCTGCGCTCTGCCTCTCTCCCTGTAAACAAGGGCCGTGTTGTTTGTATTCCTGTGATTGTGTTGGTGGTTTCACTGTTTACAGTGGCCCCTCAGTGCGGTGGGGGTGTCTGGTGTTCCTTGGTGCAAGAAGGCTGTGATGTGCCTTATGGAGAAGTTACTTGTGCTAGAGAAGCTTCGTTCAGGTGTGAGTGATAGTGCTGTGGGCATGAGTTCAATGTTAATGAATCAACAGTACGGTTCATCCAGAAAAAGGAAGAGGGAATTCAGTGATCTATACATTAGGTTGCTCCAGAAAGTATATAAAGTCACATCTGAAGTGCATGACAAAGCTGTGGAGGAAAAAATAGCTATATTTGTGGGTCTATAAGAGAACTTTATTTTGATAAAATTATTTATAGAAAAGCACAGTGGATAATATTGTGAGGCTGAAAGCCAGAAAAATTTATGTTCCTGTTACCCAGAATGAGAAAACGTTAAACTCTTCTCAGCTAGTGTTTTATTGTAAAGAAATAGTGCATATCATTCATTATTTGTATGAAAGGTGTATTCAATTGGGTGTCTTTAAACAGGAACACATGGAACAAGGTTATGTACTGATTCGTTGCTGGGTACTCTCCCTGGCGGTGTTCACTGCCTCACTATGCACAGGGACTTGAAAGAACACAACCCCCAAGAACGGTAAGGATGGACTGAGATGATGACAGCTTCCCCCTAATGGGATCTGTCTTCTCCTTGAAGATACGGGGAAGACAAAGCCCCGACCCCATCCGGGGGAAGTATCCCCGCTTAGTGTGTCTGCCGGGGATGGGACCTGACTTCCTGCCTGGCCATCAGCTCCAGTAGCGTCCCTAATGCACCTGCTGGAAACACTGTGAAGGAAGTTACATGTTCACAGCCGGGCCTAGATCCTACTGCACACTCCACTTACCTATCCATTAAGGCTGTTATAACAGAATACCACAGACTGGGGGTGGGAGGTGGGGAGGTGCTGACATTTCTCTCCGTTCTCAAGGCTGGAAGTCCAATAAGGTACCGGCAGAGCTGGTGTCTGGTGAGCAGCCGCCTTCTTGCAACAGCCTCATATGCCAAAAGGGGCCAGGAAGCTCCTGCAAGCTCCTCTATTTATTAGAGCCCGATTCCCAGTCACCAGGGTGCCACTCTCAGGAGTAGATGCCTCCCGGAGGGCCCCACCTCCTAATGGCATCACTTTGGGGGTTAGGTTTCAAACTACAAGTTTGAGGAATCTGCTCAGTCCGTAACACTGTCCTTCCACGACTGTGACCACTGACTATTTTGCTTGAAGGGAAACCCTGGATGTGTTTTTTAAACTGTCCTGGACTCAGCCACAGTGAATCCCGTGTCCTGATCTGACACCCTAATTGGTTCCAGGTGGAAAGGCAAATGATGGTTCGTATACCATGGCCTTGCTCCCTGAAGGCCTGATGTAGGTCACATGTGAAATGGTTCCCCTGCTTTTAAGGCCTCATCTCCACTGACAGCAGCCTGCCTCTCACACCGGCTCTGCCGAACTGGACAGCACCCCCCTCCCAGCTCTGCAGGGGTGGCTGGCGGACAGCCCGGCGGGGACAGAGATGTGAGGGCTGGCCCTCTGCTAAGTACACGGGGCCTGGGGAAACACAGAGCCTGCCTCTGCCCTTGGGATCAGGGAAGGAAGGCTCTGGAGCCAAAATAACATCTGGCAGCGGCTGAAGGAGATGAGAGCTGATGATGACGTAAGCAGAAGACTTTTAAGAGCAAGGCAGGGAGAAGTTTAGGACAAGAGTAGGAATGGAAAAACATGACCTACTGCTCCAGATCAGTTTTTGAAGAGCCTGGAAACACCATCTCTGAACTCCCAGGCCTCATCACCACTCAGGGCCCTGGCCCCACACAGTACCTGCAAAGTCCCCAGAGGAGCGCTTTCTAGAAAGTTCTGAGTTCCTGCGGAGTACTTGGGCCTATGTCTGCACCCCGCCCCCCCCACCCCACCCCGGCGCTTGTAATCAGGAAACGAAACAGCTTCTCCTGCATTCCTGCTGTGTGCAAATACAAGAGTAAGAGACAATGGTAACAAATCTCTTGCAACTTCCTGCAAACCACATATGTTACAAACACATAGATCTTCCATATGAGTTTGTGGCTGGTAGGCTGCTTTCCCTTGCAGGGACCCCTGGCATGTGGACACCTGCAGAGAAGAGCCATGCCCAGAGCCGTTCTATCCTGCTCCTTCCTCTCACTTCTATCCCCAGGTCCCATCAGGGGCAGTGTCCTGTGTGCGGACACAGATGCACAGGATTACCCCTGACCGCAGGACAGCAGTGCCAAGGGAGGTGTTTTGCATGGAGTCCATCCCTGGGGTTAGAAGCACTTGCTCAGCTGCCAACTACAAATAAGCCCCATGCTAGAAAATGATGCTCATTAGTGTGCCATTTTTTTTAAAAAAAAAAAAAGGAAAAAAAATCGCCACTGCCCCCAACAAAAAGAGTCACGTAGAGGCCTGAAGTCCTACCCTGACAGTCAAAGTGAAGCATGGCCCACTAATGCAGCCTTAATTCACTTTGCGTGGCAGAGAGAGCAAGCTGACCATGCTGCTGCGGGAGTCCCTGGGGAACATGAACTGCCGGACCACCATGATCGCGCACATCTCGGCCGCCGCTGGCAACTACGCCGAAACCCTGTCCACCATCCAGATCGCCTCAAGGGTCTTGAGGATGAAGAAAAAGAAAACAAAGGTAAGGCGCTCCCCGGGGGGCTGCAGTGGATGAAGGCCCTTAAGGAGTCCGACCCCGGAGTGGAGTCCGAGGGAACCGGGTCAGTATTTCTGATCCCCGAGCTCCAGGGATAGGGGTGTGCACTGCTGCCCGTGCTGCCCGGCAACCATTCAGGGTAGGAAAACCCTCAGGCCCACAAAGCCCTTTCTCCACCACAGCTGCCAGTCATCCCTCCCAGGCCCCTACTGGGGAGCGCTGGCCCTACCTCGAGGTAGTTCGGATGGGCCACTGCTACTTTGGGATGAAACACTGGGGAGGGATGAGAAATAGTTTCTCTCTCTCCCTGCCTTGGTCCCATGAAGGTCGAGACCATGTCCTTTGAGTGGTTGAGCCCAAAGAGGGTTGTTAGCTCCTTGCTCGCATGGCCCTACTTTCCTTGCCTTTCCAGGAATCCTTCCCAGGCTCCTGGGTTTTGCCATGTTAACTCAGTGGTTTCTGGTTGATGCGCAGGGTCTGCTAGCGTTCTCAGGCAGAGGCAAGCCTGGACAATGGTGTGACAAGAATGTGCCAGAAAGCCACCACAACTGTGGTCATGGGACAGCTTGTGAAGTGGGAAGCTTTTTCCCCTCTCCTTTTGTGTCTGTTTTTTGGAGAGGAAGGAGGGTGCCAAGGGAGTGACTCCTTAGCCCTTGGGAGGCCAGACATTGCCTGGGCTGGTCGCCTCCTTCTCTGTGCCCTGGCGTGCCACACAGGGGCTGTTCTTCCCACAAGAGGCCATGATGTGCCAGGCTGGGGGTGCCGTCCAGGCACATCATGAGAAATTGCCCAGTGCAGGGAGGCCAACCTGGCTAGCCCCAGGATGGGGTTGGGGGGAACCTGTATGGAGTCAGCTGTGGGCTCGTGAAGGTGGGGGCTGGCTTGGGAGAGCTGTCCCTGTTGACTTCCCTCCTCTCACCCACAGTACACATCGAGCTCCTCCGGGGGCGAGAGCTCCTGCGAAGAAGGCAGGATGCGCAGGCCCACCCAGCTGAGACCCTTCCAGGCCAGGGCCTCGGTGGACCCCGATTTCCCCATCCCTCAGCTGTCCAGCGACCCTGACTACTCCTCCAGCAGCGAGCAGTCCTGCGACACAGTCATCTACATCGGGCCCAATGGCACGGCTCTCTCTGACAAGGAGCTCACGGACAACGAGGGCCCCCCTGACTTCGTCCCCATCGTGCCAGCCCTACAGAAGGCCAGGGGTGATAGCCGGCCTGTGGAGGCCGGAGGGGCCGCGGCCAGCCACTCAGAGAGGGACTGTTTGAAGTGTAACACGTTTGCTGAGCTGCAGGAGAGGCTGGGCTGCATTGATGGCAGCGAAGAGCCCAGTCAGTTTCCTTTCGAAGAGCTGCCTGCCCAGTTTGGAGCGGAGCAGGCAAGCAAGTGTCCCCTGTTAAGCCAGGGGGCCGGGGCAAACCCACTCTGTGAGTCTGATAGGGAAGATAGCGGGTCTGACGGCCAGTCGACTGACAGAGAAGGCACTGACCCTCCTGCCTCCAAGATGCAGAGAAATCACTCGCCCGTTCCAGGCCCTGGCCCGGCGCTGCCCAGCAGCCCCACCCCTGCCTCGCCGAGGAGCATCCCGGGCAGCAGCAGCCAGCACAGCGCCTCCAGCCTCCAGAGCAGCCGGGAAAGCCTGAACTCCTGTGGCTTTGTGGAAGGCAAGCCCCGGCCCATGGGCTCCCCGCGGCTGGGCATCGCCAGCCTGTCCAAGACCTCAGAGTACAAGCCGGCCAGCTCTCCCTCTCAGAGATGCAAAGTCTACACCCAGAAGGGTGTCCTGCCTTCTCCCGCCCCCCTGCCTCCATTGAGCAAGGATTCCGGCATGGTTTCTAGTGAGTCCCTGCTGCAGCCCGAGGTACGCACCCCCCCAGTTGGAATGAGCCCCCAGGTTTTGAAGAAATCCATGTCCGCTGGGAGTGAAGGGTTCCCCGAGAGCCCCGGTGATGACGAGCCTCAGGCAGCAGCTTCTCCAGATTCTAAGAAGGAGATCCTGAGCACCACCATGGTGACTGTGCAGCAGCCGCTGGAGCTGAACGGCGAGGATGAGCTGGTGTTCACGCTGGTGGAGGAGCTGACCATCAGCGGGGTCCTGGACGGCGGCCGCCCCACCAGCATCATCAGCTTCAACAGCGACTGCTCCGTGCAGGCCCTGGCCTCGGGCTCCCGGCCCGTCAGCATCATCGGCAGCATCAGCGAGGACCTGGAGTGCTACTCCAGCGTGGCGCCTGTCTCTGAGGTCAGCATCACGCAGTTCCTGCCCCTCCCGAAGCTGGCCCTGGACGAGAAGGCCGGCGAGGCCGGGAGCCGACGTTCCTCCATCAGCTCCTGGCTGAGCGAGATGAGCGCCGGCAGCGATGGCGAGCAGTCCTGCCACAGTTTCATAGCCCAGACGTGCTTCGGGCACGGGGAGGCCATGGCGGAGCCTCCGGCCTCGGAGCTCCTTGGCAGCATCCAGAACAGCGCCGTGGTGTGCCGAGAGAAGCCCAAGGCGGGCCCCGACAACTTGCTCATCTTGTCTGATGTGGGTGAAGACCCTTTCAACAAGGCGACCCCCATCAAGGGCTGCAAGATATCCACACTGGGCAAGGCCATGGTCACCATCTCCAACACAGCCGATCTGGGCAGCTGCGAAGGCTACATCCCCATGAAGACCAACATTACGGTCTACCCCTGCATAGCCATGAGCCCCCGGCCCGTCCAGGAGTCTGAGGCGTCCGACGGCCCCGCCGTCAGCCCGGTGCCCAGAGCCACCCAGTCCCAGGACAGCAGAGAGATGGGCGGTGCAAAGACGGAGCTGAAATTTGAGGACCCTTGGCTCAAACGAGAAGAGGAGGTAAAAAAGGAGAGCGCCTATCCCAGTGAAGAGGGGACTGGGTGTGAGGCCGCGACAGGCCCCCTGAAGCCCGAGGCCAGGGCAGAACAGGACAGGAAGGCTAGCCCGGGGGACAGGCTGAGCAGCAGCAGCGGGGAAGTGTCCGCCTCCCCTGGGAGCGACACCTTCAGGAGGGTCGTGGATGGCTGCGAGATGGCCCTGCCTGGTGCGGCTGCGCAGAGCCCCGTGCACCCCAACAGGAGCCTGAAGTCCAGCAGCCTGCCCAGGGCTTTCCAGAAAGCCAGCAGGCAGGAGGAGCTGGGCAGCCTGTTCTACCACTGCCCCGCGGAGAGCAATGGGCTGGGCACGCCGCCCTGCAAGGCGACCCTGGAGAGGAAGGTGGCGTCGCCCAAGCACGGCGTCCTGGCTCGACCCAAAGGGACGCCCCCTCTGCCGCCGGTCCGCAAGTCCAGCCTGGACCAGAAGAATCGGGCCAGCCCCCAGCACAGCACCTGCAGCAGCGGCACGGGCAGCCCGTCGCACCCCCCGGGGCCCTTGGTGGGCCCGCCGGCCGACGAGGCGGGCGGCAAGGCGAAGGAGGCGGCCAGCAGCAGCAGGCTCTTCAGCGCCAAGCTGGAGCAGCTGGCCAGCAGGACCAACTCCCTGGGCCGCGCCACCGGCAGCCACTACGAGTGCCTGTCGCTGGAGAGGGCCGAGAGCCTGTGCGCCGGCGGCTGGCGGGCGCACGCGGGCAAGGACAGCACCATGCCCCGCGCCGGCCGGAGCCCGGGCCGCGGCGCCGGGGCCTCGCCCACCGCCCCGGGCCCCGCGCAGGCCGCCGCCGCCCCAGCTGCCGCCGCCCCCGCCCCGCCGGGCCCCGCGTCCCCCAAGGCCGGCGCCTGCAAGATCTCGGCCGTGAGCAAGCTCCTGCTGGCCAGCCCCAAGGCGCGCAGCCTGGCCACCGCCACCACCAAGACGCTCAGCTTCTCCACCAAGTCCCTGCCGCAGTCGGTGGGCCAGAGCCCGGGGCTGGCGGCCAAGCCCGCGTCCTGGTCCACGCAGTCGCTGAGCCGCAGCCGGGGCGCCGGGCCCGCGTGCAAGCCGCCCCCGCGCGCCGCCAACGGGCGCGTCTCGGAGCTGCTGCAGGGCGCGGGCGCGGGCGCGGGCGCGCGGGGCGCCGAGGGGCGCGCGGGGGCGGCGGGCGAGGAGCGGCCGGCCGCGCCCCCCCTGCCGTCCCCGTACAGCAAGGTCACCCCGCCGCGCCGGCCGCACCGCTGCAGCAGCGGCCACGGCAGCGACAACAGCAGCGTGCTGAGCGGCGAGCTGCCGCCGGCCATGGGCAAGACGGCCTTGTTCTACCACAGCGGCGGCAGCAGCGGCTACGAGAGCGTGCTCCGCGACAGCGAGGCCACCGGCAGCGCCTCGTCCGCGCACGACTCCACCAGCGACAACAGCAGCTCCGTGGGCGGCCGCTGCCGCAGCCTCAAGGCCCCGAAGAAGCGCTCCAACTCAGGTAGGCGCGGGCGCGGGCGCAGGCGCAGGCGCAGGCGCGGGCTGGCGCGGGTCACCCCCTGCAGGAGGCATCCGCGCGGCCAGGCCCTAGAGCGTGCGGAGGAGTCGGGTCACTGTCTCCAGTTTGTGGCCTGGTGGCTGCAGATGCCAAAATGCGGGGCTGGTGGCCCTGAGACCGCGCGGCTTCATCCCCTTGCAGCAGGGCAGAGCACTCTGGTCTCATGGGCGGTGCCACGGGGAAGCCCTGCCTGCCCCCAGGCCCCAGGCAGCCTGGTGGACAGGTGAGTATGCCTTCCCGTGGGGCCTGCAGTGTGCCCCAGCCTCCACCCACGCACACAGTGCCCCAGGGTGACACGGTGCGCTAGCATGACACACACAGCACCCCAAGGTGGCACACCCAAGCACCCTGGTGCCCCAGATGCTCACTACCGGAAAATATCTCCAGGATTGTCATCTCCAGGAATCTCCTACCAAAAGATATGTCAGTAGTCCAGAAGTTACAATATGGTGGTAAAGGCCACTGACATATGAATTGGAGTTTGGGGTGACAAGGGACAAGAAGTCATGATGGGTGAGAAGAGGATCCAGGCCAGAGCTGGTGGCCCTGGTAGCCATGGGTCAGGTGAGGTGAACAGGCAACAAATTAGAGGCCCAAACAGACAGAAGGAAGGAGGACAATGTGAGCTATTGAAAAAAATTCTCCCAAATTCATCTCTGCTCTTCACAGAAATTTCCCCTACTTGTCCCTGAGCATAAAGACACATTTCTTAATGAGGCCGTCTCCCACAGAGCCCGGGTGCAGTCTGTCCTTTGGCCGAAGTGAGGGTGGTGTGGGGTCCTGCCCTCTTGCCCCCCAACCTGGCCTTCACTGTCCTGTGGCCCTTCCGTAGAGCCCTCAGAAACCACTACCCTATGGAACAGCAGTGCTACCTACACATCAGGAATTAAAAGATGGGACGAGTCCTCCAAAGGTGGGGATTCTCCCCTTTCCTGCAGCTGCTCTGGCAACTGCCCCACAGGCTTTTTCTCTCAGCCACAGGGTTGCTTTTCTCTGTTTTCCCAATATAGGCAAGCACTGGAATGTTCCAGCCCAATGTAATGCACATGACAAACCGTTTGCCTCAAATCAAAGAAGTCAGCCCCATAATTCTAGATGCTACGCTGTAGCTCTCCCACCTTCCCACCCCGCCCATTGGCCACAAAGCATGGGAGTGGGTTATACTCCAAGCATGTTCAGGAGTCATGGCCATCGGCCAACTTGACCTCCCAGGGGGTGTGTGCTTCAGGCTTTGACCCACTTTGGAAGAACCCCACGCCAGGCCCTCAGCCCTCACAGCCCCATCAAGGAAGGACCTGGGAGCGGTGCCCGGGTAAGACGAGTGTAGAATGAAAAGCCAGGGACTATAATGTGACAGCTGCTGTGCCCTGTTTCAGGGCCAAGGGCATTAAAACGTATTGATACCAGTCACTAAGAATAACAAGAAAGTTCATCTGAGCCAGAGTCTCTGTTTCGGGGACAGGGGTGGTGGATCTGCTGGCCCTTCCAGTACGTGGAGATAAACCTCCTTACTATGGTCTACCCACTGTCAGTTCTTCGGAATCCAGATTGTTGTGATGTCACGGCGTGACACGGTGTGCTCACGGCAGCCGACCGTTAGAATGTTTTCCCACAAACTCGTATCTAGGGCTTCGTGCCTACCAGTCCATTTTGTTCTTTAAATCTCTTTTACTCTTTCTTCAAGACCTGTGGTTTTTGGTTTGGCCGTTGTGCTGGGGTAAAGAGCTCTGTAAAAACAGCTGCTCAGACCGTGGACCGCAGGTTCTCTACCTACCCTTGCCTGGCACTACCTCCTGTCATAAGGGCCATCCTCGAGGCTCTCCTGTTAGGTTAGACTATTGGAGGACACGGTATAGAATCAGAGCTCTAGGCTGGGGGCCAGAAATGGGTGCCAGGAGCAGCATCAGCCTTCTGCAAGTAGCTGGCAGAGATCAACCTCACAACGGATGTGGCCGTGGAGGTATGCGCCTTTCAGGTTAGATGACCTTGTGTCGCTTCTTTATGGTTATTATTAAGAGAAATGCTGGCTGTCAAAATGATCAGCATAAATCAAATGCCACTTCTTTAAGAGAAGCCATAAAACTCCTCAAAGGAAATTCCTAGCTAGATGGCTGGATTATACAATTACTGGAGATGTTTGAAACTGCAGAGGAGACAGGCAGTTATCTTTTATCGGAGATTGCTTTTGAATTTGGAAAATTTTTAATACTTTGGTTGAAAAATGAACTAGAAATATATCAGGCAGATGACAGTCTTGAGCTCTCTGAGTGCCTTGTAATGCGTGCCGTATGAGAAACAACCAAATGTCATTAAGGTCACCCTCTTGGTCCCATTCCTGGAGATCCATGTTGGTGGAAAGCGCATGGGCTTGGCCAGAGTGTACTGCAGTGAGAAGATGGAGCTGGAGAGCAGGAGACTTGGAGTCTTGGGCTGTGTGGCCTTTAGGGAATAACTACCCTCTGAGGGCTTCAGTTTGCTCACATAAAAGTAAAACGAGGGGATTGGTAGAGAACCAGCACGGTCTCTCTAATGCTCACGTCATATGAGACAATGCGGATAATATAAAGAATGTTGGTGGTAATAGGACTTCCTTTCCATAATCTTGATTGGTCCTCCTCTGCAGTGCTTTTGAAACTTAATGACATGTGAGGTGTGGGCGTGGTGGGGAGGGGCAGGCAGCATCAAAGCCAAGGCCACTACAAGAGGTTTGTCATCTAGTTGGTGACAAAGTACGAAAAGCATGGAACAGAACGGTGACCCAGGCATACTGCCAAGTCCGGAGTGGTGTAGCGCAGTGTGAGCGTGGGAAACATTTAGACGTGGGAGAGGCCCAGATCCATAAGAGTCTGTCGGGAAACACTGGGCAACAGGGTGAGATTAATTCACCAGGGGGGTGTTCTTGATGGATGTAATGACCATAGAAGATGGAACTCAGACCGACTTACACCTTCAATGCATTGCAGCTATGATACGAATTGTAGTGGCAGTGGGGCGTCATTCTAGATTCTTGATCAGGAGTGTGGTAAGGTGAGCGAGGCTGTGGTCGCTTTTACTGATGGATTTTCATCCATCCACAGTACATGGCCAGCCATCTGTGGTCAGCAACACGGCCGCTGGCCGTGAATTAGAGTGGTGACAGCCAGCCTGGGTGGGGAGCAGAGGTCTGTGCTGGCCAGGGCACATTCAGTGATAAAAGGACGTGAACAGGGAAGGCCCTTTCTGCTCGGTGGCCCCACCCCGAGTCCTAGGACTTACACTGATGCCCTCTGGCATCACTCATCAGGTGTCACGTGGACTCTCCCCAGACACTTAGTATCTTCTTGCTTGTGTCCTTGACCTTTCACCCCATGCCTACTGTGTTCCCCCCTCAAATTCCTCCCATTGCTCTCCTTCTCCCTGGCTAGCTGGGAAAATCTGAAAACCAGACTGGCACTTTGATCTCAATGAAGTTCGTTCTGACCATAGAAAGCCGGGGAGGGAAGTGAAGGGCCTGCCCGAAGAGAGGCCAAGCCAGGGAGCCTGTTGGTTCTGGGAGGCACCCAGGGCTTGAGCTGCCTGGATGTGAGCTCCTGCTGGGCCAGTTCTGCACCAGGCCGGACCTGCCAGGTGCCCACACGGCACTGGCACCAGTTACTGTGTGTCCACTGGACACCACTGATCGAGTCATTGGCTGGTTGGTTGGCCAATCAGCTGGCTGGCAGGTGGCCCTACAGTTAGCTCCAAGGTCTTTTTGACATACTTCCCCCTGCTGGTGACCCGGGCTTAAACACCGAGCCCATCTTCTATATCCTTGGCCGTGTAAGCACCGAACACCTGCCCCTCTCCAGGTGCCAAACAAACTCTACTGTGTGGTGGGACACCGGATTCAGTTTGCAAAGCTGCTGCACTAATATCTGTGGCTAGTTACTCCTGAGAGTGCCCTGCTTTGCTCTGCCCACCTTCTACTGCTCACTGGGTCACCAGATACCATCTCGTTTTGTCCCTTCCTCTCAATGTAGCTGTGACCCTAAATCTGCTCTAGAAAAATGAAGTCCTTAAAGAAGAAAGATCTGGGTAGGCAGTCATGTAAAATTCTCGAGGGTGCCTCAAGTCCAGACTCCATGTGTCTTTTTGTGTTGTTGATGGTCTTCACCTCATGAGGCAGGTGTCAGTCCCATATTTCATCCAGGACAGAGGGGACAGGAGGAGGAGGACAGAGCCCAGCTTTAAGGACACTTTCCAGCGTTGCCTGCAGCATTTCTGCTGACACCCCACAGGTGGGAGCTTAAGCCACCTTTACCGGGGGGCATGGTCCCTATTCTGGGGGCTCTATGCCCTGCTCCTGCTCAGTCCCCTTCACTGAGAAAGAAGAGAATGGGTATCAGGGACAGCTCACTGGCCGTCATGACACGTAAAGCATGCTAAATAGCGTCTGGCACGTAATCAGTGCTTATCATGGTGGTGGTGTGGCTATAAGCAAATAAACAATGTTTTCTAGAACTATTACTATAATACCAAGCACTAAGACCCCTTTTCCTAACACAGATACCTCTTTAACTTCATTGTAACATGTATTCATGCTGAGGGTGTGGCTAGTATGGCTCACATTTCTAGACCATGTGTTTGGGGCGCGTGCAGGTGCATGTGTGTGCGCACATGTGTGTGTTTCACGGGTGGAGGTTGGTGGTGGCTCTAAAGATAAATCAGGGAGTTCATGAGCTTCTGGAAGTAAAGCCCAAGTGCCAGATTAAAGGAGTAGATGTTGAGATGGCAGCAGGACATTCAGCCCCTGCAGCAGATCCCGGGGTGCCTGTCAGGGGCCTAACCACTCACACCCCACAATATGTATATTTAAAAGATCGAGATTCAAAAGGATTAACTTTGGGCTTCATTCCCTCCTCAGGTTCTCAGAGACGGAGGCTCATCCCGGCACTGTCCCTTGACACCCCATCCCCCGTAAGAAAACCTGCCAGCAGCACCGGGGTCCGCTGGGTGGATGGCCCCTTGCGCAGCACCCAGAGGGGCCTCGGGGAGCCTTTTGAGATTAAAGTCTATGAAATTGATGACGTAGAACGGCTGCAGCGGCGACGAGGGGGCAACAGCAAGGTAAGGGATCTGTCCCCCCATGATGGCAGCCACTGCTCCCCGCCCACCACCCAGCCCCAAGCAGGTGCTGGAGCAGTGACCCGAGAGGCCCCCTCAGACCCTTGGAGACTTCCCAGCGGGCTTCTGGCATGGGAGGGAGGTGGTGGCTCTGCCCCAGATAAAGGGTATTTGCACAGGACTTCAGAGAGCTCTACGTATCTCCGCCCCGGGTGTCTAGGAGGCTCAGAGGCTGGGCACTGCTGGTCCTCAGGGCTTGTCTGGCTCCAGTTTGGGACACCAGCCACCTCCTCAATTCAAGAAATAATGCCTGTGATGGTCCTGCCCTGCAGCTGTCTGAGCTGACTCTGGCAGGGCAGAAACTTGGCAGGGAGGGCTCAGGTCCCCCCCCAGCTTCCCAGCAGGGGGCGAGCCCCCTTGTTGCTGACTGCACAGAGCATTCCCATTTAGGAGAGGCTGTGTGGATCCGAGCTGCGGCTCTGCCCCTCCTCATGCACCCCCATTCCTTCCCTTCTGCCTTCCAGGAGGTCACGTGCTTCAATGCAAAACTGAAAATTCTGGAGCATCGCCAGCAGAGAATTGCCGAGGTCCGAGCCAAGTACGAGTGGCTGATGAAGGAGCTGGAGATCACCAAACAGTATCTGATGCTGGATCCCAACAAGTGGCTCAGCGAATGTAAGGCCCCAGGTTTCTTTCTATCGTGGGGACTGCCGGGTTCGCCAGCTAAACAGGCCTGGCACACAGCCCGGGGTGAGGTGTGCACAGATGGTGTCTGGATCTGAGGGCCCTGGATGCCATCCGAGAGACAGTAGCACGAGCCCACAGCCTCACTCTCCGCAGGGAAGATGGGAGCGGTGGGGCAGCATGGGGATAGCGAGTGTTGCTCTTGAAAGAATTTTCCTCATGTGTCTCAGTCCCAAGCATCTGAAAATGAGATTCCACACTGCCCCACCCCCCAAAATACAGCAGAAGATTCCCCAGACATGAAGCTGCATTACAAATCTTCTCCTAGGCCACAAGATCGCATTGCATTTCTAGCCTGAAATACACAAGAATTTATAGAGCTTCTAATAGGGTGGAATGTGCAATCCTAGAAAAGCCTCACAAAGAACCCAGAAAGCAGGAAAAACATTTTTGATGGAAAAGAATAGCATTCACTGTGTTATTTCTGTTCAATAGAAAGCCTAGGATGACAGTAACCATCTCGTAACAATTCAGAACAATTTTGCTTTCTCTGACAGATTCAATTGTCTCCTATTTATTTGCTCCTAACCATTCCATTTACCACAAAATAAAGGTCCCGACTATTTCATTGATAGGGTACGCAAGGCTGGAAGACTCAGTCTATAGAATAAAATGCATGACTGCCATTAAAATTCCTCTCCCTCCCTGTCCTGCACTCGCTCCCCAGCCCCCCCGCCCCCCCCCCCCACCTTACCCCTTCACCCGTCCCTGCATGCCAATCACCTTCTCCCCCTGTTCCCTGGCCGGAGGGAGAGTGTGGAGGGCAGGGTCTGCAGGCTCGGATTTGAGAAATACCAGGTGCACACAGGACAGGACTCGCCAGCCTCCCAGCTGTGCTCTACCCCTAACGGCAGCTTCCAAGTAGTTTCTTTTCCGTAAGAATGGGGTAGTGACATGGCCCAAGCACCCCACTGGGTCCTTGTGAGGAGGATCCAGTGCACCAACCTGAGGAGTTGAACCAAATAGGAGACCATTTCCTCGTGCCTGCTTCCACAGCACACTGATTTAGGTCCTCCGTTATAGACATGGGTGGAGACACGATCTCCTGCTCTCAGGGGTGTTGTCATGCCAGGCACCATGGGGTGGGGGGTGATGTGAGTGAGGACATTAGCTGCTGTCTGCCCACGGCGTACATGTGGGGCCCAGTGCTCATTTCTCTCCCACTTGTGAACACCCGTCTCCTTAGCTCATGAATTCCAGGCACCTCAGGGCCCCAGGGGCACCCCATCAGGCAGACAGTCCCTCTTCATTTGTTCTGCTTGCATTCAAGTCTTCTTTTTTAAGAGCTGTTTATGCCTAAGGCATGCTCGAGAATGGTCTTCATCTTACAAAGTCAGGGTTTTTTCTGGGACAGGAGCAAGCATACACATTGGCCCATATGTGTAGATGCTTCCTTCCTGCCTTTGTACATGTCAAGAATCAGCGATGGTTTGATGCTGAGAAAGGGAATGAACAGAAGGCCCCATGAAAGGAGAAACACAGATCGTTCCTTTAAGATGAAATGATACCATGAATGAGCAAAAAAAAAAAAAAAAAAAAAAAAATCCCCAGTAAAGCCGCACACTGACTATTCCCCGGCTGTGGGTGATAAGCTGAATATTGGCCTAGAAATCTCTGTGCTGGCTTCCATTTTTATTTTTCTTTCTTAGTCCTGATGTCACCTCTAAGGTGGTCCAGTAACAGCCTAAAGTGGTTATGTCATGGTGGGCTTTTTCTTTTTAGTCCTAAAATTTCCTTTTCCTTTATCAAAGTCTAGTTGACACACACTGTTCCATTAGTTTCAGGTGTACAACATACTGATTCTCCGAGTGCTCGTCACAAGTGTGGCTACCATTCATCACCATGCGACACCGTGACAGAACCAGGACTTTATTCCCTACACTGCGCCTTCCATCCCCAAGACTTACTCATTTCGTAACTGGGAGCCTGCGCCTCTTGCTCCCCTTCACCTGCTCTGCCCACCCCTCCGCCACCCTCCCTTCTCACAACCATCAGTTTGTTCTCTATATTTATGGGTTTGTTTTGGTTTTCCTGTTTGTTAAATCAAATTTGTATTTGTTTTTCCCTTAGCATAATACCCTCTGAGTCCATCTATTTTGTTACAGATGGAAAGATCTTCATCTTTTTATGGCTGAATGATATTCTGTTGTGTTCTGTGCGTGCGCGTGTGTGTGCATGTGGGTACTATGTATATAATAGTCATTCTGACAGGTGTGAGGTGACACCTCATTGTGGCTTTGATTTGCATTTCCCTGATGATGAGTGATGTTGAGCATCTTTTCATGTGTTTGTTGGCCATCTGGATGTCTTCTTTGGAAAAAATGTTCAGGTCCTCTGCTTATTTTTTGATTGGATTATTTGTGGATTTTGGTGTTGAGTTGTATAAGTCCTCATATACTTTGGATACTAACCCCTTATGAGATATATTGTTTGCAAATATTTTATACTAGTCAGTAGGTTGCGTTTTTGTTTTGTTGATGGTTTCCTTCGCTGTGCAAAAGCTTTTTATTTTGGTGAAGTCCCAATAGTTTATTTTTGCTTTTGTTTCTCTTGCCTCAGGAGACATACCTAGAAAAATGTTGCTAAGACCAATGTCCAAGAGAGTACTGCCTGTTTTTTTCTAGTTTTATGGTTTCAGGTCTTACATTTAGGTCCTTAATCCATTCTGAGTTTATTTTTGTTTATATTATAAGAAAGTGGTCCAGTTTCATTCTTTGCATATAGATGTCCAGCTTTCCCAATGCCATTTATTGAAGAGACTGTCTTTTCACCATTGTACACTTTCACCTCCCTTGTCATAGATTGATTGACCATATAAGCATATTCCTTTGGCTCCCTATCTGTTCCATTGGTCTGTTCCTATTTTTGTGCCAGTATCACACTGTTTTGAACATCATATCTTTGTAGCTTAAAACCTGGAATTGTGACACCTACAACCTTGTTCTTTCTCAAGATTACTTTTTTGGGGTCCTTTGTACTTCCATGCAAATTTTAGCACAGTTTATTCTAGTTCTGTGAAAATTACTGTTGGTATTTTGATAGGGATTGTATTGAATCCGTAGCTTGCTTTGGGTAGTATGGACATTTTAACAATATTTATCTTTCTAATCCAGGAGCACGGTATACCTTTCCATTATTTCATCTTCAATTTCTTTTATCAATTATTTTATAGTTTTCAGAGTATAGGTATTCCACCTCCGTGGTGAAGTTTTTATCCTAGGTATTTTTTTGGGTGCAATTGTAATTTTTTTTCTTAATTTCTCTTTCTGCTAGCTCATTACTCTTGTAATGAGTATAGAAACACAACTTATTTCTGTATATTAATGTCATATCCCGCAACTTTCCTGAGTTCTTTTATTACTCTTAGTGTTTTCTTGGTAGAATCTTTAGGGTTTTCTATATAAAACATAAAATGACAGTTTTATTTTTTCCTTACCAATTTGGATGCTTTTTAAATTTCTTTTTATTGTCTGATTTCTGTGGCTAGGAATTCTAGTACTATGTTGAATTAAAATGAGTGGACATCCTTATCTTATTCCTGATCTCAGAGAAAAAGCTCCCAGGTTTTTTTTACCATTGAGTATGATGTTAGCTCTCAGTTTGTCCTATGTGGTCTTTATTACATTGAGATTATTCCCTTTAAAACTACTTTGAGGGATCCCTGGGTGGCGCAGCGGTTTAGTGCCTGCCTTTGGCCCAAGGCGCGATCCTGGAGACCCGGGATCGAATCCCACGTCGGGCTCCCGGTGCATGGAGCCTGCTTCTCCCTCTGCCTGTGTCTCTGCCTCTCTCTCTTCTCTCTGTGACTATCATAAATAAAAATTAAAAAAAAAACTACTTTGAGAGTTTTTATCATGAATAGATGTTATACTTTGTCAAATGCTTATTCTGCATCTATTGAGATGATCCCATAGTTTTCATCCTTCGGTTTGTTAATGTGGTGTATCCCATTGCTTGGTCTGTGGATATTGAACCATTTTTGAATCCGTGGAGTAAATTCCACTTTACCATGGTGAATGATTCTCTTAAAGTATTGTTGGGTATGGTTTTCTAATATTTTGTTGAAGACTTTAGTATCTATGTTCATCAGGAATACTGGCCTCCAGCTTTCTTTTTTTTTTTTTAAACACGTATTTTTTTTTTATTTTATCTATTTATTCATGAGAGACACACACACACACACACAGAGAGAGAGAGAGAGAGAGAGAGAGAGAGGCAGAGACACAGGCAGAGACACAGGCAGAGGGAGAAGCAGGCTCCATGCAGGGAGCCTGACACGGGACTCGATCCTGCATCTCCAGGATCATGTCCTGGGCCGAAGGCGGTGCTAAACCGCTGAGCTACCGGGGCTGCCCCTTTCTTTTTCTCCTAGTGACTTCATCTGACTATGGTATCAGGGTAATGCTGGCCTCACAGAATGAATTTGGAAACTAACTTCCTTTTCTACTTTTTTGAAAAATTTTGAGGAGAGTAGGTATTAACTCTTCTCTAAATATTTGGTAGAATTTAACTGTGAATCCATCTGGTTCTGGACTTTTGTTGAGAGTTTTTGATTACTGATTCAGTTTTATTACTAGTAATTCGGTCAAATTCTCTGTGTCCTGATTCAGTTTTGGAAATTATCCATTTCTTCTAGGTTGTCTAATTTGTTGGCATATTTTTCATTATAATCTCATAATCTTTCGTATTTCTGTGGTATTGGTTGTTACTTCTCTTTCATTTCTGATTTGCTTTTTTTCTTCATGAGTCTGGCTGACAGTTTATCAATTTTGTTTTTCTTTTCAAATAACGAGATTTTGGTTTCAATGATCTTTTTTTTTGTAGTCTCTATTTCATTTATTTCTGCTCTACTCTTTTATTATTTCCTTTCTTCTACTAGCTTTGGCCTTTTCTTCTTTTCTAGTTCATTTGTGTGTAAGATGGATTGTTTCAAATTTTTCTTTTTTCTTGAGGTAGGCCTGTATTACTATAAACTTCCAACTTAGAACTACTTTTGCTGCATCCCAATTTTAGAACATTGTGTATTATTTGTCTCCATGTATTTTATTTTTTTCATTTCCTCCTTGATCTCTTCATTGACACACTGGTGGTTTAGTAGCATGTTGTTCAGCCTCTACCTGATTGTGGTTTTCAGTTTTTTTCTTATAATCGATTTCTAGTTTCATACCACTGTAGTTGGAAAGGATATTTGATGTGATTTCAATCTTAAATTTATTGAGACTCATTTTGTGTTGGGACATGTGATCTATCCTGGAGACTATTTCATGTGCACCTGAAAAAGAATGTGTATTTTGCCATTTGGGGAGGGACTGTTTTGTATGTACCTGTTAAGTCCATGTGGCCTAATAGGTCATCAAAGCCACTGCTTCCTTACTGGTTTCTTGCTTGGTTGATCTATGTATCCATTGATGTGAGTGAGGTATTAAAATCCCTTGCTATTATTGTATGATTGTCAATTTCTCCCTTTAGGTCTGTTAATATTTGCTTTTCTTAGGTGTCTAGTGTTGAGTGCGTGAATATTTATAGTTGTTATACCATCTTGTTGGATTGATTTCTTTATCATGTAATGCTCTTGTCTCTTGTTACAGTAATTGTTTTTCTTTTTATTATTTTTTAAAAAGATTGTATTTATTCATGAGAGGCACGGAGGGAGAGAGAAAGAGAGAGAGAGAGAGAGGCAGAGGAGAAGCAGGCTCCATGCAGGGAGCCCAGCATGGGACTTGATCCTGGGTCTCTAGGATCAGGCCCTGGGCTGAAGGCAGCACTAAACTGCTGAGCCACCTGGGCTGCCCAGTAATTGTTTTAAAATCTATTTTGTTTGATAGAAGTTTTACTACTTTGGCTTTTTAAATTTTCGCTTCTATTTGCATGGAATATCTTTTTCCACCCCTTCACTTTCAGCCTGTATGTTTGTTTATGTCTGAAATGAGGTTTTTTTGGTAGGAACCATCTAGATGGGTCTTGGGTTTTTTTATCCATTTTGTCACCCTATGTATTTTGATTTGCGCATTGAGACCATTTACGCTAAAAGTAATTATCAACAGGTATGTACTTACTGCCATTTTATTAATTGTTCTCTCATTGTGTTTGTAGTTCTTCTCTGGTCCTTTCTTCTTCTCTTGCTTTCTTTCCTTGTGATTGATGACTTCCTTTTGTGTTATGCTTGGTTTCCTTTCTTTTTACCTTTGTGTATCTATTACAAGTTTTTGGTTTGTGATTCATATGGCATCCTAAGTATATAGCAGCATCTATTAAATTGAAGACCACTTAAGTTTGAACACACTCTAAAACTTCATTTTTACTCCCCACTCCACATTTTTATATATGTTGACATATTTTACATCTTTTTATGAGTTCCTGTAACTAATTTTTTAGGTATAATTGGTTTTATTATTTTTTTCTTTTAACCTTCAGACTAGCTTAAGTGACTGACCTACCTTTACTGTATGTTTGCTTTAGTCAGGAATTTTTTCCTTTCATAATTTTCTTCTAATTATGGCCTTTTCTTGGCTACTTAAAGAAGTTTCTTTCAACATTTCTTTGAGGTTCATTTAGGTTCATTTAGTGGTGATGAATTCTTTTAACTTTGGTTTGGGGGAATTGTTTATCTCCCCTTTAGTTCTGAATGATAATCTTGCTAAGTAGAGTATTCTTGGTAGAGGGTTTTTTCTTTCAGCACTTTGGAATATATCATGCCACTGTCTTCTGACTTGCCAGGTTTTTGCTGAAAAATCAGCTCAGTCTTATGATGGTTCCCTTGTATATAACTAGTTGCTTCTCTCTTGCTTTGCATTTAAAATTCTCTTTAATCTTTGACACTTTAACTAGTATCTGTCTTGATGTGGACCTTCTTGGGTTCACCTTGTTTAAAACTGTCTATGCTTCCTTCCCCAGGTAAGAGACTTTTTCAGCTATAATTTCTTCAAATAATAATATAATTTGATAATCTGAATATTTGATGTTGTCCCAGAGAGCCCTTAACCTATTGTGTTTTCTTTCATTAGTCTTACTTTTTGCCATTTGACCGAATGCTTTCCATCACCCTGGCTTCAGATCACTTATCCCTTCTCCTGCCCCCTCGAATCTGCTGTTGATTCCCTCTTACATATTTTTTTATTTCAATTATTGTGTTCTTCAGCTCTGATTCTTACTTATATTTTTGGTCTCTTTGTTGAAGTTCTCATTGAGCTCATCCATTCTTCTCTCCAGCAGGTGAGCATCTGTCTGACCATTGCTGTGAACTCTTCATCGGGTAGATTGCTTATCTCCATTTCCATTAGTTCTTTTACAGAGGTTTTGTCTTGTCCTTTTGTTTGGAGCATATTCTTCTGTCTCTTCATTTGTTCAACTGTGTTTCTGTGTGTTTCTTCTTATGAGGTTGAAGGAATGATCATATGTAGAGATGTCCCCTGTGTTAGCCATGTATGCCTGGCATCTTTGATTGGCTGGCATATGGGCTGGGGATTGGGGAAGTCTGTGCCAGGGCTGCCCTGGCAGGGTGCATGGAGCTGAGGTGGTATAGGCCAGAGGGTCTCAGGGCTCTCCACAGAGGGCATGCTGATGGGACAGCTGAAGCTGATACGAGTGCAAGCCAGGGATTCCAGGTTCAGGGCAAGCATCACCCTGGCTGGACAACTGGAGCTGAAGCAGGTGTGGGGTGGAGGTGGTCCCAGGACGCTCTACACTGGGAGTGCCCTGGCAGGTTGTCTGGAGCTGAAGTGGTACAGGCCTGGAGTGTTCCAGGATGCTTTGCACCTGTGTACCTTGGAAAGCTGTTTGGAGCTATAGTGAGCCCTGTCCAGCACTGTCTGGGTGTGTGCTATCCTGCGACCACTTTGGTGGGCCTGCTGGGCTGGGGGCCTGGGCACCTGGGGCTTGCTGTGGCAGCAGGCCAGTGAGGGTGTCTCCACCCTGATCCTATCTGTGCTATCATGGTGAAGGTGGAACATAAACCATGACACCAGCCAGCCCCTATGGGCTGGAGAGAGTTCCAACAGCTCCCCTGCTATTTGGCAGAGTTCTGGGGCTGGTTTCTCTCTATTATAGTTGCTTTTTTTTTGCACTGTGGTTGTACCCCAGGGTCCCCAGAACTGGTGTGGGCTGAGGGCCCAGGGCTCACTGAGGTGGCAGGCTGTCCATGGCACCTGTCCACTCTGCACCATCAAGGTGGAGGGTGAATGTAAGCCATAGTGCTCCCCAGCCCCTCTGACCCAGAGAGAGTTCCAGCAAAGCCCCTCACGATGTGGCACAGGCCGGTTCCTTTCTCTTCTCATCAGAGACTTTTAAACCATGGCTTTTCTTCTGTGCCCTGGGGCTGATGAACCTGCTCCTGGCCGCTCAGTTCTATCCATCCTCAGCAGCTGACAGCATCTGGGGCAGGAAGTAGTGTGGGGGTGAGGTCCCTTCAAAGCCATGTCTCCATCTCTCTTGTGGTTCTCTGTGTTGGCCCCTCCATCGTTTGTCGTGCAGAAGGCTGTTGGCCAGCCCTCATTCTTCTTTAGGAGGATTTGCTAGGCAGGTGTGTGCAAGGAGTGAGGAGGTGAGTTCAGGATCCTCCTTCGTTGCCATCTTGGATCTTCCATGTTTTCTCAACATGAGCCTGACAGTCAGGAGCCCTTGGTCTCATCCCAGCTCTCATCCTTACTGTCTCTGGCCCCGAGTCATCTCACTCCTTAGGGTCTCCGCTAGCCCCCCTGCAAAAAGAGGCGGCCTCCATTACAACTTCTTGTGTTTCCACAGCATCCGTGTTACAGTTCTCGCACTTTTCCTCTCATTTTATTTTACTCTTCTTGGGAACTCGAGTTTGGTAAAGGAGGTGGAATAGCAGTTGTGCCTCTCATCACTTCTAAGGAACCTGTGCTGGCGGAGGGGAGGCAGGGCGGAGCTGGGGGTCCCAGGCCACCATCCTGTTCACGGGCCATGCCCCCATCCTGGCTGCTATCCAGGCCTCATCCCTCAGAGTCTCATCAACAGGGGAAGGGCCTGAAATCCTAGTGATAGAGCCAAGGGCCCAGCATCAGGGGGGGCTGGCAGGGCGGTAACGGGGAGGCTACCCCCTTGTGCCTTCAGCGTCTCCACCAGCTTCCCCTCCTTTGCAGTTGACCTGGAGCAGGTTTGGGAACTGGATTCCCTGGAGTACCTGGAGGCGCTCGAGTGCGTGACGGAGCGTCTGGAGAGCCGCGTCAACTTCTGCAAGGCCCACCTCATGATGATCACCTGCTTCGACATCACCTCCCGGCGCCGATGAAGGCCGGCCGGGCCCGCCAGCGCCTCGCCGCCCGGGACCTCGGAGACAGCGGAAGGAGGATGAAGGTTGGTGCACGTCCGGAGTTAGCGCTGAGCGGAAGGCAGTTTTCTTTTGTTTTCTGTAGGAGAGGAGCGGACACCAGACATGTGGGAGGAGGAAGTGATGGGAAGCCCAAGGGACATGGAAGCCCCGCGAGACTGAAGAAGCACTTTGAGGAACTTTCGAGAACTTGTTTATGCATCAGGACTGCTGGCAAGAGACCTCTCTCTTCTCTGGCTTCGTGAGAAGGGGCGAGGGCGCGTGCAGGATGGCTGTCGGGAGCTAAAACCATTCAACAGGTCACCCAGAGCGACTGATTAAGTGCCTTGCAAATCTTTATTATCCAAACGTTTATGTTCAGACTTTCTCGTGTACAGATGGTGCTAGTCCAGATGAAAACACCACCACACACACGCGGAAATCAAGCGCGTTTTTGAAATGTATTTCCGGCTCGTTTTCTCTTGGTGTTTTATCCTGTTTCTGACTTGCTGTTTCTAAGTAGTATTTGTAGATCTATTCCCTACTCGGTATTGCATATGAATAAATGTTCAGTGTCCTTTACAGTTCTTCTGGTAAGGCCACTCAGAACACAGAGATTTCGTGGGCCCGAGCTGCTGTGTCTCCAGAGACGGCGGGCACAGCAGGTGACACGGGGCCACCTCTCCCCAGGGTCCCCGGGCAGCAGGCAGACTCGGGGGCAGGTGCACGTGAGCTCCAGAGACACAGGGGGCTGCATCTCTAAGGGAAAAGGAGCCTTTATGAGCAAGGCCTCCTGTGTCTTTTGAGAGGGGTGTTTGTTCCAGACACAGCTTCTCCCTCCGAGTCCTGGCGCACATACTGGTTCCCTTACCCCCAAACCCAGGGTTTTCACAGCCGTCAAAAACATTTTTTTTTTATCGTTTTTATCCCAAAGACCGGATTGAAAGCTTGAACCAACCTGATAGAGCCATATTTTTTGTTCTCTAGTTCTGCGAAGGTATTAGAAGCAGGGAGCCTCTCCCAGGTTAGAGACCTTCTCAGGCTGGTATGTGCTCAGAGACTGGCAACAGCATTGGCTTAGAACAAGAAAGAATGTTGGGAATCACATAATGGCCCTGTGGACCGGAGTGCTGCTCAATTGCAAAACGTCCCCATTCCCCCATGTCCCAAGGCCTCCATCCCAAGAAAGGACAAGGCTTTTCCCCCTCAGGCTTGGCACCAGAAAGTAGAGATGTTTCCTGTCGTGAACTGCACACCCCTTGAGAGACAGAGCCCAGAGCTTCATGCATAGGCCTGTCTGGGCCCTCGCTCCCAGAACCATAGGACTTCATCCTCCAATCCAGCTGTTCATTCCTGCCTCCAGCCCCTTAGGGATCATCATACCCATTTTAGAGATGGAACCCCAAGGTACCAAGTGGTCAGAGGATTATCTGATAAAAGCTGTGGAACAGCAGGGGCTGCCTCCTACCTCTCAGGTCAGGGCCCTGTGGCCTGCCCACTGGTGAGGGTATTCGGGGTGTCACAGCATACTATCGGGTTTTGCCCTCCAATGCAGCATACCATTGTGAACCTGTTTCTAGGTTTGACAGTCCCTGCTATCCTGCACCTTGACCCAGCTGCTCCCCAAGGAAACAGATCCGTGTGAACCTTTGCCAGTGCTCCTCTGGCCGCACGAAGCCCCGCACAGCTGGCTAGGCAGCCAGTGAAGCTCAGCCAAACTCAGAGCAGAGGGACTGGGGTCTCACGAGCTTCACAGGACGTGGTCCTTTACTGGTCAGAACAGGCCCCGGTGCCCCGAAGGCTCGAGTGTCTGGAGGTCAGCCCCCAGCCTGGAAGCCAGCCCTGTGGATCATGAGTCCAGCTCTGCATTGTCTAAGAGCCTGCCCCCTGCAGACATACACGCAGCAGAGATGCACACATCTCAGAGCTGAACAGGCTACAACGTGGTGGAAGGTGCCCCAGAATGGACCATTCCCCCTGTACTTTAACAGGGAATGTGTCTGTCACCCTAGGAAGCAGGGCCTCACCTGCTCCTTGGCCTTCACGCCAGCCTGCAGGGCAGTTTACTGTTCTGGACACACCTCTGCCCTCACAGCACCTGTGTGAATGGGCTTAACAGCAACCATATGGAAGCTTCTGGACCCCAAGGGATGCCCATCTTCTGAGTCTGAGTCTGTACCCCTTTTGCTTGCTACTCTGAAATATACCACTCTGTGAAAAGCCTTTAATTTGGGAATTGTCAAAGATGAGTATTCTAGTCTTTGTTGGAAACAAATTCACTTGATGTATAACCCACATACTTAGCTTTTGTGCCGGCACATGCCCCCTAGCCCCGAGGTCGCCACGCTGTGCTGGCCTCCTGAAGCAGGCCAGTGATGGGTCCTGGTGCCTTTCCCAGAGCGAGAACAAGTAGAAACAGCTACAGAAATTTGAAATCTCAATCTTTCCTACTACCTGAGCCTGCTTGTATACATTTGTCACAACTTCATGAGGTAGCAAAAGGGTTGAATGAAACCAAGAGCTTTCTTACCGAGTCAGACTGGCTTCCCGAAGATGCCACGCCATGGACCATCTCACAGAATGTCGTCAGCCAGGCTGAGGACAGCAACTCTGTGTGGAGGTTGTCCATTCTGGCTTTTTCTTTTCTTTTTCCTTCTTTCCCTTAAAACTCAGTGAGCTGCAAACATCCTCATGTACCAAGTACTGATTAACCATGTGAAGACGGCATGAATTTTGTGCTGTCACGTGCTGGCTCCTGGTTCTTCCTAGGAGTTGATGCTACAGATAGATGATGCTCTCCAGGCACAAAGGGACACAGGCCTGGCCAACTCTTCTGAGGCTGTCCCCTTAACTGGCCACACGTGAAGTAGCTCCACATTTTGGTTTTGGTGACACATAACCCAGAAAAGCAAGGAGAATGTCAACCCATTTCCATTTCGTTATCCACAAATAAAAGGACCAGTAGCTTCTATGTGAAATTAACATCTAGATCCGCAAGCCTTCATTCCTCATCTGAAATCTGCCCAAACAGTTCAGTGTCAGGTGAGGCATTAGCCATAGAACAAAACTCAGACCCACAGAGGGGAAATGGTGATATTGTTTCCCAGGGAGTAAATCCAGATTGCTTTCTGTGGGGCTGGTTCACGCTGTGACCGAGTGACAGCGTGCTTAATCCTGGGCTTGCGGTCCCCACCTGAGAGCTGCAATCTTTGATCTTCTCGTCCTTGAACTCCCCTCTCCATCACTGGGAAGCTGTTGCTAACGTTCATCTCTTCCAGATTTGAAATCAGAACACTTTGTGGGTGTTTTATGTCCAGTTGCTATTGTGAACACACAGAACTCATGGCAGATGCAGAGGGCAGGCTCTACTGATGCTGGTAGGGGTCCTACAAGGGACCCAGAGCTGGGGAAGGCATGGAAGCCACGCAGCCCAGCATGCGGGACTCGGCAGGCAAGAATCTGGCCAGTTGTCATAAATGTAGCCTCAAGCTTGAAGTCTGCATTCCTGGAAGGTGGCAGTGACCTCCCTGTAGCCCCAAATGCCATTGGGGCAGGGGGCTCAAAAAGTCTGACACACATTTACAACTTATGTTCGTTCTTGGACTTCTGTGCTTGCTGAGCAAGAAACTCTTCTCTGGGCTCCAAATTATAGAGCTGATGTCCAATTTAGGTTGATATATAACTTTTTCCATAAGTGTCACTATGTGAAAGCAGCTGACTGCTTTGTGGAACAGAGGTCCAGACTTGTGAGAGGCGACACACTGGCCTCTGCAGACACGGCGTCCAGCGTCCTCAGCCATGGCCAGTGTATGGTTGAGGCTTCCAAAAAAGCAATGCAGTGAAGGTTTTAAACTTCCTTAATCCCAAAAAGGCTGCAAAAGAAATGACTAAAGCTGAGTCCATTCCACGATTGAAATCAGGAGTTTATTGTTACTTCCTTCTGGAGTATTAGCCCACTCTGAGCACATACTGAAAGATTTCCTCACCGTTAACTCACTGTTAAAGGTGATCTCTTTTAAATCCTGAAACCCTGTCAGTAAGAAACAGGTTGAAAGTCTTGTCACAACAGCCAATGCTCAAAACTGCCTGGTCCCACTGTCCCCAGGGCCTCCCCACCACTGCCCAGGCAGTGCAGCCAGGCCTTCGGCGACAGAGGCCGCAGCTCACCACTGCCACACGGGAGACCTGGCTGCCGTGGATGAAGCCCACTCCTCTCTCTGCCCAGTGAGCCAAAGCCACATGCCCAGCTCCAATGACACTGCCAAGAGTGGTCTAATGTGGTTTGGTGGGTGGGGGTGGTGGTCAGGGAGCAGACGGTAAAATACTTTGTTCCTTTGGATTATAATAGCTCTTTTTCCTCCTGCAGCAAATACCTGTTGGCATTTGTGGGTAAGAACTCGCAAAGCGTGTCACTTAGCAATTTCCCCGACACACACACACACACACACACACACACGTGTATGTATATTTTATAATTACAAACTGTTCATTTCCAGATAAAAACCTAGTTCCAATCCAGCAGATGCTCTTGTAACTCAAGCCCACCTTCTCAAAAAAGTTTTTGATCCAATTGCAGAAGCTGGTTTACCCACCCCGTAGATGAATACATTCTGCTTTTGGGCGGCCCTCCTCAGAACCGGATGCCAATGTCCTCATACCAGGCATGGAGCGTGCTGGAGGCAGGAGACAGCTTTCAGCACGCCCAGGGAACACTCTGGAAACCCATTCATGCCCCGTGTCCTTGCACATCGGGATGAACACTGAAATGGGGCCCTCGCATGTCCACGTCATTCCCCACACTGCTGACCAACAGCCCACAGTCCTGTTCAATTTTAGGAAGAAGTAGAATTTATTTGTAAACTCAGGATATTGTTTTGTAGCCTCACCTGTGCTTTATAATTTATGTATACATCACGGTTGGAAATGCTTTCCAAGTGTTATGCATTGAAGCCTAGGTGAGGGCATCTGTGGCTGTCCTAGCCCCTCCTCTCATGAGGTCTATAACAGAGACACACGGGCCCCAGAGGGGGAAAGATAAATAAATCAGGAGGGCAGGATTAGGATCAAGTCCTCAAGCTATCTGGCTTCGTGCAACATCTAAGCTGTTTCCATAGCGAGTGGCTGAAGGGGAAAGGTCCCATCACTTTGAATATGATGATAATGGGCTTGGAAACCAGCCTCCACAGGCCTGGGTGGGATTTCTGCAAAATTTCTGTGAAAAATATGGATAGTATGAGGTCCCCAGAGTCCCCTGAGACCCCCACCCACCCACCTCTCAGGTGCAACCAGCGTTGTTCACCTTGGATGCATTAGTACCTGTTTGTTCTGGAGAAACCAAAGCACTTTAGTGGATTTTACAACCCGTAATACTTAAGGCATCGGGTCCTCTCCCCAGTCTGAGAGGTGGGGAGGGGCTGGGGTCAGTAGTCTCATTGGAGAAGGAGCTCTAGCCTGGAGCCAAGGGTAAGGACGCTGGGCCAGGCCTGGTTCCCTCCCTCGCTATGCAACTTGGGCTCCCCAGGGGGAGATCGGGGGTTCAACACAGCTGCCCTTCTGGGACAGTGTAGAGAGAAAGTGCTATCAGTGATGGGAAGTGCTTTGATGAAGTGCTCCATGCGGGAGCTGGAGATGATCCTTTAGAGATGAAGAAACTGAAGTCAAGAGGCAGCGATTGGCCCGAGTCCGCAGAATAGTTTTTAGGGTGGAACGTGACCCGAGTCCAGAATCTCGGGCTCTTCCCAGGAGGTGCTGGGTGCACCAGGTGTGTGAACACGTGGACGCACATCATGCCCCTGTACTGGCGTGCATGTGCGTGTGTGTGCATGTGTGTGCGCCCGGGGCGTAGATGGATGCATGTGTACAGAAGGTATGTGGCAGGATGGAAGAGCAGAGGGCAGAAAATAGGATTTCTGATCCCAGTGGTGTCAGGAGTCCTGCGGCCTTGGATCTGTGACCAAACTTCTCCGGGACTCTGTTTTCAACTCTGTAAAATGGGCACATTGTGCTACATGAGCGTGGTGGTTCCTGCCGCCTGGTAATGTATGTATGTATATATAAACCTGCTTATCTGTAGACGCGGGCCAACTTGGAAATGGGACACGAGGCCTGCCGAGTCACTCATCTGTGTGAGAAACGGCCGATTCACAACAAGGTCAGAGAATCTTGATTTAAAATTCACTGGTAGTATTTACGATCATGGTTTTAAATTCACTGTTTTAACTGGATAAAGGATTGGTGCCGTCTTAAAGATCAAGTTCTTAGCTTATAAGTGTTTGCTGTTAAAACTTTTTAAATAAAGTTCATTTGTCGAAGGCTGAAATCCCAACTATTCTGTACTTGGGCAGGTCCCAACAGCCTCTTTGCAAACAGGCTGGGTTTTGTGTCGGGGTCCATACATTGCTGTATCAAAGCTAGCCGCTGGCTTGATCCTGATAACCATGAGCAGGCTACCTGGAGAACAGTCTGGAAGAGAAAGTTCTAGTTCTCACAAACTGATGACGAACCCATTAAGCTGTGTGCCATTTCCAGTGTGAAGACGTTGTTTGCTGGCGACGATCTCTGACTTTTTGTGGCATATGAGGTGTAAAATGTTGTCAAAAAGAATCTGGTGTTTAAAAAGAAGCAAACTATGGTGGCATTAAATGTTCACTTCTATTCTACTCGGAGTTCTGGATGCCTCTATCCACTGTATCCTTCTGTGCAGAGGGGTAATAATTCAAGGCCCAGGAGGAGGGTTCTTCTCACTAGAGCAAGCCCTTGGCTGTGGGCTTCCTCCCAGCATGAGGCCTGTCTCCTCCCGCTTGGGGGCTGCCCTCCAGCAAGTTCGGAAGCTTGCCCAGAGCTGGTGTAGGTGGGGGGCTGAGTCCCAGAGCCCCAGCATTGGTCGGCATCCCCGGGAGTCGGCCACTGGGCTGGGATCACACATGCAAGTGTGAAGTGTGGCGCTGGGTGGTGTTTTTGTTGGCCTGGTGCCCGTCCCCGGTGCAGGGTCTGGGGCTTGCACAGAATGCAGGCATTCTCCTCCTCTGCAGACGGCTCAGGCTCGGACACACAACCCCTTGTTACAGCTGTGTCATCTCCACTGCGACTAGGTACATGCAGGGCAGGAAGCAGAACAAGGTCAGAAACTGGAAGGAAGTCTCCTCAGGGTACCCCTCCCCACCGGGACAGTCTCTTCCCACCCCGACCCCTGCAGACTCTCCCCGAGCAGCCATCGAGCACTTTCTGAGCTGCGGGAACCCATCCACTGGGCAGCTGAGGGGAAGGGCAGCGGCCACCCCGGCAAATGCCCAGATGCACACGCTTGGCTCCTGGCGCGGCCCTGCCCTGACTCCACGTCTCACCCTCCGCAGAGCTGGCCTGGACACCCACACCAACTAGGCTCCCCACTCTGCCTCTTCCTAAATCGCCCATGAAACCTTCCTGCGCTCCCTTTGGGCCACTCTAGGCAGCAACCATAGGTTCTTAAGAAGCCATAAGCCATAAGGGTTTTCTAAAAATGATGCCTTTGATAGAAGAGTAAGTGGAGGCGCTGCCTGACTCTGAGCATCCCCCTGAGAGACAGGAGGCCACAAAGCTGCATCTAAAACTGATGCTAGCCCCCTCACCCTTACCCTGGAGAAAAAACCATCCAAACGTATGCTCTTACTGCATGGTCTCTCAAACCACTCAAAATTGTGATTAGTGTTCTGTTTATTCTTTTTCCCTTTCGATCCTGCTTTTTCATCTCAGGGAGAACATTAATTCTCTGTCCACCATGGCACCCTCCTTCAGATGGACATAAAAACAGAGCAAGGTGACACCACTGACTAGCAAAGCACTTTGTCCTGGCACCTGCACGGAGGAAGTGTCTCCATGTCTGATGTTTCCACTTGCTCCTCCAGGTGAAGGCTTAGTTTCCAGAAAACTTATAAACATTTGGAGCCCTTGGAGTGTAAACAGTTTGGCCTGTCAGCAGCTGGTGTGCTCCCAGCACCTGGGGGCAGGGGGGCTCTTCTTCTACATCTTCAGCCTCTAGAACAGAGTCTGGGGTATAGTGGCTACTCAATATTAATTGTATGGATCGATAGATGGATGGATGACCTTTGGGAGAAGAGGGACCAGACAACACTTGGGCTTGAGTCTGCTAAAATTTCAAACACCTTTAACCAAAGGACTGGAGGTCCGTGTTTGCAAATAAATGCACAGTTGGGATTAAGTTCCCAGGTCACAGTGTAGTAGGAGCAGCAGGTCCACACTGGGTCACACTCATGCCCTTGGTTCAATATACACATAACCCTGACCTCCCAACTGCTGAGCAGCCTTGGCTTCCAGCCTCCTGAAGCCTGTCTCTCCAAGAGATGAAACAGAGGAGTGCTCGAGCCCTTGGCCCCCTACTGAATGTTGATAAAGCAATCACTGAACAGACCTTTATCGAGCGTGGGCTTTGCCCCTGCTTTGCCCCTGCTGCTGCTGAATAAAACAGCTTCATGAACTTCAGGCTTCACAAGCTCGTTTAGGTTGGCAAGACTGGCTGGCAAACCAAACCCCATTACAAACAGGCAAACATATGCCCCCTTGAAGGATGAAGTCCTCTCCCACCAACCCCTGACACATGCCCTCTTTTCTTGATTTTGGGCCCTTAGCCGGGCCTCAGCTCCAGAAGGGTCTTAAGCCCCGGGGTTAGGAGAGTGAGGGAGGGGGAGCGAGGGAGGGAGTCCAAGCACAGGTCACTCTGAAGGTCATTTCATTTCTGCTGGGAAATTGACTCCCCAGGGTCCATCTGCTGGAGAGGAGGAGAGGCCCCAGGCCCCAGGCCCCAGAGCCACTCAGCCAGTCCCCTGCAGGCCCCTGCTTGGGGGAGCCGCCTCCCTGCATTTGCCAAGAGCTCAAGAAGGAGCTTAGAGGCCAAGGGATGTAGAGAACGAGGTATGAGCTGTCCCCCAGAGCCACCTGGCCTCTGCAGCAGGGGAGGCGACCCGGAGGCCAACAGAAGAAGCTGCCTTGATGCTCAGCATCCTGTGTGCTGGGGAACAGTCTGCCATTTGGTTTTCATTTCAAAATCATTAGGTTGCCCTCCATCTTGGGCCCAGACATGTACACACACCTTGCGTGCGCTCAGAAGAAACACTCAAAGGCCTTCCATGAGCCCACGGAGATCCACTCACTACCAAGGTCCTAGAGAGGAAGGCCTGTTGTTCAACCGGACTTTTGAAAAGCCAGAAATGGAAAATAAAAATAGCCTTTAATCTCACTCCATTATTTTATAAACACACACGGTCACATATACTTTCACCAATTCTTGATCACCGGGACGTACCCTTTGGGAATCTGCTTGTTTTCCCTGAATAATTGTCCCCTGCACATTTACTCCTGATCAGCTCATGTGCTCCTACTACTGGCTTTTAACAGCTGCAGAATATTCCATCAGGTAGACTGGCCATCATGTAGGTGTAATTCCCTGCTGCTAGACCTTCCAGCTGCTTCCATTTTTTTGGCTATAATAAATGACACTCTAGTAAACATGTTGAACAGGACACACCCAGGACTAGGACACATAAGGCATTTTATACACTGGGCACGGCCATATTTTGATCCGTCCGCCCTAAGCAAGGCTCAGAAGCCTTCCCTGATGGTCCCGAGACGGTCACCTTGTCCCCCCTAAGCATTTCACTGATTCAGCTCATTCCACAAATACATACTGAGGTCCCAAAGGTGGACGGGCCCCTGCTGTCGGACGCTCCAAGTTCTCAGGATACGGTCCTCTGGCTCTCCTGGAGGACACCTGTGTCTGTCCCCAAACATCAGGCTTGCAGAGGTGATGGGGAGGCTAACCCCGGGTCGTCCTAGGGTCTGTGGCTGGGCCCGCACGTGGAACTGACAGAGCTGAATGAACAGGGTAAGGGCATACACACTCGAGGAGTTTTATGTGACAAAGGAGATTTCATAGAGGAAGACCCCAAACAGTGGCAACACCGAAGTACTCTCATAGTAGGTTGAAGGGAGAGAGGCCCTGTGGAAACACAACTCAGATACACCGGGAGGGGAGAGGAAGGGGGGTCATCTTTACGAAGAAGTCTGTGTGCTGACTCCTCTCAGCCTCTCCCCCAGCCCCTCTGCACGCACCCCCACCCCCACCAGACCCTGATGAGAATGCTGCTTTTCTCCTGATTTCTGGAAGGAGATCTTTCACCTGGGAGTTTTATCTCCTGTTTTGGGGAAGAAAGGGGGAGATCAGAAGGCCTTCTTGCACCTGCTGGTCTTCAAGTGCCTTTAAGTCAAGACAATCCTTACGCTGAGGCGGGGGTGCAGATCCTGCAGCTCTCCCGAGGGCAGCCCCCTGCAGCCCGAGGGTCCGGCACAGCACGGGCACAACAGCGGTAAGACACAGAGGGTCTCGGAACCCCTCGGAAAGGGAGTCCCGGATCCATTACACACAGGGCGCCCGCGGAAAGGGTCTCAGAGGATCCCCACGCGTGTCTCAAGCCTTGGCCTGGGTGCTGTTATGAGGACCGCATGTCACACTTGCTTTCGGGGAGCTGCCAAGCATCCCTGGGCCCAGATTCCTCATCCGTGGGGGACAGAGAAGCCGCATCTGTATGTCCAGGCCCGCGGGCTTGTTCCAAGCACGGGCGCAGTGTGCGTGTGCAAGAGGACATCAGAATGCGTGGAGCGCTCCCCTGAGACGAGGTAGTAGAGAAACGGCCGCGCATCCTCCCACGGCCCACGCCTGCTGCCTCATCCAGCACTCGTCCCTTCATTCGCAAATGTCAGTGGCCCCCGTCTGTTAGCAGCAGACGGGGCTGTAGGTCGTGCCACTCCCTACACCTCACTCCCAGGGGAATGATTACTGACAAGACATCCCAGGGGGACTCTGTCCCAGTACATGCTTGTGCATCGAGGAGCCCACAGCGGTCCCGCCGACGCTGTCCTCAGGCACTGTGGGGACACTCTCGCAGGAAAGGCTCAACAGGCCCGCCCTGGTGGCAGGGGTGGCCAGTCCTTCCTTAAGGGGAGGAGGCACCTAACTGAACACAGCAGTGGCCCTGGGCCGTAGAGTTAATATTCCTGAGGGCAATCACGTCTTTGATGCCTCTATTTTACCAAGAAATCTCATTTCCAAATGTCTCAGATGTAGGTAATGAGCTTTCATGTGCTTAGGGAAGGGACTTCCGGAGGGAGATTCCTGGTCAGAGGCCTCGACATGCTAATGAAGCACTCTGCAGCAGTTCCAGAAGCCACCACCTGCATATCCCGCAGTGAACACAAGCGCGCACACGCATGCACGTACGTGCACCTGAGGGCAAGTAGCCCAGATGCTCTTACGTGCCTCACTCCGCAGCTGCCGCGGGGAGGGGCCCAGGACCTACTCAGCACGCAGCCTGTGTGTCACACCCTTTCCTCGGTGGCAGGGAGAGCCTGTGCAGGCCACTAACCCCTCCCAGCCCATGGCCAGCATTTTCAACCTGCAAAGCAACTGAGAATAGTCTCTGCCTGATAGTGTTCTTTTGAGCAGCAAGACCTAGGGATGGACACCCCATGGGCTGCACACACGGCCCGGCAGACAGGGCAGCTGCCACCTCAGGAGCTGCGGGGACAGGGACGGGGCACACAGTCGCATACCTGGCAGCGCACCTAAGCCGCCTCCTGGCCCCCTCAGCTTGTGGAGGGGGTGCACTGGGCTGCCCTCTCCTGGTTGCTGAGGCCCCAGGGCTGGAGGACGCGACACATGGCTCCAGGCGGTCCCTGTGTCACACCAGACACGGGCCAGGGACAACCCAGCAAGGTGTTGGTCAAGCCCCTGGGACCACCCCAACACCTGCACCGGCTCCTCGCAGGCGGTCAGCCTTCACGCAGGGTCACAGCTCACCCGGGGTCGGCGCACCTGCAGAAAGTGCAGGCCCGGGAGCAGCAGTCTGTGGGGCGTGGGTGGCCCGGGGCCGGCTGTTCAGAAGGCGGCTCTGGGCCCTGGATTTCCCAGCAATGGGAGTGCGTACCCGGGCCCAGATGGCACGTTAGCCCTGCCTCCAGGGGGCGCCCTCGGGGGTGCAGAGGAGCCAGCCGGGGCGGGGGTGCAAGAAGACCCTGAACCCGAGTGGAGCCTACACCGGAGCTCCTGCCCCACAGCCTGTCCTCTGGGCACTCCAGAACCCCAAGTGACTGCCTACACCCACTTCCTTATGTCTGGGGAGCCAGGGATGGAGGCTTCCTCCCTAACTCCCTCTCCCATACCAGCACCAGCACCAGGACCAGCACTCTCAGTGCAGAGGCCTAGCAGTGGACTGACCGCCAAGCGCGCTGTGTAGAGGGTGGCAGCCCCCGCGCCGGCCCTGTGGTCCCCCGGCTTTCCCCTAGCTCCTGGGGTGACCCTGCCCCTCCACAAATGATGGTGACCTTCCAGCTCAGGGTTCCTGAGGGGAAGAAGCTCCCCACCACCACCACCAGGCATGTCTTACATCAATGGGACACAGACTAGACAAGGGACTTCTCCAATAGACACTCTCTTCAGCCTCCGGAGCCATCTCAGGCTGCAGGTCACGGTGACAGTCTCTTGATGCCCCCCAAACACAGACACACACAGACACACACACAGACACACACACACACACACAGCTCATTATTAACGCATGGACGGTGCCCTCCGTGCTCCCGCGTGACCCAATTGATGTGCAGGGAGTCTACACCCTCCTTCCATATGTGTGCACCTCCTACTGGTTCTGCTTCTCTGGGGAACCCCTACTGACACAGCCGACCTCCCACTGTGACTGTGGGGCTCCTCTTCCTCTAATAAGAGCTCCCTTGGGGAGAACTCAATAAGACAAAAAGAAAAACCCTCATTAGGACCGTCCCCAAGAGCAGCGACTGCATGAACCCTAATTACTGTACCTGAATTATTCTTTCCTGGTTGCAAAGGAAGGAATCTCTAAGGTCCTTATTAAAACCTACGCAACATCTAAAGAATGGTAAATTGAGAATTCTTGTGTCTGTTTTGCATTGACAGGAGCATAAATAGGTCCTGAGGGCATCTGAACCCCAACCAGGTCAGCCCTGCACGACTTCATCCAACACATGGCCTGGAAGGGAAGAGGCAGTGAGTGCTAACTCATGTTTATAGAGCACGTTATACTGTGCTAAGTGCTTTCATATTTATTATTGCCTTTCATCTTCAGCACCACCCCCACTGAGGTAAGGATTAGCTCATACCTTTGGACAAGGACGAGTCAGAAAGTGAGAGGGAAGGTGGGAAAGGCATTTGAAAAAAACAGGAAGATCTTGGATGTCAAACTCAAGCATTCACCGCACAAATATTTACTGCTTACCGCAATGTGTCAGATAGGCCAGGAGTTGGGGAAACAGCAGTGAACGAGGCAGACATGGCCTATATAGTCTAGCAAACGTTTCTTCATTGCTTGCCCTGGCAAAGCACCATTGGCAAAGTCCGAGGACATGTCAAGCCCAGTGCAATGGAAGGCTCTCCAACTTTGAAAGGCACTCTCTAGTGCCATCTCTAGCCTACTGCTCCCATTGCAGCGCTCACACCCTTTCCACCTGACTGCCTCTTTATCGTCTCTCTCCCTCACTGACCTGAGAACTCCCCCAGGGCCAGAACATTCTCCAGTCTACACAGCGCCTGGCCCTCTCAGGGCATATTTGTCCAGCCGAAGATGATGTCAGAAGCTGAGAGTACAAAGAGAAAGAAACCCAGGCCCCATCCTCCAGAGATTTAGAGCCTAGTGGGGAGAAAGATAAATAAGCAATGATTTTGATGTGATATGTTTTCAGGGGGAATGATGGGTACTCGAGCAGCACAGAGAAGGAAACGCTAGGGAAAGCCAGGAAGGATGAGCAGAAAGAAGCAGGTCAACCAGTTATTGTCAAACAGTTCAGGGGAAAAAATGAGTTTTTCGGGCCTATACTTGCAGCTTTTCTGGAATTTTTTTAGTTGTTTTTTGCTTTTTTGTGGGATAAAATGCTTAATGTGTTTGTTTGCTTCGACTGTATTATCCGGGTGGCTGGAACAACAGAAATTCATTTTCTCTCAGTTCTGGAGGCGCTGAGAGTCTCATCTCGTTTGGTTTCCTTGGAGGTCTCTTTCCTTGGCTCGCAGATAGCCAATTTGTGTGTCCAAATTTCCTCTTCTTCTAAGGACATCGGTCAGATTGAATTGGGGCCCACCCTCATAAGCTCATAGAGTGTAGTCACCTCTGTAAAAGCCCTATGCCCAAATACAGTTACATCCTGATGTACTAGGGTTTGGACTTCAACATATTAACAGAATTCAGTCCATAATAGTCGATTTCTTCACTTTCCCATATCCTCTGTTTTTCAAGTTAAATCTGCTCTATCTGATGGGGATTGCCACTAGAGAAGGTCCATCTTGTCTTCAGCACCCAGGGGATGGGTACCTGGTAGTGGAGAAGGTCCCATTTATCACATTATTACTGTTATGCATGCCCAGTGTGTCTTCACTGCTAGATGGTACATCCTGAGAGGACACAACAGCGTCTGGCTCACCAGACCTAGCACAACACTTTGCATAGGATAGATATTCAATATATTTTCAGTGGGTGAATGGGTTCATGAGTCACATAACAAGAACTCTAAAGTCTTTAAAGCAAACTAGAACAGCAAAGAACTGGATAATAATCTTTTATGTTAGTTAGAAAGGCATACTCTACAAATAGGACATACAGACCCTTATTTTTTTTTTTTTTTTTTTTGGACATACAAACCCTTAAAGCAAAGTCCCAGATCAGTTTCATATGTACTTGAGATGTGTTGAATCAGTGTTCCCTGAAACCTCATTAGAACTCAGGACTAGTCCAATATTTAGTGGATGAAAAAGCCACCTAAATCCCAGGGTAATGTTGCTTAATATGGCACAATTTTCTTATCTAACTCTTATTTTTGCTTCACATTCATAATTGTAAATGCATGTGCAGCTGCATGAACATCAGCATCAACATCTATCTATGATAGATTCTTTTTTTGAGAGAGAGAGAGAGAGAGAGAAAAAAAAGGGAGAGTGCCATGAGCAACTAGGTGGGAAAGGGGAAAGGAGAGAGAAAATCTTAAGCAGGCTCCACGCTCAGCATGGAGCCCAATGTGGGGCTCCATCTCACGACCCTAACATCACAACCCGAGCCAAAATCAAGATTCGTGTGCTTAACTGAGTGAGCCACCTGGGCACCCCTCTATTTTATATTCTTTTTTTTAATTTAATTTTTCTTTTAATTTAGATTCTTACAAGGTTGGAAACCTATCTGCCTTACTAGCATCTCAGACAACTTAGCACATTGCTATGCACAGGTGTGTTCAAATCCTGAAATCACTCAGAAATTATCCCATTCTAATAAAATGTACTTGTTATTTTTATAGGTTTTGCTTACTAATTATGCAGTCAGACTTCCTCACACTCTGTTATGCTAGAGGTGCTGGTTTCTCACTTCTACAAAGCAAAATGCCCACAGGAGAAATACAACAATCAGTGTTTGATCCTTTTTTTAAAAAAGAAAGAAGGAAAGAAAAAGTAATTCTAATTCACTCATAGCAGGTCATGCTTCTTAACTTAGCTACAGGGAAATCCCAGTTCATGCAAAAATAATGCCGTCTTCATTACTCCACAATCCAAGGGTGTCTATGGTGATTTGGCCACCCCTTTTCTGAAAGGAGACCAGCATATGTATCTTAATAATGCATCCTTCTTGATCTTACTGCAATGTTGCTTCAGTAACTGCATTTGATTGCGATATAACCTGGCTTGGGCCCCCTACTGTGCTCTTATAGACCATTATTAATGCAGACCCCTGCAGGGGCTGTAATTTGGGATTCAATTGGCCATAAAATTGTCCTAAGTGTCACCTTAGTAATCGGAGATCATGTGACCCATGAAACACACTGAACTGCAAGATGGCACCTCTTAGAAATTAATGTCACATTGTCCCCAGCAGTAAAAAGGCACTAGCCATTACCTCTGAAGTAAATTTTGCTGTGCTTCAGAGATCTCGAGAGGTTAAGAGGAGGGTTGCCACACCCACACTCCCTGAGCTGGGCCTACAGGAAGTAAAGAGCCTTCCTCAGTACATAGTCTGAGGCTCAGCACACAGACTGGTCAACCCAGGACCCCCTCTGGTTGCTTTTGATGGTACTTACCTGCTTCTTCTTTTTTTAAAGATTTATGTATTTATTTGAGAGAGAGAGAGAGAGAACAAGAGGGGGAGAGAGAGAAGTAGACTCCCCTGAGTGTGGAACCTGATGTGGGGCTGGATCTCATGACCCCGAGATTATGACCTGAGCTGAAAGTAAGAGTCAGATGCTTAACTGACTGAGCCACCCAAACACCCTGGTACTCATCTTCTTTTTAACCAAAAATCCTTATGTGGTCTAGCAAAGCATTATTAATCTGATTCCAGATATAAAAGGCAATTTAGATGTTAAGTCTGGCCAAACAAAAGGTAGTTTGGCTAATCACTAGGGAAATGCAAATCAAAACCACAATGAGATAGCACTTCTCATCCATTAGCATAGATATTATTAAAAACCACAACAAAACAAAGCAGAAAATAGCAAGTATTGGCAAGGAGGTGGCAGTTGCTGTGGAAAACAGTATGGAAGTTCCTCAAAAAGTTAAATATGATCCAGCAATTCCACTTCTGGGTATTATACACAAGAGAATTGAAAGCAGGAACTTGACCAGATATTTGAACACCAATGTTCATAGCAACATTATTTGCAATAGCCAAAAGATGGAAACAACCCAAATTTCCATCCACGGACAAATAGATAAACAAAATGTACTACATGCGGTATACACACAGTCTGGAATATTATTCAGTCTTCAAAAGGAATGAAATTCTGACACCCGCTACAAGATGGAGGAAACTCAAGGACACATTTTACTGAGTGAAATAAGCCACACACAAAAGGACAAATACTGATTTCACTTGTATGAGGTACATGGAGTAATCAAGTACATAGAGATGAAGTAGAGTGGTGGTTTCTGGGGGTTGAGGGGGGACAGGAATGGAGGGCTGCTGTTTAATAAGTTGCAATTTTATTTTTATATTTAAAAAAAGATTTTATGTATTTATTCATGAAAGATACAGAGAGGCAGAGACATAGGCAGAGAGAAAAAGGCTCCCCATGAGGAGCCTGATGCCAGATCTGATGCCAGGACCCTGGGATCACAACCTGAGCCAAAGGTAGATGCTCAACCACTGAGTCACCCAGGTGCCCCGAGTTGCAGTTCTATAAATAAAATGAAAAAGAGTTATGGAGATTGGCTGCACAACAATGGTAAATGTACTCAATGCCACGGAACTGTACATTTAAAAATTGTTAAAATGGTTAATTGTATGTTATGTTTTGTCATAATTTCTTATTTGGACATGACCCAGGATGTGTGAAATCTGGGAATGCACTGGAAAAATCTAGGCAGCCAGGTGGCTGGCTACCTTGTAACTGCTATAGCCTGGGGAGATGCAGATAGAGCCATAGACACAGAGAAAATGGAAATGTCTGCCTCTGTCCACGTGGAGCAGGTGGTGGCAACTTGCTCGGCTTCAGCCTAATGGGTCTGCCTGGAGGGGAGGCCAACATTAGCACCTCTGTCTAGCACATGGGCTCTTTTGGAAATTTCAGCCAAATCCTTGATTCTGCAGCCTTATTTTACAGCATGTGTTTTTGTTGTTCCTTCTTTTCATGGTGACTCTCTAGATTCTGAGTCGAGGCTGGCAGAGTGAGATGGCCTGAATAGGGGCCCTTCTGTACATTGCCTTCACTCTCACATATGTGCTCCCACACCTCTCACCCCCAGTTACAAGGCACAGGCAGCAACATTCCTTCATATGTTCTATAGTAGAGATCAGAGCCAATATTACCCTGACAGTAATAGAACTTACGGGCCACTGCACACAAGGCACTCTTTGATGATTCTACTATACGAAAAAAAATTCCTCTGATTTATCTGGTCACCTGGAGAGGCCAGACACAGTATAATTATGATGTTTTTAATAAATGCAAGAGTATTTTTAATGAAGCAAGATCTTCCAGACAGGAGATTAAGTCAATATTCTTTATCACATTATGGAAGGCATGCTATACTTTGGCACTGACTCTTTCCACTATGCCAGTTTCAAACAAGGCTGTGAGAATCAAAAAGATTGAGCAGAACCTGTGACAGCTTCAATGGGATGAGGGAGCAAAACCTGCAGTCTAGGGCTCAGCAAGAGCCTAATAATCCCCTCTACTTAGGTTTAAGACCACAAAGGATGATACTCAGAAGATAGATGAACTGGAATAGGCTGAAACTCAATTTCAAATCATCTCAATTCTTGAAATTAGATTATGGTGATCTCAGATTGCTAGTTTGTCTGGCCAAGATGACATTTTCCTATGTACTGAATTACTTCTATGATTTCTTCTATAACATCAGTATATGCAATAGTATATTAAATCTTTAAAAATCAGGCCTACAAAGATAAAAACAACATGAAGGAAAACCAAAAGAAACAACATATACTTCATACAGTTACAGTGGCCCAGATAACAGCAGGACAGACTTTCAAATAGATATGCTTATTATATTCAGTAAGAAGAAAGACAAAATTGAGAATCTTTTTGTAGAAACTGGGCTATTTAAAAAAGAAACTTCTGTAAGTAAAACATAAAGCAGCTGAAATTAAGAACTAAGTGGTTAAGTCTAACAGCAAATTAGACTTAGCTAAAAAAAAACCTGATAAACTGGAAGAAAATTCAGAAGAAAATAATCAATATGAAATGAAGGAGTCAAAAAATGGAAAAAAGAAGAAAGGGAGCAGACGAGGGGACCCAGAAAGGAGGTCTAACACACATGAATTGGAGTCTCTGAAGAAGCAAAAGAATGGGTCAGAAGCAGTATTCAAATAGACGTTTGCTAAGAGTTTTCCATGACATTGAACATCAAACCACCACTCATTCAGGAAGACCTATAAACTCCATTTAGGATAAATGAAAGGAAATCCCAAATTGAACAACATCATAGTGAACCTGCTAAAAGGGGAAAAGAAAAAGAGCTACATGGAGAAATAAAAATGATTATTATCAAAGGAACAACAACAGGATAATAATATATGACTTCTCTCTAGAAACTGTGGCAGTTGAAGGCAATAGAATCAAATCCTCAAAGTACTGAAAGATAACTTCTGCCAATCTAGAATTCCAGTGAAAATATATTTCAGTGGTGAAAGGGAAATGAAGCCATTTTTAGGCAAATGACAACTAAGAGAATCCATCATCAACATATTCACCATTAAGACTAAATGGCATTCTTTAGGCAGAAGGAAAGTGACCTCAGACAGAAGTTCAGAAAGGAAGGGAGAAACAAGCCACAAAAAGATAAACGTGTGGGCAAATCTAAATGAACACTGAAATTATAAAACAATAATCTCATGGGATTTAAGCTGTAATACAAATACACAGCAAAGATAGCCTGCAAATCAGGAGAGATGTGATGAAGTTAAGAAATGCTAAGATTTTTGCATTGTCTGGGAGGAGAGTGGAATACTGAGAAACATCTAAGGGAGATGGAGAAAAGTAGACTCCTTGCTGAGCAAGGAGCCTGACAAAGGCTTGCTCCCGGGACCCTGAGATCACAACCTGAGCTGAAATCAAGAAACACTTAACCAACTGAGGTATCAGGTGCCCCTGAGAAGAATTCTATCTTATTCAGTTCATAAATAGTCTCTATCCCTGCCTACATGGAAGCATAAGTTTATTGATCGCATGTCAGGGGGTTGGTAAGTGACATTGAGCTTCCAAATAGATCATTTTGTCCACCTGATTACTGAGAACTGCCTTTGCAGTAGATGCCTTTTAAAGAGCTATCAAGTGGAACAGAGATATCTTCATATTCTGCCCATTTCAAGAGGTATACCCACATCTCTTCCCTATAAAACTCTTAGTTACCAATCTTATTTAATATTTCTTATCAAGCACATGATCTAACCAGTAGCCACTTCCATGTATTAATACAGCTCTGTACCCCAGGCTCTCACTTCATCCAGATAAGGTGGAAAACTGGATGTTGTTCTTGCACTTCTGACTGTTGGGAGGATTTATTTTCATTGTCTTTCAGGAACGCTCTTTTTTTTCTTCCTTCCTTCCTTCCTTCCTTCCTTCCTTCCTTCCTTCCCTCCTTTCTTTCTTCTTTCTTTCTTTCTTTCTTTCTTTTTCTTTCTTTCTTCTTTCTTTTTTTTCTTTTAAGGAAGAAGATACTCTCATTATTCAGAGTCATACTTACTTTGTTTCCACAGGGAAACCCAGTTTCCCTCCTAAAAGCTGCTTTAAAAAAAATTTTTTTTTATTGGAGTTCAATTTGCCAACATATAGTGTAACACCCAGTGCTCATCCCATCAAGTGTCCCCCTCAGTGTCCATCACCCAGTCACCCAAACCCCCACCCACCTCCCTTTACACTACCCCTTGTTTGTTTCCCAGAGTTAAGTGTCTCTCATGTTTTGCCACCCTCACGGATATTTTCACTCCTTTCCCCTTTATTCCCTTTCACTAATTTTTATATTCCCCAAATGAATGAGACCATATAATGTTTGTCCTTCTCTGATTGACTTATTTCACTCAGCATAATACCCTCCAGTTCCATCCACATCGAAGCAAATGGTGGGTATTTGTCGTTTCTAAAGGCTGAGTAATGTTCCATTGTATACATTGACCACATCTTCTTTATCCATTCATCTGTCCATGGACACCGAGGCTCCTTCCACAGTTTGGCTATTGTGGACATTGCTGCTAGAAACATTGGGGTGCAGATGTCCTGCCGTTTCACTGCATCTGTATCTTTGGGGTAAATCCCCAGTCAGTGCAATTGCTGGGTCGTAGGGCAGATCTATTTTTAACTCTTTGAGGAACCTCTGCACAGTTTTCCAGAGTGGCTGCACCAGTTCACATTTCCACCAACAGTGCAAGAGAGTTCCCTTTTCTCCACATCCTCTCCAACATTTGTGGTTTCCTGCCTTGTTAATTTTCCCCATTCTCATTGGTGTGAGGTGGTATCTCATTGTGGTTTTGATTTATTTTTTTTATAAATTAATTTTTATTGGTGTTCAATTTACCAACATACAGAAAAACACCCAGTGCTCATCCCGTCAAGTGTCCCCCTCAGTGCCCGTCACCCATTCACCCCCACCCCCCGCCCTCCTCCCCTTCCACCACCCCTAGTTCGTTTCCCCGAGTTAGGAGTCTTTATGTTCTGTCTCCCTTCCTGATATTTCCCACACATTTCTTCTCCCTTCCTTTATATTCCCTTTCACTATTATTTATATTCCCCAAATGAATGAGAACATACACTGTCCTTCTCCGATTGACTTACTTCACTCAGCATAATACCCTCCAGTTCCATCCACGTCGAAGCAAATGGTGGGTATTTGTCGTTTCTAATGGCTGAGTAATATTCCATTGTATACATAGACCACATCTTCTTTATCCATTCATCTTTCGATGGACACCGAGGCTCCTTCCACAGTTTGGCTATTGTGGACATTGCTGCTATAAACATCGGGGTGCAGGTGTCCCGGTGTTTTATTGCATCTGAATCTTTGGGGTAAATCCCCAACAGTGCAATTGCTGGGTCGTAGGGCAGGTCTATTTTTAACTCTTTGAGGAACCTCCACACAGTTTTCCAGAGTGGCTGCACCAGTTCACATTCCCACCCACAGTGTAAGAGGGTTCCCTTTTCTCCGCATCCTCTCCAACATTTGTGGTTTCCTGCCTTGTTAATTTTCCCCATTCTCACTGGTGTGAGGTGGTATCTCATTGTGGTTTTGATTTGTATTTCCCTGATGGCAAGTGATGCAGAGCATTTTCTCATGTACTTGTTGGCCATGTCTATGTCTTCCTCTGTGAGATTTCTGTTCATGTCTTTTGTCCATTTCATGATTGGATTGTTTGTTTCTTTGCTGTTGAGTTTAATAAGTTCTTTATAGATCTTGGATACTAGCCCTTTATCTGATACGTCATTTGCAAATATCTTCTCCCATTCTGTAGGTTGTCTTTTAGTTTTGTTGACTGTTGCTTTTGCTGTGCAGAAGCTTTTTATCTTGATGAAGTCCCAATAATTCAGTTTTGCTTTTGTTTCCCTTGCCTTCATGGATGTATCTTGCAAGAAGTTACTGTGGCCAAGTTCAAAAAGGGTGTTGCCTGTGTTTTCCTCTAGGATTTTGATGGAATCTTGTCTCACATTTAGATCTTTCATCCATTTTGAGTTTATCTTTGTGTATGGTGCAAGAGAGTGGTCTAGTTTCATTCTTCTGCATATGGATGTCCAATTTTCCCAGCACCATTTATTTATTTTTATTTTTTATTATTTTATTTATTTATTTTTTTTTCCCCAGCACCATTTATTGAAGAGACTGTCTTTCTTCCAGTGGATAGTCTTTCCTGCTTTGTCGAATATTAGTTGACCATAAAGTTGAGGGTCCACTTCCGGATTCTCTATTCTGTTCCATTGATCTATGTGTCTGTTTTTGTGCCAGTACCACACTGTCTTGACGACCACAGCTTTGTAGTACAACCTGAAATCTGGCATTGTGATGCCCCCAGCTATGGTTTTCTTTTTTTAATATTCCCCTGGCTATTTGGGGTCTTTTCTGATTCCACACAAATCTTAAGATGATTTGTTCCAACTCTCTGAAGAAAGTCCATGGTATTTTGATAGGGATTGCATTAAATGTGTAAATTGCCCTGGGTAACATTGACATTTTCACAATATTAATTCTTCCAATCCATGAGCATGGAATATTTTTGCATCTCTTTGTGTCTTCCTCAATTTCTTTCAGAAGTGTTCTGTAGTTTTTAGGGTAGGCTTCACACTGAATGTGAAGCCCAACACAGAGCTTGAACTCAAGAGATCAAGAGTCAGATGCTTATCCAACTTAGCCTCCCATGTGCCCCCCAGGAACACTTCTGATGCTGTGATACTGCATTAGTCAACTTCTGGTTAGGGCCAGCATATCATAAAGAACAATCTGTCAATCAGGCTCATTTTTTTTCTTCCTCTGTCAACTGATTATAAAGAATCCCCACAAGGCCAGAAGTATGAATTAATGGAGGCAGTAGTGCAGCAAAGATTGGTGTCATGAAAACCTGAGCCACCTGCTTATGCAACTTACTTATACCTTCATGACTTACTTGTACCTGATGTCTGTATATACCATTTCTGCTTAGTGCTGGATTGAATCTTCATGCAGCAAACCTGATGTCTTGATGAATTAGATAACACCCACTTCATGCTGGGCAGGCCACATGCTAATTATCAAAAGAAACATTATCTGAAGAGGAAATAGCTTTGCTCCTAAACTCTAGGGATCTTCACTGTGATTTTCCTATTGGTGAATGGCAGACGCTCTATGCAGTATCTCTATTTTCTATAGAGACTTCAAATACCCAACTGCAGAGCAGCTTGAACTACAGCTTGGCCTGCTCCAGAGCCTTCTCTTGGACAAACTGAAACAGACTTACAGGTTACTTGGTAAATGGATCAAAGTAGCACAGTCAAATATGGCAGCCACCACATCAAAATCCAGTTTACCAAGTCCTGTGCAGTTCTCTTAGTGGTAGGATCCATGAGGGGCAACACCTCATCTTCCACTTTGAAGAGAGTAACACAAAATTATCTACACTATTATAAGTTAGAAACTTTACATTTGTGACAAGGTCCTAAATTTGGAGGAGGGCTTATCTCCCACTCTCTGGCAGGTAGGGACTTACTAAATCAGGGCAGGCACTTTCCATTTACTCTTCACTAAGTTAATTTTGCATGATGTCATCAACATAGTGGACCAATGTGATGCTCCAAGGGATGCCAGAATAATCAAGATCAGCAAAACCTAGATTTGGACAAGAGAGATGACAGAGGCCAGAGGTAAAAGTGTACTCCTAGCTCTACCAAGTGAAAGCAAACTACTCTGATGGTCCACGTGAATTGATTTTAAAAAAATGGCTTGAAGTAAAAATATTCTGATTACCACATTGTTCATGCTATGTACTATATTTATGGTTCCCATCTTGTCTCTGGAGGATAAGCACTGCCCGTCTGCTATGTCATTATTCCCTGTCAAACTGGAGAGCACCTTTCAATACTAGCTCCTTTCATCATTATCTCTGGGTCTGAAGAGTACAGCCACTCTGGTTTTTCCAAGGATGCCGATCAGCATTTGTCAATGTATTAGTAAAAGGGGGTATCCTCTGAGAGATGCTACAGTGATTGAGTGGTCATGGGAATGTGGTAGCAAAGGAAAAAACATTCCAACATTTTTATCTCCTTTACCCTTTGGATTCTTTCCTCTTGATCATATTAGGGAAGTCCTGACATCCCAACCTCACTGAATGAGTCCGTTGAATCTAGTTTTTGGCCAACCAATCAAGCACATTGTCGAAGCTCTTCTCAGATTAAAATACTAAATCCACATTCTCTGCATTGTGTTCCCATATTGGTAACTTCAGCCTAATCTAGAATTATATTTTGTTTTCCTTGCTCTAATATCTTTAGACTCAATTCCTACACATATTCCTCAGCATATATAGGCAATTTCTTCTTGAGGTCATCTCCAAATGGCATTTGAGATCTGATTCTAGTTATGGGTCTGAAAGTAACAGAGGATGGTAAGGTTTCTCACTTGAAAGAAATCATTGTTTTATTCCCTTTTGATTCTTAAATCTTTTATTTCTTTTCCTTGCCTTACTATACTGACTACAACCTCCCATCCCATGCGGAGAAAAGTCTTGATATCAAAGGCAAATTTTCTTTTTTTAAAAATTACAATATATTTATTGTGTAAGTTTAATCTATATAACATGTTGATTTGATACATTTATATCTTGTAATATAATTGCCATTGTACCATTTAGCACCCTTATCACATCACATGATTATCACTTCATTTTTGTGGTGGGAATAATTAAGAATTAGTCTCTAAGCAAGTTTGATGATGATAATATTCCTATATTCATTCTACTGTGCATTATTCAGGACTTATTTTCTACTGGAAAAGGCAAACTTTAAACATCCACTATTTTTTTTTTAAACATCCACTATTAAGTATGATGCTTGTTATATATAGGTTTTTGTAGGTATTCACCTTTTAAAAAGTTTCCTTCTATTCTGAGTATGCTGGGATTTTTTAATCATGAAAAGATGTCGAATTTTATCAAACCCTTTTTCTGCACATGCTGAGATGTTCACATGGTAATCTCTCTCTAATGCAGTGAATTATTGGATGTATTATCATTTTATATGTTGCTAACACTGGCTTAGCAATATATTATGTGTTGCTAACTCCTGTTCGCTATTATTCTTTAGGATTCTTACACCTATATTCTTGAGTGAAATTGGTTTGCACTTTTCCATTCTGTACTGTCAGATTTCGTTATTAAGGTAAAATGAATAAATTAGTTGGGAAATATTCCTTACTATTCAGTTCCCTGGAAAAAATTGTAGAGAATTGAATTTGTTTCTTCCTTAACTGTCTTGGTAGACCAAATCAGCTTGTCATTTTCTTTGTGAGAAGAGTGGTAAAGAGTATAAATTCAACATTGTTTTCCACTAATTGTTTTATGATTTTCCAGATTTAAAAAATTTTTGAGTCAACTTTGGTGATAAATTATATATATATATATATATTTTTTAAAGATTTTATTTATTTATTCATGAGAGACACAGAGAGAGAGAGAGAGAGAGAGAGAGAGAGAGGCAGAGACACAGGCAGAGGGAGAAGCAGGCTCCATGCAGGGAGCCTGATGTGGGACTCGATCCGGGGTCCCCAGGATCACGCCCTGGGCTGAAGGCAGGCACCAAACCACTGAGCCACCCAGGCTGCCCATAAATTATATATATATTTAAGGAATTTGTTCATCTTACTGGTCTTCTAAAAAACTTAGCATAATGTTGTTAATATTCCCTAATCATATCTTTAATGCTGAGGCATCTGGAGTGATGTTTCTTTCATTCCTGACACTAGATATATGGATCTTCTTTTTTCTTCTATTTATTTTGCCAGAGGTTTGTTACTTTTATTGTTCTTCAGAGAACTCAGCTTGGTTTTGTGGTTATTGCTGTTGATCCACTCTTTTTTGAGCTTGCTTTATGTTTCCTCAAGTCCTGCTCTGATGTTTATCATTTCCTTTCTTGTATTTTTATGTTGGGCATTTTTGCTGAGCTTTTCTAACCTCTTGAGATAGGTTATTAGCTTATTCATTTTTAGCCTAATTTTGTGTTTGTATGACATGAGGACCTTAGAACACTGCCAGCCTACATATTTATGACTATTTATATCTGGTTAAATATTACTGACCCTACAAATTTTGTTATCATTCAGTTAGAATGTTCATATTTCCATTGTAATTTCTTCTATGATTCATGAGCAATGAATATAATGTAATGATATCTCATTATGATTGTTGGTATTTTTATTTGTCTTACTAATTCTGTTCATTTTTGTTTCATATATACTAATACTATATTATTACATGCCTGCAAATTTTAGAATTGTATCTTCCTGGTAAATAGTTAAATTTAACCATTTGCCATGATTAATATCTCTATTTCTGGGGCACCTGGCTGGTTCAGTGGTTGAGCTTCTGCCTTCAGCTCAGGTCATGATCCTGGGGTCCTGAGATGGAGTCCTGCATCAGGTTCCCTGTGGGGAGCCTGTTTCTCCCTCTGCCCATGTCTCTGCCCCTCTCCCTCTGTGTTTCTCATGAATAAATAAATAAAATCTATTTAAAAAATAAAAGAGAAAAGAAACTGAAACTCTGGGATGCCTAGGGGGCTCAGTCAGTTAAGTGTCTGCCTTCAGCTCAGGTCATGATCCCAGGGTCCTGGGATCAAGTCCTGCATCAGCTTCCCACAGGGAGCCTGCTTCTCCCTCTGCCTATGTCTCTGCCCTTCTCTCTCTCTGTGTTTCTCATGAATAAATAAATAAAATCTTTAAGAAATGTATCACTATTTCTAATAATATCATTTGTTTTAAAGTCTATATATTATATGCTATGTTATATTGTTACAGTACATTATTAGTAGCCACACCAGATTTCTTTTGGTTAGTATTTGCATATTATACTTTTTCTTTTATCTTAAACATTCTGTATCCTTATGTTTTATTTTATTTATTTTTAAAGATTTTATTTATTTATTCATGAGAGACACAGAGAGAGAGGCAGAGACACAGGCAGAGGGAGAAGCAGGCTCCATGCAGGGAGCCTGACGTGGGACTCGATCCTGGGTCTCCAGGATCAGGCCCTGGGCTGAAGGCGGCACTAAACCACTGAGCCACGGGGGCTGCCCCTGTATCCTTATGTTTTAGATGTATCTTATTAATAGCATGTAGTTGGGCTTTTAAAATCTAGTCTGATATTTTGCTAGAAACATCTTCTCTGTTTATATTTACTATTTTTAGAAAGATTTATTTATTTATTTGAGAGTGTGCACATGCAAACATGAGTTGGGGGAGGGGCAGAAGGAGAGAGAGAGAATCTACAGGAGACACCCCTCCACCCCTTGCTGAGCACAGAGCCTGACTCAGGGCTCTATCTCACGACTCTGAGATCATGACCCAACCTGAAATCAAGAGTTGGACACTTAACTGGCTGAGGCACCCAGGTGCCCCTATATTTATTTTTCTTAATAAAACACACTTAGTGTAATTACTGATATATGTTGATTTAAGTCTAATACCTTACTTTGTGCTTAAAAATTCCCTCTTATTTTTAAAGTTTTGCTCCCTCCTCCTCCCACCCCTTTTCCCTCCTTTCCTTATTTTTTTGATGCAAGGAGATATCTGCGTATTTTTAAAATCATTCCCTTTTTCTCTTCTAAGAGTTTGTATGTTATACACTAGGACTCCCTTTTGATGGTTATCCTAGAAGTTAAACATTCATAATTGACTTATCAAAGTCTAAAGTTAATCAAAATCTTTACCCTCAACTTACATAATACAAGGATCTTAGAACATCTCAAGTTTATTTACTCCTTCCTTATAGTACATAAGGATTTTCATAATCTAATTTATGTCTTTTAACCTTAGTAAATTATTACTGCTTTATTTTAATTTTATTTTTTTTAAGATTTTATTTATTTATTCATGAGAGACACACAGAGAGAGGCAGAGACACAGGCAGAGGGAGAAGCAGGCTCTATGCAGGGAGCCTGATGTGGGACTCGATCTCCGGGCCTCCAGGATCATGCCGTGGGCCGAAGGCAGGTGCTAAACTGCTGAGCCATCCAGGAATCCCCTTATTACTGTTTTATAAAGATAAACTTCATGTATACCTGTTCAAATATTCACCATTTTCTTTCTTTTCTGATTCTTCTTACAACTCTGACCATCCATCTGTGATTACGTTTCCTTCCATATGATGCATCTCCTTTAGCATTTTTTCATTTGGGTCTCTAAATGATAAAACTTCTTGGTTTTTATTTTTAAATGTCTTCATTCCACCCTCATTATTAAAAGATCCCTTTGCAAGGTGTAACAATCTAAGCTAATACTTACCCTATTTCATCAACTGAAAACACTATTCCATTGTTTCTGATTTCTAGTGGTGCTGATGTCACCTGTATTTCTAACTCAGATTCTTTTGAAGGTAATCTGTCCTTTTACTCTTTATTTACCTTTTACTCTTTATTTATAAAATAAAGGATTTTATTTATTTATTCATGAGAGACACAGAGAGACGCAGAGACACAGGCAGAGAGAGAAGCAGGCTCCCCACACAGAGCCCCCTGTGGGACTTGATCCCAGAACTCCAGGAACATGCCCTGAGCCCTTCTGCTGAGCCACCCAGGCATCCCTACTCTGGTTCTTTTTAAGATTTTCTCTTTTTCTGTAGTTTTCTTTAAATTCACAATGTTCTATCTGTTGTGAAATTCTTTTTATTTATCATGCTTGGGATTCATGGACTTTTAAATTTGTGGATTAGTACTTTTGTGAAATTTTTAGCCACTGAACTCAAATATGGTCTCACTCTTCTATCCTATGGGTCTTAGCTGAAATGGACGGTAGACCTTCCTACTGTTTCTTCATTACTTAACCTTACTATGTTTTCTATATTTTTCTCTTTATGTGCTGCATTATGTGTAATTTCTTTTGACCTATCGGCCAGTCCACTAACTTCCTCTTCTCGATGATGAGGCTGCTGTAAAAGATGTCCACTGCAGCTTCCATTTCAATTAATGTATTTTTCATCTCTAGTATTAGTATGATCCTTGTCAAATATATCACTTTTTATAATTCCTTATTCTTTGTAGTTTAAAAAGTCTATCATTTATTTATTAAAATAGTGAACTTAACTATTTTATTTTGAAAGATTTTATTTATATATTCATGAGAGACACAGAGAGAGAAAGAGGCAGAGGGAGAAGCAGGCTCCTTGCAGGGAGCCCAATGTGGGACTTACTCTCATGACCATGGGTTTACAACCTGAGCCAAAGGCAGGTACTCAACTGCTGAGCCACTCAGACATCCTGTAAACTTAACTATTTTAAAATATGTATATGGTATTTCCAGTATTTAGAACATAAGTAAATCTTGTTGTTTTTCTGGAAGTCATGTTATTTTTGTTCTTGAGTTACTGATTATCCTTGGCTGGTCATTCACTGACCTTCAAAAATTACTTGTGGGCTTTCCTAGGGACCTAGGATGAATATATCCTTCTCCAGTGCAGTTCTTCACTTGTTTCTGCCACAGCCTTGAGGGAGCTGCCAGCTGAGAACCACCTCAAGTCAGTTCAAGTCAGTTCACAACTAGACATTCCTTAGTCAGCCCGAGCTTTAGCTACTTGGATTGCAAATTCATATAAAGGCTGGTCTTATACAAATGTCCATCAGATACAGGAAAAAGTGCTCAACATCACTTGGCATCAGGGACATACCAATCAAAACCACAAGGAGCTACCACAAAACACAGGTCAGAATGGTTCAAATTCAGGAAGCAGTAGATGTTGGTGAGAAATGCAGAGAAAGGGGAACTCTCTTACACTGTTGGTGGGAATGCAAACTGGGTGCAACCACTGTGGAAAACAGTATGGGGATTCCTCAAAAAGGTAAAAATAGAACTACCCTATGACCCAGAAATTGCACTACTAGGTATTTATCAAAAGATACAAACATAGTGACTCAAAGGGGCACATGCACACCAATGTTTATATAGCAATGTCCACAATAGCCAAAATATAGAAAGAAGCCAGATGTCCATTGACAAATGAATGGATAAAGAAGATGTGGTACACACACACACACACACACACACACACACACACACACACACAGGAATATTAGTCATCAAAAAGAATCAAAGTATTGCCATTTGCAATGACATGGATGGAAATAGAGGGTATTATGCTAAGTGAAATAAGTCAGTCAAACAAATACCATATGATTTCACTCATGGAATATAAGAAACAAAACAGATGAACACAGAGGAACGGAATGAAAAACAAGATAAAAACATACAGAGAGGCAAACCATTAGAGACTCTTAACTCTAGGGAACAAACAGGGTTGCTGGAGGGGAGGAGGGTGGGGATGGGATCACTGGGTGATGGACATTAAGGAGGGCATGTGATGTGATGAGCACTGATTATTACATGCAACTGATGAATCACTAAATTGTCCCCCTGAAACTGATAATACACTATATATTAACTAAACTGAATTTAAATAAAAAAAAATTTAAAACTCCATGGGGAAAAAATAGCATAGTAACATTGTATACTGACAGATGATGAACACATGTACTGTGGTGAGCACTGTGTAATATATAGAATTGTTAAATCACCATGCTGTACACCTGAAAGTAATATAATATTATGTGTCAACTACACTTCAGTTTAAAAAAAGAAAGAAAAAAGACTTGAGGGAAGCATGTCAGATTGCAAATATGGTAGATCTCTGCATATTTGAAGGAAATGTAATTCTCACTTTCTGCTTTGTTCCTTATATTTTTTCTGGATTTCTCCAGGGAGAATGTTTTTGTTTTCAGGAAGGTAAGATTTTAGTTGTTTATAAGAAAAGAAAGAAAGAAAGAAAGAAAGAAAGAAAGAAAGAAAGAAAGAAAGAAGAAAGAAAGAGAAAGAAAGAAAGAAAGAAAGAGAAAGAAAGAAAGAAAGAAAAGAAAGAAAGAAAGAAAGAAAGAAAGAAAGAAAGAAAGAAAGAAAGAAAGAAAGAATACCTTTCAAACATTAAAAAAGGGAAAAATAAAGGCTGGTCATTAGTAGTGATATAGGGTCTTCTTTTATAAGCCTTAACTTGTGTTCCTTTTCTCTCATAAAGCCCCTAAAGTCCAAGTGTATAGCACCAACAAATGCTGTTAGTAGACAAGAAGCTTTGGTTCTGATATCTAAGAGTTTACCAACCTCTTTGTTACAGGGTTTCATCCAAAAATTAACCTGTAAGCCTTCCAGTTCTTTTGGTCTCTTCAGTGTTTTAAATAATTTGTCTTCCTCCTCATCCCACCCCCAGCATTTTTCATTGTTTTGATTGGGAGAGTTGTACCACAAAACTCAACATTCCAGATCAGAAACCATAAACTCTTCCACCTTTCTAATGAAGTCCTGCTCCATTATTGGAGCCAATGACCACCAATAAAAATATAATATGAAAGATAGAGACCAATATAAACAATAAGAAAAAGGTAATTTGGTAGAAATAAATGATTCAGTGAAAAAAAATCAACTTTCTCCTGCTGTCAGTACCAAAAAAAAGAGAGATAAGATACTAAACACATAAAACAAAAACAGAATGCTGTTTTATAAAAACGGAAATATTTTTTAAAAGCTTAAGAATATTAAAAATGCTACTACTGCAAGTGACAAAGCCCTACAAAAAGTTTCAGAAGTAAAATGGAGAAAATCTTTCATAAGGTAAAGTAAAAATACAAAAGATAGAAAATAGGAGACAGAGAGATAAGATAAGAAAATCAGAGAATTGGAGAGGGCCTAAGATAGCAAAGTAGGAAGACTGTGAATTAACCTCCTCTGTGGACACACCAAACTTGTATACAGCAATTCTTCCTGAAGAACTGAGGGCTGATTGAACAGCTTTTTCAAAATAAAATGTGTAAAGACCACATAGAGAAGAGCAAAAGAGATGGAGACACAGTAATGAAGGGAACACTCACTCCCAATGCTGTAAACTGCGATGGGGAGGGATAGAACTGAGGGATTGGGGAAGATTCATCTGCCCTGGGGCATGAATAAAAGCCATGATTTAAAGGGGCAACTAGGGGCAACTGGGTGGCTCAGTTGGTTTGAGCATCTGACTTTAGCAGGTCATGATCTCAGGGTCCTGGGATCAAGTCCTGCATCAGGCTTCCTGCTCAGCTGGGGTTCTTCTTCTGCCTCTTTCTCTGACTGCTACATCCCCTCCTTGTGCTCTCTCTCTCTCAAATAAATAAAATCTTAAAAAAAAATAAAGGGGCAACTAGGATATAAAGGAACCAGCCCTAGAACCTTGATAAAACCACAGGGAAGCTGCTGAAACTCTCCCTGGGTTGCAGAGACTGATGAACATCACTGTTTATGTTCACCTTCCACCTTCATAGAAAAAAAGGGAGCAGGGTCTGGATGCTGTAGCTGGCTGCCACTGCCGCAAGCCTATGAACCTAGGCCCATACCAGTACTAGACACACTGGCACAGAAAAAAAAATCTGTGGTTTAAAAGAGTAACTACAATATAAAGGATCCAGTCCTAGAACCTTGATAAATGTCACAGGAGCTGCTGGAACTTTCTCCAGATCAGAGGGGTTTCTGAGCACCATGGTGTATGTTCCCCTTCTTCCTTGATAGCATGGATGGGAGCAGGGCCCAGGTGCCCTAGCTGGCCACATCATTTCAGCTCCAGATGAGTTGCCATGGCATTGCCTGCATGGAGCATCACTGGACACTCCAGCTTATACCCACTTCAGTTTCATCTGTCCTGCCAAGGCATCCTCTGAGTGGAAAACCATGGGACTTCTCCGACCTATGCCCACCCTGGGCTATCCCACCAGAGCAACCCCAGCATGGAGTGCGCCAGGACCCACTGCCCAAGCCAACCAGCCAAAATTTCCTGGCACATGCAGTCTACATAAGGGTACAACCAGTTCCTCAAGTTTAAGAGAAGTAGATGTTTCACCTGATTCCTACAAACAAACAGAAAGAGTTAAGCAAAATGAGTAGACAGAAGAATATGCTCCAAACAAAAAGAACAAGACAAAATCTCTGAAAAAGGACTAAAGGAAATGGAGATAAGCAATCTGCCTGATGAAGAGTTCAAAGTAATGGTCATAAAGATGCTCACCTGCTGGAGAGAAGAGTGGATGAACTCAATGAGAACTTCAACAAAGAGATAGAAAATATAAAAAATAACCAGAGTTAAAGAATACAATAACTGAAGTGAAAAATATAGAAGAGGGAATCAACAGTACATTAGAGTATACAGAAGAATGTGTCAGTTATCTGGAAGACAGGTGAAGTGCCTGGGCTAAATGGAAAAAAAAAAAAAAAGATTAAAAACAATTAAGGATAGGTTAAGGGGTATCTGGAACATCAAATGCACCAACATTCACATTATAAAGGGCTCCAGAAGGATAAGAGAGAGAGAAAGGGGCAGAAAACATACTTAAAGAAATAATAGCTGAAAACCTTCCTAACCTGGGGAAGGAAGCAGTCATCCAGGTTGAGGAAACAGAGCGTTCCAAACAAGATGAACCCAAGGATGTTATATATCCACACCAAGATATATAATTAAATTAAAATGTCAAAGGTGAAAGATAAAGAGTGAATGTTAAAAAAAGCAGCAAGAGAGAAGCAACTAGTTATATACATGGGTCACCCCATAAGGCTACCCACTGATTTTTCAGGCCAGAAGGGGGTGGAATAATATATTCAAAGTCCTGAAGGGAAAAATCCTACAACCAAGAATTCCTGGCAGGATTATTGTTCAGAGTTAAAGAGAAAGAAAGAGTTTCCCAAACAAAACTTTAAAGTGTTCATCACCACTAAATGAGCCTTACAAAAAATGTTAAAGAGACTTCTTTAACCATAAAAGAAAGGCCATTAAATTAAAAGAAAATTATATACATATATGAAAAAATATATATATAAAAAATTATATATATATATATGAAAAAATTTCATGAGTAAAGCGATCACATAGTAAAGGTAATAAGAGCATTCACTTATAAGCTAGTATTAAAATTAAAACACAGAGCAGTAAATTCAATTGTACCTAAAATTAGAGGACTCATTCACACAAAAAAGATGTAACATATGATGACATATACATAAATTGTGGAGGGAGGAGTAAAAATAAAGTTCTTTTATTTTTTTTAATTTTTATTTTTTTAAAGTTCTTTTAAAGATGTGTTCAAACCTAAGTTACCAACAAACTTAAGTGACCATATGCTTAGGATGCATATATGAATGGCAGGGTAACTACAAACCAAAAACCTATAACAGATACAGGAAAACTAAAGAGAAAGGAAGCCAAGCACAACATGAAAGAAAGTCAATGATTGCAGGAAAAGAAGGGAACAGAGAACTACAAAACCAACCAGGGGCACACGGAACATTCTCTATGAGAGATCACACAAAACATGTCTCAATAAATTTAAGAAGACTGAAATCATATCAAGCATCTTTTCCAACCACAATAGTATGAAACTAGAAATAAATCACAAGGAAAAAAAATGAGAAGAGTATAATCCTGTAGAGGCTAAACAACATGCTAAACAACCAAGAAATTAAGGAGGAATTTTAAAAATATATGGAGACAAATGAAAATGAAAATAACATAGTCCCAAAACTTTGAGACCCAGTGAAAACCATTTGAAGAGGGAAATTTATAACAATACATGCCTATATCAAGAAACAAGAAAAACTTGAAATAAACAATCTAACCTTACATGTAAAGCAACTAGAAAAAGGTAAACAATGAAAGCTGGTAGAGGAAGGAAATAATAAAGATCAGAGCAGAAATAAATGAGAGATTTAAAAAACTATGACAAAAATCAGTGAAACCAAGAGCTGGTTCTTTGAAAAAGATAAACAAAATTGATAAACTTACAGCCAGACTCACCAAGAAAAAAAGAGAACCCATATAAGTAAAATCAGAAATGAAAGGGGGAGAATATATAACAAATGACACCACAGAAATGCAAAGGATTATAAGAGACTATGATGAAAAATTATATGGCAACAAATTACACAATCTCGAAGAAATGACTAAATTCCTAGAACCATTCAATCTTCCAAAACTAAATCAGGAAGAAATTTTAAATCTGAACAAACTGATTACTAGTAATGAAATTGGATCAAAAATCAGAAGTCTCCCAACAAAAAAAGTCTAAGACCAGATTCACAGGTGAATTCTTGCAAACATTTAAAGAAGAGTTAATACTTATTCTTTTCATTTCATTCATTCTATTAATTTACTACCATCAAGTGGGATTTCTTCTGGGGATGCAAGGATGGTTCAATACCCACAAATCAATGTATTACATATTAACAAATTGAAATATAAAAACCGTATGATCATCAATAGATGCAGAAAAAGCATTTGATGAAATTCAACATTAATTTATGATAAAAACTCTCAATAAACTGGGTTTAAAAGAAATAATCTCAACATAAAAAGACTGTATATGATAAACACACAGCTAACATTATATTCAATGGTGAAAAACCAAGAGCTTTTCCTCTAAGATTAGGAATGAGACGAGGATGTCCATTCTTACTGTTTTTATTCAACATAGTACTGGAAGTCATAGCCATTGCAATCAGACAAGAAAAAGATATAAAAAGCATCCAAAATGCTAAGAAAGAAGTAAAACTGTCACTACTTGCAGATAGTGACATGATACTATACATAGAACAAAACCGTAAAGACTCCACCAAAAAACTCTTATAATAAATGAATTCAGTAAAGTTACAGAATACAAAATTAAAATACAGGATTTTGTTGTGTTTCTATACACTAACAAACAAGTAGCAGAAAGATACATTAATTTAAAAAATTCATTTATAATTGCACCCAAAAGAATATCTAGGAATAAACTTAACCAAGTTGGTGAAAGGCATGTACTCTGAAAACTAAGAATACTGATGAAAGCAGTTAAATACAACACAAATGGAAAGATATACCATGCTCATGGATTGGAATTAATATTGTTAAAATGTCCATATTACCCAAAACTATCTACACATTCAATGAAATCCCTATCAAAACACCAATAGTATTTTTCCAGAACTAGAATAAATAATCTTAAAATTTGTATGGAACCACAGAAGATCCCAAACAGCCAAAGCAATCTTGAGAAAGAACAACAAACCTGGAGGTATCATAATCCCAGATTTCAAGATATATTACAAATCTATAGTAATCAAAACAGTATGGTACTGGTGCAAACACAGACACATAGATTAATGGAACAGAATAGAGAGCCCAGAAATGATGCTTATATGGACAATTACTATAGCACAAAGGATGCAAAATATACAATGGGGAGAAAGACAGTCTCTTCAATAAATGGTTCTGTGAAAACTAGACAGTACATGTAAATAATGAAACTGGACCACCTTTTAACACCACATACAAAAATAAGCTCAAAATGAATTGAAGACCTAAATACAAAACTTGAGACTATAAGAAAATACAGCATTAATCCCTTGACATCAGCCTTGGGAGTAATTTTTTTTATAGGTCTCCTCAGGCAAAAGAAACAAAAGGAAAAATAAATTATTGGGACTATACCAAACTAAAAAGCTTTTGCACAATAAAGGAAACCATTAACAAGATCAAAAAGGAGCCTAATGAATAGAAGATGTTTGCAAATGATATGTCTGGTAAGGAGTTAAATTCAAACTATATAAAGAATGTATACAATTCAATACCTAACAGTCTAATCAAAATAGGCAGAGGACTTGAAACAACATTTTTTTCCAAAGAAGACATCTAGATGGCCAACAGACACATGAAAAGACACTCGACATCACTCATCATCAGGGAAATGCAAATAAAGCCACAGTGAGGTGTTACCTCAAACCTTTTGGAATGGCCATTATTAAAAGACAAGAAGTAGCAAGTTTTGGGATAGCAATACAAGGATGTGGGTAAGAGGGAACCCTCGTGCACTATTGATGGGATAGTAAATTGGTATGACCATTGTGGAAAACAGTATAGAATTTCTTCAAAAAATTAAAAATAGAAATATATGATCCAGCAATTTTATTACTGGATAATTATCCAACGAAAATGAATACAATAATTTGAAAAGATATATGCACCCCTATGTTTATTGCAGCATTGTTAGCAATAGCCAAGATATGGAAGCAAACTAAGTATTCAGTGATAGATGAATGCATAAAGATATGATATATATAATGAAATATTACTCAGCCATGAAAAATAATGAGATCTTGTCATTTGCAAAAACATGGATGGACCTAGAGGGTATTATCATAAGTGAAATAATTCAGACAAAAACCCCCAAACACCATATGATTTCACTTATATGTGTAATGTAAAACAAACAAAAACAAATGAACAAACAAAAAGCAGAAATGCACATAAGTACAGACAATAAATGGGTAGTTGTTGGAGGGGAAGTGGGTGAGGATATGGGCAAAATGATGAAGTGAAGTGGGGTGTACAGTCTCCCAGTTATGGAATTAAGACTATACTTCAATAATAAATATAATAAATATATTGTAAAAAAGAAAATTAAAGAATGAAATTCATCCAGTAGGTCCTAAGACAGTACTTATGGGAAGCACATTTGGGACACGTACAGTCTTTATTCCATGTTTACTTGTAATATGCTAGGTTGGCACTTATCTTTAAATGGGGATGTAAATAATTTTTTCTCACAATTAGTTAATACTGTATTTGTGGAATTTTTGCTTTCTATCCCCTGACCTTTAGATCTGCTAGTTTAATATGTCTTGGTTTCTAAGGAAGACATGATTCCTCCAGGAAATGCAACAATGGCTCTACTGTTGTGGAAATTGATATGTCCTTAGGGTCATTTGGGGCTCATAATGCCTCTGAATCAACAAAGAAGCAGATTACTGTTCTGGTTGGATTGACTGAATCCAAATATCAAATCCCTGTCATATAGTGGGGTGAAGAAAGACCAAGTTTGAACCAGGGGCTTCTCTAACCTGCAAGTTAGTTTAATGGAACATTGAGGCAACCCTAAAAGGCAAGACCACTAAGTACCAGACAGTTCAGGAATAGTAAACTGAATCATTCCACCAGGTAAAGGACCCTGACCAGGGAGGATGCTGGCTAAAGACAGGAAGATAATAGAATGGGCAGTAGAAGAATGTGTTTTTTTGTTTTTTGTTTTTAATATCCACTCAATTCAGGAAGTGCTAAGAACCAAGGACCATCTGGGAAGGTTAGTGGTGCCTAACTTTACAACAGGACCCTGGTTTATTCTGGAGTAGATTTCTTATGGAATGTTTTTTTGAAAATGTTTTCTAAAGGAATTCAGAGCAAAATATTAAAGCAAAGTCAAATAAACAAGTAAACAGAGATTAAACATTACATATAAAGGGAAAATCCTCCTAATATAGACACAACTAAAGATAAAGGAAAAAAGGCCCAAAAAATCTAAAAGAAAAATGACAAAAGACATGTAAATATAGTTCACAAAAAATTAGACAAAAAGCTTTTAAATATTTGAAGACATCAAACTCCACCAAAAGAAAATGAAAAATATACTGATATAGCCATCAGCCTAGCAAAAAATTGAAAAGCTGAGAAACTCATTATGTTGGCAAGACTGAGGTGGAAGCAGGCATTGTTATATAACCCCTCTCAAGGTAAATTTGACATTACCTAAAAAAATTACATATGCATTTACCCTTGACTCAGTAATTTCACTTCTGGGAAATTATCCTAAATTATCCTCCAGCAATACAAAAAAACCATATGCACAAGGTTATTCATTATGGCATTATTTGTAACAGCAAAATATATGCTTATATTATGTATTTATATTGATTTTTATATACCAATATAAAGCAGTAATGGGGAAAACCTTACAGTTGAATAGAAAAAAATCTAAGTGGATATCAAATGGATTCTATGACCACACTGAAAAGAATAAGTAAACTTTTAAACACAGTGTTGTGACAATACAATTTTTTGCCTAAGGACATATAACTGTAGAAAAAATTTTAAAAATTTAAACAAGACCAAGGCTCCTTAAAGAACAGCTAGTTCTTTAAGGACAGCTAGTTCCAAGTCTGAATGGGAAAGTATAAAGTGAGTCTGAAACATCCTGTTGTACCTCTGAGTAAAAGGTGTTTCCAAAGTGATAGGAACACATAGGACATTCAACCTGAAGAAATCCCAAGAGCCAAAGCTGATAGGACTTGAACACTGCATAGGATAACTGCAGATGAGAGGGGTTACAGAACAGTTACAGGCCAGACCATATTTCATTTAAAAAGAAGGAAAGGTACAGGAGGAAGGAGGTTCAGGCTAGGTTTTTGAGAACTGCTCAGGATTAGACAGATGGAGAAGGGATTTTTTAGTCAGTATGAACAAACAAGAAAGTGACAAAGAGGGCGTGATTCAGGGAATGGGGGGGATTGTGGGGGGGCAGGCAGGTACTGACCCAGCTAGAGTGGCAGTGCACATGGGGAACAGGCAGTCTAAGATTCAGCTGCTTGGGACCATGGATGCCAGTCTGAAGACTGGACTTTGAGTCTAGTGGCAGTGGGGAGACACTGTAAGCTTTGGAGCAGAGGGGTTATAAGAGACAAGGAAGCAGGTATTTTAGGGAGGTGACTCTGGCAACTCTGGATGGAGGAAGAGAACAGAGGGGTGATGGGTGAGACTGGTAAGGAGGTCTTGGCAGGGGCTGAGGAATGAGTTGCTGGGACCTGCAAAGAGCCTGGGGACAGTAAGGAATAAAAATGCCCCAAATGACAAAAAGCTCTTTGGAGGACGAATGGACAGAACTTATTCCTTTGTTGGAGGAGAGAGTTGGTGACTCAGTTTCTGTGCTGAGAGCTGGAAAGATGATGGTAGTGTGGAGCACAGTATATGAGGCAGGGAACTGGTCTTTGATGTTCTGAATTGGTTTTGACTACACTGACTGTGAGACCATAGCATTTTGATGCTTCCAAGCCTTGAAAAGGTTAAGGGAATGTCCCTCTCTGGGGGTGGGGTGGGGGTGCTGATCCTTCTCAGCCTGATCTCTTACAGACCTTAGGTAAAAGGAGGGCTCCAATGTCTTCCTGAAGCTTCTGCCGATGATTCCTTGTCATAGGATTTTATAATCTCCAAAAGTAATGCCCAGAATCTTCTCCCTGTGGAATCCCAGTGGGTTCCTCTGAGTGCAGCATCATTTCCTGATTGGGCTAGAAGAGAATTCTCAAAACCTAACTCAGGGGAGGGCTTTCTCCCCTTTGCCTTTCTCTTTCATTCCTGCAGTGAAGCTTGACAGAAGGACCTCTGTGGTTTGTGGCTGTCTGGCCTCGTGACGCACTGGCCACCCTCTGCTGCCTAGTGCTGGCTGGAGGAGGCCTGCTTGGTGCTCCCAGAGGGAGGCAGCTTTCCAGGCAGCCTTCCTCCTTGCACTCTTGGCATTCATATGGCATGGCTATAAATTATGCCCACTGTATTCATTTTCAGTTTAAATGTGCTCTCATCCCAGAGGAACAACTAATGGCGTCAAGTTACTGATGTGAAAAAAGCCTGCCGCTACGATGACTATGGATTAATGAAATCACAGTCATGAAGGCTGGTGCAGCAGTAAATCATCAGTCACTGGTGACACAGGTTTTACACTGTGCTCTCCATCCACTTCCCCCTTCTCCAAAATTATTTTGCTGTGAAGATACTGGGTAAATGTTGACCACAGCTTAAATGTTTGCCTTCTATTAGAAGTTGATGCAAGCAGAGCCCCTACCTCTTAAGGACCTTTCTCTCAGACTTGAAAAGGGATTGGAGTGGGAAAAGTGAGTGGAGAGGGAAATGGAGAAAAGTGAGTGGAGAGGGATTTAAAAGCCTGTCACGCTTTCTCTAGGAGACGTAAGGGCAAATCTCTTTATCCAAGATCATTGCTGACTGTAAATTTCACTCAGAAAATTGGCAAACACAGGGTTCTGTCGGTGAATCCTGCCCATTTGGCCTGTGAGTTACTACCAGCGCCTTCTGTTATGGCTTTTTTCTTTCTGTAATGAATTTAAAATGACGAGCCAATGTAATTCCCATAAGTGATTTTGAAAGGTAGCAAGTCTATTTCTCGTTAGATGAAGGCCTCCAGGAATCCACTGATGGACCACAGGGAGTTCAAGAGTCCCTGATCCTAAAAACAAATTGGTCAGATGGAGATGGTTTTCTAGAAAGAAGGTCTATGAATTTCATTAGATTCACTGAATGTTCCAGAACACCAACACAACACTGCTATGTGGATTGCCTTGATGGTCATAACATCTTCCTCTTCACAATCCCACATCCTTGCAATAGGATAACTGCCAGAGGCTTTACCCACCCTTGATTCTGGGCTGGCCTTGTGATTGACTTTGGCCCATGGAATATTGGCAGATGCAATGCAAGCAGACCTGGGACATGCTTGCACACTGAAGCCTGCTCACTGACTCTTCCTGGAACCCTCTGCCACATGGGTGAGGCCGGGCCAACCCAGTGAGCTGTGTGACCCTGTTACCTTCATGTTCCCCTGCTGACCCACTGGCAACTGCAGACAGTGCTAGATCAGCCAAGCCTGGGCCAAACCGGAACTGCCCAGGCCCACTGCTGATGTTCAGAATCATGAACAAGTGTTATTTGGAGCCATTAAGTTTTGATACAGTTATACAGTAAAAACTAACTAATACAAATGCTATACGAGACCCTGTGCATTTTGAAGACAAGGGGAATAACTTATTCAGTCTCTGTGCTGCTTTTTTCTAAAATCACAGTAACCATTCAATATGTATTTGTGGCATTGGGCAGCTCTGGTCGTTCCTAAAGACTGAGATTAAGCCGCTTTCTCAAGGTCATTCAGGAGGGATTCCAGAACATTGACTATGGGCCTCAGTGTGCTTAGTTATAAAATGTGCTTCAAAATACCTCCTTTGTTGTACAATTGTGCTTATTAGAGATTCTGTATGTTCTGGAAATATGCTGAATACTTGACTGTGGGTCCAGCAGGAGCTGGCTGACAGAAAGCGTTGGGAGCTGACCAGCATGCCAGATACTGTGCACAACCTCCATGACCAAGGTGATTGCCCGCCCAGTGTTCGGCAAGTAGACTCCAGCTTCTGGTGATCAGCTTTCTATGCTGCCAAGTGAGGCTGGTTCCTTCCATTTTGATCAGGTGTCCACATGTCACTCTGATGCTGCCTCAGCCCAGCATGGCCATGTGGCTGGAGGACTTGCCGCTCCCGCTGTGAGGACAGAGCAGATCCTGGGGACCAGGAAACAGGACACCAGCCCCAGTATGTATCTCCCTTCTTTGCTTGGAAAGTAAGGTAGGGACTGGAGCCTCCCTTAGAACCCAAGGGCTGTCACTACTGCCCGAGCCCATCTATGCAGGAGGGACTAAACTGCCTACGTAGTCACGAAGCCATAAGAGAAATCATTATTTTCTTCTTTGAATATGGATCACGCAGAAAGGTGGAAAAGCAGGTAGAGAGGAAGAAGAAATGAAAACAAGATTGTTTTGAGCTGGGATGCAAGATAAAGGAGCTTTGGGGTATGCATATCCCACAATCAAGCCTCAGATGTAGGGAATTCTAGGAGAAAAAAACTCCAAGAAAAGAAAAAGCATGACATGTACAAAGTGGAACACAATGCACAGAAGAGAGTTACACAAAGAACCACGAAACATTTGAAAAAACACTTTTTTCTCTTCTATTAAGACTTCCTATGCTTTTCTACTAACACCTAAAATGACTTCTAGGATTCAGGACACAACTTATATTAGAGATATATTGGGAGTAAGTAAGGGATATATATATATCATTTATGACAAATAGTAAAGAAAACATCTGAAACTCCACTTGCTTGACAAAATAGACCTTAAGGTTTTGTTTGTGAAAACACTGATTTTTAATCCAATTATCCCCACAGATATTTAAGGAGAAAGTTACAACTTATTCTACCAAGATTTTAATAGAGTTTTCTTTCATTAATGTTGAGATCTTAAACATTAAAGTCACCAATGAGGAAGTAAGGGATTACCAGACGGCATTTTCAACCAAATTGTTTATATTTATTATAATTGTGCTTCTCTACCACTAATGATCCTTGTGGTTTGCGCACTGTATGTCTGCCTTTGTTTTATCTACATAAACACAGAGTAGCATCCCCAGTAGGGAGGCTCACACAGCAGTATAGGGCGTGAGATCTCTATAAGGCATTCGATAAGGGTAGAAGCCATCCTTCCCTCGATTTGACCCCTTAGGATGCTCTTATGTTGGCGTCACATTCTTCTAAAAGGAGAATCAAATCTTCAATCAGGCTGTGCTCTCTGCCGTGTGTCACTCTCATAATATCAAAAGCCTAAAGGAAAAAGAAAGAAGATAGATCATGTTAGAGAAGGCAGTTAGTTAGTTAGGTTTTAACAGGATGCCTGGAGGCCTGCAAAGGGGGAGTCATGGGCAGCTATGGGGTAGGGGGAACAGTTAGAGACCTGTCCTGGAAGCATTCCAAAACAAAGCCCCAAGAAGCTGGATCAAACCAGACAGGCCCAAGACAAAGAAGGCTGAAAACCCTTACCTAGTAAGGGAGAAAAGGCCCAGAACACTGTTCCCAAGAAATCCCTTTAAGTGAACAACTGTTAATGAGATAGAGACCCAAACCCCAGTGCAAACAGCTCTCTTGAGCTTGCTCACGCTCACATTTTGGGAGTATACTCTCACTTTAATAAACTTACCTACTTGCACCACTCAACTGTTGTGTCTGGTCTGTCCTTGAATGCTTTCTTGGAAAGAGACCAAGAGCCTTTGGCAACACCATGGGGATGAGCTGGGTGGAGGCCTCAGGGCCCGGGGCGGGGGGGTTCCCCAGTCCACGTGGCAACATCTTGATCCCAAAGTAGGTAGGCCCCTGCCCACTCATCTTTTTCCCAGGATCTTACTGGCATGAATGAACCCCACAGTCCACAGTGTGAATAGCACTGTGGTTCTCCAAGCCACACAGTAAGAGACAGGGTGAATTTTTAATGTGGTGCTTAGAGAGCGTACTCATGACTTGAGTCCTGCTGGGGTGTGGTGTCCAACAATGGTCTTAAGGGGTTTTCAGTGCAGAGGTTCAGTGGGTGGTTGGGTTTAAGAAGAGTTACGAGGGGCACCTCAGTGGCTCAGTGGTTGAGTGTCTGCCTTCAGCTCAGGTCGTGATCCTGGGGTCCTGGGATTGAGTCCCATATCGGGCTCCCTGTAGGGAACCTGCTTCTCCCCCTGCCTATGTCTCTGCCTCTCTCTCTGTGTCTCTCGTGAATAAATAAATAAAATATTTTTTTAAAGAGCTACTAAAAATGATTAAGTAATGTTAAAGATGACATACTGTGTTGCCGCCATCTGAAAATAAGACTTCATTTTTGTGTGCTGCATCCAGTTCTCATCTGTATGCTCTGTGATTGTGATGTACATATTTGTGTGCATTCTTTTCATGTCCTAGGACATTAGGCATCAGCATTTTGACACCTGTTTCTTTCATTCTCTATGTTCAGTGCCATCACTAAGTCTTGTTAGTTCTGCCTCCATAATATTTCTGAAATCTGGGTGGGCTTGTGACCACTTCAATAATGAGAGCACTATAAGGAATGCTGTTGTCTTCCAAGGCTAGGTGAGAAAGGCCATGCAATCTCCGCCTCGTTCACGATTACATTTCCTCCCAGAGCTGTGCATCTCCATGCTTTGAGGAAGCCCAAGCCCATGGAGAGGCCACATGTAGGTTCTCAGCCTGACAGTCCTCACTCACTGAGCCCATCTTCCAAGTCAATCCAGCCTAGACACCAGGGATGTGCATAAAGGAGCATCCAGGGGCCCTTGGCTGGATCAGTCAGAAGAGCATGCGACTCCTGGTTTCAGGGTCATGAGTTTGAGCCCCATGTTGGGTGTAGAGATTACTTAAAGAAAAAAAATCTTAAAAAACATAAAAGGTGTCCAGATGATTTAGGAGAGAGCTAAATTCCAGTCTTCTCAGCAGAAACCTCAGACATCGTGGAAAAAAGGCAAGCCATTCCTACTGTGACCTGTTCAAATTCCGGATCCAAAGAATCCAAGTGTAATAAAGCAGTGGTCATTCTACTCTGCTGAGTTTTAGGATGGCTTGTTATAGAGTGATGATATTTTTGCAGTCAATACATTAGAAACAAATAGCTCCATCATGCACTGCCCACTCGGGGGCTGGCAGGATGGGAGGGGCACGGATCCATGGTGCTGAATGTGGATGTGCCTTCAGCTGTGTGAAGACCACTTGATGGCTATTAAACACCCACCTAGGAAAGTACCTGGCATGCAGGCTCTTGGCCTCAGCTGCACAGTATCATCAACCAGGGAGCCTCAAAAGAGACAAACCCACATATACAATTAGCGAAATCTGCCCTCAAGGGGAGAGGCTGGGGGTCAGGGGATTCTAACGAGTCCTCTGGGTTGAGAATAACTGATATAGTAGCACTCAACAAGCAACAGCAGCTATTTCAGTTAATTTATAGCCAGCATAATTACCATTTTAATGATTGTGTACAATCAATTCCAACATGTTTATAGACCATTCACTAAGCTACTCTCAGAAATTTAGATCACTTCCTATTTTTAAGAAAAGAATGATATGATGTAGATCCTCCAACTTATGACCCTTTTTTTGCCTTTATGGAATATTTGCTTAGGATAAACTCCTAGGGACTCCTGGGCAGGAAAACCTTTGCAGCCAGAGACTACAGAGCTGGGAAGCAACATGGTCACAAACTCAGACTCCTTCATTCTGTGCAGAGGAAACCCGGAGCAGCTAAGTGGTCAGGCCCAGGGGTGCTTTCCCTGCCTGTGTTCCTGGCTTCCGTTCTGCCTCTTTAAAAAGTCCTCTGTAGGCTGGAGTCAAGGAAGACGGGCAGGCAGAGGAGTCTGGATGTAGCTGCTGAGAGAGGGAGGGAAGAGAACGGAAGAGGAAGACCTGCCAACTCAGGCTCTGCTCTCCAGCCTGGAAGAGAGCAGTGCTCACGGAGCCCAGATGCGATCCCAGCTGGAAAACCTAGAAGGTTCTGATGAACCTGACTGGGTCTGTCCTGTGGGTGTACAGAATCTGCAAGCACATCCTGAGGGTGGGGGTGTCCAGGGGTGGAAGGTGGGGGAACTCCCACTTTGCAGGCAGCCAAGCTCTCTGAGATCCCTCTGGACAGAAGATCAAAAACAAGTGTCTGATACCATTCTGGGAACAAATGGGTCCTGCTTCATGCCCCTGCCCACCCCCCACCACCCTGGGGATCCCAGCGGGTCCTCAGTCATCTAAATACCTTAAAGTCTGAGGCAGAGAGCCTCTTGAAAGCAGGACTAAAAGCTGCTTGAAAGTACAAGATCAGAGAGCTGTTTCAAGTCCTTCATGGGAAATCCTCCTACTTAAAGCTCTCTTGAGTGTTCTCTTGCCTTCTACTCAGCAGAGGGCTGGATGTCCCTGTAATCCAGCAGAGGAAGATGAATGGCCCAGAAGCATCACCTGAAAACCTCTGCATAAAAGATAAATGCCCCTTCACCAGGCCCCACTAACAGTGAGCCCAGGAGAAGGTCAAGCCTGACCTGGGAGGGCTCACCTCTGTCCCTGTCCCTCAAGGAAGCTGTCTGCTGCATTGGGGCCTGGCCGTGTTGCCCAGGAGGATGCTCCCACCTTGTGGTTTCTTGTGCTCTCATGGCCATATTTCCCCAGGTTCCTCCTCTTGTTCTGTGCAAAGGACTCAGAGGCTAAATGACAAATGTCATCTTCCTAGACTCTGATGACATACGGTTGATCTGCATGTGTTCAAATCTCCAAGCTTCCTTCCTTTCAGCCTTTCTTCTAGTTATGTTTCACTTTCTTGCAGCTTTAAACATAAGGTCTACTCCTCAGGAGCTAAATTTAATTGTGGCTGATCTAGAACCTTCCTGCTTGTCCTCCAGCAGGACAAGAACCTAAGCCTTAGTAGGAGGCTTCCGGCCTTGGGGCCTTTCTGGAATTCAAAGCCACAGGCAGGAAGGGGAAGGCATCTAGCTATCCCTAGGCCTCCACTCCCACACCTCCATGCCTACTGCCTTATGGAGGGACATGAGGACCATCAGGTCTGAAGTCCTCAGGTTATGCCTGAGAGATGGGCACAGGGTAAGTGCTGACTCTCAGGACTCAACCCAATGCTCCCTCCATGACTGTACCGTGTAGCCTCCTCTTAAAACTGGTCTTCGTGACCAAGGAGAGGGACCAGAAGCTCCCCTACATCTAGATGTGGCTTTTGAGACATTCAGAGGGATCACAGGGCCTTCCTAGTTAAGATGATCTTGGTGGCGGCTCTGTGTTCTCTTCTTTGGTGGTAAAAGCAGCACTGGAAGCAGAGGTGGGGCAGGGGGGTTACATATAAGATTTGAGACACTAAGATTAGAAGATTTTATCCACAGAGGTGGCCAGAAGCAGAGAGGAAATGGGTAGAGAGCTGGGGCAGAGGACCCATCTGAAGAAACTGAAAAGGAAAAAAAAAAAACATCTACATCACTTATCCAGAAGATGGAACTAAATATAGATATAATTCATAAGCAGACATGATAATTTTATGAGTAACGGGTGGAGTAGAAGAGAACAGGAAAGAAAGGGAACAGGGAACAAAGAAGTAGGATTCAGGAATGTGCAGTCTGTCAGGGAGCGTCTTCTGTATGTGCCAATGACGTGTCACTCCGAGGGGACAGGAAATGAGTGGAAGCAGCATAAACATTTACTCTGTACCACTGCTGAGGGAAGCTACCTGGTCCTTGTCTTGGGCGTCCACTGGGTGGACAGGTGAGCTGGGGCAATAGCTCCCCATGGGGACACAGCCCTTCAGACCGGTGGGAAGATGAGGAGGGCTTTTCCCTCCAAAGTAAAGTTACAGTAAATCCCTGACAAACCAAAGCAACTGTTTCCTGTAGCTCTGTGTCTCCCTACACTCGGTCGCTCCCACCCGCCACACATACACACGTCAGAAAGGACAATTTGGGTTTCATTTCCTGCAGCAGTACATAAAACAGATTAAGGAAATATAAAATTGGAGCCGGCTTGTGCTGGGAAAAGCTTATCTCTTCCCATTACATTTTATTTTTTTTTAATAGCAGCATTTAAAAAGAGCCTCCACATAATCTTCTGCAGAGGACTCATTTGAAGGCTCCAAGGGGGTTGCTACAACACTCCTGACTCTAAATGTCACATGAGAAATGGTGGCACTGACTGTCTGCCACATGACAGGCATGGTTGGTTCATTCCGGAATAAAAACAGGGTCCCAGAACTGATTTCAATCTTATCACATCTTTTTTTTTTTGTAAGTAATTTTAAAATTGTGGTCTTATATTAAATATGTTAAATTATGATTTAAAGTTGCCAACAATAGCTTGCTTATTAATTTTTAATACAAATATATTAAGCTTATCAAGGATCTCATATGCTCTCTACCATGAGCCTGAGGGAATCCAATAAATGACTTCCCCAAGCATGATTTAAATATGGATATAAAATCAGAGGGAAAAGAAATGTATGCCTGATAAGAACCTCTGGAATCACATCACAAGAAGGAAAAATGCAAGTTTTCTGGAGTCACATCACAAGAGGGAAAAAATGCAAGTTTTCTGCTGGGCTCAGGTTGAAAGCAGAGTGGAGAGATGGGAGGCGGTCATGGTCTGAGGCTTCCAAAGCAGGAAATGTAAGAAGCCAGACCTACAACAAATCCAGCAGTCCCAGAGCTAGAAGCTCTTTACAATGGGCAGCAGAAACTTCCACAGGCTTAGACTACAAGCCTGAGCTCAGTAGCACCCCTGCTGACTCTACTCTGCTCTACACCTTGAATAACTCAGCATAGGATCCACTGGAAGGATCTGTCCTCCTGGGAGACAAAACTTCCCTGATCCGTTCATTCGCTAAATATTTTCTAAGCAACTCTAATGAGTAAGGCTTGTCTTTACCCTGGGAGGAGCCCTGGCACAAAGAGGAGACGGAATCCGGAATCCATGCAGGGCAGCCTGTGATAAAGGGAGCTGTAAGGTGCTGGGGACCCAGGGGAGGGAGGGACTTTCAGAGGGTTACAGATGTGGTGAGCTTAGGACTGTGCCCTCCACTGGGTAGTAAAAGAGCTGCTACATGTTGCTATTTTAACTAATCACTCAATCTCATGAGTATTTCTTGAGCACCTGAGATAGTCTGAAGAAGTCATGTCTCGTCCCCATGTCTCAGTTTCCTCAATTAAATAATGAAGATACCAGATGAGCTTAATTCTAGGGGCAGACCAAGTCCCAGATAGAAGGAGGTGGTGTGGATTTGGCTTTGTTCCAAATATTGGGTTCTTGATTTCTGAAATAATTATATGTGGTCAGAGAATTTACTCTGTACCACTGGATGCCTTTTATCCTCATTGATACCTATTAATGGCCCAGCATGAGGTCTCCCTTGGTTTATGATCTGTAGATGCTTGAAAAGAACACATATTCTGCTATTACTGGATGGAGTTCTTTATAAATGTCAATTCGATACTGTTGGTTGATGGTATTGTATTATGAAATTCGCCTACGTCCTTGCCGATTTTCTGTCTAGGGGTTCAGTCACTTGTTGACAGAGGGGTGCTCATGTCCCCAGCTGTGCTAGTAGCCACAAGCTTACTGCCTATTTCTCCATTCAGTCCTATCAATTTTTGTTTCCCACATTTTGCAACTGGGTTTTTTGATGCACATGTATTGCTATGTCTGCTTGGTAGACCTACTTTCAGCCATGATCCAAAATTTCTGTCTCTAGTAATATTTTCTTTGCTCCGAAATCTACTTTATCTGATATTAACATTGCTACTCCAGCTTTCTTTCAATTAATGATGATATGTCTTTTGCCATCCTTCACTTTTGACTTACCTATGTCATTACATTTAAAGCAAGTTTCTTATAGACAAGTTACAGTTAGGTGATTAACAAAATCCATTCTATGAGTCTGTCATTTAATCGGTGTCATTTTACAGAGAGCTGAATATCAGGGTTTAAGTCTGCCATTTTATTTTTTGTTTTCTGTTTATCCTGGGTTTCTTTGTTTCTGTTTTCTTATTCTTGCATTTCCTGTGGGTTACATTCTTTTTTAGAATTCCACTCTAAGGGGATTTTGAGTGAATCCCTTAGTACAGCTTTTTCTCATGGCTGCACTAGGTCTCACATTACATATGTGCTACATCACACTGTACTGGTGTCATTTTATCAGTTCGAGTGAAGGTGCAGAAACCTTACCCTATTTTATGTCTTTTACCCTCCCCTATATGGAATATAATTGTTCTAAATATTTCCACTAAATGCATTTAGAACCACATGAGACAATGTTGTAATTTTGTTTCAACAGTCAATCATAATCTAGAAAACTCTATAGAGGAGAAGGAAGACCTGCTTTATTTACCCATATCTTTGTCATCATGTTCTTTCTTCCTTCCTGATGTTCCAAGATTTTTTTGTTTTTTTCTCGTTTCCTTTGTTTAGAGAAGTCCTTTAGTCATCCTTTAAGAAGAGGTCTGCTAGTGACTAGTTCTCTATTTTCCTTCATTTGAGAATGTCTTGATTTCCTTTCATTCCTGAAGGATATTTTTGCTGAATGTAGATTTTTGAAGTAATAGTACTTTTCTTCCAGTCCCTAAATAATAGTATTCCTTTTATCTGGCCTCCATGGTTTCTTTTCTTTTCTTTTCTTTTCTTTCTTTTCTTTTTAAGATTCATGTATTTATTCATGAGAGATACACAGAGAGAGGCAGAGACATAGGCAGAGGGAGAAGTAGGCTCCTTGCAGGGAGCCCGATGTGGGACTCGATCCCAGGACCCTGGGATCATGACCTGAGCCAAAGGCAGATGCTCAACCACTAAGCCATCCAGGTACCCCTTGCTTCCCTGGCTTCTGATGAGAAAATCATTATAATTCAAATAGTTTTGTCTTTAGTTTTCAGAAGTTTGACTATGATGGGTCTTGAGGTGGATTTTTCTTATTTGGTATTCACTTAGCTTCTTGAATCTGTAGCTTATGTCTTTTGCCAAATTAGAGGGAGTTTTCTCTAATTCCTTTATTTTTAAGATTTTATTTATTTTAGTGAGACAGCAAGTGAATGCAAGCAGGAAGAGGGGCAAAGGGAGATGGAGAGAGAATCTCAAGCAGACTTTGTGCTGAGCCAGAGCCCAATGCAGGGCTCAATTCCAGGACCCTGAGATCAGGACCTGAGTCAAAATCAAGTGGGAAGCTTAACTGACTGAGCCACCCAGTCTCCTTTCTCTCTTTCCTTCCTTTCTTTCTTTAAGTTTCATTGTGGTAAAATGTATATAACATCATAAGAGTTACCACTTTAACTATTTTTAAATGTACAGTTCAGTGAAGTTCTGTACACTTCGTGTACAGAACTTCTGCATCATCCCAAACTAAAAAAGTGTGCCCGCTGGACAGTAAATCCTCTTTCCCTCCAGCCCCTGGAGGTAAGCATTATTCTACTTTCTGTCTCTTTGCTTTTGACCTGTTAGGTACCTCATGTACATGGAATCATATGCTATTTGTCCTTTGGTGTCTGGCTTATTTCACTTGGCACAATACTCACCCATGTTGTAGCATGTACCAGAATATCTTTTTGTTTTAAGGCTGAATTAACATTCCATTATATCTATCTATCTATCTATCATCTATCTATCTATCTATCTATCTATCTATCTATCTATCTATCTATCATCTATCTATCTATCTATCTATCTATCTATCTCCCCCCCCCCTACATTTTGTTCATCTTCTTATCCACCCACAAATATAGCAGTTGTTTCCATCTTCTGGCAACTGTGGCTAATGGGGCTATGAACTCTGTCTGGTGTACAAATATCTGTTCATATCCTGTTTTCAGTACTTTTGTGTATATACCCAAAAGTGGAATAGCAAGATCCAATAGTAATATTATGTTTCATTTTTTTAGGGAACTACCATACCATTTTCCGGAGCAGGTGCACAATTTTACATTCATACTGGTTATGTACAAGGGTTCCAATTTCTCCATATCCACATGAACGCTTGTTTTCTGTTTTGTTTTGAAAATAGCCATCCTAAAGGATGAGAAGTGATATCTCATTGTGGTTCCTGATTTGCATTTCCCTAATGAATAGTGATGTGAGGCATCTTTTCATGTGCCTTTTGGTCATTTGTCTATCTTCTCTGAAGAAATGTCTCATCAAGTCCTTTGCTCACTTTTTAAAGTATGTATGTATGTATGTATGTATGTATGTATGTATGTATCTATCTATCTATCTATCTATCTATCTATCTATCTATCTATCTATCTATCTATCATCTATTTAGAGTGAGCAGGGGGAGAGGTAGAGGGAGTGGGAGAGAGAATCCCAAGCAGACTCTGTGCTGAGCATGGAGCCTGATGCAGGGCTCGATCTAGTGGCCCTGATGTCACGACCTGAGCTGAAATTAAGAGTAGGACACTCAACTGACTGAGCCACCCAGACACCCCCTTTGCCTACTTTTTAATTGGGTTGTTTTCTTGTTGAGTTTCAAGAGATCTCTGAATAGGTTGGCCATTAATCCCTTATTAAACATGTGATTTGCAAAAATTTGTATTATTCTGTGGGTTGCCTTTTACTATTGATTGTGTCTTTTGTTACATAGAAGTTTTAAATTCTGAAGCAGTCCAATTATTATTATTTTTGTTTCCTGTGACTTTGGTGTCATCATATATAAGAAATTGCTAAATCCAAAGTCACAAAATTTTTCCTCTATGTTTTCTTCTAAGAGTTTTATAGTTTTAGTTCTTATACTTAGAACTCCATCATGAGTTACTTTTTGGAACAGTGTTAGTAAGGGTCCAACTTCATTCTTTTGCATATGGATATCCAGTTTTCCCAACATCATCTGTTGAAGAGACTATCCTTTCCTCATTAAGTGGTCTTGGTACCCTGGTCAATAATCACTTGGACATATATGTGATGGTTTATGTCTCTGTGATGTTTATGGACTCTCTATTCTACTCCGTGAGTCTATATGGCCATCTTTTTGCTGGTACCACATTCTTCTGGTTACTGTAAGCTTTTTGTAAATTTGAAATCAAGAAGTGTGAACCTTACATTTTTTTCCATCTTTTTTCAAGACTATTTTTGTCTACCAGAGTCCCTTGAGACTTCCATGAATTTTAGGATAGAGTTTTCTATTTCTCAAAAAAATCATTGGGATTTTGATAGACATTATACTCATTCTATGGATGGCTTTGAGTAGTACTGACATCTAACAATATTCTGTCTTCTAATCATAAACATGGAATGTTATTCTATTTACTTATATATTTTTAAATTTTTTCAGCAATGTTTTATAGTTTTCAGTGTATAACTCTTTCACCTCCGTGGTTAAAGTAATTTCTGAGTACTTTATTCTGTTAGATGCTATTGTAAATGGAAATGTTTCCTTAATTACCTTTTTGGATTGTTAACTGTCCTCGTATAAGAACACAACTGACTTTTGTATGTTCATTTTATATCCTGCTACTTTGTTAAATTTGCTAGTTTTACCATTTTTTGTGTGTGGAATATTTAGGGGTTTCTATATATAAGATCATGTCATCTGTGAACAGAGATAATTTTATTTCTTCCTTTCCAATTTGAATTCTTCCACCCTTACTTCTTCAAGTACTCTTTCCACCCTGTCTTCTTTCCTTCCTCCTTATGGGACACCAATGTTGCATCTTTGTTATTGGTCCCACAGTCCCTGAAATTCTGTTCAATTTTATCTTTTATTCAGTTGTTTCCTCTGTTTTTCAAGATTGGGGAGCTTCTATTGTTCTATCTTCAAGTTTGCTAATTCATTCCTCTGTCCTCTCCATTCTGCTATAAAGCACTAGTCTGTTTATTTGGGTAATTGTATTCATCAGTTCTTAAATTTCTTTTTTTTTCTTTTTTTTTTTTTTAGTTCTTAAATTTCTATTTGCATCTTCTTTCTATTTTCTATCTCCTTGCTGAGACTTTCTATTTTTTCATTTGTTTTCAGGGTGTTCATAATTGCTCATTGAAGCATTTTTATGATGGCTGCTTTAGAACCTGTCAGCCATCTATGGATAGTCCCCCCCCCCCCCCCTTAAAACTGAGATCTTAAAAAAAAAAAAAAAAGAAAGAAAACTGAAATCTTCCTGGTTCTTGGTATGACATGTGACTTTCAATTGAAATCTGGACATTCTGGATATTCAGTTGATATTCTGAATTTTATTTAAACCTTATGTTTTAGCTGGATTTCTCTGAAATTGCTCCAATAAGAGAATGAAGAGATAATGGGGAGAAAATACCATGTAACTGCCAGGTGGAGGTAAAAGTCCAGATTTTGAACTTGGCTCCTTATTTGTACTGGGCTTATACTTTCTGCTAGGTAAATTTCTGCTGGTTTCCTTTAATATGACTTAATCACTATGCTTTCATTTTATTGACCATTCTGTTACTTGACCTCCTTTTTTGGTTCAGAAACATACACCTAAAACTAATATTCTCTATTTGGAGGTCCACAGGAGGCATTCATATGTATCAGAGGCAGGGACATTCAAATAACTCTTTGAAGGCATTATTGGTGATTATGGCATAACATATGTCTGTATTTTTGTTCTCCCTCTTTCCATCCCATTTGCCCACATGCTATGGTGTGATGTTACATATTCAGAAGACAGCTTTTTAACCTAAAGGCTATGGGCACCTACAGAGTGCAAGGAGAGGCTTCAGGCAGCCCCTGAAGTCCCTCTCCTCACCCAGAGTACAAGGTATTGTGTATATGTACATTCTTCTCTAGTGAGTCAGTGGTTCTTATCAGATTTCTAAATAAGGGTGTGATTGAAGAGGTTAAGAATCACTATAGCAGATTAAGGAATGGGAACCATAGAATTGCATGCTTTAAATCAGTTTTTGGGGGGCTTAAATTTAGAGTGTAGGCTAGAGTAGACAGAGACCAGTATGGTTGTGCTTTGAGCTTTCCCTGGATGTGCCTAAATAGCTGATAGCACTGTGAGAATGAGAGGAATGTCTAGGACCTATGGCCTTTGCTCCCTGCTCAGGCCCAGAAAAAGCTAAAAAGATCCTCAAAATGTAAAATGCATCAACAAAATGAAATGAAAAGGGGAAATGAACATTATAGTGTAATGTAAAAAATTTACATCTAAATAAAAAATGATCACTAAAGGGGAATTAGTCTGTTTTTTTCCAACCTGCCTTCAGCTAACAAGGCACTAACAAAGCAGCTAGTCTGCCCACAGTGAGGAAGTCAGCAGCATGCAGAGCTCCTAGAAAAGAAACAGGTTGACTGACAAGAGTTCAAAAAATGACAGTTGCCATGAGCTCTAAGAAGTCAAATTAGTGGCTAACAAAATTCTTCCAAGAAATAAATGGAAAGGAATGAGAACAGTTAAGAGACAGGAGAAAGCAGGAGACAAGCTTTGCAAAGGGACCCCAGGACTGTCCTTTGGCAGCAGTCATAAGCATTTCAGCTGAGCCCAGTGGAGATGAAAGCCTAAACCAAATCAGTGTTGGGCTAAGTGGATCCCTTTCCTGGAGGAGGCGGGCCTAATGGAATCTGTAACCAATTTCTGCTTCTGAAGATTTTCTCATTTCTGCTCCAAAACCAGCCTTTGAAGCCCTTTTCAAGTTCTTTCATTCTATTATTTCCAGAGTTTCTAAGAAAGAATACCTAGGGGTGCCAGCCTAAAGAGAACATCAGTTTCAAAAGGCAGAGAACAGATTTTCTCTTTCCCCTCTCTGGGATATCTAAGCCATAAGAAAACTCAGGAAGAGAGGCTTTCTGCAGAATGAAACTGGCCTGCTCCTAGGCCTTCAGGTACTATGAGCTTGCAAAGCAATGGACATGTCCTGCCTGTCCCTCTGTGTGACACCATAAATTGTAACAAGGCAGAACATATTTGGTCTTCATCCTAGTTTCTGACACAGAGCTTCCAGAACCCTTGGTGTTTCCAAGGTGCAGAAAGCAATAAAAGTATCTCTTGTTATGTTAATAAGGTGACTTTCTCAGAAAGCACCTAATGATGGGGGCTGTCTGCCCAGAAAACCAACCATGTGATGATTGACTTCTGACAGGCAGAGGAGTTAAGAGGCTGAATCAGTTGCCAATGGCCAATGATTTAATCAATCATACCTAGATAATGAAGCCCATATAAAAACCTCAACGGATGGGGTTTAAAGAGCTTCTGGGGTGGTGAACACATGGAGATCTAAGAAGACTGGTGAGCTCTAAGAGAGGATGGAAGCTTTGTGCCATTTCCTTAGATTGTGCCCTATGCCTCTCTTCTATCTAGTTGTTCCTGATTTATAGCCTTTTACAATAGATTGGTGATCTAGTATGCAAAATGTTCTTCTGACTTCTGTGAACCACCCTAGCACATTAATTGATCCTAAAGAAGGGGTCCTTGGAATCTCCAATCTGTACACCTGGTCAGTCAGAGGCACAGGTGACAGCCTGGGCTTGCCATCAGCATCCGCAGTGGAGAGTAGTCTCGTGGGGCTGAGCCATTTACCTGCTGGGTCTGATGCTATCTCTGGATAGACAGTGTCAGAATTGAACTGAATCATAGGACACCCACCTGGTGTCCAAGAATTGCTTGTTGGCAAGGGAAAACCCTTGTCACACATTGGAATTGGGGAGACCAGAGCCTTACACTGCTAGTGAATGGTCAGTAAAGGCCCAGACAGGATCTGGTCCACTAGCCATAGACATAGTATATATATGTATTAGCTCAAAGAACAGGACCAGAGTGAGGCTTTTAAAGATCTCAATTCATTAAAAAATCTATTCATTCAAGTATGTCTTTAATAGAGCGTGCTGTGTTTGGGGCATGTGTTAGGTGGTACCAGGAGACAAAAGGTATGTAAGTCAGGGCCTCTTGTGGAATTCCCACTCAATATGGAAAAACAGAACATGCCCATGTGAAATGCTGAGTTAGAGAACATAATTGTTCAACAGTGGAAACACCATATAACCCCAAGCTTCAACAAGTGTTGACGGGACCAGATAGTGGGAGAATGATCAGAACGACGATTCTTGTAACAATGATAATTCCTTATAGTCTCAAAATACTTAGGACTTAGCAAAATAGTCTCACACACTACCTCATTTACTCCTCAAAACCACTCTATGGGATGGGGATTATGTTCATTTTAAAAATAAGAAAGTTCTATTAAGAGGGATTAAGAGACTTGCTTCAAATCATGGCACTTGCAGGTGACACTCTTCACTCTAAACCTGAGTACTCCCTCTACCATGCAACACTGCCAGGCACATGGCATAGACAGTGACTTCCAGAGCCAAACAGGAAGGTTGGGGATGCTTTAACCGCAGCAAGGGCAGACTTGCTGATGCTGTTCTAAGAATTTTTCATTTGCAGCTATGAGGGTCCATACTGGAGCTTACCCCTTCAGTACCAGGAGGAGGAGATGCTAAAACAGTTAACAAAGGAAGCTTCTGGAGGTGAGGTCACATGGTAAGAAGACCATGAGGAAGGTAGCATGGAACTGGACCCGAGGAGTATAGGAGGGCAGAAAGTGTGTCACGGGGCGGGCTGGTGATGACCACAGTGACCACCCAGCCTGAGTGATCCCCTAAATTCACATCTAGATGTCTGTCTAGGTTCCTGCCTTTGCAGCTGGGATTAGATGCCTCCTTCAAGAGTTCTGCACACAGAGGTGATAAAAAAGCCTCACACGATGAAGGACATGATCCAAATCTCTCCTGATGTCTCCCCCACCTTCTCCTGAGCTGGCATCAGGAGCTCAGGTGATCCACAGGGATTTCTGCTCACTGAGTCTTACTAGAGGGTCTCATCTCCTTAACTGGGCCAGTTTAGAGGAAAAGCAGAGAGGCCAGGATTCCAGCCTGTATTTAATGACTTGGTCACATGTTGCCTCCTGCACTAAACTGGAAGGACGACACTGGGCCTTCTTCAGATCAATAGAAGAATTTAATCCACACACGTTGAATTAAACTGAACAAACCAGACTTCAGTATGACTTTGGACAGGCTCTCAAATGTCTCCATGCCTTAGCTCCTTCCATTTCAAATGGGAATGAAAATATCTGCTCCACTGACCTCATTTGTTATGAGGACCACAAAGATCATGTACATATGAACAGTATTTTTAAAAAAGATTTATTTATTTATTTTAGAGAGTGAGGGAAGGGGGAGAGAGGGGTAAAGGGAGAGAGAGAGAATCTTAAGCAGATTCTATGCTGAGCATGGAACTGATGCAGGTCTCAAGCTCACCACCCTGAGATCATGACCCGAGCTGAAACCAAGAGCCAGATGCTTAACTAACTGAGCCACCCAGGTGCCCTTACATATGAGCAGTATTAATGCTTTCTAGTCCTCTAGAAATATAAAGGATTAGTTTGATCACTTATAAAACAACTTGCAGGTGACCTGGGTTGGGGACATCAAACACTTGGGAAATTTGCCCCACATTATTTTTCTGTCAAAACTTGTACATGGTAGACCTTCTCAGTGAGTATTTCTGCCTAACTGATCCAACCAGCTGACAGCTATTAGACCAGTAAAGGAAAGGTTTATCTGAGATTGCAAGAGATTGTGAGGTGCTCCTCCATCAGTCTGGGTACAGCTGTCAGACAAGGTAAAAAGAACAGGAAGACCCTGTGCCTTCGGGAATTTCAGTGTTCTTCCTGTTTTCCACGGGCCTCTTTCTTTCTTTTCTTCCTTATCTTTCCTTTCCTCTCCTCTCCTCCTTCATTTTATTTATTTGTTCATGAGAGACACACACAGAGAGAGATGCAGAGACATAGGCAGAAGGAGAAGCAGGCTCCCTGCGGGGCTCCTGATGTGGGACTCTATCCCAGGACCCCAGGATCACGACCAGAGCCAAAGGCAGATGCTCAACCACTGAGTCACCCAGCTGCCCCTCCATGGGCTTATTTCAATTAAAGATCAGGAAAGGGAACATGGCTATCATTAAGAAAAAACCCCAAAACCAGCACTAGAGAATTTCATTTTTTAGAATCCCTTAGGCATTTGTTACTTTCCTCCTCTAAGTATGGGTAGCTGTCCCTGTCATGGGGCCAGCCAGCCCCTGGGCATCCCCTGAGAACCTGGATGGAGGGCCAGGATCTCTCCACTGTAGCCCTTCTGCAGACAAGGGGCCCGTAGCCCAGGGGGATCCTGTTCAACATCCGGTACTCCGTGGGAAACCACATACAACAGGGCTCCCTGAGACCTGCTAACACCTGGACCAGGTAAGCATGTCTGCTCTCCATCTATAAGCTACGGTTGGGTGAGAAGGGGCTCTGCTGGGTGGCAAGGCCAGAGCAGCAGGGAGCCCTGGCTCCCAGGGGCATGGGAGGCTCACTGAGAGTAAACATCACTCTTTACTGTATTCTAAGGCAGACCCAGTTCTCCTATTTAGTTTCTCTGCACTTGCACTTACTGCTACAGTCATACTGACCTCCCCTCCTCCTTCCTCCAACAAGGAATACCTCCTAAGTTCCAAGTCTTTGTATGGCACTGAGCTGGTTACAAAGACAACCACAAAGACCTCACAGTCTCCTGGGCATTAGGTATTTCTACTGTAAGACACCCTGTCTTATGGCTTTATTGTGAGTCCCAGATATCATGCTTTAAAAAAAAATTGAAGGTTTGTGGCAACCCTGTGTCAAGCAAGACTGTGGGCACCATTTTCCAACAGCATTTGGTCACTTCATGTCTGTGTCACATTTCGGTAATTCTCACAATATTTCAACTTTTACATCATTATTGTGTTTGTCGTGGTGATCTGCGATCTTTGAAGTTCACCATAGTAATTGTTTTGGGACATCAAGTACCATGCCCATATAAGACACATATAATATAATACATCTATTATTATATATAATAAACAAACATTATGTGTGTTCTGATTGCTCCACCAACTGGCCAGTCACTACCACCCCTCCTTAGGCCTCCCTGCTCCCTGAGACATGGTATTGAAAATTAGGAACCCTTCAATAGCCCCTGTGTGTTCAAGTGAAAGGAAGTGTCACATGTCTCTCATTTTAAATCAAAACCAAAAATTGTTAAGCTGAGTGAGGGAGGCATGTTGAAATGTGGAGGTTGAAAAAGCTAGGCCTCTTGTACTGAACAGTAAGCCAAGCTGTGAATGGAAAGGGAAAGTTTTTGAAGGAGATTACAAATGTTTTTCTATTGAACACACACATGATAAGAAAGTGAAATGGCCTTACTGCTAATACAGAGAAAGTTCCAGTGGTCTGGATAGAAGATTGAGTAGATGCAACATTCCCTCAGGCCAAAGCCTAACTTAACTTACGGAGTTATTCATCAGATTCAGCTAAGATAATTAATGAAGATGGCTACACTGAACATCAGATTTTTCAATTCAGACAAAACAGCCTTAAACTGGAGGAAGATGCCATCCAGAACTTTCACAGCTAGAGAAGTCAATGCCTGGTTTCAAACCTTCAAAGCACAGGCTGACTCTCATTAGGTATTAATGCAGCTGGTGACTTTAAGTTCTGACCTACTACCTAAGGAAAAAAAAAAGAAGATTCCTTTCAAAATATTACTATTCATTGATAATGGACCTGGGCACCCAAGAGCTCTGATGGAGATGGACAGTGAGATTAGTGTTGTTTTCATGCCCAACAACATAACATCCATTCTAAGCTCATGGATCATAGTGTAATTTCCACTTTCAAGTCTTATTATTGAAGAAATACATTTCATTAAACTATAGCTGCCATAGATAGTGATTCCTCTGATGGATCTGGGCAACGGAAATCAAAAACCTCCTGGAAAGGATTCGCCTTTCTATTCCATCTACCCTTGATGCCATTGGGAACATTTGTGATTCATGGGAAGAGGCCAAAATATCAAAATTAACAGGAGTTTGGAGGTAGCTGATTCCAACCCTCACAGATGACTTTAAAGGGTTCAAGACCTAAAGAAGGGAAGTCACTGCAGATGGGGTAGGAAGAGCAGGAGAACTAGGATTGGAAGTGGAGCCAGAGGATGGGACTAACTGGCCACAATCTCATGATAAAACCTGAATGGATGAGTAAAGAGAGTGGTTTCTTGACATGGAATCTACTTCTAGTGAGGATGCTGTGGAGATCATTGAAATGACAGTGAAATATTTAGAATATTCCAGAAACAGAGTTGAGATGATGGACTCCAATTATGGAAGAAGTTAGTTCTACCTTGGGTCCAATGCTATCACACAGCATCACATGCTACAAAGAAATCCTTCATGAAAGGAATGAGGCAATGAATGTCCATCAATGAGCCAAATGTCATTGTTGTCTTTTTTTAAGAAGTTGCCATGGCCACTCCAACCTTTAGCACCCACCACCCTGAACAGTCTGCAGTCTGTTCACAACAACAACAGAGACAACACCCTCCAGAAGCAAAAAGATTACAACACGCTGAAAGCTCAGGTGACGACGGTTAGCATTTCTTAGCAATAAAGTATTTTTATTTATTTTTTTATTATATTTTTGCAATAAAGTATTTTTAAATTAAGAAATGTATATTTTCTCTTTTGACATAATGCTGTTACACACTTCATAGACTAGAGTATCATGTAAACATAATTTTTATATACATTGGGAAACCAAAAAATTCACTGGACTCTCTCTATTGCGATACAGGCTTTATGGCAGTGCTTTAGAAGGAAGCCCACAGTACCTCTGAGCTGTGTCTGTACCATGTGATGAATGCTCTGCTGGCAGGGTGGGCACACTGGGGGTACTGGGAGAAAACCACATTTCAGCTGGGCCTTAAGGACCAGTAGAGTTCTGGCAGGCCCAGGGTGGGGTAGGTGGGAACGGCATTTAAGGCAGAGGAAATGTCTTGATAAGGACCTAAGTGTGACCAGTTCAAGGTCCTGGGTAATTGTGGGTGGCTCAGTGTGCACTGGCCGTGTGGAGAGACAAGGAAGGCTAGAAGGGGGTACAGGCTGCAAGGTTGGACGGCAGACAGGTGGTCAGGAGGCTGGGATGAGAGATGGGGATTAGGAACTATGTTCTGTGGGGGATGGGTGAGGGGGCGTGGAAGGCAAGGACCTGCTCCCCTGGAGTAAGGCACAGGTGTAGTGATGTCCTGAAGGCTAGTTTGCACCAGTTAGCAAGAAGTGATGGTTATACTGTCTTGATTTTTATGAACTGGTCAATTTTACACGGGTAGTTTGAGATCAGCCATGGTGCATGTGTTCAGACCACAGAAAGCAAGCAAACATTACAAATCAGGTCTTTTCAGAGAGCTGGTCATTAAACATTTATGGGCATGTGCATGTGTGCAAACATGTGCACACATGTGTGCATGCAGACACATGCATGTGCATAAAGTTGCTAAAAATCACAAGGAAGCAGCCTAGCAACAGGCAGAAATGGTTCTGCCTGCAGAAGGACATGAGGGCCTTGGGTGGCTCAGCAGTTGAGTGTTTGCCTTTGGCTCAAGGCGTGATCCTGGAGTCCCTGGATCGAGTCCCACATTGGGCTCCCTGCAGGGAGCCTGCTTCTCCCTCTGCCTGTGTCTCTGCCTCCTCTGTGTGTCTCTCATGAATAAAATAATAAAATCTTAAAAAAAAAAAAAAAAAAAAAAGAAGGACACAAGGTCTTGGCACACTCACCAGTCTGAGATTCTTCATCGCCTGAGGGAACATGCCTTGGTGCAACTGCAGTTTGCCCACCTTCATTACCTGCACGCCTCTGACGGGATGGCTTCCGGGGAAGAAAATCCTGGAAGAAACCAAACAGTAAACAATGTCAGCAGCTCTCACCTTTGCAGTTGGCATTCCAACAGGAGACCATGAAAGTGGGGGCCGGCTCTGGCTGGAGGTGTCCAGAGCTACCGAGAGGAAGTCAGCTGTGTGGTTGGGAAGGGGCAACTGGCTCCCACAGTGTCCTCTGGGCAAAAAACGAAATGACAGCACTGGAATGTCTCTCTACTAAACACCAGAGAAGGGAGACAAGGTTGGACCTCTGTGTTTCTGTCTGGGTTTGGGGTGGAGAGACCAGGTGCTGATCTTACCTACAGCCTTCCTGTGAAACTCCAGCACCTAGAACAGCCTTGGAACAGAGATGGCCACTCAAGACATACTGAGTTAATGAATGAAATATTTGCGATGCCCACAGAGATACTACTATGCCCTCCTTTTAACTTCCAAGCCCTTGGAGTTCACTGTGGCCCATCTTTTGTACAGGACCTGTGTATTTATCATCTCACTGGATTAGGGATGGCCCCCTAATTTAATTCTGGCCTCCCATCTGTGTTGGCCATAATGAATACAAGCTTGCCCTCTTTCCCACATGTAACAGAACAGAAAAGGGTGTTGTAATAGACCCAAGAATGAAAACTCAGGGCTGGGAATCCCTGGGTGGCTCAGCGGTTTGGTGCCTGCCTTTGGCCCAGGGTGTGATCCTGGAGTCCCAGGATCAAGTCCCATGTCAGGCTCCCTGCATGGAGTCTGCTTCTCCCTCTACCTGTGTCTCTGCCTCTCTCTCTCTTTCTTTCTCTCTCTCTCTCATGAATAAATAAGTAAAAATCTTTAAAAAAAAAAACCCAAAAAACAAAAAAACCCCTCAGGGCTATGCTCCAGACCTGATGATATAGCTTCAGTGTGATTCAATAAGAATTATATCTGATTTGGTAAAATGTGGACAGTTTGGCTGCTTTTGCCCCCCCTGGCGCCTGCGCCTTGTCCTCTATTCTTAGAGTCGACCAAATTCCTGTTGTATGTGCAGGATTGTTCCTGGGGCCAGGCGCTGTACAGATATGAGCTTTCCCCTCAAGGCCCCACAACCCACCAGACACAAGACCAGCATTCAAACTACAGTTACAAAACATGATAGGAGAGGGCATGATTCAGTGCCCAGATGAGGCATATCTTGGTACATGGTACTGGTCGGTGCAAGTGGTTGAATTGCATCTGGAGAACATTACGAGAGTTATGAAGAGAGAGAGGTGACTGGCAGTTGGTTGGACCAGGAGGGCTTCCTGGAGGAAGGAAATAGGATGTACAATGGCTCCAAAAGGTGAGCTTGGCTGAATGGGGAGAAGGGGAGTGTGTTCAAACTGCCAGCACGAACAGGGGCGTGCTCCAAATGCTGCTGGTCCAGAGACCACAGGCTCTGCCCTAAGAGTCATGACTCACATGGGGCTTGCCACGTGCCAAGTGCTGCTGGGACTGTTTCTCACTTCAGAACTCACGGAACCACATTTAAGTTCTACTGTATAACAGAGAGGAGGTAGGTTTACCAGGAGACACATATATTCTCTTGTACGTGTACACATGTCTACAAACCATTCCCTCTCCCTGAACCTCAACTCTTCCCACATGAAATGTGATATAGGAACCCTTTCCATTCGTGCTCTTCAGAAAGCGGAAAACAGTACTTGAGAGGGAGGTATTTCCATCAATAGAAGGTTGGCCAGGCTTCTTTTAAAAAACTGCGGAGGGAGGGGGGACAGGAGAAACAAAGAGACACCTGGGTCTTGTATTTTTCTTCATCTCTTGAACATGCCAGGAGATCAATCACTTCACCCCTCACCTCCAACAAAATGAACATCATTATCTACTTGCATGGAAAAGATTTTAAGATCCCCAGACAAAAGGCTCAAGTGCAGGACACCATTATCAGGAGGTAATCTCCCTGGACACTTTCATCCAAAAGCACACCTGGATTTAGGATTTTATTTTATTGCTATGAATGTGGAATAATTAAATTTAAAGGCCAAAAAGTAATTTTATACTAAAAATCATTCCACTAAATGGCTGTCTGTCATGTCAGTTAGCAGGAAAGAAAATCTTTGGTTTGGTGCCGGGAGAGGAAGTGGTGCATAATTATGCCCTGACAGGTACCTGCTCTGGTTGCTTAAATATATTAAAAAACGAAGTGAAGTTTAGTCGGAAGAGGATGAGGGGTACTTCCACAGAAATATTTAAGGAGCAGTGTTACAGCTCCAGCGAGCACCCACTGTGTGCGGGATTATTTCTAGAGGCCTCTTGGCTGCCATGCAGAATGAGAATCATGATTACTTGCCGGAGTCACACCCAGAGGAACATTGGTGAAGCTCACTCCTGCTGGGAGAAGTTCCCCAGCAAGGGCATGTGGGACAGTACTGAGGACAGAGGAGGGCCTGCAGACTGGCTTCAATCATGGCACTGCCAAAAAGGAAGGCCAGCTAAGAGCCTGACCCAGAAATGGTGTTGGGGAGCCTGGGAGTGCAGGGACCAGTGCAGGGGTCTGAGTGGGAAGAAGGGAAGGGGCACCTACGAGATCCCACGTTCTGTGCCCAGTGAGCTAGGGAATGAGACGTCCAAGGACAGCCCTGTCCTGGCTGGGACACAGTCTAGTTGCAGAAGTGAGGCAGATAAAATCGTGATGCAGAGAGGAATGGGAGAGCTGCCATGGCACAGATGTGGGGCTCCAGAAGCAGCAGAGCCCTCGGGGACCAGGGGAGGGTTCTCAAAGCTGGTCCAGGCTGGAAGGGTCTGTGGGCTCCTGGGACAGGCAAGTGGCGTGTGGGAAGACAGAGGCAGCTCAGGTGATCATTCAGGAGGCAGAATATGAAGGGCCAGGGAGCACACTGGTCTGGCCACAGAGAGGGTGGGATGGGACGGGACAGGACAGGACAGCAGCTTCAGGCCAGGCTGCACAGAGACAGAAATGCAAAGCCAGGAAGCTCAGACTTCTGCTTGTCAGCAGCTAGGCACTCCTCTATGGGGCTGTGAATATTTTCATCAGAATGGGAAACAGAAAATTCAAGAAGAGATACAAGAGGCAGACACACTTGAAGCTGGATGGGATGGTATAAGGAGGAAGGAAAAGAAAGATACAGCTGGCGGAACAGGGTCTGGAGGCTTGCTAGGGTCCAGCAGAGCTGGAACTGACTGCAAGACTCAGAAATGCTGCTCCAGAAATACAAGCAAAGTATACAGGGACAAAATCATTCTACAGGCCTTCTATTGTTGGAGCGTTATAAATTCCCTTTCTGTAGGCACTGTGCCAGCGATCACAGGCTCCAGAATCCTGGGCCCGGGATGGAAAAGCTGCGGCACACATCCTAGCTTTAACTCAGACCCACAAGCACCAAGATTCTGCTGCCCTACCTTGTGAAGAGGCTGAGAGTCAGCAAAGTGGAATGGCTCTTAAAGCTAAAAGGCTATAGAGAAGCCCTGGTGGCAGGACCCACACTGCTGGCCGTGCTGTTTCCCTACATGATGTAATTACCAATTACATTGCTTCACTACAGGTAGCAGCTCTGGCACTGAAAGCAGGAAAAAACATTTATTGTTGAGGATGATTTTTTCTAGAACTGATGTAAAAGACATTACTGAATTTAAAAGAAGAGCTTAACTCGCCTATATAAACTGTATTTCAGAGTAACCAAATAGATCACAGATGATGGAAAATTTTATAATGGAGGATTATGTTGTTACCATCAGAACCCACTGATCAATGTTAGCATCCCTACAGTGTAAAAATCACATATCTTGTGCTATCTGATATAATGCAACAGGAATTCTTCTGCACTACTTATAAAGCATCTTTGCCAAAAACAAACAAAACTGAATTTCATCAAGCTCATACAGTTAAATTCTATCATGTAGGAAAAATAAGTGATAGAGGATCAAATAAAAGCAACCAGCTAAATCTGAGATAAGAGAAATTCTACAGGACTTTGACACAGAATTTCAACAGGTCGATAGCATGAAAAGAAAAAGCTGGCAGGAAAGGAGAACACTCTAGATTAAAAGAGACTCAAAAGACACAACAACCAAATATAACATATAGACCTTATGCATCTGAACTCAGACAAAACAATCATAAAAAGACATTTCTGGGAATTCTAGGAAATCTGAACATGAAATGGCATTGTTGGCCTATAAGAGAATGCCTGCGTTTTTCCGAGATACGAGCTAAAGTATGAATGGATAAAATAACATAATGTCTGAGATTTGATTCAAATTTCTTTAGTAGAATTTCTTCTTCCAGCAATGGTGGATTAGCTTGTTTCAGACCAAACTCTTTGCTAAAAAAAAAGAAGTTAGGCAAAATATACAAAAAATTTGTTTGAAGGTATCACAGACCCACTAAGGCAGAGGGATTGTAAAGAGTCAAAACTGCAGAAACAACAGAAGCTGAAGGAGGTGATCCTTACCTTTGTTGCTACTTTTCCTTTGCTGAATTGAAAGAGGCAGACAGGCTCAATAGCTGAGCAGAGGTTTGGGCAGTCTCACAGACATGGACACAGAACTTGGAGCTTAGAGTGCAACAAGAATGGAAAGGAGCCCCGGAAAACATCCTTGGCTTTCATTTGTGACCCCGCAAAGGGCTACAGCTGAAGTTAAGTAAGCCAGAAAGACACCAGCTCTCACAAAGACTCAATCTGTTCAAACCCTGAATGGATGAAGGTGATCTGTTCCTACAGACTGCCAGAAGCAAAGGTAAATCCTCCTTGAAGATGTCATCTTGAACCTACAATTATCCCTTCCAATTCTCCTAGACAATGTTCTGCAGCCAGTGAAATTATAACCAGGCATACAAAAAGGGAAGGACTGTCTGAAAACCAAGAGAAAAAAAACCACAGACAATGAGACAGACCAAGGGTACTCAAATATTTAGGTCTTTAAAATAAATGTAACCAAAGGGGGGGGGGCAAGAAATAAAACAAGTTTTGCAAAATTTTGATAATTATTGAATTGGGACAATGGATATAAGAAGGTTCATTATATTATTCTATTTTTGTGCTTGTTTGAAATTTTTCATAATAAAAACAGGACACTGGGTTTTACTTTTTCACTTTCAGGAATGATGGACTCTGGCAGATAACTGCCCTCATTTCAAAAAATTTGGGATTTTTAATGACTTCTAAGCCTCATATAGAAATGGCATGGAAACTCATGGGGAACCAAGCAGGAATGAAAAGGCAGATGGAGTCATGTGATGTTCCTCAGGCTCGGCTTAAGTTAAACCAGCTGCTATCTGAAAGTTATTCACATTTTTGTGGTAGGGTAGCTTTATTTGTAATATGATATACTTTTGTTGTTTAGGTTTTTTTTTTTTAATAAAGATCCTAACATTGGGAAGTGAAACCAAAGTAAGAAAGGATAGACCATACTGTCCTAGAAATTGCTTCAAAACAAGAACTCTATCCTACTATGACCTTAATTAATTACCCAGTTAGTCCAGAGAAGTGCTCTTCTCCAAAGGGGGGTGATGAATCCTTGCCTCTCCATCACCTCTACTATTTGGCTCTGCTGGCAACAGGAAGATCAGAGCCATGAATTCTCACTTGTTTCCAAAAAAGGGTGATCCTGGGTTCTGGCCTCAACTGAACTCTCACCTCCTAGTTTTGTCTGTGATATGTGTTGCTGGCCCCATATGGCTGACAGGTGGATCTGCCACACACCCCCAGCACTTATCCCTCGAGTGTGAGAAAATAAAATTCACGTGCCTCTTATAATTCTACCTCATATCACAAGAGCATTTTATAACATTACAATGAGATTTTGTCTTACTGCAATTAGATTTTTCTTGGGTTTATTTTTTCCCACAAAATGAGTAAGCAGAATGATCTCCTTAAACAAATATTGTATTTCTACTCCTCTTAATTTCCACTAAATAGAGGGCCTCCACCCAAAAGTCAGGACTTAAAAAAAAAGATTTTATTTATTCATGAGACAGAGAGAGAGAGAAAGAGAGAGAGACACACATACACACATAGGCAGAGGGAGAAGCAGGCAGGCGCCCTGTGGGGAGCTCGATTCAGGACTTGATCCCAGGACTCTGGGATCATGCCCTGAGCCAAAGGGCGTTCAACCACTGAGCCACCCAGGCATCCCAAGGCAGGACTTTCTTACTCTTAGAAGTTTAACAATTTATAGTTGTTTGTACATGGCCTATTGTTAGAGTCTCTAAATCAGAGGAAAAAAAGAGCTTTCTGTTTATTTTAAATTTTTATGTAATTTGGGCTGAGAAGCCGAGGTTTCATAGTAGATAAATTCAAATGAAGGAGTTAGGATATTTACGTTCAAGAACTGCTTCTTCCAAGTAGTTAGCTGACTGACCACTTCACATCACAATTAACCTGATGCTAAGATAAGAGGCAGGAGAATGTTTAGAAATGTTCACAATGATGTATAAATACAAGCTAGTTATCATTAAATGGCCAGTGCTAGCGAACCCAGGGTAATGAGATGTAATGCACTGTTACATTCACATTGAGATAAATGATGGTGAAAAAAAACTGCCTGATTTTATTGCAAAGTTAAAAAAAATAGCTCGATAGCATAAAAAATATTTCCAACAGCCAAAGGGCCCACTTGGATCACCTATGTATGTCTGCCTATTGTTTTTTTAAATGCAAACTGAATGTATAGTAATGCCAAGAGAAGCCTGGCGGGGACAGTGGTAGAGGAGAGGATCCTGGATGAGTGGCATGGAGCTGCTTTCTGTTGAATGCTTATGTTGTAGATGGGGCTGAATTTTGAACCACAAAGTGTGCATTTTCAAAAGTGAACCCTGAAGAGATTACCCCTATTGTATTTGAAACTTTCAAATGATGTTTAACTCTTTTCATATAATGCTGGATTTGTGCACACTTTTCTCACTCACATGCTAGACCTGCTCACAAGCCGCCTGGACCCCTGGCCATTTGGCTAGTGGAAGGGAGCCCTTGTGGTGCTGCCCATGGAGCCCGCACCGTGTGTAGCACCTTAAGAAGGGCTGGTTAGAGCCCTCCAGACAGGCAGGGCAGTAATTCCATTGTATGCAGTTTCCTTTATGCTAGTAAGGGTGACAGTGCTGTTCTTTGCCTGTTTTTTGCCCATTTTGTGTCTTGTAGTACTTTTTTTTAGGGGGTGAAACATTTAACAATATTTTGAAGTATTTCAAAGAGGCTGGCTGGCATGGCTGAATTACACTGTAACTGTAATTTAGTTATTAAGCCCTTAAGAAACTATGGCAGTGAGATTTTCATTACAGAAGTCATACTTGTTCTGCATAAGGTCTACTGATACATTTAAAGTGGGCAATAAAACACATCTCTAAAGTTATGGATGTATACTCTAAAGCCCGAGTATTTGAATACACGGAGGTTCATGTCATTCTGAGATCATTTCCCAGGAAGAAACTTGTGAGCAGAAATGTTAAAACTTCTTTTCTTTTCTAAAATTTTATTCATTCATAAGAGATACAGAGAGAGAGAGAGAGAGAGGCAGAGACACAGGCAGAGGGAGAAGCAGGCTCCATTCAGGAGCCAGATGTGGGACTCAATCCTGGGAGTCCAGAATCACGCCTTGAACTGAAGGCAGATGCTCAACTGCTGAGCCACCCAGGCGTCCCTAAAACTTATTTTCATAAACTGATTGGTTTGAGCCTGTTAGTTCAAATGTATGAAAATTAGTTTCCATGCTATTTTTGATAGCATGGCAAGCTCAGTAGCCACATAGATTCTCTCATTGAAAACAATGTAAAATGTGAGGTAAGATAGGTAAGATCTTTTTAATAATTAATTAATTAATCAATCAATTTGAGAGAGAGAATGAGCACATGTGCACAAGTTGCAGGGAGGAGCAGAAGGAGAGAAAGAGAGAAAGAGAGAGAGAGAGAGAAGTAGACTCCCCTCTGAGCAGTGAGCCCAGTGCAGGGTTCTGGGATTATGACCTGAGTGGAAGGCAGATGCTTAACTGAATGAGCCACCCAGGTGCCCCACAAGATAAGATATATTTAAAGGTAATAAAATGCTGCCAAGATAGTAAAGAATTGTCAGGCCTCTGTCAGGCCATCTAAGTGAAGAGGAACCTCTGAGAAGTAAGTAGAATGGTGAAACCGTGTATGCTGGTATGCTAGAGCCTCTGGCTTCACCTGTTTTTTTGGAGCCTCGGGCATAAGACTAAACCCAGTGTCTACCTAACATTGCAGGGTCTAACAGAATCCTCCCTTCTTGCCAATAACAGGAGACAGACTACATTCAAAAGAGTCATAATAAGGCCAAGAGAATGTCAGAAGCCAGTAGAAAAATATCTCCAATGTGCCTAGCACAAAAAGTTCCTAGTCTAGTATTTTATATCCTCAAAAATATCTTTTACAAATCTGAGCATATAAGTAAAGGGGTCATGGTTATTTTTTGAAGTGAAGAAATTGTTCTAAAATTGAATGTGGCAATGGCTGTACATATCTTTGGATATAATGAGTTGTATGCTTTTGATAGGTAAATTGTTTGGTTTGATGAATTATATTTCAATAAACTATTAAAAAAAGAATGAGACATTAGCACACCTCCCCCCAAATAAAATACTGAGGTATAAAATATAACAAAATATGTAAAAGCTCTATATAAGGAAAACCGAAATCTCTGATGAATGAAATCAAAGAATGGAGAAGTATTCCAAATGTGTTGATAAGAAGACTTAATATTGTCAAGACGTCAGTTTGTCCAAACTTGGTCTATAGATTCAATACCATCCCAATCAAAATCCCAGCAAGGTATTTTGTGGATGTCAGTAAACTGATTCTAAGTTTATATGGAGGCAAAAAGACCCAGAATACCCAACATGATACTGTAGAACAAAGCTGGAGGAATTGATGTACCCAACTTCAAGACTTACTATAAAGCTATAGTAATCAAGATAGTGTGGTACTGATGAAAGAATAAGCAGATCAATGGAACAGAATAGGGAGCTCTGAAAGACCCACATAAATGCAGTCGACTGATCTTTGATGAAGGAGCAAAGGTAACACAATGGAGCAAAGATAGGTGCTTTCAACAAATAGTGCTGAAGCAACCAAACATCCACATTGCAAAAAAATGAATGCAGACCCAGGTCTTATGCCCTTCACAAAAATGAACTCCAAATGGATCATAGATCTAGATGTAAAATGCAAGCCATGAAACTGCTAGAAGAAAGCCCAGGGTAAAAAAAAGTTGATGCCTTTTTAGATACGACACCAAAGACATGATCCGGGAAAGAAATAACTGATAAGCCAGAAAATCGAAAGCCTCTGCTCTGCAAAAGAATGTCAAGGGGATGGGAAGGTAAGCCACAGATTGAGAGAAAATATTTACAAAAGACACATCTGATAAAGGATTGTTTATCTTAAAAATACAAAGAACTCTTAAAACTCAACACTAATAATGAAAAACTGAAAAAATGGGCCAAAAACCAGAACAGACATCTCATCAAAGAAGAGATACAGATAGTAAATAAGCATATGAAAAGATGCTTCCATGAAATGTCATCAGGGAAATGCAAATAAAAACAATGAGATACCATTACATACGTACTAAAACAGCCAAAATCTGGGAACACTGACACTACCAAATGCTGACGACGATGTGCAACAAGAGGAACTCTCCTTCATTGCTGGTGGGGATGCAAAATGATGCAGCCACTTTGGAAGACAGTTTGGTGGCTTCTTATAAAACTAAACATACTAAATAAACTAAACCATAGGATGTAGGAATCATGCTCTTTGGTATTTACCCAATGGGGTTGAAAACTTACGTTCACACAAACACAAACACACATATAAACTTATAGCAGCTTTATTCCTAACTGCCAAAACTTGGAAGCAACCAAGGTGTCCTTCAGTAGATGAATGGATACATAATACATAAACTGTGGTCTATCCAGACAATGGAATATTATTGAGTACTGAAAACAACCTGTTAAAGCCACGAAAAGACATTTATATGCATATCACTAAGGGAAAGAAGCCAATCTACACTTGCTACATTTCAATGGTGTGACATTCTGAAAAATGCAAAATTATGGAGACAATTAAAAAAAAATCAGTGATTTCCAGAGGGTGGAGGGAAGGGATGAACAGAAGATTTTTGGGGTAGTGAAAATACACTTTATGATACCATAATAATGCACATGTGTCAGTATACATTGACCACATGCATAAAACATATGACACTGAGGGTAAAACCAAATGTAAACTGCGGACTCTGGGTGATAATGATGTGTCAGTGTTGTAACAAATGTCCCACTCTGGTGGGGAATGTGGATAATGCAGGAGGCTGTGTCTGTGTGGGGTTAGGGAATATAACCATTCAATTTTTCTGTGCCCTTAAAACTGCTGTAAAACAAAACAAAAAAAAATTTTAATTAAAAAAAAAAAAAGATGAAATAGAGACATTTTTGGAAAAAGAAAAACTGAGAGTTTGTCACCAGAAGATCTCAACAAAAAGAATTTCTAAAAGATATACTTGTAGTAGAAGGAAGGTGAGCCAAGATGGAAGGTCTAAGGTGCAAACAGGAATGTAGAACAAAGAGAATGCCTAATATGGGCAAATCTAGGACTTCTGACAAAACAGTAATTTTGGGGGGATTAAAAATGTGGAAAAAATAAAAATATATAGTAATAATAGCATACATGTCAATAGTAAAGAGAACAGAAGTACTCTAAAGTCCTTCTGTAGCCAAGAAGAACATAAAGCAGTTATATGCACACTTACTTTATAACTGTTTATATAGTTCACGTATAATTTATTTACCCTTTGGAATGTATGATATATTTAACAATAAAATCTCTTAAAACCTGATTTATGCTCTGTTTTAATTCCTAGGTACAAAGTCAGTGTGTAAAGAACGATTAGGTTAATAGATAATTTAGGGATTTAATGATCTCCAAAGATTGAATGTTGAATCAAGAAGGGAACACTGGTTTATAAAATGTACATTCCTTACCCTTGTTTGGAGGGAAAAATGATACTTATAAAAGATTAAAAACTCATAAAAAGCTGCATAATCTAGTTTTAAACAGATGAAATATAGTTTGCCATCAATAATCTTACCAAGCTGTGTGTCTGTATCTAACAACACTGTAAGTGTTGTTGTTGACATGTATTCCAGAAATGTGCCTGGTACTTTTACGAACTCAGATGATACAGATGCCAAGTACCAGAGAGCCCACAGGCCTTGAAGACATCCCAGGCTCTCAGAGCACAGGTGTTGGGAGGTGCTAGAATGCGGTGCTGGGAAGTAGAAATGTTCTCTCTTCTTTGGTGATTAAAAAAAAGTCTGTTGTGGCATAAAAGTTGGCACTGCTCAGATACAGCATCGTGAGAAAGTGAGTCTACAGCAAGGGTTGGCAAACTATGGTGCCAAGGCCAGATCCCACCTGTGGCATGTTTTCACAAATAGTTTTTCACTGGCACACAGCCACACCCATTCCTTTTATACTGTCGATGGCTGCTTTCATGACACATCAGCAGGATTGAATAGTTGACTGTATGGCTTGCAAAGCTTAACATACTTACTACCTAGATTTTTATAGAAAAAGCTGGCTGACACCTAGTCTACAGTAAAGGACCTACTAGAAGTAAGAGGCTGGAGAGAGGACTTCATATAAAAAAATGCTCTAGAGTGGGCAACTATGAATATGTACTGGAAGTGTGACTGTGTAGTTAACTTTGTCACTAGTAACAATAATGATAATAGAAATAATCAGTAAGCTGGATGCCAGATCAATGACATCAAATGATAATTATAATAAATACACTTAGAGCCTTTGTAACATACCAGGACCTGATCTGAGGACTCTATCTGCTTTAGCTCAATTTATTTTAAAACAACCGTATGCACATAAACTATGGTAAAGATGATATGAAGTGATCAGAGTTTTCTCTGAAAAAATCAGTATAAAACTGGACAAAATTGCCAAAAGCAACCACCTCAGGGCATGAGAAATTGACTAAAGGCAGACAACAAATTGGGAAGCTTTCATTCTTTTAAAAAAAAAAAAACCCAAAACAAACAAACAAACAAAAAACGGCTAGAGCTTAGGGTAAGAAAAGCAGGAGTACACAGCCTGCTTGCCTGGGGCTATTCTTATGCACCATCCTCCGCATATCCTCAGTGAGCCAGAGAAGAACAGAGGCAAGCTCTCCATAGCATCCAGGTAACTAGAAAATCACATGTCCATAAGGGAGCTGCAAGGAAGCCTGGATAAAGCATAAACCAAGGAGATGAGGCCTGGCTATAACTCTGAATGCACACACCTTCCCACACACAGCAGATGGGAGAAGGCTTTTAGGTTAAAGATGTTTGAGCGACACCTCTGTCCTCATCCCTGGTTGACCAGTACACTATGCAAGCACAGTGGAGACCTCTAGGGAGCTAGGGCTAAAACAGAAAAACCTGAGCAAAGACACCATTAATAAGGTGCATTGCATACTCCATAGCTGATATCCGGGCAAGTTAAAGAACAACCAGCAACAACCTTCAGAACAATAAAGCAGAATGTGGAGTCAATGTTATTTTAAATGTTCAGTTTTCAATTAAAAAAATTATTAGGCTTTGGTAGGGAGCGAAATGGCTTCCTAATAAAGTTATAATATAATCTGCACAGCCTGGGGATATGTCACCTTACACAGCAAAGCAAGCTCTGCAGATGTGATTAAGGTCATAAAACTTGACGGGGGAGAGTAGCCTAGGTCACCCAGGTGGGTACAATCTTTTTTTTTTTTTAATTTTTATTTATTTATGATAGTCACACACAGAGAGAGAGAGAGAGAGAGAGGCAGAGACACAGGCAGAGGGAGAAGCAGGCTCCATGCACCGGGAGCCCGACGTGGGATTCGATCCAGGGTCTCCAGGATCGCGCCCTGGGCCAAAGGCAGGCGCTAAACCACTGCGCCACCCAGGGATCCCCCAGGTGGGTACAATCTAACCACAAATCCCAATAAGTAGAGAACCATCCCAGCTGTGTCAGAGAAAGAGGTATGACGGTGAAAGCAGGGTCAGAGGAGCATTGCATAGGTAGATTTGAAGACTGACAAAGGGAACCATGAACCAAGGAATGTCAGCAGTCTCCAAAAGCTGGACAAGGTTAAGGAAAGAGGTTTTCCCATAAAGTCTCCAGGCAGGATCACAGCCCTACTGGCTCCTTGATTTTAGCCAGAGAGACCCATGTCGGGCTCCTAACCTATACAGAACTATAAGATAATCAATTTGTGTTGTTTGAAGCCACTGAGACTGTGATCATTTGTTACAGAAGCAAAAGAAAACTTGTCATACACATGTAAGAGACAGGGTACCATATCTGGGAACACAGCTGGCAAAAGAAATGGACTCCTGGTGGGCTCTATTAGATTTAGAAAGAAAAATCATTAAAGCAACTATGATAAATATTTTCAAGGAATTAAATTACATTAAAAGAATTACAGGAAAATAATTTTTAAAAAAGGTAGTGGGAGGAAGTTTTGGTAGAGAAAACCTGTAAAAAAGAAGTAAGTGTAAGTTTTAAAGTTGAAATAAAAAGTTCACTACGGGATTCAGCAGCAGAGTTGATATGGCAGGAGAAATAATCAGTAAGCTGGATGCCAGATCAATGACATCAAATGTACAGAACAGAGAGAAAAATAATTGAAGAGAAAGATCAGAACACTCATATCTATGAGAAGGCAGGTGTTTCAATGCATGGGTAATGGGTATCCCAGAACAAGGGAAGAAAGTGAATGGGGCAGGAAGAATAGAAACAATTATGTCCAAAACTTTCTCAAATTTAATGAATACAAAATTTAATAATACAAATTTAAAATTTAACTAACTAAAATTTAAATTTTAATATAAAATATCAGCCTACAAGATCCCAAGAAGCTCAACTATCTCCAAGTGAAATAAATGTAAAGAAAATCTCATCCAGTTTCCAGGTGGAAAATCTCATCCACCTAACAGTTAAACTGTTCAAAATTGAAGAGAAACTATTGAAAAGAGCAAAAAACAAAAACAAAAAACAAAACACATCATCACATACAGGGAAATAGCTGACTTCTTACAGAAACCACGGATGCAAAATATAAAAGAATACCAATGCTGAAAGAAATGAGCTGCCCACCAAGAAATCTATACTTGAATGATCCTTCAAAAGCAAAGGTGAATGTAGCAAAGATTTTGATTCTCCTCAAACTGATCTATGGTGAAAGAGAAATTAATATAATAAAAAAAATCTATGGTTGTAATAAAAATCCCAGTAAGATATTTGTAGATACAGGCAAGCTAGGTCTAAAACGTATATGGAAATTAAAGACACCAGAAGAGTCTAAACAATTCTGAAAGAGAATAAAAGAGGACTCCATAACCCAATCTTAAGATTTACTATAAAGCTGTAATAATTGAAACGTTGTGATAATGGCAAAGAGTGATAAATATTTCATAAATAGACCTACACAAATACGGCTGATGTATTTTGGACAAAGACACAAAAAAATGCAGTAGGATAGTTTTTCATCCATTTATGGGAAGAAAAATGAACCTTGACCCGAACTTCATACCTTATACAAAGATACATTATGAGTCCATTAATTCAAAATGGATTATCAATTTAAGTGTAAAATGTACAATTATAAAACTTTTTTAAAAAGCTATAGGAGAAAGTCTTCATGATCTTATGTTAGGCAAAGATTTCTTACATATGACACTAAAAACACCAAACAGGGCAGCCTGGGTGGCTCAGTGCTTTAGCGCCGCCTACAGCCCAAGGCGTGATCCTGGAGTCCGGAGATCAAGTCCTGCATGGAGCCTGCTTCTCCCTCTTCCTGTGTCTCTGCCTCTCTCTCTCTCTCTCCTCTCTGTGTATTCTCATGAATAAATAAATAAAATCTTAAAAAAAACCCCACAATCCATAGAAGTAAAAATTGACAAATTGGAATTCATAAAACTTAAAAGTATCCTCTATAAAAGATACAAAGAATAAAAACAAGCTACAGACTGGGTAAAATTATCTGTAAAATATACATCTAAGACTTCTTTTTTTAAATTTTTTTATTTATTTATGATAGTCACAGAGAGAGAGAGAGGCAGAGACACAGGCAGAGGGAGAAGCAGGCTCCATGCACTGGGAGCCCGATGTGGGATTCGATCCTGAGTCTCCAGGATCGCGCCCCGGGCCAAAGGCAGGCGCTAAACCGCTGCGCCACCCAGGGATCCCACATCTAAGACTTCTAACCAATATATACAAAGAACTCTTACAACTCAGTAATAATAAGACACGAAATAATAATTAACGAAAAAATGGGCAAAATACTTGACAAGTATTTCATAAAAAAATAATATGAATGACAAGTCAGTACCTGAAGAAATGCACTATACATCTACTAGAAGGGTTAGAATCAAAGGGAACTGACAGTATTTTTTGTGTGTGTTGACAAGGATGTAGAGGAACTGGAACTTCCATACTTTGTTAGGGAAGTAAAATGGTACAAGAGCTTTGGAAAAGATTTTGGTGATTCTTAAGAAGTTACACAGAAGACCAATAATAGACATTGGAATAGATATTTCTATTCCAAAAAGAATAGAAGAATTCCATTTCATTTCCAAGAAGTTGTACAAATGGCTAATAAACACATAAAAAAATGTTCAATATCGTTAGTTACTTCACAAACAGCCTAAGTAAAAGAACTAGACAAGATTACAAATCATATGATTACATTTATGTGAAATTTCTAAAAATGCAAAACTCTAGACACAAAGTCTAGAGTTGTGGTGGCTGAGGGCTGGGTGTGGAGGTAGGAACCAACATGAACAGGTCCAAGGGAATCTTTGTGGGTGACCGAAATATTGAAAAAAATAGGTGGTGGTATTCATTTGCAAAATTGCAAAAATGTCTATAACCCATAGAGCTGTACACTTAAAATGACTGAATTTTATGATATGTAAATCACACTTCAGACAAGCTGTTAAAAAAAAAAAACAACAACTCAAAAGACTTTCTGAATCTGAAACTACTATCACTATTTCACCACTTGGGGAAAGTAGCTAGAAAACGGTAGAACTGTGAGCTGATCACAGGCAAAATGGCTGAGCCCTTAGCCACAAATGAAACCCGTATAATATGCCAAGTATAATATGCCAGTACTGGGAACATGGAGAAAAGTCCTGCCCTCTTCCCACAGGCAGTCATTTCCTAGGATACGAAGAGAACAGGTGTCACATTATCCTATAAGCCTGACTCCATGTGAGGACCATCCCCCTTCCTCCATTCTCTGTGATTATCATGATAATCTTCTGGGAAGTTACCATCATCCTCTACTGTACAAATTAGGAAATGAAGCACAAAGAAATTAAATAATTTGTTTAAGGTCACACAGCTAGTAGGTAGTCTGGGTGGAATTTAAATCTGAGACTGACTCCAAAATCTCTGTATAATACTTCCATTTCCCACAAAAATGGATTCCTCTTAAAACATGTCATTTCCTCTCATGTGATAACCAAAATTATCTGGGCTTCTTCTATTAAAATACATAATTTTACAAAAAGTAATGTGCTTTTTAATGGTTTCTCTGAATTCCACAAACCGTATCTATAGGAGAAAATACATTTTTCTGCTATCTGTGTATGCAATGCTTTCTTTGCTTAATGGATGGATCCTCCTTCCACATTATTGAAGGCTAGATAGGCACAGAAAGCTAGTTCTCCACCCCTCCTTCTGAAACCCAAATATATATCACTCCCTCTAAATTACAGAAATACACATTCATTTTATATACTTAATTATATTATCAAATCCCTACTTAAGAAGTCAAAGTTATTCCAGTTCAATATTTTTCTAGAAGAGCTACTGCAGCCATGACTAATCTTTTTTCATGCTTATCAACTTGTAAGATTTTGACATTTTTCAGTAATGCAGACATTATGCGCAGATATAAATAGTGCATACAGTATTTTTTCAAAGAGAGGAAGAAGGGAGAGGAGATCAAGGAAGAGCAAATGTTCACAAAAAGAAGGGTTCCTCTTCTTTGGGGCATGTTCATTCTACCACTGTCAAAGGGGAAGTGAATCAAGAATTCAAACACACTATAAAAGTAGCAAAACCAATTGGATTTAACTTGATGGCTTCAAGAAACCTCTAGCCATAACTTTTCATCTGAGGGAATAATTAATGCTGCACTTGCTCTTTTGCCCATCAATGCAGGGAATATGACTGCCTATGACAAAATCAGTGATCAGTCAGGGTACTCACAGTCAAAATGGCATCTAAAATGTTACCTCTGCTATAACACTTCCAATTTATTATCAACTTGCCTATCAAGACACAAATACAGATTTCTAAAAATCACAATACAATTTAAAACTTGTACTAATAGCCAACCTAATGCCAGAATCCAGGAAGCGTTCTTAGCCACAACTTTGCTTAGAACAATGCATAGTGAAACACCACCTGAATAAGCCTGTTTGCTTGAAACTGTTGGGAAGGTTCCTTTCTACTAACTGAATCATGGACCAGAAATATAAGTCTGGGCCAAGCAGGAATCTGTGCAGCTGTCCATGCATTATGGGGGGGCTGGGTTTCTGTAGTAGCCAAGGTCAGTCATCTGGGACCCCCTCTTTCTCCTTTAACCAATTCAGACCTTTATTCCATGCATGGACTGTAACTTCTAGGGTGGGGAGGAAATAGGGTAGAGAGTAGAGTTAAGGGGCAAGAATGGAGAAGCAGGTGTGCCACACTGAATACTGACAAGAGCAGGTGCCCTAAAAAACAATTGGTTAAGTGGAGACAGATATGAGGAAGCTTGACAAAAGTGCATTGTGGGGTGTTTAGTTTTAGTATACTTTATCTGTTTCATGTCCTGAGAGCCAGGATAAGAAAGGATGCCATTTAATTCTACCAGTTCCCAAATGAGGAAAATCCACTAGGTTATGGGAACTGGCTGTACACTAACCCTGTCAATCTGCTGTCCAGTTACAGATCTGATGAGGAGATTCAAAGAACCCTGGGCCAAGGCCAATTTATATACCATGTCCGTTGGCAAACACTAACACTGAATGCATTTTCACTAAAATTGGGGAAAAAGGCAAAATCCAATGTCATTATTCTTATTCAACATAGTACTAGAAGTACTAGCTAGTGAAATAACAAAAGAAAAGGAAGAAATAACCTGTCCTATTTTCAGAGACATAATTACCTATGTAGAAAATCCTAAGGAATTCACAGAAAAATTCCCAGAACTATACATAAAAACAGTAAAGCCACAAAATAGAAACTCAATATGCAAAAATTAATCATATATCTATATATTCACAATGAATATGTGAAAACCAAAATTAAAGATACAATACCACTTACAATCCCTATAAAAGTGAAATACTTAGAGATAAATCTAGAAATATCATGTACAGACAGCATCTATGATCTGAAATTATAAAATGCTGGTGAAAGAAATCAAAGATCTAAAAAAATACATATATGGTGCCTATGGATTAGATAACTCAATACAGTAAACCTGTCAATTCTCCTCAAATTGATCTATAGGTTGAATACAATTCCTATAAAAATCCCAGTAAGAGTTTTTGTAGATATAGACAAGTTCATTATCAAACTTACACGGAAAGGCAAAGAAGCTGGAGTAACTAACAACACGATTTTGAAAGAAAAAAAAAAAAAGGAGAATTCACAGTATCAGATTTCAAGCACATCTACAGGAGTACAGTAATCGAGACTAGGTATAAACCCTAGTTTTCTTCTTAGCTCTTGGCATGACCACTTACCACATTTCTTCCTTGTTCCCATGTTTCCGGGGTACCCTGGCAAAGCTAGTATGGAATACAGGAAAGTCTATGGATGACAAATGTTTGTTCAACATTTGAATTATCTACTGCTGTGTAAGAAACCACTCCAAAATGTAATGGTATAAAAATGACAACCACTGTCTTATGATCACATGTTTTGTGCATGAAAATTAAGAAAGGGTATAGCAAGGAACTCTCTGCTGAATAGTATGTGGGGCTGGGATGACTTGAATGGCTAGAATTGTCTCAAAATAGCTGGAGGCTGGAACAACTGGGGTCAGAGGATCTACTTGGTGACACCACGATACTAAGTTTGTTTCTTCATTCTCATTCTGGCACCTGAACTAGAATGGCTGAAGAATAAGCTCAAGCAGGGACTGGTGACCAGACTACTTATGCGGCCTCTCCATTAGCTTCTCAAAGCACAGCAGCTGAGTGTCAAGAGGGAATGTCCCAAGAACGAGCATCTAGATGGCAAGTGTCCCAAGGGACCTAGGCAGAGGCTGCAAAGGTTGTCTTACTGGTAGAGAAGAAAGCTCTGTAAGAATAAGCATTGAGTTGAGATTGGTGTTGTTGATGGGCCCAATCGTGGCAACACTATTATATGGTATTATGGGGTATTATTATGATGTAGAGAAGGCTGGCAGGGCACCAAGGCAGCAAAGAATATACTAACAACTCCCTGTGCACAACAAAGCAACTTCACATCCATGATTTCACTAATATAATTACAACTGTGCTGTTAATTATCTTGGTTATACAGACGTGTGAATGTAGACTCCAAGATTCTGAGAGGCTCTGGAATATTCTCAAAGCCAGTAGGATGAGGTGGGATGAGAACCCAGAAACTGCTTCCTGAATCTGGTCTCTGTCCAGTCTACCTCACTAAGCCTCACCAATCTAATTGTTTTGCTTTAGATTATTAGCTCTGTGTGCTTTGTTGACTTCTTAGGGTGTAGCTAAAACATTTCCAATCACTTCCCAAAAGCCTTTGATACACAACTCTGATCTCATTGAGTACAAACATGCCTGTAGGCTGGCATCACTTCTCACCATCAGAAGCCTACAGGTGAAACCAGATTCATCATCACACTACTGAAAAGAACAGTGTTGGAAAAATGTGAAGCCAATGCACCAGCCAGCATGGTTGTCTCACACAGAAAACCTGGAATCCAGCACCCAAATAAATGGCAGAGTACTGTTGCTACCAGCTGGGTTTCCATTTAAGACGCCACTTGTGGAAAATATTTATCACAGTCTTCCATTTGTTTGGTGCAAAATCAAAGAAAATTGAGAAACGCCAAATTACATTGTCTTCAAAAATCCTGTCATTGAGTAACTGAGCTCCCACGAGCTATTTTCTGAAGACAATATTGATGTTCTACCAAGTTGATGGAGTGATATAATTTGCTAGCTGGAAAAATGGCTAGCAAACAGAATTGTGTTCATTAGAAGCAATATCTTTTCAACACCTTATTCCATTTTCATTACTTTTCACGATCACACATCATATTGCAGGGCAGAATGGTTGCGTTGCCAGGCCCTGGATATTTCAGTACTTTTATTATGGGAAGTAGGTTTTTAGCACTTCTGCAAATTATAGCCATTCTTCCTAGAAAGGGCTCTTTTATGCTGGGGCAAACAATTCTCTCTGGAGGTCTACATGGTCTTTGTTTACATGAAGCGACCATTCCTTCCGACACCTAGAGTTCTTATGGGGGTAAACCTCTTCCCCAGTCAAATCATCCAGACCAGTCCTCATGCTGGACCAGCTCACATCAAAGTTTTGAAAGAAGGTTCATTTTTATGTTCTCTCTCTTCAACTCTCCTATTTCCTAGAAACCTTTTTCTCTCTTCCAGGCTGGAGGAGGACTTCCCAGTGATGCCTCAACACATGCTGCCTTCCCCAGTGCAGGTCCCCACCAAAGATCCTTCTTCACCCAATCCAAACCCTAAGCTTCCTTTAGAAAAGACTGATTTCAACACGGTGTTAAGAGAAAGCCATTTTATTAAACTACCACTGTGAATGATTGATAATTTCACAAAAGCACTTACATTCTAAAGGGGAAATTCTTAGTAACTCAAAAGAATTTCAAATGGATAAAAATTAAAAGAATGTAACAAAGTCATGGATTTCCATCAGTGGGAAGGAAAATATTTTGGGGCAGAGGTACCTCCCAGGATTTTGAAAAACCATGGTGAGCTGAGGTTCACATGCATGGTATTCGACAACCAAGCATGACACAGTCCAGGTGAGCAATGTGCTGGTCACACCCTCAGCCTTGCTACTGACATGTCCATTATGTTGCTTAGTCCTGTGAGGCCAATGCATGTGACCTGGAAGGGTTTGAAACCCCCTGAGCAGGTTCCACCACAGTGACTAAGGAAGAAAGAATAGGTGCCCAGGCCACACTCTGGACATTGCTTCTTTCTAAGCTGTTGGTATTTGGAAAGATTTTATACTAGGAGCTCTGTTGTCTGAATTGCTCTCCTTCTACCAAATTTTCACATGATTGGGATGGCTGGATGATATTCCTGGCACATGCCTATTAGTAAAGGGGTGGGAGCTGTTTTGCTTACAATAGTTAGGATGAATAACACACTGTGTAGGGCTAGGAAAAAAATTAGGGATCACTTACTTCAATCCTTTCCATTTGAAGATGATGTAAAGCCTAGAAAAGTTGTTCTAGGTCCACTAACTTCCTGTACATCATGTAACAGGATAATAGGCCATGAATGGGGACTGAATGCCTATTGGGCTGTAACTCCTTCTAGAGATATTTTCATAGGCAATGAAGCAAATGTCCCATTCATTATGAGTACCTGTAAATAGAAAGCTGTTGCACAGAGGGAATGAGGGCCTTCTCAACCAAAACACAGCAGGAATGGCACTAGAACCCAGTGCAGGGACGCCTGGGTGGCTCAGCGGTTTAGTGCTGCCTTCAACTCAGGGCGCGATCCTGGAGTCTTGGGATCGAGTCCCACAGCAGGCTCCATTCAGGAGCTTCTCCCTCTGCCTGTGTCTCTGCCTCTCTCCCTCTCTGTGTCTCTCATGAATAAATAAAATCTTAAAAAAAAAAAAAAAAGAACCCAGTGCAATTTAGCACAGACTTGTAATAATCAGCAGTTTGCAACAATGGAAGCTATGAGCAAACAAGGATTCCAATCACAAAAAGCTCAAAGCCATTAAAGAGCTGTGGTCAATAGCTGATTATTAAAGTCAGTGGAGAGAGAACACAGGACTGGGTAACAGAAAGAGTAAATGACCCTAAATCCTTTCTGCTGGCTCTCAGATATTATTTTTATTTACCTCTGAGTAGAAATGTGTGGTCTATGTTCTGGAAATTTCCACAAAACTAAACATGGGACAAGTGAGGTCCAAAGTAGAGAAATTTTTATCAGCTCTTTGACCTATTTCCATCATTTTGACTCCATTCAACATGGACAGCTGACTTCTCCCAGATGCTCTCAAAAAGTTGTGGCACAACTTTTGGAGAGTGTCAATGGGTAAGTGGGTTTCCCTACTCAGAGGCCTGAACTTTTAGGCTGGAAAGCAAAGCTCCTTATAGATTCTTTTTTAAAAAATATAATTTATTTTGAGAAAGAGAGAGAGAGATGTGAATGACGCAGGGGGAGGTACACAAGGAGACGAAGAGAGGGCATGTTAGCAGACTCCACACTGAGCATGGAGCCCAACATGGTTTGATCTTATGACCCTGAGTTCATGACCTGAGCTGAAATCAGGATGGTGAGAAGCATTAATAAGTCTGGTGACTACCGGGTAGGCTTCTGCAGAGTTTATTGCAGGGGGATCTACTCTAAAGTAGAGGGTCGGGAAAAGCCTCCCAGAAGAGGAGATATTTTAGTTGGGGGCTGATGGAAAAATTTGATGAAGAACATTCCGGACAGAAGGAATAGTAGGCACAAAAGTCCTTAGGCACAGAGCAACACTAAGTATTCCTAGGAACTGCTAAAATGTCCAGGGCGTCTGGAGGATAAAATGAGGGTTATACAGACAGTACTGATTTGTAGTGAGGAAGGAAGGGAGCATTCCCTGACTGCCAGGTCAGCTGGATGAACCCAAGTGATGAATGGATGGGACACTGCAAGACAGATCCTGCCCCCAGTTGTCCGAGTTAGGGTTGGCAAAGCTTTTCAAGGATAGGGCCTGGGATTTGGGGGAGCTGGTACCTTTTGCCCTGCATTCCAAGCAAGGCCAGTACCCACTACATGTGAATGCTTTCCAAGAACACCATTAAAGAGCAGAAGCCAAGTTTTTGAAGCAGAATTGCTACAGACCAGCCCCAATGGGAGACGAGTGCACTCTACAATTCTCTGGCACCATCACTTGAATGTTTGTGCTCCAACACCTGAATGTTTTTAGACATTCAGGATGCACCCAAATATGAAACATTAGGGGAGGCCTACACTCAAATCTGAGATTCTGGACTGCTCTGTTCTCCAGCCAACCAGCTCTATCAGTTTCCACCATGACATAATGCATCTTTTTGCTTAATTCACTCTAAAGTCCCGAGTAAACTGTATTTTTCAGTTGAAAAGGCATTAGATCTACTTCAAAAACCCAGGGGAAATGAAGGTACTCCAGAGGGGGGCCTTTCTGTAATCGTGGATGGTGGACTTGGGTCTTTGTCAGAAGAGATGAAGCAGAGGAGAGAGCACAGAGGCGCGGGCAGCAGTGGGGCTGATGAACCAGGCCACAGGTCTTCAGTAAGCTGTGCCGTTCGAATTCGATGTAGCTACCAGCCAACTCCTCCCTGGCATCGGCATCGCAGGACTCAGGGCCGTGCTCACACCAGTGGCTTCCTTCCTCATCCACTGGGGAGGTCTTTACTGAACTCCTTAGGGTATTGTACAGAGAATGAAATCAGCTGGGAAAAAGAGTGCCTGCAATTTCACTGAGGCAGAGAGGTCTGCCAAGCACAGCGAGAGCCTTTCCAAATCCCTCTCGGGCACCGAAGTGCTACTTGCAACACTTATTAATGCAATAGATGGGTTCATCCTGCTAACTCGGTGAAGCTGCGCGACAGCATATGGAAGCGGCAGGAGTCCCAAGCGCCGGGCATCGTGACTCGGCGTCTCTGTTGGTCACCAAGGCTTATGTGCTCACTGTCTGTTTTTCTTGAGTATGGCTGTGGAGCAGGGCTCTGCCAGACGGATTAGCATTTTCTCTAGTTAATGAGTTTATCTGTCTCTTAGGGAAGAAATGGAGAGAGAGAGGGAAGGTGGGAGGGAGAAACAGAGAGAATGTGCGCGCGCTCATGTGAGCATCCGTGGGTATTTGTTCTGCAGAAATTCAATTTACTAAACAGAAATTCTGGCCTTTTCTGGCCTCTGGCCAGCTTGCTTCTGATACCCAGAGGTCACATGTGTTTGGGAGCCAGTGAAGAAGCAGCAATGAGCAGCTTCTGCAAGCCACCCAGCTTCCTCCCCTCCTTCTAGATTTTCTCCAGAGAACTATGCCCTTCCCTCCCCTATGCCCCCCCCCCCCCCCCCGCCCACCTGCTGTCTTCTGGTTCTGAGTAGTCCTCAGGGTCAGGCCCAATGATATAGAACCACCTGCTTGATGCTTTTTAAACATTCTAATCTTAAATACGTACATGTGTATGTGTCAGCAGCTTCCTCAAAGGAAGATGGCTTCCTCAAAGGCTGCTCTATGGAGTTTCATTTCAGTCACGGTTCTTAGTTCCCTTCCTTCTGTATTTCTTGAGCATCTGCCATTGGCACTGAGTACCTGGTCTAGGTAAGCATTACCCTAGCGAATCCTCACAGCAACGGGGGCAAAGATCACTCTTCCCAATTTCCATATGAGGAGACACAGCTCGCACATGTTACGTAACTAGTATAGGGTAACTGGCCTGTCTCTAACACATAATATTTTTGTGATTCTAGAAGCTGCCAGCAGACACAGGCTTTCTTTGTAATCAGACTGGGTAAATTAACATGTTTAATTCTTCATGCCACAGTAGATTCCAAAAATTGACTTGTTAATGATGACAACCAATAGGCAAGACCCTGATCTCTCTGAGAACAAGTCCAGACAACATATTTCTATCCCTCATTTCTCAGTAAGCAAGGAATTTTGACAGTCTACTTTTTTTCCCCTTTTTTTGGGGGGGGGGGTTACAGGGCTCATGGGCAGGACAGTGAATCTATCAAAACTACTGCCCAAGACTTTGGTAATATCTGAAAATTGTCTACAGCTGACATATAGCTTCTTCTTTTTTTTTTTTTTTTAAAGATTTATTTATATACTTATTTGATAGAGAGATTGGGCTTGGGGGGGGAGGATTGAGCACAAGCAGTGGAAGTGGCAGGCAGAGGGAGAAGCAGGCAGCCAGCTGAGCTGGGAGCCTGATGCTGGGCTTGATCCCAGGATCCTGGGATCATGACCTGAGCCAAAGGCAGATTCTTAACTGACTGAGTCACCCAGGCGCCCAATACATAGCTTCTTTACAAACAGGGGCCCTAACACACAGTTGAGAGTGAGGAGCACTCTGCAGGGTTAGGGCCAGAGTGGAGGCCATGGGGTGGGATGGGGGGGTGGTGGTAGTCAAAGTTCAAAGATAGTGAAATACTCTCAGGATTCCACACAGGCTTGGCTCAGTCATCTCAGGGGCTGCTGCCATCCATATCATAATGATGACAAAACATGCCCTCATAAGTTATAAAATATTGGGTTAAAAAGGATACGTTGTGATAAAGACACATGTTTCAGTCTCAAGTAACTCATGCCCTTTGCTGCATTTCTAATCAGAAACCATCTTTCAACGAAAGCCTCAGTGCCCATCTCTCGGGGGTGACAGACACCTTGCAGCACTAATTTGGCTGTGCTTTCCAGACCAGATGCAGGTGGGCATGAACATGGTTGGGACAGTTTGCTCCCTCCCAGCAGGGCTTCGGCACACCTCCCGGACCTCTCCCACCCCCACACTGCCACCCAGAGGTTCCCCCACTTCGCCTCCAGCAGCACGCACTGGTTCACCACCCCTCCTTCCTCCTAACGGGCCCTCTTGGCATCTCTGAGACACACCTATGCATGCCCTGGCTTGCCCTGCGCTGGGCTGAGCCCTGCTCTGACCTCCACACTGCTGTTTTCTGAAGTGACTGCCCGTATAACCCCTAACCAAGCCCTGGATGACCTGCTTCTGCCTACCTCTCTCTTTTGTAATTACATAGCATTTTATCCTTACTAATGCTTTTGTTTTGCCCTAAAGCCTACACTGTCTGATAATGATAACCAGCTTTCTTCTGGGTAATGTTGTCTTGGTGTATCTGTCTCCATCTTACTATTTTTAATCATTCGGTGTCCTCTCCTACCTAGGCAGCATTCAGGTTGGCTTTTTAAAGATTTATTAATTTGAGAGAGAGAGAGAGAGAGAGAGAGAGAGAGAGAGAGAGAGAACATGAGCAGGGGGCAGGGCAGAGGGAGAGAGAGAGAAGCAGACTTCCTCCTGATGCGGGGCTCAATCTTACAACCCTGAGATTGTGACCTGAGCCGAAATCAAGAGTCTGACACCTAATAGACTGAGCCACTCAGGCACCCCCACTGGCTTAGAAAAATTTATCTGATAACCTCTATCATTCATTCATTCATTCATTCATTCATTGAGAGGGAGAGGGAGAGAGAGACAGACAGACAGAAGGGGGAGAGGCAAAGGGAGACAGAATCTTAAGCAGGCTCTCTGCCCAGCAAGGAGCCTGATGCAGGGCTTGATCCCATGACCCTGATATTATGATGTGAGCCGAAATCAAGAGTTCAACACTTATCTGACTACGCCATCCAGGCGCCCCAATAAAATGTCTTCATTTCATTCTTACTTTTTAAAAAAGATTTCATTTATTTATTCATGAGAGACACAGACAGAGGCACAGACATAGGGCAAAGGAGAAGCAGGCTCCCTGCAGGGAGCCCAATGTGGGATTCAATCCCTAGGACCCTGGAATCACGCCCTGAGCCAAAGGCAGATGCTTAACCACTGAGCCACCCAGGTGCCCTTCACTCTTCCTCTTGAAAAATAGTTAAGCTATACAGACAGAATTCTTTCTTGACAGTTATTTTACCACATCAAAAATATTATTCTACGTGTTCTGGCGTCAGTGTTGTGGATGAGAGACACTGTCAGCCTAACTGAAATCAGGCTTTAAGATCCTTTGTCCTGGATGTTTTGAAATTTCACTACAACCTGTCCAAATTTGGCTTTCTTTTACTGATCCAACTCTACTTGGGAGTATGCTTTGTATTTTAGGACTCAAATCTTTTTAAGATTCCAGCAAATTAAAAATTTGCTAGCCATTGGTTCTATTCTTTGGTTTAGAACCTCTTATTAAGAAGTTTATTGGAGAGTCTCAGAATATCCTTCATGCTTATTAGCTGCTTTTTTATATTTAAAAATTTTTTTTTCTTTCTGAGCTGCATTCTGAGCAAATTCCTAAGTCCTTTTTTTAAATGCAATATATCCATATTGTTGTTGTTGTTGTTTAAATTTCTGTGGCTAATTTTCCTTTCTAAGATTTCTAACTGGTTCTATTCCTATTCTCCAAACCTATTTCATTTCTGTCTGCTTATGTGCTTTGGAATTCTGGTATGCAGGTTCATTTTCTGCAGGACATTCTCTCTCATCTGTCTCTGCACCCTGTCCCCACAAGCACCTGAACGCCCACCTTGAATAGAATCTTACGAGATGGCTCAGGTTCTGGTTAGGGTCTTGTGTCTGGAATATACAGATATGCAGATTTATATAAGCCACATTTCAGGCAGTCACTTTTATTATTCTCCTGATAAAAGCAAGGGTGCCCTCCTTCACTTATAAACAACCCTGGCTTTACACAGTGAGCCTGACTCCATTTCCTGAATCATAAAGTACATATTTAGTCTCCAGGACATTTTAGTTGCCAAATGACCAGCCACTCTGCCTGCTTCATCCTAGAGCTGGGCAGCCAGTGGCTTCAGCTTTGTCTCTGCTTTGAATTTCACTTGTGTTTCTGATCCATAAAGATGTTTAACTTGCTTGGAACCTGATTAATATCTTTCTGTTTCCTTTGTTATGTTTTTGTCTCTTTTAAAAAACATTTTTTTTATTTAAAAAAATTTATTTATTCATGAGAGACACAGAGAAAGGGGTAGAGACATAGGCAGAGGGAGAAACAGGCTCTTCGCAGAGAGCCCGATGTGGGACTCAATCCCCAGACCCCATGATCACACCCGAGCTAAAGACAGATGCTCAACCACTGAGCTACCCAGCCATCCCATGTTTATGTCTCTTATGGCCTGAAGGATGATCTACCAATGCCATGTCACCAAGAAATCCCCTGACAACCTTTATAACCTCATTTCCTGCCACTGGGCCATGTTACTTATTGTGGCGTCTTCTCAGTCACCTGGTCAACCAAGACTTCTTCCGTCTTAGGACCAGACACATACTTAGAGAAGAACAGCCAAACACTGACAACCCTGTACTCTTTTTATGTCCAAATGCTAATCTCAGCTTTCCCATTTCAGCTTCAATACATCTCCTCAAAGAGTCTTTCCTGACCACCCTCTCTCAGCAGCACACCCCCCACCATTTATTATGGTGTTCAGTTAATTTTCTTCACAGCAAAGTTGCAAACAGCCCCAAGATCTCCGAAACTGCAGCCACAACCCACATTTCCATCTTTTTGGCAAAACCTCCCTGTACAGCTTCTGTGACAGTAGTGCTATCTACACATGTCAAGGTCGAGAGCACATGTGGGAATACCCTAATGTGAAAGGAAGCTTATCTCCTGGGTGAGGAAGTCTGATTTTGTTTTCAGGACTGAGGTGATGGGATTATTTGGTATTATGTCCAATAAACAACACTTCTGTTGTCTCAGCATTTTAGAGAAAAAGAAAATATGCTAAAATCCTGATTAGTTAGGGCTACCTGGGATGGTGAAATATTTGATGGAAATTTGAAATTCTGGATTCTCTCAGTAAAATAGAGTTCAATTTTTTTTTGAGCCTGTACAATAATATAGAGTACTGGCTTATGGAATGCTGCCAAACAGAGACTCTGCTGGAACCCACTTTAATGAAGAGTGAGGGATTGTCTCTGATTAATAATGTTTATTTGGGATTGTATGCTGTAAAGGCAGCACGAACGAGTTAGTATTTCCCTATAATTTCCTAGGTATTCATCATTTGCTTAAGAAACATGATTTTCATTTTCCAAACATACTGCAAATGTGAACATTACCAAAGCCCTCTCTAAATTACCATAAATTCAAAACCAGTGAGGCTGGATCAATGGGATTTGATCTGCACACAACTCCTGCATAGTTTGTTGTGAATTTGGAAGGGGGCACAATGTGTCATGCTCTGCCTCCCAGCCAGTCTCTGGGCAGTGCAGGGGGCTAGTGGGCTAAACCAGTGCACAGTGCCATCCCATCAGTTTCAAACATGCTACAGATACCTGGTGAAGTGAGGAGTTTCAGGGTTTCTTTCTCTCTCTACAAAAGGCATTACTATTCTGGTTAGTCTGTCAAATATGAGAGATGCAAAGCCCTGGAGAAAGAATGATAAATCTGAAGGGACAGGAGGAGACATATCTGTCCCAGCTGGTGCACTTGTGAATGGAGGAAGTTGCCTCCCTAGTAGTAGTAGGGGTGAGAGATTTTCAGAACAGTCACTACAGCAATTTTCTATTCAAGAACTAAATGGCAGGATACAGAGCAAGAGAAGATTTGCCACATGAATGGGGCTTTACTTCAAATAGCTCTAGTGTCAGTATAGGAAATGGCCAACTCTGAACAGATTACAGGTCTGCAGTAAACATCCTTTACTAGCAGCTCTTCAAAACTGTGCCAACACGTGTCCCCTTGATGGCTTCTGAGTTCCAAAAGAGAGCTGGACCAAGAGATTGTCAAGGTTCATTACAAGCAGTCTGTTTCCTGTGTGTTCTAGTGAACTCCATTTTCAAAAGCTGTAAGGATTTTCATGATATGGGTCAAGGATGCTCAGTCTCCGAGATTACAATTTGGGGTACAGAACCCAGATAGAGATTAGGCATAAATATCCAATGTTTCTCAATGTAAAGGAATCTCAGTCTAGGAACTATAAACCATTCCTACTTTAAAAAATAAATATAACTCTTGGCTGTTACCGGCTACTTCGAATGCTAGGAAACTATGGAGGATTCTCACATCAAGCTGTAGTCCTTGGTCCCCCATCACTGCCCCACCACCTACCTTGGCTTGTTACCTCACTGGGTGCAGTCCATGCTGTGCTTGGAGGCAGTTCCAGTGTAAGCCAGGGAGGTTCCCCCCAGCAGGAACTGTAGGCTAAGGAGTCTTCAGAGGGAGCACACCCCAACACACACACACACACACACACACACACACACACCGTCCCACACCCCAACACACGCATGCCCCACAACATACACATGCCCTAACACACACACACACACACACACACTCCAACACCCGAACACATACACACATGCCGTCCCACAAGCCAACACACACACACACGTCATCCCATACCCTAACACATACACGCCATCCCATACCCCAATACACACACCCACACCTTCTCACACCCCAACACACACACCCTTCCACACATATACCCTTTCACACCCAAACACACACAAACACACATGCCCTCCCATACCCCAACACACACACACACCCTTCTAAACCCCAACACACACACATACCCTCCTACACCCCAACACACATACACTCTTCACACCCCAACACACACATGGCTTCTCACACCCCAACACACACATACAAACACACATGCCCTCCCATACCCCAACACACACACACCCTTCCAAACCCCAACACACACACATACCCTCCTACACCCCAACATTTGTAATTTTTTTTTCTTACGATGACAGGAAAAAGAAGGTTACAGGAATTTGTTCATCCAACTAAAAAACCTGAATTAAAATTGTTAACCTAGATAGCAGCCCACTTATTATGCAAAAACCCTTATTCTGTTTGTGAGAGCTAGAAATGTGTCAGTATTATTAGTTAAAAAAAAAAAAATTACAAAAACTAGGTATCAGTTTAAAAAAGTCAGTGTTATCTACGATCTCCTGAAGTGTGAGGGCCCTTGTCCAGAGGGGAACCCTAGTCCACAACCGAGGGTGAGTGAGCTGGAGAGTTTCCCTCCTTTCCTGCCCTCTCCTGTCAAGTGATGCCATTTTTCCAGGACATGTTCGTAGTGGAATGTCCCATGTTTGGCTGAAAGTGGGAGACGCACGGATGACCACAGGGTGTGGACAAGGCAGGTGCCTTGCCTTATGCAGGGTGTGCCTAAGGGATGGGGCCCTGGGGTGGGGAGGGGGGGTGTTTCCTGAGATGCGGCAACCATGAGGTGTGTAAAGCCAACACACACATGGCTTCTCACACCCCAACACATACACACATGCCCTTCCACACCCCAGCACACATGCACATGCCCTTCCACATCCAACACATACACACACACAGCTTCCCACATCCCAATACACACATGCCCCAATACACACACACACACACACACACACACACCACGCTTACACTCCTGGGTCTTCTCCAGGTATAAGAGTCATCCAGCCATTCAGCCCACCCACTCCAGATCAAGGACAAGGAGGCAGATTCTTACTCTGCCATCACTGCATTTCCCATGAGCCCTGTTTTCCCTCACTCACACTGTTCAAACCTCTTCAGATTGTACTTCCTGCCTTTATTCCCGATTTCCTCCCCACTTCAAGGATGCATCTCTCTCATACCCCTCAGGTACAGGCAGCCCTGTGTCCAGTGTGCCCTCACTTTCCCATCTGGCCTTGGTGTCCCCATCATGTTCCACACCCTCTACTTCCAGCCTTTCTGCCTATAGCCTCACCATGTCTTGTTACCTTTTGCCTTTCATTTTTGTTGAGCTGTAACTGACATACTGTGTAAGTTTCACATGTGCTGCATAATAACCTGATTTACAGATACTGTGGAATGGAGACCACAATAAATTAACAACATGCTTTATCCCCCACAGACACAGACACACAGATGGATTGTTTTCCTCAGGATGAGAGCTCCTAGGATCTATTCTCTTCACAATATCCCTCCATACCACACAGTAGCATCAGCTACAGTCACCATGCCATTCAGGACATCCCCTGCTTACCTCTCTTGTACCTGGAAGTTTGTACCTTCTGACCCTTTCCTCCCCAGTCCCTTCCCTACATCTGGTAGCCACAAGTCTGATCCTTTAATGAGTTTACTTTTTTTCAAAGATTCCACATATAATAGATCCTACAGTATTTGTCTTTCTCTGTCTTAGTTCACTTAGCATTACGCCAAGATCTATCCATGTCACAAATGACAGGGTTTCCTTCTTTTTACAGCTGAGTAATATTCCATTGTGTTTCTTTACCACATCCTCTTTCTCCATATCAACGGGACACTCAGGCTGTTTCCATGTCTTGGCTGTTGTTACTCACAACTCCCATGTCCATCCCTCCAACACATATTCTTCCCCCTTCCATACTCCTCACAGAACAGCCCCCAGCCCTTCCCACACTTGGAGAACCTGCTACTGCCCTGAGAAAGAACTAGCACTCTCAGAGGAAACAAGAATGCATGTGAAAGCTTTCCAACCATACTGAGTGCACAGAGCACAACAGGTGGGGCTGAGCATCTAAGTCTGTGCTCCTCCGACACAAGTGTGCAAGGAGAAGGGCAAGGAGGTCAACAGCACAGAGAGGGATGGGATGCAGGGGTGGGGAGGAGCCTCAATGGCTTAGTAGGAAGGTCTACCACATGTACCACATCTGAAGACTTAGTTCTGTGAATTTTGACTCCTGAGCTCAGACCCAAATCAACCAGTAGGCCCCCCAAAACTGATTCCTGTGAAGCATCTGCAAGCAGTGCATTCATCAGCGCCACCAGTCAGTGTTATTATAGGTGGGAAGCAACCGCCTTCCATTCTCAAAGTCCCTCTCCTCTCCTTTCTAATTAAATGAAAACTTTATGGGCTTGGATGCATGGAGTCTGGGATATTTATGACAAGAGGTAGATTTAGCTGCCCTGAAGCAGACTAGATGATGAGTGAGTTTATGCAAATGAGTGTTTTTATGCTTTGCCATAAAGTGTAAATAACGTTAATCACGGAAGTCAACAGCATGGTGCACCATTCTCTTTGTACATTGGTGTAGTCCCGACAGAGAAGGCATCCGTCTTGCCCTAGAGGAAGTTCCCAGTGATGTCTGCTAATGTACCAGTGAGCCAGAGAACATTCCTGTGGCATCTGCAGCCCCGGGCTGCACCTGCCCACCTGCCCATCTTGTGGGGCAGTGCAGGAACTCACGCCGACCATTGGAACAGATGGCATCACCTCCCAGACACTGCAAGGTGGCATCTGCACTTAATAACAAAAACCTGGAGAAACCCACCAGGCAGCAGTTGACCTACGCACATGCCCACCTCACCAGCTCATCCGGGGCTGCTCCTCCTGCCCATCTTCCCTCGCCCCCCAACTATATTGCTTTTGTGCAGGTTCTTGAGCGTGCCATACCTCTGCTACCTCAGGGCCTGTGGACAAACTTTTCTCTGAGGCTGGCCTGCCCTTTGGTTAATCCCTATCATTCTCTCAAAACAGTGTTTCCTCCCAAACACCCCCCTCTACCCCAGACCACAGCAAGTCCCTCCATCTCAAGCTCTCATATATCTTTCCTTCAAGAGAAAGGCCTAATTACCTAATCCATCAGACTTGCCATTTCCTCATCTATAAAATGGGGATGACAACTCCTACCTCATAGGTCACTGTGAGGAATTCATGAGCTGGAAGCATGTAAAGAGAATGATAAGAAAGAGAAAATATTTATAATACTATACTTATCAAAAGAAGTCCACTGTAAGTGGACCTGTACAGTTCAAACCTATGGTGTTCAAGGCTCAACTGGTTTTGTACAGAAGTGTAAGACAAGACAGACTTTTCTGTAATTAGTAATAAGGGCCCTAAAACAAGTAGTGGATAACCCAGCACCACCTGTAGAATGAAAGACACCCAGGGCAGGTCCCCAGGCCCTAGGAGAAGGATCTGGGTTAGCCAATGACAGAGACTCTTTTCTTGGACACTGTAGCTATAGATTAGCATGACCTTCCCGATGGGGAAGAAACAGAAACTAGTACAGCAAGGGCATATTTGTGGTTAGTTGTACACAACTGTGTTAGAATGAGTTTTATTCAAGTTCTAATCCCAGAGCACAAGGTATAGTGATTCTCACCAAATTTATAGTGATTCTCACCAAATTCTCTGTTCATCAAATCCTGAGTTGATGAAGGCCTCTAGATATTATTATATAAGGGTGCCAGAACTCACAGAGTCCAAGTTGGCTTTTAAAATCAAGTTTCTGATGGGCGAACCAAATACAAGGCCCCACTTAGAGAATTTGATACTAAAGAAGTTTATTTTTGTCTGGGTGTGCTACACATTATACCAGAACCAATTACAAATGTTTAAAAGAGCTAAACTTTAAAAAATGTCTTTGATGCTTTTATATGTAAAAGCGTTTTCAAAAACAATAATAATGTCAATAAACAGAGTATCAGATTTGACAAGGTGGATTATGAAGTGGTTGAAAACTGTTCCCAGAGGATGTTGATTATCGTTTCCCTCTGGCCTGGAGGGCACTGGAAGGAGGCCATCCTTGGGCTGGATTTATTCAGCATTTTTAGCTATGATCTGGATGAGGATATCTGAGACATGTTTATCAAGCCTGCAGCTGCTACGAAGCTCAGACTAAGGATAATGGCTCTATAATCTTGGCCTCATTACCTAATCCATCAGACTTGCCATTTCCTCATCTATAAAATGGGGATGACAACTCCTACCTCATAGGTCACTGTGAGGAATTCATGAGCTGGAAGCATGTAAAGAGAATCAGTAAGCTGGTTTTCCTCCTTCACACAGTGATGGAATCAGGATTTAAAAAAAGAAAAAAAAAAAAAGCCCCAGGTTAGGAAAATGGGTTGAAACTAACAATCATTCTACCAGAATAAAAGGGGAATCCTGTATTTAATTAAAGGAAAAAAAAAAAAAAAGACTCTAGAAAAGGACCCACACAGAATCCATGACACATGAAGAAAACAAATGAGTGGCAAAAAAACAAAAACAAAACATCAAAAAACAAACTTGGAATATTGTCATCAAATCCATTCTTCCAGAATACAATGCCATTTGCAGAATCTTGATTAAAGCTGTGTTGTGCCAGTCAAGTGATCCTACTGGTTCAAGGAAGGGAGCATGTTCTACAACTTCCGCGCAATTTCCAGAGAAGAGACGACAGGAATGCATGAACATTGCAGCAAATGTATTCTGCTGTGTTATATCTCTAATCATTTGACTTCATTGAAAGTAATCTGAGTTACCGTCACAGTAAACCTGCATATAAGCAAAGCTTACTGAAAACTCAGAATGGGAGAGATCTGCCTTGGCAGTGCTCCTGAGCTGGGGTTCTGGAAGTCACTGCTGGCCACAGGTGCAGCAGGAGCAGCTAGGGAGGGGGCCACTGTCACCTCACAGTCTCAGAGTTGGGCCAAGTACTAACTTCCCTTTCTTCCCAAATCACGAGGGGGCTTCTTCTTTAACTGTAAATTATGAAAATAGCTCCTTGGTACTAAGATCAAACTAATTTTATTTGGGGGTGCCTGGGTAGCTCAGTCAGTTAAGTGTCCAACTCTTGATTTTGGCTCAGCTCACAACCTCAGGGTCCTGGGATCAAGCTTCACATCAGGCTCCTCACTCAGAGGGGAGCCTCCTTGTCCCTCTCCCTTTGAACCCATGTTCTCTCTTGCTCTCTAAAATAGATAAATAAAATATTTTAAAAATGTTTTTAAAATAATTTTATTTACTTGATCTCTTACAAAAATGATGAGTTGTTTTCGAGGTTCTTTTGATTTTTTTTTTTTAACCTCTTCTGCCTTCCCAAAGCAGAAGGATTGCTATACTCAAGATGAAATTCCATCCTGCTTCAGCCACCCCAGGTCAGTGGCTGCAGGATGTAGTCTAGGGCCTGCTCTGGGCTCCACCACATCTGACTTCTAAGATAGTTCTAGTTTCTAGCACTCCCTCATAGGCCTGTCTGTGACCTCAAGTTCTGTAGTTTCTTTAGAACAACAAAAGCCAAGTTATGAAGAGGGTGGGCAATAAGCCCCACTCCTCACTCTCCCACTCCCCACTCTGGAAGGCCAGCATTGCTCTCTGAAATGATGGACTAGGAGGGGGAAGGACAGGACCAGGAAACAGGGCCTTGAGCCCTGTCCTGTTTGTGATTCAGTGTATTTCCTAACCCACTGAGATGTGACAGTCTTGTCTGTAAAGTGAGGCTCTACAGCTGGCTCCTCTGCATGGTTCTGAAATTCTATTACCTGTTCATTGCCTCGGCACACAGGTAGACTGGCCTTCTGGGGATTTATGGACACCCCTCGACCCCACCAATAGTGGCTAAAATGAATTAAAAAGCATGAATGTTCAAGACTCACAGGACTGGCGGAGAAGCTTTATAGCTTCTAAAAATGTCTTCTATCCTTCTTCATTATCTAATTCACAGAACCTAATTTAATGGTGTAATTCTGGAAAGTCATGCCAGAACCTCTGACTGTGACAATGAAAGATGGTCATCTTGGGCGTGGGGCTCAGTTATGAATGACTCGCCCTATGTTCAAGTGCTCTGTCATTTGCCTCCAGCTGTTTATACATCACACCCAGGCATAGAGGAGGTGCCAGTAACAAACCATCAACAACAAAACAATACCAATTTATGCAAGGTTTTCAAGCACAATTGCTACTATTGCTGCAAAATGCTCCCTACTCCAAATCTGATAGCTTGGATTGAACCATACAGACTTGCCAATCTTGTAGATCAAGAAAGGCTGCCTATGAATAGTTTCATAAAGTTACATCCACCCAAAAAGTAACACGGCACTGGTCGTTCTCTGAGTGTGGTGACAACGGAAAGGAGATGACAACCTTCACACGAAGCCTGAATATGTGGAGGTGAAATGCTTCTTATATAACAAAGGGACATTTATGGAAGTACCTTCTGGAAGTACTAGAATTAGGTGAGAATTCCTAAGGAAAAAAAAAACAAATTCCTTATTTCTAGAGTTAATAGAGATGAATAAAAAAATGACAAAGTCTCACACACCCATCAGCTAAAAAAGTTTTTAAAAATTTGATGTGTCTGATTATGACGTGAGAGGTAAACAGAGAGATGCAGAGAGACAACATCCTATGCATCCTTTGACCCTGGATCTGGCTATGCCTGAAGCCCGACACCCTGGACTTTCTAGTTACATAAACCAGTAAATTTCTTCCTGTTGAAACACACATTCACATAGACACATGCATACAATAGCAATTATGATACGTACACATACGTATGATGCTAGATCAAATGGTCTTAAAATGTTGAGCTAAATCACAAGAAGTAGGACCCATTTCCTACTAAAAGAATAAAAAACTCAAAAAAGCTTAGGTTTCTTGTCTGAATCACAAATCCATGAGGCCAAGTCCCAGGTAACTGCAGAGATGAACTATTTAAGATTCCAGGTGAAAGAAAAAAAAATCTGTTTCCTGTCAAAACAGGAGAAATGAAAGAGAAGCTTCTCGAGTCCATTGATTTGGCCAGCATGCTAGCGTCTGCCAATGCAGAGCTGAGAAGGGACAAACTGAACTATTTCATAACCAAGCCTCCAGAATCTAAGATAGAAGCCAGCTTGTTATGCCCTCATCACTGGTGCAAAGCTGGGAGTTAAGGGAAATGTGTAAACTTGCATAAGCCAAGGGCTAAGACTGGATTAAAGTTATCTAATTATCATTCAAGTGATTAGAATATTCCAATGTTATTCTGATAATTAAAATTTTAGAGGTTATACCTGGGTGGCTCAATCCGTTAAGGGATTGCCTTCATCTCAGGTCATGATCTCAGGGTCCTGGGATAGAGCCCTGCATGGGCTCACAGCTCAGTGGGGCATCTGCTTCTCCCTCTGCCCCTCTCCCTGCTGTGTGCATGCTCTCACTCTTCCTCTCAAACAAATAAATAAAACCTTAAAAAACAAAATATCCCAAATTAGTTTTGTTTCTTTTCTGAGCTGGTCAAACACTTCCTGCCTACATTCTGGCCTTATAATTTACCTATTTTGGCTAAAGAAGATTGATTTTATAGACAAAGTTCGAGGCATGGGCAAAAGGTAAGTTGGCACTACAAAATATTTTGCTTTTTACCATCTATTAGTCACTACCTGAAAATCAATATGCAGTGTTCACCTCATCTGTGGCTCCAGACAACCAAAAGAAAATTGTGTACTGCTCCCAATTCAGACTGATGATGCATGGTGCCATTAGCCTGCGAGTTAATATGAGATTCAGGAGCTGCTGTCTTACCTGACAAATATGCCTTCAGAATCCAGGCGCAGGCACATTACTTGTAGAATCTGAGGCTAGGACTTTAACATAATTTATACTCCCAAGTGACTCACTACCGCTTTTTAAAATATTTTATTTATTTATTTTAGAAAGTAAGAGAGAGCACGGGGTGGGGGGGTAGAGGGAAAGGAAGGAGAGAATCTCAAGCAGACTCCATACTGAGTATAGCGCCTGATGTTGGGGCTGGATTCCAGGACCCCGAGATCACTACCTGAGCTGAACTCAAGAACTGGATGCTCAACCAAATGCTCTGGCCAGGAACCCCATCACTGCTGCTTCTGCATGTGCAGCATGAGACTTAAGACAGGATAAAGAAACCAGAGTGGTTCCCTTCTTTCTTATCCTATCACTAGACTGGTTTTACACTCTCCTTCCATCTGTGCAGCCATCTCCTATACACTGAGTGCCTCCTCTGGGCTCTGTGGCAAGTTAGCTGCTGGGAAGATGGTGATGAATCACATAGACTCTTTCAAGTTGTCCAACTTCTTTGTTACTCACAGGAAACATCAGGAAGGGAAAGAACTCTAGTCTGGAGAAGCATTCAGAAGTACACGAAATGACTTAAAGCAGGGATGCAGGAATAAAATCTACCAAAACCAGAATGCTGATGTTCTAGCTCATGGATCAATCACGAAATCAGTAGTCACTAATATTTGCTGAGTGCTTATTCCATGCCATGCATTTTGCTAAGATTTATCCCATTTAATCCTTATCACAACCCTATGAGGCAGGTACTGTTAATAAATGCACTTCAGAGATGGGAAAACTGATGCTCAGGGAAGTTGAAAATCCCATGTCTAAAACAAGAGACCTCAGAGCAATGAAATTCCAGCACAGACCTATTTGACTCCAGCACCTACACGCCCACCTGCCACATTATAGTGCCTCTAACTGTACTCCTAAACTTACGCCCTGCCAATTAGGGACAGAAGGTATTTCACAGGATGCATTTTCAAAAGTGGGAAATGAGTAAAGAAAAATGAATCTTATTGAGGCCAGGGTGTGCAGGTGGACCTCTATCACAAATCTGGACCCATGAAGCCGCTGCCATCAGATCAGGTCCGGTGTACCAGGCACGGAGCACCTCCTGGCACAGGTGGTTGGGTTGCTGGGAAGTGGAATGTGGGGTGCTCTCCTTGGAAGCACTGCAGTGGAGAGCCTTCACCCCTGCCTCTGACCAAACCGACCGCGGTTGTTCTCAGCACAGACACCTAATGGCTGACTGGGTCTCTGTGGGGCTGGTGACCTCAGATCAAAAATCAAGAAACTACTTCCTAGCACAGCTCTGCAAATGCAAAGACATTTTTAGTAGTAGCTCAGAAACAAACAGGAGAGCTGCAAGGGAGAAGAAAAGCACCTGGCCAAGGCCAGGAAGGGACAGCCATGTAAGCCCAACTTCTGGCCAAATGTCAATACTTTTCCTTGTGATCACTCAAGAGCAGACCCTACATTACAAGAAGCTACCTGAGGAAAGTAAGCCTGGCAGCAGAGACAGGCTTACTGGCACACATTAGTGAGAACAACAAGAGCCAACTCAAAAACGGCCTTTTGTTCATGGACTGGTAGGTATTTTTGGGTCTCTAAGAAACCAAATAAAATAAAAATGCAGCATTAATAACAAAACAATACTTGACAATCCCTCTTTCCCTTCCAGGGACCCATCAGTGACTGCATCTGATCAAAGTTGAATTATTAAATGTCTATAGATTAATCCCATAATTCTCAAGGGCCTGGAGTTTGTAATTTCCCTGAAAAAAAAAAAAAAACAGACACAATCTACACCGTGAAAAATTTAATTGCACTTTAATTACCAGTTAAGCTGAATAGCATGAGATATGGGTGCCTTCAATTTTTAATAGTCATTATGATTCCAAGAGAATTTTGAAGGGAAATAATTGAATCTCTTGGGAGTACTCTCTTCTGCCACTGCCAAAATCAAAATGAGAATGAGCAAAAAAAAAAAAAAAAAAGTAAAGGGTGATTCAAATTCTTCCAGATCATAACCCAGGACGGCCCCTGGCCGCTCCCAGGCAGCTGCTCTGCACATTTTCATGATATGCTAATACAGAAACGAGTTTCCTGCAGTTGAGTTCTGGTACATTAAACAGATAAAGGCTCTTGGCTGGGGTGTTCCTTTTCTTTCTAAAAATCAGATCCAAAGATGCCACACTGTTTCTTTGTTTGTCGGGGCCAGGCACCAGCACGGGCATGTGTGACCCCACACACACCCTCCCCACAACATATGCATCCACACGCACAGGTGCGTGCACGCACCCCCCCCCCCCCCCCACACACACACCTCTCCTGCCTGTTTCCATGATGTTGGGAAAGCAGCAGTTCTCTAGGGAAATGGGAAGATGGGATACCACCATGCAAGCCTCGAGCCAAATGGAACTCAGGAGGTGTTGGTGAGAACTCAAAAGGAGAGAATGCGCTTGAACACTTTCAAAGAGCAGGCCTCCTGGGAGCTGTGCAGGGCCGGGTGGGGAGGGAGAGGTAGGGGACTACTTTCCTTCCTTAAGCGTAATTTGGCCTAGTAAGCTTCCCACAGTTCTTAAGGTATTTTGAGGGACTGTGAAGGTATTTGAGGTGTGTGTGTGTGTGTGTGTGTGTGTGTGCACGCGCACGCATGTCTGTCTATATGGCAAGATGCCTCAGCCTCTTTTGGGGGGATGTTGTCCCACCCTCATACAGGACCTTCCACACAGAGACAAATTGTGCTGTGTTTATAAAAAGTCGGGGTTGGGGGGGGGATCCCTGGGTGGCTCAGCAGTTTAGCGCCTGCCTTTGGTCCAGGGTGTGATCCTGGAGACCCGGGATCGAGTCCCACATCAGGCTCCCTGCATGGAGCCTGCTTCTCCCTCTGCCTGTGTCTCTGCCTCTCTCTCTCTCTCTGTCTCTCATAAATAAATAAAATCTTAAAAAAAAAAAGTCAGGCTGGGGTCAAAATAGGACTTTTCACAGGGTCTCTGAAAAAACTGAGAGCTCTCTCTTGCCACAGTGGCCGTTCATTACTAGCATCTTCGTCACAGTACACACTTTTAGTGACCACTGGACACTGTGTTAGTGTCCATTGGACAGCTAGACTGCAAATTCATCCACCAGGCAAATAAGGGAAGGAAAGGATGGTGCAGAACAGCTGTCACTTCTTCCTTCTCCAGCTCTACAGCATTTCCCTCCTCTGACCACCTGCAACCCTCCATCAAGCCTGTGCCAACACATAGCACCGTACAGACTGAGCTTCAGGGTGATGTGCACGCATCTCCCTCTTGGGGGCCTGACACCTGGGGGGGAGCTGCAACCATCCCTGCCATGAGGGTCCCAGTCGATAGGGGAGCAGCACAGGTCCCTTCTTCCTGAGTTCAATGGGTTCAGAGGGAGAAAAGAATAGCATTCTTCTAACTTTGCACACTAGTACTTAGAGGTATCCTTTCTCAGGGTGCCTGCTGAGGACTTCCTCAGGACGATGGTTAGTCCTACAGACACAGAATACTCAGGTTGGTGAGACAGAAGCAGGGGTGACATCAGGATGCCTTTCTGCAGATTTCCAAGACTGCAAGTTCACAGCGGTTAGGAAGTGACACCCAGCAGACACACCAGCTCACACAAACCTGGCTGACAGGACAACAGGGGACCCTGAAATGAGGATCCAGGCCAGACCAGCACAGACACTGGTCCCAGAGCCACATGGTTCAGGGTTGATTGCTTAGTGACAAGGGACTGGGGCCTGGAAGTCGCTCTATATCCTCACAACATATTGATGGTGAGCTTCCTCGTCTTCACAAAGACTGAAGATAAAGACATGCCCTGGGTAGCTGACACGGGGGTGTCAGTAAACCAGGATTTGGGTCTCAGGAGCAAGCCTAGGTCACCAACCTGTTTTGGATGCTACATAGTTTGCCACCAGAGGCTGATTTCATGAAGGTTAACAGTTCTCCCTGCTGCCTAGGCAGAAGGGAGCATTGCTCTGGGGGTTCAGGCCAGGATAGCACAGCTTCTGAATCAGAATAGCCTTTTTGGAGCCAATACCACCTCCCCTGCTGGGCACCAGAGGCCTCTCACCCAACAGGCTAGGAGAGGCTGTTATGGTCTTGCATTCATAGAACCAAGAATCTCGAACTCCTCCTAGAGCTCCTCAAGTATGAGAAGTGCTCAACCCTAGAGACCAACCATACCCAGCCATGATGCTGGCAGGTGGGGCTTCCATTCAGAGTCTCCCCAAATCTTCCTCATTCCATTGCCAGAAACGCAATGGTCCTTGTCCCCACAGAATTGGAACTGACAAGACTGATCTGTGAGTGCTCAGGGAATCTGTGTATGGCCCCATCTTCCTGTTATGCACCAAAAGCTCCATCCAAGCTACGCAGGCAGATGCAAAGATGGATTAGCCCTCTGGGCTGTGCCACCAATGCCCCATATTTTTGGGAGTGCAGAGGTGCTGTGTGTTGACAGGATAGCAGCTTCAGTATTGGGAGGGAAAGCCATATCAGCATATGGGTCTAGCTGGTTAGGCCCTGGGATTAGCATTCTGAGGCTGACATCTGAAATGACTGAACTGGGAACTATGGAGAAGACACACAGGAGCAAAAAGCTGAGATATGATGGCAATGTGATGCTGCAAAGCGCCTGGGCTGCTCAAGCCTGAGGTTTGGGAGATGGGGGGAATGCAGACTGGAAATGATAAAATGACCAGGGCAGTTTTTAGTAGCTACTGAGGTTATCAGACATTCAGGCCGAGTCCCCAGGGCAGATTCTCCGTCTTACATTACTTTGCCACCCCCCTTGGGTTCACTGAGGCATCTTCCAGACCAACAGGGCCTCTTGTCTCCGGAAAGAGCCCTGGTCCCTCCCAGAATTTAGAAGTGGGAAGGCCCAAGTGCTTCAGCTGTCACACTGGGGCTGACCTCTGTGGCCTTGCAGCTCTCCTGGTGTGATGCAAATGCACACTGCCATTGGTAAACAAGCACAACTCTTATTTATAGACCAAACACCTGCCATCAATTTAAACAGTAGTTACCTAACTTGAAAGTTGAGCAAGAGACTGAATGCCCCTTGAAGCAAGTAATTTCGAGGCAGCAGTTCATGTATACAGATGGGTTTAAGCCTACTTTAGAATGCTGTAATTATCATCAAAAAGACAGATTCCATTAAGTATCGGTTAGGCTTTGAGTATCTGTACTCCCAGACAAATTTGAAATGTGGAAAGTCTTGGGTTTCTTAACACTATACTTTTTTTTTCTTTTTTTTTACTTTTAACGTTATTTCTTTAAAGGACGGCAGCTTAGGATCCTCCCAATTTGGAAAACCACCTGATCAGAGGTTTCTGGAACAGTTAATGATATAATTTGGCTATTCCTCTCATTTTGCCTTTTCAACCACAGTTCTGTCTCCAGACTCCACTAGATAGCACCATAAACTCAGTATCTAGAGAGAGTGATCTTCCCAAATACAAATAGTGAACAAGTTTTTAACCATCACTTACAAGCAACTAACCATCACTTCCCGAATGTTAAAAATTAGGCAGCGTGCAGCCCAGGTGTTCTATAGGCATCACTACTTCTGATGAACTCTGGAATCTGAGATTGTTAGCTTCACTTGTCATAGGAGGTTAACCAGGGTGCTGAGGGGTTAAGTACACTTCCCGAGATCACTCAATCAGTAAGTGGAAGAATCTGGATTTGAATATGCGTTGGCCTGGTTCTGAAGCCCCTGTTCTTTCCACTACATCATTACTAGCTTAGAGAATGCTCTTTCTTCTTTGCAAAGGTTGTTTCAAAATTGACTTAAAAAAAAAAAAGATTTGTTTATTCTGGGGGAGGGGGCAGAGGGAGAAAATCTCAAGCAGACTCCCTGCTGAGCGCAGAGCCCTGAGAATGTGAGCAGAGCCGAAGCCAAGAGTCGATGGCTCAACTGACTGTGCCACCCAGGCATCCCTCAAAATTGATTTTCTATTTGCAGGGAGAGGGAATGTCATTCTGGAAGAAAATGACTATTTTTGGTGGCTTGAGACTTACTTGATCTTTGGGGCACGACTCAGCCCAGACAGGATTAGGCCACAAGCTGCATCAGTTAGTCCTGGGCAAGCCATTGACCTTTGTGGATCTTAAGAACATTGTAAGAATGCACAAAAGGACTTTACGGTCCCTTTTAAATAGAAATTCTATTTATCTCTGAGTCAAGGATTGTTTTCGGACGGTAAGGACAGGCTTGTGCTCAAGAGGGCCTGGGGATGGGTTCAATTCATGGCCTGTCCTTATGCAGGAGATGTTCTGGGGAGTAGAAGAGCCTCCCCTAGGTGCCACCACTGCTGTCTGATAAGTGGATGGGTAGTGAATGAACAGTCCCATGCTCAGTGGGAGGGTGTGCTGAGCCATCACTGTCCTCAGCTACTTCCATTACGACTAGCACACCTACAGCCGGATTTAACCCCGATGGAGGGAGGTGCGTTTTCTGGGAGAACATGCTCGGGGTCAGTCTAGAGAACCATCACCTTGTCAGGGTAACCAGACAGAGAGCATTTAAGTCACTGGGCATGAAGGAGAAACTCACCTAGTAGTAGAAACAAATGAGAAAGAGGTGCTCATTCAAAAGAGTGGGTAAGAAAGCAGTGCTTTGTCCTCTGTCAGAATATAATAATTAGCACCTCTTCTCTGTTTTCTCACCCTGCTGAGGGTGAATGGATTTCATCCAAAGGGCATGCAAGAGTTTGATTTGAGCAAGGAATAGAGATGTAGCTAGGGGGAGGAGGAGGGGGCTCTGGAGGAGGAAGAGGAGGAGGGGGGAAGAGGATGAACAGGAAGACTGGTAACCAGACTGCTTCTCTCACTTGACACGTTGCCCTTGGGTGAGGGTCCACACACAACCTTAGACAAACCTTGCTCCAGCTCAGCAGTGGCCTTGAGATAAGAGTTAAATGAATCCAGCCCTTGAATGAGGGAGGCTGCCAGGCAGAAGAATCACACCTCATAGGTGGTAAGAAAGGAAGCTATTCCCTAGCCTAAGGGAATTCAAGAGAAGTACATGAATAGTGATTATCTGAAAAGAGATAACCGACAAAGATTTAGAAGGGCAAGCCCCATTCTAATTAATCCACTCACCTTTGTGCAGGGCTAAAGACTGGGTAGGTAATGGCCCTGAAAGTCAAAGAGTTTATTGGGATTTCTAAAAGCCCCACAGAAGCCCTCCCAGTAAGACCAGGAAGCTGGGGAAAGGCTCTGGAAACCATAAAGAACTGGGACCAGTGGAAGAGCTGTTGTCATAAGGAAGGCACACAAATGAGCATTCACACTGCTCTTCATGGACACTCATCTATAAATAGATGAATCCCTGGTATGAAACGAGCAGAAATATTAATCGTAGTTGGCTTTTAGGCAACAGGATCGTTTGCAGATTTCCTCACTGCTTCACCTTGTACATTTTTTAAAAGTGTACAAATCTGATGGCATAACTTTTATGATCAGGAGAAAAAGGGAGAAAATAAACAGAAGGCCAGCTGCTGTCCTTACGGACCCTGAGAGCTACAGAAATGGACAGAAGTCAATGTCAGTGCAAATCGTGTCTTGCAGAGAAGCGCCAAGTGGCTGGTAAGTCAACCATTGACTCTGGTTTGAACTGCAGTTCTGAGCCAACGCACTGGTGTTTCTGGTACCCTCCTGCTTGGACTGGAAACAATTTAATAATGTCCTTTATAGCTCTGTCCAATTATCCAAGCCATTGTCTTCACAGAAATGTTAGAAAGTTATGGTGGAGGAAAAATTTGTGAGGCAGCCTCAAAGTATAAGCACAGATACAGCTCTGCCTTTTTTTTCTGTTTTTTTTTTTTTTTAAAGACTCCTTTCTTGATCTTTTCATTTAATTGGAGGCAAAAAGAGAACTCTATTGTTACAGCACATACTCGTTTTAAAGCCTTGTCCTTCTGGTACTGCACGCCTGCAGCCCCAGGGACCTAGGGATGGATGCTGCCGCAGTATTTCATTTAAATGACGCGTTTGATTTGTGCTGTGTGACTGGCACCATGGAGGAGCTGCTTTTTCTAAGGATCTGAGGTCACCTCACCAGTGGCCAGCTCTGCTAGGGGCATCAGTGAGGAATACTTTGGGACCTTCCACCCAACAGAATTTTCATATTCCCAGCAAATTTCCCAGGCTCCAGATTTTCAGGAGTGACCTTACACCATAGAAGCAATTGCACACAAACTCTCCTCACTGTTCCTGAGGCATCTTTCCCACAAAGGGGCCTTTGGTGAGTGGAGACAAAAGAAGGGTAAACCAAGTTCATGGAAGTCATCAGGCTGAAGGAGGCCAGAGCAAGACATTGGTCTGGGTTCCTTCTCTACATCCCAGGTACAATCTCCAAGGAAAACAGTTACTGCTAGCATAGTGGGATCTTCTGTGCAAGAAGGAGATGTTCATATCTGTGACTCCTGCCATACCCATGGCCTCCGCCTCTGAGACTCTCAGGCATCTATACTCTGAATTCCCACTGACTTGCTAGATGTTGAAGCCTGAGTTTGGGATGTGCTCCAGCCTTCCTTCCAAAGTTATAAATGGATTTAAAACTTGGTAACAGGGACCTGGGTGGCTTAGTCGGTGAAGCATCTACCTTCTGCTCAGGTCATGATCTTAGGGTCCTGGGATGGAGCCCAGCATCCAGCTCCCTGCTCAGCAGAGAGTCTGTTTCTCCCTCTAACCCTCCCCTCTGCTTATGCTCTCTTTCAAATCAATCAATCAATCAATCTTTTAAAAAATAATAAATAAATAAATAAATAAATAAATAAATAAATAAATAATAAATAAATAAAATAAATCTGTAGTCTTAAAAAAAAATTGGCAACAGAAATCTGGAAGCCCAGTGTTGCTTCTTATCCACAACTACAAGAAGCCACACATCCCAACGGGAAAGAAACAGGAGCACAAATAGGAAGCTCTTGTAAACAAATGGGGATGCCACAATGGCCGAGTCAGAATTGATGCTGGTTATCTCACCAACAAAGCGTTCCCTGCCTCTGCTCCTGGGGGTGCCCAGGGACATTGCACTACTGTGCTCTTCTATCCCATGTGCTCAATCTCTGTGGCCATCCAGTTCCCGTCATGCACTCTAATTTTCCCCAAAGTATGATTTAAGGATAACCTGCATCAGAACAGTTGGGGTATTGAGGTGCCCAGGTGGCTCAGCAGGTTAAGCATCCAACTAACTCCTGGTTTCAACTCAGGTTATGATCTCAGGGTCATGAGATCAAGCCCTGCATTGGGCTCCATGCTCAGGGCAGAGTCTACTTAGGATTCTTTCCTTCTTTTTCTCCCTCCCTCTCTGCGTCTCCTCCTATTCACATACACACAAAAAGACTAGTGGGGGTGTTAATTACACATCGATCCCAGACCAACTGAGATTTTCAAGGGGTAGGGCCTAGAGAACCTGTATGTTTAATCCCCAAGTGATCCTGATGCATATTAAAATTTGAGCAGCCCACCCAAGGAAGTAATCAGATCCTGTTGTCAATGGCAACCAGATGAGTGGTGTCAGGAGCCACTCTGTGCCTGCAGTACCTCCGCTGTGTCATGGTTATCCTGCTTGACAGCATTGAACACCTTTCAGAAATGAGGATAGTGACAAAAGGTAATTTCTTTAGCACCTTGCAGTCTACAAAGCTTTTCCAGTTGCTCTCTCATTGCATCAACCCCTCTGAGGGAGGAATTAGAATCCCTCTTTTCACAAACTCAGAAATCACAAGCCCTAAGAAAGCCACCCAGCCTGCTAGTAAATAGTAGAGCTGAGTTTTTGGATGGATCTGATGAATCTGCTATTCACCTGAGCTGCCTCCTAGTGCCAAGGGTGCTGGCCTTTAGTGTTTGCCTTCTCCAGGTGAGTGGGTGAGTTACAGCCTGCAATTCTTCTTCTTTTTTTTTTTAGACTTACTATTTATTTGAGAGAAAGAGAGAGAGAGCGCGCACACAAGCCAGCAGGGAGAGGCAGAGCAAGAAGCACATACCCTGCTGAGCAGTGAGTCTGACTCAGGGCTTGGTCCCAGGACCCCTAAATCATGATCTGAGCCGAAGGCAGACACCTAACCAACTGAGCCACCCAGGCACCCCCCGCCTGCGATTCTTTTGAAAGAGCAGCGCAGCTCCCTGGAAGAAGGTGGGCCAGAGCACCTCAAAGATATTGTGGTCAAAGCCTTGGCATGTGGGGGAGGAGTCAGTGTGTCCATCGAAGCTCAGAGATAAAACAATAGATCCAGGAGCTCCTTCCTATAGTCAGCCCCTTCTAAACATCTATCCCAAGAAACCCAGAATTTTCTCCAAATGGATTACAACTGAGCCTCCACAGAGAGGCTGTTTCAGTGCCGGTAACAGTGGTAAACTCTCCTGCTCCAGGGAGTACTCCTTAGAGGCACAGCACCATCACCCTAGCAAGATAGACCAGAGAGTGGGGCTTATGCTCCTACTAGCTGTAACCAAGCTCAGATGCATAGCACGCTCAGACACCCTCCCGAATGGGAAGCTGGAAGCAATGCTGAGCCACTGCAAGGTCAGATAGAACCCCATCCAACAGGACCTCTACTACGAGAGGTCCTCTTCAGCTATGTGGAAAGAGCCAGATGCTGCCAGCTGCTACCCTGGTCTCAGAGGCTCAGGGGTCTCACTGCTGACATTGTACTCTGATAGCACCCTCTGCATGGTGCTTGCTTCCTCAGTTGAGGACGAGGACTCCCCAGCAGTCATTCTCTATGGTGATCCTGCTGACCTGCAGGTCACTGCCACTCACTGTCCTTCCGAGGTGGCTCCTCTATCCACCTCCTTTGCCCTTGACCCTTTAGGCCTCCTCCAACTCTTCAACCAGAAGAGATTTTCACATGTGTGGCATAAAGCCCCTTTTATAAAGCCCTCCAACAAAAAGCTCTTCAAGGGGTGCCTGGGGTGAAGTGCCTGCCTTCAGCTCAAGTCATCATCTCAGAGTCCTGGGATTGAGCCCAACAGTGGGCTCCTTGCTCAGTGGAGAGTCTGCTTCTCCCTCTCTCTCTGACCCTCCTCCATGCTCTCTCTCTGTGTCTCAAATCAATCAATCAATCACACACACACAAAAAAACCCCCCCAAAATTGTCTTCAAATCTCTATCAGAATAGGGCTGAATCAAAATGAGGGCTTAAGAAACACACATATACCTGGCTCCATGCTGTGGTTCCTGCTGGTCCAGGCTGGGCGACACAGAGAGCTCAGACACTGGGAGAGCAGAGGGATCTCTGTGCCCTGCCTCCCTCACCACTTCATTCTCTGTCTGCCACGCCACAGGCACAAGGGCCTGGATAAGGGAGACCACAGGTTTGTGGTATGAAATATGGAGTGACAGCAGAATGGGGTGGGATAAGCCAACACAAAAGGGAACATAGCTAGTCAGAGGAATGGTATTTGGAGGCCTGGAGTCATGTCTTCTTTCTTTCCCGTCTCCTTTAGGATAATTTTATTTTATAAATTTTTAATTGAAGAATATTAATATTAAATGTCAGAATGATTCACCAATTATATACATTACAGAATGTTCACCATATAAGTGTATTACAATATTATTGATTATATTCTCTATGCTGCATGCTGCATCCCCATGACTTATTTACTTTATAACTGGAAGTTTGTATCTCTTAATCTCCTTTACCCAGTTCAATAGTTGCCCCATCTCCTCTCCTCTGGTGACCACCGGTTTGTTCTCTATTTTTAAGAGTCTATATCTCTCTTTGTTGTTGTTGCTTGTTCATTTGTTTTGTGTTTTAGATTCTGTTTGTCCTTCTGTGTCTGGCTTATTTCACTCAGTATAATACCCTTTAGGTCTATCCCAAATGGCAAGATTCCATTCTTTTTTATGGCTGAGTAATATTCCATTGCACACATATGCCACATCTTTATCCTAGCCATAACAATAAGAGAAGAAAAAAAAAAAAAAAAAGACATCCAATTTGGTAAGGAAGAAGTAAAACTGCAGATGACATGATGATATATAGAGAAAATTCTAAAGATTCCACCAAAAATCTGTTTGACTTAATAAAGAAATTCAGTAGAATTGCAGGAGACAAAATCAATATAGAGAAATCTGTTGCATTTCTGTATACTATTAAAGCAATAACAGAAAGGGAAATAAGTAAAACAATCCCATTTACAATTGTATCAAAGCAAATATAATAACTAGAAATATATTTAACTAAAGACCTATAATCTGAAAACTCTAAGATGCTGATGGAAGAGATCAAAAGTGACACAGATAAATGCAAAGATATACCATGCTCATGTACTGGGAGAATTAATATTGTTAAAAGGTCCATACTGCCCAAAACCACTTACAGAGTCAATGAAATCCCTATCAAAATAACAATTGTTGGGAAGTCTGGGTGGCTCAGCGGTTTAGCGCCCAGGGTGTGATCCTGGAGATCTGGGATCAAGTCCCACGTCAGGCTCCCTGCATGGAGCCTGCTTCTCCCTCTGCCTGTGTCTCTGCCTCTCATGAATAAATAAATAAAATCTTTTTAAAAAAAAAAAAAAAACAATTGTGTTTTTCATAGAACTAGAACAAAAAAATCCTAAAATTTGTATGGAACCACAAAAGACCCTGAATAGCCAAAGGGAAATTTAAAAATCCATTTGTTTCTCTTTAGCCCTTTTGTCTCTGCCTCTTCCCTAAGCTTTCATGTGCTTGAGCTCTCCCTCTCTCACTGGCACAGGCTTGTATTCTGTCTGTCTCTCTCTCACACACACACACAGGAGTACACACACATTCCTTTTTCTGAGGCTGTAGGCATCTGTACATGGAGAAGCATACCTTAGAAAGGCAATGAATGAAGGGAAAATAAGAGCATGCATACTTTAACATAAACATCTAAGTTTGGTGCAGCACAATTATTGCAGTTTCTTGGTCCAACTATTTTGTCCAGGCAAAGCTCCCATTCATGTCAACAGTCAGTAGGATTTATCAAATTTGGCCATATGGACAGTTTTCATAGATGCTCATTCAAGGATCACTCACTGTTCCTACTTCCACCCCGATGACTTTCTGTTTTCCCCCCAAGTCATTCACTTCAGTTGTTGGGTGACCTTTCAAAGAAGCTTAGAAGACAGCGAATTCTGTTCTCTTATTCTGCTGACAAGAGGACAGGCAAAATAACAAGATGCCAGATGAGGAAAGAACATTGGAGGAATTTCCTGATCATATACCAGACTTGCTCGAGGACAGAGCTGCACTGTACAAAGAACTCTGGCAGGGCACCGGGCACTGTGGGGTAGGCAAGGTTCCCAGATTCAGCCTGCCACAGCCAAACGCATCAAGGGGTAGCAGTGTGTTGCCAGAAGAGCACCGTGTGCAGGGGATGGCACAGCCAGAAGGATAGCAAGAGGCATCGGCTCTTTACACTTAGGACCTGAAGGACCAGGATCATATGTTTTGTAGCACGTCAGCTTCCTCTCCCACTCATGACTACTAGGAGCTGTGGGTTCTGCTCCCTTTCACAAGCCAACTTGTGAGTAGTGTCTGAAGCAAGCAAGGTCCCCACCAGGTAGCAGTGCTCCTGAGGCAGGTGGGAGAGGGTAGCAGTGCCTGGCACTGAGCAGTTTCCTCACAGTTACCTTGCACTTGACACAGTTGGCAGATGATCAAAATGTCATTCACTATTTAGGCACAGGGCATGAAAGAAGAGATGCTCTGCAGTGGAGGATCTTATCCACATGTGGCACCTGCTAGAGGCTTGTTGTAGAAGTGGATATGGAGATGAGAAGACAACTTTCTCCAGAGGCTTTGCACCTTCTGCTGGGGGTTTAGGACTCTCATCAGTCATTCCTGCCTCTCCCTGTCCCAGATCTAGATTTGATCACTGATAAGTAACCAGGATGAGATTTACAGGTGGCTGTATCAGGATAAGTGCCAACTGATTTGAGTCCTCTTTCCAGCTTGCCGACAGCTGACTGCCTACGGGGTTTTCACATGGCAGAGAGAGAGCTGGCTCTCTGGTCTCTCTTTAAAATCTCGTTGTGGGGGTCCCACTCTTGTGACTCACCTAACCTAATCATCTGCAAAGGCCCCACCTCTAAACACCATCACATTGGGTGTTAGGATCCAACTTATAAATTTGGGGGCCAGTGCAGGTAACACACTTGGCCCATAGGAATGGTCCCTCATCTGGCCTGCTTCCCTATATCCAGCCTAGAAAGGGCTCATAAAGTGGAATGAAACCATAGTTGGACTCTCTCTGGATGCCCCCTTTTCACAATGCCTTTCTTTTGCCTGGCCTGGGAGACCATGAGCCTCGAGTTGGGAGGCATCAATGTTAAGAGCAAGAGATGTGCTCACGGGGCATGTGGAGCATGTGCTCATTCCAAACACATTCTCATTTAGTTACTTGGACAGCCTGTGAGATAGAAAGGAATTACTCATACTTCCATCTACAAAACTCTTAAGTTTAGAAAAATCAAGTAACTTGCCCAAGGTCACAGCCCCAGCAATGGTGTATTTGAGATTTGAACTGAGGGATCTATGATGCTTTCCATCATTTTCTTCCCTGAGGGCAGGACTTTCTGTGCTTTAGTATCTTGGTATCTCTGCTCCTGCTTCTAGCATGTAGCACAGAGCTTCACATATTGTATTATGTATTTGTTAAATAAAAGCTAAAGAATATGCACTCTGTATCCACTCCACCAGATTTTGTCCTCCACCACAGTTCAATAGTGTTGGGTATATATTTACATTGTTGTGCAGGAAATTTCTAGAACTTTTTCATCCTGCAAAACCAAAACTTAATCCCCATCAATTATCTCCCCATTTGCCCCTACCCCCAGGCCCTGCCAATATCAGTCTGCTTTCTGTGTCTAGGAGTTGGACTACTTCAGATCCCTCATCTAAATGGAACCCATACAGCATTTTTCTTCATGACCATCTTATTTCATATGGCACAATGTCCTCAAGGTTCATCCATGTGCAGCATGTGATGTTTCCTTCCTTTTCAAGGGTGAATAATATTCCATTGTATGTTCCCACATGTGTTTTCATGCCCTGTTTTATCAAATTGTTTTCTTAAAAGCCTCGTTTAATTCAGATTCAATAGTATGACAACTGTCACTGCCATTTATTGAGCACCTCACATTGTGCTCCAAGGCAGTCCTTCTCAGGCTGTCCTCAGAGCCACCCTCAAAGATCATTATTGTGATCTGCAGAGGACAGAGCTGAGGCCCAGGGACAGGAAATGACCTTTAAGGTCATATAACTTCAAAATGCAGCAGTCTGGCCCCTCTGACTCTACAGCCTGCTGTCTGTCATTTCTTTCCTTCCTTCCAATGAGTGATCTAACAGAGAGGGGCATTGAGGACAAGACACGTGAGGTGATAACACCTGAGCTACAGAAGTGTGCTAGAACCCTGAACTCTCAACTCCTGCCCCAGGGCCTCCTGCCTCATCAGCCATCCCCCGTTTGGGGACCTGTCCATGTGATTTCTCACTCAGTCCGAATCCCATGATTTCAAGGTCCAGGCCACAACTCACTTCCTCCCCATCATCAAATGCTCCCACTGACACTCCTTGTACTTTGCTCCTCCTTTGCTTCACGGCTGAATCCAGCTAATGCGCACACTCGCAGGTGGTGTCACACACTGCTGTATGATCCTCCAAGAAGGGACGTGTGCTCCCCTTCTTACCCCCACCCCCGACAGTGTTACAGGGACATGGCCCAGATAAGTGCCTTTGATCCTGCACACCACAAAACTATACAATGTAAGAGCTGGACAGGCCCTTAGGGAGCATCCAGCTTAACATTCTCATTTTCCAGATCAGCAGGTAGAACCCAGAGATGGAAACTGACTTGTGTAGTGATCGAGCTAATTAATGAAGACTCGGGTCCAGAATCCATTCTTCTGCCTCCTGGCTGGTCCTCTCCTACTGCCCGGGGTGCTGGGCCCCATGTAATCAGGACTCTTTAGACTTTCTCTACCACAGAATTTTGCCTTGGGGCCCTCAGTGCGCAGACACAAAGAGACAGGTTAAATCCTACATTCAGTCATTTTAAAAGGAAACCTAAGTACTACTTTTTTATTTCTACAGGGAAAAAAGACAAAAAGAAATACCAAGCAAAAAGAAATGAATAAAGAGTAATGCAAATTCTCATCCTTATCCAGATATTAAATGGCTGGAAGACAAGTCTCTTTCTGTTCTTTCCCCACTGCCCCCTCCCACTTCAATACTGCGTGCTCTTAAGGAAGGCCACAGAAAATGCAATTCTCTCCAGGATGAAGTGTGAAAATTCAGAGAAGGGCGTTAACATTTGATGACCTCAAAATACTTTAATAAATTAACTTTATTAAAGGATCGCTGGTTCTTTAGTATCTTGAAAATGAAATTACACCTTTGAGAAAATATGTATTCACCTCATTTGCAGGTCTGCTGTATTGCTGCAGCTACCCACATCTCTCTTTCTGCTACAAAGAAAGGAAATCATACATTTTGGCAGCATTTTATAGTGTACGAAATACCTGAACAGGTTTTTAAAAAATTCTTATCCTTATAACAATCCTGGGGGATTACATAATCGAGTTATTATTTATTTCATTAATCAATGAATGTTTATTGGGAACCTATAGTGTGCTGAGCAAAGTCCTAAGTCCTAGAGACAGAAGATTAAATAAAGCAGAACTTCCTGCTCTCCTGGGGTTTATATTCCAATTAGCTTCTCTTTCATGGAGTGGGGGGAGAACTGAGCTTACTCAGATAGGGATTGAGTGATTTGCCCAAGGTTGCTCAGTCTGTGAGCAGGAGTGCTGTGGCTTTAGGAGGGGTTAAGATGCCAGATCCAGCTCTTTCAGCTCCAACATACTCTTGCTTTGTGTATGCATAGTTTGTTTTCTCTGAAATCAAGAGTCTCTATGTTCTCCTGACACTTGCTCCTCAACTGTGGGATGCAGCTGTGCAGAGTAGGTGGTCCCTCATACAATCCAGAAGTGACTGTCTAGGAAAGGCTTCTGTTTTTCTTTTAAAAGACATATAACAGCTGGATATGTACAGGATGTAGGGTTGGATCCCTACCTCATTCTATATACAAAAATTAACTCAAAATAGCTCAAAGACCTAAATGCAAAAACTAAATCCATAGAACACTTAGAGGAAAACAGGTGTAAATTTTCACGGCCTTCTGTTGGGCAATGCTGTCTTAGATGGTACCAAAACCACAAGGACTGAAAGAAACATAAATAAATTGAATACCATGAAAATTAAACACTTTTGTGGTTTAAAAAAAAAAAAAGCAGGAAGATAACCCCAGAACAGGAGAAAATCATAGATATGGTAAAGGATTTGTCTCTAGAATATATAAAGAACTATAGTTACTCAATAATGTAAAAAGAAATAACCAAATTAAAATATGGGCAAAGATCTGAAGCCATTCGAAAGAAGAAATACAAATGGCTAATAAGGCAAATCAAAACTATAGTGAAAGAAGAAATACAAATGGCTAATAAGGTAAATCAAAACTACAGTGAGATGCCACTGCACACTCACTGACTGGATTTGACAGAATAATGAGTGGCAGCAAGGAGATGAAGGAACTGGAATGCTTACATACTACTGGCTGGAATGTAAAACTACCCGCCTATTCTGGAAAACAGTTTTGCAGTTCCTGAAAATTGAAACTATTAAATGTAGTGTGACCATATGATCTAGCAATTCTACTCCTAGGTATATCCCTGAGAGAAATGAAAACTTATGTCCATAACACATGAAAAGATGATCAACTCCACTGATCATCAAGGAAATGAAAATCAGAGCCACCATGAGACATCACCTCACCCCTGTCACAATGGCTGAGATCAAAAAGACACAGTAAGTGTTGGCAAGGATGTGGAGAAAAAGGAACCCTTGTGCACAACTGGTGGGAATGTGAGTTGGTATAGCCACTCTGGAGAACAGTATGGAGGCTCCTCAAAAAATTAAAAATAGAGCTACCCTATAATCCAGCAATTCCATTACTGAGCATTTACCCAAAAAAGACAAAAATAGTGATTTGAAAAGATATATGTATCCCTATGTTTACTGTGGCATTATTTATAATAGCCAAGATATGGAAGCAATCTGAGTGTTCATCTCTCTCTCTCTCTTACACATACACACACACTGAAATAGTACTTGGCAATAAAAAAGAATGAAACCTTGCCACTTGGGACAACATGGATGACCTAGAAGGTATTATACTAAGTGAAATAAGTCAGAGAAAGACAAATACCATGTGATTTCACTTACATGTAGAATCTATAAAACAAAATAAAGGACAAAAAAAAAAAAAAGCAGAGACAGAACCATAAATACAGAGATCTGGTGGTTGCCAGAGCAGAGGGGGTGGGGAAATAGGCAAAATGGGTGAAGATATAAGTGGGAGGTGCAGGCTTCTAGTTATAGAATTAATAAGTCACAGGGATGAAAGGCACAGTCTAGGGAATGTAGTTAATGGTATGATAATAGGTTAGATGGTGACAGATGGGAGCTACACCTGTGCTGAGCCCAGCATATCTACACAGTTGTTGAATCTCTAGGCTGTACACCTGAAACTAATGTAACAGTGTCAACCATATACCAATAAATAAATAAAGTCATTCACATTTGGTTTCCCCAAAAAAAACCTCCCCCAAAACAAATTTATGTCCATTAAAAATGTGTAAACAAATATTTAAAACAACATTATTCTTAATAGCCCAAAGGTGGAAAGAGCCTGAATGCCCACCAACGAATGAATGGATAAATAAAATGGGGCATAACCATAAAATAGCATATAATTTTTCAATAAAAAATATGAAGTGCTTATACATGCTACAAAAATAGGCAAACCTTAAAAATATGTAAAAGAAGCCAGTCACAACGGCCACATGTTGTGTTATTCCATTTACATAAAATGTCCAGAACAGGCAAATATAGAGACAAAAAGCAGATTGCTAGGTGCCTAACGCTCAGGGAGATTGGAGAGTGAATGCTAATGGGTACAGGGTTTCTTCTGGGATAATGTTCTAAAATTGCATAAAGAGATGTTTATGTGATTCTGTAAATATACAAAAAGCCATTGGGTTGCACGTTTTAAACAAGTAAATTGTATGCTATGTGAATTTTGTCTCAATAAAATGGATCTGAAAAAGCAGAAGTGATGCACAACCTGTATGAGCACTAATGAAAGACCACCCCAGTAGCTATGTGTGTCAGTGAGCAGGTGACTGGCCTGGGTACCACCTCATCCTTCACATTCTGAAGCCTACAGACAGTGCTCTTCCAGGGTACTTTCTAGACCAAAAAAAAAAAAAAAAAAAAAAAGTGACAGGGAGTAATCAAGAAATACTGCCCAGGCTACCATAGAAAGCAGAAAGCCTAGTGATGACTGCTTTTCCTGGGCAATATCCAGCCACTAGCAGGATTTACAATTCACTAGAGTAACACAAGCTGCCTGCAGATCTGCTCATCTCTCACTTCAGAGAGGCAACACCTGTCTTCAAACTGGAAGAGGTGGATTTCTGTCTTCTTCCTCTTCAAACATCCGCAACCCCATGCCCACTATGCCTATATTGAGCTGCAGAATCGTCAGCTGAAGTAAGGCTCAGATTCTTGGTGGGTGGCCTCTCTGCACACCCCTTTCACAAGCCTTGGCCTGGCTTCTCTCACCACAAACAGCAGTATCGACAGCCTCATCCGAATTCCACACGTCTCTTAACCAAACTTGAGCTAATCCCAAGTAAACAGTACTTGAACTTCAAAAGTCTGGGGCCATACATTTGTGTGAATGCCACGCTTCTTGATACTTTAGCCAGGGCCCACACTCACTTACTGCTTTCTTGTAGTGACAGCTGTCCACCTTACCCAGAGCAGCAAGGACTGTCCTTCACAAGAGAGCTCCATGCTGGGGTGTGAATGACAAGCTAAAATCTAGCTGCTGTGTACACTGATGGAACTCCACCCTGACAGTTGCAGAGCAGGGAACTGCCTTTCTTGTCTCCATGGGTGGGAAGGACTGGCATCTGGCTACGACATCCACCTGAGAAGTGCCTGCGGGTCCTCTCAGACCCACCACCCAAGGCTGTTTTGGGGAAAGCATGCGCCTCATGAACGTCCTCTCTCGGGTGCTATTCTGCCACAGGGGGGCCAGCTTGACCCTACAGTCTATTCTCCAAAAGGCCATTCATAACTGTGGGACCCAGGAAATTTAACAAAAATCCTCTACCTCTGGACAAGCAGAGCAGGACTAACTCCATTTTGTGCTGCACCCGCCACCTCCTGTATGACCCCCACATGACCTGCTTATTGCTTAAGGCGCTGCCCCACCCTAGTCAAGCCGCTGGGCACACCCTAATCGGAAATCGGCTCATAACAATGTAACCCTGCTTTGTGCCCACCAAAACTGACCAAAGTAATAGGCCAGTTCAAATGGATACTATAGGGTAAAATGTAATTCAATTGGCCACCTGAGTGTGGACCGACATGACTGTGCAACTTTCCGTGTATCCCATTGGCCACTGGCCCCTATAAAGCTGCTACACCTCTTAGTCTTGGGGTCCAAGTCCCTGCTCCGCTGTGTCGGGTATACTTGGACCCAAGCTCGAGCTTGTAAATAAACCCTCGTGTGTTTGCATCGGTGTTGGCTCCTCGGTGGTTTCTAGGATTCGCAATCTTGGGCACAACAATAACTGGAAGTTTCCATCAGCTACAAACATACCTGTCACACAGCCCACTTGACTGAATCGCTCACACAAAGGCTGCCAACATTTGGGCCATGTCCAACAGTATTTTTCATTTGGTTGAAGTGGTTTTCAATGTTTTCTTGTTTTCCAGTGACTGAAGGTCAAGTCTGGAGCAGGGGATTGGGTTAATAAAGTGCCTTGTGAGGGTGACTACTGAAGTGACATTTTAACCCATCACTAACCAGAGAACAGAGAACACTGCCAAGCAAGGCTTTCTGGGCAAACAACCTTCAAACTGGCCTTCAATAAAAAGATGCCAATTCGGGGGCACCTGGGTGGCTCAGCGCTTGAGCATCTGCCTTTGGCTCAGGTCATGATCCTGGGGTCCTGGGATCGAGTCCCACATCAGGTTCCCTGCATGGAGCCTACTTCTCCCTCTGCCTGTGTCTCTCCCTCTTTTTCTGTGTCACTCATGAATAAATAAAATCTTAAAAAAAATATGCTGATTCTGGAGAAGGTCGGGGATTATATGTGTGTGTATGTATGTGTATGAGGAGGAGGAGAACCTTAGCTCATAGTTAGGGAGTTTTGAATTGGAAACCTTGCCAGGAACCATCCAAGTCAATGTTAAAGGAATAGTTTGTTTCTTCTCTCAGTGAGAGTTGGGAGTTTCCTTTCCTTTCTAAAAAAGATTTATTTATTTGAGAGACCATGAGCATTCACATGTGTGAACACAGGGGGAAGAATAGAGGGAGAGAGAGAATTCCATGCGGAGTGTGGAGCCCAATGAAGGAAAGTAGAAACCAAGAGTCCACTGCTCAACCGACTGCATCATCTAGGCACCCTAGATGTGAGTTTCCTAAAGCTACTGCCTTTCTTGCCAGAGGAAGGGAAGGCTTTTGCAAACTATGCAGATTGCCATGATTTTCAGGCATATTTTCTAATACATGGACAGGATTGGGGCATCCTCACCACATTCAAAGACTGAAAAGGATCTGCACGTCTCATCCAACCTAATGCCTGGCTCAGTGATCAGTCAGTAGTTTGGATCTCTCTCTTCAGGGCTCATTTATATGGAGAGCCCCCTCTGGATTCAGAAATGCTCAATAAATAAGTGTGTAGCACACTCATCTCCCCCAAATTTAAAAGCTACAATCTTGGCAGCCTTCAGGTTAAGAATTCCTCCCCTACTGAACAGATAGGCAATAAATAGGGTAGAATAGTTTTACCCATATGTTTGCCTCAAGGAATCCTAGGGTTCCAGGGGCAGTTAAGTTTGGAAAAACATATTCTACTCCTGCCTTATTCTGGGAATCTAGGATCATCAATTTTAAGCTCCTCATTCATTTAATAGCAGTTCTATTTTTCTGAGGGGGAGGTTGGGAGAAACAGCTGACTACAGTATACAATTTCGTTTTTAAATTTTAAGAGCCTGCATTTACTGATACAGGCACTTAAGACTTCTTGTTCAGTAACTCAATAACAGTTTCTATCTAGTCATTCTTTGCCCTCAGAGTCTAAAGGTTTTCTGAGTCACTTTAACCTTCGGAAGTTACATTAAATATCATAGTGATAAGTGGCCCCCTATAAACTCTGCAGGCTCTTGATCTCTTGCGCCTTTAAGATAGACAACATAATTTTGAATCCTAAAAAGGAACATTCATTTGATGTGTCTTCTTTTTGTTAAGTTCATAGTTCCACCTTTTCCCTAACTGAATGACATGTCATTCAAAGGTATCAACTTTGCTTGAGAGTCAGCTAGTTTTCGGCAGATGCTCAGAGACACAGCAAAGGTTCTTCATAATGGGGAGATCTTCATTCCAAGAATGGTTGGTCACTCCATCTTCTCATGGTTGGTCACTCCACTCCTAGAAATATGGCAACTTCTGTCACCTTTAACTACACTGAGAGAGCTGAGACAAAGTTTGCCTTGACAATACTACTGTGTAACAATCTTTTTCAGTACACATTTTGTTTGGGGACAGTTTTAGATTTACAGAAGAGATGCAAAGACTGTATGGAATTCCCATAAACCCTTCTTCAGTCTCCCCCCGTTGTTAAGATCTTATATTACCAGGGAACATTTGTGAAAATTAACAGACCAGTGTTGGTATATTGCTATTAAACAAACTGCAGGGGCATCTGGGTGGCTCAGTCAGTCAAGCGTCTCCTTTGGCTTGGGTCATGATCACAAGGCCCTGGGATTGAGCCCCATAGCTCTCTGCTCTCTCTCTCTCTCATGCTCTCTCAAATAAATAAAATCTTTTAAAATAAACAGACTGCAGACTTTATGTGGATTTAACCAGCATCTCTAGCAATGTCCTCTTTCTGTTCAGGAATCCAATTCAGGAAGAACACTGTATTTGGTTGTTAATCTCTCGGTCTCCCCTGGTTGGTGGCAGCTTCTCGAACTTTCCTTGACATTGACGGTCTTAAAGAATGCCAGCCAAGAATTCTGTATGATGTGCCTCGTTTGGGTTCTTCCCTTGACTACATAGGAGTTACAGGTTTTTGTAAAGAATATCAGAGAGGACATGACAGGCACGTGCCATCACTGATAAGTGAGCCTGACTACATGGTTAAGGTGGTTTTCACCAGGGTTTTCCACTGTAACTCAACAATCTTTTTTTCTTTTCTTTTCTTTTCTTTTCTTTTCTTTTCTTTTCTTTTCTTTTCTTTCTTTTTTTTTTTAACACAACAATCTTTTCAAAAAGGCAATGCAAGAGTCTAAGTTAAAATTTAACCTTGGTGGGCTCTCTATTTTACAAATCCATCTGATGGGATATGAAACAAATAGGGCTCTGGGAAGACGGCTGAGCCTCTGCTTCGGGTACAGGTGGGGACAGCCTGAACACATTCTGTCTGGGGCTGGGAATGGGAAGCAAGAGAGGCGCTGCGGATACTACCTGCGTGACTTGAATGTGAGCATCTCCTGAAACCTCGCTTCTGACATGTTTGGAAACAGTGGGATGTTAAAAGGATGTGTTCTTCATTCTAGAATGAAGTTTACTGTCAAGGGTCTGGGGTATCCTCCCGTGCCTTACTTACCCACTATTTCTCAACTTAGCTAGATCACAGAGCCCTGTATTTCATGTACGAGCCCTCTCTTCCCCTGAACTGATAATATTCTCCAAGGATGGGAGAGCAGAGGGAAGGCAGTGGCGTGGGGCCAGCTATGTGGGTTGCAGCCTCTGATCTTCCTTCAATGCCAGCCACATATATGGCTTTAACACAGTGGACTTCTGTCTCTGATATGGGGTTTTAACAGTACCTGGAGAACCCTGTACTGGCAGGCTGGTGGCTGAAATTCTAGGAAGCAAATCACAGCAGATTTGCAAATCACAGTCCTAGGAGCCCACCTCGTTTCAGTGTTGAATGGCCTTGATAGAGCAATCCAACAGTTGGGAAGATCGCCACAAAGCCAAGCAATCACCGATTCAGCCCATAAGCAAGAGACTGAGGCAAGAGAGCCCGATGTCACGTAGACCCAGCCTCTGTCCTGGTTATTGACAAGGTCCTCTGGTAGTGGGGATACAATGCCCTTCGCTAAATGACAGGAGCACATGGCAGGTAGCAAGCACACACAGGTGTAGAGGACCATCTATCAAATTCTCTGGGGGAAAATCCCATATTACAGGAATGGGGCCTTTTCAATGACATGACAAGGGGAGTTTAGAGATCAACAAAGGAAGCTTTTCACTTATTTTTTTTTAAAAAATCTATCATCTTCTCTCAAAAGAAGAGCAGTATGGCAGAAAATTTATGAGACTCGGAGTTAGATGCACCAGGGTTCCAATCCTGGCACCTGAGACACACTTCTTAACCTCTCTGAGCTTCTGTTTCCTTATTGGTAAAATATGGATAATAAGATCTATTGGCAAGGATATTGTAAAGGATCAAGTGAGATAATCTATCTAAGGCTTTTTAGCCATTGGCTGGCACAGAGAGAATGACTAACAAACATGAATCCCCTTCTCTGTAAGCTTCCTTTCCACTTTAAACTGTTGGATGGTTGGTACCATATGGCATGGTCTTAATTCTGCATCAGCTTCATACTCTAATACCCTGGCCTTGGGAAGGCCTCAAGAACAAGCTAGAAAGGCAGGAGACCTTTCAAAGCAGTCTCTGGATTGTATGGCATCATCAGGCAAAACACTGACATCAATGCCTTGATGTGAGTCCATCTGAACAATTCAAGTACTATCCAGGAGGCTACAGTGTCTTATTCTGTCTTGATGTGGCCAGGATGGTCTTTCTCCCTCCTCTCCTGATCTTTCTGCTCTCATGACTTGTCAGCATTTATACTGCTCGTGGGTAAGAATCAAGTGGGCACCTAACACTTGCTTTGCCACTGTAATTACATCCAGTCTGCGTGGAGAGAGTCTGAGAGGCAAGAAAAGTCAACACCCGGGTGGATTTCAAGCACGAGAGATTTACATGCACAGGTTTCAAGGCTCAAGATGGCCCTCAGACCACTGCTCTCATTGGTGCCTGGTGACTAGACTGTGTTTGTTTATGGCAGTGATTCCTAATAAAATGCAGGTGTCTTTTGGAAAGCCAGTTGAGCCCCCAGTGGGAGAGAAGGATCTAAGAGTGTGTCTAGAAAGGGCTCCAGGGAGACCAGAGCAAGGCCTTGAGCCCCCATGCTGCAGTGTGTGACCCCACAGCAATCTCTCAAGTTACTGGGAAAACACCATTAGGCAAAACCAAATTCTGGCCAATTGGGTTAGTCTGAAATACTTCTGTGGCCAGAAAGCCAGGATGACTCTGCTTGGGCTAGATATAAACACAAGCAGGAGATGTAGAAGGAGATGGGAGGACACCAGAGTCAGGAGTTGGTCTGGGATGGTCTGGCTCATGCTGAACTGGGGAGAAGGGAAGGCTGGCTTCTAGCGAGACTGAGCCTGAACCTGGGTGTCTCCCCACCTGGCCCCTGGACTTTCTACCTGTGCCTGGCCCTCCACTGCCACGCACACATTGCAGCTCTGGGGGCTGGCCATGGGGAATGCTCTTTCCTCACCAGACCTCTTCTTAGAGAGGAGTATGTTCATGGAGGTTAACTCCAGCCTCAACCACAGGCCACCGAAGGCACATGCACACCGCTTTGGCCAGATTTCACATGTTCCCCCTGTTGTTGAGCACCTCGCCCTGGTGCAGATTTCCAGTCAGTGGACTGCCCTACACATTTCACGCTGCTGACAGATGGAAGCTGGCCTAGCCTGGGGCATGCATTCTTCAGTTCATCCACCTGCTCTTATAAGGAAATGGGACTCACAGAGCAGCCGCTCACAGCCTTGGTGACTGCTCCTGCTCAGGACAGTGTCCTGACCTGGGTGCAAGCACGGCTCCAGGGTCTCTGTGGTTAGCAGTGCCCATGACCTCCTAACAAAGCAAAGCCGAAAGCCAGGTAAGTGCACCCCAAGGGGAGCCTAAGCATTGACCTTTAAACAGACAACTTTGCTTCTGATCTGCCAAGGAACTGAGGCATCAAACAAGAGCCTGTTATTCATTTCAACAACCCCACATTTGCACATTTTGTCAAAGTTATTTTTAATCACCTGCAGTATGGTACAGTCACTGACCCATCAGGAGAGACACCAGCCAGAGCAATGGAGCAGGGCCCCAAAAGTCTCCTGTAGCACATCCTTTATTGGTTCTCAGGTTTTGGGAAAGTCATGGGAGTGGAGCCTGAGTAACTGGCAGAGGGCCTGAGGCAGCAGCTGTAGCAAGTACTCTAATGATACAATGAGCAGTAGTCAGCACCGAGTCTGGGTGATTCTCAGTCCTCCGGGCGGGGGGGGGGGGGGGGGGGGGGTCGGGGTGAGGGCCTGGGCATGGACAGGGAAACAGGTAAGGAAGGAAGTCTCTGTAACCTTTTTTTTTTTTTTTTGAAAAATTTAAAAACATTTTATTTATTTATTTGAGAGAGCGAATGAGCATAAGGTAAGGGAGGGACGGAGGGAGAAGTAGACTCCCTGTTGAGCAGGGAGCCCATACAGGGTCAATCCCAGGATCTCGGGATCATGACCTGAGCTGAAGGCAGACACCTAACTGACTGAGCCCCCTAGGCACCCTTAACCTTTGCTTTTTTGATCAGACCATGTTAATACTAGAGAGAGCTGGTCCCCTTGAATTGCTACTGGATTGGTAACCTCAGAATAAAGAAGCCTAGTACAAATTAACTCCCCCGGAGCCAAGTTTCCACACTAGACTGGGAGCCGACAGGCCTTGGGAGTCTCAGACCCAAGGCATGGGGGAGATCTCTAGTCCATCTCCAGGGAATTCAGTTGCATCCTTCAACACACCGAGAGTATCTCCTCCATGCACCGGCGGCTCAGATTTCTACTCAGCACACATACACTTGTATTTGGGGAAAGGCAAGCATGAAATCTACTTCATTGCAAAGTTGAGAAGCATGGAGGGTAGGTTAATTTTCAAAGAAGAAAGTCAGTGGTGCAACACAATGGGCTGCATGATTCACCTCCGCAGAGCACACATTGATTCTCCCACCTGGGAGAATCACTGAATTAGCTGGCAGTTGAAAATATGATCTTTTTTTTTTTTTCATTCCCCTCAGATCTTAAATTCTATTTTAAGACCATGAAACAACAGGGGATTAAAAGTCTCATTCAGAAACAGAAGTGGAAAGGAGGATTCAGTATTTCTCACTGTTCAGAGAAAATACTTTCAAAGATATTTTGCAGGTAAAAGTTAAATGTGTAGGTGGGGGGAGAGGGCTGTGTGGCCTTTCTCGTTTGCTTGGTGTCAGAGAGGCAGCCTGAGAGCTTAGGAGAGAACACAACAACCTCCCCCCTCCCACAATCTCCAGTCGTCATGGGAGCAGGGCTTGCTGACAGCCATCTATTGGGTCCCCAGGCCTGGTGCCCTGGGCACAGGCAGCAGTCAGAAGCTATACTGCCTTCTTGGGCCAGTGGGGTGGACAAGTAGTAGGAGACACCTTTCAGGAGTGAAATACTCTCCCACTTACTAAACGTGTGACCTTGGATGAGGCATCCAACTCTCAGAGCTATGGCTTTTTTTTTTTTTTTAAAGTTTTAAGTATCTTTTTTTTTAATTAATTTATTTATGATAGTCACACACAGAGAGAGGGGGAGAGAGAGAGAGGGCCAGAGGCACAGGCAGAGGGAGAAGCAGGCTCCATGCACCGGGAGCCCGACGTGGGATTCGATCCCGGGTCTCCAGGATCGCGCCCTGGGCCAAAGGCCGGCGCCAAATCGCTGCGCCACCCAGGGATCCCAGAGCTATGGCTTTTATAGTTCTCAACAGAGGCTAATATCTTCTCCTGTGACCCAGAAAGATCCAAGTTCAGGTTTTCTGATGCCTGGCATGACCCAATTTGTTTTGTGGGTCTCCTCTCAGAAAAAGGACTCCAAGTTGACACATAAAGAATAGAGTCCTGGAAGGGACTCACACAAGTGAGGGGTTCTACAATTTAAGCCTCATTAGCTCCATAGTGAATCCACTTTTGCAACTGTGCCTACTCAGATGAGATAAAAGTATACAGCAGCACTTTGCAAATTGTAAGGCATTATCTAAACATGTAACACTGAATTACTCTACAAATATATAACACCTCCTGTGTGCCAAATACAGCTGTGGACAAGACACCGGTGTTCCTCCTTTTATGAGACCTAAAAGCTAGTGGTGACACGTCATCACCCCAGTGGAATGTCCTTCTCTGAGTCCTACATACAGAAGTGAAGTTCACTGACATGGAGTGGTCTGACCAGTCACCTGCAACACCAGCCCCTCTCAGGGCTCTCCAAGGTCCCAATTCCCACATTTGGCTTTCTGGGACTTGGGTGCTACTCATCTCAACCTCTGCCTCTTCCTCCCTCCCAGCTATTATCTTCTTATTGACTTTTTTTTTTTTAAGATTTATTTGGGATGCCTGGGTGGCTCAGCAGTTGAGTGTCTGCTTTTTGCTCAGGGTGTGATCCCAGGGTCCAGGATCAAGTCCTGCACTGGGCTCCCTGAGGGGAGCCTGCTTCTCCCTCTGCCTATGTCTCTGTCTCTGTTTCTGTGTCTTTCATGAATAAATAAGTAAATCTTAAAAAAGGTTTGGGAGAAAGAAAGCACGAGTGTGGGGGTGGGGTGGGGTAGACAGTCTGCACTGAGCAAGGAGCCTGATGTTGGGGCTTGATTCCAGGACCCCAGGATCATGACCTGAGCAGAAATCAAGAGTCAGATGCTTAACTGATGGAGTCACTCAGACACTCCTTGACTTCCATTCTGAAACCCCCAGAGAACAAGCCAGTCCTTCTAACCTCTATTTTCCAATATGAATAGACAGTGGTTGTTTGGGGCAGAGGAGATGAGGGAGAGGGTTTGGGGCTAACAGGTAAGGAGCATGGAGTTTTCTTAGGGGGAGATACTAAAAATGTTCTAAAGTTGACTGTGCTGACAGATGCACAGCTGTGTGAATATATTAAAAACCCTGAGTTGTGAACTTTAAATGGGTAAATTACATAGTATATGAATTGTATCTCAAGATGTTAATATGAATGGACAAATAGGAAGCATCTAAAATTCAAGAAAAGTGCACAGCAAGAAAAAGACCAGAATAAATGGGGTGGGGGGAGAATTTGGAAGAAACCAAGATCATTCAGCAAACGGAACGCAATTTTTTACAAGGCAAATTACCCTTAGTGAGATTCAAGAAGATGTGTCCAAAAAATAATAGAGAGCTATGAACAAGAAGCCATTCAAGAATAAGAAAGAGTCTTTATAAAGCACAAAAACTGCTGAGATAGAAAAATTCTATTAAAAGTCACAAAGATAAAGTCAAGGATAACTCCCAGAATGTAAAGCAAAAGGCCCAAGACATTGGATACATAGAAGCTTAGCATCTGACTGCCAGGATTTTCCGAATAAAAGATTAGAGAAAACAGTAGGAATGAGATTAAAAAGGAAAAAATAAAGAAAAGTTTCCCCAGAGATGAAGGGAGATGAGAGTCCTTAAAATGAAAGGGTCTAGGTTCAATAAGAAAACATCTATGCCAACACACATCAGTGTGTGAACTTTCAGAACATCAAAGGCAGAACCTAAAAACTCATAGAAATGTAAAATGGGTGATTGACAAAGGAACCCCAATCCAAGGTACACCAGAAATAACAGATCTTAGAAGACAGTGAAACGGGTTTTAAAATTGTCATTGAAAACTATTTTGATTTTTGCTTTTGTTTCTCTTGCCTTCATGGATGTATCTTGCAAGAAGTTACTGTGGCCAAGTTCAAAAAGGGTGTTGCCTGTGTTCTCCTCTAGGATTTTGATGGAATCTTGTCTCACATTTAGATCTTTCATCCATTTTGAGTTTATCTTTGTGTATGGTGCAAGAGAGTGGTCTAGTTTCATTCTTCTGCATGTGGATGTCCAATTTTCCCAGCACCATTATTTATTGAAGAGATTGTCTTTTTTTCCAGTGGATAGTCTTTCCTCCTTGGTTGAATATTAGTTGACCATAAAGTTGAGGGTCCACTTCTGGATTTTCTATTCTGTTCCATTGATCTATGTGTCTGTTTTTGTGCCAGTACCACACTGTCTTGATGACCAAAGCTTTGTAGTACAACCTGAAATCTGGCATTGTGATGCCCCCAGCTATGGTTTTCTTTTTTAATATTCCCCTGGCTATTCGGGGTCTTTTCTGATTCCACACAAATCTTAAAATAATTTGTTCCAACTCTCTAAAGAAAGTCCATGGTATTTTGATAAGGATTGCATTAAATGTGTAAATTGCCCTGGGTAACATTGACATTTTCACAATATTAATTCTTCCAATCCATGAGCATGGAATATTTTTCCATCTCTTTGTGTCTTCCTCAATTTCTTTCAGAAGTGTTCTGTAGTTTTTAGGGTATAGATCCTTTACCTCTTTGGTTAGGTTTATTCCTAGGTATCTTATGCTTTTGGATGCAATTGTAAATGGGATTGACTCCTTAATTTCTCTGTCTTCAGTCTCATTGTTAATGTTGGAGAGGATGTGGAGAAAGGGGAACCCTCTTGCACTGTTGGTGGGAATGTGAACTGGTACACCCACTCTGGAAAACTGTGTGGAGGTTCCTCAAAGAGTTAAAAATAGACCTGCCCTACAACCCAGCAATTGCACTGACTGGGGATTTACCCCAAAGATACAGATGCAATGAAACCCTGGGACACCTGCACCCAGATGTTTATAGCAGCCATGTCCACAACAGCCTAACTGTGGAAGGAGCCTCGGTGTCCATGGACAGATGAATGGATAAAGCAGATGTGGTCTATGTATACAATGGAATATTACTCAGCCATTAGAAATGACAAATACCCACCGTTTGCTTTGATGTGGATGGAACTGGAGGGTATTATGCTGAGTGAAATAAGTCCATTGGAGAAGGACAAACATTATATGGTCTCATTCATTTGGGGATTATAAAAAATAGTGAAAGGGAATAAAGGGGAAAGGAGAAAAAAAAATGAGTGGGAAATAGCAGAAAGGGAGACAGAACATGAGAGACTCCTAACTCTGAGAAACGAACTAGGGGTGGTAGAAAGGGAGGTGGGCGGGGGGGGGGGGTGGGGTGGGGTGACTGGGTGACAGGCACTGAGGGGGACACTTGATGGGATGAGCACTGGGTGTTATTCTATATGTTGGCAAATTGAACACCAATAAAAAATAAAAATAAAAATAAAAAAGAAAACTATTTTGAACCGAGAATTTTCTGTTCTCATTCTCCATCAAGAATGAGAGTAACTAAATCTCTAATACAGCACAAAATTAGGAGACACTGCCTAAAGTTGATGAAACAAGAAATAGAAATTTCAGGATGTTGTTTGGCCTTTCACAGGTAGCCTTTAAAAAGAATTAAATAAGTATCCTTTTTAATGGAACAAGAGATGAGAGTAATAGTATAAAATGAGAAGAAAAAAAGAAAAAAAAAGAATAGTATAAGCTAGAACTTTATTTTCCCATAGCTAGTGGATAATTTCCATAGTTGATATGTAGTTCACAGCTTTTATGGGTATTTGAGTTTGCAGTGCCTTTCCTGGTGATTCAAAACATATGTTAGTTTACTAAAAACCCTGAGAAGTCCTGCCGGAAAGAAACCAGTTTAACTTCATTTGAAAGAAAGCAGGTCATTTCACTGAAAGAGCAACTTGATAAATGATCTTTTAAAAATGATTTTATTTATTTATTCACGAGAGACAGAGAGAGAGAGAGAAAGAGAGAGAGAGGCAGAGACATAGGTAGTGGGAGAAGCAGGCTCCATGCAGGAAGCCCGATGCTGGACTGGATCCCAGGACCCCAGGAACATGCCTTGAGCTGAAGGCAGGCGCAGTCACCCAGGTGCCCCCTGATTTGCTGATTTTAATAAATTTACCAACCGTCACTTTTTTTCTACCTGCAGATTTGTGACTTGTAACGGCAATGCTTTCAAAGCTGTGACAGGAATGTGTAAGTAGCAAAAGAATATGAAACAGTGAAGAAGAGAGTAAGACAAATTAATATAAATGGATAATTTTCTACGAATGAGATTGTTTTGTCTGATTCTGGTTTCTTTTGGGTGTTTCTGAACATCGTTCTTTAACTTTGTTTAAAATGTCAAGCATTTAAAATTTTTCTTTTCACAATTCCTCCAGTGGCCTGTCAGCCTTAATTTAGTATCTCTAGCAATTAACATTTAAATTAAACATAAATTCAAAAGCATCCCTCAAATATCAGAGGCTTAAATTAATCTAAATCTAATTTAAATTCTCAATCGATAGAAATGCAAAATTAAAACTAATAAGTTAGTTAGGAATCAGTGAAAGAACATTACAAACACTTAAACTGAAAGCCAAAAGAAAATAACATTTCAAAACCACAGAAAAGAAACCAAATATAGCCGAAACAATCCCAACACACACTGAGTGTCAAACCTAGATACAGAAAAACTGCATTTCAAATAGTACTGAGTTCTGTTTTACCAACCTTCCAGATTTTCCTTTTTTTGTTTTTGTTTTTTTTTTAGTAATATGTCAGGAAGCATCTCAAGGTTAGTTAATATTCAGGAAAGCATTTTTCAGTATCACTGATCCAGGCTGAACATTCTCGAAAGAACTGCTAAATCACCACTGGTAAATTTGGCAAATAGATCTCTGCTGGAATTGGTATTTGGTGAACTGACTTCAATAATTGATTTTCTGCAAACTGACCTGAAGCTGTTTTAGTTAACCTAGCTTGACCTGAACTCATTTGATGAGGATCCTTTCTTCATATTCTATCAATGGGACAATTATCCCCAGGTAAGTTCTCTGGAAAACACTACTTAACCGGAAAGGAGTCAGATGCATGCCCTGGAGGTCCTGAAAAATAGCATCCTTGGAGCATATGAATGAGAAACTGATTAACAAGGAACCAGCGAGAAAGGGAACATAAGTTTTACCCAGATGCTGTATTTTTATAAATCTGCATACTTTTATGTTCCATTCATCCATCTCTAAGAGTGAATAATCCACATTTTGTATTAACTTAAAACACTGAAACATACTTTCATGGCAAACATGAGCAAGAATGAAGTGTTTCATTTCTCCCTCTATGTTCTTTGGGTCTGAGAAGCAGAATGTCTTCACGTTTTAAAACTCTCCTGCTCAAACAGGCCAATGTGGTAAATGCCAGCAGAGAGTGGAGTAGGGGACAAAGCAGCATTTAGGGCAGGAGCACAGAAAAGCCCATTGGGATGGAGAGGAGGAGGACCAGCAAAGCTGGCCTGGTGGGGAGTGCTGGGGAGCCAGCACATGCCAGGTTGAAAGAGGCTACTATTGGGGCGCCTGGCCGCCTGGGTGGCTCTGTCAGTAGAGCATCTGCCTTCAGCTTGGGTCGATCTCAGGGTCCTGGGATCAGCCCCACATGGAACTCCTTGCTCATTGAGGAGCCTGCTTCTCCCTCTGTCTCTACTGTAACTACAACTTCCCCCAGCTGTGCTGTCTCAAAAAAAAGCAAAAAGAAAAGAAAAGAGAAAGGCCACGGCAGCCTAGCTCTGCTGCTCCTTGCTTTGGGGACACATGTCCACTGTCACTAGGACTTCCAATTTCCCAAAGCTAGAATCCTAGACTTTTTCTTTTTTAAAAAAATTTTTTTATTTATTTATGATAGTCACAGAGAGAGAGAGAGAGAGAGAGAGAGAGAGAGGCAGAGACATAGGCAGAGGGAGAAGCAGGCTCCATGCACCGGGAGCCCGATGTGGGTTTCGATCCCGGGTCTCCAGGATCGCGCTCTGGGCCAAAGGCAGGCGCCAAACCGCTGCGCCACCCAGGGATCCCTAGACTTTTTTAAGTATAAAAATCTCCTACTTTTTAGAGGTTAGCAACTAACCATTTCAATTTAAAAAATACCATGCCACTGATTAGAAATACATACTTTCAAGTTTATATGAATACATCCACATGTGGCTATATGGGTAACTGTCTCCATGCATATGTGATACCAAACTATGAGACAGCTACACTTCACTTATCTTATTCATCACCTCCTACGTCACAGAAAAAAAAAAAGACAAGCTATCAAAGCTGTTAATTATCCCTCAGTATGTTCTCTTAGGGCCAGGCAGAGGAAGGCTTAAAGGGCATGCATAGACCAGGATGTAATGGTCATCAAAACCACAGGCAAGTAGAGTTGAGCCGGTTTATTTCTGTACTTTGTGACTGAAACTGAAGAGGTCTGGGAGGGTTCTGGAACTCATACTCTGAGCCAGAAGGGGCACTGAAGCTTATCTGGACACCCTCCCACCCAACACAGGAATTCTTTCTAAAAAATCCAGCGGATGGTCACCTACTGTGTGAACGCTTTCAAAGACAGGGAATTTAGAACTCTTCCAAACTGAATGGTCCATTTAGGGGCCACCTGAATTGTTCTAAGCTACTCATCCTAATACCCTGGCTGAAATGCATCTCCCTCTAATCCCAGGTCCCATGGCCTGCCTCTCCCCCTCTGTCACGAGGGGTTTACTCCCTTCCTGCATGACAGTCCTTCAAATATCTGAAAATTGATCACATGTCTGCTTGTCCTTCACAAAATCTTTTCACCTTGTGACAAAACATCTCCATTTCCCATCAACCATTTCTCATCCAATGTGGTTACAAAGTTCTTCTCATCCTGGTCACTCTTAGCTAGATCACTTTAGCCATGCTGCAATGGATGCACACCTTCGATCCCTGGATGTTGATACTATCCTTGCAACAATGCAAACTGAAGTTACAGAGCTTTCTTGGCCACTGCACTAGCCCCCTCTCAGCCCCCTAGATAGAGAAGTTAGGATTTTTTATATGAACCAAGAAATCCAATTCAGACTGGCTGATAACAACATGAAAATTATCAGCCTAAGCGTTCATGTAACTGCACGGTACAGGGGCAAATTCGGTGTCGGGCAATGCTTGAGTGAAGGAACGGAGATCTCGCCATTCCTTCATTCACCTCTGCTTCCTGGACTGGACCTCCTTTCCCTCTCTCTGGGAAAGGGGCAGCCGACACCCTCCCTCAGTCAGGCAGTCAGAGGTGGATTTCTGTCACTTGCAATAAAAAGAATCTTGACAGATTCACATAGTAGGAAGGTGGGTGGTGTAGCTGGAAAGACCACCCAGCCCTCTATAGTGTAGTAACTGGTCTGGATCCTTGTAACCAAGGAAATCTGGGTTCAAGTTGACTCCAAAGCCCTTTATGTATTATGACAAAAATAAAATAAATGAATGTGAGGCATGAATGCGAAGCCTAGCTCTGCCACGGGGTGGGCAAGTCACATCGGCCTCGTTCTCCACCTCCTCACATGGAAGGTACTACAGGCTAACTTCCTCTGTACTGCGGCTGTGAAGATTGGAAGGATAAGCAAGCTGCCTGGTCTACACAGGCTCTGAATAAATAATAGCCATTCCTTTTCAGTTTAAGGGAGTTGAAAGGTAGAGGAGAGTTCTTAAAGTCCTTTCACCTATTCCTCTTGAACGATGCTGCTAACAAATGGCTGGCAGATGCTTTTATGATTGTTGGACTCAATTTATCTTACTTTGGGAGGATATTACGGTGATACTTCCCATTACAAGTGAAAGCAGATTTGTTCCTCTTTAACTGTGAAGGGCAGTGGGATAGTATGATTGGTGTCCTTTATGTGGTAAGAGAGACTTCCATCATCCATTGCCTCTTGGCAGAGCAGGCGACGTCTGCACCCCCGTGCACCAACTGTCCCCAGGCCCCCTGCCCTCTGCCTGCTTGGGGGCCACAGCCCACTGTCCCCTGCAGCCCAGTTTCCTAGAACGGGGCAGGAGCCACCTGCCTTGAACATATGTAAGTATACTGGACATATTTTCCAGCCAGTATGCTGTCACGAGCTCAAGCTTTGTGTGCTGTCCAGCCCAAAGGATATTTTTTTTTGTGCTCAGAATGACTTGGCTATCTCAAAGACTAGGAACTATCATTTGGGGGGGCACTTACTCCCCATCTTCCATTTCCTTCAAGGACCTCTTACTGTTCCTTACAAATGCTATCACCATTCTCTATCAGTGATCGGATTTACGAATGTTGACAGAACAGTTTCACCTACAGTCTGAGGCTCCATTCATCTGTCCCTGGAGAATTTCTGAAAACTCAGGATTGGGTTTCCTTAAAATACACAAATAAATAGCATGTGTGTATGCTGATAAATTTGTTTTTTAATCACAAAACATGTACTTTCCATGAAATTCAAATTGATTTTAGCCGATTCTCCTTCAGTCATTTACAGTTATATTCACCATTTCCTATTTCTCAGGCCTACCTGATTTTCTGCTGGCTCCCTACAGGGGAAAATGGGATTTTTTTTTCCTACTCTCTCTTCCAAGAGCTGAGAAAAAGGAAAAGAGCAGCTATGTAGCTGCAGAGGCAGCCAAGCAAGAGATTGATTCAATAGTAGAAATTCAATGCATCCCACAAGATTCCCTAGGATTGGATATCCTGCTGCTTAGGGTACAATTTGTTGTAATAAGAAACTGAAGATTTTCTGTCAGGAGAGTCAAAGAGCTCAGTGATGGCTTGTGAAAGTTAAAAAAAAAAGTGAACCCCACGGGAAATGTTTTTATTTTGGAATGCTTTTCTAAGTAGGAAGACTACAGGCCATTTCTCAGAGCACATGCTGTTCATATACACACTGGTGACCATACAAGACTCAAAGTTTTCCCGTGCAGGTGACCCAGCCCCAGGGGTAGGCTATGGCTTTCATCTTGCTCCACAAGGAGGTTGTTTCCTGGGAATCAGGCAAACACAACAGAGGAAGAGTATTTCCTGTGTCCTGTCCTAGCCTTGGGTCTCAAGAATCAAAGTAGGTGTAGGTGTGGGAATGGATGGGTTTGGTCCATGGCTGTGGGATTTTTGAGCAAAAAGAATTGGTATTCTTGTCCTTGATGGGATGAGAAACAAGGGGGGGTCTGCAGTGGGTGGGGGGAGAGGGAGAGAGAGAGAGAGAGAGAGAGAGAGCGAGAAACATGAGCCAGAACAAGGATATCCTCAGAGGACAGGCCTAGAGAGGGGAACAGCTGGGGCACAAACGCAGACCCTGGAATCAGTACCTTATGCATCAGAGTTGAGGAAAAGGAAGATTTTCATGGAGCATGAGCATCCATGGACGGGGTGAAAGCTACAAGTGGGAACTTTTATTTTCCTGGGACATTGCCACCAGGGTGGGTCACAGAGTGGGTCCCTTCAGGCTGGCTTGGAGAAAAACTTCAAGTGGGGAGTTATTCAAAGGTGGGTGGCAGGTGCTCCTCTCCTGGTCTGTGCCTTGCCTGGTAGGCCAAGTGCTAGAATGAGTCATGCTGTCCTGAAGAGTCTGGCACCTTCCTAGGGCATGGTCCTTGACTGGAAGCTTGAGTGATAAAGGAAGGGTTTAGAGCATGAGAAGGAGTAGGATTTGGTGAAGGAGAGATGGGAAAAAAAGTGTTAGATGGATATTTTACACGTTGCTTTAAACTAAAGGTGTGAGGATCACTAATTAAAGAGACTCAGGGGGTATATTCTTCAACTGCTAGCAGAGATCTGAAATACACAGACTACAAGTCTGATCACATGGCTACTTGGGTGATTTCCCTTGAACCAGGACTGATCAGGGAACACCTTACTAGACCTTGGACCTCTGTTTGCCCAGGTACTTCCCAGGAGATGAGTGACTATGAATCTGGAAGGGCCTTTAACAATGCAATTCAAAAAAAAAAAAAAAATCCAAGCAGGTAGCCAAAGCTGGCAGCTGAGTGGCTGGGCAGCATGCTCCATTCAGAGACGTTGCTACTACAGGAAAGTATCATTTATGTACAAGGGTAACTATAACCCACAAAGGTACCATGAGCAGAAGGGGATGCTTTGTTGTTGGCTTGGGTTTAAGTTCAATGGAAGGTGGTAGTAATGTGGGATTACTGATCCTGATTTGAAATTAGAAGTTCTGGGGGATCCCTGGGTGGCTCAGTGGTTTGGCGCCTGCCTTCCGCCCAGGGTGCGGTCCTGGAGACCCGGGATCGAGTCTCGCGTCGGGCTCCCGGCATGGAGCCTGCTTCTCCCTCTGCCTGCATCTCTGCCTCTCTCTCTATGTCTATCATGAATAAATAAATAAAATCTTTTAAAAAATTAAAAAAAATGAAATTAGAAGTTGGGATTCACTCTCTGATGATGACAGAGAAAAGTTATATGCTTCTTGGCTCTTGGCCTACCATGGGGGCCCAAAAGCAGGGAAGACTGCAGCAATGGATAGCACTGACTCATGGCTATTGGGGTTTGGAGCAAAGAATCAATATCCTTGCCCCAGGTAAGGGAAGATCTAAAATGCAAAATGCAAGTAGTGTCATGCTGTCACAGATCACCCAGGCCAGAATGTATATAGTCACCTAACTTGTACTACAGGCTTCTTACCACTACCACTCACACGGTCCCAGGGTGTCAGAAATGCCACTGCATATATATGTATGTACAATTTTTGTTAATACCTAACCACCTGGTCAGTTTTGGGCTGAAGAACCCAAAGTGTCCTAGGCAGATTCTCTCTCAGGAAAGAACCTCTATTTTATATATTGTTTTATAATAAAGGTAGCTGAGAACTTCAGCATTTTATTTTAAGGCTGTGTCAAAAGAGTCGCATTAAAAAAGCCATATCAAATTATCATATTCCGCCATCAGTATCTCTCTGAATGCTGGATTCTGGGAGAAGGAACCCTCTAGTGAACAACTAGTATCCACTACTCATATTGCACTGGGCTGGTTGTAACCTGAGTATTGAGGTTTACCACTGTTATTCCTAGAGACCCAAGGAGACTGGCCCTGGCTGCTGGGTACCCTCAGAGCTCCTGAACTCAACTGGAAGCCCCAGAAGCAAGAAATTCCTTTTCCAAGCCAGAAAGTTGACTTCCAATAGGTCCAAATACACAAGAAATAAGTATGTGTGGGAGGGTGATCCTTGGGACTGGTATTTTCCAGGGATGGAGAATTGGGAGGCAATGGCCAAGCTGGATATTGCTGGTGTTAGGAGCTGAACTGTGTCCCTCCAAAATTCCCATCTTAAAGCCGGAACCCCCAGTATTTCAGGTTGTGTATTTGGAGATAAGACCTTTAAAGAGGAGATTAAGTTGAATACGGCCCTTGTACATCCTCTGCCACATGCAGCATGCTGGAGGTCACCTTCCCCCTCCCCAGTTGGGGCTGTACATGTATCAGCAGCACCTGATCACTCTGTGTCAGCCTTAAGTCAGGTAGGAAAAAGCCAAGGTGGATTAGGGCTTGGTCTGTGAAGCTGCCAGATGTCCCAAGCCTATCTTCCACCATCACCTGGAGCTCTGTCAGCATCCAGAACACTTGTTCAAATGCCGGAGGCGTGGGGTGGCAGCAATGAGAGAAGAGTTGCTGCAGGAGAGTGGGTAAGGCCACAGCCACCTGCCTCCTTGTTTTCAGAGGGGCTGGAGAGACAGAGCTTTATGCCAGCACCATACAAAGGCTGCCCTTGATTCCTCTTCCAGAGCTAGGACCATAAAGCTGGGTCACTGTCACTCAGCTCATGGGCTTAGGGTTGGAACCATCCAGCACAGCTGGCCCCTAAATACGACTTTGCCCGAATATACAAGTGGCAGGCCGAGCTAAGTATCTAAGGCTGTGGGGCCATGGGGTACATGGGGAGGAGCTGATCACCACAAAAGAGATTGCGACTTCTCTACTTCCCCTAGAGAAGTCCAGTCCTAGAGACTGCCCACAGTGCTCTCCTTCACCCTCCCACCATGTGTGAGCTGAAGGTTATTTGTCCCTGTGGAGCACAGGATGTTAGGTGTGTGCGCAAGTCAGTGGTTAAAGAACCAGTATGTGAGTGCAGTGGAGACTGTCCCTAACACTGGCTCCCGTTCATCTCCTCCCTCCTCTTCCCCCTCCTCCTTGCTGTTTCCTTTGTTGCATTTCTAGACTCCAAAATAAGAGAGGCCCTGGGAACTGACATTAAAAAGTTTAAATTAAAAATGCTTGAGCCTCAATGGACCAGTTTGCACGCTGCTGTGTAGGCAGTCACCCCTGTGTCCTGACCGAGGGGCCGTGGCTAAGAAACCAGCCTTAGAAAATCAGTAGCAAAGGAAAAGGGGCCCTGGTTAGGTGGATCAAGTGACTCAGTATTTGACACAAACACACAGCTCAAAATCTTGGACAGGGGTTTGGCCAAAGATACCTTAATGGGAAGTTACAGTGTGGAAAAAAATGATTAAGTGGCCAAAGGATTACTGTCCACATCCGCAAGCAGAGAATAAAATGTCTGTTCACTCACTGGGGGAGACAGTTCTGAAAGCCTCACCATGGAGGGCAAACGGCCAACAAGGTAAGTGACCGGAACACTGCATAAAGTGCAAGCACTTGGGTCCCCTCCTGGGTAGAGTCCTGGCTCTGGTGTACTCTCTAGGTCCCATTCTGTGAGCGTGGCAGAGGAAGATTTCATACTAGGTAATACCTCGGCTAAGGACCCTGCCCTGTAGGAGTGAGCTTTACTGACAGGTACCTGGATAGGAGCATCATCACGGGGCTCCTGAACAGCATCTGTGCCATACAGAGATGAGGGTCCAGCACAGGCGGGCCAGGTAAGTGCCTGCTGAGGGACTGTGCCCAGCACTCTCCCAGGTTCCCAGAGCACCCATAGTACCCCCAATTGCACCTGCTCTCTCAGGACCCCATGTTACCCACATGCCACCTGCACAGCACCTATACTCCCAGGTCCCCACAATACCCACATGGCACCCACAAGCTCTGCTGGGTCCTGAACCACAACATACTGATTGATGACAAAACCCCACCAAAGAGCAATTTCAGGTCTTCAGAAGAAAAGCCAGCTTGAAACAGCAGTGGCGGGCACTGCTGTGATGAAACCTTGCACTTTGTCAACTTATCTGCCAAAGCTTCTGAGGGAAAAGTAAAAAAATCGCTGGCAAAATGAACCCGGCAGGGCTGCTGTGTAATCACTGGCAATCCTGGAGTCACAAACACCTGGCTTGTAAACATGTCTTGCACACAGAGCACCAGCTGCCTTCCACTTCCATTTTGCCACCACTTCTAACAACAAAGCACAGGACACCATGCAAGGGGAGATGACTCTTTCAGCCTTCTCCCGGATGAGGGGGATCCGGTGCGGCTACCCAGTCTCTGATCCCACACCTGCTTGTTCAAATCCCTTCATGGTTCGTGTTCTTCTGTGCCTTCCTAGGAGACTCACAAAAATGTCCTTCCCGCCACCACAAAATACTATTTTGTCAATCAATACCAGCAAATCTGACCATTTAAGAGCAGGCTTTGGTCAAGGAAAAGGGGAAGACTCCTATATTTTGAAATGAATTTGGGTCAGATATATTAGAAACTGTGTCCCCTGTTCTCAATTCTTTTTTTTTTTTCATTTTCAATTCTTTTAGGGAAGTGACATCTTGGTGGATGGGGGACACAATTTGGTGGTCATTATCCCCCGTTAAAATGAACATACATTTTGATGCAGTATGTTAGCATTTAGGAACTGATTATATGCTTCTGCCTGTGTCTCTGCCTCTTTCTCTGCATCTCTCATGAATAATAAAATCTTTTTTTTAAAAAGGAATTTATCATATGGATTTACCCAATAGATTGGTCACATTGGTACACAAAGATTCAAGTACATGGATGCTAATGGCAGTATTTTTTTTAAAGATTTTTTAAATTTATTTATGAGAGACACACAGAGGCAGAGATATAGGCAAAAGGAAAAGCAGGCTCCCTGTGGGGAACCCAATGTGAGACTCAATCCCAGGACCCTGGGATCACGCCCTGAGCCAAAAGCAGACGCTCAACCACTGAGCCACCCAGGTGTCCCAATGGTAGTGGTATTTCTTGATATAGTAAACATAAATGGAAATAGTAGGGACTAGTGTACAAATTACAGTACATTCATAAAATGAAAGTCAATGTATCTGTCAAAAAGAATGAGCTTGATATTCAGAAACTGGTCTGGACTGATGTCCACGCTTTTAGTAAGTGACAGCAGTTACAGAACATGGGATTTTCTTCTCTGCCCACTCAGAAGAATTCTTGGCTTCCCTTTCTTCACCCACCGGTTTATTGGGGACACCTAGCAGATGCAGATTGGGACTGAGTCTTTCGATAAGAAAGACAAGAAGAGGAGAGAGAAGGAAAGAAGAGGGAGGAAAATGGAAGAGCCTGGGTAAGCAGCTTTGAGGGGAGAAGTGAGAGAGAGGGCAAATGAGGATCTCTGAGGGCGTACGGAAACAGAGTAGAATGGTGGCTCTGAACAATCAGGCATGTGTATTACAAATGGGTTAGGTACACACACTGAAAACTTCAGGAAAGAAACTTATGTGGTTATCTTTATTTTTATTTATTTATTTTTTGTGGTTATCTTTAGGGAATGGAACAGGTGTTCGAAAGATGAGGATGATTTTTATTTGTGTTCTGTTGAAAACATCCTTTCCTAGAAGTCCGTGCTTTTCTTAAAACAAAAATTGGGTTACCACAACACTTGTGGAGGTAACAGAGCAAGTCTCTGCATCTCTAGAGCTTTCTCTCGGTCCTAAAGAAAACCAAGTTTGATTTTATATTCAGCATCATTTAAATTTTAAGTTTCAAACTACATTCAGTTTCATTTTTATATTTTTCTCTTTTTATTTGTACACAAATGTGTAGCATACACTGGTAATATTAGGGGCTGAGCAGACTTTCAGGGGCTAGTCTGGTGATACCACCATAATCCTTAACACCTTCTTCAACAGGAAAATGCTTCCTGAGCTCCAAATTACCACTGGCAAACTAACTTTTGGGACCCAGCCGATCTTATGGTTAAGATTTTATTTAATTAAATTTTTAATGAAAATTTATGAAATACCTTTAAGTTGCTTTCCCTCTGATTAATGTTCATAATGCTACAGTAAAGATGACCAAGCACATATAATCACAATGCTCTCAGAAGAAATGGTAGGAGCTAAAGATGATAAATTTTGTTGTGTGTGAATTAATGCCAATCTACTTTATGAAACAAAAATTCAGCCAAGGTCAGGAGGAGAAAATCATCCCTAGAGTCTTGACCTCAATCTGGCTGTTGCAAACAGTATACTGACTTTGTAAAACTGTTAGAGCAGGTGGCAGTCAGGTTACCTCCCGATAACTCACGCTGAGCTAACTGCCCGTGTCCTTGGCCAACAGTGAACCAAAGGCCCACCTCGAGCATGTGTGGGGACACCATGTCGGTGGTGACGGCCCACAGCAGAATCTCCCTTGTGCACACATGAGGGGTGGACACCACCAGCAACTTTTGGATTCCTGCCTCGCATGTTCGGATTGTTAAAGGACTTGCAGAGCATCTGACCCATTTGCTACCTGTTCTCACTTTTGGTGAGCTAACGGGGAATAAAGGCATAGAACAACAGCATCCAACCTCTCACTGCTCACAGCTTGGTTATGCATAGCTCTTCTTCTACAATACTGCTGCAAGTACACTGTTCAGATCCCACTCTTTGGAAAGGATCAATCCATATAGATGGGATTTTTGGAAACACAGAACACCACAAGGCAACTTCTTAACAAGCTCTGGGGAAGAGAAACTGAGGAGGCGAGGAAGTCTGTCCCCCAGCACATGAATACAGTGTACCCCTACAGAGAGACTGTGACCTGCCAAATGCCAGAAAAATATAACCACGTTTCCCAAACAATATGGAGTCCATTCTGGTGGATGTGGCCTCACTGACAAGAAAGGCTCCTTTGTCTGACTCAAGTCAGCGAAATTGCCAGTTAATTAAGGGGTAAGTTCGTCCTTTGGAGAAGCCTTAATAGGTGTAAGGAAAGAAAATTCAAAATTACGTGCAGAGGCAGCACCAAAGTGGGGAAGCAGTATCAAGTATCTGCACAGAGCGGCCCAGAGGACAGCCTGGGTGTGCAAAGGACAGGGGGTAGGGCAGGAGCGGGCACACGTCAGCACCAGCCGGAGTGTGGGGGGAGGGGCCTGCATCTTCTGGCTGCAGCCCAACCACTCAACCTGTAGTTTGGCTTCATGAGACCCAGCCCGAGAGTTCAGAGAGGTGACACCAACCATCCCAGACCTGCCTCTCATTGCAACACTGGAGCTCAGAGAACAGAGCCTTATCTCTTTGTGCTCAGTTCATATTTTCTGAAAACCCACAAGATTCATCATCCTGAGCAGACATTTCATGCTCATGGGAAAGTCTACAGTCTCAGCCCTGAAGGCAATCTGTTCTAAAGTTTGATTCGAGCTGACTCACAGTCTGGATTCCAGAGCTGTCCGACCACAAGGCAGTGGTAGAAGCCACCTACGGAAGCTCTGGAAACACCCTCGGGGCTCCCTGGTGCGGTGGCTGGTCTGTACACTCCTGTCGTCCACCTGGCTGGTGGGGCCTTCAAGCTTCTCCTGGCCTGCTCAGTGCTCCTGGCCCAGGCCTGGCTTCCTGACTCTGTGTCTCACTTCCCGCTTCCCACCCTTGCCTGAACGGAGATCCTAGATCCTGATTGCTTCCATTCTTCTTAGGTTGATCCTGGTAACCTCTCCTCTCTGCCACCTCCTGAGGCTTGTCTTCAAGTGCAGACGGGCAGTTCCATGGACTCTGCCCCACTCCCTCACCTGTTGTCCCACATGGCGTAGGTTGAGACCTGGGTTCTCCCTCGGCTTAGGCCCTAGGGCTGACATCGTATTTGCACGGTGTTCAGGGCTCCCCAGAAGGGACCTTCCACCCTCCCCATGCCTTCCAGGCTCCAGGGCACCTTCCCAGCAATAGGTGGCCTGCTCTGTGTTGGAGATGGTTGTTCCAACCTCACATGACCGTATGAATGACTCTGAGCCTTGGGCTGATCTATCCTGACTTCCAAACTCATGGTCTTGGCCCATGGCAAACCTGGGCCCACACCCACCAGCACCACACCTGCAGCACTAGACATGAATGCTGCCAGAGCTTCTGTGAGTCACAAGAACATCTAGGGACAAAACACCCACTCAGCTGAAGGAGCTACGGTCAGTCAAGATACAGTTAGCAATAGCTTCTTCACCTGACTCCACAACATGTCTGGGTGCAGGCTGTCTCCCGGCTCTCCAGCTCAGGACAGGAGGTGGTCATGGCATCACCTGATTCACATGAAGGCACCTGGGAACCATAAAGCCCTGACAAGTGGAAGAGGCCATCATCCATCGGCTAGACTGAGGGCCCCATACGGGCCATCCTCACTGGTGTCAGCAAAGACTAAGAACACGGCCTCCCCCTGGGCTGAGTACCCGCCGTATGCCCCTGGCTGCCCCCAATGCTCTGCCTCTGCCCGGTCGCTGCCAGCAGCACACGGCATGGTGATCACAGGCTCCACAGAGACTGCAGCTCACTCGTCTCTGCACCCCCACAGCCTGGCACATGGCGGGAACCTCACGAGCTCAGGTGAGCAAAACCTGGTTAGCTCTTACACATTGACGGAGAAGCACGCGGCAGGACCCAGTAAGAAGTGGTCATCAGAATGATCGCAGGATGGTAATCCTCTGGCCCGCCCCCCGCCCCCCCGGGACTCACCGATACGGCTCCATGGTTCGAATTCCGTAGAACAATGCCTCCTCCAGCAGACCGAGGTTGATGCAGGCGTCCATGGCACAGTCAAGCACCCTCAGCTGGTAGACGTTGATGTCAGGAAGCCGTTCGGCATTGCTGCTGATGATCGTCTGGCACATGGCCAGCACCTGTTCCCACTCTGTTATTAACCTTAGTTAAGGATTCATTGTCTCCACCAAGAAAACAAGCAAAACGAGATTCTCCAAGAGGCTGAAGAGCTCCCAGGCACAGGAGGGAGGGAAGAGCCCATTATTTTACACAGATGAGCTGCCTGAAAACATACTTGAGGAACAAACATGTGTAAGTGGCATCTCAGGGAAGTAAATTCTGTTTACGCCAACAAACAGTCTTCCAACCAAGCCTGTACTTTGGGGGGATTAAGACTTCCGAAGAGCCATGCTTTCTTCACACTCTGATATGTATTCTCTTGAAAGCTAGTCATGAAATAATGCAGCTGCTGATTATACCAAACTACCGATTAAGTTAGTTCAGTTTAAATTATGTACTCTATTAGCCTCTGTTAGGAAACCAATCGGAAATTAAAGAAGCTTCAGACAGATTCCATTTTTAAAAGGAGGAGCTCCTTTCTGCTCCCTGGGTCCTCTGAACCGGGGGCCAACAGGAAGCCGGGGGTCCAACCCACAGGAACATAGGAAGAGAAGAACTTGAAGAAATATATCTTCACCGGGTCTCACATTGAAGCTTTTTGATTATAAAGTGGAAGGGATCCAAGCCAATACTTAACAAAAAAGATTCTTATTTTGAACCCCCAAAGAAAAAGATCTTAACATGGCTCGTGCACATAAATTGCAGGCAGGGCAGGAGAAAGGATGCTTGAAGGAGGACAAGGAGGGGTGCCTGGATGGTGGTGCTGGTTCAGCATCCAACTCTTGACTTGGGGTCAGATCATGATCTTAGGGTCATTAGGTTGAGCCCTGTGTTGGGCTCCATGTTCAGTGTGGAGTCTGCTGGAGATTCTCTCTCTCCTTCAGCGCCCCCCCCCCCCCATCCCCTGCACTCTCTCTCTGTCTCAAATAAATCTTTTAAAACAATAATAAAGGACAGGGAGAAGACTCAATACCCACTTATAAGCAGCTCTGACTGATTCGCTGTGAGTCCATGCCTTCCTCTAGTGGAGGCTTGGTGCGATTGCACTTCCTAAAACAGCTATCATTCCCTGGCCTCTTGCAGAGGCAGCCCAAGGATTGAGGCATGGAGTCTGGAATGTGGAGCATGCCTTGAATCTCCCCCGGGGGGAACACCCTGGAAGCACAGCTGAAGGCCAGAGTGCAGGCACCTGGGATGCACACACTTCCCTTTCTGCACCCCTGCTGCAGGGGTGTTAGGTGTTGGGGGAGATGCGGGCCCAATCCCCACGCCCCTTGCAACCTGTGCAGCTCCACGTCCAACCACTTTCACGTGCTGCACTTCCACTAGAAGAAAAGGCCTGAAGATTTCAGGTGCAGCAGAAATGGCACCGCTTTTGATTTCAACCTAAGTGACTTCTGTCAGGGGTGAGATGTGAGGTTCTGAGGGTGTCACCTGAGCTCTCAAAGTGACGTGACCTTTGATGGTGACTAGATGTAATGAAAATGGTCGAGTGGACTGAACCCCCATCTACCTGTCAACACCACCACACAATCCAGTCTCTTCATGATCAGTGCCCCCCACCCCAACCAAAGCCCCCTCCATCCTCCAGCAGGTACGCACCCAGCACACCCTGCCCTGAACTGACAGAGCCCTCCAGTGACACCCACCTCTCCAGCTTCCATGCCACCTGGCGGTGCTGCCCTCCACAATGTTGGCAAACGCTAGTAATAATCCAGTCAAGTGGCTTGTGTGAGTGAGGACAAAGGTCTTTATGAACCCTCACAGGACAGGTGTGTTTCTTTTCAGTGGGGACCCTCTGGAGGCGTGGCACCTTACCCCCAAGGCATGACTTCTGTGGTTAGAATTGCAAGTGTCATGATGCACGGTGGAGGGTGTTTACTGCATACTTTCGTACACTATGTGATTTTAGGATGAATCCCGTCTCCGAGGAGTCAACTTTGGTCTCAGACAAGGTACATTTATTGAAGAAAAGTGAGTTGGTGACTTTCTTTTGTATCCATCTGATGTGTACATATAAAGTGCACCGAATGTATCCCCAGAGGCTGGGGGGAAGCAGTATCGCAGGCAATACGCTGATTTTGTAACAGATTGCCAGGCTAACCTCTGTGGCTTTCCATTCCATGATTAGATATTTGACGAACTGTCAGGAGGAATGACTGTCTCTTGCACAACGCTAGACATTTCTGTGGCAAGACTTTGCTCCTTATTTTAACATTGTGTTGTTTGACCTCCATTACTATTTGCCTACTCATTTATATATGCTCCAACTCATTTGAAAGAGGTTTGAGGTGACAAGCCTTAGAAATACAAACCAGATGTGATATTCTGCAGCCACTGATAGGAATACATCTACTTTATCCCCCAGCAAGCTGGAAGGGACCGCGTGCCAATTTCCCTTCACAACACTGGCAACTGTCTCCTGGCAAACAAGACAAACCTTTCCTGTAAAACACCCCAGTGAGCAAAAAAATGGAATAATTTTAACTAAGAGGCTTTTCCCCCAAGCTAATGCTGACATTGTATTTGCTCAGAAATGTAGTCACTGACATTTGCTTGGTGTTGCGTACAAGTCATTCTGGTCCGGAGAGGGGCTGAGCCCTGGACCAAAGCGGGGTAGAGAGCCTCTCCGAAGCAGACAGAACAATCCCTCCAAGGACAGAACAGATACCCTTTCTCCTGAACCCTTTTAAATGACCGTAAGAGGACTAGGGGGGAAGAAAAAGGGGAATAAAGTAAATCCACTTGGGAATTAATCAACTTTTTTGGGACCATGGGGCTTTTAGTCACTTAGTATCATATTACTGTACTGCTTAGAATCCTCCCATGGGCGCCCCCCATGCACAGGCCTCATGTCCTGTGCATGGTGTATAAGGCCTTGCCATGTCTCCCTGATTGTGAACAACTGGGGACTCCATGACTGTGTTATCTCACACTCCATATGACTACACAGGCCCCCTCCTCTGATGGACGCCTTTCTTCACTGTCAGCCTGGAGAACTCACTCATACTACACACCCCAGACATAGCTCAGTGGTCACTTCCTCTGTGGAACCTTCTTTCACCTCCCAGAATTGACTACTATGCCTTTGATGCCCTGCAGAGATCTATGTACCAACACAGGTATTCATTTCCATGTGAGTGCAGGGCTGCATCCTCTTCATCCTTCCCGGACCCAAAGGTGGGCTGTAACTGGTAAGGCACCTGGAAGAATCAGTTTTCAGTGAAGCCTTGTCCCACTGAGACCCAACAGTAGCTGGGTCATCCAGGGCCCTAACTCCACAGCAGAGGACCACACAAATGAGCCTACTCCTCTGCAGTATAATGGTCCTTTGAACCTAAGAAGGGTCCACTCTTATTCCTGGAACTAACCATTTTCCTAGTATCTCCCACCCTGCCTACAGACGGGGTTTCAAACTCCATTTGGGGGGCACCCAGGTGGATCAGTGGTTGAGTGTCTGCCTTTGGCTCAGGTCGTGATCCCAGGATTCTGGGATCGAGTCCCGTGGGGAGCCTGCTTCTCCCCCACTGCCTATGTCTCTGCCTCCCTCTCTGTGTCTCTGATGAATAAATAAAATCTTAAAAAACAAAAAACCCAACTCCATTCGGATCCTGGCTCCATTCCTCACAACTTTTTTGATTTTTCTATATCCTTCCTAATATGCCCACCCCAAACTGAACCAAAAGCTCTGGATATGATCAGACTCCTAGATCACCTTTCTTGTTTCCTTTTCTCCATTAATACAGCCTGAGATCATAGTAGTTTTTTGAGAGGCTATATCATCCTCTTAAATTTGATTAAGTTTTGCTATTTACTAAAGCCCTAAAATTGTTCCACATGTTTTGCTGCTAAGCTTGATGTATATTTACACACTTAAACTCTTTGACTGGGATCCCTGGGTGGTGCAGCGGTTTGGCGCCTGCCTTTGGCCCAGGGTTCGATCCTGGAGACCCAGGATCGAATCCCACATCGGGCTCCCGGTGCATGGAGCCTGCTCCCTCTGCCTGTGTCTCTGCCTCTCTCTCTCTCTCTCTGTGTGACTATCATAAATAAAAGTTAAAAAAAAAAAAACTCATTGATCCAAAGACAACATTTTATATACATTCTTGTTGAATTTAATCTCTTTAGATTCAGGCATCATTCAAACCTTCAGAGACCTTGAGTTCTGGATTCTATCATCCCACCCTGCCATCCTCCCCACCTATAACTTTTGGGAATCAGATAATTCTGTGGCTCTGTATCTTCCTTCAAAGCACAGAGCCAAAGGCAGGAGAGGATTGAGGTGGGAACAGAGCATTCCAGAATGACAGTGACCCCGGCAGCATCATTTTCTCAGTATGGCTATTCAAGCATTGAGGAGGCTGTCTGGCCAGGCTAGCATCTAGCATCTAGCATCAATGTCTTGCCTGCTCTTAACTAAATTTCTTCCTGAAATCCATATACGAATTTTACCCAAGAAAGCCATGACTTTGCAGACTCACTTGCTTCCGCTGAACCTATGGACCTTGGGCTGATCACAGCTTCCTTTTCCATTCCTTTAGTAATCAATTACAGATTCAAAACAAAACAAAACACAACTCACTAGATAAAGATTTCAGAAACTAGTTATTTTACTTCTAAAAAAAGTAACATTTGTCCATCTACCTCTCCTATTCTGTACAATTCTTTAAAGAACATTGTAGATAGAAACTTCATTTGCAGATTTTCTTATTGCCTGGAATCTAATTTCCCCAAAGCATCTGAAGGACCTTGCAGTACCTTTTTCATCTATCTTGGTCTATTTCTTCTTATCGCGGGGTTTCCCTCTGTCATGTTTTTGCTCAAGTGAACTCCCCTACTGGAAGCAACCTCCTGTTCAGCCTATGTTCATTCAAATCCCATCCTTGATTCAGGCTACCTCTCACCCAGTACACCACCAGTGTTGTTCAGTGATATCCAGATGATGTGCCAGATGACCACCAGCAAAAGGGCTCTCTCTTTACTCTGAACTTTGACCCACTCATGGTCCTTACTATTTATGCCCAGAAAATTTATTGTGCAGCAGCTCCTGCTGCCATGGTGGTCGTGGTTGATTTAATATGAAGCTTCTAGATCCTGAGAGTCAATGGCATTAAATTTTAAGGATTCTAAGTTATTCTTTCCTAGAGAAGCAGGTTATGGGAGGAACAGAATACAGAAATTTGTTACCTTGTACCTATAGAGACTATTACTTACTGTCCTATTACTAGCCATGAATTTTGATTACTATCTAATGGGGGTGAGGTTTTTATGCTGATCCTGCCATGATCTGCCCGAGCCATTACCCAAAATGTTGGCTGGGATTTGGGAATCAGCTTGTGACCATGAAACAGAACGAAGCTCACTGGCTCACATGGAAGTCAAACCATGGACTTGGCTTCATTAACGCCAAGCTCCAACCAATAAAGAAGCAATTCCAATAGTATGGTTCAATCCACAGGTAAAAGGATACTCCAATGTGCCTTCAGTTCTTCAATTTTTTTCAAGGATTCTTGAACTTCCCTCCATACTTGCTCATCGCCAGTGAGCATATCAGCATCCTGTTCAGGTCAAATGAAGAGAATAGAAAGGAAGACAAATTATTCAATTAAAAAATAAGCAAAAGAAAAAAATGGGCAAATGATTTGAACAGATATTTCTCCAGAGAAGATATACAAATGGCCAATAAGCACATAGAAAGATGTTCAACATCATTAGCCACTAGGGAAATGAAATTCAAAACCATAATGAGACATCACTTCACACCCCCAGCTTGGCTATAGGGATATCAAAAAGATAATAACAAATGTTGGCGAGGATGTGGAAAACCTGAAACTCATATATTACTGGTAGCAATGTGAAATGTTTCAGGAACTTTGGAAAAAAAGTCTGGCAGTTTCTCAAAAAGTTCAATACAGAGTTACCATATCATTTAACAATTCTACTCAGATATATACCCAAGAGAAAGGAAAACATACGTTCACACAAAAACTTGTGCATCAATGTTTATAGCAGCATAATGCTAGCAAATAAGGTGGAAACAACCCAAATGCCCATCAGCTGATGAATAGATAAATAAAATACAGCATATTCCATCTAATGGAATATTACTGGTAGTAAAAAGAAATGAATTACTACAACACAGATGACCCCTAAAAACACCATGCTAAGTGTAAGAAGCCAGTCACAATCATATATTGTATGATTCCACTGATGTGAAATGTTCAGAACAGGCAAATTCATAGAGACAAAGTCAATTACTAATCAGCTAAGGAGAGGCGGGGGAGGCGGGTGGGGGGTTAGTGAACAGGACTGCTCATGAGGATGTTTCTTCTTGGGGTGATGAAAATATAGTAAAAACCACTGTGCTAATGGTTCCACAACTTGGTGAATATACTTGTATACTTTAATTGACTGCTTTGCATATGTGAATTATATCTCGATAAAGCTGATTATATATCAGGAAGGTGAAGAGGGGCAAGAGAGAATCATCTGTATGGAGACCTACAGATACTTTAATAAAAAATGTAGTTATCAATCAAAATGAGTCTAGGAAAGACTAAGATGAGTACAATTACACACATGTGAACTTATTTGACTTCTATAAAAAACTGAAAAAAAAAGAAAAAAGAGACACTCAACAATTTAAAAAGCAATTAAAAAAAACAAAAAAATAAAAAGCAATTCAAAACAAAAGTGTGAGTTACATTTATTAAGTGTTTCTCCCCTGGTTTAGCAAGCAGGTCCTATATTTTTCCTGTATGTCCACAGCTTTGAGCTCCATAGCCATGTGTGGCTGTGAGCACCATGTTGGGCAGCACAGATAGAGAACAATTCTGTCACAGAAAGTTCTATTGGACAGAGCTGCTTTAAAGAAGTTAATCGAAGCATAAAATACGGTCATCAGACACCATTCATTTAAAACCAGGTGTTTAATATTCATTAAATTCTCAGTAGGTGTCAGAAACCATCCTAGGAAGTCATATCAAATTACGGCCAAATCATGGTAAGGGTGAGGGAGGGAAGACTTTTTCAAACTACAGAGATCTCCCTGGAGGTTTTTACATGCCTACCAGGGGACATTTATACAATGACCCTTATGAGAATCACTGCAAGAGTCGGCCTGTGTTACTGGTAGGAAGCTACAGATCACTGAGGTGTGCCAGGGCAGAGAAAAAAAGAGGACCACGGAGAGCCAGAGAAAAGAGCTCTCAAAAGAAGGTGAGGCAGGATCCCTGGGTGGTGCAGCGGTTTAGCACCTGCCTTTGGCCCAGGGCGCGATCCTGGAGACCCGGGATCGAATCCCACATCGGGCTCCCGGTGCATGGAGCCTGCTTCTCCCTCTGCCTGTGTCTCTGCCTCTCTCTCTCTCTCTCTGTGACCATCATAAATGAATAAAAATTAAAAAAAAAAAAGAAGGTGAGGCTTTGGGTGTGCAGAAGAGGAAATGTACGTGCTTGTGTATGTCTGTGTAGCAGGGATTCATGGATCTTTAAGTATACATGTTGTGCATATGAATAATATCACAGGGTGGTTTTTAAAGGACACCATAAGTGCACCCTACTTTTTTTGGGGAAATTCTAAATAAGAACCTAGCTTTCTGTACATAGGACAAGGCAATGAAAGTTAATTGCTTTTAAAAAGGTAAACATAAATCTCCTTCTAAATACCTGCCCTAAGTCCATATTCATCTCCTAAAGCCTCAGTTCTCTCACCTTACTCCAAAGCAACTTCCTAGTGCCTCCCAGATAAAGCCCGTATGTTAAATTTTGACAATCATGGCTATTTAAGGATGAAATATTCCTGTTTTACATTTCACTACCACAGGCTCAAGCCTTAGGCTCGAGGTAAATTGTCTCACTTGTTAGAATCTACAGGAGGCAGAATAACAGAGCCCCACAGATGTCCACGTCCTGGTCCCCAGACCCTGTACATATGTTTGGGTACACAGCAAAGGGAAATTAAATTGCCAACGGGATGAAGGCTGCTAGTTGCTGACCCAAAAATAAGCAGAGTGTCCTGGATTTCCCAGGTGGGCCCAGTGTAATCACAAAGGTCTTTCAGGGTGTCAGAAAGAGACAGGAGAAGAGAGCAGTGATGTGACATGAAGACCCAACCTCCCTGTTGACTTAGAAGACAGGAAGGGAACCAAAGACCCAAGGAGTGCAGGCGGCTTCCAAAAGCCAGCAAAGTCAAGGAAACAAATCCCCACCCTGGAGACTTTACAAAAGAAGGTAGCCCTGCCAAGACCTTCATTTTTGCCCAGTGAGACCTGTGTCAGGCTTCTGATCTTCAGAACTCTAAGATAATAAATCTGTGTTGTTTGCCAGATTTAAGACACTGAGTTTGTGATCATCTGTTACAGCAGCAATAGAAAACTACTACAGTCCCTCACACCCCTGCTGTTCTTCTGGCCACTGGACCTTGGCACATGCCCCTCCCTGTGGCTAAAATAAAGTCACCTGATCATTCATCTATTCCATCAGCACTTACCAAGTACCCACCTAGTGCAATGTTCCAGGCACTGAGAATAGAGCAGTAAAGGAATCATAGTGTTTACACCGAAGAGGCAGGAGGAGCATGGTATGACAGAGAACATGCACATGTAAAATACATATTTATTGGAGGGAAAAACAAGCAAGCCGGGAAGGTGGATGGGGAGTACTGGCCGCAGGGAGTTCCACTTTAGGCAGGGTGATCAGGGAAAGCCTGAAGATCTGAGAGTGGTAAAGCAGTGGGAGATAAGAATTCCAGGGAGAAGGGACAGTGAGTGCCCCAGTGCAGAGCCAGGAGCTTGCCCAATGTTCCAGAAATAGCAAGGAGGCAGGTATGGATAGAGGTCCTCAGTTGTAATTTGTGTGCAGGTCAAATCTTCTCCATTTTAGAGCTAAATATAGGTTCTCTTCTTCTTTGATCCTGTCCCCCCCAAATACCTGGCACAGCTCACTGTACATAACAAACACCCAGTTAAACATCTGGAGGATGGATCTGGAGGATGAAAGTTGACATCTGTTTGGTCATGATCTGGATATCTCTCGTATGTATTTCCATTATTCCCCACAACATCCTTGTAGGGCATCCATACCTTTAATCTACAAATGAGGCAAAATATAGCTCTAATGCTTAAGTAACTGCTACAATGTCCTCTGTCCCTCACTGCCAGAGGTAAGATTCAAATCCAAGACTGCTGGTTTCATGGCTCAAGCTCTTTGTGCTACCTTTACATTTCATTTGGATTTGTTCTACTCCTAGGCTTGCTTAAAAGGTGAAATAGGTCTGTGAGATAGTAACTCCAAAATATCTTCAAATCATGGTTCCTAGGATCTTCCTAATACCAGCACTTGGAAAAAGGCAGTAAATCCTTTAATATGGATCCCACAGTGGATCTGGTCCTCTTCCACCAAGCAGGGTGAGACCAGGGAAAGACAGAATAATTTCATATGGGAATTATGCTCACAACTAAACCCCCACAATAATCTGACTGGCTGTTCTTTGGGTTGGGCCTAAGACTTTGCTACTTATCAGAGGAGCAGTCAAGCCTTGAAATTGCTTCCAAACCTCCAAAAATAATAGCTCTGAGAGCACTCTATATTGGAGCAAGACAGACTATATTCATTATCAGCTACCCATCAGCTCCCTGGAGTGTTTCACTATGATGAGAGTGTACTATTCACTACACCCTTGGGCTCTCAACTCACCTCACTCCCACCAACCTTCTTGTTCTACCCTGTAACTTCTTCTGTGACTGTCCCCACAGTGGGGTCTGTCTCCCTCTCCCCACACCAGGTAGGGACACATTCGATTGTGTATGTTTACATACATATGTATACCTACATACATAGGACATACGTACATAAACAGAGAAATGACTTAGGGAAGCATAAGTTAAATCTACTTTCTCAATATGCAAATGTAAGAGTAAATTAGTGTGTTCTTTTCTACAGTCCCTGAAGGTATAAAATAGGTAAATTTACATCCTTATTTCATTATTTCTTATCTAAACATAACAAAGATACTTGCTATCATTCACGACTAAGTTATTTAGTGAAAAAAAAATCCGTGTTGAACTTTAGCTTTACTATGAGCCTGGGGCTTGAATGGGTGAGTCCTGAAATTTGTTTCCAACATTTCATTCATTCAATGAATGAAAACATTAATTTTATGCACACATATATACATATATTCTTTTTAAAAATCAAATGTGTATTGTTGAGTTTTTCTACAAAAATTATTTTGTAGAAAAAATAATTCAGAATACAGGCATAAGGATTGTTCTTTCTGAGGAAGTTCACTCTGGGAAATGATGAAGAGAAGTAAGGACCTGTCAGTTCCAGCACCAATAGCACCCCTTCCCTGACCAGCTGTATATGTCCAAGGCAAGCCTTCCTTTTCCTGTCCCACAGCCCCCTCGCCAGGAAAAACAGCAACTGGTCTAGGTGACCTCCACCATTCCTTCCACGTGACCATTCCAGAGGCAGAAGTAGTGCAGAGCCAGGTTAGCTCTGCCTCTGGTGACCACTCTCTTGCATAGCTTGATGTCCTTAAGGAGCTTGGCTTCGTTTTAAATAGTAAAAACATGGCAGCAGTCCATTTGAGGCAGAGCTATGTCAGCTGCTCTCAGGATTTAGTAAGAATGAGTCTCTGGAGTTGCTCCCTTCTCTCTCTCTCTGACCTCTTAAGCTCCTCTACTCACAGCCTCCCCACCCCACCGCCCCAGGGGCCAGGTGCAAATCACTCCCCACAATTCAAGAGTCAGTTCCCTTGATACTTGGTTCCTTCTTACCCCCATTCTGTCCTCTCAGAGCATACCCCAAATCTGGCAAACCCCAGGCTCCATTTATGGCCCCTGCACCTAATCTTCCAACTAGAATCCTTCCCCTTGGATTCTAGGAGGAGCTGGACTGCAGGTTCTGCTCTTCCCTTGGGTCTATTCACTTTTTTGGTCTTCTTCCCATTTGTCCCTTTAGGACCGGCCTCCAATGTCCTCCAACAGGTCATCTTGTCACATTCTGCCCTCCTGAGCCACTGCAGCCACTCTGCAGACCTCTCTTAGCACCAAGCTGTCCTTAATGGTTGGCTTTACTGTGTCCCCAGCAAGCCTCAGAATTTTTAAAGGGACCATGATCCGATCATCTCTGTATCCCCAGGGCCAGCATGGTCAGTTATCTGGTGCATGTTTGGTGACAAACGAAAGAAGAGAGGGGAGTGATCTACGATTCACAGGTAATAGTATTAAAAGAATAAAACACCTTGACTCTACAACAATAGGAAAGAGAATCGCAACCAAGGAAACAGAAAGTGGTTGTGTCACAAAATACTTGTAGCTCAACTTGTTTCTACTACTTCTATATCATGATTATGTGGGAAAAGGCTGTTTCCTCTGTAGCTGCCCGTATTGCCCAAATGCCCAGGAAGGGGTCTAGAACATAAATGTGAACTCTTCCCCCTATCATCAGAAATCCCATGCTAGCTCAGGACCCCTGCTCTCTGACAACAGCATCACAGCCGTTTGGGGGGGGCACTGGGTTGACTCTCCTGGCTTCCACCCCTAACATCATCCTGAGCCTCCTGTTGCTCCGTTGGCCGAGAGGTCTCTGTCCTCATCTGACCCTGGGTGGATCAGTGAGGCCACTTAGGTTCCCTGACACAGCTGCTAAATCAATACCCTTTTGGCCTTCCCTTAGCTGTAAAAAAAATTAGGTGCCAGATGATCTGAGATAATCTCACCTTGACATCAAAGGGTGCCACTCAACACAATCACTTTGAACCGGCCAAGCACTTCCACTGAGTTTCAGAGGGGGGAAGCATACCTGTCAGGTGCCAGTGGTGGATGAGAAATCTGAGTTTAACAGGATAAGGTTCGGACCCAGCAAGGCTGTCTACCCTTGGGAAAGACCATGGGCTCTACCAGGCTTAAACCTCATATGCAGCCGTCCGGATCTCCTTTGTCTCTGAAACACTTCAACAGATGTGTTCACTCGGCTCATGAGTGCTGATGCTGAAACTCTTGCACTGAGCTAATTTCAGATGGTTCATATTAAAAGAAAAAGGAGAAAGGCAATCTGCTTTCCAGTACTTCCTGTTATCCAATCCTCCTGCAACGTCTAATTAGATTGGATTGGATGGAGAGGAGAATAGGATGGGAAATAAAATTACTGGATACTTAGAAACTTTTCCAGTAATTCAATAATTCTAGAGTCTCAAAAGAAGATGAGGTTTTTTGTGTTTTGTTTTTAAAGCAGAGTGAGGTTCAAATACAGTGTCTGCACTTAAGAGAGATTCAAAATCAGGAGGGGAATAAGCACTGCAGTGTCCTGGTCTGTGGAGGATGTACTGGGGACTAAACAGATTAATATACAACATCACTCAAAACCTTTATGATTCATAGGAAACATCTCTGCTGGAACCAATTCCTCCTTTGGCAAAAACAACTGAAAGCAATTCAGATTTAACTTGAGGGGGAAAGTGGCTCTTTCATAAAGTGGAAAAATAGTGGTTAAAAATAGAGCATCCACTCTTCCATCAAGCGCAAACCAGTCAATGGGCATTATGGGTTCAGGAAAGAAAGTAAAGGAAGGAATGTTCACCACTTGAAGCATGTTCAGTGTGCTGCATGTTCTAATTAGCAATTAACAAGCAACTGTACACAATAATTAGAACTTAGTGAGAGAGGAACATTAGTTTTAGAGTCATGAACTGTAGATCTGAGTCCCTACTCCAGAGCTGCGTGACCTCGGCAAGATGGTTCTCCTTCCTGGAGCTAACTAAGCTTCTTCAGCACTAATAATTCTCCGAGTATCTTCTTTTTTTTTTTTTTTTAATTTATGATAGACACACAGTGAGAGAGAGAGAGGGAGAAGCAGGCTCCATGCACCGGAAGCCTGACGTGGGACTCGATCCCGGATCCCCAGGATCGTGCCCTGGGCCAAAGGCAGGCGCCAAACCGCTGCGCCACCCAGGGATCCCCTCTAAGTATCTTCTATCCCTTCCTTTAGCACCCTCTAGAAGCACTAATGTGACAAATGGCACCCTGGTCTGACTTTTTAATTCCCATCCTAGCAGGTGGGGGTCCCTGGGGGTCTGACTGGAGTCTGCTTTGTTTGGTGGGAGAGAGAAGAACAGTCTTCTTTTTTTTTTTTTTTTAATAAAAGATTTATTTTTTTTAAGAGAGGGAAAGAGAGTACAAGCAGGAGGAGGAGCAGGGAGAGGAGAGGGAGACAAGCAGACTCCCCACTAAGTGTGGAGCTGGACACAGGGTTCGATTCCAGGACCATGAGATCATGAGCATTTGGTTGGATACTCAACAAACTGAGCCACTCAGGCGCCCCAAGAATGATCTTAATATAACAGAGGATACTAATCAAGAACCAATTCTTCCGCGCCCTCACATCGCTGCATGTTCCGTTTGTTCCCTCTCCCTGGAAGCTTCTTGCTTAACTGAGTCATCCACATAAGCGTCCCCCATCTACCAAGAGGTGGGCCGAATGGCCTCTGACTTCCGCAGGCACAATGTTCTGTGCATTCCCACTGAATTCCATGATGGTTATGGCAATGGGAATAAGCTGATACAGGCGCACAGGATGTCATCCAGGTGCTGTTAGCAGTCCCCAGAAATAAAATCGCCTAACAAAGGTTATTTTCTTCATTTACTTCATAGAACGGTGAGATCTGTGTCTACAGGCAGGATGCAACAGAGTTCGAAACCCAGTGTCCTCACCAGAGCTAGGAGCCCCAGCCACCTGCCCTTCACACCCTCCCCCTGTGTTGGCTGAGCCCAGGGCAAGTGTCCTCTTGTCATGCTGGCCAGCCTTCTCCAACCAGTGGGTCCCACCACTGCCTTGGATCCTGAGGAGCATCTGGGCAACAGAGGACACTAAGCCCAGCCCACATAAATGTCAGTGTTGAGGGGGATTCGCAGGACACCCGAGCCTCTTGCAGAGAAGTTCCACTGAACTCTCATTTTCCTTCATGTTTCCCCCATAGTTGGCAGCAGCAGCTAGCACCCTTTTAACTTTGTTTCCTGGATGGAAACGGGACTCAATTGCAGCCACAGATTTCCGCAAGACCGACCACACAGTGAAACCAATTGCAGGTTGAGGGTCAAATCTCCAGGTACCCAGAACTGCCAGAAAGGGAATGTCCCCTTCACCACTTCTAGGAGTGACAACAGCCTTGCGACAGTGAAGTTAGAACATCTAGAACCACTAACAGCCTTTTCCAGCTGCCATGTCAACAACTGCCCTCTGTTTGTTCTGGGTTTTCTTATCCCAGGGACTAAAACTCATTCTCAGAGATATAAGCTCCCTTGCTTATAAAATCAGGTCAACTGAGGGGAAATTAAAAAATAGTTGATATTCACAAACGTGGGACAATTTGCGAGCCCACCCGTGTCAGTGGCGCTTGCTGAATATCTGCCTTTAGTGCAACATTTTGTGGAAAACTAGCACTGACCTATACTGGCAGTTAAACATTACACAAAGACATTTAGGAAGGAGACACTTCCTTGCACCCTCCTCCCAATTGGAAAGATGTGGTCCTCAGAGGACATAATAGGGATTACATGAAGCAGAAGGTTACAGGCTCAGCTTGCAAAAGCACATTTAAGCAAAATCTTTTCACATTTGTACAGAGATGATCAAATGGATGGCTGGAGACCTGCAAATTCCTGATAGGGGAGGGGCCTGCCAGCCTCAGGTAAACACTACAAGGTAGGAGGTTTGAGGCAAAGGGGAAAAAAGCACCTTGATTTTACAGGAAAAATTATTCTAATAGCAACAGTGATTAAGATAAAACGTACCCTCAAATTTCAGGGCTGGTTTTTTTTAAGATTTGTTCTTTTTATTTTTTTATTAAGATTTTATATAAGATTTTATATATTCACTTGAGAGAGAGCAGGAGGGGGCGGGGGGGAAGGGCAGTGGGAGAGAGAATCTCAAGCAGAGACGCTGAGTCAAGTGCAGAACCAGCCTCTGGGATGGATCCCATGACTGTGAGATCATGACCAGAGCCCAAACCAAGAGGTGGCCACTCAGCTGATTGAGCCACCCAAGCACCCCTGGGTGGGTTTTGATTTAACAGAGACGGGAGCCATAGCTCTCATCACCTCCAATCTGCCATGCCTCCATCTCTTGTATTTCCTTATTCGGGGACAGCTGCAAACAAGAAAACGCTTTCCACTGCAGCAGAACAGATTCCCAAAGGTTAGGCTAACCTGGACATGGTTTCTCCAGAGACATTTGAAAATAGGATGAACAACAGCATGATTTGGGCTCGGTGCTCCCAGCATATAGGAGCGTGTGACAGGCAGCACCAGGATAATAGAAATCAGGAGGCTGAAGCCCCCCAATCCTGGCTTTGCCGCTGGCCGCCAGGAAACTCAAGGCTGACAACATCTCCTGGCTCATCCTGGCTCAGCCTCCCCAGGTGAGCACCTGATAACCGTTACCATGGAGACAGAAACTAATCATTCCACTTCATTAGTCACCTACGTATATCCGGTGTCTGATGTGCCTGAGGAGAGACCTGAAATTTGGAAGAGGAGACACTTTGGAATTTGTGATTGTGCGACAAATTGCAAATACCTTCATTCTCCCTCTTTTTTCCTTCATTCCATCTTAAGCTGAGGTTTTTCAGGCAGGAAATGCTGTAGTCAGAGCACGGGGAGTACACAGAGGGCCGAACCATGGCCACACCTCACCTAGTAGTGCTCCCTGCACTGTAGACACAGATCTCACCGTGGTTTAGTTGGGGTCCACACTAATGATTTCAGATAATAAGTCCTGGACACAGGTCTGTCTATGCTGTTTTAGGAGGCGATCATAAGGGTAACCAAAGGAAAGTATTTAATGTCTTTAACATCAGTTAATGTGATTTCCAATAGACTCCCCTACTCCTCAGAGCTGGCTTGCACAAATTCGCTGGTTTGTACTATCACCTTGTAAGGCAGCTCTAAAATCATCAGACCACATATCAAACAAGCATAAAGTTCAAAAGAAGTATGGTCCAGTTTGAGGGGAAGAACTATCAGTAGTATCTCAGTTGTGTTTTCAAAAGGAAAGAGCTCAGAATTGCATTTGTCTCTCAGTGGAGAAAAGCCAGTGTACTTCCAATCATTCAAAATACTTCTACAGTTGTGAATCAGTCCGTGCAGAGTTCTGTTCCTGGAAGCTCGGGGGTGGGTCACTGCAGAGGGCAATCACTCATGGGCTGAGGGCCTGGCAGGGAAAGCACTCCTCCTGAGGTCTAGAGGTGCTGGGGGGAGAAGAAAGGACATGACCAGATTCCATGGTTCAGCTCTTTTTCTGCCCCACCTCACACCTATCAGAGACCCTGCACAAAATTACCGGGACTCAGATGCTCTTCCTGGCAATTCTGCATCCAATGGAAATGAAATGCTGGCTGAATACATGGGGAGCTTTCATGCTGGCGCCTCACCAACAGAAAGCACATGTCTGCATTTTATATTCCAGTAAACTCCAATCTGGCCCTTGGCCAGGGGACCTCTTTATAATGTCAAAGATAAAAGCACTGGCCATGTTTGGCACCCTGCCTTCACCTCCATTCTCTTGTAACCATCTCTTAAACCAGGCATGCATTACCGTTCACAGGCCTTCCAGACAAAAGTCTAGTGGAGCTTCATAAACATTACCAGATGCCGATCCGAGATGCCTCCACTGCACAGGAAGAGAAAGAGGTACAGAGAAGGGCCCATGATTTTGCAGAGGGCAGCTGGGAATCACAGGGAGACGTGGAAATATATGCTCTAGTATATACCCCACATATCCCTGATCCTGAGGAGCTGCTCACTGAGCTGCCCGAGTCACAGGCACCTTTCATGAGGACCTGGCAGGCTGGATCTCAAATCTGCTCCAAACAGTATAGGTATAGATATAGTCTGCGTATTGATGCTTGATAAGGTCCTTATCTAATCTCAATATCCAAAAAAGCATTCTGGGTATACGAGGCTGTCTCTTCTCATACCCCATGCCCCAGGGAATGCTATGATGCCAGCCACGGAGAGTTTATGAAATCATTAGCTCTTAATCAAGTTTTATTTTCTTTCTGAGTCATACTTTGTGGGTCAAAAGTATATAACCCAGCTGTTTTCCTTTAACATTTTTAAAAATGATTTTATTTAGTTGAGAGAGAAAGAGAGTGAGCACAAGTAGGGGGAGGGGCAGAGGGAGAGGGAGAAGTGGACTCCTCACTGAGCAGGGAGCCCCATCCCAGGACTCTGAGATCATGACCTGAGCCAAAGGTGGATGCTTCACCCACTGAACCACCCAGGCACCTCTTCCTTTAACATTTCTGTTTTACAATCTGTTTAACCTGTGAGATTCTGTGAGAGTAAGATTCTAACAGGAGCAAATGCTTATCATCAATTAGAATAGGCAGGGATTTCTTTTCTGGAACTAACCAAGTATGAAAAGCCCTCCTGTTCCATGCAAGAGTAGATAAAACTTCATTCAGAGAGTTTAATGTAGGGGGAAACCTGTTTTTTTTGTCACCAAGTGGGAGCTGAACTAAGCTGAACTAAAAGCTGTAGCTTTTTTTTGTACAGCTCAGAGGCTTTAATTTGCTCTAGGGTGCTAGAGCGTGCTGACCTGCTGCCCATACTGCCAAGAACACACCCACGTGTCGCCCCATCCTCAGCAGGAATGTCCCTCCATGCTCTATGGGATACTGCGGGCTCTGACTTCCCTCTAAACTCAGACCTGTTAATTCCTGTAGCTTTGGTTCTTTTCCTGGCTGTTAGGGTGTGATGCAGTGGGTCTATTTTACAATCACCTGGAGAACGCTCAAGAACACAGGGGCCCAGATCCCACAGAGGCAAACTGACAGCAGCAGCTCTGGGGGGGGTGGGGGGGTGGGCAGGTATCTGTGTCTTTCACAAGCTTGCCACGTTATTCTGATGCACAGTCAGGAACAAGGACCAGCAGCCCATTGTGTGCTGCCTCCCCCACCACCTCTAATCTCTGTGATTACACTGTCACTTTTTGTGTCAACACCGTGGAGATCTGCCACAAGTACTTGATGGTTCAGGCTTTTCCCCCGTCTCCTCAATCTACAATTGCATCTCCCATGCTCTCTGCATTTGCTTGTATTCATTTATTCCCATAAGACACAAAAGGCGATCAAGTTCAGGGCACTAGGGGTAATACCTTGAGACTGTCTTTAGTCCAATATGAGATAACATATCCCACATACATACCAGGACTAGGTATCGGAACTGCAAAGATGCAGATGAGATGTGGCCTGGCCTCGATGTGCTTATTTATGGCCCAGTGGGTGAACGAGCCACATACATATGTCAGTCTGGATGTTGCATGTGACAAAAGAAGAGCCCCGGGGCTCTGGGAGCACAGGGCAGCATCCTTTACCCAGCTAGGGCTCAGCGAAGTGTCCCCAGGAGGGCAATGCCCGAGTTCCATCAGAAAGGCTCCGGAATATAGCCAAGAGTCGAAGAGCAGGAGGAGAGTGGGTCATAAGATGGCAGGGGGAGGAGACAAGTGGGGCAGGGTGGTGATGCGGAAGGTGGGTGGTGCACCTCAGTCCTCTACGGCCCTACTGGGTTTGCAGCTACTGATGTCTGGAGTTAAACACTTTGAGTGGGGGGTGCCCAATGGGGGCCTACATCAGAATGCCCCCAGACCTAAAAACAAAATGCTGGGCCAGACCAATCATAGAGGGACAGGGAGGAAAGCACGGGTCTGGAGATGAGGTTGAAGGGCAGGGCAGAGGCCCCAAGAAAGGGCGAACTTGATTCTGTGTGGGCAGCAGAGACACGGAAGGATCTCAGGTAGAATTGGTGATGGCTCCAGATGGAGTGGCCTGCAGAGGACACACCTGCCAAGCACCGGGCACCGTGACTGAGGGCACGACGAGGGCTGCAGGGAGATCAGGGTGTGGAAAGATGTGCAGGACACTCCTAGAACCTGACGATGAGGTGCCTGCATCCCTGGCTGTGCTGCCCTGTAGTGAGCAGGAAATAAGAAACCAGAGCCAGAATATGAGCAAGGGTGAGAAGCAGACTCCGAAGTCAGTGATGAGAGGCAGAACCTGAAGACGTAGGATACAGAGCATCACTCACCCCAAGAGAGTGCCATCAGCCGAGGAGCTCAGCTGGAGGAGAGGAGGGCACAGAAGCTACGGTGGGGGTACCCCAAGAGGGAGGGTGCAAGGGATCCATGGCAGGTACTGAACAGAGGGCCCATTGGGGGAGGGCCTTAGGGAAGCCATCAGACCTGGCATCGGGGCTCACTGGCATCAGAGGGAGACAGTTTCAGAGGCAAAGATGGGAAGCTGTCAGCAGTGGCAGTGACGAGAAGAGAGAATACGGAGACGTTACATGCACAGAAAACTCTTTCAAGGGTTTTCACGAATCGAAGGAAACAGTGGGTAGAAGCAAAACCAGTTGTTTTTAGTAACAGGAGAGAGTGTGTTTGTGCCACAGGAAAGGAGCCTGCACAGAGGGAGAGGCCAACCGTGGCTGGAGAAGCTGGGCCCCAAGCGGCAGGCTGGGGTTAGGGGCCCTACTGGCGGCAGACACTGGGCTCCAGCAAGCGGGTGCATCTGCTCTGTAGTAGGTTGACATGGATGCGTGCAGGTGCTGCTGTGCGTGGAGGTGTTGGGGCAAGAAGTTGAAGGACAATATGCCTGCTGGGCTTATTATTTCTGTACCTACCAAAATCAGGAAGGTGCAGCAGCAGTGAAAGCTGGATATGCCGGAGGGGAAGAATATGGGGGCCACCTGAGGATGTGCAGGACAACTCAGCATGGTGGCAGGCCAGGTGAGGGGAAGGCCCAACACAGCCCCTCCTAAGGGACCTGCAATTCTCAGGGGGCATTGACCCACATTACAGGAGCCAGAGCAGCAGGAGCACCCTGCTGAGTTCATCCCTGGTTGGGCAACAGGGGTGCAGGGAGGGCGGAAAAGAGGGAGCTGAAGCAAACGTGGGGTTGGCCAGAGAAGCGGGGGAAACCGGGCCAAGGAGCAAATCACCTTTCTTTTCTCCAACTACAATTCAGCCTAGGAAACCAGCACATGTTTGTTTAACCTCCCAGAAGCCTGCCTTCATTTGTTGGTCCCATGATGTTAATGACAGATTTTAGAACTGCTTGTCCATCTCTCTGCTCCTGCTTCTAATCCATTTTTTGTTTTGATTTTGTAACAGAGCAGCTGCAGTTTTGATAAGGAGGGCCCAATCATCATCAATCCATTTTGAGTTTCGGCAAGGGTGGAAGAACAAGATCTGAGAACACTGATGGTAAACAGCTGTTAAGCCTTCCCGGCAGGAGGCAAGACTAGAGGACCTAGCTCATAGGGCTGGTATTGGGACCAAATGGGAGAGTGTGTATAAAGTTCTCAGCACAGTAGCCAGCTCACAGTGACTGTGAAACACATGAGCTGTCCAGTCACAGAAGGTGAGGCCAAGAGCAGACAGCACAAAGAACATTCACAAAAGAGAAGCAGTAATCTCTCAGAATAGTGTGAGGAGGTTTAGGAAATATATTCCAGTGCTCCCTAAGCAAGGAAGCAAGCACGGAAGAGATGCATTTACTGCTTGGGGGAAGTGGTGAATGATCAACAGATAACAGAAAGAACAGAGACACACTTGATTCTTAGTGTTTTTTTTTTTCCCTTTCCCTTCTCCCCAAATTATTCAAAAATAGGACAGAGTCGAGCACAGTATTTTAGCAAAACCCACATGTTTAATTCCAGATAAACTATACCCCAGGATAGCCCAAGAACTTTGTCATGAAACCACTATTATTCCTCTGTGCAGAAGTGGTAGAAAGGAAGTGAGAGCAGAAACCCTAAGTGGTAGCAAAGAGAGTCCCAAGAAAACAGCAAAAATGGAAGTCTGCATAATGGCAGCTGTTAGTCAGTCAACTGCCTGTCTCTGGCTAAAGCTTGCTATGGCTTATAAAGATCCAAGGTATCCACTAGAGACAGCATAGCAGCATCAAGAACAAATCTCGGCAATATGAGCTCATTTTTTCATAAAGACTATGTAGATCTACAGTTAACAGCAGTGTATTGTATACTTAAACAATCACTAAGGGGCACCTGGGTGGCTCAGTCAAGTAAGCATGTGACTTTGACTGAGGTCATGATCTCAGGGTCCAGGGATCAGGCCCCACATAGGGATCCCTGTTCAGGAGGGAGCCTGCTTCTCCCTCTCCCTCTGTCTCTCTCCCCTGCTCATGATCTCTCTCTCAAATAAATAAAATCTTTAAAAAAATATTCGCTAAGAAAGTAGAGCTTACAAGACCTTTTAATGACAAGATCTTAAGTGTTCTGGTCACAAAGAAATAAAGTAATAAAGACAGTGGAAGAAAACTTCTGGATATGATGGATATATTTATAGCACAGATTTTGCTAATGGTGGCCAGGGTGTGTACTTACCTCCAAACTCATCACGTTGCATACATTAAATGTGTACAGCTCCTTGTATGCCAGTCATATCTCAATCAAGTGGTTTAGAAACATGCAGTCTGGTTTGGGTGGGAGATCATGTATCAATTTGGGGCTGACCCAACACCCAGCCTATCCCAGGACTGACTGAGCTCAATCAGGGTCCACCGCCTGGTAGGAAACCATATCCTTTTTTTACAGGCAGGGCTAAGTTTCAGAGGGCTGGCCTGCTGCAGGGTAAGCACCATCACCACTTATTAAAGGGTCATTGTACTAATTATTTTAATGGTTTTACCTCACTGAATCATTTCAAGAGAGATAGAAAGTAAAAACCATTCCAGTCCCTCATTTATAGATGAAAAGACTACAGCTGATAAAGATGAAAGAACATCCTCAGGTTCAAGTAGCTAGACAGTGGGGGTGACCTATTCCAGTCCCTGGCTGTGTAATCTGAAAGCCACCATAAACACTTGAGCACTAGAAGACTGGAATAAGGAACCGATTTATTCTTCACTACTCCATGGGACAGAAGGAAGAGGCTCATGTAAGTTAAAAGAGGCAGTTTTTAGTTCATGAGACTAACTTTGCGATCACAGCTGCCGGAGAGGGGAATGGTCTACTCCAAGAGAGTGTACTGAGATCTCCACCAAGATGTTCACATGGAGTGGGGACACCCAACTGGAAGAGACTGGAGAGGAGGGTCCTGCTCTGGCTGGTGTGATCTCTCTGGGCCCCTATGAGACACATAGATATCTGACAAGAGAATGGCAGTAATACTTATGCTCCTGACCAGATCAGGAAACTCACAAATTGAGGTACCCCATCAAGCCCGTGTAACTGAAGTCTAGTCTCAAAAATGCTGGAAAAAGTGTGCTTTCCTGGAGAGAAAGAAATGCTGGGAGCATGAATCTTCCGAGATGACAATGGGGACTATACATCCTGTCTTTGCACGGGGTGGTTTACATGGGGGTTTGTAAGTCTTGGTGTCGGGGGGTGGGGTACGTCATGTCTGCACCTGGAAAGAGTTGGAGGAGAAGACAAGAACATTCCTTCCTGATGGCCCACTCTTGGAACTATTACAAAATTGCTTCTGGACAAAAGTCATTTTCAAGCTTCAAGTAATGCAGTTACTTGGTAACTATACATCCTATAGAGCTTAACTGGAGGCTGGGCAAAAGCAGTATTTCTCTAACTATCCACTTACACAACACAAATTCATGAAGCAGTGACATCATTATGGAAGCACTGTGTGTTTGTGCTGGAATGGAGACAAGGAGGGAAGAGAATTCAACAAAGAGAGACACTTGCTTTCCAAAGGGTGGTCAAGGATGTCTCTCCAAGGATGTGATAAAGAGCCGAGAGGCACAAAGCTACAAGAAGACTGTTCCAGGCAGAGGGAAGCCAAGTGCAAGGACCCCAGGGCAGGCAAGAGCTTGGCCTGTCCCAGCCACGAGACTGAACCAAGGCTGGGAAGGTGAGCAGGAGCCAGGCCACACAGGGCCCGTCGGCCTGGTTGGTGAAGCTGGATCTCCTCTTACAAGTGAGTGGGACGCTGTGGACAAGGTCCCTCCTGGAAACACCCTTCTGGGTTCTGTGCAAAAATGAAGCTCCAGAGTATCAGGGTAGAAACAGACCACTTAGGATGTGCTTGCAGCAGCCCAGATAGAAGAGAATGGTTTGAAGACAGACCTGTGGAATTACAGCTGTTGCTGGAAGGAGAAAAAGAGAGACAATGGTCTGGTGTCCATCATGAGGTCTTGACCCTCATTTGGGCTGGCGTGCAGGTCAGCCAACACTGGTTTGGTCTACCAACCCAGACCCTGCTGTTACCCCTGCCCGCCCAGGGCTGTCGACAACAAAATTCCCTGGGTAGCTTCTATATTCTTAACTCTAAGCCATCAAACCTTTTCTTTCATCTAAAAGGGAGCACATCCAGAACTTGAAGTTACCACAATAAGGCAAAAATGAATTTATAATTTTGGGTGATGGTTCTAAACCCATTTTCAACCATAAGTCGGGGAGGGGGTGATGCGGCAATGAAAAAGAGAACCAAGTTTGGAAAATCGCCATGAAGTGTCTGAGTCAACAACTTAAGGACTTAAAATAAATAAATAAGTGTACTTGGGTACCCCTGGGTCCCAGTTCTTATTCAGTTATACATCTGTTCGGCAATGGAATGAGGAAGTTAATTACTTTTCTATGACATGTATGTATTTTGTGAGACACCACATTGCACCAGTTAATAATGATCTACCTTCTGTTGACACAAAATGTTTAAATTAATAAAAATCCAAATGATACATCTCATAGCAAAGTGTACTTAATTGAAAGGCTGGATGGCAGGAGAAGTAATTTTCATGGGTAAAAATTATTGAGATGTGCTTATGGTAGCATGAAAAGCTCAATTAATAAAGGGACTTATGTAGGCAAACTGCTTTCAGGAATGCATACTTTACAGAAAGGGTAGGCTGTGCTTCTCTAATCGTTAATACAGCAGCACCATGATTGTCAGAGAAAGAAACTGAGCTGATATCCAGTAATTGCCCATAATTGACAATATTAGTGATTTTACATTTAAACTTGTCTGTTCAATCTTTAGGGTCTGAAATGACAAATGCAGAAAGGGTATAAACAATCCCTTGAAGCTCTGCTATTAATATTAAAAATCTGTCTGCTCTCTACCGACTGTACCCTTGGTAACTTGATACTAAACCAACAGCACTATAAAAACAGTTTATTTTGTCCCAAACGACATAGTGGTATTAGATTTCCTCGGAAAAAATCCAGATAACATCTCAAGTAGGCTCCCAGGACCAAGATTGAGGGGCACACTCTAAATAAACCTGATAGGAGTGTCTTATGTAAGCCTTGAAAACCCTGAAAGGAAAGTCTGAAGCCCAAGACACCCTGTAATGATTTTGCTCCTTTCCACTGATCTGGGGGCAAAGAAGAGGCTAGTCCACCACCTTTCTTCCATTTTTAAACTCTTCCCTCACTTCTCTCTTTGCTTCCCTTTCTTGCTTAAAAACCAGAACAGAACTGGGGCACCTGGGTGTCTCAGTCAGCTGAGTGTCCAACTCTTGATTTCAGCTCAGGTTGCGATCTCAGGGTTGTGAGATGGAGCCCCACGACCCACTCTGCGTTCAGCAGGGAGTCTGCTGCAGATTCTCTGCTTCTGCTTCTCCCCTCACTGTTCCTGCCTGTGTGCTCTTGCTCCTGAGCCCACCAGGTGCTCCAACAGGGTCTTTGTTTAGGTCTTTGAGTGATAGCAGGTACTCAGCAAATACCTGCTGGTTGTCTGTCATGGGAATATGCAGGTAAAGGTGAAAATGGCCCAAGCTCAGAGTGGGCAGTTAAAAAAAAAAAAAAATCTAATTCTTTTTTTTTTTTTTTTTTGGTGGCAAAATGTGTGATTCTTATTTTTATTTATTTATTTTTAAATATTTTCATTTATTTATTTATTTTTTTTTTTGAGATTTTTATTTTTAAGTAATCTCTATACCCGACATGGGGCTAAAACTTACAATTCTGAGATCAAGAGTCACATGTTCTACTGACTGAGACAGCCAGGCACCCCAAAAATGTATGTTTTAATAAAATATACCAATCCCCAAATATCTAACTTATCCAGGGATTTATCCAAGTCAAAGGATTCCAGAACTTGACGACTGGAAAGCTCCTAGGGAAATTTGAAAGATCAGACAAATGGGAAAGACTGTTCTTTAGAAGACGCACATGGAGAAAATGCTACCATGTCTTTAAAAAACACAAACAAACAAACAAATGTTCAGAAGATCAGGAATTCCAATCCAAAAACCTGCAGTTAAAGTATGTTTCCCCAAGATCAGCAAAGACTGAGCACCTGAGGCCACCCTGCCTGGGCATAGAGCCTTCCTTTTCTCTCAAAGGCTGAAGAGTTTCTGTTCCCTTCCTTTCCTTAGGAGTCTTGACGTTGCTTCTCTGTGCACACCAGGCCTCCTCTTTAGCCTTTTTTAAGTTATGGGGCTGTTGGACAGAGTGAATGCAACTGCAAAAAAAAGCCTGTGGACATTGCTCGGGTCTTTTGCTGAGCTAAAAGGCAGTAATATGAAATCAAAGAGGGTAGCACTCACTATTTTTACCATGATTTTAATGGGCCTTATTCCTAACAGGGTGTAGTTGTGAACAGTAGATATTCATTGACCGGATATTAGAGGTGGACAATTTTCCTCCTTTTCTGAGGCTGCGTTCATTAATCGTACTGAGGAACTGCCCCACGCTGCATGCAGGCTAATTGTTTAGAAATAATTAACATGTTTTTATTTCAGTTGTAGAAAACATAATTTATTAATTGGCTGCGACTTTATGTGTTCCATTTTAAGAGGCACAATAAATAAAGAAATTAGCATAAGAAGGTATTGAAAAAATGCCAAGATTGACTAAATTCGGAAAAAAAGCAAGAGGAGTCTAAATTAAGGATAAGTAAATTTATTGCATGGCGGGGTTTAACAACAAATGGGAAGGAAGCTGTTTTTATGGGTGGTTAGCTGCAGCCTTCAAATTTTAATTTTATAGACAGAAAAGCATTATCAATGCTTTAATAATTCCAGGATCCCAATTTACATATCAAAACAGGAGACAGAGGGGGCCCCCATCTCTCTTCACTTTTCAGAGTGCTCAGGCTCTGAAAATGACTTGGCAGCAAAGGTTGAAAGAAAAGAAAGCAGAAGATATGCTGATGTCTGCAAATGAAGCAGTACCATATCCTAATTACCAAGAAGTACAGTTAGTTCAGAGCCCGCACACCCTCTCTCAGCAATTAATACTCAGCACAATTGGTAAACACCCTAATCTTTAATTGAAGCTCCCCGAAACAGCCTGTAAGCAGATGAGTATTTGAAACAAACCATTTGCCATATCCCCGGGTATTAATTGGGCCCAGTAACATCTCATTCATTTTGAGGGCAAGAGGAAGGCTGCCATCAGAGATAGGCAGAAGCAGTTCTCAGAAAGCCCTTCTGCGGAGGGTAATGGTGAGAGAACCATGCTCGTTTCCTGGCCTATTTTCAGAATTTTTGATTCTCCTACCCCGTGCAATAGTTTCTGACTTTTTGCCTCTACATCTGCCAATATACTTAGCTGTCTGTTCCTGGCCAAAAGCCCACCCTCACTGTTCTTCCCTGGCTTCCCAGCCCTCCACCATGATGGAAATGCAAACTCTGCCTGGCATACCCTGCCCCTCTCCCTGAATCACTAGCCTTGCCATGTGCAGTTCTCTAATACGTTGTACTCTCCAGACCTCCGGGACATTTCATGGGGTCGTGTGTCCCCTGAACCTAATGCACTGAAAAGTCCTGCACAGCCATTACATCTGAGGTCAACGCCCCCTGCTCTGTGAAGTCTTCCCTGATGGACCAGGGAGATGTTTTTTTCTTTTCCATTCCCACTGCACTTCGAACAGGCTAACATTAAGATAACTGCCACACTGAACTGAACCATGTGTCTGCACTCTGTCTCCACACTAGGACATAACCCACTTGCAGGAGGGGGTGGTCTTCTCATCTCAGAGTCCCACAGTTGATATACTATAAGCTACTCACTAAATACTTGAGGAAGGAATAAAGAAGGGGGAAAAAGAGGGAGAGAAGAAAATACTCAAGCAGGCTTGCTAAAGGACTAGAGACAAATGGTAATTGTAGATAAGTAAGAAGCCCAGAAAAGGAGTCTTGAGTCTACTCAAGTTAAGGAACAGCAGAAGCCTCATTTCCAGAGGGTTAATGCTCAGCCTAGGAAGAGAACAGACTGGCTCCAAATCACAGCCCTTGCTGGGAAGTGTGAATTCCAGCTCCCCAGACTCCCCACAGAAGCTATGGGTTAATCTCTTCTTACAAGACTAACTCTTCTTACAAGACTAACCAAGACTTCTTACACACCCTCCCAGGTGGACAGGGGAAACATTAGTGAATGTTTGTCCAGGGTCGTGGATAGACATTATCATTAAAATGTGCTGAGTTATCCAGTGGCAAAACCAATCTAAAAAAATATCTTTTCTGATTTATTTCTGTAGTCCAATTATCCAAAGGGTTTGAGAAATTGGATAAAAATAATATTCCAAGCACTTTAAAATGAGGAATAAATGTAAATACTCTTTCCAGAAAAATAGTCAAAGGGGGAACTTCTAGATCAATTTATTTTTTTACCTTTAACTTTTCCCTTTGCCTCCACACTCAGGAGCAGTGCCCACAGTATTTCATGAAAAGGGCACTGCCCCAGAATTAGGAGACCTGGATAATCTGGTCCTGATTCTCCGACATGACTTGATTAGTGAGTACCACAAGTCCCTTCTCCTCTCTGTAAAATGAAGGCATTAAACCAGAGGCCTAATGTTTCTTCCAGGTATTCAAATTTAATTGATGCCTTCTGATATACCTCTTGGCCTCTGTGGTATTTGTGTGTGGGTGTAAGTAAAAAGTATATACTCTCATTCTAAAAGGTAGAAACCTTTCAGGCCCTAAAGGTAGGAAGAGTCCAATCTGACCATCATTCCAACAGGTTTTGGGGAAAGAATGCAGAGAAATGCATGTGCTCAATCTGCTGCATTTACCTGGAGCCCAGTGGCCACTGATTTTCAGAGCAGTTTGTCAGCACAACCACACTTGGTACAGTACCATCCCCAACCTGTGGAGCTGCACTACATATTCTCACCAGTGATACCACGTCCCCAGGATCATGCCTCCAAGGAGGCAGTGTCACTGCAGGTGGCTGTGTCTGCCTAGGAAACACTGACCCCAAAGAGTTATCGTGAAATTCACTGCTTTGTTTGCTTCCTCCCATATTTCAACAGCGAGGTATTCATGGAAGTGTGTGTGGCAGAGCTGAAGGGTTCCAAAGGCTGGTGCAGTTAAGCATGTCATAATTTAGGAGCTTCGGGCAGGTACTACAGACCCAGAGCATCAGCCTGCAAGTCCACGGTTGAACCCAGCAAACAGATTAGAGGGAAAATGTGTTTTATCCCATTTAGTAAACTAAATAAAAGTTATTTTTGGATGACAGCATATACCCTCAATTTCTCCACAAAGTAAGGTAATGAGAGGAACTAGAATACTCCACCACCCCACTCCTGACTTCTAGGACATCCTTCCTACGGTTATGGCAGGGCTAGGTCAGGTTTTAGGCAGAGCCCTCTGCCGCTACTGCCCTTGCCAAAGACTCCAAGTGTGGTCTCCCTCAGGGAGAAGATTTCCTGTGTGGCAAATCCTAAAAGAGGCATCATCTCCATTTGGGAGATAATCGGAGGAGAGGGAGGGTCCAGGATGACCTCTATTGTGTCCAGGGATGGGGGAAGGAGGAACGGTCTGGCACATGAGTCTATGTGGTGCGGCTCATGCTCAGCCCAACAGCCCCCTAGCGCACCTCTCCACACACATATGCCTCCCCCATGACTCTACTTGCAGCCCCTGCACACCCTCAGTGTGAGCGATGTTACCAACAGTAGGTGTGAGGGAGCAGGGCCATATGAGTGGAGATGAAGGGCAGTGATTTACCCCTAAAGTCTGGACAAAGGTCAGCTCATCTCTCACAAGGGAGAACCCAGGTGAGGGAGAAGGTCTGCACCAAGGACAGTGCAAGAGAGAGCATCCATTGCCCAATGCAGTGACCACAGAAACCACACAGAAAACACTAAAAAGAAAAATGGGTGAGGCAGCAGAGAGTAAGTTGAAGCAGGAAGACTTAAAAAGTTACCAAGAAGATTATATGAGAAGTTCACGGATCCTGACAGCAAATGATGGGTGCTAAGGAGGCTATAATTCCTAGGACTCCACATATAGACGATGTCTTCAGAACATTCGATAATGATGGCAACCATTAAGTGTCCACCATCTCCCAGCCTATGCTTATTACACTATCTAACCGAACCGTCAAAATAGTTTTGCCAGATATATCACTCTCATTTTGCAAAAGAGTAAACAAAGATGAAGACAGGGAAGTTGCCAATGTCAAATGGTGAGTAAACAACAGAACCTAGGACTATCAGACTTCAGAGCATGTGCTCTTTCCACTGTATGAGCTGCCCTGTTAGCCACCACCCAGATTTGATCTCTCTGGCCAGCGTCACTAATATTACAAGTACATACCTGAGGATTAGAACCCAATTCTTTCTCTATCTAATTCTGTACACTCTATAATATCCTACTGCCTTAAGGAAGATAATGATTCAACAAATAGTACTGGGAAAATGGAACAGCCATAGGCAAAAAATGAATCATGTACAAAAATTAACTCAAAATGGATCAAAGACCTAATCACAAAACCTAAAACTATAAAATGCCTAATAGAAAACATAGGAGAGGGGATCCCTGAGTGGCTCAGCGGTTTAGCGCCTGCCTTCAGCCCAGGGCATGATCCTGGGGTCCTGGGATTGAGTCCTGCATAGGGCTTCCTGCATGGAGCCTGCTTCTCTCTCTGCCTATGTCTCTGCCTCTCTCTCTCTCTCTCTCTCTGAGTATGTGTCTCTCATGAATAAATAAATAAAATCTTAAAAAAAACATAGGAGAAAAATCTTTATTTTCTTAGACAAAGATTTCTTAGATATGACATCAAAAGACTGATCCATAAAAAAGGAAAAAAACCCTAAAAAGTAAACTATGTCAAAATTTAAAACTTCTGTTCCTCAAAAGACTCTGCTAAGAGAATGAAAAGATAAGCCACAGACAGAAAAAATCATTTATGAAGCACATATTTGATTAAAAAACAAACAAACAAAACAACAACAACAAAAAATGTGTAAAGAATAAGGAACTCTGGGATGCCTGGGTGGTTCAGTCAGTAGAACATTTGTTTGACTCTTGATTTTGACTCAGGTTGTGATCTCAGGGTCATGGGATCTAGCTCTGCATCAGGCTCTGTGCTCAGTGGGGAGCCTACTTGAGATTCTCTCTCCCTCTCCTTCTGCCCCTTCCCCCTGCTTGTTCATGCTCTCTCTCTCTCTCTCAGATAAATAAATACATTTTTTAAAAAATAAAGAAGTCTAGACTTTAGAAAGATGACGTGTCCAGAGAATCCTATACTGTATGTCCACAGATACAACTAGCTGTATCTAGTTAACACCCACATCAGTATAAATAACTGAGAAAATGACCCAAAGACTGGTAGGATAGACTCTCTATACTGAAATGTAAAGAGGAAATCAGGAAAAAGGTAGGAAAGGCAGAGACATGGATGGAAGCAAAAGAGACCCACGAGACTATTCATGAGAGGGAGGAACCTGTGGTCACAGAGAGGGAAGAGGTACAAGCCACCCCAGGCACAGGGGACCTATATGGGGAAGATGACTCCCCATAACATTTGGCTTTGAAAACCAGAGGGGACTAACATCCAGAGTTCTTACAATCAGTGGGGCTTAACACCTGGAACTTTAAAAATCAGTGGGCATGGCCCTGGGAGAGCTGGAGGGCAATAGAAAACTGAAGTCTGCCCTTAGATAGCACAACAAACAGCTCAGCTGAGATACAGCATAGAAGCAGCAGTTTGGAAAATCCCTGAGGAATACAGGAAGGAGATTTATTTACTAATCTCGCAATATGTGCTGGAGGGGCAGGGATCTTTGGAAGACTTCTCCAAGAATGAAAGAGCTGGTGCCATTTCCCTCCCCTGCCCCCCAGCCTAGATACACAGACACCTGCAGAAACCAGTGCAGTACTCTCCACCGAGCTTGCCAACAGAGCACCCTGCCCCTGTGTGCTTCTGCAGATCCATCCCCTCCAACCCAGCAGGGCTCAGCAAGAGTTTTCCCAGGCTGCTGGAGGTCCCCTCAACAACACAACATACAGGAGACATCCCTGAAATGCCAGGTTCTGGTGAACAGAGAAGAGCTACAAACAACCATAAAACAAGTAATGAAATGGCAAAACCTATCAATAATTACTGTGAATGTACATGGACTTGGTGCTCCAATAGAAAGACACAGGGTGACAGAAAGGATTAAAAAAGCAAGGCCTGGGCAGCCCGGGTGGCTCAGCGGTTTAGCGCCGCCTTTGGCCCAGGGTGTAATCCTGGAGACCCGGGATGGAGTCTCACGTCAGGCTCCCTGCATGGAGCCTGCTTCTCTCTCTGCCTGTGTCTGTCTGTCTGTCTCTCTCTGTCTCTCATGAATAAATAAATAAAATCTTAAAAAAAAAAAAAGCAAGGCCCATCTATATGCTGCCTACAAGAAACTCCTTTCAGACCTAAAGACACATGCAGATCAAAATGAAGGAATGCATTTAGCATGCAAATGGAAGTAAAAAGAAAGCCAGGATAGCAATACTTAGACCAAAAAAAAAAAAAAAAAAGCTTTAAAACAAAGACTGTCACAAGAGACAAAGAAGGACACTATATAAACATAAAGGGGACAACCCAACAAGGGAGCATCCAAATACATAAAGCAGCTAGTAAAAACCTGAAGGAACTAATGGATAGTAATACAATAATGGGGGTGGGGGACTGTAACTCTCCATTTGTATTAATAGATAAATCATCCAAACAGAAAATCAACAAGAAAATAGTGGCTTTGAATGACACATCAGACCACATGGATTTAACAGATATATTCAGAATATTTCGTCCTGAAACAGCAGAATACACATTTTTTTCAAGACTACATGGACTGGGTGACAGGCACTGAGGGGGGCACTTGATGGGATGAGCACTGGGTGTTATGCTATATGTTGGCAAATTGAACTCCAATAAAAAGATATTAAAAATAAAAAAAGACTAAATGAAACATTCTTCAAAGCAGATCATATGGCCACAAAAAACTCCCAACTTCAGAAAAGACTGAAGTCATTCCATGGATCTTTTCTAACCACAATGCTATGAAGTTAAAAATCAACCACAAGGAAAAATCTGGAGAGAGAACCTATACATGGAGGTTAAATAACATGCTACTAAACAATGAATGGGTCAACCAAGAAATCAAAGAGGAAATTAAAAAATACATGGAGACAAACTGAAATGAATCCCAATGGTCCAAACTCTTTGGGATGCAGCAAAAGCTCTTGTGGGAGGGAAGTTTACAGCAAGATAGGACTACCTCAAGAAGCAAGAAAACACTCAAATAAACAACCTTATACATAAAGAAAATACAAAAAGAACAAACCCAATCCCAAACCAGTAGAAGGAAGGAAATAATAAAGATTAGAGCAGAAATGAATGAAATAGAAACTAAAAAAAGGAATAAAGCAGGTCAATGAAATCAGGAGCTGGTTTTTGAAAAGATAAACAAAATTGATAAATATCTAGTCAGACTCATCAGAGAGGGTTGTTGGGACTCAAACAAAATAAAATATGAGAGAAAAATAAAAATGCCTCCACATAAATATAAAGCATTATAAGAGAATATTATGAAAAATTATATGCCAACAAACTGGACAACCTAGAAGAAATGGATAAATTCCTAGAAACATATAACCTGCCAAAAATGAATCAAGAAAAATAAAAAATTTGAACAGACTGACTACCAACAGTGAAACTGAATCAGTAATTAAAACACTCCCAACAAACAAGAGTCTGGGACCACAGCTTCACATGTGAATTCTAGCAAATATTTAAAGATGAGTTAATACCTATTCTTCTCAAACTATTCCAAATATCAGAAAAGGAAGAAAAGCTTCCAAATTCATTCTGTGAAGTCAGCATTACCTTGATACCAAAACCAGATAAGACACTACAAAAAAAGATAACTACAGACCAATATCTCTCATGAATATAGATGCAAAAATCCTCAACAGAATACTGGCAAATCGAATCTAACAATACATTAAAAAATCATTCACCACAATCAAGTGGGATTCACTCCAGATCCAAGTGTGACTCACTATTTGCAAATCACTCAATGTGATACAACACATTCCAAACAAAAAGGATAAAAACCATTTGATCTTCTCAATAGATGCAGCAAAGGCATTTGACAAAGTACAACATCCATTCATGATAAAAACCCTCAATAAAACAGGTTTAGAGGAAACATACCTTACCGTAATAAAAACCATATATAAAAATGCACAGCTAATCATACTCAAGGGTGAAAAACTGAAGAACAAGACAAGGATGTCTATTTTTGCCACTTTTATGCAACATAATACTGGAAGTCTGAGCCACAGCAATCAGACAAGAAAGAGAAATAAAAGGCATCAAAATTGATAAAGTAGAGGTAAAACTTTCAGTATTTGCAGATATCCTGACACTATATATAGAAAATCCTAAAAACTCCACCAAAAACTACTAGAACTGATAATAGAATACAGTAAGGTTGGAGGATACAAAATCAATATACAGAAATCGGTTGCATTTCTATACCCTAGTACCGAAGTAGCAGAAGAAGAATTAAGAAAACAATCCCATTTACAAGTGCACCAAAAAGAATTAAATGCTTAGGAATAGTTGTAACCAAAGAGATGAAACACTTCTACTCTGAAAACTATAATGAAACTATGATGAAAGAAATGGAAGATGATACACACAGATGAAAAGCTGTTCCATCCTCATGGATTAGAAGAACAAAAATATTGCTAAGATGTCTATTCTACCCAAAGCAATCTATAGATTTAATGCAATCTCTATCAAAATACCAGAAGTATTTTTTTGGACATCACTAAAGATCTATTGGAATGATTACAAACAAAAGAAAACCTGACAAAATCAAGTGCTGGCAAGAGTATGGAGTAATTGAAATTCTCACTCCTTGCCTGTGGGAATTCAAAATGGTACGGCTACACTGGAAAACAGGCAGTTTTAAAGTTAAACATGTACTTTCCATGCAACCCAACAATCCTACTCCTAGGTATTTACACAGATGAAATGAAAATTTATATTCCCACAATAACGCGTATGTGAATGTTTATAGTGGCTGTACTGATAACCACCAACCACTGGAAAAGAACCGAATGTCCTCCAGTGACGAATGGGTAGGTAAACTGTGGAACAGCCACATAATAGAATACTATTTGGCAATAAAAAGGAACCAAATACTGAGATTAGAGAGTTGTGTGTATGTGTAAAATAACATAACTGAATAGCAAAAGCATAATGTTAGGTGAAGGAACCCAGAATCAAATGGCTCTTTGGATCAATTCACATGACATTTTGAAAAAGGTAAAGTTACAGTGAGAGAAAGCAGATCAGAGGTTAGCAGGGGCTAGAAAGTGGCATGAGGAAATTTGATGGGGGGGATGGGACTGTTCTGGGATGGTAGTTGCAGACTGCATTTGTCAAAACTCATTTCACTGGACTCACTAAAAATAGTGAGTTTTACTGAATGAAAATGATACCTGGATTTTGTTTTATTTTTAAAGATCTTATTTATTTATGAGAGAGAGAAAGAGCATGCACACAAGCAGAGTTGGTAGGGACAGGAGAGAGAGAAGCAGACTCCCTGATGAGCAGGGAGCCTCAATGCAGGGCTCGACCCCAGGATCATGACCTGAGCTGAAGGCAGATGCTCAACCACTGAGCCACCCAAGTGCCTGGATACTTGAATTTTAAAAAGATAGGAAGAGTATCTTTGTTGTTCATAAAATCAGAGACAGCATAGTGGAGAGGTTAAGATTATAGCCTCTGCAGCTTTAAAAGCCCCAGTTACTTCATCGGCAAAATAGGAAGAAGAGCAACCATCGCCCTCATAAAGTCATGGTGATTAAGTGAGACAAGGTGTATAAATCACTCCACAAAGCACAGAGCACAGAGGAAATGCCCCTGAAGCTTTTGCAGGAATTTTAATACAGAACGTTCTCGGAGAAAGGTCACTCCTTCTACAGCACCCCTTGAATGTTGCGTGCATTGTGTTGGGCTAGGTACAGTGCTCGGGACAAAAGGACACAGACTTGTGTGACACAGCAACTGTCAACCCTCCCCCCCAACTCTGTTCCCTGAGCTAGAGCTCCTTGTAGACCACAAACCAAAAGAAAAGCATTTCTGTGCAAGAACTGAAATGGTTGTGAGACAGAATTCCTGTCACCACACATCCTGGAGCCACCCTCTTCTTATCCCCGGGGGGGGGGGGGGGGGGGGGGGGGACAGACGACTTCTGAACCAACCAGAGCAACTTGAAGCAGCTTGGGAGCACAGCTGCCCATTCTCTGTGATGTGGCCTGCAGCATATTCCAAGGAGACACAATAGCTACATTGTCTATTTTCCGGGCCAACTTTATAGACCTTTGTACCAAGCCCAGAAGCCTCTCCCATCTCATGGTAATGTTGCAGATGGGATGATGTGGTCATGAAGTCAGGACACTCCTTTCCTCACCTGAATACTGATGACAGCCAGCACTGCACTCCAGGGAAACCCTTTCTTCTGTTTGGAGAAGCAAGACCCAGGTAACATACGCTAATATTGGAGTTTGACCATATAAACTTTGTCTCCCTGTGTCTCGTCTCTTCTCTCTCTCTCTCTCTCTCTCTCTCTCTCTCTCACACACACACACACACACACACACACAAACACTTCTTCAATCCCCTGCCAAATCTTCCTGAGATAATGTAATCCCGTTATGATGAAAACATTAGACACAAGGCACACATTCCTGCTTAGGCTGTTAAAACTTGTAACATAAAACAACTCAGAGGGGGTTGAGCTCATCGGCCTGCCACAAGGCATTTCTGCTTATAATTAATTTAGCAAAATAGAAGAAGGCAGCAGCAGCAAAAAAAAAAATCTTGGTTTACTAAATGACCTTTAAGTAATTGCTCGTATTTTAAATAGACTCAAGTTACCATAAACTTCTTGGGCAGAGTACTCTCATTTCCATGGTCTATGGCTTTCATTCTAGCACTGCCTTCACTACTTCTTCAGACAATCACTGTTTCTTCCTTGGCTCACTCCTGCCTCTTTTGTTGCTGGGTTTATTAGAGTTTCACGTAATAGCTCCGCTGAGGTGCAGTGTATGCAGAAACTGGGCACAGCAACCCCAAAGGCGATCCCTGTGTTAGAATGCTGGGCCATTCCCAGGCTCCATAACATGCATGTGCTAGGCGGGGCCTCAGGAAACCAAAGAAAGGAAATTCCACACAAGAGGATCTTCAAACACGGGCTGAAAATAATTACCAAGGACAGTAACTAACAGAACTTTATTTCTATGGAAGAGAATAGGAGGAAGTAGACTTTGTAGCATCAAGGAATGAGAAGCTTTTTGCAGCTTCCCCCCAATACCTACCTCCTCCCCACTCCCAAGCCATTTATTAAACTGTTTTCAGAAGGGACACATTTTCAGAATGACTCTGCTCTGTCTCTGTCCACAGAAGGCCCTATGATAAAAGATCTAGATCCCTTCTCCCCAGATAGGCTGGTACCAGGTAAAAGGTGCACATGTGCCTTGGAAGCCCTCAGGAGAATTAGATCGTTTATCCTCACACCTTCCTTTGCCTCCAAAGACCTGAATTCATACCTATGTGCTTGAACAGCAAACTGCAGACGTCCAAACAAGATGCTGTAAGGTAAGACTTCGAAGTGCTCTCTTCTACCCCAAACCCACAGTAGTGGGAAGTGAAGTAGGAAAAGAGAAATGAAAAATAGCTTTACTGATTCAAAAATAAGAAAAGCGTCTCCCCGGAGCAAAAAGAGAACAGAAATGCAAAGCAATAAGGGAAGCTAAAGTGAGGGCCTCAGGTCTGGAAGCAAGCAGTAGCAGGCTGGGGTTCCTTTCTTGTGGTTAAAAGGCAATAGAACTGCTTCACATTAGAAAGGTGAGTTGAGTCCACCTTAAGGCTTTAAGCCAGGGGGTGAGGTAAGGCTCCTTTGTCTATAAAAAGAGGCTGAAGACACAGAGCTGATGATCTATTCCCTTAGGCTAAGTCGGTAAAGGAAGCTTTGGGTCTGGAAGACCCATTTCTAGGTACAGAGCACCAAGATGCCCCTCAACCAAGTAATTGGATCTGCAGAGCCTCTATCTCAGGTGGTACATGAATTTCAATGCCATGACATTGGAACTGGGGCCCAAGGAGTCTGGGAAAGGCAAGTCCAAGGCTAGCAGACAGAGAGGATGAGCACAGAAGGAGAGAAAGCAGCAAAACCAAAATCCTTTCCACTCAAAACAAGCCAGCTTTATAAAACTCCAAACCACTTAGTGAAATGCAATGCTAAGGAAGATAACCAATGAAAATCAACCGGAACATGATTTCACTCCAGCAAATAAGCTATGCCACTGACAAACTGACCCTTTGGGTAAGATTCAGATGCTCAAATAGATAAGTAACCGAGTAGTACTCAGTAGGAGAGAGTACAAAGCTATGAAACGGAGATAGGCAGAAATAAAACATAAACTGGGAGATACGGGGGGAAAAGCAAATTTGAAACCTTCAGAACAAAGAATTGTCATTAAACCAACCCAATAGCAAACAACATTCCTAGGATGTGATTTAAGGGAGCTTTGGCTTTAGAAACATGTAATAAACACCAGAAGCTGAAAGAGGTTACCTCGGGAGTAGGATGTGGGCGGGAGCAGGAGAGACAAAGTATACTAGTGTTTTGAACTAGGTTCTAGCACTTTTGACTTTTCAAACTATATGCATGTATCACTTAAATAAAAATTAAAATAACAACCTGAAATCTGGCATTGTGATGCCCCCAGCTATGGTTTTCTTTTTTAAAATTCCCCTGGCTATTCGGGGTCTTTTCTGATTCCACACAAGTCTTAAAATAATTTGTTCTAACTCTCTGAAGAAAGTCCATGGTATTTTGATAGGGATTGCATTAAACGTGTAAATTGCCCTGGGTAACATTGACATTTTTACAATATTAATTCTGCCAATCCATGAGCATGGAATATTTTTCCATCTCTTTGTGTCTTCCTCAATTTCTTTCAGAAGTGTTCTATAGTTTTTAGGGTATAGATCTTTTACCTCTTTGGTTAGGTTTATTCCTAGGTATCTTATGCTTTTGGGTGCAATTGTAAATGGGATTGACTCCTTAATTTCTCTTTCTTCAGTCTCATTGTTAGTGTATAGAAATGCCATTGATTTCTGGGCATTGATTTTGTATCCTGCCACGCTACCAAATTGCTGTATGAGTTCTAGCAATCTTGGGGTGGAGGCTTTTGGGTTTTCTATGTAGAGTATCATGTCATCGGCGAAGAGGGAGAGTTTGACTTCTTCTTTGCCAATTTGAATGCCTTTAATGTCTTTTTGTTGTCTGATTGCTGAGGCGAGGACTTCCAGAACTATGTTGAACAGCAGTGGTGAGAGTGGACATCCCTGTCTTGTTCCTGATCTTAGGGGAAAGGCTCCCAGTGCTTCCCCATTGAGAATGATATTTGCTGTGGGCTTTTCGTAAATGGCTTTTAAGATGTTGAGGAAAGTTCCCTCTATCCCAACACTCTGAAGGGTTTTGATCAGGAATGGATGCTGTATTTTGTCAAATGCTTTCTCTGCATCTAATGAGAGTATCATATGGTTCTTGGTTTTTCTCTTGCTGATATGATGAATCACATTGATGGTTTTACGAGTGTTCAGATGCAATGAAGATGCAATGAAACGTCGGGACACCTGCACCCCGATGTTTCTATCAGCAATGGCCACAATAGCCAAACTGTGGAAGGAGCCTCGGTGTCCATCGAAAGATGAATGGATAAAGAAGATGTGGTTTATGTATACAATGGAATATTACTCAGCAATTAGAAACGACAAATACCCACCATTTGCTTCAACATGGATGGAACTGGAGGGTATTATGCTGAGTGAAATAAGTCAATCGGAGAAGGACAAACAGTGTATGTTCTCATTCATTTGGGGAATATGAATAATAGTGAAAGGGAATATAAAGGAAGGGAAAAGAAATGTTGGGAAATATCAGGAAGGGAGACAGAACATAAAGACTCCTAACTCGGGGAAACGAACTAGGGGTGGTGGAAGGGGAGGAGGGCGGGTGTTGGAGGGGAATGGGTGACGGGCACTGAGGTGGACACTTGACGGGATGAGCACTGGGTGTTTTTCTGTATGTTGGTAAATTGAACACCAATAAAAATTAATTAAATAAAAAAAATTAAAATAACAAACTGAAGGACTGCAAGAAATACCATTAATGAAGGATCATCTGAAGGGTGTACAGTCCTTGCTTTTCTCAGTATAGTGTAGATTTTATTCTTTTATTAAGTTATTTTAAATTTTTAAAGAATTTTTAAAATTTATTTATGATAGTCACAGAGAGAGAAAGAGAGAGAGGCAGAGACACAGGCAGAGGGAGAAGCAGGCTCCATGCACCGGGAGCCCGACGTGGGATTCGATCCCGGGTCTCCAGGATTGCGCCCTGGGCCAAAGGCAGGCGCTAAACCACTGCACCACCCAGGGATCCCCTTAAGTTATAATTTAAAATGTCTATCAGCCACACTGAAAATATGATAAAAATCAGCTATTTAAATAATTGTGTAAGTCTGATAAGGACATTAGCCACTGAGTCTTGTGGACCTTCTGGAGTGACTCTGGCCTCAGTACCAGGAAAAACTCTGCTTCAGCCCAGGAATAGGTGTGTTACCAACCTAACAGCTTCTGTAAAGTCGGAAATTAGTCATTTAGCTTTGACTGCTAGGGGACTTAGAATAATTTTTGATTTGTTTCTTGTCACTTTAGAGGATCATATGGGATGGGTTTTGGGCACTGACTTGCTTTCATCTTATTTCCTGTCACTCGTATTTCACAAATCAATGTTAAGATTTACAGCCATTACAGCATAAATGTGCATCTACCTACATTTATATATTTGCATTGATATGCAGATAGATGTGTATGGATGCACACCTGAAAGCCACGTTGGGGGCTTCTGGGTCGTGGGAAGGTATAAAGGTATAGAACCAGTAGGGGAAGGAAGAGAAAGGAAGGGAAAAAAGATAGGTTGGATTTTGGGGTCATGACACCAAATGCCAAGCTAAGAGCCAGTAGTTTATCCTGAAGATTAAAGTCAATGGCAAACCCTTTAAAATACTCTGGGGTAGCCCGGGTGGCTCAGTGGTTTAGCACTGCCTTCAGCCCGGAGTGTGATCCTCAAGTCCCAGGATCGAGTCCCACGTCGGGCTCCCTGCATGGAGCCTGCTTCTGCCTCTGCCTGTGTCTGTGCCCCCCCCCCCCATGTGTCTCTCATGAGTAAATAAATAAAATCTTTAAAAAAAAAAAAAAACCTCTGAGCAAAGCAATGACATGGAAACAGTGGTAGTTCAGAAAACTTACTGTAGAACAGTGTGCAGGATGGGTGAACAAGAGGACGTGGAGGGCCAGAGGACCAATTAGGGGCTATTTTAATAATCTAGGAGTGAGGCGATGGTGTTGTGAGTAAACTGAGAGACACCATGTTTTAGTAGAAGGGTCAAACATAATGGCTTTAGGAAAGAAAAAGTGACACGGCCAGAAAATATACCCTTTTCTTGCAACAAAGCTGGTGACAGCTAAGGAAGCACGCTATGTACTACCCACAAACTTAGGGAAACAATCAAGTCCAGTTGGTCTATTATTCTGCTTCTACGGCCTAGGATTCTGACCTAGGCAGCCACAGGAGAAGCCACATCATTCCAAAAACCTCCCTCAGAAGGTAAGTTCTATTCCTTCCAGAAATTAAGCTGCTGATGATTTAAAATAATGCCTAAATCCACACATACAAATTACAGCTGCTCTGAAAGGTCTCCTGATTTCCTGAAATAGGCTAGCACGTGAGTCTAGCAGCATGCCAATGCGGGCCCCTGACACAGAAACCTGTTGAGATGAATTTCTTAGGGTCCAAGAAAAGCAGAAAAATAATCTTCTTTTTTAAAGATCTATTTATTTATTTATTCAGAAAGAGAGAGACAGAGAGAGACAGAGAGGCAGAGACACAGGCAGAGGGAGAAGCAGGCTCCATGCAGGGAGCCCGACGAGGGACTCAATCCCGGGTCCCCAGGATCACACCCCGGGCTGCAGGCGGTGCTAAACTGCTGTGCCACAGGGGCTGCCCCAGAAAAATAATCTTGAAAACTTTAAACCTAGGAACTGAAGTAAATTTAATTTTGACTGAAGTAGTTTTGAATTCATAATCTTTGGGGAATGCACTAAGCTGGAGTCACCTGTGTATTACTTTTTCAAGGCAAACCAGCAATACAGAGATTTCAGGAGGGATGTTTACATCACTAAACAGGACAAAACTCTCAGATAAATAGAAACTTGAAAATATAACCAATGAACTAATTAAAATCACGTTCATATTCTCTTCTATATACATACCCCACTCACTTCTACTAGGAAACATTTCAGAGAAACATGGGATAACAGAGCTGGAAGGGGCTTTAAGAGCATCCAGTTTAATTTGCTTGTGTTACATACAGTATTTGTCTTTCTCTGTCTAGCTTATTTCAATTAGCATAATGTCCCCAAGGTCCATCCATGTTCTTGCAAATGGCAAGATTCTCTTGTTTTCAATGGCTGAATAACATTCCAGGATATAGATAGAAGATATCACATCACATTTTCTTTATCCACTCATCTATGGATGGACACTTAAAGTTGTTTCCATATCTTGGCTATTGTAAATAAGGCTGCACTAAACATGAGGGTGTACATATCTTTTCGAGTTAGTGTTTTCATTTCCTTTAGATAAATATTCAGAAGCAGAATTGCTGGATCATATGGTTATTCTATTTTTAATTTTTCGAGGAACCTCCATACTGTTTGCTCTAGTGGCTATGCCACTTTGCATTCCCATCAAAACATCACACACAAGGGTTCCCTTTTCTTCACAATCTCACCAAAACTTGTTATTTCTTATCTTCTTGATTCTAGCTATCCCAACAGGTATGGGAAAAGATGCTCAACATAGTGACCATCAGGGAAATGCAAATCAAAACCACAATGAGACATGGGTCTCTTGTATGACAAATGATGGAATAAATCAGAGAGGTTGAATGACCTGCCCAAGGCCACTCAGTTTGTCAGGTACAGAATGGATTAGAATCTAGTAGAGCAATCAAGTACTTTTTCCATGTTACCATCTGGCCTATCTCTAACACAACATTTGTGATGGTTAATGTTATGTGTCAGTTTGACTGGGCCAAAGGGTGCCCAGGTATTTGGTTAAATATTATTCTGGGTATGTGTGTGAGACTGTTTTTGGATGAGATAAACGACTGGAATCAATTAGTGGACTGTCCTCCCCAATGTGAGTGGGTCTCACCCAATCAGTTGAAGGCCTGAAGAGAACAAAGACCGACCGACCCTACCACAAGTAAGGGGGAACTCCTCCCGCCCAAATGCCTTGAAGCTGGGACACTGGTTTTTCCCTGCCTTTGGACTCAAATGGAAGGCTGGCTCTTCCTGGGTCAGACTGGGACTTCGCTGTTTGCTCTCCTGGGTCTCCTACTTATGAACTGCAGGTCTTGGGACTTCTTAGCCTCCACAATCACATGAACCAAATCCTTCAAATAAATATCCCCCCACTACTTCTTTACACACACACACACCTACCCACCCACCCACATACTCCTGTTGATGCTCTTTCTCTGGAGAACACTAATACAATATTAAACTTTCAACTCAAAAGAGGAAAGAAAATGGTCCCAATGAACATGGTGGACACTATAGATCAGCTACCCAAGAGCCGTTCACAACCTTCTCTTCCCCTGTATTTCTCTAGTTTAAAGGCTGAAAACCTAAAATGTAGTTTCTTCACCTCTCTTACAGCTAATGGTGGTCATACAACACAGTTCTGAACAATAAATTGCAGGTGGAAATCCCTAGGAGCTTCTCCTTTTATTGCCCCTTCTTTATGTCTAGAGCTTGGACACACCAGCTGATGATGGTTGAGGGCATCAGTTATCCTGGGACCATGAGGACAAAAGGCACCCGCTCAGGATGGCTAAGGAGGAAGACAGAAAGATTCTGGGTCTGTGATGAGATCTAGGAGTAGTTGCTCCTGCCTTGGACTGCTTCTCTAGAATTTGTGAGACAAAGCCAGTTTTAGTCGTGTTATCTGTCACTTGAGGCTAAATCTTTTCCAAATAGACAATTCTAGCCAGATTTCAACTATAATGAAAAACAAAAGCAAACATGACCCCAGTTTTAATAAAATACAAGCATTTATCCAAGAAATTTTTTGCGGGTCTACAATACAGATGGCATGAAGAGACACTAAATCCAAGACCTCCCCTTCAAGGATGCTGGGGAGAAGAGACCTTGTTTCTTGCCATTTCAGAGGATGGTCTGGGGAGAAATCCCTGGGGAATATAATTCTAGCACACATGGTTGCTGCCAAAGGCTAATGCTAAAGTGGACTGAATCTTGGGCAGGTAGTAGCAGTGAATCCAGCTTTTCCCATTTAGCTTATTTACTTCCTTTTAATTAAAAACTAATTGTGTTCACGGATTCCTGCCTCATTAGAATGAGTGCACAGTCCCTTCTTCTGTAGTGAAAACAGCAGCCTCTCTCTATCGATGCTCGCACCAATGATTGCCAGTAGCTCTATGGTAGAGCACGAGACTCAGTCAAAAGATCTGGGCTTGGGACTCCATTCGGCCCTGTTTTGTTCATCCTCCTCTACAGGTGTATCTCTGAACCTGAGTTCCAGTTCCTCATGTACAATTATTGGCTTAAAGGACAGAGTGATTACAAAAAAATCCCCACAAATGTAAAACTCTCTACGAAAGAAAAAATCAATCAGATAACTCAGTTGTGTGCAAACTAAAAGTAAGTAGATTCAATGTGAGGAAAGCACATGAGTAACAAAAGAAAAGTTCATTCATTATTATTTTTTTTTAAACCTAAGTTCATTCATTATCTTTCTGGCATTTATTTTGGCTCTTCTTCCTTTCTCAGAGAGTAAAAGTTGCTAAGTAAGTGATCTCTGATTAAGTGTTAGAGTAAAAAGCCTTACAGAACAAATTCTAAGGAAATAAAAAGCTAGAAATGACTTGGTAGATTTGTCTGCAAGCAGTAGCTGTTACCACCCTCCCCCTCACCTCCCCGCCATGCTCTAACAGTGCTCTGACCATCAATATCCTTTTCATTACATTTTTGACACCTATATTCCCTTTAGAATCTAAGCTCCCCAGATCCCTACTTGAGATTAAGCCTCTTACGACTTCGTGGGTGATAAAAATTCAAGGAGATAAAACATGTGCCACACAATGATTTTTTTTTCTTTTTTACCCACCTTGTTTCCCACTCTGCACTGAGAATCATCTCCTTTTGGACAAATGAGAGAAAAGCAAACAATTCACTGGGACGGGGCCTAGAACATGTTCCAGGCTGGTTCCACACCACATACCTTGTCTTGGGTTTCGCATCGGACACAGTCACACTCAAAACAGTACTGATCCTTCAGCTGCTTCCGGCGCTCCTCGCTGGTCATCAGCATGTCCAGGTAGCAGATGGTGAGCTGGGGAGGCCAGAGAGGACAGGGTCACAGGGCTGTAGTGCTCCTCCTCCTGAACACATGCTTACCATCACTGCTGACTATTTAAGCAAAACGTGTTTCTATTACGTACCACAAAGTGCAAGAGGAAAGAAAGATACTACTTAGAGTCTCTCTATGCAAATAATCCCATGTAAAATTTTAATGTGTTACCTTCCAGTCTTCATTGTGTCGTGAGTACATATATATTATATATCTACTTTAAAGAACTGGACTCATGACCTCTATACATTTTTACACCTTGCCTTTTATTCACCAAACAAGAGAATATCAAGAGCTGGCATGTGTTTGGTCATCCTAAGGTTGTAGAGTAAAATCTATAACTGCTGGCAATTAGAGAAGCCAGATCAATTCTGATCCCCAAGGGGTGGCAGACACTGTACCCAGATGCTCTTAAATCCTGAGCAGTCCTGCAGCCTCATGGAATTTGAGGTCCACCAAATTTGGTGTCTTTGAAGTTAGGACACTGTTTTACTTGTGACCAGGTAGATTTAATTTTTTTAAAAAAAGGAATAATTTGCAACTAGGGACAAATAATGTCAGAATGTGATCCTAGGTGGAAGCTCTTAAGCTGACTCCCTTTCAAACAGTAATTATGTTGTCTTGGGTGACGAAAGGTCAGGTCTCCCTGTAGCTGTCAAGTTCCACTGGGAAGTCATAGGTCTTTAGGTAACACTGTAATGTTCACATATCCCTCACTAAACCAGATATTTGCACTGAAAGTCCAATTCAAAATACACAAGATGGCACTCCTGATTCCCCCAGCCTGTTCTATCCTGCTGGAGCCATCCTAACCTCAGCTGACAGCAATGCATCTTCTGTGTCCTTCAAGTGGAAACCTCAAAGTCACCCTTGACTTCTCTCTCCCTTTCACATTCTCACCCAATCCACCAGGAAATTCAATGCACCCAACTTTAAAAATATATACTCCTTTCTACCTCTCCCAATGTGATCATCCTGGTCTAAGTTGCCTTTCTCTCTCACTCTTAAAACAAGCAAGTCTCACAGCCGGTCCCCCTGTTCCCCCTGCACTCCACCCTCCAGCAGTGATTCTTGGGAATTCTCTTCAAATTTAAGACAGATCAGCTCTTCCCTGTGCTCAAAATTCTCCAGTGCCCCCCCCCCCCCCTTTTGCTTATGGGCCAAGTCCTGACAAAGGATTCCCACAACATAACTCAGTGTGTGGTTCCAGGGCCTATGTCACTCGTCTGTGGTAATGTCAGGAACCAAACACAAAGGAACACTTAGAAACTTCTATAGGAATCTGGTAAGAAACTCTAATAATAAAATGTTAGGCTTTTATTTCATATGTGTTTAAAATCTCATTTTTCCAGTAATTTATTTTCATGAAATTTTATAAAAATATTAGTCTCCAATGGATGAGGACTAATAATAACAACAACAACAGCCACCACCAGCAGCCCGGTTCCCTCTCTGAGCACCATCCCCACTGCCAGCCCTTGCTCCTCCTGTCCCCATGCACCCCTATGCCTGATGACACTGGCTGTTTCTGCTGCGCTGCCCCCAGAACCCACACCAGGGCCTCCCTTGCCTCTGCTGGGTGTCAGTGAATCTTACTTCTTCATTGAAATCTAACCTGGACCCCCTTCTTAAGATAACAACCTGACAATCATCTCACCCAGGGCTCCTCATCCCCTCACACTTTTCTAGTTTCTTTTTGGTAACAAATGTCCACTTGTAACATATTGTGTACATACAATACTTCTGTATTTGCTTTTACATGTGAAGGTAATTGCCAGGGTATATATGTATGGTGGAGTGGAGGTGCTGCTGAAGAGAAGGAAGGACCATCCATGGAAGGAAGGGACAAAAGCTCTCTAGAGCAAATAATCCCAGATGCTTTTTCTTAGAATTGAAAGAAAGCATCTTGTGTCTTCAAAGCATGATCTTACATGCTGGAAAGCATGAGGGAAGAAAGGCCATCCTCTTTGACAGAAAACATAGCTTTGGGTGAGCCTCAGTGGAAAAGAAGCCTGATTAGCCAGCCAAAGCTGTCCCATCCTCCATAGCCATCCCCAGGGTCCAGTCTGGCTGGCCTGCTCTCTCTAGAGCCTTTCCGTGTTAGGCAACATATCATGCTGCTCTGTAACACAGAAACAAGAGTATCTGGCCTCAAGCCAACAAATCCAAGGCCAGAGAAATAAGTTTGGCTAACCCAAGACTTAATCACAAGGGCCAAAACTCATGAGTGATCATAACAGGCAGTGAATAGGCAACAGAAGACTAATTATTTCATTTAATCCCACTAAATAGCCTCTGACAGCCTTCCTTGTTACCCTGTAGCAAGTGCCCAAAACCACTACCTGGACTGAACTATGGCTTTCTAATGGACCCTTGGACTCCCTGCGGTCTACCTCTCATCTTCTCAACTGCTTTGAGAGATCTTCCTAAAACTCATATCTGATCACATCGTTTTCCTACGTGAAGATTTTTGATGGCCTCTCTGCCTGCAGGATAAGGCACACAAGGGCTTCCCAAGTGATCTTCTGTCTGCCTTTCTAGCCTGAATCTCTCTCCAGACACCTTCCAGTCTTCACAGTTATAGACACTGCTACGCCTCTGAAACAATGCACACAGTGCCAGTAAGTACTGTGCATCTCTGCCCCAGACTATCCTACACTCAGCTTCTTCTTTTTTTTTTTAAGATTTTATTTATTTATTCATGGGAGACAGAGAGAGAGAGAGAGAGAGACGGGGAGAGAAGCAGAGACACAGGTAGAGGGAGAACCAGGCTCCATGCAGGGAGCCCAATGCGGGACTCGATCCCAGGACCTAGGATCACGCCCTGAGCGGAAGGCAGGTGCTAAACCGCTGAGCCACCCAGGGATCCCCTACACTCAGCTTCTTCGGAGCATTCTCACCCCACAAGCTTGGCTCAGATATGCCTCCTCCCATGAAGAGCGCCCAATTCCCCCCTTTCTACCTCCTCCATGTTTATCAAAGTTGACAAAATACACTGTGTCAAAACTGAACATCTCAATGGCAAAACATTTTTATGCATATTTTTTTGGGGGGGGGAACAAAACACAGAGCTTCCTAACTGGTAATGCCAGTGAAATCATTGTATCAGCCAAAGATAAAAAATCCTTATTGAAGACTCACCGATTCACCACTTTTAATGAAGAATCTGCTCACTACATACAAGGCTCATTTAGCAGGAACGTATATATGAAACTTTGCCATTGATCAGTGGATGTTTTAATGGCACAGAACAAAATCGCATTAAAATATTAATGCCACTGACCATTGCTTTACCATTTTAGAGCAGCTTTTATGGGAAAGGCTATAAATCACTTCCAACATTGAGTATGGATATTGGATGTATTGCTTACTTGAAAATTTCAAGGCAAAGAAACCTCTTTTCCAGGAAGCCCATCTTTTCGTTATATACAACAGAGTGGATAAGAAGACCAAAGTCAAATTAGACTTAGTTTTTATTTCTAGGATTACATTATCACAATTATAAATTTTTCTACAGATACTGGCTCTGAGCTGAAAACAACACACAGATCTCACCTCTTTTTAAAATCAAACCTGAGTGTTATTCTCTCTTCTCACTGTCACACCCCTGTACTCAGTCATTAGCAAATTCTGCTAATTTTAATTTCTAACATTATTTTCTTCAGATCACTGATCATGAGCCACCAGTTGAATTCCTCCTGACTTCGGGGTGCCATTGTCACCTTTTGCTGGATTACTACATCAACCTGACCCTCATCTGCCCAACCTTGCTTACACATGGAAAATCCATCATGCAGTTCCACTGACTCAGAGGCGCTCACTGCCTATCCAAGCCCTTCACAGATATCTACTGAGTGCCTCCTATAGACCAGACACTGTTAGCAGTTCCTTAATAAGACCCACAGGCATTCCTACAATAAGGTGTGGTCCCTGAATATTCACTCATCTGCTGGTCACATTTGAAGTCTTCAGTCTATGTCTTCATTCTTCTGATAAGAATGCTTCCTACTCCTTGAGCTCACCATTCTGTCCTTTGTCTCTGTCTAGAACTCCATCCCCTGTCCCAGCCAACTCAAACTCTGTGGATCCTCTAAGAGTCTAGGAGTCACTTCTTTGGAAGCTCCACTTTTCTTACCAGCTTCCTCATCCCTGTGCCCTACCACCAGGTAGGTACCCCTCATCTGAATGTCTATAAAGCCCCGTGTACTTTACACTTTTGTACTTTTCATATTCTGTTACTTTTTTCTGTTCTATGTCAGTTTCCTCATTTATACCTTGAGCTCCTGAAGGCAAGGCGGGGTCTTATTCATCTTTCTATTCCCAATGCCCAGCCCAGGACATGACACCCAATAAGTAGGCAGCAAATTTGTCAAATGACTTAGAACATAAGTAAAGATGAGAGAAGAAACAGACTGTCTTAATCCCACAACCATTTAGATTAAAATATTACAGGTATCAACACACTCAGTTTATGCAAATCACATTTCTCCAGGTCGCTATGGCTCCAGAGAATGCTGGTAGCAAGTGGTGTTATTCGTAATAACTACAACCTCTTCTAACCAGAAATTCCCACAATGGTGGCCTGGACTGTCCAGTTTTCTTACCTGATCTATGTTTTAGAACACTGTCATTTGATAAGACACTTTTTGACACAAAATTTCAAGCAGAAATATTTTATACTTTAAAAGGATATTTTAGGTTATGCCTCTTTATTGTATTGCATTTTAGAACTAGCTTTCTGAAAATAAGATGTATTAATTTACTCGTACACATTAATAAGAAAGATTAAGAATCAATAATAAAACTCAGTTTAGAGGAAGGTAAAATATCAGAAAATTACAGTTACAAATTGCAAAACCGATTATAACAAATGTCATAGCTTACCAAAACCCTGAAGAGGCAGCCATCCGCAATCTAGCACATGAGCCATGCCTTAAACCTTACTATAAACATCTCTGTAAGGAGGAGCTAGATAAGGAGACAAAAACCCCAAAGCAAAACCAAACCAAACTAAACCAAACCAAGAGACCCAACAGCTCAGCATTACAGTGGAAATCTTTAAGTAGCCAAGTGTTAGAAACTGTGCTGGTTTGAAGGGAATGGTCTGAAAGTGGTCCAAGAGATGGCTTTATGTGCAGAGAAACAAAGGGTAGGGAATTTCCATGGTGACTCCTGCTACTAAGGAACCTATGCAAATTCCCAGCTCTTCTTGGCTGAGGTCTGAAATGCTCTCATCTCAAACTGGCACTGGCTGGCTATCACATTACTTTCTTTCTGGGGCCCGTGGGACACACCTGAAGATTAGTGGTAGTTTTAAGAATGGTTCATATCCTATTCCACCTCTGGTTTTGCCTTTCACAAAGCTTTATTCACTCACTCAACAAGTAGAGAGTAAGGATCTTCTCTATAAGAAGCACTATGGAGACTTCCCTCAAAGAGCCTCCATTCCGAAACTCAATCCCATGAAGCATATATTAGAACTGGGGAGTGCCCAGGTGAGCAGCAAAACCAAAATGCAGAGTTGATCCTACGAAACTGCCAAACATTTCTAAATTTACTTCCTTGCCCAGTTTAAGCAAATATTTGCACAATAAAAAGGAACTGCCCCTCTTAACCTCAAAATGTCTTTGCTCCTGGTTCTCCTTCTGCCCCATCTCTGCCCCAACAGACCAATGTTAAATGAACAGGAGGTCTGTCAGTCATTGGGGGTGGGTGGCCACAGGTATCTGCTGAACAGGGACTCAGGACATCAGCCTTCCCTGACACAAGCGTCCTACACAAGGAACGGCTGATTCATCCAGAATGCCAACAGTCACCTTGGTGAGAAGCACTCCTGGTCTTCATATGAGCTCAACTGAATGGGAAGTCAAGTCAACAATGAGCTATGGAAGCTTCCTGGGTGCAAGTACTGAGTACTAAATGAGATAGTAAGATACAATGGCTTGTCCCCATGAAGCTTATGGCTGAACAGAGGAGTCACCAGAAGAGTCAGAATAACTGCAAAGAAAAGAACCATTGTAAAGGAGACCTCAAAGCAAAAAGACATTTCCTGTAATTTGGGAAATGTGGAAAAGGTTTATAGAGGAAATGATGTTTGAAAGGACCCGAAAAGGTGTGTAATATTAACTCAGGAAAATGGGAGAGGGGGACAGCCCTGCAGACAAAATGTTCCCACCAAAACCAGATAGGGTGGGGAGATTTTATTTTCTGAAACAAACACACAAACAAATACCAAAATAAAAAAACAAGCTCAAAACAAAACAAAACAAAACAAAACAAACAACAACAACAACAAAAAAACCCCAAGCTCATAGACACAGAGAACAGATCCGTAGTTGCCAGAGCGGGGCTGGGGGAGGGGGGAGCACAAAATGGGTCAAGCAGGTAAAAAGGTACAAGTGCCAGGTATGAAACAGTCCTAGGGGATGTAAGGTACGGCATGGCAACTGTAGTTAACAGCACTGCAAAGCATATTTGAAAGTTACTAAGAGACTAAAATTTTTTTAAATATTTCATTTATTTATTTATTTGACAGAGAGAGAGCACAAACAGGGCAGTAGGGCAGAGGGAGAAGCAGACTCCTCGCTGAGCAGGGAGCCCGATGCAGGAGTCGATCCAGGACCCTGAGATCATGATCTGAGCTGAAGGCAGATGCTTAATGGACTAAGTCACCCAGGTGCCCCTATGAGAGTACATCTTAAAAGTTCATTTCACAGGAGAAAAAATTTCTGTAACTATTTGGTGACAGATGTTAACCAGATGCACTGAGGTGATTGTTTCACAATATATATAAACATCAAATTGTTGTGTGATACACCCAAAACTTACACAATGTCGTACGTCCATTATACCTCAATCAAACAAAGTCATCTCCCAAACAAGATGGTAGGACAGGATGTATGGGGAGAATCCTCCCTTTGTTGGGAAGCCACTTTGGTAAGTATCATGAAAGACACATCTGAGTCTGCAGGGCCTGACATGGAGCAGAGTTATTCTGTGTCAACCAAGAGGAAGGATTTGCTTGTTGCTCCAGAGATGGAGGAAAAAGGACATGAAAGAAGTGAAATCAGCACCAAACAAGACGTTTTCAACTGAATGAAAAGAACCCAGGAAAATAATTGGCAGCCAAGCCTAGAAAACAAGACATAGGAAAATTTCTTTGTTGTTCCTGAAAATTCTGTCTGTTTCTAATAGTTTTTCTGTTTGCCTCTCAAGTTATTGATTTTTTTAATTTAGTAAGCCATCCTCAAGTCAGCAGCAGTAACATCTTCATCGAAGACAGTTGGCCCTCAGCTCCTGCACTAATGATGCTACAAATGGACAGTGCCTCCCTTTTTTACCTGCCTTGAAATCCATGTGGCTCTAGGGAAAAAACAATTAAATTCTCCATCTCGTTGACAGATACCCCAGTGTACTGAGCACAGGGCTCCTAAAAAATGGGAAATCCAGTAAGTGGCTGTATAAGAGACAGCTTATTCCATTGAAAATCAGATTGGAGGGAGTCTTATCAAAGCCAAATCTCTGTCTACATAAAATATGGTGCCCTCAAGTTTAAGTTTTATTGCCTGAGTGCTGCATCAATGCAATAAAAGCTTATGATACTCTGCTTTCCGTGCAATAAATATCCACTTTAGCAAATTGCAAGGTAGAAGGAAACCAGGTTCTCCAGAGTGTGAATACCCATAACCCCATTTCAGGGTGGTACATGTACAAACCCTCAGCGGGCTCTGGCTTGGCAGCCCCAGGGCAGCCCATCTGCAGCTGCCTTGTGAGACCTGGCGCTTCTGAGAAGGAAACCTGGACGTCAAGGCTCAGTTGCCGTTGGAAGCTATACCCCCCTGGCCTCTCTTCCCTTCACATCTTTCCCTAACAATCACACAGAGATGGTGATAGGTTTGTAAAGGCTCCATGACCACATGAACGAGTAAGTCTTGTTACTTTCTTGTCATTGAGATAAAAACAAGTCACCTTCAAGATGTGATGAGTGGCCTGGGATCCCACAAGCCAGGCTGCCCTCCCGCGCACAAAGGGATGGCCACGGGCAGGAATGTGAGGGGCTGGTGAGCTGTCACACACATAGAACACATACACACCATCACACACTCATACCTCTCTCTTGCACATGTTCAAGAGGAGCTGCTGGAATCCAGAGAAACAGTGATTTACAAAATCAGCCCATCTGTAATCCTGCACAAGCACTGAGGGGCAAATCTGTGGCTGGAGGGACACTTCCTAGCTCTTCCCCCGCTGGCAGGTTAATGACAAGCTATCTCTCAAGCACAACTGGTTTCAGGGAAGGGCCATACCGAGAGGGTCCTGGATGCAAAAGGGGGCCAGGTGGTGGGAAAAGTAGGTTGCTTACCTCCTCTCCTGCCTCGATGTCTCGGACTGCTCGCAGTAAGAGGTGGGGCCCGTTGAACACAATGGAACAATTGGGGTCGCAGCTGTGATTGAGCAAAGACATACTGGAGGAAAGAGAGAAGGGGGTACTGTCACTCAGCAGATAGTCAGACACCTAAAGCTAATGAATATAGTAAGCAAAAGACACTTTAGCACGGCGGGGGCAGGGAGGGGCAGATAAGGTCAGCAGTGCACCAGGGAGATCCCAGAAACGTCCCTAGACCACATGGCAAGAAGCAAAATGCCCCCCAAAATGAGGCCACGTAGGGAAGTGTGTTAACAAAAATATTTTCTGAGATCTCCCTGGGGATGAAGATGGGAGACAGCTGTGCCTTTCAATGGCAGCCAGGACACCTGGGGCCCTTCTCACGCAGCTCTGTGCAGGCCTTGCCTCCTGTCCTGGGATACCCAGAGCCAGGCCAAGGGCTAAGGAGAGTCCCCCCTCTCACTCTCACACAGAAAGCCAATGGCATTAGCATCTTGACGCTGGAGTGTCCAGGGCCCCCACCTGGTTGTTTTAGTACCAGGGAGGCTGCACCTCTACACTTCACTGTGTAGAAAGCACTTTCTTTGCCCTTGCACACGTATATCACCACGTGACTCTCACGAGGGGCATTTACAGACAAAGCAATTGCCACGTGCAGGGAAGTAGCTGGCCAGGACGCACAGCTGGGAGTGCACTGAATCGGAACCAGGTGCTGTGAACCCTGGGCCTCTCTGTGCCAGTGTACCCTGAGGACCCAGAACAATATACCGGTGATTCACAACTCTTGTGAGAAGAAAGAAAAGAAGCCAAATTCTCAGTTTCACAGTTAATTATAAAAAGGGCTATATTTGTATTTGCACCTTAACAGTGGCGAAAACAAAATGAAATGAGTGACTGCGGTGTTTGTGGAGGGACAGCCTGGTAGCTCAGGGGATGAGGTCACCTCAGCGGCAGTGGCACAGAGCACTTCAGAAGGCCAACCTTGAAAGTTGGAGCTTGGAGTTGAGCACAGGGCTCAACTTAGTTGAAGCTAAGCCAAAAGACAAAATCAACCCAACTGGTGCTTCTGCCCAAAAGGCTGGGGGAAAAGATCAGGGCAAGGATGGGGCACTAAACAAACATTTTCTAAAGATGATTTATTTATTTATTTGAGAGAGGGAGAGAGAGCACAAGCTGGGTGGGGAGGGGCAGAGGGAGAAGCAGACTCCCCACTGAGCAGGGAGCCCGATATGGGGCTCGATCCCAGGACCCTGGACTCATGACTTGAATCCAAGGCAGATGCTTCACCGACTGAACCACCCAGACACCCCAAGGTAATAACCAAATTTTATTAGCACCCACAAACCCCAACTTCTTTTCCTGAGAGCAAGAATTTAGGTCTGAGGTCTGCATCTCTGCTCATACCACAGCATATACCACGGGGCTATAAAATTCTTTTCTTTAAACTTAACATTTTCTGCTTTCTCATAATTTGTCATTAGGTTCCAAGCATTGCTCATGAGCCAGCAGCTGTAATCGCCTTTCTGACACCTTCTACGAGGTCAGAGAGCCGGGTGAATTATAGTTGTTTCTTCAAGTAAATGAAATACCATTCACCATACCTAGGATAGAGGCCAACACCAACTTCCTGCATCTCTGCATTACAGATGGTGAAAGCATTGCAGATCACCTGTAAAAACAAGGGAAAGACCATTGGGATTACCAGAGTCACCTAAGAAATGTTGCAGGCAGAAGACAGAGATTTTCAAAATCAAATGGAGCACTTTCAATATTTTTTGTAGCTGCTTTGGAAAGATCCAAGCCAAACAGGGATGCTCTTTCATTTGTAAAAGAATGTATCTGGGACAGGCTTCCCTGAAGAAGGGCAGGGTAAGTGCATTAATAGCAACATCCTGTACAAAAATTTAGGCTTAAACCAGCACAAGGCATTAATTTCAATCTAATCCCCTCCCCCCGACCCCTAAATTACACAGTTCCAAGCCAGGTTCAAGTTTCAAAATACAAATAATCTATTTGTGAGAACTAGAGACTCCTACCACATTGGATTTTTTCCCCCTCAAACTACCTGCAGTTTCCAAATGTCACTGTGTATCTCATAAGGAACAGCAGCAGCCTGTCAAATGTCACACGTGAATAAGTGCTAAGGAAGAAAGGTAAAGGCACAGAGGAAAAAGTGCTCAGGAAAGCTCTGGAGCATAAGATGACATTTAAGCAGAGACCCAAGAAGTTGTGGAAATGAACATGTGTATATTGAGGTCATGCATGTTCCTGTCAGGAGAAAGCACAAGTGCAAAGGCCCTGAGGTGTGAATATTCTTAGGTACAGAGTAACAGCAAGAAAGTTAGTGTGGGCAAAGCAGGGTAAGGGAGAAGAAGAGGGGTAAAATATGAGATCAGAGTGGCAGTTAGATCATACAGGCACTTAGGGCCATGTCTAAATTTTATTCTAAATGAGACAGAAAGCTACTGGGGTGCTTCTGAGTCAAGGCATGACTGGATCAGTTTCTGTTTGGAAAGGATTTCTCTGGCTATTGTGTAGAGAATGGGCTATAGAAAGGCAAGGGTGATGGAGAGGGAATGAGAAGCCTAGATGAGACTGAGGCATGGATTCTGGTAGCGGAAGTGGGGATAAGGCAGTGGTGCTGCCAACAGGATTTACCCGATGACCTGCCCCCAGGGGAATGGAAAGAGTCAAGGATAAGGTTTGCACTTGGGCCTACACAGGCTTGGCTATGGTTGCCATCATGAACATGAGCAAGACTGTAAGAGGAACAGGCCCGGTTGCAGGGAGTTGGAAGAAGTCCAGGGGCTGTTTTAAGCCATATTAAACTTGAAATGTCCCATCAGACATTTCAGCCAAGATGAAGCATGAGTGCTTGGAGTTCAACGCAGCAGCTGGGCTGGAGATAGACACTTAGAACAAAACAGAACAAAGCCCATCAAGAAGAAAGTAGGAGAGGTCACCACAGACTTGAGATGAACCAGGGACTATGAGTGGATGCTGACTTATTGTTAAAAAGTTTCTGTAAAGGAGAAAAAACAAGTGACAACGAATTTCTCTAAATCAGCTTTATATGAAAGAACATAAAGTATGAAAAAGCATTCATTCCTGAGACTCTTCCACCACTCTAAAGAGCGCTTTTATGAAATCTAGTACAAACTATCACGATTTGGCATTTCCTCTAAAAGTCTGATAAAACTACAGTTTTGAATCGGGAAATAAGTTGGTGTACACACATATTTTAAACACACACTAGTTAAACTGCTTTAAGGGCATGTGGTTCCTATTAAGTTGCAACAGTGCACTGCCTATACATATTTATGTATAAAATGGATGGTGGAAATCTAGGACAAAAGATCCTGTGTTTTCTTTTAGGAACTCTAAAATGTCTAAACATTTTTAAACGGGTATGAATTTGGGGGTGAGGAATAACAAATTTTAGCATGTATTTTTAAAGTGTGATCAGGACTTTACCAAAATTAATCCACCAATGAAAAATCGGATCAAACCAATCTAATTTGTTAACTTTTGAATCAAACCAAAATGCAAACATTTTTGCTCCACTGTGAAGCAAATTAAAGGTTTTTCCAAAATAGATTTATTCTGACAGAATTTTTAAAAAGAAAGAGCTAACAGGGGGAAATGTGAGCTTGGCTAGGTCTTCCTCCAGGAAACTTTTCCCAATCCCACATACTTGGCTGACTTATGTCTTGTTAGCAGCATTTATCATCCTGGGTTATTATCTACCCGTTTACTTGACACTAAAACCAACTCCAGTGTAAAATACTGAGAGGGCAGAGATGGTGGCTGCCTATGGAAAGACACTAATACAGGTTTTTCTGGGAGGTGGATGTTGTGTGGGTGTGGTCCTCAGGGTCCCCAGGGGGTCCCTATCTAGGACAGGGTCAGAGAAGAAGCCAGAAGTAAGTCACAGGTACCCTGCAGGTGTGGAAGAGGAGAGACAGATGTGGTTCCACACTCTGACAAGGAGTAAGAAGTTAATCATTCATCTCTCTTGTCGCTAGGCATCCAATCTGTTGAGATCCTTGCTCAGATCTCTGCCCATTCTCTCTCTCCACTCTGGCTCATCTTTTGTTTCAAACTCTCTTCCATTAGTCCAATGGATGGGATGACAGGCTCAGGCCTGAGAAGAGCATAAGGGCTTCTTATTGATCCTCTGCTTAAAATGCCAGGAGCCTGGGGCACCTGGGTGGCTCAGTCGGTTAAACGACCAACTCCTGATTTTCAGCTCAGGTCATGATCTCAGGATCATGAGATGGAGCCCCATGATAGGCTCCACTGGGTAGGAAGTTTGCTGGGGAGTCTCTCTTTCCCTCTCCCTCTGTCCCTCTCATGCACTCTTGCCCCCCGCCCCCAATCAACACACGCAAAAATATGCCCAGGGTCTTGATACATGGGGCACAAAATTAATATGTGCAAAATGAATGAATGAGTGAGCAAGAGTCCCCATACCCCTTGCCTTCCCTCCCACTTTTCTGGCATCTTTTCCTTTGTTAACTTTTCTCCCTTCTTTTCCTTCTCCTGTTTTCACTGGTACCTGTCAGCTACTCTCTCCTTCTGCCCTACTCCACAAAATAGGTACAATTTTTTTTTTAAGATTTTATTTATTTATTCATGAGAGAGACGGAGAGAGGCAAAGTCTTAGGCAGAGGGAGAAGCATGCTCCCCACAGGGAGCCTGTTGTGGGACTCCATCCTGGGATTCTGAGACCAGGACCTGAGCCAAAGGCAGACTCAACCACTGAGCCACCCAAGATTCCTAGGTAGGATGTTTTAAAGTCCTACTGCACCAATTCCAGATAAGTTCCTCATTCATATTATCCTGAGAGGTGTTTTGTGCGAGTATTCCTGAGCCAGAACAGTTGTAACTTTGTGCCTACTCCCACTTTTATTAAAAATACTGGTTTCACTCACTAGTATATCCATATGTGCTCAAGTAAAAATCTGAAAGGAATTCCTCTTTATACCAAGAAATAAAAGAATGGAAATAAAGCCCAGAAATAAAAGTTTAAATACTTTCCAAAGTATTTCCTTGTATAAACAATTTTCTTGGAAAATTGCGCAGGTTAAACAATGAATGAAGACTTCACACAGATGTCTTTAGAAAAGCATATTAATGGGATTATTTCAGTTAAAAAAACTCTTTATAAAAACTAAGTTGGAGTATTATGGAGTATTACTTTAAAATATTTCCCATGACATAAAACTAAAATATACATTTAAGTTATTTTATAATTATTGGATATAGTTATGTATATTCTTCACAAATATTTCTTTTGAAAAAAAATCAAAAGCCTTAAATTAACAAGACTAGAAACAACAAATGTTGGAGAGGATGTGGAGAAAGGGGAACCCTCTTGCACTGTTGGTGGGAATGTGAACTGGTACACCCACTCTGGAAAACTATGTAGAGGTTCCTCAAAGAGTTAAAAATAAAGCTACCCTATAACCCAGCAATTGCACTACTGGGGATTTACCCCAAAGATACAGATGAAGTGAAAAGCCGAAACACCTGCACCCCAATGTTTATAGCAGCAATGTCCACAATAGCCAAACTGTAAAAGGAGCCTCGGTGTCCATCGAAAGATGAATGGATAAAGAAGATGTGGTGTATATATACAATGGATTATTACTCAGCCATTAGAAATGACAAATATCCACCATTTGCTTCGATGTGGATGGAACTGGAGGGTATTATGCTGAGTGAAGTAAGTCAATTGGAGAAGGACAATCATTATATGGTTTCACTCATACAGGGAATATAAAAAATAGTGAAAGGGATTATAGGGGAAAGGAGAGAAAATGAGTGGGAAAAATAAGAGAGGGTGAAAAAACATGAGAGACTTCTAACTCTGGGAAACAAATAAGGGGTAGTGAAAGGGGAGGTGGGCAGGTGGATGGGGTAACTGGGTGATGGGCACTGAGGGGGGCACTTGATGGGATGAGCACTGGGTGTTATACTATATGCTGGCAAATCGAACTCCAATAAAAAATACACACAAAAAAATCTAAAGCCTTTATAATCTAACACTGTAGTCTTTCTGGATAGTAAAATTCTAGTGAGTTAGAACAAGTGATTGTTGAACCTCTGTATTTTGTAAAAACAACTGAAGTAAAATTTTAAATAATCTATGAAACATGATAAAAACCCTTAACAAAGTGGGTTTATAGGAAACATCCTCAACATAATAAAAGCCATGTATGAAAAACACACAGCTAACATCATACTTAATAGTGGAAAACAGCTTTTTCCCTAAGGTCAGGAACTAGAAAAGGATGTCTACTCTCACCACTTTTATTTGGCATAGTACTGGAAGTACCAGTCACAGCAATCAGACAAGAAAAAGAAATAAAAGGTATCAAAATTGGTAAAGAAGAAATAGAACTTCCACTATTTACTGATGATATAATGCTATTTATAGAAAACCCTAAAGATTTCACCAAAAAACTATCAGAACTGATAAATTAATTCAGAAAGGTTGTAAGATACAAAACCAATATACAGAAATCCATTACATTTCTATACACTAATAATGAAGTGGGAGAAAGAGGAATTTGGAAAACAATCACATTTATAATTGCACCAAAAAGAATAAAATGCCTAGGAATAAACTTAACCAAAAAGGTGAAAGACCTGTACTTTGAGAACTATACAACACTGATAAAAGAAATTGAAGACAACACAGAAAACTATTTCATTCTCATCGACTGGAAGAACAAATATTGTTAAAATGTCTACTACCCAAAGTGACCTACAGATTTAATCTAATTCCCATCAAAATACCACCAGCATTTTTCAGAGAACTAGAACAAATAATCCTAAAATTTATACGGAGCCACAAAATAACCCAAGTAACCAAAGCAATCATGAAAAAGAAAAACAAAACTGGAAGTGTCAAGATCCACAATTCCAGATTTCAAGATATTCTACAAAGCTGTGATAAAGCAATATGGTAGTACTGGTGCACAGATACATAGATCAGTAGAACAGAATAAAGAACCCAGAATATACCCACAATTATATGGTTAATTAATTTTACCAAAGGAGGCAAGAATATACACTGGGGAAAAAACAGTCTCTTCAATAAATGATGCTGGGAACACTAACAGCTACATGCAAAAAGGATGAAACAAGACCACCTTCTTACACCATATAAAATATAAATTCAAAATGGATTAAGGACCTAAATGTGAGATCTGAAATCATAAAATCCTAGAAGAGAGCACAAACAGTAATTTCTGACATTTGCTGTAGCAACATTTTTCTAGGTGTATCTCTTGAAGCATGAGAAATAAAAGAAAAATTAAACTATTGAGACTACATTAAAATAAAAAGCTTCTGTATAGCAAAGGAAACAATCAACAAAACTAAAAAGCAACCTCTGGAATGGGAGAAGATATTTGCAAATGACATAGCTGGTAAAGGGCTAGCATTCAAGATCTATAAAGAACTGATACTACGTAATACCCCAAACCCAAATAATCCAAATAAAAAATGGGCAGAAGCCATGAACAGACATTTCTCCAAAGAAGACATGCAAATGGCCAACAGACTCATGAAAAAATGCTCAACATCAGCTCAACATCAGGGAAATACAAATGAGTTACCACCTCATACCTGTAAGAACACCTAAAATCAAAAACACAAGAAACAACAGGTGTTGCCAAGAATGTGGAGAACAAATAACCCTTGTGCACTGTTGGAATGAAAACTGTTACAGCCACTGTGAAAAGTTTGCTCAAAAAAACACGTGGAGGGTAAGGACCATCCTGCTAAAAGATGAAAAGGTCAACCAGGAAATTAGAGAAGAATTAAAAAGATTCATGGAAACTAATGAGAATGAAGATACAACCATTCAAAATCTTTGGGATACAGCAAAAGCAGTCCTGAAGGGGAAATATATCGCAATACAAGCATCCATCCAAAAACTGGAAAGAACTCAAATACAAAAGCTAATCTTGCACCTAAAGGAGCTAGAGAAAAAACAGCAAATAGATCCTACACCCAGCAGAAGAGAGTTAATAAAGATTCGAGCAGAACTCAATGAAATAGAGACCAGAAGAACTGTGGAACAGATCAACAAAACCAGGAGCTGGTTCTTTGAAAGAATTGATAAGATAGATAAACCATTAGCCAGCCTTATTAAAAAGAAGAGAGAAAAGACTCAAATTAATAAAATCATGAATGAGAAAGGAGAGTTCACTACCAACACCAAGGAAATGCAAACGATTTTAAAAACACATTATGACCAGCTATACGCCAATAAAATAGGCAATCTAGAAGAAATGGACGCATTTCTGGAAAACCACAAACTACCAAAACTGGAACAGGAAGAATAAAAAACCTGAACAGGCCAATAACCAGGGAGGAAATCGAAGCAGTCATCAAAAACCTCCCAAGAAACAAAAGTCCAGGGCCAGATGGTTTCCCTGGGGAATTCTATCTTTCTGAACAGCTTTAGTAGAATGGGTATCCATAGAAAGATAGAAAGAGATGGAATGCTTCCAAACTCGTTCTATGAGGCCAGCATCATCTTCATTCCAAAACCAGACAAAGACCCCACCAAAAAAGGAGAATTATAGACCAATATCCCTGATGAACATGGATGCAAAAATTCTCAACAAGATACTAGCCAATAGGATACAACAATACATTAAGAAAATTATTCACCATGACCAAGTGGGATTTATCCCCAGGATGCAAGGCTGGTTCAACACTCGTAAAACAATCAATGTGATTCATCATATCAGCAAGAGAAAAAACAAAAACCATATGATCCTCTCAATAGATGCAGAGAAAGCATTTGACAAAATACAGTATTCATTCCTGATCAAAACTCTTCAGAGTGTAGGGATAGAGGGAACATTCCTTAGCATCTTAAAAGCCATCTACGAAAAGCCCACAGCAAATATAATTCTCAATGGGGAAACACTGGGAGCCTTTCCCCTAAGATCAGGAACAAGACAGGGATGTCCACTCTCACCACTGCTATTCAACATAGTACTAGAAGCCCTAGCCTCAGCAATCAGACAACAAAAAAGAAAAGGCATTCAAATGGGCAAAGAAGAAGTCAAACTCTGCCTCTTCGCAGATGACATGATACTCTACATAGAAAACCCAAAAGCCTCCACCCCAAGATTGCTAGAACTCATACAGCAATTTGGCAGCATGGCAGGATACAAAATCAATGCCCAGAAGTCAGTGGCATTTCTATACACTAACAATGAGACTGAAGAAAGAGAAATTAAGGAGTCAATCCCATTTACAATTGCACCCAAAAGCATAAGATACCTAGGAATAAACCTCACCAAAGAGGTAAAGGATCTATACCCTGAAAACTACAGAACACTTCTGAAAGAAATTGAGGAAGACACAAAGAGATGGAAAAATATTCCATGCTCATGGATTGGAAGAATTAATATTGTGAAAATGTCAATGTTATCCAGGGCAATTTACACATTTAATGCAATCCCTATCAAAATACCATGGACTTTCTTCAGAGAGTTGGAACAAATTATTTTAAGATTTGTGTGGAATGAGAAAAGACCCCGAATAGCCAGGGGAATATTAAAAAAGAAAACCATAGCTGGGGGCATCACAATGCCAGATTTCAGGTTGTACTACAAAGCTGTGGTCATCAAGACAGTGTGGTACTGGCACAAAAACAGACACATAGATCAATGGAACAGAATAGAAAATCCAGAAGTGGACCCTCAACTTTATGGTCAACTAATATTCAACCAAGGAGGAAAGACTATCCACTGGAAAAAAGACAGTCTCTTCAATAAATAATGGTGCTGGGAAAATTGGACATCCACATGCAGAAGAATGAAACTAGACCACTCTCTTGCACCATACACAAAGATAAACTCAAAATGGATGAAAGATCTAAATGTGAGACAAGATTCCATCAAAATCCTAGAGGAGAACACAGGCAACACCCTTTTTGAACTTGGTCACAGCAACTTCTTGCAAGATACATCCATGAAGGCAAGAGAAACAAAAGCAAAAATGAATTATTGGGACTTCATCAAGATAAGAAGCTTCTGCACAGCAAAAGCAACAGTCAACAAAACTAAAAGACAACCTACAGAATGGGAGAAGATATTTGCAAATGACGTATCAGATAAAGGGCTAGTATCCAAGATCTATAAAGAACTTATTAGACTCAACAGCAAAGAAACAATCCAATCATGAAATGGGCAAAAGACATGAACAGAAATCTCACAGAGGAAGACACAGACATGGCCAACAAGCACATGAGAAAATGCTCTGCATCACTTGCCATCAGGGAAATACAAATCAAAACCACAATGAGATACCACCTCACACCAGTGAGAATGGGGAAAATTAACAAGGCAGGAAACAACAAATGTTGGGGGGGATGTGGAAAAAGGAGAACCTTCTTGCACTGTTGGTGGGAAGGTGAACTGGTGCAGCCACTCTGGAAAACCGTGTGGAGGTTCTTCAAAGAGTTAAAAATAGACCTGCCCTACGACCCAGCAATTGCACTGCTGGGGATTTACCCCAAAGATACAGATGCAGTGAAACGCCGGGACACCTGCACCCCGATGTTTCTAGCAGCAATGTCCACAATAGCCACACTGTGGAAGGAGCCTCGGTGTCCATCGAAAGATGAATGGATAAAGAAGATGTGGTTTATGTATACAATGGAATATTCCTCAGCCATTAGAAATGACAAATACCCACCATTGGAGGGTATTATGCTGAGTGAAATAAGTCAATCGGAGAAGGACAAACATATGGTCTCATTCATTTGGGGAATATAAAAAATAGTGAAAGGGAATAAAGGGGAAAGGAGAGAAAATGAGTGAAAATATCAGAAAGGGAGACAGAACATGAAAGACTCCTAACTCTGGGAAACAAAGTAGGGGTGGTGGAAGGGGAGGTGGGCGGGGGGTGGGGGTGACTGGGTGACAGACACTGAGGTGGGCACTAGACAGGATGAGCACTGGGTGTTATTCTATATGTTGGCAAATTGAACATCAATAAAAAATAAATTTATATAAAAAAAAAAAAGAAACGACAAATACCCACCATTTGCTTCGATGTGGAAGGAACTGGAGGGTATTATGCTGAGTGAAATAAGTCAATTGGAGAAGGACAAACATTATATGGTCTCATTCATTTGGGGAATGTAAAAAATAGTGACAGGGAACAAAGGGGAAAGGAGAAAAAATGAGTGGGAAATAGCAGAAAGGGAGTCAGAACATGAGAGACTCCTAACTCTGGGAAATGAACTAGGGGTGGTAGAAAGGGAGGTGGGCAGGGGGTTGGTGGTGACTGGGTGACGGGCACTGAGGGGGGCACTTGATGGGATGAGCACTGGGTGTTATTCTATATGTTGGCAAATTGAACACCAATAAAAAATAAATTTATAAAAAAATATGGAGTGTCTTCAAAAAAATTAGAACTACAATTACCCTATGATCCAGTAATTCCTCTGCTAGAAATATACCAATAGGATATGAAAACATTAATTCAAAAACATACATGCACCCATATGTTTATTGCAGCTTTATTTATAACAACCAAACTATGGAAGCAACCCAAATATTCATTGATTGATGAATGGATAAAGCAGCTTTGGTTATGTATATACAATGGAATATTACTCAATCATTAAAAAGAATGAAATCTTGCCATTTGCAATGACATGGATGAATCTAGAGAATAATGGTAAGTGAAAAAAGTCAGAGAAAGACAAATACCATGATTTCACTCATATGTGGAATTTAAGAAACAAAACAAACAAAGAAAAAAGAGACAAACCAAAAAACAGATCCTTAAGTCTAGAGAACAAAGTGATGGTGACCAGAGGGGAGGCAGATGGGGGGGATGCGTGAAGTAGGTGATAGGGGATTAAGGAGTATACCTGTCATGATGAGCATCAGGTGATGTATGGAAGTGTTCAATCACTATATTTACACCTGTAACTAATACAACACTATATGCTAACTATACTGGAATGCAAACATATATAAACTATAATATATAAATATCCTATGAACCATACTTTTATGTCATTTGGTTTGGGTTCTAGGTCCAGAACTTGGCATTTGTGTTCTGGGATTAAAAGTTCTCCTGTAGCTGGGATGCCTGGGTGGCTTAGCAGTTGAGCATCTTCCTTCGGCATAGGGAGTGATCCCAGGATTCTGTGATCAAGACCCACATTGGGCTCCCAGCAGGGAGCCTGCTTCTCCTTCTGCTCATGTCTCTGCCTCTCTCTCTGTGTCTCTCAATGAATAAACAAAATCTTAAAAAAAAAATAAAAATAAAAAATAAAAGTTCCCCTGTAGCCATCCTACCAAAACACAAAGTGAATACTTCAGAGAGTTATTTTATATACATGTTTAAATTTTACATTTTCCTCAAATTTTCTGAACTAGAAGCTTTTTATTGTAGCAGCAGATAAATTAAGGTATTTGAGACACAAGGGAAAATCACCGACATACCATTATCTTTTAATGGCAAAGCTGAGCAGCCCTAAGAAAACACACAACCCATTCAGAACAGAGTACTTCTACACCATAACAGGAGAAGCCATCCACTTCCCAGTACCTCCTCGCCCTAATTACTCACTTCTACAAAGTACTTGGTCTGTGTGCAAGTAGCTGTAGCTGGCTTCTAGCCGACCTTAAAGAATGCTTTCAATTTCAAAAGATATAAATTTTAAAAGATTTAAACAAAAGGGAACTCAGTTTCTAAACACAAACATCAGGCAGTTTTCTCAAAGACCATCTGCATCTCCTTTATAATTTCTCTATTTAAGGCATAAGTAGAATGTGCAGGACACACAAATTTGACACACAGAGTTTATTAATAGAGAGGCTAAAGGTAAATTTTCAACAGAGAGCTTACTGCATTTCGTTTTATTAAAGTCTGTGCATAGAAGGAAAGGAAGCAGGGAGAGTTGGCACATACCAAAACCCAAAGCAGAGGTTTTTGTACAAAATAACAGCTCCCCCCACCGCCGACCCAGCACTATTAATTCTCTAATTTTAGAAGCATGGTAATGATTTTAGTCTGGGTATATTATTCTCCTCCATGGCATATGACATTTTATTAAAAACAGAACTATTTTTTCAGAATCTTCTCATAAACCCCAAGAGATTTATTTATTTATTATTTATTGTTTAAAGATTTATTTATTTGAGACAGACAGAGAGAGAGAGATAGCGGGGGTAGGGAGCAGAGGGAGAGAGAAAGAATTCTCAAGCTGACTCCCCACTAAGTGCAGAGCCTGACCAGGGTTCTCAATCCCAGGGCCCTGAGATCATGATCTGAGCCTAAACCAAGAGTGGGGTCGCTTAACCAACTGAGCCACCCAGGTGCCCCTAAACCTCAAGAGATTTAAAATTTTACCCCTGATCCTTCCTATCTGCATGCCAAGTACTGAACCATTTCTCATGATGCAACTCCAGCCATTCCTGATAGCCTACCTCCCCCTTTGGTCACTCATTTACAATTTTTTCCTTGCCCAGAACACAAAAGGTATACAATCCACCAACCAGAAGAACGGAAGGGACTCAGGCTGGGGAAGGAGGTGAGCTGGCACGTGAGGAGGCAGCACTCAAATGACAAAAATCACAAATCCCAGAATTCCAGAAGGTTTACAACAGTAAGGATAGGTATGGATGGCATCTTTTCAATTTCAGTCTTTAAAAATCAATCAATAGAACAATCAGTGCAGTATATTTTCCCTTGGTTGGGAAATAGCTGAAGAGCCTCCACGTTTCATTTGTGAGCAGGCGTTGAGTTAGTATGCTCAGGCCCCATCACTGTGCTGCTCCACAGCCTTGTGGAGTCTGACCTGATGAAATTTTCTATGTTTCTGTCATAGGCTCTTCTGATTGCAAATTTAATAGACCCTAGTTAAACACAGCAAGCAAGGATGCTAGAAAACAAGTAAAGGAGGAACCTAAAAATGATAATTTTATAAATTTGACTCAAGATGCTCCATTATAATGACTTTTATCTGTTTGAAATCTTACACCACCTCAAGATGTCTCCCCTATTTAGAAAATGTTAGAAGGAGAACAAATAATGAGTGTATACTCTTATTTTTAGCAGATGGCATGAAAGCCATTGAAGTCTCCAGTGTGTTATTTGAAATGTGCTTGCACCTTCTCTTACCTCATCACTTGGAAACAACATAAAAATTACAAAATTTAATCTGGTTGGTTTTCTAAAGAGTGGATTATAAGAATGGTAAGCATCAGGTTTTAAAAGCATGATGCTAAGGGCCAAACTAAAACCATTCATTTGAATGTATGTTGATGGATAAAAACTGTTGATAAGATGCTGATAAAAAGTATTCATTCCAATATTGATAAGTAATCTAATTTAAAGCAAATTAAATCATGTCTACCAGTTGTTAAATGAGAAAACTAAAAATCTGTCTTTATATGAATATTACTAAAGGTTCTGCAAATGTACTTTATAAGACAAGCCAAGTAAACAATAAAATAATCTAATTAAGAACCACAGCTTTACTACATCCTGTATCACAAACACCCTTGGGCACGTGTCCCACATCCTGTAAATTCAAGTATTATCTGTTTCCACAATGGCAATAGTATCGATCACATTTCCAGCCATGGTCACCAAGAGTGTACACGAGACACACAAAAGACTCCACGATGACTTACAAAGGTTAAAGTCAATATCAAGGCCAGTATTGTAAGCACAGGGATAGCAGGATCATAGAATTTTGCTTCCTGTTTCAAATGTTCGCAAGGTGGAGCTACCCAACGTTAGCCAATGAAGAATCACAAAATGCAGCCCTTGTGGATAACAAGTCTGTCTTCGGAAACTCACCCACATCTTCATTTTTCTAAGGACTTTCCTCACAGTGGAACCCATTATGTCTGAAATAATTGTCTCTGATAAGAGAAAGCAAAACAGGAATGACATCCAGAAATTTGTCCTTCCTCTTAGGATGTACCCTGGCATTCCACCTCCTTATATAACTCAGATGATGAGAAAAGCATTTGCAGTGTATGTCTGTCAAGTACGTATAAAAGTATAAAAGCTCTTAACATGGTTTCCATCGTTTAATTTTCCTCCCACATCCCGAGGCTCAGAAATATGGCGATATTCTTAAATAATTTATTACAGGATATTGTTATAGTTTCCACAGCTCTACCGTAAGTGTCCTTTCTGCCAAACATTTCATGTAGTCACGTTCCTGTCCACAAAGTTTATTATCACGATGAGCTCAACTTTCCGCAACAGATAACACTTAAGGATTCTTTTGTTCAGCTCGAGTCTCTAAAAATGTTCTCTTTCGTGATCATCTCGTCTCATTCTTCTCTTTCCAGGTAACTGGAGCAAAAATCTACTGCTGGTACCCTGCATGGTCATGTCTCTTAGTCCTGGTGCTAAAATTTGAAATGAAGTATGCTGGGTGTTGGGCATTCCCCAAGTGAGGCTCACCTGGATGAGGCACAGTGGGGCTCAGATCGGCTGTGTTTTTCCATCAAGTTAATGGAAGAAAGGAAACCATAGAAAAAATGTTCTATGTGGAAGATAAAACCGAACACTAATCCAGTGCTTCACGTAAACCTCAATGAAAGATTCCAGCATGATCCGGGGTTACTTTATGGGGAAACTGAGGTGAATACTCTTTCCAGGAGAAATTCTGTGTGGCAGGGTTTGTCATGATGATCGTACTTGACATTGACCCCTCAGGGAGTGCAGCCCCTCATATTATACCATGAGGAGGGCACACAGCTTGTCCCCAAGCTACACAGGGGTGTCCTGGAGATCAGGACCAGGGGCGGTTTCTGGCAGGCAGTGGCAGTAGGCAAGGGGGCACCTCAGTGGGTCCATCCTTCGGTGGTGGCCTATGCACACCCAGTGCCTGATGACCCATGCAGGCAGGAGACAGGGAAGGGTGGACACCGATCAGGCGAGGGTCCCAATTCTATGCAGTGCAGGGGCCTCAAGAAGTTAGCAGCCCTGTTGAGGTCAGACAGTCCGTCTTGTGACCTCTCAGGGTGCACTCCTTTGTTTTCAGGACACAGAAGGAAGGAAAAGAGAAGAGAAATCGTGGCTTCATTCCCCACTACCCCCCATTTCTCTGGAGGTAGCTCCTAAGTACCCCGTCCCTGCTTCCTTCCAGCCAGGTATGCAAAACACACTAGTGGCATTTCTGTGTAATCATTTGTCTCTTCTGCCACCATAATGAATACATAAATGGTTCTCTCCCAGCCTTGCTCCTGACCAGATGCCTGAGCTGGCCCCTAGATGAAACATCTGCGTGCTGCCCCTCCACCCCTCCACCAGTGACCTGCAAAGAGTTCCCAGGGAGGTCCCTTCCCTGGGTCACAGTTCACCAGAATATGAAGATAGGAGGGATTCTGGAAAAGGAGATTAAACATATGTTTCCTTTTTTGATGTCCACTACCAAAAGGAAAGTTTAACAAACTCTTTTTAACTAGTTTGTGGGGCTCCTAGGAGGAGAGCAAAATAGAAGCATGGCTTTAAGAAAGATAGACAAGCCCTGGCCTAGGGGGAGACGAGCCCTGAGACTGGACATGGTCCTGATCTAATCTTCTCCTTCCGTTCCTTCTCTGCCTGCTGGGCTGTTCTCTGCACTTTCCACTCTTCACACCTCCCTGTCTCTGCAGGGCGAGCCAGTCCCTCTGCTTGAAGCATCCCCTCTTCTGCATCTACTCAACTCCCGTGAGCCTTTGGGCCCAGCTCAACTCTTCTCCCGGAGGAGCCTTGTGACTGCCTTGCTGGGGGAGGGAGGCTCTCTGGCTGGTGCTCCCAGACTTGGGCACGAATCTGCTCCCACGTCCTGCACTGTATGTTACAGCCATTTCTTATTTGAGTTCCAAGAGGGGAGAAACTGTATTTCATTACCTTTCCCCCTGGATCAGATTGGTCTACACACTGAGCATGCTCAAAAAATGTTTGCTGAGTCAATACCGATGGACAGAGTACATTCGGTACGGGTGACTTTGTTTTAGACTCTGTGGCTTCCATATGGAATTGCTGATAAACCAAGGCAATCATCATTATGCGACAACAAAAAATCTCTTCTTGTCCTTCTGTCTCTCCCTCCTTCCTCTCTCAGTCTGCATCCCTTCCCATAACAAACACCCACTCAGCAACCTGCACAGACCAGGTTCTGAAGCTACAGGAAGGTGTCAGCACGAGTCCTGTCCTCAGCGACACCGGGAGCAGCCAGGGAGACAGCAGTGCCAGTGCCCAGCAGAGGGCCAGGTCAGAGAAGACTACATGAGAACGGGGTGCCAGAGGAGGTACCTCCACCTGGACTCACAAGGATAACCCACACTCCTTATTCCTTATATGACACAGAGGCAAAGTATAAATCTAATTGTAAATTCTGGAAAATGTTTTCCTGACATTGAAGCAAGTTGGCATAAGCTTAATACCCACATAGACTACTGTGACTTCCTAAAGGTGAGTGTGGTGACATCTGATGATGCAGACATTACAAGAGAAGCCCATCACATTTTCCTTAGTTTTAAAAAAACCCTTGAAAACCTCTAGAATGTGTCCTGATCCTAGTCTGCATCACTGAACGTGGAGAGGAAGGAAAAAGCAGAATTATATTAAAGACAGTGGTGCCTGAAATGCCATGATGTAATTCTTTCTCTGCAGAGCCAGGAAGGAGATGCAGGGGCTGGACACAGGCGTTGGTGCACCAGACGAAGAGTGCCTGCAGGGGTGCCGGGACCAACTGGTCGGCAGAGCCTTCCTCCACCACCTCCGGAGGCCACCTGAAAGTCATACCACTGAGCCCACTGTTTGCAACAAGGCAAAGCCCTCACTGAGGCACACCTGTGCTGTCCGAGGTGGGAGCACTAGCACTCCCACAGTAGGTGCTCCCTCTCCCCTGCACTTCTAGTTCCCAGTCTCTCAGGGTCTCCAGTCCTCTCACAAGGGAGCTCTTAGAACAGTGCCTTCATTCCATGGATGAGGACAGAAGGCTAAGGGAAATCGATACACTCTTCTAAGGCTAGATATTCACCTGCCCCCACACATCAGCAGAATTTAGTTTGTCAAAATAACCTTTGGAGCAGAAAACTCAGCCCTGAAGGAATCACACACAAGACAGGCTGCGGGGAGCGGTAAGGTCCAGGCAAGGTCTGGAATGGTGCTGTGCTGCACCCCAGCCCTCAGAAATAGAGGTTTATTCATTCATTCATCAAGGGCCTATTTTATACACCACGGAGGAGGTAGGAAAATCCACCCCTTGCACCAGTCTGCCTAGTGAAATAAGAAAGCACAAAAATGTCACGTTTTTCTCTAATTCTGACAAATTTTAGCCTTTCTTAGCCAAGATGATTTTGACTATTGGCCATATTTCTTTGTAAGTCACTCTGTCAAAAAACAAGTTGCAATAATGCAGGGCAGCACTCTAATCTGTCAGCTCAATTCAGAAACACATGAGTCTTCTGTGCGTCCATGGCCCGGGGAGGCATGCTGGCCTCCCCACATGATCATCCAGGAAGGATGCCTGGGGATTACCAAGGACCAGCTGGGAGATGTAAGGAAAGTGGATGGCCTTTGAATTCTCCACTCTCCCCATGGTCTGACTGCAGCCAGACACCATTACCAAATTAGTGCCACAAAGAGAGGGATATTCTCTCCCTCGGGCTGGCTGGAAAGATAAATCAGCTACAAAAGAGCAAATGGCTAAAGAAAGAAAGAGAAAATGAAGCCCTGACACCTTGTCATGTGAATGTCACAGTATTTGTAGGTATTTATACATGGAGTCATCAGGACAGAACTGCAAAGAACCCCTCCCTCTCACTCTGGCCCTCCTCCCACCTCTCTCCCCTCACCCCCGCCGAATAAATGTGATTGTGTGATTGTTTTTTCTTGTTTCACAAACACCTTCACCTTCCTACCTGATTAGATCTTTTAAAGATTTTATTTATTTATTGAGACAGAGAGCAAGAGAGAGAACACTAGCGGGGAGTGGGGGTGGGGGGAGGGCGCAGGGAAGTGGCAGGCAAAGGGAGAAGCAGACTCCTCATGGAGCAGGAAGCCAGATGAGGGACTTGATCCCAGGATCCTGAGATCATGACTGGAGCCAAAGCCAGACACTTAACTGAGCCACCCAGGTGCCCCCACCTGATCATGTTTAAAAACATCAGGGAATTAGGATTTTTATGTTGGTTACAATGTGCTAAATTATGTGTCTGCATTTCCGTATTATTGGCCAATTAATTTTGATTAGGAAGAAACCAGAAATAAAGAAGCAGAATTTATCAGAAACCTGTAAAGCAGAAAAGCCGTGAGAAATAAATGAGCTAACAATGCATGCGAGAATAGCTCCCGGCACACAGGGAGCTTAGGAAATAGTAGCAAGATCGATTATTACCCAAGTTCATCAGCTATAAGACACACTCGATAAATGGTAAGATGCACTATTTCATTTTGTTCTCCTAAGAAGAAGCATCAGCAAAGTTCATCAGGCTATCTGTTGTGAAATGGACTCCAGTTCAAGGAATGTAAAATTGTGAAAACATATACGGCCAGAATGACTGAAATACAGCATCACTGCGTGAACCTCCAGGTTCTCACAGAACAGAAGTTGTGCTCTGTATAACTGGTGTCTATGTGCAAGACATTTGTGCCATGTCAGGTTCTGGCCACCCCTCTATCTCTCTGAACAGACTGGGTTGCTCTCTGACTCTTCACACCCAAACTCATTCCCCACCACTTCCAGCACTTTATTTTCACCATCCTCTGAGTCAGTTGCCATAAATCACTCACAACCCAACATACAACCTTGATCTAAAGTTACACTGCTTGTGCCAAGTTAACGGTTTTGCCAAATTTGGCTGTACTCTGGAGGTGACTCAAGGCACATCTTCTTTCAATACTGAATGAAACAGGGCAATTTCCCTTGGAACAGAACTTAAATTAGTTGCTTTAAAACCCAAATTCAGGGGATCCCTGGGTGGCTCGGTGGTTTGGTGCCTGCCTTTGGCCCAGGGCGTGATTCTGGAGTTCCGGGATCAAGTCCCGTGTTGGGCTCCCAGCATGGAGCCTGCTTCTCCCTCCTCCTGTGTCTCTGCCTCTCTCTCTCTCTCTGTCTCTCTCTATCATGAATAAATAAATCTTTTTAAAAAACCTAAATTCATGTCTCTTTTTCCGCCCACCACACAGTTCTGTCTAAATAACCAACAGAAAGCACTTCGGAGGACAGTTTGGGTAGAGAAGTGGCAGATGGCTTTCAAAGCCATTCAGACAAACTGTGCAGACAGGTACTAAATGCTCTGGAATCTGCACTGGCTATTTTTCACTGAGAGCGCTGGCCTCCAAGACGATCAGCCTATACAGGAACGGAAGAAAGCTACATAAAGGCATATATAGAAACTATACAGGAACCAAACAAAAACAGGGCACCTGTGCCCTGCAGAAACATGGTTTCTGCACTCGTGTATTATGTGCAATGCCAAGGAGTGGGTACTCCCCTAAAATACCAGCCAGGGTCCCCAGTGGCCAGGAGCCCGCAGCATTCCTGGACTATATAGAGATCTGAGAGTGAACCGTCCACTCAGTGGCCACTTCCCCGTGATGCCAACACACTCTTCAGATGTTCTTAAAAATATTTTTTCATGATGATAGATAAATCCCAACTACTGAAAGTCAGAATGGAGCGCCTGGGTGGCTCAGTCGATTAAGGGTCCAACTCTTAGTTTTGGCTCAAGGTCATGATCTCAGGGTCTTGGGATGGAGCCCCACATCTAGCTCCCCACTAGACAGGGAGCCTACTTCTCCCTCTCCCTCTGCCCGTCCTCTCAACCCTGCTCTTTCTCGAACAGATAAATAATCAATTAATCAATCAATCAATAAATGCCCAATTACACAGCTGCCAGCAGTCTGGCCATTAAAACTCCCCCCACTTCTTTACACTGTCCTTTATAATGATTACTCAGCATTACCCTCTGGAAGAAAAAACACCCAAACTTCCTAATTTGTGAGATTCAACAGCTAGCCTACTGCTCACTACCACAAATAAGAGTCGGGTTTTCCTTTTCTTGGGTTATACACAGATTTAGTTATTTAAAAAAAAAAATTAAATTCCAACATGATTCTTTCTTTCCCTCCAGCCTTACTTTTGCACATGCTCCTCATTTTCCCCTAGCATCTAAAAGCAAAATAGAACATATTCACTAAAGGAATCAGGGTTTGATAATTACAGCAAGCATGACTGAATTTGCATATGTGAGGTTTCCAACTTTGAATTCAGAGACAACGAACAGTGTTAACAGTCAAACAAGAATTAATTTAATGTTTTTGAAAAAAAAATTAGTAAATTGTCAATGTGGTTAAAGAAATGCTGGTTTTAAAGAAAATAACAGAAATGCTCCAAAGTAAAGATGATTATGGTGAAGCTTATTTGGAGAAGAAAAATAAAGGAAAGCATATCTATGAAAGGTAAGCCTGAAGAGCTAAAATGCAAGGATCGCCTTAGGAAATGGAGAAAAAATGAAACCAAAGGAAACAAGGCATGAAAAGAAAAGAGGATTAAGAGAACAATGAATCCACAACAAAAAAGTTACAAAGACTCTCAGGAAAGAGAATTACTGATGATGTATTTGGAGTGTCATGATGAAAAAGAAAAGATAGACAAGAATTGGGGGAAAAAAAGTAAACTAATGATTTTATGTGACCTCTTCTGACCTAGTTCAGCCCATTAAAAATCAGAAAGCTGATTCTCTGAAGCAAATGAAAGAAATGGCAGCTTATAGGTAAACAGGGAGAGGATTGGGTGATGGGCATCATTATTACTACTGTTCTAATCACAATAATTTGAGAAGACTGTGATACTGGCTTCGAAGAGGCTCCTGTTAAGACGAAGGGAAGGTACCCTCCCCACCCACCCCCACCCCACTCCTAGCAAGGCTCACATTCTATGCAAAAGAAACCCTGAAAGTCAACATGTCCCCAATGATATATTTTGTAAACTAGTGTAGACATTCCAGGTACTTACTAAGTAAAAGGAGGTATTGTACTGGCTACACACTGCAACAGAGCGTTTTAAAAACACTTCCTGAAACGATGAGCCTCAATTCCCCCAAATATACTCAGGGACACAGAGAGTGTCCTGTCCCAGGGAAAGCCTTCGAACACACCCAACTGCCCTGCCTTATTCAGGAGTCAACACAAACACCTACAAGCTATATCAAGGTGAAGTCTAAGTATTTTTAGTTCTAGGAAGGCAATAGATTCCAAACAGAAAGGTAGTTATCAGATAGAGTGGGTAACAATTAGAGGCTGAGCAAAAGGCTCTAAGAATCTAGAACAAAGGAATTTCATAGGCATACAATCATAAAATCCCCAAAACATACCAGAAAGTGCTAAAAAGAAATACTTTGGGTAAAGTGTTGATATTTCCCAAAAGAGGAAGTCAAGATAGTTTAGGAGAAAGAAATAAGGCAAGATGATATTCTCTTTTTTTTTTCTTACACATTTGAATTTACTTACTACATTGGGAAACTTGTTTGCACGTTGATCTACTGGACTCCAACTATATGAAATCTTTAAATTACCTAAAAATATTTTTCAGGCTGTTATTCTGAAGAGAGGAGGTAGGGAAAGCACATCTCAAGATAATTAGCTCATGTGTAGGGTTTAAAGTTAAAGAATGAACAGCATCAATAACAAAAATTTCTTATACTTTCCAAAGTGCATCCTGTGATTACTCTGCTGTCTGTTCCTCAACCACAGTATTATATATCACAAAGGAAGCCCAGCAGTTTAACATCAAGTAATATTAAAATGTGTTTAGGGGATGCCTGGGTAGCTCAGTCTGTTAAGTGTCCAACTCTTCATTTGGGCTCATGTCATGGTCTTGGGGTCGTGGGATCAAGCTCCACATCATCTGGTTCTGTGTACAGCACAGGGTCTGTTTGCTTCTTCCTCTCTCTCTGCAACTCCCCACCCCACTCTCTCTCAAATAAATAAATGAATAAAATCTTTTTAAAAAATGTGTTTAGTAAATTGTATCTACTAAAGCACAACAGAAAATAAATAAATAAAAAATAAAGCACAACACAACTTTAGAAAGATTTTCAATGATGATTTTTGTTGAAATTAAAAAAAAGCATTTTCTGTTAAACTTTTTTTTGAGCACAATAATCCTTTTTACCTCAAATGATTAGAAACAAAATAGCTAATGGATATAATACTTTTAAGTGAAAAGAAACTAACATGTAGTATAACAGGCACCTTTACAGGTTAACTCACCAATGTGATTAAATCAATAATCTGAGGAATCTAGGGTGTAATTAGGAAAAATATGTTTCTCCTTAATCTTTACATCATTTACCCTGTATAAATATTGGTAGTGGTCAAATACTGCTAATCTTTCCTAGACAAGTGTTTTCAAGATGGCAACTACAATGCAGTTGGTAACTCCTTTCCCTAGGTGCAGGCTATTGGGCAGTTATGTAAATTAAGGCTGCAGATGAAACATGAGACAGACACAGGAGTCAGTGCAAAACCAAGGCCACAAGGCAAGATAAAGAAAGTGGTAGGGGCGCCTGGATGGCTCAGTCAGTAAGCACCTCCTCTTGATTTCAGCTCAGGTCATGATCTCGGGGTCCTCAGATGGAGCCCTGCCTGCATCAGGCTCTGTGCTCATTGGGGAGTCAGCTTGAGATTCTTTTCGTTTCCCTCAGCCTCTACCCCCACTTTCTCTCTCTCTTTCTAAAATACATAAATCTTAAAAAGAAAGAAAGAAAGAAAGTGGTAGATCATTCCATCTTCAGTTGCCCATCAGGTCATATCTCTGTGTCACTCTCACACATTCACCCCTTTCTATTCATTCCTATTGCTGTCACCTGTCTTGGACCTTTAAGATCTCTTGCTTGCAACTTTCCAAGGTAGGCTCTCTGCCTGCCCACCCTGTCTTTTATCAATCCACCCTTCAAACTGCCAGAAAAGAGAAATATAAGATCTACCCAGTGACTCCAGCAAAAAGACAAAATTCTTCAACATGACATCAAAGGTTCTCCACATTCTGCCCTCACCCTACCTTCCTGCTGTACCCCACACACGCCGTGTGTTTCTGTTACACTGGCTTCTTTGCTATTATTAGTCATGCCCTGCACTCATTCAGTTCTGTGTCTTTGTCTGTATGCTTCCTATTTCAAAAATACTTTGATCCCTGTCTTTGCTGCTCATAATTTTAGTCATCCTTCAAGACATAACTTAAGTGACACCTCCTTCAGAAGGTTTCCTATATCCCACTAATTTTACTTCTCTATACTTTCATAGTACTTTTTTCACATATAAACTACAGCATTTACCACGTTCTACTCTGAATTGAAGCTAATTATGTGAAAGTCAATCTCTACCACTAGATTAGAAGCAACTGAACACTCCAAGTCCTAGCTCTTAAGAGCTTTATGGCATTTATTTGCTCATATGTCTTTTCTTTTTCAATAAACCATAAATTTCCAGAGGTCATGATACACATCTCCCTCTATAAAATATTTTAAATGAAAAATTAAGTATCTATTTCCAATATAAATATAAAACTTAATGTATATTATATGTAAGTGTATACATATAGGTTTCCTCTGCTTTTCAAAATTTCACATTACACCACTTTGCTTTTACAAAAAGACCTATGTTAAAATTAGTACCTGTTTTCACTAACCAGAAGGAAGCTGGCAAAGATTCCACTTTATGGAAAAAAGACAAAAAACAAAACAGCGTTCAGCATTTATTTTGCGGGGAGCTGTATAAGGGTCTCCCAACCCCCCATCTCCAGCAGCAAGAGTGCCCCGCCCAGCTCCTCCTAGAGAACTACACTCAGCATCTCAGCATCCAGCCATCAGACCTGGTGACCTATAACCTGTGTCTGTGAGCATCTTTCTCTGTGTGGCCCCTGCCTTTAAAATTTATTTTGTGCATCCATTAGCAAGACGCGTCTTAAGGTATCAGAAAAGCCTGAGAGGTTATTTTTTGGCTCTGAGAATGCTCAAAAATTTCTCCATATAAATTAATGGTAATTCCTTCTCTGCTTTTATATCATTTAAAATTAGTAAAGATTTCATAAGGAATGCTCTACTTTCAGATAGTGGAGGAAAGCTGTATATCATATACGGTAGTATTTATAATGTACATCAAGCTTCCATTTATCCACTGAATAAATAGAAATCCCCCACACCTTAGAGTATTGGTAGAACAGGACAATATCCTTTGTGCTCCTGCCCATCTCATTCCCTCCCCATCTTCCAGAGGTAATCACTATCTTAATTTTGTATTTCTTATCCGCTTGTTTTTATAACAGTCTTATCCCATATGCATGAATCCCTAAACAACATACTGTTTAGTTTTGCATGCTTTTGGTTTCTTATAAACGGAATCATACTGCATTTATTATTTTGCAATTTTTTGTGTTTGTTTTTGTTTTTTTGGCTCAACATTATGTTCGTATGATTCACATATGTTGATGCATGAAACTATACTTCATTCATTTGCACTACCTAAGAGAACCTCTTGCAAATGAGCTCTGGACAGCACTTCTGAGAAGAATGTCCACAGTAACATTGTTAACGCAAAACACTGAGAATGACCTAACTTGTTCATTATCAGGAGGCTACATAAACAAATCAAAGTATTTTCTACACTTGGATCTGCTAATATGTCTGGCATGTAGTAGGCCCTCTATAAATATTTTTTGAATAGATAAATAGACTTGAGGAAAAAATATAGCTGACTCACCGTGGCTTCCTCCCCCAAGCCCAAGACATGTTCAGTAAACATCTGAGATATTTATCTACAAAGTCATGTTAGCCTCTAAGGCTAATAGTGGACCAGAGAGTCAGATAAACTGACAACTCAGATCATTTGAGCTGATTAGAGGACAAAATGGCAACTGTGCTATGTCTACCTGCAACAAGATAGGCAGACAGGTCTAATTAATTTTTTTTCTTAAGATTTTCTTTATTTATTCATGAGAGATACATTGAGAGAGGCAGAGATGCAGGGAGAGGGAGAAGCAGGCTGCTGGCAGGGAGCCTGATGTGGGACTTGATCCCAGGACCCTGGGATTCCAACCTAAGCCAAAGGCAGATGCTCAACCACTGAGCCATCCAGGCACCTGGACAGGTATAATTTCTGATAGTGTTAATTCTAGCTGCTTATTTCTGAGAGGCATCCCTGTCTCTCCCACAACTCTCCTCTCGCCCTGCCCACTCTACCTTCTTTGCTATGCCTCTCTTCAGATGAGCCTGCTCTGGTACACCTGGGACAGCCTTAGGAATGGGGGCAAGAGGTGGCTTTTTGATTCTCTTCTCTGCCTTGCTATCTCAAGCTCTGACTTAATTCCTTGATAATCACATTTTGTTGGACAATGATTTGTCTCTCACTGTGTCACCATTTGAACATTGCATACCCATTTTAAGGCAGTCAAGCTACCCTGCTTGTCGCCTTTTTAACATATTTGATGTCAGCTCTTCGGCAGAAGCAAGACCCTAGAAAAATGATCACCATCCCGGTATGCTATTAGTCTACTTCCCATTTTACTGAAATAGAAACTAATTCTCAGGATAATGCTGTCGGTGAAGATGCAGGGGAAAACAAACGACGCCAAACCAAATGAGTATGTGTTTATCTGCAACGTTAGCCAATTACTTTCAAAAGAGCCGATATGGAAAATAATGAAAAGAAATTACATCCAAAGGTAAAGAAAAGACTGTCAACTACAGACAAGTTTCTCCATGAAACTGAGGATTATTCACGCAAGTTCATCTCACTTTGACTTGACTTCATCATTTTACCATGGTCATAATTTAGACCTAAATATTTAGTCCCCTAAAAACGAAGGAAGGAAGGAAAGAAGAAAGGAAGGAAGTCAATATAAATAATAGTGAAAGGGAATATAAAGGAAGGGAGAAGAAACGTTGGGAAATATCAGGAAGGGAGACAGAACATAAAGACTCCTAACTCGGGGAAACGAACTAGGGGTGGTGGAAGGGGGGAGGAGGGCGGGTGTTGGAGGGGAATGGGTGACGGGCACTGAGGTGGACACTTGACGGGATGAGCACTGGGTGTTTTTCTGTATGTTGGTAAATTGAACACCAATAAAAATTAATTAAAAAAAAATAAAAGAATATTTTGGAGAGAAAAAAAAAAATAAATCCCAACATCAACAACAACAACAAAAAAAAAAAAAAAAAAAAAAAAGAGAAGAGCCATGATCCTTACACAGCAGACATAATAGAAATACAAACAAAGCCGGCACATCATTTTTCCCTTCATTTCTGTTCCCATAACCAAATCATCCTCTTTTCTCTGTCCCATCACCACTCACACCCTCCCACCCAGGTTCCCTTCTCTTCTGCATTTCTCTGGCTTCTGGCAATAACCCTGGGAAGGGATTCAAGAGAGGCCAGGCCCTTTCCTTTCAAATTTGAACTATTACTTCACTGTAAATAATTAAACTCTTTTACATTCTGGATCTTTCCCCGGGTTGCTACATTTCTTACATGTGCTTTGGCTCATGTACACTCTCTGCTCCGGAAATATGCTACTAGATTTGAGTAGGCTCCAAATCCTTCTTCAAGCAAAACATATCTGTCATATCAATACAGTCTCCTCCACATATTTCAATCAAATCCAGTACCTTCCCTGACCTTTTATCTATGTCTTCCAAAGATCCTCACAATCTAACTTTGTTAGTTAGCCTGCTTAAAAGCAGGTGATCAGGAAAAGCCATAGCCTACCTTACTAATTACTTTCTCTCTTAAGCCTTAGGAAGTAATGAGGGAAATCTTTACTTCAGACTTAATTTGACTCCAAAATCTAGAATTGTGTGCTTAGGTATAAAGGACAGGATCCTTGCAAGAAAACACTAGTCTGATGTCAGGGTTTATAACAGCCAAGGAAGGGACTCTGCACACAATCATTACAGAGATTTCAGGAAAAGAATGGAAACCAACACTTATTAATAGCTACAGTGAGCTGGGGACTGTATGAGGTGCTTTTTTTTTTTTTTTTTTTAAAGATTTTATTTATTTATTCTTGAGAGACAGAGAGAGACAGAGACACAGGCAGAGGGAGAAGCAATCTCTCTGAGGGGAGCCTGATGCAGGACTTGATCCCAGGAACCCGGGATCCCGACCTGAGCCAAAGGCAGTCACTCAACCACTGAGCCACCCAGACACCCCCTGTATGAGATTCCCTACCAAAGTTTTTTCTGATCCTTATGCTCCAAAGCAGGAAAAATTAAACCTGGAGGCATCTTTTTTTTTTTTTTAAGATATTTTTTTATTCATGAGAGACACAGAGGGAGAGGCAGAGACATAGGCAGAAGGAGAATCAGGAAACCCCAGAGAACCTTTAAAAACCAAAGTGGTCGAGTTCATGTCAGTGATTAAGCAGAAGCATGAGAGTAACCTTCCAGAACTGGTCACCATATGCTGACAGTAGGTGAGGTGGGAGAGAGGGGCCTCAATAAGCTCAAACATCCATTCCAGCTCCAATGACTTGTGGCTACAGACCGCTCCTAATGTGAATTTTCTGAAGAGGATGAACCAACATCTTGGAAACACAACAGGAAGAGCACAGGTAAGGGAGTCAGAAGACCTGGGATCCAGTCCTGGTTGGCTGGGTATGACTTTACAAGAGATGAGTTTCCCCATTTACAAAATGAAAAGAGAAAAGAGGTGGGTAGAGGTGACTAGCCAGATGGCCTCTTACTCTACGTCTGAGAAAAGTTTCCTGTACGTTTTCCCACCATTTACTGTGTTCTTACATGACACACTGAGGCCTGAAGTCCTCAGTGCCCATCCTGTGCCAACACTCTCTTGGGTCTCATGGTTCCTCTTCTAAACAATAAAGAATAATAATATGCCAGAGAAAATGAGTAAAATCTACATATTTTATTTGAATGCAGTGGACAGGATGCTTTTGGGGAAAAAAATTAACAGGATAAATGAATGCAGGTAAAATCAGAGTCCAAAAAGAAATTGGTATTGAGAGAAAACTTAATTGGCTGCAGATATGACAGACACTTAGTGTTCACTGGATTTCACACTTGCATATGTGACCATGCTTGATGCTGAAGGTCCAAGATATGTAATCATTTGTAATTTTATTGAGAAAGGTATCTGGATCCTCCTTGTTGTAAAGCTGATGTCCACAGGAAAAGGTCCGTTAATTAACGACGATGATTCATAGGCTTTATTATTCTTGGCTGTTTGTAACAAAAGCAGAAACAGGTGAAGTGGCAAGAATCTTTGCTCTGCCTGAAAATGATCCTGTCATGAAAACCAGCTAATAGTGTTGGTGACAGTAGCAAGGAGAAGTGAAGTGAAAGACCAGTCAGAAATTAGCTGTAGAAATTATTTTAATACTAAATTTATAGGGCTGCCTGGGTGGCTCAGTGGTTGAGCACCTGTCTTTGGCTCAGGGTGTGATCCTGGAGTCCTGAGATCGAGTCCTCACAGGGAGCCTGCTTCTCCCTCTGCCTGTGTCTCTGCCTGTGTCTCTGCCTCTTTCATGAATAAATAAATAAAATCTTTAAAAAAATACTGAATTTATAGAATCATTACATATCTGGATTACTTAAATTATTCATTATATTTTATATCTGTCAGGGAGAGAGAAAGCGAGAATTACATTATATGGCATTGTTACGGTTGGAAATTCGTTAACTGTCTTGAGGCAGAGTCCATGTGGACACTAAAGGTCTCCTGTGTGGTATGTAGCCCCTTCTAATGGCAACATTAAAAAAAAAACACCCTAAAACTAAAACAAAAAACGACCCCCCCTTTATCTCTCAAAATCAATTTAGCATGTTAAAATTCTCCCAGATGTTCCTGAGGATTCCTGAGGCAAGGTGGAGTTAGCTAAGGTTCACATGTTTGCAGGCAACTGAAAAAAAACAGAAGATAATCACAAGATAGTGTTCATGACCTACTCTTGATTCTCTTTCAGGTGCTACAACAGAACAGTTTCTCCTGAACACCCCCAGCAGAGCTGCATGTGTCCATTCTTCTGATATAAACTGAGTCAACCCTGACTTCCAGAGACGTCATTTTCAAGCAAACAATTTTCTTAAGTTTTCCACTTTCTCCACATCAGCTGGCTAAGAGAAGATGTCTGGGTGATAACTTCATTTTTAAGGGGAATGAGCTTTAAAGAGTACACTTTATCTTGTCAGCATTTTGGATTCACATTGTCTTCCCACCCTTTCCCCCTAAAGGATTGGCTTTCACAGATGCCAAGTGAGACACAGCTGCAAACATTCAAGACAGTGAAGGAAGGAAAAACAGAAGAGTCACTAATTAGCTCTCTAAACTGGACCCTCAAATGAATCATCCTTCTTTCCTACCTGGTGTTTCTGGAAGAGTTTATGTCAGTAATGGAAAATTTGAAAGCTCTCATATAATTCCAATTTTTTTTCCACTCCAGCTCTGAACAACATCCTGCATATTAAGATGCATGGCCTAGTGCAGTCGTTTTCACACAGTGCCCTCAGGAATCCTCACGAACATCTTGGCATGGAATCTGGTAAGGTGCTTGGTAAAAACTCTCCAGATGAACCGGGGAGAGGATGGAGAGAGTGTACATTCGCTGCAGCGGGGAGCTGCTCTGGTTGATGTTTGTGGCACTGATCTGAGGAAGGTGCAAGGGTTATGCTCACTTTACAGAGGAGATGCCAGGCAGCCTGGATGCAGAGTCTCACTCCTGAGACCACATCGCCCACAGAACCTCCCACATGGGCCAGCAGCTTTTTTTTTCATCTGCTTTACATAGGACACTGCCCAGCACTTGACACAAGAAGGGGTTGGTGGTAGAGAAAAAAATAGGTTTCCAAACCACTGACTTCATGGTGAGATTCAAAGGCAGCAGGTAACAAATCTCACTTCTCATTCTGTTTTTAGCACTACCCTTGGAACTTGAAGCAAGTGGCTTAATTTCCTTCATTTCTCTTTATTATTTATCTTGCAGGGTGACTATACGTGAAATGGCTGGAGAATGTGATGTTCCAGAGACACAATCTTGCTAATGCTGGTTCCAGGACTGTGAAACAAGGGGAAGGACAAGGTGATCACCACCCACCTTCTAAAGTTCAATGCTTCTGCAATTGAAGATCTTGCGCAGGGCTGTCCACGTGGTTATGTCATTCCTGAACATTCCTTCTGATTGAACAAGCCATATGGCTTTTGGTTCAGTTGCCAGGCAGCCTGGCCAAGCTCCTATCAACATATCAACCAGATGAGGTGGGGGAAGGAGAAAAAGAACCCCAAATGCTGGTTGTGCTGAACAGTAAAGAGAAAATAGGGACATGAAATCATGGGCCAGGGATTGACCTTAACAGCTGTAAAACCAATCATCTCTGTATTTCACTGTGTTGCAAGGAACATCCATAGAGGAAAAATCACAGTAGCCCTTAATACATGATAATGTCTCTCATGGGCTTACTTCTGGTATATTTTAAATACATGACAAAACCGAAAAAGCTACAGTTTCAGATCTTGCCAGACCCTTGGATTTTACTTGAACTATAAAAGACTCAAGGGAAGTTTACCGAGTAAGATATGAGGTCCTTCTTTATACGCTCTTATAAAACTAAAAACCACTGGATTGCCATGCAGTTTGTGCTGCTGGCATTGTGTTGAAAGAAAATAAAACTGCCCAAAGCCCCATCTGGAAAACAGGATGAGACTTGGTTCTCCACTCTAGTATGTAAGGGACAGAGAAGTCACCAATACATCCTAATGAGTATAAAGCTAAACAAACTGTAAAATCAACCATTTTTCTTAGAACCATTAGACAAGGGGTACCTGGGTGGTTCAGTGGTTGAGTGTCTGCCTTTGGCTCAGGGCATGATCCTGGGGTCCTGGGATTGAGTCTCACATTGGGCTCCCCATAGGGAGCCTGCTTCTTCCTCTGCCCATGTCTCTGCCTCTCTCTCTGTCTCTCATGAATAAATAAAATCTTAAAAAAGAAAAAAGAACTGTCAGATCACGGGGCAGACTACTGCCCAAAACTGGGGAGCCAGATACAGAGAATCACAGCTTATAGAAGCACAAACCCCAGCAAGACCAGTGCAGGACCAGGAAAACCTAAACTGTAACAGATGAACTGCTGGAAACTAAATGTGCACAAGTCTGAGAGTCAAAATTTCTAGTGAGACCCAGTCTGAAGGGCCCCCACACTTTTGTGAGTTTTACCTCCAAGAGCTCTACCAGACCCTCAGAGTTAATTCCAGAGAAAAACCATCTTATGCTTCCAGCAGAGGGAGGGAAAGGCAACCACTTCGAAAACTGTCACTGTATTCTGTTTTTTACCAGGGCTGACATCAGGAGAAACTATTTTAATACAGCCTACCCTGCTGGAGTTTCACCAGAGCCTAACAACCTAGGGGAAGTGAAATAACCAACTCCAGATCATTTCAGACATCTTGTCCCCTCCAAGTGGGGTTAAAAACTGAGAAGCATTGGTCAAATTTGCGGGACCTAATCACACGCCTACAGAGGCTTCCCAGTCCCTCAGACCTCACCTATTATGTTATTGAAGGTCTATCTGGGGGAGTTTGGATAGTGCAGTTAAAATACCTACTCTTGGTTTCAGCTAGGGTTGTGATCTCAGGGTCATGGGATCGAGCCCCATGTCAGGCTCCGTGCTCAGCATGGAATTTTCTTGAGATTCTCTCTTTATTTATTTTTTAAAAAAGATTTTATTTATTTATTAGAGACAGAGAGAGAGAGAGAGAGAGAGAGAGGCAGAGACATAGGCAGAGGGAGAAGCAGGATCCATGCAGGGAGCCTGATGTGGGACTCGATCCCAGGTCTCCAGGATCATGCCCTGGGCTGAAGGCAGCACTAAACCGCTGAGCCACCTGGGCTGCCCAGATTCTCTCTTTCTCTCTCAAATAAATAAATGCATATATTTTTTAAAGGTCTATTTATAGCAGTTCCTTTTACCCACTAGATTGTCCACCTTGCGAGACAATTACAAGGCATACTAAAAGGCAAAGCACAGTTTGAACAGACTGAAAAGCATCAGAACCAGAGTCAGATATGGTGGCAATGGTGGCATTAGCAGACTAGGAATTAAAAAATACTGATCAATACACTAAGGGCTTTCAAGGGGGAAAAAAAGTAGACAACGTGTAAGAACAGGTGGATGATATAAGCAGAGAGACGAAAATTCTGAGAAAGAATTAAAAGAAATGCTGGGGAGGAAAAGCAATGTAACAGAAGTGAAGAATGCTTTAATGGGACTCCTTGCTAGACTGGACACAGAGAAGGGGAAAAAATTGCTAAGCTTGAGGTTATAATAATAGAAACTTCCAAAATGGAAAACAAGGAGAAGAAAGACTGGAAAAAAAGAAAAGAACAGAACATTCAAGAACTATGGGACAACTATAAAAGGTATAACATAAGTGTTATGAGCTATCAAAGGGAGAAAATTTCCCTCAAATAAACATCAGACACCAAACCACAGATCCAGAAAGATCAGAGAACACCAAGCATGATATATACCAAAAAAAAAAAAAAAAAAAAAAACCACATCCAGATATACCATATTTACACTTCAGATAATAAAAGATAAAAATCTTGAAAGAAGCCAGAAGGATAAACCCTCTCTATAGAGAATAAGGATAAAAATGACATCTGACTTCTCAGAAACACACGAGCAAAAGAAGTATTCAGAGAAAAAAAAAATCACCAACCTTGAATTCTGTACCCCGTGGAATTATCCTTTAAAAATGAAGGAGAAATAAGGAGTTTCTCAGAAAAACAAAAATTGAGATGAATTGTTCCTAGTAGACCTGTAAGAAATGTTAAAGGAAGTTTTTCATAGAAAAGGAAAAGGATGTAGGTCAGAAAGTTGGACTTTCATAAAGAAAGGAAGAGCATCACAGAAGGAGCAATTGAAAGTAAAACACAAATTTTTATTTTTCTTATTTTTAATTGATCTAACAAAAGTTTGTTCAAAATAACAGAAATAATTCATTGAATTATGTATGCTTAATATAAGTGAAATGAATGACATCAATTATACAGGGAACAAGAGGCTAAGATTAGAATTATTTTATTATTATTATAAGGTACTCACATTACCCATGAAGTGGTATAGAGTTATTTGAAAGTAGACTTGGATTATTTATAAATGTATATTTATGTTGCAAACTCTAGGGCAACCACTTTAAAAACAAGTTTTAAAAGAAGCATACTTGAGGGACACCTGGGTGGCTCAGTGGGTTAGGCACCCAACTCTTTGATTTCAGGTGGGATTGTGATCTTGGGGTCCTGGGATCAAGCCCTACATCAGGCTCCGTGCTCGGTGCAGAGTCTGCTTGTCCCTCTCCCTCTGCTCCTCCCCCGTTCACATTCTCTCTCTCTCTGTCTCTCAAATAAATAATATATATATATATATATTTTTTTAAAGTATACTTGGTACTTTAAGAAGACAGAAAATGGAATCATGTAAAATGCAGCATTATTCATAACCTGGAAGCAATCAAGGTGTCCTTCAGTAGGCAAAGAGATAAACTGTGGCCCATCCAGACAATGGACCATGCTACAAAGAAATGAGGTATCAGGCCATAAAAAGGCATGGAGGAACCTTAAGTGCATATAATTTACTAAGTAAAGAAGCCAATTTGAAAGGCTACAAACTGTAGCATTCCACCTATGAGACAATTCTGGAAAAGGCAAAAGCATGAAGACAGTAAAAAGATCAGTGGTTACTGGGGTTAGCAGTGAGGGAGGGATGACTAGGAAGAGCACAGAGGATCTGTAAGGCAGGACACCTCGCTCTGTGATGCTGTACTGGTGGGTACATGTCATTATCCATCTGTCCAAACCCAGAGAATGCACACCACCAAGAGCAAACCGTATGTGCCACTTCAGGTTCACTGATTATAGCAAGTGTAGCAGCACTGTGTTTGGAGTTGTCAGTATTGGTGCAGCTGGACTTGTGTGGGGCCAGAGTGTATTGGAACTCTCTGTACTTTCTGTAAGCCCAAAATGCTCTAAAAATAAAGTTTATTCATTTTTTAAAAAAAGATGATTTTCAGGGGCACCTGGGTGGCTCAGGTGGTGAAGCATCTATCTGCCTTCAGCTCAGGTCATGATCTCAGGTTCCTGGGATGGAGTCCCTCATCAGGCTCCCTGTTTAGCAGGGGAGTCTGCTTCTCCTTCTCCCTCTGCTCCTCCCCTCACTCATGCTCTCTCTCTCAAATAAATAAAATCTTAAAAAAAAAAAAAGATGATTTTCAGGAGCAAATTAACTAAGCCTTGATAAAGTTTTCTCCTCCTTTCTTCTTCATCACAATTACTGTTTCTCTGAATTATTTTGCTATTTTTAGCATGCAAGTAATACCCACATAACAAAAAATGTGCAAAACGGGGAAAAAAGTGAAACAAATCATCAAGAATTCTCTAACTGGAGCTAAAATTATGGAATATTTCCTTCCAAACTTTTTTCTAGCCACAGATATTTTTTAAATTCTGTTTTAATCAACAGGAAGTATAAACCTGACTGTTACAGGTCTGGCCCTTGGGGAGACAGACTTTCAGATAATCTACGGCCTCCTTATCCTCAACTTCTGCTGTGCCTGAGGCCTGGGGCCCTGTCCCAGAGGCCTTAATGTGAAGATCAGCGAGTGAGTGCCACCAGTGGTTGGCAGGGGTGGAGGGGAAGACCTTTTGCATGTCTCCAACACTTCTCTTGCAAGCTCCCCACATCAATTCATCCTCTTCACTACCCGGTGTCTTTAATTTCTGAGTCTTTACGGAGTTTGGCAGTAAATCTGCTTGCTTCTCCCTGAGAGCCATGGATATAGGTGCTCAGATCTCACCTGGCTCCACTCTTCTAATGCAGCTATCAAGCCTCCAAGGTTTCTGGCTTCCCTGTTGGTGGACTGATGTTACAGATTACTCCTGATCTCATCCAAAGTAGCATCTGTGTTTCTAATCTTCGTTCTCCTTGTCTTGCATGGTGATCAATGAGTTTTGAGGGAAGAGAGAGACTGAAAGATTTCTATCCCACTATAACTCCTGTTCTTACATGGTATCCTAGCACTGTATTATTATAGCTTTTTATATATTTCACTGTTGAGTAGGAATATACCTATTTCAAATATGACTGAATGTTTCTGCAAGTCTTTTCTTTTTGCTTGCTTTTAAGATTATAAACAAGTTACTGGATAGATGAACTAGAAAGAAGTTTAATATTCCAAATTCCAAAGATAAGGCCAGGCACAGAGCTAGTGATCAATCACTACCTAATGAGTCTAATGAGTGATTGCGAACAATATGTCTGGGAAAAATCAATGGCACAGGGGCACATCTGGAAATGTGGGGTTGTTCCCCCAAATCTGTCATACTGTGAATCTGTTGCAGTCTGAGAAGCAAAAAATGTTGACCCATGATCACATCTGGTGGCTATACCTAGTGTGATGTGTGTTGAGCCAACAAAAATGAAGCATCTGTAACCCAGACTCTGTTCATCTGGAAAGCTCACAAGTGGGCGGCTGATGGTGTGCCACAGACTTCCTGGGGGCCTTCAGAGCAGGGGCAGGCATAACTCAAAAATTTCTTCTTCATTAAAGCAACCAAGATCAAAGACCAAAACAGAGGGTTAATGGCAGAGCATTAAATGCAAAGTAAATGCATCATTCTTTGAATAATTCCATTTGTGACTAATTTACCCCAAAAGCCATAAGAGAAATCAAGTTTCAGTGGAATGGTTGGTGCGAGGCAGCAGACAGGAGAGTGGGAGGAGTTCACGTTTTCATATTTCCACTCCTTACTCACCACTTCTGAGGAATATTTCAATTTTGAGCATCCACCTTATGGCTTATGCATGTTTCTTAACTGCCCCAAGCTTCGCATCCTTGATCAGTATGATACAGTGTTTGTTCATAGCTCTGGGAAATTTCTGTGACACACTTAATGGTTCCTGAACCAAAGAAATAGAAATCCAGATTTCACTAACTCCCTAACAGCTTACATGGAGAATAGTCAGTTCTCCCTCGAGTCTAACTCAGCCCATTTCGATCTACACTGCCATGGGAACAATCTCAAGACACAGCTCTCAGCACTTTGCTCCCCCTTCAAAATGTCGCCCCTCTGCTTACCAGCCGCTGGGGAGGTTTTTAGCCTTGTCATGACTAGACCCTGCCCCGCAGATACAGGCTGCTGAACTACTCTTCATTTCCTGACTAACCCTGCAACTTCCTCCCTTCCATGCTTTTGCCTATGCTGGGTCCTGTGTCTGAAACACCCTTCATCAGACAACATAAATGGCATTGTCCTGCAAGACTCAAACTCCTTTTTTAAGAAGGAATGGCTAGAACTTCTCTGGTCAACAAAATGATTCAGAATTTGCATTACAATGAAAAAGGGCACTCTCCAAAGCAGAGGGTGAAAGAAGGTCAAGGCCAAATAATTTTGTTACCTATATGTGTGTTTGAAAGCCCTGTGAGGCAAAGCACAAGGTATGGACTTTGAAGTCCGGTCCTTGTGGGTTTACATTCTGGCTCTGACATATTTTAATCTCATGGCCTTGTTCAAGTTAACCAAGCTTTCGGAAACGGAGTTAGTTGTCTATACCGTAAGACAGAATAATACCCACATCACAAAGGTAGATGGTAGACAAGAAACACACATTTCACATATTCTGATTAATAACTCTGTGTTTCCCACGTCCTTCCCATGTTGTCAAATATGACCTTCTCAGGTCCGTGTCTTTCCATGTGCTAGAAGATGTCTCCACGGACCGTTGAGGAAACGTCGCCTCTTCCTGTTCCTGATCAAAGAGAGGCTGGTAATATTCTGCACCATAAAACTGGCAGACTTTCAGACTTCAGTGACTGCTGCTGTGTTCTGTGAGAATAACCTCTAAAGTGTGTCATGACGATGGTTTCCCCAGTTAATAACATGTTACCTTGGCAGTACTACTTAAACAGATCTTTCTCCTCAGAAAAAAAAAAAAAAAAAAAAAAAAGTACTTGTGAATTCTCTTTGTTAAATCAGAATAGGAGGCAAAATATAATAAAAATAACTCTGCTAGATTTTCTCTTTACGAAATTGAGAGTTTTGGATGAATTAAAATTAGCATAGGGTCACTGTGAGAATTAGTCATAATAATTAATTAACGACTCTTCAGGGGACGGCACAGAACAGAATAATACAAGATAGCCAGGAGTAACAGAACCATCCTTAGCAATGAAACACACTGCAACCACTTCTTCCAACAGTAGCAGCGAAGATGGTTCTGCCAGAGTTGACAGTACATGGGGTCCCCAGGCCTCAGCCCCCACCTCTCTCTACTGCAGGCCAAGAAAACACTGAGCGAAAAGCTCTCTGTCCAAATCAGCAGAGCCGCCGAGCCACAGTATCTGCCTGGCCCTGTTTTCTGTGCTGGATTTGCCATCCCTGCTGTAAATCAAGTCAAAAGTATATACTCTGTTCATTTACTTAAGAGCACACAAACTCTGCAAAGGGCAAGGGGTTCTGAGGAAATCCTAACCAACTGGTGAGAGGGAAAAAGCCAAGAGTATGACCTCCTCTGTTTGAGATAAATGGTATCTATCAAAGGCACAGGCAAATCCCTGAATAAATACCAACAGCATTCCTCTCTGTTGTTTGAAAATTCAGATTACATTAGGAAAAGAGCAAGGTGACTTATTTTTGTTACACCGCTAATTTTTCACCCCATTAGAATGTTATTAGCATTAACGAGAGATTTTATTACTTCTCAAAGTATGTGTAAAAACCAAGTGTCTCTAAAAAGTATACTTTGTTGACATTTATCATAAGGACTATTAAAACAACATATAAAAATGTCAATGTTTCGTTTGAATACCTATTTGCACCCAAACTAGCTATTGTATAATTGAGTTTACATAGTCTATTAACAGAACATATACTCTAATCTGATGAGTCTGCATTATTCTTCCTGAGGGAGAACCTGATGCTACTTTGTGGCAGGCCCTTGGCTCAGCGGATCACTAATACTTAAAGCAATGCTCTGAAGTGACTTTAATGAACCCTACTTTATAGATGAGAAATCTCAGGCTTGGGGAGATTGAGAAACTTGTCCAAGGTTACATGGCTGGCAAGCGACCAAAAGGTATGCAGACCCCAAAGCCCCACTGAAGGCAAGTCTGCACTGAACACTGCTGCCTTGCTAAGTGCAGGCGAGATACCACTGATGTGCCTTCTCCGTGATGACCACCGGCCTTGCAATGCCTCTGACCCACGCTCCACCGTAACTGTACCAGGTTAGCAGGGGGCAGTGATCTGAATGTCCTCTGACCAGGTTGTCCCTAGAATGTTTTAATAAGACTCTGATAACCAGATTATCTTCTTGTCTTCACCTCTATACCCTGAAAGCAGAGGTCAAGGACATCAGATTCTGATTCCTTAGGGTTACACCACATTTTGATCCTGGTACTCAGTCATGAAGCACTGCAGCTGGCTAGGTTAAGTCTGGTGGCTGGGGATGTGCTTCTGAAGCCACAAGCGAGTTAACACACATGCAGTGTCACCATAAATTCGGTGTTCTATGATAACAACAAAGCATTCCATGGCGATGTGGTGAAGAGTTTTTGGGATTGGACACAACAGAGTAGAATCTGTGCCTTCCCACCTAAAACCTGGTGATCTTGGGCAAGTCAAGTTAATGAACCTCTCCAAATTCAATTCCCTCATCTGCAAAGTGTGCAGGATAATGTCTATACCATGGGAAGTGCTGGAGATGGCTAGTTGCTCACCAACACTTGGTCTTCCCAGCTCATGATGCTCAAGAAGGAACTGTTTCCGGGCTGCTTCCCCCCAGGATCAGGCTTGGCCATGAGACTAAGGTCTCTCCAGGGGAATAGGAGTGGGAGCTTTCGGGGCTGCTTCTGGGCCAGAGCCCAGAGACACTGGGCTTGTGAAGAGCACCCCACTGCCCACACAGGCCGAGGGGCTCCAGGGCCACAGACCCCACTACTCTATCGGCTACAGAAGGGGAAAGTCAGGAAAGGCAGATGCCTCGGGGGAGGCAACCCTACAGAAAACACCTTCCAAGTGTCTTCAAAGTGTATAGCACTTTGACAAAATAGCTATACTCTTTGCTGTTTTCGCTGGGATGCTAATCCTGTTTCTGAGGTTAGAGCAGAACGTTTACAGACACAGCAGTGGAAAGAATTTCAGGAGGCCGCGTACCTCAGGGCATCTTCAGCACAGGGTATTAGGCTGGTCTGCAAATATTTATTAAACACAAGCGAAGTCCTGCATGTCTGCTAAATGATGGAAGTGCAGATATTAGCTTATCCATCTTGCTTCCCTAAGACTTTTAACCAAATAAAGTGAGGTGGGAATAAGTAACGTATTGGGTACATCTGGAAGGGGAAAAGGATGAGGGGCAACAGCTACCTTCTTTGTCAGGGCAAGAGAGAGAACAAAAGTACTAAAGAATTGTATTTATGTTCTCAGTAAAAGCCATGTCCTGCCCATCAGCTGCGCATGGAAATGGACACTATCCAAGGAACGTGGGACCATCCCAACGCAAGGACGACTGTCCCAGCCAGCCATGGCTAAGAAATATTTCCCTCGATAACATCCTGTGATCTGCACAAGGAACTCTACAGGTAACCATCCTTTTTTGGCTCACAGAGCTGGCTACAGACCTATTTGTTACCCAAACATTCTGCAGTTAGGTGCCTGGAAACATAAACTTTAAAATACTATAGAATTTCCTGGGTGTCAAATTAATTCAATTTCAGAATACGTTCTCACTGGACAGTCACTCTGTAAAACAGGCTTTGGCATCTTCACAAAATCATCATTACAAATACCTGTGCTTCTCGATCTAAATATGCACAGTCATGCTGCCTATGGACGCTGTGCCCCTGACCCCCAGATGGCGACTCCTGCTAAAGGGGCCACTTGGCTAGGCACATGTCCCCACTCCTCCTCCTCGTCACCCACATCTCTCGAAGCCATGTCTTGGAAGTGCCCTAGCATGACATTCATTTTCTCTAAAACTGCATTTCAGTGAGCATAAGTCTCTTCCAGTGACACGTCTTAAACTTCACATGACTCAGTCCTGCCCCCAAACCTGTTCTTTTTCTCTCCCTCCTTCCCATCTCATCAACTCAAATGCTCAGATCAGAAGCCTAAGAGACATTTTAAAACCTTCCTTCTTCTCTCTCTTCCTCACTCACCACATCTAGTTCATCAGAGTCCAGACAATTCTGCCTCCAGAAAGTGTCCAGAATCTGCTCACTTCTTTTCATCTCCCATGCCAACCTCCTGGTGAAAGCCAGTCCATCTCCTGTACTCCTGTAACTGCCTCCTGCTCAGCCTACACTCTTGACCCCTCGGATCCATTCTCTACATAGTATCAAAATGATCTTTTTAAAACAGGGATTAGATGTTCATGGTCATGTTCATGTTTCAAACCTTTCAATGGCCTTCCACTGCTTTGGAATAAAATACAAACTTTTCCAAATAGCCTCTGAGGCTCTGCTTGATCCAGCCCTGCCTGCTACCCACTGCTCACTTCCTGTTCTTCGTCCTCTTCTCCATGCTCACTCCCTCACACAGCTTAAACACCACCTTTCTGGGAGTCTATCCCTAGTCACAAAATCTAAAGTAGTTCCTTCTTTAATATTCTCTCTATTGAGAGGTAATACTGACATTCATTTGCTCTCCACCTGCCCCAATTTGTACTAGCTCTTCATTTCTTTTTGATTTATTATTAATGTCTCTGAAGGTAAGCCCTAAGAAGCCAAGAGTCATACTACTTTTACTGTTTTTGAGACAGCAAGTGAGCATGTGTGCATGAGCAAGTGTGAGGAGAGGCAGAGGGAGAGAGAGAAACTCTTAAGCAGGCTCCACACCCAGCATGGAGCCCGACACAGGGCTCAATCTCACAACCCTGAGGTCATGACCTGAGCCGAAATCAAGTCAGATGCTTTACTGACTCAGCCATCCAGGTGCCCCAGAAGTAATGCTACTTTTACAGCATGTGCTCTCTTTTACCCTAACATCATCCTCATTTTACAGATGAAGAAATCCAAGACAAAGAGAAGTCAAACATGTCCTTTGGGTCACACAACTAGTGAGAAGCAGAGCCAAGTACAAGCCCAGGAAGTCATGCCCCAGAGTCCATGTTCCTCGTTACCACACTATATATACCTAATATACAGCAGTGGGCCTGGCTCATTGGAGGAGCCCAATAAACCCCGGCTCAATGAACAATGTGGTAAACTCCTCTAAGTCTGAACATCTGAGAAAATTGGTATCTTTATGTGTTCCTTTACCCCTTCCTTGTTCTATCATTCATGTTCATATGCATACTTTCAGCCCTGATTTATAAGCTCCTGGAGGGCAAGAATCATGTTTCATCCATCTTCATGTCTCTCATGGTATCCCACATAATGGCAGGGACTCAAAAAGTTTGCCTAATGGACGCTAGCATTTAAAGGTTAGTAGAAATTAGCCAGAGTCACAATAAACTGAAAGTCAACTAAGTGTTCCTGTAAAAAATAAATAAGTACAACAGTTACCATTTATCATTTTAGTCACTTACAAAGTTAATTTGGTCCTGCAGGTATTCTGGGTTTCCAAAATTCAAGAGTCATCTTACAGAATGGCTTTCTACCCTGTGAGTGAGTAGGAATCATCTTTATTGGGAAAAGTTAAGTGGAGTGTGGGGTGGGCAGAGAGAACTATCCCCAAAGCTTTCTTACTATCTATCCTCAATGGTGCAATGCAGCCAGTAAACATCCTGGTCAGCCCGAGCCTCTGTGAGGGGTCAATATGGCCAGTGCTACCCCCTGCCATGCTTCTTCAGGTTCCCAGTATCTGCTCCATCCTAGTGTTTGTTCCAACACCTACTAACCCACACGTGTCCAGGGCTGAAAAGTCTTTCCCCACACTAATTAAGAACTCCTTTCCCAGGAAACATTTGGGAAAGGAACTAAAATTTCAGGGCAGTACAGCCTACCCTCCAATATCTACCCTCTCATGGGAGGTAGGCACCTTCTAAGTATGTGGGCAGAAATGGTCTTTAGTGGAGAGAATAAACTCAGCTTCATGCTGAAGCAAGTCAGATGCCTGGAAATCTCTCATTCAACCCTTCCCTCTCACCACCACCACACTACCAGGCAGAAACGTCTGGAAGGCAGGGGCAGTCAACTCAAGTGCCCAAGGGGACCAGCAACCACAGAGACTCATGGATGTGTTCCAGGGTCAAATAATGGGAGAGGACAGGGTGAACAGGGAACTCTACCCTGTCTAAAGGTGTCTGCTGAAAAAAGATATGTTGAAGTGCCAGCCCCTGTATCTGGGAATGTGCTCTGGCAGTAGTGTCACTGTGGGTGTGATTGGTTAAGATGAGGTCCTGCTGGTGCAGGGGCCCCCACGCCAGTGTGAGTGGTGATCCTTGTGAGAAGGACATGTAGAGAGACAGAGGACTCCGCAGAGACTGGAGTGACGCATCTAGGAGATAAGAGATGGTGAGGATCGCCAGATGTCACCAGTATGGAGAGAGGGCAATGGAGCAGATACTCTCCAAACTCTTACATGGGGATAACTCTGCTGACATCCTGAGAAATTTCCGTTGTTCTAAGCCACCCAGTTTGTGGTACTCAGTTATGGCATCCCTCAGAAACAAACACAGTGTCCAAATTCAGATGTCTAAAAAATCCTGTGTTGGCCAAAAAACACAACTGTGGGCTGAACCCAGGTCCCAGTGGCCGGGCTGCTTCGAGTATCCAAGAGGTAAGAAGCATTTGTGTAGGAAAACAAAAATGCTTAACAAAACTGGGTTTTTTTTGTTTGTTTGTTTTTGGTTTGGTTTTGTGTAAAAAAAAAAAAAAAAAAAAAAAGCAATCTCCTGGAGGTTACACCTTCAAATACATACTTATAAAGAGCAGAATTATCTTCTAGAAGCATGGGTTCTACAGCCAGACTGCCTAGGCTCATATGCTAGCCCTGCTCCCTATTAGCTGCGAGGTTTGGGCTCCTGGGTCTGTCTCCTCGTCTGGAAATGGGAACGATACTATACTTTCCCTCACAGATGGGTACGTGGCATGCTGGGAAGCCATGTGAACTATACGGAGGAAGATGGACTCCACAATCCAAGCAATGTGACATTACTTGACTGCATTTTACTGTGCATTATTATCTATTTGCTTTATTGCAAACTCATCTAGAGCAGGGCTTGGCTCTTGGCCATTCTCACCTTCCTTGCATAAATGTGATAAGTAGTCAGACATAACTGAGGAAGGAAGGCAGAACTTTTATCATCTGTTTGACTCCTGTGCCTCTGAACTTCCTGAGGGTAAGATCCAAATCTTGAATCATCCATAGTACCCACTGAAAGGTTATGCACAGCTGGATGGTGGGCTGTGGCTACGTTGTCCCAGCAGGCTGGACTAGAACCAAGAATTAAATGCTTCATTCTAAGTTCAGGGTTTGGACCTGGGTTTGCCTGTTTCCTTTCTGCTTATCATACACACATGACAGGTAGAGCAAATCAGGGTGATACATCCTCACTGAGGAGTCTGAGAAAACCTATTAAACCCAAGGCAGAGAAAATAATACCAAGCACATGACAAATGCAGCAGTCAGTAGTTTTGCAATAAACAGCAAATGCTGAGAAATGTGCTTAGTATCTATGGCTGCATGATGCTGCCTGGAGAGATGCCTTAGAGTATGGAAAACAAAATCCCAGACCAGACTGCGTGATATGGAGGCTGCCCACTGGATTGCTGTCAGACCACAAGGATTGTGATGCTGCCACTGGATGTCTCTTGGTTAACCAACTACCTAGGAGTCCTCCATGAGCATCAACTTAGACAAACAAGTGGGACGTAATCATTACAAGAATTCAATAATGCTGAGCTGTCAGGATAGATTAAACCTAAGAAGAACCTTTCAAAATCCTTTTTCTGTATATACACATGTACATTAGGAACGCTTGAAGGAAATAAACACTTGCAAAGCAGTTCAAATTTAAGGATTCCCTTACACAGAGGAACCCAAAACAGCTGTCAGAAGCCAAACATTTATAAACACAAATGCTCAAGGTACTAAGGAAAAAAAGAAGACCCTCAGATCAGAAAGAAAAAGCCCAATCTATCCTGCCATAACAAAAGCAGAGAAAGAAACAAAAAAGCCAGACATTTCTGAGAATGATCCTTTCGTCTTAATATTAAAAGCATGTGTGTGTTCTGGCTCCAAAAAAAATTGTCTATGGTTAGGTTTAAAGTACGAAAGGGTCCTTAACTTGGAAAATGATCACATGGAACGTGTTGTATAAAGAAAGAATTCGGTATTATTTTTCTCTCTTTTTCCTGCTCACTCAAAGAACTACTGCTCCATAGACATGTCTTTGAGGCAGGCTTGGGCAGGAGACTCTCTCTAGCTTCCCTCGGGTCCAGCTGTGGGTACATCCATGGTCCCTGGGACCCTGAACACTGTGGTACCTTCTTTTCGGGAGGTTTGTAGAGATGTCACTCTCTTACATAATCCAGGCATGTTTGGGTAATACTGAACAATCATCTATCTTTAAAAGGCGGTTAGGGTTTTAGTTACAGTTATAAGATCACATTAGAATTTAAATAAAATTGGCATTTATTGCCTCCGTTTCTGATGAAATGTGAAAAAAAAATCAAAATGTCAGTTTAAAGGCTGACCTCATTTAACAGTGAAAGGGTTATTTGTAAGTTAAATACTATATCAAAGAAATCCCAATATAAGAAGTTTTCTTTAATTAATTCCCTTTAAACCCACTTATTGAATTCATATCCTCCACAACAAAAAAATCCAGGCACTATGGGAAAATGTGCACAGTCCATATAAACTGTTTCTACAACATTCAGAGACTTTATTTATTCCATAGGATGAACAACAACAACAAAAAATCACACAAGGATTGACTCATTCAATCTGCTTTGAAGAGTGTTACATTCCAGTTAGAGGATTTCCCTATTTCTTTTGTAGTCACACAATAAGACAAGTGGTCCAGCATTTCCTAAAAGACTCCTGAAGGCCCTGGGGCTCTGCAGAGGGTAGATGAGGCCCCAACTTGAGCTTATTCCCCTGCTACCTGCTGAGAACACCAGATACTGAAGGTCTAACAGACACAGTGTCCACTCTTCCTCCCCTTGTCTTTGCCACTGCCTTCTAGATATTGTTTCCAGTTGTAACTTTTCAGACTCTTTCACCCTTAAGGAGTGACTGGGTGCCTCTACTAGAATTAATTTAAATGCATTTTCATCAAAAGGAAATAAAATAGGGAAAGAAAGTTAATGGCAAATTACAGCAGATTCACGGCTTTTCAGGGAGAACCACACAGGCCAGAATGCTGCTTCCCTATCAAAGTCCTTCACAACACTGACATCCTGCAAGGAAATGACAATCTTTTCATGACCAGCTAAGAAACACATCTGAGGAGATCAAAAGTCCAGCATATATGGGCCCATGGGGCCCCTGACCAGATGCCCACAGCAGATTTTTACATGGTTTCACTTTTCTTCTTCCACTAGGAGTGTGGCTCTTCCCTTGTTTGTTTCAAACCTCCTGTGTGAGAGTGTTAATAAAATCTATCATCTGTAAGCCTCTCCTATTGGTATGATGGATCCCTGCTTCAATTTTCTTCTTTGCTCTGGGACTCAATGATGTGATCTCAGCCATATCCCAAAAGTTTCCAATGATTAAGGAAATGACATAGGGGCCCCACTGAAATCCCAAAAAAACAAAAAGCCCCAAACATCTAAAGACCGATTCTCCAAATATGTAGTGTGATGGGCTAGTGTTGGTTTGAAGGGATCAAAAACCAGTGAGGAAAACTTGCTACCAGTGAGAAGGGCCAGAAGAAGTTAAGAATAAAAGGAGAGAAAGAATAAGGTATATATTTCAGCTTAAAACTATCACTTTCTAGCTCAACTGGAAGGGAATATTTCCAAAACCTAAATGTGTTTGCATTTGAATGGACTCAATCAACCCTACTCTTACTCCAGCATCTTTCATAGACAAAGCTGCTTCCTGTTTCTAAAAGAAAAAGTGTGCAAGCAGCTTCACAAAAACTCACCAGGAATCTAGTTGCGCCTATGCCCTGCCTTCCCTTCCTGTACAACATGAGTGAACCACCTGGGTTCTGGATCCCACTGCTTATCCCCCTCTAAGACAGGACCTGGAAAACCTGAGTGAGCATCACAATCACCTGGAGGGCTTCTTAAAACCACTGGGGCCCAAATCCAGAGTTTGTTTATTTTTTTAAAGATTTTATTTATTTGAGAGAGAGAGAGAGCACACCGGCAGAGGGAGCAGCAGAAGGAGAGGGAGAGGCAGATTCCCCGCTGAGTAGGGAGACCAATATGGGGCAGATGCTTAACTGACTGAGTCACCATCTAGGCGCCCCTAAAAGTAATTTTTAAATAACATTATCAGTGTCTCTGAACAAGGGAACACAAACATTTCAAGATCACCCGAAATGCTAAATTTCAGACAGCCTACGTCATATATTTATTTCACTTCGCTTAGAACATGTTAAATTCCTTGTTCACATCTCTTCTTCCAGAGAGCAGAGGAGACACTGACATTAGATTCTGGGATGCTTAGGAGTCTGTTGAAATTTTTTTGAAGAGGGGCGCTTGGGTGGTTTAGTCGGCGAAGCCTCTGATTTCAGCTCAGGTCTTGATCTCAGGGTCCTGGGATGGAGTCCCACGTCGGGCTCCCTGCTCAACAGGGAGTCTGCTTCTCTCTCTCTCTCCATACCCCTTCCCCTGCACACATGCACATGTGTGCACACATGGTCTCTCTCTCTCAATTAAATATAAATAAAACCTTAAAAAAATTTTTTGAAGAAAATTTCTGATTATAACAGGTTTTTCCCTCTAGTCATTAGAAGAATGAGGGGAGTTAAGAGAAGCTGGTATTTCCATTTTCTCTAAGTACCTGAGTTTGTTTTCTGATATTTTAAATGGCAGCCACCTCGAAATTCACGTGCACTGTATAAAGCTCCACTGTTTTTGTTGCCACTGAGCCAAGTTTTACAGACTACTTACACAGTTCCTTAGTGAGCCTCACTGCTTTTACACTATTATGATACCATAAACAAAGTTAAATGACATTTTAAGGCCAGTAGTAAATGTATCAATTAGCTGACTGAAAACAGGTAGCATTTGGGCATTTTCACAGTCTTCAGGAAAGGCTTTATTGCTCCTGAACAACCCATCCTGTGCACCATCAAAGAACAAAAACTTCATTTCTTCTGTTCTTTATTTCATGTTCTTCTGTGTAAGGGTGACCCACCCCCACCCAGCAGCACAGCTGGCAGTGAAGCACCCTCATCAAAGGGAATATATTAAGTGCCTTCATCAGGCTTAGAAACAGTCACAGTCTTGCCTTACAGATATTTTATTTTATTATTTTATTTTATTTTATTTATTTTATTTTATTTTGTATCTTATTTATTTGAGAGAGAGGGAGCATGTGCATGCACACAAGGTGAAGGAGGGGCAGAGGGCAAGAACATCCAAGCAGACTCCTGCTGAGAGGTCATGGGGCTCTGTCTCATGACCCATGAGATAGGAACTTGAACCGAAACCAAGAGTTGGATGCTCAACTGACTAAGCCTCCCAGACATTCCAACCTTACAGATATTTAAAAGAAAACTAGTTCAGATGGACATGTTAAATAAACACATGCAAATAAACATGTGTTTGGGGATCAAGAAACAAAAATAAATAGAACTAAATGAACATAATTGCATTCTTTGTAAATGTCACTGCACGTGTGCAGCAAACTGGAGAGCCTACCTACCCCATTTCAAATTAGTCATCACTTGTAGCTGGATAGGAAAATGCTGACAGATCTGCACTAGATAAAACAGATCACAGCAGTCTTGGAAACAATCCACTTTCATGATGAAACCAACTCTCATATTCATCCATGCCTCCAAACCCAGCTTAGGCCTGAAACCAAGTTGAAGAATGTCCAAAAAATCTTGAAGAATCCAGATGTTCCTGTAATCATCACTGATAAATTTCCCAGGAGAAAAGAACTTTAACAAAGATGGGAAATTCCAAGATTTAATACCAGAGAATATTTGCATGCAGAGTATCTTTGCACCGGGCCTTGCAAAGTCATGATCAGCGTCTGATGGGGGCAGACATCTAGAGTTTTGCACTGAGGTTCACACTCCCAGCACACCACCTTCTAAAAAGTGGAAGGAAATCACCCAGGGACAAAAGACACAGACATAGAACACGCACACTCTTAAAATGAACTGAAGGCATCAGGGAAGTTTACCAAGTACTAATAACAAGTGATAGCCACGGAGTCCCTTCTTGGTGCCAGCATCGTGCTGAGAGCACCACATGAGCATTCTTCACTTATTCTTCTTGACAGCTCACTGTCTATAGGGTCAGGGTTAGGGCATTCCCACTTTACAAAGGAGGAAACGTAGGCATAGAGTTTTTAAGAAACTTGCCCAAGGTACAGGTCTTATACACATGAGGAAGGGAGTTGAACTCTTCTGATTCCGCAGCTCTGGACAGAGAAGAGTTTGGCTATATTCTAAAGTAGGGGTTCCCAAAGCCATTTGTGCTACAGAATCACCTCTGGGCCTTTTATAAAAACATATAATTTCCAGGATGCCTGGGTGGCTCAGTCGGTTAAGTAATCAACTCTTGAATTCAGTTCAGATCTTGATCTCAGGATCTTGAGTTCAAGCCCTGAGTTGGGCTCCATGCTGGGCGTGGAGCCTACTTAACAAACAACAAAATAAATCAAAGCAAAAACAAAACAAAACAAAACAAAACAAAACAAAAAAACAATTTCCAAGGTCCTACAATCAGATTCTGATTCAACTGAATTTGGCATAGAGCCCAGAAAACTGTATTTTTATAATGGTCTCCCACAGGACTCCAATGTTCTACTGGGTCTGGGAACCACTGCTCTAGACCCCAGAACTATAAGAAATGCAGAGGAGATAGCAAGAGGCATATGTGGCTTCATATCATTACACAAACCAAACCAAACTACCCCTAGATACCCAGACACAGAAACACAGACACACACAGCCCCCTGCCCTAACAACCAGAACCTTCCACATATGGTTACAGCTTTACTGGAAAAGAGCTCAATCTCTGGAAACAGAGGTTGCTGGTTCCAATCTCAGTTTGGCCATTTCCTAGGCAGGCAGCCTTGGTCAAGTCATTTCCTCTCTGATCTCAGTTTTCTCCATCGGAAATGACAGAAGATGACTTCCTTTCAAAAACTCTCATTAACCACTTTCTTACACCATACACAAAAATAAATTCAAAATGGATGAAAGACCTATATGTGAGACAGGAATTCATCAAAACCCTAGAGGAGAACACAGGCAGCAACCTCTTCAACCTCAGCTATAGCAACTTCTTGCAAGACACATATCCAAAGGCAAGCGAAACAAAAACAAAAATGAACTACTGGGGCTTCATCAGGATAAAAACCTTCTGCACAGCAAAGGAAACAGTCAAAAACTCTACATTGGGTCAAACAGAATGAACCCAAAGACCTTTGTTTGAGAGTTGGAGGGAGAAGGGAGTAGTTCCTCTTCCAGACAGTGGGATGTCCACATAACATCTGGCACTAAGCAACCATTTTGCTACCGAACACCTTTATCAAACTGTATCTGCAGCCTGACCTAACTATATTTTTTGAGATCTGTGCACCAATAAATCCCGTTTATTTTGCAATCTATACTAGTTTGAGGTTATTTTTCTATTACAGAGACTGAAAACATTCTAACATGTGCAGAACTGCCTAGATGGCAGAGGTGAGACATAACCACTTAGGCCATGTCTAATTCAGATTCTGTGACTTCTTTTTTTTTTTTATTTAAGATTTACTTATTTATTTTAGAGAGAATACAAGCGGAGGAAGGGACAGAGGGAGGAGGAGAGAGAATCCTCAAGCAAACTCCCTCCTGAGTGGTGAGCCCAACATGGCGCTTGATCCCTGGAACCTGAGATCATGACCTGAACCAAAAACCAAGAGTCAGATGCCCAACTGACTGAGCCACCCAGGTGCCCCCAGATTTTGTGGCTTCTTAGGCTATTTCTATCAGTGCTTGTCCTAAGATTCACAGCACTTATAGCAACAGGGTTCTTCAGCATGGAATGACTTACCCTCCTTCTCCTCTTAAAACTCCTTATCTTTCAGGGCCTAATTTAATTGCCACCATTACTGTAAGGTTTTTTAGAGGAAGCAGTTAATCAATCTTCCCCCGCACCCCCACTTTTATCTCTCATTTCACTGTTAATTTTTCTCATCCTCCCCTTAAATGTAGGCTGTGAGCACCCCATGTAGCAAATAGCATCTTAGCTTATTGTGTATATCCAGTGCCTGATGTGGGGCTGAACATGCAGTAGTAAACTTCCACCAATTCATTAAAAATGCCAGATGCCTGGTTAGCTGGATACACAAGATGACAGTAATACTGCCATAGATTGTCCTGCCTTCTGCCTTGAAGGAATCAAGGAGACATATTCTCTATCTATGATCTCCAAATACAAGTGGGTCTTCCCCCCCCCCTCAAAATTCATTTCAGGTGTGATACAGTTTCTGGTGATGTTGGAGGTTTAGAGTCTTTTCCAACTATATTAAACCTACTCAGATCTTAACTTGTACAATCAAGGTGGAAAACTCAGGTCCTGTGGATACCCTGCCATAAGGTATCTTCAGTGATCTCTGTAAAAATGTAAGGACACCATCACCTCTCTTCTGTAATATATCACAACTCTCAGTTCTAACATCATTCTATATTACCTATGTTGGGAGGCTTTTCTCCCTCTTTTGTTGTATTTCACTTTTTTCCCCTTAAGTGAGAAAAGTGACAAGACAGAGGAACTCTGCTCTAGTTCTGATTCCCTGGTCCTAAATCTGGACCTTACATGAAATGTTTGGATCTGTCATGGTTTCACATGAAACCTTCTTCCAAAGGAAGGAAATACACGCCATAAACTGAAGTAGATTTGCTCATATTTCAACAGTCAATCCACATTCTCATTAACTAGGAGATAATCCCGCAATTCAAAGTCCTCACTAATATGGATCATCTTGGTCTGGAGGAATGGGGCCATAAACCAAGGAAGGAGGGCACCCTTTAGAAGCCGGAAGCGATTCTTCCCCTCAAGCTTCCAAAAAGATATGCAACCATGTCAATACCTTATTTTTATAACCCAGTGAGACTTAGGTTGAACTTGTGACCTACAAAACCATAAGATAATAATGTTCTTATAGCCACTAAGTGTGTGATACTTTGTGATGACAGTAATAGAACACTAATATACTAACTTTCCCATACAGGTGACTGCTAACTCTTTGGTATCCATAGCAGCCCCCTTTCCAAACTGAGTGAGCCTTCAAAGAAATTGGTAAATTTATCAAACATGAAACATGATAATAAGCCATGGTCATAAGTTGAGGCCAGGGTAAGAAAAAGAAAATACTACTTAAATTTATCAAGGATCCAAAGAAGAAAATTCAGATAACAACTCAATATGAATACCAAACATCCCTCTCATATTCACACAACAGTGCTGAAAAGATGGATACCTTCCTTTAACTAAAATGCCTTATTTTATTTTCTTTAAATAAAATGCATTTATTCATTAATTCAAAACATGATTAACAGAGCCCCAAGTCCTGAGAAGGATCTACCTTCAAGATGCTTACAATCTATGTAAGCAAAGGCAAGCTCAGAAATAAATTCTTTGCATCTTAGTTCATCAATCCTAAAATAGAAAATAATGTTGTATTATTAAAGACAGATATATGGATTAAGAGCTAAGCCATCTGTATTTATCACCTATTGCTACACAACACATTTGTTGTTGCTTAAAGCAACAAACATTCTTTCACACAGTTTTGGGGGCTCAGGAGTCTGGAAGTGGCTTAGCCACTGGCTCAGAATGTTTCAGTGAAACATTGGTTGCAGTGAAGCTGTTAGCAAGGACTATAGTTAATTCAAGAATGGACAAAGGTTGGAGGAGGCATTCCCAGGCTCACTCATGGGGCTGCTGGCACACCTCAGTTTCTCCCTGGCTATTTACCAGAGGCTTCAGCGATCCATCATGTGAGCTTCTCCACAGGACCACCACAAGAAGGCAGGCAGCTTCCCTCCAAGTGAGTGACCCAGGAAAGAAAGAAAATGACCAAAACAGAAGCCAATGTCATTAATAATCTAATCTCAGAAGTGGCAAACCATCATTTCTGCCATATTCTATTGGTCACACAGATCAACTCTGGCTGAAGATGGGAGAGGATATCCACAAATGTTGAGTACCTGGAGGCCATGGTGGAGGCTGGCTATAATACCATGTTCTTCCACAACATCTCAACAAGGGAAGCTAAGTGGAATTAATGCTCATGAGATCTGGAGTAGTCATGGATCTGTGACTCTTTAGTCTGTATGAGCTATCAAGGCCTTAGGTCCCACAACTATAGGATGAGAATGGTCCTGTTTATTAAATAACACTGGTGGTCATACTGATGCTCCTGCTACTTAAACTTGTGAGTGCTTGCCACATGCCAGACACTGTAAAGCATCACACTCTTACCACCTCATTTCCTCCTCACTACAATCCTAGGAGATGAGGATGTTTGTCACCCCCAGGTGACAGCTGAGGAGACTGAAGCACAGAGAGGTTCATGCTTTTGCCCAAAGCTGCATCACTCAGAACAGGCAGTCGGGATCCAGGTCGTTTAGCACTTGAATCCCTGTACAAAGCCACTGTGCTCACATGGTGCCCTAATACAGAGTATGGAAATAATGCAAGTAAATCAACTATTTGTAAGAGCATGGGCAATACTAAAATTTGAAAGGAAAACCACATTTAAAATTTTGGCTCAAAAAGAGTATAATACTATTTATACAAGGGACCTACAGCAATGAGATTCATAAAGACAAGAAGTAGAGCCATGGAAGTGATGGCCAGGGGGTTACTGTTTAGTGGGTACAGGGTACAGTGTGGTAAGGTGAAAAAGTTCTGGAGATGAGTGGTAGTGATAGTTGTACAATATTCTTGATGTGCTTAATGCCACTGAATTGGAGGCTTAAAAATTGTTAAAATAAGGGGCACCTGGGTGGCTCAGTCGGTTAAGCATCCAAGTCTTGATTTAGGCTCAGGTCATGATCTGGGTGTTGGGAGATGGAGCCCCATGTCGGGCTCTGCCTTCCGTGCAGGGCCTGCTTCTCTCTCCCCCTCTGCTCCTCCCCCAACTTACTGTCTCTCAAATAATGAATAAATAAAGTCTTATAGAAAATTATTAAAGTGGTAAATTCTATGCCAGGTGTATTTTACCACAATTAAAAAAACAAACATTAAACTCATTACCTGCTATTCCATCCAGAGACTCACTCAAAATGAAAAATCCCATACATCTAATCAATGTAGCTTAGTATTTTTATTTATTTATTTAAGTAGGCTCCACATCCAACGTGGGGCTTGAACTCACAAACCTGAGATCAAGAGTCACACACTCTATGGACTGAGCCAGCAAGTGCCCCAAAAATCTCTTTTACTTCTAAAGCATAGAAAGCAATCCAAAAGGGTTTGTCCGTTCTGGTTGGTCCATCACCTTTCTCTCAACTCCTGGCTGCTCCTTCCCCTCAAAAACAGAAGATGTTAGAATAGCTTCCTTTATGCTTCTATCTCCAAGTCACATAAGTAGTAGTTTTAAACTGGAAATTGCAATCCGATCCTAAACCCAGGGAAAATCTGCCCACACTATTAAGTGCTTTGTAGCCTATACTTTTGGGACTACTCTGTGATTATCATTATTTACACCCTTCCCTAGATGTTTTGACAGTCAGAGATTGGTGCAATAGATCGAAGGCAGCAGAGTCAGCTGACAGGGAGCTGGGACTCTGAACTAAAGGAGCAGGACAGGTGGCCACCTGGCACTTGGGGTTTCTTATTAAACTACTGTTTTGGGCATGCTGGCTGATGAGAGGGGAGCTAGGAAGGTCACTCTGGCTCAAGGTAAGCCCTTGGGATTAACATCCTTTCCCTGTCCTTGTCCCCTGGAACTTTGTCCCCTTAACTTTGTTAAGGTGTATCCTGACTCCAGGAGCTCACAGGCTAGGGCTTTGGCGGCTCCCTCCCTGCCACAAGTCCTCTCTCCTCCAGTCTGGGGCAGGAGTTATACTTCCCTGAGGCATTTCTGGCCTCATTTCAAAAACAGGAAAGACCCCCGTCATAAAAAGGGGTATTATGGCCTTATTCTAAAACACATGTTGTTTTAATTCACTGATCACCACCTCTTATCCACAGGCCTGATCACAAACCAGGTGGTATGAAGTGATAGAATGTAAAAGATACAGAAATTAAAAAAAAAAAAAAAAGATTGTGAAAAGGATACAGGGAAAAAGCTAATCTTCAAGAAAGAATTTTTAAAGGTTTTATTTACTTATTTATGAGATTTTTAAAAGATTTCATTTACTTCATGAGATTTTTTTTAAAAAATTTTATTTACTTATTCATAAGAGACACACAGAGAGAGGCAGAGACATCAGTGGAGAGAGAAGCAGGTTCCCTGTGGGGAGCCTGATGCAGGACTTGATCCCTGGATCCTGGGATCATGCCCTGGCTGGCTAGACCCTAAACTGCTGAGCCACCCAGGTGCCCCCAAAAAGAAATTTTAAAACTACCAATAAATAAATAGAACAAAGCACACGATTTACCCGGATGCTTCTAATGCCCACTTAGGAAACAAACTGTCCTGCTTGTTGATAGCAGCTATCAGAGGGGACTTCACAAACAGCAGGACCACCCAAGGGGCACTATGCAGCAGAGACACCACGGTGAGGGGTTTAAGATGAGGTGCAGACCCCCAATATGCCACCAGTTCGTGTGCTGTCCCCATGACTGTTGCTCCTATGGCAGGGATTGCACCTAACCCGGTCTGTGCACCTAATAAAGGAGAGAGCAGCAACACACTTTCAGGATCCAAAGGATAATTTATGTCACAATGTTTGATAAGTCTTTACAGATAGTACGAAGAAGGGGGGGCTGGGTGATATTTTGAGACATGAATCTGTATTCTTCCCATGGGTCACCCTTGCTCAGTGCCTCCGGGGAGGCAGCGGAGGGATCAGGGAGGCCTGAGAGTCTAGGTGAGTAGGGGCCTGGGCCCCGGCAGGGCAGCACAGCGTCCCCTGGAGGAGGAGATGGGCCGACAGAGCCATGCACACCCTCACAGACTCCCAAGTACAGTGTGTGGCGAGGGAGTATCTGAGAGCAGCCCGGCCTGCAGAGAAGGAGGGTTGAGAGACCTGAGCCACAACAGCTCAGCTCTGGGGATGACCCCAGACATTCGAGAGGGAAGTGAGCTTTTCCACCACCCAGGTGAAAGAAGAATCTGCCACAAATTGGACAACTTCATACAAAATATTTTATTTTTTATTTCTTAAAGATTTTATTTATTTACTCATGAGAAACACACAGAGAGAGAGGCAGAGACACAGGAGGAGGGAGAAGCAGGCTCCCTGAGGGGAGCCCAATGCAAGACTCCCAGCGTCCTGGGATCACAACCTGAGCCAAAGGCAGATGCTCAACCACTGACCCACCCAGGAGCCCCTTTACAAATACATATAAACCATCTCCTCTGACTAAAACACATGTCATGGTGCTCTAATGAAAACAGCATTGGCAGACACGTGGTAAAATGATTCTGTCTATACCACTGGGCAGGTAGAGGATGCTCAATGAAAGCCTGTTGGCTGACTGGTGACAAAATGTCCAGAGCAGCTCCCAACTCCCCCAGACTCTTGCGATCAACAGCATACACCTGCCAGCTAGTTGGCTAGTATTAGACGTGCAGTACATTGTGATGAGTGGGCCTTTTCTGTATGCAAAGTTAACGTGTTTGCACAGAATACAATCCATGATATGTGTGATACTTTCAACACTGTGAGCTAACCACTTGAGGATGAAACAGATAAACCCATGAGGGTTGGGCTTTTGTCTAGTTACCTGATGCAGTCCCTGAGGCTAGAAGAGTTCCAGACATGGGAGGAGTTTGTAGATATCTGACAAATGTGGACAGTCAGAAGACATAAGACCTCAAGTACGAAATATAAAGTAGGGGCAGCTGCAACAAATACAGGTGGGTCCAGGATTCAAGAGCCCAACCAAATCAAGAACACAACGCAGAACAAGGGCTGGCTGGCCTTCCAGGGTCCCCCTCCAAACTGGAGACCCCTCTACAGACACAAAAAGCTCAAAGTCTGTGGGCAGGAGGCATAGGGGAGAGGAAAGAGCAATTTATCAGCCCCAGGCTTATTAACCTTCCTCGAGCTCCTTCCTATCGTGTAGCAAGATGTCTCTGTGCTTTGGATGAAGGAGTTGGCCCCACAATCCGAAGCATTAATGTGACCTACATTCCAGAAAGGTTCTGATTTATGAAATGGCACCAAGACGACATCAGCTGGTGCAAAATGTCACGGCTTCTGTTTTGAGGGGATGTGCAGATGGGAGTGATTTTCCGCGGGTGCATCGTGGTCAGCTCTGGCTGTCTCAGGGCCTCCAAACCCACTTCAGGGCCTGGACTTTCATCAAAGGTATAATGTAGGACAGCCCCAGTGGCTCATCAGTTTAGCACCGCCTTCAGCCCAGGGCCTGATCCTGGGGACTTGAGATCGAGTCCCACGTCGGGCTCCTTGCAAGGAGCCTGCTTCTCCCTCTGCCTGTGTCTCTGCCTTTCTCTCTCTCTCTCTCTCTCATTAATAAATAAATAAAATCTTAAAAAAAAAAGGCATGATGTACTGGCCCTACACCACGAGACACTTAATGAATGTGCTTAATGATGCCAAGCAGAGGGAAGTTCCCTTTAAAAGGAGCAATGTGAGGAACAGCAAGAGAAGGAAACTGATTTGTGTGACAAGACCTCTCAGAGCAACCGAGCCACCTGGGCGTTAATCAAAGGTAACTGGCAATGTCACTGGGGACAAGTCCCTGGAGAACTGGCCTCACTGTGAAAACCAAAGTGTGGGCATCTTTGTTTTGGCTGGAATTTCCTGAGCTTCCACTCTGAGTGCACTCTGTGCTGTAAGACACAGGAGGTTCTCTCTCTTCTCAAGAAGCTTTTGATGGATGTTAACAGCTAATACTTTGATTAGCAATGCACTTTCATCTCCCATGATCCCATTTGGTCTTAGCTGGGAATCACCAGTGACAGGGATTATCTTCCCTGAGAAAAACTGAGATGTGGGCTGGTGTATGGTGTGCTGTGCAACCAGGGCCTCCTTCCAGGTCGCTCAACTATGCTAATGGCATGGCAAGGGCAAGGCCTGCAGCTCACATTTCCTGGTTCCCAGCCCTGGCTGCAGAGCACCCAATAGTACCCAGGGACGAGGAGCCAACTCAAGGCAGCCTGGAGTATGTGAGGACAGAGGAGGAAGTATGTGGGTGAGGGGTGAGGACGGGGCCTTGCATGTCAGGGAGCAATCAGAACCGCCGGCACTGGGACCAGCCACTATCTGGTGGATCTTTAAGCCCCAAACTGCCATGAGGAGATAACAGCTTTCTTTGGCAGGTGCTCAGACAGCAGGTCATGCGTAGGCACTTTTCTGGCAACGTCCAGACAAACCAATCTCTATCTGATCCAAGTTGAACGGTCTGACAATAACATAATCTGCAGACAAGGAAATCCTCAGGGTGGCGTTCCTCCAGGGAAAACGTTATGCTGAACCAGGGCCAGGGCTGCCAACACCTGTGGCGAGTGAATTCCAAAATGTGCAGTCACAGCTGGCTTCCTTGAGGAGTGGCCCTGGCCTCTCTGCAGCAGAGACGTGAGGACCGGGAAGTATCTTCCTGCAGCAGCCCCATGTAGGTGACCCCCACACACCTCTCCTCTGCCTTCTGGGAGCACACGGAGATCATTAACCCCAGGTACAAAGTATAATGACACTTCATTTTCTGAACTCCTGGGGTTTTGAAACCCAATGCTCTTATCAAGACACACTTCTTGCTGAATAAATAACTCTAGGTCAGTGACCTAACTAAGGACTCATGTCTGACATACAGTTTGATGTCTTCAATTTTTATTATAAATTGTTTTTATTTAATACCTATAATGCTAGCAAGAGACTATGCACAAAAACAAATAACAAATGCTGGTGAAGATGTAGAACAACTGGAACCCTTCTGCATTGTTGAGGGGAAAGTGTAATAGCACAGCTGCTGTGGAAAACTGATTGGTGGGGTCACAGAGAACTAAGCAAAGAAGTACCGTATGATCTAGCAATTCCATTTCTAGAATACCTAAAGGAATTAATACCTAAAGGAATTAAAAGCAGAAACTCAAACAGATACTTGTATGCCCATATCCATGGCAGCATTATTCACAACAGCCAAAATGTGGAAACAACTCAAATGTCCATGGATGGATGAATGGACAAACTAAATGTAGTATATTGATACAATGGGCTATTCTTCAGCCACAAGAAGAAATGCAGTTCTGACACCTGCTACACCATGGAGGAACCTTAAAGACAGTATGGTAAGTGACAAAAGCCAGACACAAAAGGATGAACAGAATACTCCAAGTATAGTGACAGAAGGTAGATGAGAGATTACCAGGGGCTGGGGAGTGGGGATGGGGAAATTATTGCCTCCTGGAGTACAGTTTCTGTTTGGGGTGATAATAAAGGTTTGGAAATAAAAAGTGGCGATGATTGTGCAACACTGTGAATGTAATTAATGCCACTGAACCGTATATTTAGAAATGGTTGAAATGGTAAATTTTATGTTATGTATATTTTACCACAATAAAGATGAATAACCAACCAAACATAAAATCAAATGTAAAAGAGAAATCAATGTAGAAATTTTAAAAAAGAACAATATATAGAGAGCTTTCTCAAGAAATATTTTTAAAAGTTAAAAATAGAGCTACCCTATGATCCAGCAATTGCACTACTAGGTATTTACCCAAAAGATACAAAAATACTGATTCAAAGGGGGCATATGCACCCTGATGTTTACAACAGCAGTGTCAACAATAGCCAAACAATGGAGAAAGCCCAAAAGTCCAAGAATTGATGAATGGATAAAGAGGATGTGGTGTGTATATATGCACAATGGAGTATCACTCATCCATCAAAAAGAATGAAATGTTGCTATTTGCAACAACATGGATGGAACTAGAGGGTATTATGCTAAGTGAAATAAATCAGAGAAAGACAACCATAGGATTTCACTCATGTGGAATTTAAGAAATGAAACCAATGAACATAGGGAAAAGGGAATAAAAGAGAGAAGAAAGCAAACCATAAGAGACTTTTTAAGGATACAGAACAACAAACAGGGTTGATGGAGGAAGGTGAGGGGATGGGCTGGATGAATGACGGGCATTAAGGAGGGTATTTGTTGTGACGAGCACTGGGTGTTGTATGCAAGTGATGAATCACTAAATTCTGCTCCTGAAACCAACATTACACTATATGATAACTAACTAGAATGTAAACAAAATCTTGAAAAAAAATTTTTTTAAAGGGGACTGTATTAATGACACACTGTTGTCATAAAGCTCATTTCCAAAGCTAGAAGAAACACAGCAAAGTGGTAATATTCGCAACAGTGCTAAATTCACTACATTTACATAGCACTGATTCAACATCAGGAATTCTTTTAAGGGCTATAGACATATTAACTCACATAATCCTCACCATAACCCCTTGATGTACGATCTCTTGTTACCCCATTTCGAAGTTAATGATTCTGAGACACCTGGAAGTTAAATAACCTCCCCCAAGGTCATGCAACTAGTGAGTGGCAGAGCTTGGATTTAAACCTAAAAAATCTAAACCTAAAGTCTTCATTTTAACAACTAAGCCCTTATCAGTATGAAAGATGTAAAGGTGAGTCCGAGAGAGAGAGAGAGAGAGAGAGAGAGAGAGAAAGAGAAAGAGAAAAGGATAGGGCTATTATAAATAATTATTGGCTAATCAAGTTAAAGAGACAGATAAGGGCTAATGAGACCTGACATATTCCTCTTTTTTCTTTCTTTCTTTCTTTCTTTCTTTCTTTCTTTCTTTCTTTCCTTTCTTTCTTTCTTTTTATTCCTCTTCCTTCAAAACCAAACATTAACTGTTGAGTAAATAGCACAGGATACCACTGATCTTTGGGGCTCCCCAAGTCCCCTCAGGAAGATGAGTAAAGTAGAATGAGCGCCCGACCTGAGGTTATAAAATCTGGTTTTAATTCCTGGCTCTGTCACCTATCTGATCTGCTTATTCACCTGGCAATCTGTCCATGGGCATGGGGCAACAGGCTGGCTAGTTCACTTACAGTTTCAAGTCTTAGTCGAATGAGAGAGGCTACGCATGTTCCTGACTCTCATTTACGAGTAATAATAGTTGATTGAAGATGTTTTCTCTTGCTTAATTCCTCAGAATATTTTCTTGATAATGATCAGATACATAAACCTTGGTGCTTGTTTTTCCAATGAAGGCATTGTGCCTGCCAGACTGTGGACAAATAGGCACAAACAGCTACCTGGGGATTCTACCCCTCCCTGTTTCCTACCCTCGGGCCAGCCAGATGATGACACATGGCAGGCCCTGAGAAGTGTCAGCTCTTTGCTCTTCTTCCCAGAAGGGGTGGGAAGATGACAGGAGGCAAAGGAGAAAGGGAAAAAAGAACATGGAAGAAGAAAAGGAAACAGGATGTGAAGCCAGAAATTGGGGGTGGGGAGTGGGGGGGGGGGGAACTGTGGTCTGTAGGGGGCTCTCACCTTTCATTTCTCTCCAGAAAGTCCCATAACGTCAACCATGCCCCCACACTGAAAAGGGCAGGACACTTCTCTAGACCTTCAAAACCAAAGGACTCAACCCTGTTTCTCGCTCCCCTGTCTACCAGCAGACACACATTTCAATTATGATCCTTTGGTTTACAGCATGGCCAAAGCAGTAATCAAGGAGCGTCATCTCTACAGTGTTCACTAATCAAGATAAAAGAGAGTTCAAATATTAGGCCTACAGGCCTTATGTTGATCGTTGGGTATTCACTGAGTGCATCTTATCTAGTAAATTGTAGGATTCCGAAGGCAGAGAATGTGCTTCAATATAACATGCTTCAATATAACATGCTATATCAGTGACTATTTGTAGCGTTGGAAAACAAAATGATTACATTTCTTTGGAAATATATTCTCCACAGATTGAATGTCTAGGTAGCCCAGAGAATGATTTGTTTCATCTCAGATTTTACTTGATTTTTAAAGTCCTGTGGTGGCAAGGGAAAGCCCACCAAAAACAACATATTTACATTATTCACCTGTGTCTTATGAAACGGGACCATCAGCCTGCACCTCTGATGCAGGACAGAGGCATGGTCAATACAAAGGATACATCTACAGCACCGGACACAACCACATTCAAAGTCATTTGAGGCCAGCTCCAAACACTGCCTTCCAACTATTCACTTGAACTTCATTGTAATTGGTTAGCATGAATAACATCTCAGAAAGTGTTGCTTCTGAAGCGTGAGGAAGTCTTATTTCAATAGAAGATGAACTGCACCGGAGAGAAAATATGCTGGGCGAGTCTAAACATGCTTGCCCATCTACAGGTCTGATTCCCATGAGTGCCGCCTCCTCTTGCCAACCTACTTTCAACCTTAGAGAGTACAGATGTTTTGAAAGTTTCTCCTTGCTCTGGGTACTATGAAGAGACCATGTCCAGCCTCATTCTAGAAACTAAAGGACATAAGGAATCCACCATGTGTTAAAGATGGGGAATTTTTACTCTAGACACCCTTGCCAAAATCTAAGGGCCATGCCCATTTCCCATCACATGATCCTTGGTTTTGCAAAGCTGTGGTTTGCAGATGGGAATAATGATAATCCCACACAGCAGTGACAAAACACTTTAAGGGGAAGACTGAAATATTTGAGATGATTTTTCATGATCCCCTTCTGAACTACAAATGAGTCAGACACAGGTCACCCCTCCAAGTATTCAGAACTACAGGCCCTACAATAAATAGCATTGGTCAATGGTTCCTCTCTTTGTCTATCAAGACTCTTCCTCCTTGGAGCTAGCAGCTACTCAGAACAGAGCACCAAACTGACCAGGAGGAGACCTGGGCTCATTTGGATGTTTCTTTCCCCACTTCAAAGGGATTTAGATGGAGGCTCTGGCAGCTTCCTTTCAGCTCTGCTTCCGGATGATGCCCAAGAAGATCAAAACATTTGGTGCACTCCTCACATTCTACATCTATGCCAGAGTCTCCATCCTTCCTCTGACCGTATTTGCTAAAACCAAACCCATCATTTTTGAGAAAGCAGCAAATTCATCAGAGGGAAAGGTAGCAAGACAAGCCCACAAAGAGACCATGCCAGGAGTGAGGAAAGATTCCAGTCTGAAGGGCAAGATGATCATCCTTCTGCAAAGTAGCCCCCCATAGTTGGTCCCATGTCTGACTCCCAGATAAACACCTCGGTTTATCACTGCACCATGTAAGTGTGCTGTGCACCCACCCATCAAAGAGAAAACATGAGTGAAGAATAAGGGAGGAAAGAGTGAAAGTTAGGCCTACAGGCCTTATGTAGAGGATTGATGGGCAGGTGTTAGGAAGACATGGAGGGAAAGACAGTAAAGGGGCAAGAAAACAGCAAGAAGTGAAGATGTACAGGCACATAGAAGAGATGTGCAGGAACCAGAAGCAGAGGTGTGAAAAGATATCATACTCTGGGGTCTAATTCTCACTTCCTTAGGCTCTGGGGGTATCCCAACAGAACAAGAAGTTCTCACCTGCTTCTCAAACCCATGGCAGGGGGGCACCAGGCAGATCCATGCTACCACAGCGCCATCTAGTGGCGTGGCAGGACTGGTAATGACCTAACCAGTATTCTCTAGGATTAAGTCCCTATTGAAGATAGCCCAGGCAGTAAACATAGCTGACAGAGCTATTACTAAGGAATATGTACAATGTAAGCTCACAAATTTTTATGTCCTATGGGTTGTCTCCTCTCAGGACAAGTGGATCATGATTCTACTTTCCCCATTCTTTTTTTAAAAATGTTTTTATTTATTTATTCATGAGAGACACAGAGCAAGAGGGGCAGAGACACAGGCAGAGAGAGACACAGGCCCCACGCAGAGAGCCCAATGTGGGACTCGATCCCAGGTCTCTAAGATCACGCCCCGGGCATGAAAGCAGGCGCTAAACCGCTGAGCCACCCAGGGATCCCTATCTTCCCCATTCTTAAAGAACCACCCCACTTCTTTTTATTTTATTATTTTTTAAAGATTTATTTATTTGAGAGAGAGGGTGTACATGGGGTGGTGGGGGAGGGGTACAAGGAGAGAGAGAGAGAAAATCTCAAGTAGATCCCTCACTGAGCACAGAGCCCAAAGCTGGGCTCAATCTTATAACCCTGAGATCATGACTCAAACAGAAACCAAGAGTTGGACACCTAACTGGCTGAGCCACCCAGGTGCTCCCCTCACCACTTTTTAAATCAGCTCAGCTATTGATGAAATTTTTAATGGAAAAACCATTGCCTTTGAAGACATGGACTTTTTCAAGCACTAGAGAACTACTTTGCCTATTTTCCTAATGATATTGATTTTTGAGCATCTCTTAAAATAAGACAGAAAGATGTCATGAGATATGTTTATTAAACATAATAGAAACACTTCAGAGTCATTAAATACTAATATATGGTTTTGCTGCCTTTCTTTCTCTACAGTTTTCCCACAAAATTCTGAAATGAACAGCTGTAACAATGTAAATCTCCGTGATTTATTGTACAGCTGATTATGCTGGGGCTATCAGGACCCAGGCCATGGGGCTCCTGCAATACTCTGGATTTTTCTGTGGCCTCAGGTATGAGTTCTGGGAAGCAACGTTGGCTCCGTACAAGGCACATGCTTCGGCTCACGTCTCCGCTGGAATTCAAGTACTACCCCCTAACTTGGTGACCTTGGACTTCTTTCATTTACTGAGCCAGTCTCATTCCCACCTGTACAATGGGAATGCTACCAGTAGCTTCATAGGACTGTTTGTGAGAATTCAGTGAAAATGGGTGTGCAAAATGGACAGCATTGTGCTGACAGGTAGGAAGTGACAGGTACATGTTCCTTCTTTTTCTGCTGCCCTTTCTTGAAGAGATCCAGCAGAGAAAGAACAATTCTCATGTTTAGTTGAGCTGCCATAAGGAGACCCCTCATCTCTGGTCTGTTTTACAAAACTGCAAAGATGAGAGAGAAGAAAGAGCCTTCCGAGATTCTGATAGCCTCCTCCCCACTTTCAGTTGAAAGTCAACCAATTAGCGAGTGCTAGGGTGAAGATGGAATCCTGCCAGCCGTGGTACCTGGGAGAGTTCATAATACACTTGACTTTAATTCATGTGTACTATAATCCTGTGGGTTAAAGGGCCATAAAAGTTGTTCTGGTTTTTCTTATACTTCAAAGAAGCAATTCAATGGCCATGAATTACAGTCTCTCAATTACACTGGAGCTATGAAACACAACTGTTCTGGTATGATTTCCAGCCTGGCTCCTTTGCCAAAGGAACTTCAAGGAAAGAATTTAAACAAAATAACCTTTCCAGGCTTTCATCCAGCTTCCTCATGCAGGAGACTCTATCGTTGGGGGCCCAAGAACACATGCGCTGGGATATGAACAGCGTGGACCATAGTGTTGAGTTGGGGTGGGGCCAGCCCATAAAATAGTAAGTAAACACTGTTCTCTGGAAGGACCCATGGGATGACAGATGTTACTAGAAAAAAATAAATAATGGTATAACAATTAAAACATTTAAAGGGAGGAGAGTCACATTAAGAATGTGGCAGACCTAAGATACTCCTATCATCGTGAGACTCAGGAAAAGAAGTATAAATTTTTTGCACAGCAGCAAAGCAAATGCTTGTAGTTGGGAATTAATCACATATGGTGGAGAGAAGACTACACTTGGAATTGGAGTAAGTCCTGGTTTCTCACCTAACTAGCTTTCTGACCTTGGACCACTTCCTTATACAGTGGTTTGCTCATCCAAGATGGAAGCAGTCACGTCTCCACGAGCCACTGTCAGGAAGCCAAAGCTGGAGGCATGAGAACAAGGATGAGCCACTTGGCCTTGGTGGGCTTCATTCCTCATCTCCAGGGCCTGGGCTCCAGGTCCAGCTTTTTGCAACTGGCCAATAAGACCACAGTTTAAGGATGTAAAGAGACACCTTTAAAATGATATTATTGCAAGTAAAACATAAGTATCTGCTTATTACAGAACCCTCTCGCAAACCAAATCCTACAGAAACTGCCAAGGGGTAAGAATGGGGGGCAGGAAGCCAAGTTTTCTGACCCTCCAGTTGCTGTGATTCACCATCGATCACTACTGGATGTCTTCTTTGACTTCAGAGCCTCTGGCAGAACTGCAGTAAGGATGCAGCCCCAGGTAGGGGTTGATGCTCACACATCTTGCTCTCTGAAGTTCATCTCCAGTCTGTCTCCATACATAGCTGGCCTCTGTGGCAGATGTGCCCATCGAGGACCTGACTGTTCCCAAGCCCTGTGAGTGGGGTCTTTGCACTTGAAAGAAAACTAGATGCTCAGGAATGCTCAGATAGACTCATCTATGTGCCCCGTCCTACCAAAAGGCAGCTAAAGCCTGCTTCCCAGATGGAAACCTTAGGTGATAATGTGAAAAGTCCTTCCGGCACATCTGCCTTTCTGCACATTTTTAGAAAATGTGGGAGAAAACCGGGATGTGATAAGCAACCCATGCATAATTCTGACTCAGTCCAAGCGGATTTCCTGTGAGCAAAAGAGATGGACAGCCAGGGAATGTTGGTTAGCTTCTGCTGTCAGGGGGCTTGTTTGGTCATTGCCAAGGCCAGCAGGTTAAGGCAACGAGGTCTGTTTCCAAGATACCCTAAAAATACATAGCCTGATTTCAGCTACAGCCTTCCTGGGATGTGATCAAGGAATGTGCAAATTGGCCACACCAAACACTAACCTGTCTCACAAAACAAAACATTTCTACGCCCAGCCCACTGGGGGACTGAAGCTCAGACAACACAGGAGGGAGGGGTCTGTGAAGGAGCCTCCCCTCCACGCAGACCCCCTGCTCCATTAGTGGTATGTAACATCCCCCACAGCACAATGAACGCATCACGGCAGGGCAACTGATGACCTGGCAATGAACAAAATAAAGGAATCTGCAACCTCTAGAACCTTAAACCAGTTAACATGAAATTCAAGAACAGAAACAGCCAGAGCTTAGAAAAAGAAGCGGTGGGCGGTGGCAGGGAGCAGGGATAGATTACTCTCTCCTGTTCCAGACAAAAGAATGCGAGGTCTGGCCTCTTCTCTTTCCTTCCTACTATCCAGGGCCCTTCCCTACTGGTCCAGAACGGAGGCTAAGGCCCAAAGCCAAGGACGGAGTGGTGAACTGCCCACAGTCAACAGAGACTCTAAAGAAGCTGCCAACAATTGGTTCCACACATCCTCCCCGGGCTTACTAAGCAAGACTCTGCAGTCAACTCTCCTAGCCACACAATCCTTCCCAGTCTGTAGAAAGCAAGAATTTGAAGGGTGTGTTTGTCTTTGGCCTTATGGAAGGTTTGTGTTCAAGATGAAAAGTGACTCCACGGGGGATGGGACAGGGTGTTTTGCCTTTCCAGAAGGCAATGATCTGGGGTGCCTCCGAGGAGGGAGTCTGGTGTTGGTTCCATGGTTAGATCTACTTAAGCAGTCAATTTTCTGATCTCTCCTCACCTACCTGAAAGGGACTAAGAGAATGGGAGAGCTGATAAGGAGGCAAAGGCAGAGCCCATATGCCAGTAACTGTTCTGTTATGAAACACATGTGCGATAAGGGGGCACTGCAGAAGTAGCTGGGCTTAAATCATCATGCTCCTACTACCTAACCCCAGAGGTGGCCAATGGATCGAGGGCCAGAGCTTCTACATCTAGCACCTTCACAGTGGCTGGGGAGAGAGCCCACAAGTTACCCACACATAACATGTGGTCAGTGTCATGCCGCAGACAGCACTTCAGAGAAGCGGGGAAAATCAGCAACTTCCTCATCAAGAAGAGGTCATGTTTCCTGAACCATACCTCCTACTGGCCCACCATGGCACAGGTTCCAGAGCCTCCAACGATAGGGAACGCAAAGTATGGAGAAGACTCTTTCTCTTCTTTACACTACACGCTCAGAGTTTTTAGTCTAATCTGTGATGGGGAGAAAGAAGTTTGATTCAGATATAAAATTGGAGGTTTGTACTGGACTGGACTAATTTTATTTTATATTTTTTAAAGATTTTATTTATTTATTCATGAGAGATACAGAGAGAGAGATGCAGAGACATAGATCGAGGGAGAAGCAGGCTCCATGCAAGGAGCCCCTGGGATCACAACCTGAGCAAAAGGCAGACATTCAACTGCTGAGCCACCCAGGCGTCCCTGGACTAATTTTAAAAACCAAACTATGATGGGAAAACCATGATAAATGCCCTCAAGTCTCTTCAAGGTTAAAAAAAAGGGGGATTAAATACAGAACAGGTGGTAGTAATAAATACCAAAGTAAATAAGTGAATACTCTAGGGAATCTGACCCTTCTTAATAAACCAGATTCATGAATCTGAATCATGAACTTTGGGTTGACAAAGTCTTTAACAGTCTCTGTAGACAGTGGGGAGTTTAGCACTCTGTCCTGGAAAATGATGGAAAAGTCAGAGGAGGAAAGGGGGATAAGAAAAGAAGATCCTAGCTCATGGGTATTTTTCCACAAAAAATGTAATCAGGATCTTGAAGAGACACTAGGGCTCCCATGTTCACTGGGGCTTTACTCACAGTAGCCACAAGGTAGAAACAATTTAAATTTCCACAGAAGGATTAATGAATTAAAAGAATGTGGTATATACATACAAAGGAATATTATTCAGTCTTTAATAAGAAGGAAAGCTGCTAAGTTGACAACATGGAGGAGCCCTGAGGGCATTATGCCAAGTACAGTAAGATGGTCACAGAAGGACAAACTGCCCAATTCTGCTTACACAACAGATATAGAATAGTTGAACTCACAAAAGCTCAGAATGGAATGGTGGGGGTCAGGATGGCTTGCTAATCAGTCGATCTAAAATCTTAGATAATACTGCATTGTACAACTTGGCAGTCTGCTAAGAGATCTCATGTTAAGTGTTTTTACCACAATACATTTTTTTTAAAGATTTTATTTATTTACGAAAGAGAGAGCATGCGAGAAAGAGAGCACAAGCAGAGGGAGCAACAAAGGGAGAGGGAGAAGCAGACTCCCCACTGAGCAGGGAGCCCGACATGGGGCTCAATCCCAGGACCTTGGGATCATGACCTGAGCCGAAGGCAGATGCTTATCACCAACTGAGCCACCCAGGAACCCCAACCACAGCAACATTTTTGAACAGAAAAGAATAGAAGAAAAGGCAGAAGGTAAGATGAGAATATACTCTGGGGCAATCTGTACTCAGAAGTAAGAAATGGTATCAAATTTAGTAGCAAAGAACCAAACTGAAATTTTGAAAAATAACGGTAATCAGTCAATTAACAAGCTATTCCCCATGCCCAAGTAGTTGATTTTATACAAAGAAAAAAAAAAGAAAAGAGAAAAAAATATGTATAAATCATGGTCCCTGCCCACAGGAGCTTACAATGAAAGCATGCCAGTGAGTGGTCATGTTCTATGATGTGTGTGTCTGGAGGGGGCATTATGGACATCACAGCTCTGTGACAATAATCAGGTCCCTTCGCTTCTCTCAGCCTTTTCTTATCTGTAAACAGGAAGAGGAAGGCCTCTTCCAAAAGAGGAAGGCTAAAATACTCAGGGCTTCTAAACCTGGATGGCAATGAAGAACCAACCATAGTCTATGCTTCATAGCTTGCCCAAGTGACCCTGGCGAAATAGTGGAAATCAGACCCCACATATACTCAGAGCCTATCTCGGGAAAACATCCATTATCACTAGGCTCTATGATGTCCAAGAGCTCTTTATATATTCTAGAACTCCACATAAATAAGAAATAGGGGTGACCTCCGTGAAAGGTAGCACCCTTCTGAGCTGAGGATGGGCTGAGTCTGAGTTTCTGGGAAACAGGTGCCCATTCACATTTCTGTGCTTGGACGTCTAGCAGGGTCCTAGAGGGTGTGGGGCTGTAGGAATGCCACCACTGTTTTTTAGATTTTGAAAAGTAAACACCAGAAGCTCTGGCAACCACAGTGCTTGGGGAGGAGCTGTACATCTGAAGTTTTCCTGTCTTCCTCCAGCAACACGAGGATTGTTTCATGAGAAGTGACTACGCTGGGAAACAAAGCAGTAGTGTCTGCTCACAAAGAGAGGTGCTGGCAATTTCCTACGTTCCTTTTTTTTATTTTTTATTTTTTATTTTTTTTTATGAATGCCAAAGTCATTTGTTTTGAAAATAAGAGCCTCTCCTTTGCCCTCAGCATCCCTGTTAAGAAATTCAACCACAGGAGTGATTCTGTGTAGGCCTGCAGAGTGTGGGCAAAACCTCTGAGACACCACAGTGGCTGTTCCAGGAGAGATGATGAAGGACAGGGAAGAGTTTAGATTCTGGAGTCACAGAGACCCAAGTTCAAATAGCAGACAGGCTGTGTGCTGGCAGTGCGACCTTAGGTGAATCATTTAACCTCTGTTCCCTTTCCTTAGCTTAAAATGAGGAAAAGAGGGATGCTGTGAAATGACCCCTACTTAGTCAACACTCAGTAAATGTCAACTATAGAAAACAGAGGCAAAGCCACCAACAGATCTCAAGGAGTACATAACCGCTGGCTGCAATGGGATGTTACATGCATAGCATTGGGCACAGCCTCTGTCCTAATGCTCACACTGCTCTAGGCTGTAGGAGCCCAGTGATAATACCCTATAGATCCCCGTAAAGCAGGAGACACCAACACATAGAAAGTGTATGGGATCTGTCCACATTACTTCTGGTGCAGAAGAGCCAGAAAGCTAGCAGACTTCATTAATCTATTTTTTTTTTTTTAAGATTTTACTTATTCATGAGAGACACAGAGAGAGAGAGAGAGAGAGGCAGAGACACAGGCAGTGAGAGAAGCAGGCTCCATGCAAGGAGCCTGATGTGGGACTCGATCTCAGGTCTCAAGGATCACATCCTGGGCCGAAGGCAGGTGCTAAACCGCTGAGCCACCCAGGGATCCCCCCATTAATCTCTTGTTAAGTGTCCTTTCCAATTCCTGGGAAGAGTCAACAGTCGTGACTTTCATGCATTCTCATCTAAACTAGGAGTTTTCACAGCATTTGAAGTCATGGAAATATTTATGAACACATATGTTTCATTGGAACTTTGGTAACTCTATAACACATGTATATGATATATATAAAGTGTATATTATGTATACACACACATTGATGGGAAGATATCAAACAGAAAATAATACTGGTTTGTACATGTAACACAGTAGGAAAAATAGTAGATTCCAATCTCAACCACTTGCTTCCAATACTGAAGACGCAGGAATCTTCTGGCAAGTCTCAATCTCTCTGATCAGGTCTTCTCATTATTTGAAAATACCATTCTGACTACGGAAGAATAACCAGACCAAAGGGGAAGACACTACTGAGAAGTGATGCTGTCTCATGTAAGCCTGTGTACATCGTAATGTTTACTGTGAAATGCTCTTGGTATTATCTAAGAATAAGAGCTTGAAATAATAATAACAATAATTATTTTATTTTTTTAAGGATCTATTTATTTACTTATGAGAGAGAGAAAGAGAGGGAGAGAGAACGAGCATGTGCACACAAGTAGGGGAGGAGCAGAAGGAGAGGGAGAGAATCTTTAAGCAAACTCCCTGCTGAGTGTGGAGCTCTTCACAGGTCTTGATCTTGGGACCCATGAAATCATGACCTGAGCTGAAATCAAGGGTCAGACATTTAACCAACTGAGCCATCCAGGAGCCACAATAATAATTTTAAAACTAACATTAGAAGTGGTATTTGTGAGTATTATGAGACACTTCTCTCCTTTTTCAGGATTTCTGATGGACAACAATGCAGAGTTCTATTTTCTATTCAGAACAACAGTATGATTGTAGTAAAAATGCATAAAATGGATAAAAATGAACTTTTTAAAATGGACCTCTACTTTTATTCCTCTTCCCCTTCCCCTTCACCAGTTTGCTGCTAGACTTCACACTGGGGATGTAGCTTCCCTGCCCAGGGAATTAAGGACCTAAACCTCCAACATGAGATATTCACCAGTAAGAGTTGTGCCTGGATTTGACCCTGTATAGAAATGCCCATTAATTAAGCAGCCAGATATTAACATGGATCCAGAGCCCAGCCATGTCAAAAGGGGAGCCTAAAAACAATTTAATAAGCCCCTTCTCTGTTTTCATTTCCTGCTATTTTTTGATTTGCTTAAAAATTAGTTCTTTCAGAGAAATGAGTGCATTTTTGGCAAGGAGTTAACTGCATTACCTTTGTTGATTCATGGAATGAATAGTTATGATAAAGAAAATCCAAATAGCAAAGAGACTAAGAAGAGGTGTTCTCCATCTTTAAATGTCCAGCATAAAATATTTCTTAGATCAAAAATAAAACTTAGACAATCTTAAGGTTTGGAGGTCAAAGTAATCGTTCCCAGGGTGTCTGGGAAGCATCTGCCTTCAGTTCAGGTCATGATCGCAGGGTTCTGGGATCAAGCCCCACTCGGGCTCCCTGCTCAGTGGGGGGTCTGCTTCCCCTTTCCCTCTGCTGCTCCCCTGCTTGTACTCATTAGTGCTCATTAGTGCTCTCTCTCAAATAAATAAATAAAATCTTTAAAAATATATATGAAGCAATTGTTCCCAAACATAGCTGGTCAGAAGGCAACAGGTATGGGGCCCCTGGTGGCTCAGCTGGTTGGGCAGTCAACTCTTGATTTCATCTCAGGTCATGATCTCAGAGTCCTGGAATCGAGTTGCATATCTGGCTCTACACTCAGTGGGAAATCTGCTTGAGATTCTCTCCCTCTGCCTCTACCCCCACCCCCACCCCTCTCTGAAATAAAATAGTCTTTAAAAAAAAGAAGGCATCAGGTATAAAATATGATACATTCTTTATGAATATAAAATTCTGTTATCTATTTAGATATTATGTACTAAAGATAAAAAATATTAGGCTGAGGAAAGTGAAGGGAAAATTGTATTTCCACAAAGAAAGCTGTGTTTATTCTAGTTTATCTGTGAGTCTCCAAGGAAAACACTTCAGAACTTTTATTGTGGAAAGAATGAGTAATGTTCTCCCAGGATCATGAGGCTGGATGAGGACTGGAGAGGTCATCCTGTCACCGCATGTGATCCAGGGAAAGGACAGGATTGCACTGACACTGAAAACCTGTATTTTAAATAGGACTTTAAAATTAGATATCTAATGGCATATTAGCATGATAAAATCCAAATACATACACAGACCAGCATACCTTGCTCTACTGATCTACACTTTATTGTACTTGAAGGGTGGTGCATTTGGGGGCTGTTTTTTCCCCCACAAATTGAAGGTGTGTGGCAACCCTGTCTTTAGCAAGCCAACTGGCATCAATTTTTCTAACAGCATCTGCTCACTTCTTATAATATTTCAAACTTTTTCACCATTATTATATGTGTTATGGTGATCTGTGATCAGTAATCTATGATGTAGCAATTGTAATTGTTCTGAGAAAGCACAAACCACACCCATAAAAGATGGGCTAACTTAACTGTAAACATGTGTGATCTGACTGCTCCATCAACCAGCCATTCCCCATCTCTCTCCCCTTCTCAGCCTCCCTATTCCCTGAGATGCAGCAATAGCAAAATAAAACCAATTAACAATCTATAATGGCCTCTGTGTATTCAAGTGATAGGAAGTGTCCCATATGTCTCACTTTAAATCAGAAGCTAGATGTGATTAAGCTGAGTGAGGAAGGCAGGTTGAAGTAGAGAGTCTGGAAGCCAGGCCTCCTACACCAAACAGTGAGCCAAGTTGTAAATGTAAAGGGAAAGCTCTGGAGAGAAATTACAAGTGCTACTCCAGTGAACACATGAATGATAAGAAAGCAAAACAGCCTTACTGCTGATTTGGAGAATGTTTCAGTCTGAATAGAAGATCACACGGCCACAACATTTCCTTAGGCCAAAGCCAAACCCAGAGCAAGGCTCTGACTCTCGTCAATTCTATGAAGGCTCAGAGAGGTGAGGGAGCGGCAGAAGAAAAGTCTGAAGCGGGGCAGACTGTTGGTTCATGAGGTTTAAGGAAAGATGTCATCTCTATAGAAATGAAGGGGAAAGTAGCAAGTGCTACTGTAGAAGCTGCAGCAAGTTATTCCGAAGATTCAGCTAAGAGAATTCTTGAAGGCTGCCACACCAACCATGAGACTGCAATGTAGACCAAACAGCCTTACACTGGAAGAAGATGCCATCTAAGACTTTCATAGCCAGAGAAGAGCCAATGCCTGGCTTCAAACCTTCAAAGGACAGGCAGACTCTTGTTAGGGGCTAATGAACCCGTGACTTTAGGTGGAAGCCAATGCTCATGGGCCATTCCAGAAATCCTAGAACCCTTAAGAATTATGCTAAATCTACTCCGCCTGCACTCCAGAAATAGAACAAGACCTGGATGTGACAGCACATTTGTTTACAACATGGATTGTAAGCCCACTGTTGAGACCTACTGCTCAGAAAAAAGATTCCTTTCAAAACATTACTGCTCACTGACAATGCACCTGGTCACCGAAGAGCCCTGATGGAGATGGACAATGAGATTAGTGTTGATTTCATGTCTGTGAGCACAACATCCATTCTAAGCCCTTGGATCTAGGTTTCAAGTCTTATTATTGAAAAATTACATTTTGTAAGACTATAGCTGCCATAGACAGTGATTCTTCTGATGGATCTGGGCAAAGAAAACTGAAAGCCTTCTGGGAAGGATTCATCATCCTAGATACCATTAGAAATATTTATGATTCATGGGAAGAAATCAAAACATTGACGTTAAGAGGAGCTTGGAAGAAGCTGGGTGACTCTGAGTAGTTCAAGACTTCAGGGGAGAAGGTCACTGCAGATCAGGTAGAAAGAGAAAGGGAGCTAGAATTAGAAGTAGAGCCTCAGGATGGGACTGATTGGCCATAATCTCATGATAAAATTTGAATGAATACGCAAAGTAAGTGGTTTCCTGAGATGGAATCTACTCCTGCTAAAGATGCTGTGAAGATCCTTGAAATGACAATGAAGGACTTAGAATTTCCCATAAATTGAGTTGATAAAGCAGCAGTAGGGTTTGACAGGACAGACTCTAATTCTGGAAGAAGTTCTACCATGGGTCTGATCCTATCACACAGTATCATAAGGCTACAGAGAAATCCTTCATGAAAGGAAGAGTCCATCGATGAGACAAACTGCAATGTTGTCTTATTTTAAGAAAGTGCCACAGCCACCCCAACCTTCAACACCCACCACCCTGACCAGTCAGCAGCCACCAACACAGAGGCAACATTCTCCAGAAGCAAAGAGAATACGACTCGCTGAAAGCTCAAATGGTTAGCATTTTTTAGCAATCAAGTATTCTTAATTAAAATATATATGTTGTTTATTAAGACATAGTGCTATTGCAAACCTAACAGACCAAAGTATAGTGTAAACATAACTTTCATATGCATGGGAAACCAAAAATTTCATCTGACCAATTTAATTGAGATAATCACTTTATTAAGGTGGTTTGATACCAACTCTGCAACATCTCTGAGGTATACCTGTAACTACAGGTACTAGAAACCTCAAAATCTTCTGATCTGATCTCAAATTCCCATTTTATAGATGGGAAAATCAAGGCCCAAAGTTAATAATTTGCCCAAAGTTGAGAACCAGCCCTTGAATGTCTTCTGCCTCCCATCTATTACTTTCTACTGTTTCTGCATTTTATTACTCTTCCTGAGCTTTGACTTTCTTGAACTTAAAAGGCCAACATGAACACCACTGGTGGGTGTTAATCCTCAATAAGCAACTTGAAGTTTACTGGTAGTAATAGCAAAGTCATGAAGTGAGCACCCCATGTCTACCCCATGTGTATCAGAAATTAGGAAAGAGGATGTAAGTAAAGGGGAGAATTGAGAAAGCCACTAGGCCATGGTCTGTACTCTGCGTGGGAGGCCCGACTCACCAAGGCCCCAGTGCAACCTCCCTAAAATTTAGAATGTCGAGAAATGGTTTAAAAACACAGCAACAATTTCAGAGACTAGAATCCAATCAGGCTTGTGTTCACTTGACCTTGAGTTGCCTTCTAATCTGTTTCTAAGCACAGAGCTCTTTAACTCTGGGACAGCTACCGAATTCCACCATGGAAACTGGCACACAAGGCAATTAGAGCTTGGTAACTTCCAAGATGTACTGAAACCTACATGATCACATATCACCTGTCAAACAACTCCTCACAGGTGCCTGGCTGGTTCAGTCATAGGGGATGTGACTCTTATCTCAGGGCTGTGATTTCAAGCCCCACATTGGATACAGAGATTACTTTAGAAAAATAAAGCTTGGGCAGCCCAGGTGACTCAGCGGTTTAGCACTGCCTTTAGCCCAGGATGTGATCCTGGAGTCCCCAGATCGAGTCCCACGTCGGGCTCCCTGCATGGAGCCTGCTTCTCCTTCTGCCTGTGTCTCTGCCTCTTTCTGTGTGTCTCTCATGAATAAATAAATAAAATCTTAAAAAAAAGAAAATAAAAGAAAAAGAAAGCAAGAAAGCTTCGGGGGTGCCTGGGTGGCTTAGTCAGTTAAGCGGCCACTCTTGATTTTGGTTCAGGTCATGATCTCAGGGGTGTGAAATTGAGCCCCTATTTGGGCTCCGTGCTCAGTGAAGAGTCTGCCTGAGATTCTCCCTCTGCTCCTCTCCCTGCTTGTGCTTGTTCTCTCTCTAAAATAAATAAAATCTAAAATAAAAAAGAAAGCTTTAAAATAAAAAGCTCTTCCCACAAAGTTCACATCTGCTCCACTGCATAAACTTCACACCAGCTCTTAAAGCTCTCAAGAGCTATCTATCCCTTCCCTCCCTGCAGGACTGAACACCCAGGAACAAAGCAAGCCATCTGATACCCAAATGAATCTGCGCATGGACAGCAACAAAAGCAAGCAACCAGTATCGGCTCTCGCAAACTCTGGATGAATTGCCTTCTGGAAGAGAGAATGTGACGCTAGTCCCAAACACTCTGCTACGTTTTCATCCATCATTAGCACCAATAAGGAAGACAAATTCCTCTTGTGCTTTTGTTTTGTTTTCTTGAGGGAAAAAGCACCCAAAATCGAGAGCCCTAAGCCACACTTGTGTGTAAAATCACCTTGTTGTGAAAGTCACAACATGGTGTAAACAAGGACCACTATCTTCTTCTGCATTGTGAAAACCCACATTTGATAGCTCACTTTAGCACAAATGTGTGAGATTATAAATAAGGCGTTGGTGGTTCCCTGTGAGAGGAGACAAGATAAGCTCAGGGGATGTTTACCTCCAGTGTCTGCCCTTGGATTCCTGCAACAGAACTTGGAGCTATTCTCTGGTTTAAACAACAGGTGGCACTGCCATTTCTACATTGTCCCTGGCAAGAAACCTTGGCAGTTTGTGATTTCACCTTCCAGGAGGCATTAACAGTTTCTGTAATCACCTCCACTGCTAGCATGTACATATGCTCCTCTGTGGTAAACGCAAACACGAGTGAGAAAACCGAATCTGTGTGAATGCAGTCCTACCAAGTGCCACCCTCCCCGTACCCATCCTTCTCTCCACAAGGGAGTGAGTGCGGGAGAGGGGGGGCCGAGGGGGGGGGGCGGTTTGCAGGGGGAGGGGGAGCAAAATGGAAACAGATTCTGTGTCACACTTGTCCCAATCTTCTGCCATATATGCATATATGCCTCACTCACACCTGCGACACGTGCAAGGGAAGGGCGATCTCACAAGGTCCTGGGGCATATTTCTGGCAAATCTGGGACCCGAGAAGTATGCTGTGTTTTTAATCCACACGAAGAAAAAACACTCCACTGTCCGCTTTTCATAAGCACGGTTTCCACTCTTCCACATCAAGAGAGCATGCTCAATATCTTGAAAAAACGAATAGGTATGTGAATTACATTTCTGCAAGGAGAACACAGAATTCAGGACTGCTTTCAAATGTGCCAAGAAGACAGATTACATTTCGTAGGCTTTTGGTGTGTGCTTTAAATACAAGAAAATTGCCATGTCAAAAATCCCTCATTCAACATCTACTGCTCATATTTTTATTCATGTGCATAATTTTATTATGGAGCAGTTCTTATGTGATTTCTATACTATAATGTATCAGTTCTTGGTTTGATATGTTAAATTTATGAAATTTTTAATTTGTGTGTGTGTGTGTTTTTTTTTTAATTAGGACAATTTAACAATGGAAATCTCCCAATGCAGCAAAGCAGAGATAAAAGCGACTACAGGGTGAAGCACAAGCCTAAAGAGATGTGCCAGGTAGGATACAGGTTGGCATGTTTCACTGCAGAAGAACTCAAATATATTTGTGTGAATGTGGGTGAATGGATCAGAGGAAAATTATACTGAAAATCATAGCCTGTACTACAAAGAAGCGATGTGCTTTTCTTGTACTTCTCTCTGTTACAGAGCATCAAATGTCCATACTCTTGCTTTCTGAGCACAGAGCTGGAAAATCCTACCCTGGTGTACAGTTTATGCTGTCTTATTAGTATTATCTTGTAAAAGGAAAAAAAAAAAAGAGAAGAATGCTGAAAAAAAAAATACATCACCTAGAACTCAAAGGCATTGGAGAAATTTGGCTTTCATTAAGGGTTTTGTTAAGAGAAAGCATGTGTCCTAAACAACAAATTGCATAGCCCACATGATTTCCTGATGATCAGATAACATTGCATTCATGCTTTCTGGATGAACAAGGGTTTCACATAACAGTAAAGTTTCATGAATTTTGAACCAAGACATGTGGGCTTAATCCTGACTCTACCACTTAAGAACTGGTTAACCAGTCACGTTACTAACCTTTCCCAACCCTACTTTCCTAGTGTGTTAAATAATCACATAAGAAAACCTTTGTAAGGGGATCCCTGGGTGGCTCAGCAGTTTAGCGCCTGCCTTCGGCCCAGGCGTGATCCTGGAGTCCCGGGATCGAGTTCTGCATCAGGCTCCCTGCATGGAGCCTGCTTCTCCCTCTACCTGTGTCTCTCCTCTCTCTCTGTTATCTCTCATGAATAAATAAATAAAATCTTTGAGAAAAAAAGAAAAGAAATCCTTTGTAAGGCTACCATGAGTATTATATTTTATTTTATTTTTACTATATTTTAAAGGATTATTTATTTACAGTAGGTGTTTTTTAAAAATGCCTAATTTCAGGCTTTGTGGACTTGAGTAGAAATCTTTTAATTTCCCACTGAAATATCCAGAGAGATCTATAGAAGCTAGGCACAGTACCATACACTCGAGAAGATTCCATATCCCATACTCAACAAATGAAGGAGAGTTTCCTTGTAGTGTAGACCGATGAATGAGTGTTCTACCTTCTAATGCCTGGCCAGCAGTTTGAAATCGAAGATCTAGAAACCCAAGCAATCATCCTTGCTAACATCAGAGGGGGCATCCCAAATTGCTTGTGGCCAAGCTGATCCTGCCTGTTGGCAGACAGAAATTAAGAACAGTACAAGAGAAGAGAAGAGAAGATGACATGAAAGCATGAATTTGAAAATGTTTCGACACAGGAAACAGAGCAACTCCTGTCCTTAGGGAGATACAAGAAGGCAAGGGCTCTGTGGAGGAGGCAGGGATGGGCAGAGATAAAGGTGAAGTGAGGGAGCAGGGAAGCTACTTTAGATGAAACTGGAATTGCCCTAATAAAAATAAAATTTATACTGCAAACCAACAAACAGAGAATAGTTTAGCCAATTTGGGACCACTCAGGGCTGTCCAGCCTCGAAGATCCAGCACTAAGGAGGCTTCCAGTCTTCTCACATTATTTTTGTAAATAGTTAAGAACCCACTCTATGTACAGTCTACTAATGGGACTTTTGCACTTAATACTATAATACAATCAGCCTTCCAACTTATTTTTTTCTTCCTTTACTTACAACAGAAACCAGATGTCAGACAGGATATGATGATTTTTAGGACTTTCGATACATCCTGTCAGTTTGCTATTCAGGGGGCCTATCTGCAAGATTTAAGACAAACTGCACCGCCATTATTGATTTTATTATTATTATTATTTTTTTATTTTGAAGGAATCTCAAACTTAGAGAAAAGCTGCAAAATCAGTAAGACTTATTTTTTCAGAACCGTATGAGAGGTAGTCACCCCACCACCTCCAAATCATATTTCCAATATACAACGACACCATCCTGCACAAAACCATGAAAAGCAGGTAGCACAGTGATACAGACACATCACCTCCATGTAACCCTTGGGCTCAATTTGAAGTTCACCAATTGTTCCATAATGACTTCCTCACTGAAAGGATGCAGCTCAAAGCTTCCAGTTTCCTTCATTTTCACAATTTTGACACTTTTGAAGATTAGGGGCCAGTTATTTTGTATAATGTCCCCCAATTTGCGTTTCCTTGATGTCTCCTCATGATTAGATTCAGGTCATGCATCTCTGGCATGAATATCACAGTAAAGATGATACGTTCTCATTATATTCTATCAGGTGGTACATAATTTCAATCAGCCTTAGCGCTGATGCTATTAACTTTGATCACTTGGCTAAGGTGCTGTCTACCAGGCCTCTCCACTGTGAAGGTTCTCGTTCTCCCTTTGAAATTAGTAAGTAAAAAAAAAAAAGTACAAAAAAAAATTAGTAAGTATTTGGGGATGTGGGGAGTTACTTTGAGAGTATGCAAATATCTCATTCTTTAGTGTGGCTAACAATCTCCCAAATTCTTCTGTGTTTCTTATTTCTTTCTTTTTTTTTAAATTTTTAACAGAAACTTTTGTTGATTGAGAAAATCTAAACCCCTTAGTGCTTTTCTACTACCTCTTAGTCCAACTTTTTTCTGAGGTTTTTGCATTTCTTCATTATTCTCTTTATCAGTGGTTCTCAATTGGGGTAATTTTGCCCCACAGTGGACATACAGCAACATCTGGAGACATTTTTGATTGTTGTCACTAGCATCCAGGAGGTAGAAGCCAGGAATGTTGCTAAACACCCAATCATCCCCGCGACAGCCCACACAATACAGAACCAAATGTTAATACTGCCAAGGTTGAAGAACTCTGCTCCATTCTCCACTGCTTTACAGGCAGTCTCATTTTTTTCCAAAACAAGATATTGGAAGAAAGGCTAAAAAGGGATGTATCTTTATTTTTTTTAAGATTTTATTTATTTGACAGAGAAAGCATAAGCAGGAGGATTGGCAAGCAGAGGGAGACAGAGAAGCAGGCTCTCCAGAGCAGGAAGCCCAATATGGGGCTTGATCTTGGGACCTTGGGATCACAACCGGAGCGGAAGGCAGATGCTTAACCGACTGAGCCACCGAGGCATCCCATGGGAAATGTTTTTAGTACAGACAATAGCTTTCTGTAAATGCTATGTTTGACTTGCAAGTGTTGGCCATAGCACCTTCTACAATCCAAAGTCACTGTCAAAAGAAAGAAAAGGAAAAGAAAGAAGAGAAAAGACAAGAAAAGAAAAACTTTATTTCCACAAAGGATTCTCTTAGCTGAGGTCTTGACATAAAAACACTTACCTGCTCCATAAAATCTTGAATCTCTGTTTGTTACGATGTTAAGAATTCATATCCAGATTATTTGGATTTGTTCTACCTTAAACACCAACAGAAAGGGCAGGCAATAAATAATTTAATATTTTTCACATCCTATAATGCCAGTATCAAGGGCCTTAGTACTGACAAAATACTAATAAATATACGTATTTTTTTTAATGAAGGACAGTATTCAAAATAAAATCCTTGCTTTTTTGGAACTCAGAACCTTTAAAGAAATTATTTATATAGCAGAATAATGTGAAGAAATATAACCAGAGTCAATTATATATACTTTAATAAAGCTGAGGGGGGATATTTAACAAGCTATATAAGATATATTAGAAAGAAACAAGATTCTGAGATATTTTTCACTTTACACAGACAGTGTGTATCTTCTGCTTATAGAATTGTTACTGGCCTGCCAGAGCAGTTTACGATCATTTTCACAAGTATTCAGTTCTTAGAACCAAGGGATTTCACAAGCTCCTCCACCTAATCAGAACAATCCTTTGTCCTGGATCCATCTGAGCATAATCCTATCCTGTTGACAGATTTGACATCTCCTTTCCACCACCACCACACAGGAATAGAGCAGAGCGCTGAATCCAGTAAGACTTATCTAGAGGCTAACAGCCAAACAAAAATCTATGCTGGCAACCTTTTCTTCAGCACGATACCTTAAAAAGGACCATTAATAAAATATTATTCTCAGAAACTGATTTTTCAGTGAGAAACTGCTAAACACATTACAGAGACTTCTTGTGGTCTTGGTTTTCTAATGACCTGTGAGAACTTGCATAGTGATGATCACTCTTCCTGACCTACTTAGATTCCAAAAGCCTACAAACTCTATAAATCGTTTCCTTTCCTGTAAGCACTGAACCTAGCTTGTGTTCAAATTTTTTTTTTTAAAGATTTTGTTTATTCATTTTGGAGAGAGAGAGTGTGTGTGCAAGTGAGAGGAAGGGCAGAGGGAGAGAGAGTCTCAAGCAGACTCCCCAAAGAGCATGGAGCCCGACTCAGGGATCCATCCCACCACCCAGCCACCATGACCCCAGCTGCAACCATGAGTTGGATGCTCAACTGACCAGGCCACCCAGGAGCCCCTATGTTCAAATTTTTGACTGGTTTACTTTAAATGCTTTTGTATTTTTCCTGAGTTGTTATAAAAAAAAAGTAGCCTGTTAGAATGACAAAATAAACATTATTAAATTATAACATTAATAAAAACAACAATTATAATAGTAGCTGACATATATTAAATCGAGGGCTTATTAGGGGCTGGATTCTATTCTGAATGTTTTATAGGTGTTAACTCACATAATCCTATGCCAATTTACAAAGCAGGCACTATTATTATAATTATTAATCCCGTTTTATAGAGAAGGAACCTGAAGCCCAGGGGTTTAAATAACTTTTTCTAGGTCAGAACCAGGATTGAAATCAGAAAGTTTGATGATAAAATCCATGGGTTTAACCACTATTATTCCTCTCTGATTTCCACTCTCCTCAAAGCATTATAGTTTCTCTTTCAGGAGAAACTGGTTTCTTTTAAGTTATGTGCTGGAAGAAATGTTACTTTTTAATGGGAGAAAATAAAATTTTCTTCAACTTTTATACTGGATTGAATCTGAGCTTCAACATTATAGCATGAAACCCACGGCTCTTTTTTTCTAACATTGCCTAACTGCATGTGCACAGATCCAACTCAGGTTTGTACAATTAGCTGTCCGCACAAATCTTTATAGGTTTGCTTAGGCTGACCAACAATTTCACTGCAAAAGTAAAAATGAAAAAGGACAATATTTGCTTCATTAAGGTCACAGGCAACTATTCTCAATGCCAATGGCAGAAACATGTGACTATCACATGACAGTCATCAAAGGATCTGAGAAAAGAGACACTGGAGGGCACCTGCCCAACTTCAGATCAAAGCTTCTTTCTTCACCGTGGCCCCTCTGCAGCCCTCGCTGCCAGCAGCAGAATTCAGGGAAGACAGGAGCTTTCCAGTCTCTTGATACAGGTGCAGAATTCCATTAGGTCTTTCTGTTTCAGTGCAAACGAGAAGTCTGCCGTTTTGATAAATGCTCAGAGTTTACCCCCAGTGGCAGGGACAGTACTCTGATTCCTATCCTACCTACCCCATCTCAAAAAGCCCAGGCCACAGGGCCGGCAATAGTCAGACAATACGAGAGTGTGAACTGGCCCCACACTCAGAGGAACTGAAATCCATGGATTTGGGGCCTAGAGCCACAAAGAAACCTGGCTGGCCAACCAGCCACCCAATCAAGTATAAGTACCTGTTGTGTAGATGTGAGGAAAGAAAGAGGTATGGGAGATGCTTTTAGGGGTGCAGGAAATCCACTTATCTATCATTATTTTATTGATCAGCCTCCATATTCTCCAAGGTAGTAATTAATCACTCTTGATCAAAAGCCATCTCAGCTTCACAACTCTACTGCTTTTTAGGCAATACAGGCAAAAATTTCACAGATGGAATTTCTTGTTTATCTATTTTTATTCCTTTTATAATAAAACAAAACTCATTCAAATGGAAAACAGAAAAATAAAATCACAAGTTTGAGTGTGATCCTGAGCAAAAGACCTCAGCACTTCTCTTTGCAAACACTGTCTTACTTTGATATTCTGTTTGTGAACTCTTTGAAGGTTTGGCTCTTGGGGACTACCCCAAATTGCTACATAACCAGGGGTGCCCCTCCTCTGCTTTGAATGAGAGTGAGAGGTGGGCGGGGGGTGGGGGTGAATGGGTGACAGGCACTGAGGGGGGCACTTGACGGGATGAGCACTGGGTGTTATTCTGTATGTTGGCAAATTGAACACCAATAAAAAATAAATGTATTACTAAAAAAAAAAAGAGAGAGTGAGAGGTGAAAGCATGGACTCCAGCAGCAATGGAGCGCTGCTGAGCACAGCCAGACACTGGTGGTAACTATTGTGTTAGGTAAATAAAAGCCTCGTCAAATGACAATAGAATTGAAATTCACTGTCATTATCAAGATGACATATTGCTATGCTCATGGCATCACCTTCTCTGTAGATGAGCTGTAACCTCTTCACACAAGTCAATATAAGCTAAGATCATTTGTTAAAAATACGTTGGCTCTCAAAGATTCAAAGGTACATATCAAAAAAATAGTTTCACAAGTATCTATGTACAAAGATGTTCATTATAGAAATATTTGTTATGGGGACCCTGGATGGCTCAGCAACTGAGCATCTGCCTTTGGCTCAGAGCGTGATCCTGGAGTACTGGGATCGAGCCCCACATTGGGCTCCCACCATGGAGTCTGCTTCTCCCTCTGCCTATGTCTCTGCCTGCCTCTCTCTCTCTCTCTGTCTCTCATAAATAAATAAATAAATAAATAAATAAATAAATAAATAAATAAATAAATCTTTTTAAAAAAGAAATATTTGTTATGAAAGGGACACCTGGGAGGCTCAGTCAGGTGAGTGTCCGACTCTTGGTTTTGGCTCAGGTCATGATTTCAATGCCCTGAGATCGAGCTCTGGGTCAGGCTTCATTCATGCTCAGTGCAGAGTCTGCTTGAGGATTCTCTCCCTCTGCCCCGCCCCTATTCACATCACTCTCTCTCAAAAATAAATAAATAGATAAATGGGGTGGGGGAATGTTTGTTATAGTGAAAATTAAGATATCCATGTCAGTCAGTAGAGGATCAGTTACATGAATTCCAATGCATATTTGGGTTTTGGTGCCACGTGGCCTTGGTTTTAATCATGGTTCTGCCACGACTGACCATGTGACCTTGGGCAAGTTACTCAACCTCTCTGAATGTTGGTTTCCTCATTTATATATGAAAGGTTTACAACACCTGATATAAAATAAGAGATCAAAAAATGGTAGCAAGAATTATTATGCCACATTACTATTAGGTGCATATGTGACCACTAGAAAAAGAATCAATAGATCTGTACCCTCAAGATAGAGAAAAATATAGAAAGATATAGATACAGAAAGATGACTCTGAGTCATTAGTGAGCAAAAAAAATGTAAGTTGCATTACAGATGAAAATAAGGATATAGATATGCATAATTATAATCCTTAGCATTACAGAGGAGGATAAGTAACTTAACTGCATGTATGCACATGCCCGTGTCTACCTGTGCTGGTGGGAAGCCTGCAGGGACACATGTCACACTGTCACAGCAGATTCCTTTCTGGCGGGGAGAAGGCTTCCACTTTCATACTTTCGAGGAGGCCAGGGTAACTCCACATCACATCAGTACCCAGTAAGTATAACAACCTTAACTTTAAATTTCCTCAGCTAAAATGGAATTTTGTGAAGAATTTTCTCTTTTTCATACCAGGATGGTAAGATGTACTGTAGGAAGAGTAAAGTTTTAACCTGTTAGCCTGTGAATATTTATTTTTAATTTAAAAATTATTTAAAGATTTTATTTATTTATTTGAAAGAGAGAAAGAGAGTGTGTGTACTACAATATCTGCACAGGGCAGTGGGCAGAGGGAGAGGCAGAGGCAGACTCCTGCTCACTGAGCAGGGAGTCCAACCCAGGGCTCGATCCCAGGACCCCAGGATCATGATCTGAGCCAAAAGGCAGACACTTCACTGACGGAGCTACTCAGGACCCCAGCCTGAGAATTTTTAAAGCAGCAATAAAACATACCTTGCTACTTTTCTACCAATCCATTGTCTACACTTCCCAACCAGGCATGCCTCTCCACTTTAGGACACAGGCACAATTTTGTTCCTCTCAAACTCATAGGGTAATTGCCCCAGAGTGAGTATTCACAGCAGATGAAAACAGCTAAAAGGCCCAAGTGCTGAGAATTAAAGACGCATCTACTTAAAGAGCAAACTCTTGCTAATCAGTGAGAAGAGTCTCAAGAAATGATATGTGGACGACACTGATGGAAAGCTTTGTTGGAATATGTGTCTGTGCATATTTCACACTAGCACTTAGAACATACAGGGTTAGGTAGTACAGTGGGCTCCAGCTGATGAATACACGCGTCTCGCTGCTAGACTTATGTGATAGAGAAAACAGAGTGTCTGAAAATGACCAAGGGAATCTGCTTGAATCATTTTCTTTTTTTCCCTGCAGTTTTCACTAGAAAAGGGTCACTCTTTGTCATTCTCTGAAGTCAATATTATTTTTAAGATTGTCAAGAAAAAATGATACATGTTTTGTTCCTCTCGGCATAGAGGATGATGCTGAGAACGAACCGCTTCACTTTGGAAACCAGCCTTGTTTGGAAGATGAAGCTGTGGCTTTCAGCTCTGAGACAGAGAGCCAGGAAATCACAAGGAACAAAAGAGAGCACATACAACGTAACCTGCTTGAATTCAAATCCTGGCTCCCCACTTTGTAGCTATTTATGTCGTACAAGTTACTTAACTTCTCTGGAGCTAAATTTCCTCATCAGTTGAATGAAGACACTACTAAAATCCCCTTCATGAGGCTGTTGTATGAAGCATACCAATTAAGACATGTAAAGTGCTTAAAGACAGTGTATGGTACACACGTTGCCGCTTTCACTATTGTTTCCAGGAGACTCGTGTGGATGGTCAGTACTGACCATTAGTGAAAAGAAATGGAGAATAATATCATTATAAAACTCCTGCTATTATAGATGTTAGGGAGGAGGGATAAAATAAGGGATGATGGAGATCATCAAATTTGCAGTCAAGCCAGGTCATCCAGGAGTGAAGGGACGAGTATGAATGACATTTCATACCACAGTCCAGTATTTTCAACCACACCACACCAGATTCTGCATTTGCAATATGATGAGAGACAACAGAAATTCTGAGATACAGTCATAAATACACAAGATAGCTTGTACTCTATCTTTTTCAGGTAAAAGAAGAACCTCAGTACAACCTCTGTCTGGACAAGAAAAGGTTAAAATCTATATTGGTGGACAGCATCTAGAAAGGAAGTTATGACAGATTTGATCCAAGAAGAAAAAAAAAAAAACAACAAAATAGATCACCCTGAACTTGAGAGCATCCATTAAAAAAAAATCTGTCCCCTTCATCCAAACGTGTCAAAATAGAGAAACGAACATCCCTCTACAAACAAAAAAGAAGTGTCAATGACTGGGCAGGGCAGGTGTCAGGAATTAACTGACTGAATCATGAAGGGAATAATGTCAGGTCAAAGCTCGTCGCCTAAGCTAGCCAAGTATCCTGCATTCTACTCCAGCCAAAACCACATAGAAGACTCAGATTTTCTCACATTCAGTGCCTTCAGAGAGGCAGGTGCGTGGGACTTCGCTCAGCAACACACCATCCTGATAAAGACAATGAGTGCAATTTCTCCTTTTGTTATCTGAGAGAATCAGGGGTAGGTCAGTGCAGGGAGGGAGGGAGGAGGAGGGGAGGAGAGAGAGAGAGAGATAGAGAGAGAGAAAGAGAGAGAGATGAGATCACTAAGAGGGAGCACGAGCATTTTCAGTGACCTCAGAACCCTGCAACTGTGTGCTAAGTACACAAATGCTCTGAAAGGATCCCTATCCCAGGAAGAAGGCTGCCTTTTCTTCAAAACAAAAAACAAAAATAAACAACACCAAAACCATGTGGTCCTTCTAACCATCCCTGAGTTCCACAGAAGAGATCATAAAGAACCCGTGGACCTCGTGCTCTCATTTTTTTTTTTTTTAATTTTTTTTTGGTGCTCTCATTTAAATCAGCGTCTTATTGTCTGTTTACTATCACCTCTTTCTCTCCAGAATATACACAGTTTGATCACACAGAACACTGAAACACACACTCACCTAACAAATTTAGAGATTTTCCAGTTTGTCTTTGGGAGAAGACAGGTTAGGTGGGGTTTTTCCCCCCAGTATGTCTATATTAATCATAGAGATAAAATCAGAATTCCATGGGATATGTACAATCAAGCAGATACTTACAGCATTCATTTATTTTTCAAGATTTTATTTACTTATTATTTGAGAGAGAGAGCACAAGCAGGGGGAGGAACAGGTGGAGAGGGAGAGAGAGAAGCAGGCTCCCCACTGAGCAGGGAGCCCAATGCAGGACTCGATCCCAGGACCCAAGATCATGACCTGAGCCGAAGGCAGACACTTCACCGACAGAGCCACCCAGGCACTCTGATACTTAGAGCATTCTACATCAAAGTCTAGGTAGCCAATCCACTTCAGTAGCTTTAGAAGAATCGCATTAAATAAGCTTCTTCAAAATTCTGTTGTTGCCAAACTCGTCACACAGAAAATCATAAATATACCCACACACAAATTATGTGTCACTTACTATGTATCACTGATGACAGAGCCCTAAGAAGCCTTTCAACATCCTGACAATAGTTTTCAAACTTCTTTTCCAGTGGAACCTTTATATCAAATAATATGGTATGTAAACCATAAATACAGAATCCCAAAATAAGGGTGATCTAATGTGACAGAAGCAAGATGTGCATGTGTTCTGGGGGTGCATGAGCCTGCATGTATTTGTGGGGAAGGCAGGGCTGCTTCTTCAGAACATTGTTTGAAAATCATTGATGAAGTATAATCGTCTTGTTCCCAGACAAAACTAAATAAAAATTATCTGCCAGGTAAGGAACTCCCTTATACATACTGAGGAATTTGGACCAGCTTTTTCTACCTAGATGCTTCAAAGGGTAACTTGTTTTGACCCTATTATATAAGGTCCTCATAGGAAATCACATAAACAAAGAAAGGATCACTGACAAGATAATCATTACAATAGATCATACTAAACAATCCTGGTAGCAAATTATCTATCTGCCAAGAAAAGAGGGAGAGCTTAATCAGATCCACTTCTGGAACCTATTTATGTATTTATCATATATTAAATATTGAGTTCTGAAACTGAGTAAAGTATTTACTGGGGAAAACCATTACAATAACAGAAATAATATTAACATCTGGAAATAAACATTATTTCAGGTTAAGAAGATGTTAAGCTAGGAAAGAAACTGATTTCAAAAGGTTTTGCTGCTCTGAACATCAAATTAGGTCGTTTTCATTCTGGCTTCATCGCTGTCTGCAGGGACTACACAGAAATCAGCCATTTTAGTTCAAAAATGATGTTAGTCTGCAGAAAGCAATGATAACCTGCCTTTGTTTAAAATGTCTGAAACAGAAGGGATATTTCCTATGACGGCTTGAATTATACAGGCTCCAGAGTTATACAGAAAAGACTCTTTTTACTATTGCAGCAATGTGCAATTTTGTGGTTGCAATTTTCTCAAACTGCTTAATAAAACCTTCTCCTTTTTACCAGATAAAAAATTGGCAAAAAACAATCGCTTCATGATAGGTGCCCAAGTAATACCACTCTACTTCTCAGGGCGAGAAGTATTACTAATTAACTGCTGGTCAGACACACTGAGTGAGCACTCTTCTCCCAAAGGGCAGCCTCCTGTCAAAATGTCACCCAGAAACAGCCCATCAGAATACAGGAAGGGATGACAACTCCCCACAGCACATCTGATAACCTGGACACCATCAGTTTCAGTATGATCATCCCACACCCCTGCTTCCCCCACCACCACCCACATCTTTCCCACAAACACAGCAATAATGGATGGTATCCTCCTTCCTGAGGATGAGGGTCACCAGCTGCCTGCCCTAGCCCTGAAAGCTGTCCAAGCTCAAGGGTACAGGGCAACCAGATGGGAGGGGATTGGACAGCTCACATCTATCCAACTCCTGGCTCTGACCTTGATTCACTGGGCAAGCAGCTGTACCCCTTTGACCTCTCAGCAAAGGTGGGATCATCAAACTTGCTGCTTTTGTACTGAAATGCTAGGAGTCCCCAGTCTGATTATGCCTTTGTTACTGATTCTTGCTTTTGTTCTTCAAGATAAAAACAGATATAGTAATATGGCCATGAAATCACTGTCCTATTTCTAGTGTCCCAAGGTCAGATGGAAACAGGGTCCTTAGTCACTCATCCCAAACACTGTTACACATAAAGGCTACATACTCTGTTAGTCTTTGATTAGGAAAGGTATAGATTTGGAAAGTCAGACAGATCTAAATTCTAGTCATAGCTCTACTGCTTACTAGATATGTAATCTTGGGAAAGTCAACTAACTACTCTAACCTTCTGTAAATACTAATTTTGTCATCTATAAAGACTAGTAATTGTAATAATAAATACTTAAGTTACATGCTACATGTGCAACTAGCACACAACCCAGTGATCGCACTCCTGAGACTTTATTTCAGAGAAATGAAAACTTGTGTTCCTAAAAAACCTGTAAATGAATGTTTATAGCACCTTTATTTGTAATAGCTAAAAACTAGAAGCAATCAAGATGTCCTTCAATGAGTGAAAGGTTAAACTGTGGTCTATATGATATACCACAGAATACTTAGTAATAGAAATACAACTATTAATACATGGATGAATATCGACAGAATTATGCTGAGTGAAAAAAAAAAGCCAATCCAAAAGGTTACATATAGTGTATTTAAATTTCTACAATATTCTTGAAGAAATATTATAGAATGGAGATTAGTGGTTGTGTGGGTTAGTGGCGGGCAGGTAGAGGGAGGAAGGAAGGAAGGAAGGAAGGAAGGAAGGAAGGAAGGAAGGAAGGGAGGGAGGGGCAGGTGTAGCTCTAACAGGCCAACATAAGGAATCTTATAGTGATGGAAATCCTCTCGTTTTTGACTGTATCAATGTCAGTGTTCTGGCTATGATACTGTACTACAGCTCTGCAAGATGGTACCATTGGAGAAAAATGGGTAGAGGACAATGAGATCTGTTTTATTATAACTGCATCTGAATCTATAATCATCTCAAAATAAAGGTTTATTTAAAAGACATAAAAAGTCAATCGGAGAAGGACAAGCAGTGTATGTTCTCATTCATTTGGGGAATATAAATGGTAGTGAAGGGGAATATAAAGGAAGGGAGAAGAAATGTTGGGAAATATCAGGAAGGGAGACAGAACATAAAGACTCCTAACTCGGGGAAACGAACTAGGGGTGGTGGAAGGGGGGAGGAGGGCGGGTGTTGGAGGGGAATGGGTGACGGGCACTGAGGTGGACACTTGACGGGATGAGCACTGGGTGTTTTTCTGTATGTTGGTAAATTGAACACCAATAAAAATTAATTAAAAAAAAAATAAAAAAAAAATAAAAGACATAAAAATTAACAATGCAACAATGCATATTTTAGAAGATCACCATGAGGATTACATAGTATGTGGAACTGAGCAATAAGTAAATAATTATTAAATATCCCATGAAAAATCACCTAGTACGGTCATTTCTTAGTAATAATGGAGGCTCACTATATGTTCATTTTTTTTTTCCTCTACTAAGTTATACATGGATAGAATGTGTTCCGGTGAATTCTTATTTGTGGATTAAATGAAAATGTAACTCCATGAAAAGGGTCTGAACATAATACAATGCCTTTTGGCCTATTTAGCCTTTTTTTCCTGTAAATCTGGTCTTTGGGGAAAATTTGTATTATTTCATACTAAATAGCATCGGTCCAATTCCCACAGCAAAACTGTGCAATCCAGCTACCACCAAATTTCTTCATTGAAAATGTTAATAGTGGGACAGGCTGCAGTGGATTATAATTCAGTTGGCTGAGAGCCATAGTTGAAAGAGAAAAATCATGGCCCAAAATTAATTAGTATCTTTTGTTATAGATACTGAAGAAAGAAAAGAGAAGGGATAAAACCCGGTTTTATGTGTTCGGGAGTTCATACCTAGTTAAGAGAGGAAAAGTCTCATATTTGATAAGTCAAAGGCTAAGTTGATGGAGAACAGACCCATGAGTGCCACAAATATGCAGAGAAGGGAGAGGAGCACATGGGCTGGGGATCTGGGCATGTGGCTAGGGGTGGGGGGGGGCACATCTAAGCAGGATGCTGACTCCACATGGTACCTACCCCTCTTGTGCCATGGTATTGTTGACTGGTATATGGCTTGGCCTTCTGAAGGACTGCAACAAACCTTAGCGCTCTGCTGGTGCTGCAAAATAATCCTGCCTCTCCCAGAGATCTCGATCCCCCACCTGATCCCTGATGCATAAATTAGCTTGGACGGAGCTCCTGTGTACAACATGAGCAAAGGAGGGAAAATACACACCTGTACAGGGGATAAAGTATCCTAATGTTCTGGCCTCAAAAATAAAATTTGGAGCGGGGTACCTGGGTGGCTCAGTCGGTTGAGCAGCTGGCTCCTGCTTTCGGCTCAGGTTAGATTTTTTGGGGTCATGAGATGGAGCCACACTCTGCCCTCAGCAGGGAGTCTACTTAAGATTCTTTCTCCCTCTCTGCTCCTCCCCCCGCCTCCCCTTCCCCCTCTCAAATAAATAAGTAAATATTTTTTTAAACATTTTATTTGTTTATTTATTCAGAGAGAGAGAGAGAGAGAGAGAGGCAGAGACACAGGCAGAGGGAGAGGGAGAGGGAGAGGGAGAGGGAGAGGGAGAGGGAGAGGGAGAGGGAGAGGGAGAGGGAGAAGCAGGCTCTATGCAGGAAGCCCGACGTGCCACTCGACCCTAGGTCTCCAGGATCACACCCCGGGCTGCAGGCGGCGCTAAACCACTGCACCATCGGGGCTGCCCTAAATAAGTAAATCTTAAAAAAAAAATAAAAATAAAATTAGGAGCAAAGTCTTTGGCAGTGCAAACACTACCTCTTCATCTCCCGCCAGTCAATGAGCCAGGGTATATAATTACCAGGTAGCCTTGTTTGAACTCTTTGATTCTAAATTAGAGCTTCAAGTGGTCCACACACTGTCCAAATCTTTTTCAGCCAAATTAAGATGGTAAGTGTATCCTTATTTCAGTGATCAGACCCTAGCAATTTGCTATGTGAAGCCCCTACTTCTGTCATGTATTTGAGGAACTTAGACTTTCAGAATGACATTTACTGTATAAATGCCATCTTGTTACAAGCCTTCCAGCTAGGAGAGTTCCCTGGAAGCTGCTGTTCCTGAGTTGATGTAAATGGAAAAGAATGAGGGTCAGAGCCCCTTAGTAAAGTTTTTGGGATAACTCCTGTGCCGCTCACGAACTCAGACTTTTGACTGCCTCCAACATTAGAACAGTATTGTCATTTCATGAAGTGAGCTATTGGCAGACAGATGCATCTGGATCCCATTAATTGGAACTTCTTGTCACAAGATAGGAGCATTTCAATTTCTCTGAATGCTTGTGTGCTACACATGGTATCTGGCAGGTGTAAGGATCTCATCTCTGATTGCCTATATTCCCAATCTACTTTCTTTGCCTATTTTGTAGTGCAAAGCAATTACAGTTGAAAATCAGTTTGCAACATGCGCTCATCCATATTCAGTTATTTCCACTTCAAGAAAATATTGCCCCCCAAAAAAATAAAAAATAAAAAATAAAAAGAGACAGATTTGAGAAATTCGGATTTGTTCCTATATTTTGATCCTCTGATTGTCTAAATGTTGACTTGTTGATAATCTACAATTTGCTCCACATCAAAATAAATATTCAAAAGACACAACTCCAAATAACTAAAGCATACATCTACCTTAGGTGAAAAGGAGAGATTACACATGCACAGAAAAGTCTCCAAAAATCAGACCAACAGATGGAGGCAGACTGAATTAGCTGAAAACCCAAAAATAGAGAACACTGAAAAAACAAATAGTATTATTGATTTCAAGTATTTTGAGGAAAAGAACAATTTAAGAGACGGTACCTGGGATCAACACCAACTGGCCATGTTTGAAACTGGATTGAGGGATTGAGGAGGAGATGAAGCTTCCTCTGTGAAGCTATGAGAGCCACCACATCAGTGGACCTGCCACAACTTCTCAGATCTTGTTTGTAAAATTATTAGAGGACACAAGTCAAGGCTAAAATTTTCAAATTCTCCTAATTAAAATTTCACACAAAAGCTATCTGTTTAAGATGGTAACTAACTGGTCTACAAGGTTATTCCTAACTTTTCTTTTTAAAAATCAGGTAATATGCTGGGGCGCAAGGGTGGCTCAGTCAGTTAAGCATCCAACTCTTGGTCTCATAGCTCAGGTCTTGATCTCAGGATTGTGAGTTCAAGTCATGTGTTGGGATCCAGGCTGGGCGTGGAGCCTACTCAAGAAAAATAGGTAATATACTGCTATGAATCAAAATTTAAGAGGTTCAAAAGATGAAAAAAATCTCCCTACTCCTTCCCCCATCTCCAAAGGCATCTAATTTTATTATTCCACAGGTTTTCTCTTTCATGCATATATAAAAAAATGTGTATGTATTCTTTCCCTTCTATTTTGTACGCAAATGGCTATACCCTACACATCCTATTTTTACTTTCTCTGTACTCTTAACAACACAACTTAGAATTGATTTTATATAAGAACATAAAGAGCTTCCTCATTCTTTTTTATAGCTCCATAGTATTCCATTAAATGGATATCACATCATTTATATAATGAGACCCTTGCTGATGGACATTTCCATCATTATTATATTATATTATATTATATTATATTATATTATATTATTCCAATTCTTTTTATATTTACAAACAAGGCTGCCATGAATAGCCTTACGCATATATCACTTCACATATTTGCAAAAGTATTTGTAGGATAAATTCCTGGAAGTGTAATTACTAAGTCAAACAGGACACGCATTTACAATTTTGAGAGATGACTGCATTCATTCACATGCACGTGTATGTTTTCTCTCTGGCTTTCAATCCAGGGATGGTAATGGCTTCCCATCCTTGCATGTCTCTGCCTCACCGCACCTCATTCATCCCCTAATCTTATTCTTTCAACTATGTCTTCATTTGAACCATTTGAGACAAATCTGCTGTTGTTTTGTTTTGCTGAGACACAAACATCCTTGCCTCTTACCGATTTTTCTATTGAGTTGTTGATCTTTTTCATATCGCTTTGTAGTTATAGGAGCTCATTATTCATTAGAGTGGGATTGCCGAACTTCTCTAAAGGGCCTGACAGTAAATACTCTCAGCTCTGTGGACCATATGGTCTGTTTCAACTACTTAACTCTGCCACCCTCAGGTGAAAGCAGCCACAAATGATGTGCAAACAAATGAGCAGGGCTGCGTTCTAGTAAAACTTGATTTACAAAAAAATAGGAAGCAAGCCACATTTCACCCTAGAGCTGGAGTTGCTGAGCACAGAATTAAGAAAATTATCCTTTCTCTGTCATATGAGCTGCAAATATTTTTCTCCCTTTCTTACTTTTCCTACAGGGGTTTTGCCGAGCAGAATTTGTTTTAATCTTATTTTAAAAAGTAGAATTTATCTATATTTATGGCATCAGATTTTTTGCTTAGAATAGGAAGCGAGTTGTCAAACCACAAGAAACTCAAGGCAGAAAGATTATACTATAAGCTGGATCCGACAGCCAATGCTACCGTGCAGTCTTACTAATGAGGTCACCACTCAGCCTGGTAAGACTAGGCTGTTTCCAGCATGTCCTAATTAGTGGGACCCATTTGTGAAGTAAACTCTTCCATGGAAGGCTGAATTATAAAATAGCGTGAGCACCCTGGCTGAGGCAAAGGTACCTACCCCCAAGCGTGTGAGGTGCTTCCTGGGGGCCACTGGATTCTAGACTTCTCTACATGAACACTAAGGACTCTAGAAATCAGAAAAGAGTTTTCCACATTATATCCAAGTAAAACTTCCAAAAATGTTCCATTCCATCAGGTACAGAGCCAGACCAACTTGCCCACCCCAACATCTTTCTGGCAGTGGTGACAAGGTGACATCCACTGAAGCACTCATCATTAAGGGGTCTCTCTGCTTGCATTTCAGACCTACACCTTTGTTCTTGGATGGTCTTGCTCCAGAGTATAAAGGCTATTAGCCTTTATCTGTAGTGAATTTATTTTTTGCTTTCTACAAATTAAAAAATAAATACCTTTAAGCAAATTTTATGAGCAGAAACAGAGTGGAAGTAAAACACTGCCCATTTAAATACTTACTTTGCATAAACTAGGCTAGGTTTTTCTCTTAGGAAAAAATATTGGACATTCATATCTCTTCCTGGGGTTTAATATTTTAAAGCCACATTCAGCTTTGCTTACTTTTTCCCACCACGGAGAAGCAAACCCAATTATAGGTAAGAACAAAACACAGATGATGGTAATTTGGGGGTTTCAGCATAGGTGTGCAACTTTTTTTTTAAAGATTTTTATTTATTGGGATGCCTGGGTGGCTCAGCGGTTGAGCATCTGCCTTTGGCTCAGGGTGTGATCCCGGGATCCAGGATCAAGTCCCACATCGGGCTCCTTGCGGGGAGCCTGCTTCTCCCTCTGCCTGTGTTTCTGCCTCTCTGTCTCTCTCTCTCTGTCTCTCTCTCATGAATAAATAAATAAAATCTTTAAAGATTTTTATTTATTTGAGAGAGAGAGAAAAACACATAAGAGCAAAGGGGAGGGGCAAATGGAGAGGGAGAAGAGGAGTCCCCGCTGAGCAGGGAGCCAGACACAGGGCTGGATCCCATGACCCTGAGATCATGACCTGAGCCAAAGGCAGACACTTAACTGACTGAGCGACACAGGCACCATTGCATTTTTTTTTAAGATCTTATTTATTTGAGAGAGATAGCACCAGTGGAGAAGGGACAGAGGGAGAGGGAAAGAGAGAATCCCAAACAGAGTCTGTGCTGAGCTTGGAGCCTAACGAGGGTCTCAATCCCAGGACCCTGGGATCATGACCTGAGCTGAAATTAAGAGTCAGATGTTTAACCAACTAAACCACCCAGGCACCCCAGAATTGCATCTTAAATAATACTAGCAATGGGTTATAACAATTTGAAATTTCTCAGTTGAGGATTATAAAGATAATCCTTGAAATTATAATTTGTTGCTCTCTACATGAACAAATTGAGCTGTCCCTCTATAGACATATGTGCATACACATAAGTATATTTTAAGTATATGTTCATTCAAATGTAAAAGTAGATATATGCAAAAACATATCTGCCTCATCTCATTATATTGCCTATAAAGTATATAAAAGGTTAACATAAAAAAAAAAAGGTTAACATATAAAATCACTGTGGCCAAGGCAAATATAGCTTTGGAAAACAGAAAAGACAAAGCTCAATAATAAGTAGACTCCTACGGTGATCTGAGGGAGCTTTGAAATGTGACCATTCATAGCAATATTGCTATATTCATCAATGGAATAACTGACACTTACAAACTGGTTAGAGACCTCATGTCTCCATTTACCAATGACTCACTAAATTTTACTAAGCTCCTAATATGTAAGAATACTATGAGAGGTTAAGAGGTAAGAGTAACTGGTAACAGTTTAGTTGAGTTATAAGACAACAAACATCAGTTATATGGCAGTAAAGAGAGGAGAACCCTTGAAAGAACTAGGGACAGGAATTTTCTCCATCGATTAGGTCATATTGTAATGGAGGCAAGGCCACAGGTTCAAGCCTCTCTTTACCAATTACCTTTATTGTATTTCAAAGACACAGACCAGGCCTGAGAGTTCTCAACATCTTACCCTAAGATGAAAAGAGATTTGGGAAGAAAAGAGAGTGGCTGAACCCAAATTCACTTCAAGTGCTAGAAAATTAACTTACATTAACTCAGAGTGGATCAATACCATTGTCTTAGTATAAATCACAGTTAATGTCCAACATAATCTGCGGCTAAGTAAAATTAAGTAAGACATAGCATTAAGTGAGAATTTATTCAGTCAACCTTGTAAGTTCCTATAATGCAAACGTTCTCACCTTTCAAATGGATATATTCTAATATTTTGGTTTGCAATTAATTTGGGGCTATTTTGGATATTTCCTACATCATATGTACAATCTAAATACTTTTAACATGCAAAGATTAAAATGCACGAGGATTTGTTTGGCTGATAGGTCAAAGAAACAGTAAAACCACCAGGATTAAAGCATCTTGGCATGACACCTCACCACCACAAGTGGTCAACTACTGGTGCTTCGTAACCACAGACCTATGACATGCTGTTGCTTATCTTCCACAGATGTGAACTTCGGCTTTGAATGGCTCTGACACAATGTTTTGCTCCTCTCAGATGAAACATCCCAATAGAGCTGATAATGCCTTCTGAATGTTCTTTTCTGATAGGAATTTAATTCAAAATACATAGAGAAACTAAACTCACTTTAGTCATATTGGGACAAATCCCTCTGGGTGTCAAGGTTCTCAAATGGGGGTTGTATTAAACCAGTAGTGAACAAACTCTGTTTCCCAGAACCTACCCAGAGTCTAACAGACCAAGTAGGGGGACATTGAGGAAGAGGCACCAGGTTCCCTTGCACTCCTCTCAGCAATTACCTATGTACCTTTACCAAAATGGCTCCAGGAGTCTCTTTCATTTGAAAAAATGGTGTCATGCTAAAATATTTTGACAGCCTCTACTAGCTCATTCCTAAATTCTGATAGCACATTAACATTTTGTGTTCTACACTTCACCGACTCTACTGCATCTCAATATTTACTGCTTAGAATTTTGTTTGAAAATTATTAAATACTGCACAAATGGCAATATAACTGGAAGACAGATAGTTATGTTTTTTCCATTTCTGATATATAAATGTTGAAGAACTTCGTGCTAGGTACTACTACCTCCTAATTAGGATATACTTATCCTGAGGGTGGTAATAAAATCTTTATAGTCCTCATTCAGAGAAAAGACTTGGTGCTCCTCACCCCCTCACCTGCAATGCGGATCTCAAGATAAAAACAATACTAAACATCAAAAGACAAAATGTTGCAGATGCTGAAATTAACATCTTTCTAGAGTTTCTAAAAATATTTTCCAGTTAACTTGTTCAGAGACTACTGTTCTTGTGAAGGCAAAGTATATACATTTGTCTATGCCTGTGATGAATCCAGTGTTGCTGGCGGTCTAAGTAGGAACATAAGAAGCTCAAATCTGCCTTGTGGGTAATTCTGCAATGATTTATACTCTACAACAAAGTAATATGAAAGGCTGAGAGAGGAAAATATTCATTGAGTTATTAAATATACCAGGTATATTAGAAAAATTTTAATTTCTGATTCTGGAACACAAGTAGAAGGGTAATAATATCTTTTTCAATGTCAGATAGAATTATACCTTGCTTAATTTAAATGGCAGGAAATCTCTGTTAGAAAAATAAATGTGTGACCAAATACATTTTAGTCATAATTCTATGCCTAGATAAAACTACCAATAGAAGAGCTACCATTTCTTGAGCCCTTATAAGGTTTTTGGTAACACTTTCTCTAATATCCTTCCCCAACAAAGCTGGTTTAAGTGTATGTTGACTTCAGTTGAGGTAATTGAGGGTCAAAAGGACTAAGTAATGTGTTGTCAGTCAGATGACTGGTGACAGTTTGAGACTGTGACCCCCAAGTCCATCTGATTCCAATGCCACTTTCTTCCCATACAATAGGCTGCTGGGACAGGTCAGAACAATAGGCTGCTGGGGACAGGTCTTCTGTATGTTTTAGAATGCGTAGCTTAAAAAAAAAAAAAAAAAAAGGATAGCTAACTACTTCCCTCCAAATTCTATCCCTATGCAGCTTATCCTCTGACTATCTGATATTCTTCAATGCTAATTAATATTTATAAGAAGTTCCCCTGGATCCACAGATCCTATTATATACTGTAAGAATGGATGAAAACTAGGGTTAGAATCAAATTCATATGACAAGAAAAGAGTGGGGGGATAATCCAAGGGGAATTTACAGGAAAGTAATCTTTATTCAAGAACCATATACTCGAACTGCCTACAAATTCCTAATTGCAAATTAAGCAGTGAGGAGCATGGGTAGCTTCATATGGTCGACACTCCAAATAACACAACATTCAGGGGATCCCTGGGTGGCGCAGTGGTTTGGCGCCTGCCTTTGGCCCAGGGCGCGATCCTGGAGACCCGGGATCGAATCCCACATCGGGCTCCCGGTGCATGGAGCCTGCTTCTCCCTCTGCCTGTGTCTCTGCCTCTCTCTCTCTCTCTGTGACTATCATAAATAAAAAAAAATTAAAAAAAAATTTAAAAAAAACCACAACATTCAATGGCCACAGTTTGCCCTTTGAGGGCAATGTTTGATTAGTCTCCTGTGAAAGGACTGAACATGATTAACAAACTAATTCTAAAATGGGGATCTGGTGTGACATCGAAGGTTCAATGGTATCTCCCCACCCCCTAAGAAGAAACTAAAGCTATATTCTTTAGTCACTGATGTCTGCTGCTCCCTTTGCCCCCTTCTCTCTTTCTAGCAAGTTACTTCCCCCTTAATCTTCAAGACTAAATCCAAAGCTCACTTCTTGAAAGCCTTCTCAAACTCCATTCTCATATGCAAGCTCCATGTTACCCCCCACCCTGGAACTCTACAATTACCTTAATCAGTTCCCTTCTACTCCTTCTCTGGACAGTTCTTTCAGGCAATCTTCAGGCCTCTGTATGGTGCCTTCTCTTAGCAGATGTTTAATAAATGTATCCAGAGGGATAAATGAAAAATCAAACAGTCCAAATGGCCTAAAACAATTTCCAGAACATAGTGAGAAATTTTTCTCGTTTAAAAAATTTTTCTCGTTTATCAGCAATTCCCATTACTTATCTTCACATTTGCCTACATACAAATACAGGCAAACATAAGCACTTAAGTACACATGCACACAGACACACACTCATCATTGTTGTCATCATCGTCTATTCTAACTTCCCCATGGACTTATCCTGTCTCCCTCACTCCCACTGATATTAAAAATAGGCAAAAAAGAATAACAAAATAAGAATCTCTGATAACTGCCACAAAAGTACACAACCTACCAAAGTCTTACCATGCGTTGTCGCTAATCAATTGAACAAATATTCACGGAACACATACTGCCGTATAAAGCCCTGAAAGCAAATCAATTAAGACACTCATATGCAAGACAAAAAACATTTGAACATTATGGAAGTTCAGAAAGGTCCAGCAAAGCAAAGTTAATTACTGGACTTAGTTAAAATATACCCTGGAAAAGCACTGACACTACCAAAACAAGATGGCTATTTTAAACCAGAGGATGGCCAGAAAGTCAACGAGTAACGCAAAGGGATGTAGATGTGGCTCACAGCTTTTGGACAGACAGTGAGAAAAAAAATAAACACACGTTCTCCTAAAGGGCATAGGTTTGTGGTGAAGGATCAGTGCCAACTTGGGGTGGGATATCAGATGATAGTTTGATAAACAGTTTACCTTTAAAATTTGATTACACAGCATTTACAATGAACATGCTTAGAGAGTAGAGAATAATGGATTCGCAGTAAAGTATAATATAAAATAATTGATAGTTTTTCCCTGGCAGCTTCCCAAAGCCATTACGGTGTGTATTCGCCTTCCTCAGAAATCCTGGGGTTAGAGCCCCACTGCCAGAGCCAACAATCCTGAACAGACAGTGGACTGAGAAATGAGTCTCACTGAAAATTTCTGGGATCTGCAGGTAAAGGAAACTTGTTAGAAGGTGCAACTTAGGAGTATTCAGGGTCAAGTACAATTCCTATGGGCGGGCTTGCAGCTTCTTTCCACTAACACTTATGCTTTAAAAAATGGAAATAAATCATTCCACAGAATAATATGTATCCCAATTTTCCCCCAACTCGGTAGTTTTGTAAATAATTAAACACAGATCTAACTTGAACTGATTCACAGTATATTTTTCTAAACCAGGGGGAGTTCACTGTGCAATAAGAATTCATTACTTTTAGGTCCAGTTATTCATGCATATGGTAACGATTCATGGTTCAGTATCCAGGAATGGCTTACACCAGTCCATGTCCATACATACCAAAATAACAGATTCTGTATGAATACATAACTATTCATTAAAAATTAGAACTCTCTGTAAAAAGGAGATATCACATGATTTCCATTTTACCTTGAGTAAAACATGCATAAACCTGTTAATGATTCTGCTGGTATAAAGAATCTCATATAAATGGACAGTTTGGGGTAGAAATTACATAGGTACATACAGACAGAACAAAATTAGAGTTGACACAAGCTCCGTCTCATGTTTCATAGAAAGGCTAGGCTAGAGGTTGTGGGTCACTGAGAAAAAATATATCAAGGAAACTGATTTCCAACCCTCTTCATCATATAATTTTTTGATGAAGAACTGTCCAATCTGATCAGTAAGGCCCCTAGTGGAGACCTGTATGTATATTCAAATCAGGTCAATAAATAAGTGTGTTAAAAAATACTTAAACAGGGGGTTGGGTTGCCTGGGTGGCTCAGTCGGTTAAGCATCTGCCTTCGGCTCAGCTCATGAGTCTGGGGTCCTGATATGGAGCCCTAAGTCCAGCTCCCTGCTTAGCAGAGAGCCTGCCTCCCCTTCTCTCTCTGCCCTTCGCCCACTTCCACCCCCTCACTCCTGCTCCCTCTCTCATGCTCTCTCTCAAATAAATAAATAAAATCTTAAAAAAAATACTTAAACAGGAAAGACAAGAAATACTTAAATATGAGAAAGTTCATTTTTTTTAAAAGATTTTATTTATTTATTTATTCATGAGAGACACAGAGAGAGAGAGAGAGAGAGGCAGGCAGAGACACAGGCAGAGGGAGAAGCAGGCTTCATGCAGAGAGCCTGATGTGGGACTCGATCCTGGGTCTCCAGGGTCATGTCCTGGACTGAAGGCAGGCGCAAACCACTGAGCCACCCAGGGATCCCCGAGAAAGACAATTCAGCAAAATTCAAAAGCATAAAATGCTAAATGCTAAAACCTTAAAGCCATTTTTATGAAAATGAGAACTTTGATAAGGTTGACTATCACTAACTCTTTTAAAATATTGCTTTGGGGGCACCTGGGTGATTCTTACTTTCAGCCCAGATCATGATCTGAGTCCTGGGATGGAGCCTGGCTTTGGGCTCCATACTCAGCTGGGTTCTGCTTATCCCTCTGCAACCTTCCTCCTCTACCCCTATGTGGATGCACCCTAGTGCATGCTCTCTCTCTCTTTCTCAAATAAATAAATAAATAAATAAATAAATAAATATCTTTTAAAAAATAAATAAATATATTGCTTTGATGTAAGAAGAAACTATGAATACACACAAATAGTCTTTACTTGCAGATGATAAGATTATATGCTTTGAAAATCCAACTCTAATTAAATGTTTAAACAAAAGAATTCACTAAGATGCACAGATGCAAGGTAAGTATACCAAAAAAATTATTAATTTTGGCTCCACTAGATATTTAATTAAAAATATTATACAAAAAGTAGCAACACATATCATATGATACACAGGACAAATTTAACAACAACAAAATATAAAATCTATATGAAAAAATATCAATAAGGAATACAACTCAAAAGGAAGTAGTAAAGGTAATACTACAACTTTTTACAAAATGCATTGGAGAGTAAGGGCCATAATCTGCACATGTTCTTTTTGCTTCAAAATGCCAGATTAGAAGTTTCCTGTAGAGCACCAGACTGATAATTATGTCTAGAATTTTTACCTCTTTTTCCAATAAAAAGGAACATCAAAAAGCCTGAGCCACATGATGGTCGCTAGTCAGATAGGCCTAATCCAAAACACAAAAAATTTCATAGACCTAATATTAACCAACTATGAAGTCAAAGAGCCTCAACGTGCAGCATATTTGTTAAGTGACAGCCTCCAGACAAACTAAGAGAACAGCAATATACACAGGCAGCAGAGGAGGAGAGTTTGAAGGCCAGGCCAGGCTGGGCATGCTGTTCACTCAAAAGGTAGCCTCTATTTGGAGGGATAATCTTAGTCACTGCTGAGGAAGGAAGCCAAGGTGCATTAATGAAGAAGCAGTTCTCAGTGTCAGGTCCAATGTACATAATGAGGTCATGAAAAGCAAAAAGAATTGCTAGGTCAGACACAAGGAAAATCAGAAGTTAAAGGGTATGGAGAAAAGAAATCGAGTGCCTATAAGCAGTTCAGAACTAAAATAGTGAATACTGAAAGGCTGCTGCAGGATTTCTGCCATACTGCTCCAGTTGCATGACACGATGTATTAGGCAGACCCGCACCTGTAGACAATGAGCTAGGAAACAGGAAGAAAAGGGCAAGTTTCATGCCTTAAAGGAGCTAGGCAAGACCAACGTCCCAATTAAGTATTAACCACTAAATCAGAGTTTCATATTGTCCCCTTCTGAATGACAATTCAGAATTGCTTGTGAATAGCCACAGTTAAACTGATAGAATAAATTATCCAAGTGCAGAAAAGCTATGAATGTCATTAGGATCACATGATCGGAGCTGAAAGGATGGGCAAATTCAAGGCCACAGATGCACTGATTGAGAAAATATAAAATTATGAAGAGGAAGACATCCCAAGTACAATTTCTTGGAAAGATAAAATTTTTGTTAAGCACCGCTTAATTTTTTTAATATGACAGACTAGGGAGTCATATGGAAGTTGGTCATGATATCTAAAACAAAATGAGAGTTAAAATACCCTCAAAATTTTATATACAAATTAAGTAATTAAGGCTACCATTAGTCATATTCCCTTTCCAAATCAGTTTCTAGTTTAGATACTTCTTCCTGACACTGGAAAAATTTAGCAATTAAACTGAAGACCACAAAACTAATTTCTTCTCCAGTACAAATACACAGCAAACAAAATGTAATTTCATCTCTCTTTGACCTATATTATGCCAATTACTTTGGATGTTTTTATTTCCCATATGTACCAGTATGTTCGAATGATATATAGGCTTCTAAAAAGACTACACATCATTCCCAAATGGTACTCTCTCTGGTACAAGCTTCACTTATTAATCATTCGAAAACAGTATGCTCACAAAAAAGTGAACAAACTGGGAAGCAAGAATGTTCCAAAAATGAATGACCAACTGAATCAGATAGGCAGATTTGAATTTCTTTTTCATCAGGACCGCTGGCATGATTGCAGAATTTAAAAGACCCAGATGATTCTGTATAAATCTAACTCATCATCCCTCTTATAAAAAGTCCAGCTCTAATGAAGTCCATAATGATCTGGATAAAACACATTTAATTAGATTATAAACTGCAACATAAAACAGCTGCACCATGCCTTTCAACATTTCCCTCTCTGAAGATCAGAGGATTGAAAGGGGGTTATAAAACAGCCCATTCATTTTTGTCTTTTAAAAGGAGGAAGAAAGAACCATTAGGCACAACTAAAGTTCCAGGCAACTTTTTAACAAGTGAAATCCAAGTGTGCCACATTCTGAGACCTCATAAGCAAGATATGATAATGGTGTCAGGTGACCAACACATCAATGGGATCCTATGCAATTAGAAAACTTTGGGGAATTCTAATGATTTCCTATGGGGAATTCTAACAATTTCCTATGTGTTACTGATAGTTCAAGACCTATTTTCTGCTTGATGGTGTCTAGATGAGAGAGACAGGAAAAAAAAAAAAAAAAAAAGAATCCAGCCAATTACGATGCATTTCAGAGATAATCTTCACATGACTTGCTAAGGATAAGCAAGTCCATCATGAGTCTGAGATGGTTGACTACAGACCTGTCTATCCTTCCATGGATGTTATCTATCTACTCAGATATTTATGTGTTTACTATAGGTTGAGAGAGACAGAAGATGGAAACAGCTATGCAACAATTGCTAAGACTTTCTTTAAATAATTATCTGTAGTTACTAAATATATTATCTTGACTACTAGTGACTAAGAACATGGCCTACCAGAGTCAGCAGACCTCTTTTAAATCCCAGTTCTAGTATTTATTAGCTCTGTGATTCTGGACAAGTAACTTAACCTTTTTAAGTTACAGCTGTCCCACTAAACATAGTAAAAACAACACAGGCTTCATAGGGTAATTATGGGGGATTAAATGTAAAGCACTTTTCCTGGGCTAGAGTAGGCATTCAATAAATTGAGTCACAATCAGAAGAGAAAAGCACATTTGAGAGAAATTAAAAACCACTAAATAAATAAATAGATATATACCATATTCATAGACTGGAAAATTCAATATTAAGATGTCAAATCTTCCTCCAAGTACTCTACATTCAGTAACGTTTCAATGAAAAGTATCAGTAGGCTTTAAAAAAACAAAACAAAACAAAACAACCCAAGAAAACAAAAACAAAACAAAAACAAAAACAAAAGAAACCTAACAAACTGTTTCTGAAATTTATATGAAAAGGTGAAAATTTATAATAGCCAGATTGATTTTTAAAAAAGAAACAAAAACTTTGAGAGCATGCACTACCTGATTTCAAAAGATTTACTGAAGAGTTACACCAATCAACATGATGTGTTCTTGAAGAAAGGATAGACAAGGTATAGAATCTAGAAATAGAGCCAAACTTATGGCCTACTGATTTCCAACAAAGATGACAAGGTAACTCATTGGGGGAGGGAAAATCTCTTCAATAAATGATATTAGAACTACTACATGTCTGTATGAAAACTAAACATTATGCTATATCTCATACCATATGCAAAAACTCACTAAAAAAGATTATAAATTTAAATGTAAAAGCTAAATTGTAAAACTTCTAGAAGAAAATCTTTGTGACTTTCCATAGAAAAAATATTTCATAAAAGAAACACAACCATTAAAAAATTGATAAGCAGGACTGTATCAAAATTTAAAAACTTTTACTCCTCAAAGATACTATTAAGAAAATAGAGACAAATCACACAGGGAGAAGATGTTTGCAATGCATGTCTGTCAAAGAACTTATATCCAAACTATATAAAGAATGCTTACAACCCCATAATATATAGAAAAATAATGCAATATAAAATAGGCAAAAGACAGAATATTTTCAAAAGAAAATATACAAATGGCAAACACATGAAATCATGATCAACAGCATTACCTAAGCAGAGAAATGTAAATTAAAACCATGATGAGTTACTGCTGCATATCTGTTACAATGCTTAAAATTAAAAAGATTAGCAATACCAAGTGTTGACAAGGACATAAAACCAACTAAAACTCGTATACTGCTAGTAAGTACATAAAATGTTACAATTGTTTTGATAAGTGGTTTGGCAGTTTTTCGTAAAGTTAAACATAAACATCTACTACAAACCTAGCCACAATGCACCTCAATATTTACCAGAGTAAAATGAACATGAATATCCATCAGAGATTTGTATATGAATGTTCATAGAAGGTTTATTCAAACTATATGCCCATCAGCTGGCAAATGGATAAACAAAATGTGATATGTCTACCCAATGAAATAGTACTCAGCAATAAAAAGGAGTAAATACACCCAACAGTGACTGGGTGTATTACACCAAGTGAAAGAATTCAGATATAAGGGTGCATAGTGAATGATTTCACTCATATAAAATGCAATCTAATATACAGTGACAAAAAGGAGATCAGTGGTTGCCTGGGGTAGAGAACAGAGGAAGTGAGTGGTCCAGGTGCAAAGAAGATATACACAGATAGCCATGTGTATGCACAGGGAAAGAGGCTCAACATCACTAAAAATCAAGGAAATGCAAATCAAAACCACAATGAGATACCACCTCACACCCATCAGGATACCTAATATAGAACAGTAAATGTTGGTAGGATATGGAGAAATTGGAATGCTTGTGCATTGTCAGTGAGAATGTAAAATCGTGCAACTGTTGCAGAAGACAGAATGGTTCCTCAAAAAGTGAAACATAGAATTATTGTACAATCCAGCAATTTTACTTCTGGGTATGCTGCCAGAAGAACTGAAAGCAGAGACTCAGTCATATCTTTGGTGGGATTTTGTTGTTGTTTTTTAAAGATTTATTTGTCTATTTTGAGAGAGAGAGAGCACAAGCAGGAGGGGCAGAGGGAGAGAGAATCCCAAAGAGACTCCACACTGAGCACAAAGCCCAGCATGGCGCTTGATCTCACGACAACCTAGAGATCATGACCTTAGCCAAAACCAAGTCTGACACTTAACAACTAAACCACCCAGGCGCCTCTCAAACAGATCTTTCTATACCAATGTTCACAGGAGCCTTAACATAAACAAAAAGTGCTAATAGCCCAATTGTCAGGTCAACAGGTGAATGGATAAAAAATTACGTACATAAAACCATGGAATATTATTTGGCCATAAAAAGGAATGAAACTCTGATAGATGAGCTACAGCATGGAAAGACCTTGAAAACATCAGGCTAAGTGAGATAAGTCAAACATAAAAAAGACAAATATTGTATGATTCCACTTATATGAGATATCTAAAATGGGTAAATTCACACAGCAGGAAATTAGGTGAGAGGTTACCAGAGAGAATGAAAAATTACTGCTTTGTGGGTGCAGAATTTCTGTTTGGAGCAATGACAACTGACAGGGACAGATAGTGGTGGCTGCATGACACTAGGGATATAACTAATGAAACTGAATGATGAACTTTAAAATAGTTAAAATGGCAAATTTCTTCTTAGGTACATTTTATTGCAATAAAAAAATAGTATAAAAAAAAGTGGCAGAGGGAATCTTTTGAGAGTTAAGGGGATTGTTCTGTATCTTGAATGGGCCTGTGCTTTCACCAGAGTATAAAACTGTAGAAACTCATCCAATTAAAGAGATTTATTTAATTGTATAAAATTATTGCTCAATAAAGTTGAGTTCCCCTTATCAACTTTAAGGGGAAAAGAAGACACCAACAAATTAGCAAGAATATAATTTATGCCTCTCCTCCCTCCCTTCCTCCAATTCATCCCACCATGCCTAGTTTTGTTTTCATCCCATAGGAAGCAGGAAGAAAAGGGAGCAAAGAGGAAAACAAGATGCATTTAGGGATGCCTGGGTGGCTCAGTGGTTGAGTGCCTGCCTTTGGCTCAGGGGGTGATGCCGGGATCCAGGACTGAGTCCCACATTGGGCTCCTTGCAGGAAGCTTGCTTCTCCCTCTGCCTGTGTCTCTACCTCTCTCTCTCTCTCTGTATGTGTGTGTCTCTCATGATTAAATAAAATCTGTAATAAAAAAAGACTCATTTATTCACAAATTATTTGGGGAGCATCTAGTTCATCTATTACTCCAGTGACACTGAACATTGCAGGTTTAAGGACAAAGACATCAAGGTTTGCCAAGGTAGTCATTTATCGAGGTCATATGGAGTAAACACTAGAGCTCAATGTGCAGCCACTGTGGTCTGAAGTCTTTGCAGATGTGCACTGCAGAAATTTTCTCCTTGTCTGTGATCGTATAAGGCCTACACACAAGAGGGGAAAGGATGCACAAGCAGGGGAAAGTGGTAAGATGCTAAGCCATGACAACTGTACATTATCAGTCAAAACAAAATGTGTGCGAAACGAGTACTTCTGTTCATATCTTTAAAAAAGATTTTATTTATTTATTTATTTATTTGAGAGAGAACAGGGTGAGGAGCAGAGAGAGAAAGATAAGAAGATTCCAAGCTAAGCACAGAGATGGACATGGTGCTCGATCGCAGGACTCTGAGATCATGACCTGAGCCAAAATCAAAAACCAGACGCTTGACTGACTGAGCCACCTGTTCACATTTTTTAAAAAAAGATTTGTTTATTTATTTGAGAGAGAGAGAGAGAGAGAGAGAAGCTTAAGCAGACTCCATGCTGAGTGCAGAGCCCAATGCAGGGCTCGATCTCATGACTGAGATCATGACCTGAGCCACAACCAAGAGTCCAACATTTACCTGACCACACTGGAGCCCCAACTTCTGTTCACATTTAAGGACTTCTTGTAAAGAGTTCAAAACATGTCTTTGGCATTTCTCCTTACTGAACAGTTGAGTACAGAGGTTAAGCACATAAGCTCCAGAATCACACTTCCCAGGTCCCACTCCTGGTTCTGTGACCTAATGTGATCTCTTCCTGCCTCTCTTTTCTTGAGTGCAAAACAGAGATTATAACTATATCTACTACAAAGGGCTTTTGTAATGATTAAGAGAAAATAATGCATGTGATGCACTTAATATACATGGTGCACGTTATAAGTTCTCAATAAATATTAGTCTTCTTCTTCTATAAATTCCATCTGTAATATATAGGTATAGAAAGTACAGAGTCACATGGAATAATGAAAAAGAAGGTGGCTTCCTGGGTGGTGATCTGGATTCATTGGTGTTTTCTTTCCTTCCTCTCTTTTTTCCCTCCCTCTGCCCCTCCCTCCCTCCCCTCCTTCTAATGCACTATTGTTCATCAAATGGAGTTCTGGCATTAAAAATGTATGATGGAAACTAGGAATGATAGAAGCAAACCTCCGTCAGTAACCTAAAGTAGCACATTATCTTATGAAAGAATAAATGATTCATTTCTCTCTGGCAGAATTAGGTCTTTTCCCTGCATTTCTCTTTCTGGGGAAATAAAAATTTTATTCTTTCTCAAAAACTTGGAAGATCACTTTTGAAGAGCCAGTATTCAGAAGCTTGAGGAAGTCTTTTTATAGCCAAGTATTACAGCTGACAGTCTGAAAGGCCATATAAAAACATTTCGCTCTTCTACAAATACAGCAGCTCACAACAGCAAAACCACTCTCATTGTGGAAACAAGAAAACTGTTGGAAATTTTCAAAATTTATATAGTGTAGAAAACGACTTTTAGTGTAATAAAAATAATGTAAAAAGAATTGCTTCTTATAGTTAACAAAGGTAGGTACCCATTTGCCAACTCAAGTCACATCTCTGAGAAACTCCAATTTTGCTAGAGGTAAAAGTAAAGGAGGTAAGGAGAAAATCCTTTAGGGCTTATATTATATTCAAATTAGGGAGCATACTGTGGCCAGCTCTTCCAGACTAGCCCAGTCAGAAATAATAAGAAGGGGAGAAAAGAACGATTCAAATTAAAATGATTGTAGGGATCCCTGGGTGGCGCAGCGGTTTAGCGCCTGCCTTTGGCCCAGGGCGCGATCCTGGAGACCCAGGATCGAATCCCGCGTCGGGCTCCTGGTGCATGCAGCCTGCTTCTCCCTCTGCCTATGTCTCTGCCTCTCTGTCTCTCTGTCTCTCTGTTTCTCTCTCTCTCTCTCTGTGTGTGACTATCATAAATAAATAAATAAATAAAAATTTAAAATGATTGTAAATATTCTGTAACAACAGAAGAGCTTTTAAATTAAAATTCAATTAAAATTCACTGTTCTGAAAACTCAACAGGTACCTGTCCACCTGGAGGTAATACGTCTCCTACTCCACTAGCATCAGGACCCTTTGCTCATATTTTATTAGCAGGTATGTTGAGCTGGCCTGTGTTGTATCAGAATGTTGCATAGTTTTGTTTTGTTTTTTAAGATTTTAATTATTTGTGAGAGAGACAGAGAAAGATAATGCATGTGCAAAAAAAGAGGGAGAAGCAGACTCCTTGATGGATGTGGGGCTCAATCCCAGGATCCTGACATCATGAACTGAGTCAAAGGCAGACACAATCCTCTGAGCCACCCAGGAGCCCCAGAATGTTGCATAGTCTTCACAACCAAAACTAAATGCAGTATCTTTCAGAAGTTATAAAAAGTAATTTTAGACTTGAGGCTGAGGGATAAGTGGGTTGAGGGAATAAAAAAAAAAAAACCTATTCCTCTGCTTTTAAAGGGTCTTAAACTTTCATAAGAAGATTCAAGAAAAAAAGCAAATAAGACAATTACTCTGTGGCATAGTAATATTTCATTTTCTGGAACTCAATTAGGAGAACTAATGAAGAAGAAATGTGTCTCCTGCTCAAAAAAGGCAGCTTAAGCTGGTAAGAACCTAATTACTAACAATATTTGTGAAGCAAGATTCATTTATGCTCAAATAAAAAAACATTTAAGTATTAATATGAAAGTTAAAAGACAAAACAGTACAGAATACTTGTTATAATTTCAAATGTGTCAGCGTTAACAAATTAAGCAACTCGAGCGATCACTAAATATACTGCTTTTTAAACACCATGTATCTGACACAATGTGCCAAATATAAATATTTCATTTGAACAGACGGTTTAAGCGTTCTTTACATTTACACGAGGAACCTATCATAAAGTTATACCCTATCATCATCTTAACTCTGAATATTTGTATTTAACAACAAAAATGACATGACATTCCCAAAGCAGCAGGGTATCCTTCTTGATTTCTGGAGATAACAAAGTAAGAAATAAGAAAGAAAAAGCAGAGAAGAGACCAGCTGACTCTTGGTTCATTTTTAATAGATTTTTATGGTGCCTCAGTCATTCCTGGGTTGGAGCACATAATACTTTCTCTTCTGGGCATCATTTATATTGACCAATTTTTAGTTGTTAACGTTGTTTCCATTTGCAGAAGGGGTCCCTAGATCTGAGCTCTGACAATGAATAGTCAGTTCCCACCAAGAAAGACATCCGGGACCCACCTTACTTACCTTCAGATTATTTTGCTAAGCCAGGTAGAAGCCTGGGGAGGTGGTCCCTCACAGACACTCCTAACAGGAATCATGGGCTTCGGGACATTACTGGTCAAGGCATCCATTCCTTTTTTTCATTCCTAATGTAAACTTGGCTTTATTCTGGTACTCCTCATTAGAAATAGACGTTTTAAACTCTCATAAATGCTTCATGGCTAAATAACAGGGAAAGATAGTTGCACCAAGAGGCGTAATGGGGGTTGGGTAACACCTAAGTGTTTAAGCACATACTTATCAACTGGAAAAAAATACACGGATTCATTCTCTTAGGATCAAAAGTGTGGTAGGGTAATCCACACATCAAGGCCAATAAGGTAGAAAAAAAAAAAAAAACCCAACCAAATAAAAACCTCCAAACGGTGTGAATATACCTCACGATCCATTTGTAAGTGACCTAACTGGCTATGTTCCAGAGATTCGCATTGCCTGAGCAAGGGGCAGTCCTGCTCAGTTTTCAAACCACACACATTTATTTCTTTTTTTCATGGAGGGGGAAAAAAAGGTCATAACATTAGAATCTAAATATCTGAAAAAGGAAAGCAAGCTGATTATTCATCTATTTGATAAGTTGGCTTATTTGGCTGGTATTTCTTTAGAATCTCAACAATCACAAGCCAAAACTCTTCATGCTTTCTCAATGCATGAGTGGCTCAGTCAGTTAAGCATCTACCTTCAGCTCAGGTCATGATCCCAGGGTCCTGGGATGAAGCCTGGCATATGGCTCCCTGCTCAGTGGGGAGTCTGCTTTTCCTTCTTCCCCTCCCCTGCTAGTTCTCTCTAATAAATAAAATCTTTAAAAAAAAGAATCCACAAATTTAATGAGGAACTAACTGCTCATTAGGACTGAGAAACAGGAAAGATTCCTAGTTCATCTGCATGAACTTCACAGCAGTAACAGTGGTAATACACAGACTGGCGCCATTCCTTGTTTTTAGGTAAAAGAAACCACCTAAAGACTATTTCTTAGAGATGACAAAGTGCCTAGTCACTGACTTGGGGGTCCTTTTAGTCCACCATTTAAGGGTGACATGACCTCTCTAAAAGAAACATCCACGAGGAGTAGCTTGAAAACACTGTGCTGAATTTGGGGCACATTTCGGATGGGGTGACCACTATACAACTCCTATACAGTAAAGGCTCGAAGTTGAGTCTTAAATACACTGTGACATCAGAAGAGGAGAACAATGGCCCAAGTGATAATGAACCTGAGAGGCGGTACATCCATCCTAAATTAAGTACAATTTTCCCAATTTCATATGCTAGTCCTCTTGCCCATAAACTAACACAGGAACACTTAGGGTATTTTTCTTCCCAATAACCAAAACATTTACATATTGATATATTTCAACACTTCATTCCTGAAATGCATACTGTTATTTTTCAAAGGCAAATGTCTTATCTTCCCAGTGAAATGACGTCTTCGAACACACGACCCATATTCCTACACACTATTATGGCCTATGAAATGTCTAACCAGTTCCAAGCATTCAGTCTGGTTTTCAGCAAATATTTGCTGAAAAAATTAATGAATGAAGGTATGCTGAAAAATAATTAGATTTTCCTAGTAAATCAATTTTGCAAAAGCAACAAAGAGTCAATAACCATATGCTAGCTCAAAATGACTCTAATGAAGTCATACAAGAACTCAACTGGAAAACTTACAGTGTGGCTTATCACTGCTCTCAACCCCAAAGCTGCCACTCCTTTACCTCTGCATGATGTGCCACTACATCACGAGCCAGCCATTGTCAGAAAGAAGCCAAGAACACCCTCAGTTTGGATGATTCACACAAAGGACTCCCAGGACTCGGCACATAGTTGTACTCACAACTGTCTGTGACTTATCACAGTGAGAAGATAACAAAATCAGCAAAGGGAAGAGGCACATGGTGGAAGTGTAGGGGAAGGAACCATGCACAAGTGTTCAAGGTTCCTCTCCCAGTGTAGTCAGGCAGCAGGTGCGTGCTGTTCCTCCAACTTGGAGTTAGGATAACACCTGTGGGATGCTTCCAGCTTGGGGAACATGCAGAGATTCAGGGTCCAGGGACTTCAGTGGGGGAACTGTGTGTTGACACGGGCAGCACCCAGAAAGGTAGCAAGTGTTGAGCAAAAATCACTGTGTTTGTTTGTACAAGCAGTCTGGGCACCGTGAGCAACTCTTACTAGATATGGGGAAAACCTTCCCCAAATCTCAGTTATCAGATGTCAGTCAAGGACCAACCTTACAAAACAAGCAGGTCTTTTCAATGACAGCAGTTAGGCCTTCTGCGTTACTCTCCTCTGCACGGTGACCACACTAAAAACCAAAGAGCAGCCTCTGTTCCTACTTCCTCGATGTTCCTCTTCTACTCAAGGCCAAATTCAGTCATCTACTTCCTGACCACCTCTTGCACCTGTCCCCTCCACCCACACAGTCACTGCTTCAGGCAGGGCTTCCACATCTCCCAGAGGCACTGCAGTGACTCCTCTCCTGCCTCCCTGCCTCCACTCCTCTCTGTCCTCACAGGTTCCTCCCTCCTTACACCATTAACAAAACAGAGCCTTTTCTCATGTCCCCTAGCCATGGTCTCATTTCTCAACACAGTCTGCCACTATGACACACAAGTCCCTGAAGGCATCACACTTTCTTGCCTCTATCACTTGGTCCAGGATACTTGCCCTTTCCTCCTGGAACATCATCCACTTTAGCCAGGGTTAAGGAGTCCATATCCTTTAGCATTCAAGGCAAGGCTTCAACTCCTCCAGAAGCCCTCCCCACATCTGCTCCCTCTCCCAACCTGGATTAAGTCTCACAACCTTGAGTTTACCTCCCTCTGTGGAATGTGTTACATGGCATGTCAGCTTCACTGTGCATCCTGAGTAATATAAGGGTGCGGTCCCTGGTGCCCAGGAGGGTAACCAACACTGCCTGAATTGAAGAAATACTTGTTGACTGATTGATGGAATATCCCATTTTTAGCAAAGTCTTCCTAAAGTCAGCCTCATCCCCAGCTTAGTTCTGGCACAGATGCTGGGAGTGATGCATTACGTGCATCACTGGGTCTGCATTTGCTTTGTTCAAAAGCAAACAGCCACACGTATGATCTACCTCTTGGAAATGCAGATCCTCACGGCATGAAACTTCTATATCTCTATACCTCTGATTTTTTACTTATTTTCCTTAACGTCTTATACTAATTACTTATTATTTTTTTAATCCTGCCTTAAAATAAAATTAAAATCTTTCAGGAACAAGGCAGAATAAGATCTGTATACAGTCCCGGAGATATGAAAACACTATCCCATTTCTCTCTAGAGAAGGTGAATCTTCAGTGATTCTGGTAACCATCCCTGGCTAGATCCAAAGTGCCAGAAAGCAAAACTTACAAAAGGAAATATATTCCTTCTGTTTCTTCAGGTCCACTCAGCTCAGTTTGGTCAGTGGAATAAAAGGTTTGCACAGGTGTGCCCATATTTTCCTCACAGGATTTAGGAACAAGACCCAAAGAAGTGAGCCCAGATGTGTGCCTTGCTTTATTCAGTCAATGTGCTACTGAAAAGTTACATGTAAAATGAGTTGTGTAAACAGAATCAAAATTGAAATTTACTCGAGATGCTTGCTATGTAATGGAAAACAGCAAATCAATGAAGCGATTTGGGGGTGAAGCAAGCAATCGTTCCAAAATGTATCATCTCCTTTGTAATCCCAGATTTATAAACGGAGGCTATTTAAAAGTGTGCTATTAGAAACTGCCTTCTCAGACTCTCCTGCATATAAATACACCATCTTTTTAATTTGTTTACTCACCTCTAAACATAACTCAAGTTCAAAACCAGCCAGAAAAATAAAATTAATTTTAAATACAGAAACACTGTTATCACCAAATTCACACCAGAAATTATTAGCACCTTGAATGTGAGAATGCTCTCAAAGCCTTGCTAATTCCCCACCTGGCCTTCCCCTTTGACGAACACTCCCTGACAGCACTATAACACATTTCCCAGGGTATCAAAGGGGATTCAGTGCAATTAAGGGACAGAGGGACAGTCCTTGCCCTCAAAGAACTTACTGCCTATTTAGTGAGCAACCTCATTCTGGTCCTCTCCCTGTCATTTCATTTTACAATAATATCTAACTATTATTGACACGAGGCATGTTTTTCTTCTTTGATCCAGGTTTTTATTTTTTTTTCCCCTTTATATTTGTTTGCTTTATAAATTCCCAGGCTGGAGATGGTTTTCACTGATTTGCTTTGTGAGATTCCTAACAAATAACTACAAAGAAAAAGGAACATAGAAAGAAACTCATGCAGAGATGGAAAAAGTCCTGAAGAAGATCTATTTTATTTTTTAAGTCATGTCTACACCCATTGTGAAGCTCAAACCAGGATCCCAAGATCAAGAGTCACACGCCCTTCTGACTGAGCCAGCCCAGCGACCCCTGCAGAAGTTTTAAAGCTCATTGCCACTTAAATATCTAAATTTAATATTAAATATTGCTAATTTGAATTACTATATGAAGACTCTTTCTGAGTTAATTACAGATCTGAATTTTTAACGCAATTCAGGTTAATTTACCTCAAGTACAAAGATAGTAAGTCAAACTTTGCTCATCAAAGGTGGCTTAGCAGACATCATGGGAGATTTAATTTTAATGAATCAATAGATTTGTGATTTGCTTCTCAATAATTCGAATACAAACAAGATTTCAAAAGCTGTTCTTTCATGGAGGTTAAGGATCAGTCTTCCAGTATTGCTTACATTACCATTTTTTCTTCAAATCATTTCTTACAAACACTGAAAATGTCATTTTAGCCAATTTATGTCCCAAATTTTAACAACTTCTAAATATGTACACTCAGACTGAAACTACCTTAGAAATGGATTGGGGATGAACCCTGACCTAGAGCCAAAAAACAAGACAGTACCGTTTAAGCTGTTCGATAAAACTTGAGCTGAGCTCTGCATTTATAACCAAAGATTTCTCAGAACATCTGACAGATCAATGTTTTAAAGTCCTTGTCCAGTGTTTACTTTTCTTTTTCATCTGTCACATTGCTCACAGGTATTTATGCTAATTCATGAGCTCCCACAGGGTGGGCAGGGTAACTTTATCATCTTAAGCACTGATGCATAGCTTCCTGGGTCAGAGACAAATAAATCTGTTAGTATAATTGCATGTTGCTTTACGTGCTGCGGTCCTCCTGCTGGGAAAATGTTAAAATATTTAAGGTTTATTTTCTGGTGTGATAGTGGTTTTATAATTAAAGCCTGGGGTAGGAAGAGAGAATGGCAGAATTTAGTACTTTAGTAGGAATAATCTTTCTTTGAATTAGTAAACTTAGAGAGACAGAGGGAGAGAGAGTCAATAAAAGTAAAAGTTCTAGCAGATCAGAGCTGATAGAGTCCTTTTGAGATCACTGTAATGGCCATTTTAAGACAGTATAGTTCAATTAAGACAGAGCTAGGGAGATTGTACACGTCACAAAGACCATGATTATCATCAGTAAAAAAATAAACTGAACCATATCATCAATGCTAAAATACACTACACTCCAATATAATGACTTTTTACCTATCTCTGTATTTGTCTATATACCAGCCAGCGGGGAGAACAGTTTTGTTCTTAATTAGCACACAATTTTGAGCTGGAGCTAACTGATTGGCAAGTAAGCCAAGCATTCCTTCACCCCATCCCTCAACTGCACAGGCTCCTTTACCAGTCTTCTCCTCCCTTATCTCGTGGAATAAATGAGAAAAATCTAGTCAGTGCGGGGAGCTGGGGGGGAAGGTGTGGGTTAGAGAGAACATCTGGTTTTTATCACTTGGTGTATCAGGATTTGCAAATTTCTTCAAATTCTAAATCTTTCAGTGTTGCTCTGCAGACTTGTGCTTCCTGGTACAAATAACAGCTACTCCTCCACTCAGTAATACTGTCCATGTCCCACAGCTGTGGGGGAGCTCAAAACCATCGTTAAGGACAAATTGCTTGTGAATCTAGCAAGTGACATTATTTTTATTACACAAGTAATTCTATAACTAACTTGATTTAAATATACTCTATCATCTTGTTTGAATGGAAAGCATATGTGTAACAACAGCCTGGAAGACAAATTAAGATTTAGATGTATTTTGCTGGATGCGCCCATACCCGGGAAAGGTCTGGCTCTGTCAGCATCACGTGGCAGGAAAACCATAAGTAGTTCTAAAGGCCACACGCTCTGGTGCCCCTACTGAGCTGTGCTGCTGGAACAGGAGCAAATGCTCCTTAGCAGGATCCTATTTGGGGGGGCACGAGAGACTATGCAGAAGGTCTATAAGAATGAATCTGTACTTTGCAACCAGCCACTCAAATCTTAACATAAGTGAATCCAGTGCAGGTGACTGTTTAGAAAACCAAGGAGAGTTAAATCTCTCTTGGTTATTTAAGTGATTCTCATCTGGAGGTGTGGTTCACAGAAGGAACCTCCTGGAAACTAGGATCAGAAAGAAGTGTTTAGTGTGAAAAACTCAGTTCCAGATGATTCTGTTTATATGCTTTGTGTTTAAATCCAGACTATTAAGTCTAGACACTGGAAATTAAACTACAGGTCAGCAAAAAAAAGAACACCCAAGCAGCAAAAAGCTGTCACATCACTGCCTTTATTAAAAGGGTACGATCTGCTTCTTTCACATCAATGTTTTATAATTTTCTTTTCTTCATAACAAAACCTCTTTAGCTGATACAAACAACTGAAAAAGAAAAACTAAAAGTAATAATAAGACAAACTTAAATGTGTAAGCTTAATATGTCTGTGCTGATAAATGCCAGGCTTGAGGAGGAAGATATGACTGGGAAGGTCTCTGAAAGACTGTAGCAGAACAGGGGCAGAAGAGACGGAGCCTGAGGTGTCAGCAACTTGCTACCTGAGGGCCCTTCCGCCAGCCAAATCCCAAGCCACTGCTTCTCATCTCTATCAAGAGTGTGGTAATGGACGTACACATACTGTCAATAGTAGTGAACTAAAGGAGCATTAGCTACTGTTCTACTAATGAAAACCACAATAATTACTACTCTTAACTAGTATCCAATCCAAGAATCTCCTTCATACCTAAGCAGTGTAAATGATTCTTGGAAGGGAGCCAGTTCTGCAGGCATAACAGCCATCATCTGTAGTTATCCATCTGAATGACCACACATACCTCCAGCAGGGCAAAGGCCAATGTCTCATGTGCAGGTGAAAAAGTGATCTCCCTACCAAAAATGAAACCACCAAAACCAACAAGGGAAGAAGAATTACTGACTAGGCTATATTTAAGCAAGAAACGAGGTAGCTCCTATTGGAAAATAAAATGATGGCAATCAGCTTTGAAGAGCACCATTTGGATTGTTATCTCTGTTGTTTAGATACGTCGACTCAGGTAAAGTGACAGGAAGTACAACTGACCCTTGAACAACACAGGTTTGAACTGTGCATGTCCACTTAACATGGATTTGTTCCCCATAAATATAGTATCAGTATCATAAATGTGTTTTCCTGATTACTTTCTTAATAACATTTTCTTTTTCTATCTTACTCTACTGTAATACACATAACACACAAAATATGTATTAATTGACTGTTTATGTTATGTATTAAACAATAAAAATTACAATCATGGTAATTATCCTTCTAAATTAGATAAAAATCTTTAAAGTAGATTATCTATATTAATCTGCTAACCTACAATCATGCCCTATATTTGTTTTGGCAAATAAACCATGCAAAGCATTTAGGGACAAAAATGTTGCCAGAAATTAAATGTAAGACCGGTTCATAAATGCATGTATCATGTTTCATAATCATTTTAATGTTAATTAACCAAACAAATAAATACAACCTCAACTCAAGAAACAAAACCACAATAAAAGAGAAAGATGACATCTTTAAACTCAAAAAGATAGGACCTCAAGCTTTTTATCATGCAGCTTTCAAACTCATCTTGATTTCAACCCCCAAAATATGCAGGAACTGCTTTGTAGCTTCTTCTGAAAGGATCCTACACTCCCACCGGCTCATTCCTGAATCAGACCAAGGAAGCAGGATTCTCCTGCTCTGGCCCCTACAAGAGCTGAGTTCCCCTTGGAATTAGCATCAGGCAGGAACTGGTAGAATTCTTCCCCTAGATGCTTAAGCAGGCAGTGGGCTATGGCAGTGACATCACTGCCCCATATCTTCACTCTGAGCAGCCTTGGTTGTGAGAAGTGAACCACAGCACCCTCCTCTTCCCTCTCCTTTAGTGGATCATGCCCATGGATGTGGTGGCCACTTGTTTGGCGTGAATCTTTGCTCAGAGGAAGGGCTTATGCTTTTAGAGTAGCTCACTCTTCCCTTCCTAATCCATTTTTAAGACTGAAAGGCAGTGGGGACACATAGAATCAGAAAGACAACTGAAGAGGCACAGAAAAAGCGAGGCAGGAGCTAGCCAATTCCTAAATCCATGGCAACAGCATGGCCCTCTCTGGCCATCTTCCTTCCTTTCCCTTCTTCCATCCTGAGGGCTGGACTGATAACATCCACCCCACCTCTTCGGGCAAGAGGAGAAAAGATGCCACAAGACAATTCAATTCTCAAAGGAGGAGATAGAGAAAGCAGTATTCAATATTGATCCGGTCCAATTACACTTTCTTGGTGTCTAGCCAGAAACACACGTGAGCATTTTTGTAGCCATCTATAAGAGACTTATAAATGTACCTATTTCAAAATAATGAGCTTAAGTTATCAGTTTTCTGACATATCCTTTATTCATTCCCATTTTATCTTTTGAAAATGATATCCAAAAGGACAAAAACTTCAGGCTATCAGAGCACCAAAAGACAAAGTCCCTGTATTCCTTTCCCTACTACCCAGGGATCAGCTCCAAACAGAGAACTCCTCACCAAGAGCTAAACTCCTTACCCAGGGATCTGTCAGTACTCTAATCAGGAAGTAACAGAACCAAGTGAAGTCGTGTGATAAAATGGGAAGGTACTGATTATGTTTAAAGTTACAAAGGCAGGGCACTAATTAGTGACAAATCTGATTGTGGAATTATTTTAATGGCATGTACCTTTTACTGCTTTCAAAGGCATAGAGTAAGCCGAACAAGCTATGACTTTGTTAGATAATGAAACATAGCTAAAAATTTATGTGTAATTGGTAATTTTAAACTAGTATTTAAAAGCTTTTTATATATCAGTTAGAAAAAACATTCTTTTAAGTCAGTAAGTGGCAACCATCAATTGTAATTCTGTTCTTGGTCTAATTATCACAAATTTCAACTAAGAAGGCTCCAAAACAATAAAGCTTTACTGTTTCAATTAAAAATACTAGTTGAAGGGTTTCCTATGAGAATTACAATAGGATAAATTAACTCTATCTACAGAAACACTGGAGTATAGAATATCAAATGTATATAGTAAACACAGAAAGATAGCTATGGCATAGTAGTAAGTAAAAATGGAGATGTTACAGATATATACACAATAAGATGCAACTTACCAAAATAGAACAAAACAATTCTCGATTTTTCTCACAGAGCATGTGTGTGTAATCTTATTTATTTATTATTTTTTAAATAATTAATAATTTAAAGTGGACTCTACACCCAAGATAGGGTTTGAATTTACAACCCTGAGGATCAAGAGTTGCATGCTCTAGTGACTGAGATAGCCAGGCACCTTTGTATGTAATCTTTAAGGTCACATACCAAAATGTTAGCAATGGTTATGTCTGGGAAGGTATGTAGAAAAAGTAGGAGGAGAGGAAATAGGGATTGGGAACAATGATCAAGTGTGATTTTAACTTTGTATGGATTTTTAAAAATAAAATGATTATGCTTATATATTATTTTTGTAATTAAAAATTAATATAAAATTTCAGGTCATGGATAGCCCTTGTAACTAATCACAAATATTAACTGCCATGTATTAAAGAAGCCTAGGACCTAAAGGTACTAGGAAAACACTATGGTAGATGCTGTAGAAGTTAAGCATTTGATTCCATTTGTGTTCAATTTTATGAGATCCGTGTCAGAGGAACAATTTCTCAAAAAGAAATCAACTGTTATGACTGGCAAATTGACCATGATCTAGATCATTAATACCAAAGGATATCTAGAAAGAAGCACACGAAATTAAGAAATAATCTGCAACTCCAAAAAACTTAACTTTGAAACTTCTGAAAATCAAGCTATTTCTGGATAAAATACTTTTTGCAAATAAAAACAAGAGAAAACCTTGCCTTTCTTTTTTATTGGCTTTGCAAAAAAAAAAGCTGTAAACATATGCTAGAAGCAATAGTTATTAAAAGTTACAATAAGGCAGGCACCTGGGCTGCTCAGTCAGTTAAGCATCTCACCTTTGATTTCAGCTGAGGTCATGATCTCAGGGTTATGGGAAGAAGCCCCACACTGGGCTCCTCACTCAGCTGGAGTCTGCTTCTCTCCTTTTCTGGGTCTGTCTGCTCCTCCCCCTGCTCATGCTCACTCTCTCTCTCATAAATCAATCAAATAAATCTACCTTTTTTTTTTTTAAGTTACAATAAGGCTTCTGGCAATGGTGAAGTAGCTCCTATCATAAAAACCAATCATATATAACAGCTATAAACTCTACATAAAATATATAAGGCAACTAACTGAAGGCACTGAAGAGTAATGTAAAGCAGAGAGAAGCTAGAGGAGAATCAACACTTGAAATAAATGAACACCACTAGGTGAGTTTCTTGTGTCTAAGGCTTTTTGGCTGAATGAAGGTCTGTGCCACCTGGGACAACTAAAACTCGAAAAAACAGAATACAGTGAGAAGAAAATATCCCAGTGAGAACCACAGAAGGGAAACCCTAAATTTACTGTGCAAGCAGTACCTGGATCTCTGGCTAATCCCTGAAATCGCATGCATCAAGCAGATGCCCAGTAGTCAAGCCAAGGCTAAAGGAACTGAATGACTGCCCTTCACAGTGGTAACAAAGTTTGGAGCAAGAGCTCAGCCAAGATAATAGCTTCCTAAAACAAAACAAATTTAATAGTCTTCAGAAGAATATAAAGAATCCAGAATCCTGGAACATCTTAAAAACATTCAGGATAAAATCCAAAATTACTAGACAATGAAAAAGTGACCTATTTTCAAGGCAAAAAAAAAAAAAAAATGCAGCCAATGGAGAGCAACCCAAGGTTGATTTAGATGTTGTAATAACTAACTAAGAATGTTTTTAATCAGGTTTCATAATTATACCTAGGGGAAAAAGGATAATATGTTTGTAATAAATAAACAAATAGGAAATATCACCAGAGAATGAAAGAAAAGAAAAGAAAAGAAGAAAAGAAAAGGAAAGGAAAGGAAAGGAAAGGAAAGGAAAGGAAAGAAAAGAAAAGAAAAGAAAAGAAAAGAAAAGAAAAGAAAAGAAAAGAAAACTGGAAATTCTGAAACTAAAAACTACAGTATCCATAATTTAAAAATTCAGGGGATGGCTTAAAAGAGCAGGTTATAAATATGAAGAAAAATCCACCTAAAAATCATCTAATCTAAAGAATGGAAAGAAAAGGACTGAATAAACCTTTAAAAACCCTGAGACTAGGTCCCTGGGCGGCTCGGTGGTTTAGCGCCTGCCTTCGGCCTAGGATTCGATCCTGCAGTCCCGGGTTGGAGTCCCACATCAGGCTCCCTGCATGGAGCCTGCTTCTCCCTCTGCCCATGTCTCTGCCTCTCTCTCTTTCTCTCTCTCTCTCTCTCTCTCTCTCTCTCTCCGTGTCTCTCATGAATAAATAAATAAAATCTTTAAAAAAAATAAAATAAAAATAAAAACTCTGAGACTTCTGAGAAAATATCAAAGGTCAGACATATTTGTAATTGGAATCCCAGAGAAAGAACAGAAAGAAAGGAAATAGGGCAGAAAAATGATTTGAAAATTTAACTATCAAAACCTTCCTGAATTTGGCAAAAGATATTAAAATATATATTCAAGATGTTCAGAAATCTTAAGTAGTATGAATACAAAGAAAACATTTATGTATCCTACTCAATCTGATGAAAAACAAAGATGAGACTATCTTGAAAGAAGCCAGGAGAAAGTGTCATATTGTACACACACACGGCAATAGTGAGAACAATTATTTTGAGTTCTTCTCAGAAACTATGGAGACTAGAAGACAGTGGAATAATATCTTTAAAGTGCTATGATAGGTAGAATAATGATTCCCCCAAAGATGTCCAAATCCTAATTCCCACACCCAATGACTACGTTAAATTAAGGGGCAAAAGGCAGTTACGATTTCAGAAGTGAGTGTACTAATCAGTTGACCTTGAGATGGGAGACTGCCCTGGATTATCCAGCTGTTCCCCGTATATCCCAAGGGTCCCCATAAGTAAAGAGGAAGGCAGAAAAGAGAGAGCAAGAGAAATGGTAGCAAAAAAGACCCAGCCTGATGTTGCTGACTTTGATGTCTGGGCCATGAGTCAGGAAAAGCAGGCAGCTTCTAGAAGCTGGAGAAGCAAGGAAGCAGACTTTTTCCTAGAGCTTCTGGAAGGAATATAACCTTGCCTGCACCTTGATTTTAGCCTGCTGAGATCACTTTTTGACTTCTAACTAACAGAAATGCAAGATAAAAAAAAATCTGTATTGTTTCATGTCACTAAGTTTATGGTAATTTTGTACAGCAACAGCAGATAACTAAAACATATTCTGAGAGTGGGAAAAAAACAAAAACCTGTCAGCCTCTAATTCTATATCTAGCAAAAATCTTCTTCAACAATGAAGGCAAAATACATTTTCATATAAAAGAAAAGAGAATTCACTGCCAGCAGAACTGCACACTGCAAGAGCTAAAGGATGTTCTTCAGGAGGAGGGAAAAAATGATGTCTCAGAGAAACCTGGAACTTCATGAAAGAAGAGCACTGGAAATAGTAACCATGTAGGTAAACATCAAAGATATTTTTCCCATCTTCATTTCTTCAAAATACATATGACTATTTAAACCAACAGCAAAACACTATATATTACAGGTTTCTAAAGTATGCAAATGTAATACATACAACATTATACAGACAGAAGAAGGATTCTGCATTTTACATGAATGGTAAAATTTGACTGTAAGTAGATTGTGAAAATCTAACTGTGTATATAGTAATCCCTAAAGAAAAAAACTAAAGAAGAGTATAAGGAAGTATAGCCTGAAAGCCAAAAGTTAGTATCTAAAAAAACACAAAAAACAAAACAAAACAACCTTTTATACAATCAAAGGAAGGCAAAAAAAGAAGAAAAGTGGAACAAAAAAAACAGAACAAAATAGTAAAATGTCAGACCTAAAAGTTACAATAGCTTCAGTAAAATAAAGCAGCATTTCTCAAAATAAGTTAGGGAAATGTTTGTCTCCTTATAATTCATATGTTGAAGCTCTGATTCCTAATGTGATAGTATTGGCAGTGGGGCTTGGGGAGGTGGTTAGGTCACAAGAGTGGAGCCCTCGTGTATAGGATTAGTGCCTTTGCAAGAACAGACACAAGAGAGAGGGTCTCTTTCTCTTCCACATGAGGACACGGCAAGAAGGCCGCCATCTGCAATGTAGGCAGAGGGCTCTCACCAGATGCTGACCCTACTAGGGTCACCTAGGATTTCGCTTTCCCAGGTTCCAGGACTGTGAAATAAATACTCGTCGTTTAAGCCACTCTAGTCTACCATAATTGCTATAGTAGCCCAAACTGACTAGGACAGAAGCGTTATTTGAAAAAAGTGCTCTGCCGTCAGAGAAATTTAAGAAATGCTGGCATAAACAAAATTAAATAAGCTATCTTATTTTATTGTTTTTAAATAAAAATTTTTTACAGCAGAACTTCTCCTTTACTACACAAATGTACACTGCGACTCTCCGGGGTTTGTCCCATACAGCATTTCCCAAAGTCTTTCTCTTGATACCATCCCCTAGATTTTCCACAGAAAATACTTTGGGAAATGCTACTGGGAAGTCTCAGTGATCATGTCGCCTTGCCAATAGGTTCATTTGCACAAGAAGCAGATTTCAACATGTCCAAAAACACCTAAGTCCATTAAAATGTCATTTCCTTTTTTTATTCAATTAAAAAAGAATGAAACCATAAAGAGAAGACTCCAGAAGGCAAAGTAACAAATCCATCCCTAGTTCTGCCATCTGCTCCATTCATAATTCTCACTGAGGAGAAAAAGAAATATGCACCAGAGCTGGGACTTCATTTCCTACATATTTAGCCAAGCAATGATTCTTCAGTGTCACCCAACTGTTGACCCACATTGAAACATGTTGCCAACAGAAACACCCAAGGCAGAGAAATGCTAAGTTAGGTTTCACTGTCTTTCTAATATATCCCATTTTGTTTGAGGCGATCAAATTTGATTCAACGTAACTCCTCTGAGCTCTAAAAAAAAGTTCAAAATCTTAAGACTTTACTGTGTGATTAGCCAACATTTAAACTAGTAATTAAGAAGATTAATGGTATTGGCTGAAATATTTTAAAGAATAATTGTATGTCAGAGGTATGTCAGACACTTGCCCTTTTTGGTTCACTTAATACAACTGTTTCCATTAGCATCCTATCATTTTTGCCATCATCAAGCTAGATAAATTATTCAATTGTCTTCCCTTCAGTTAAGGTAAAAAACAAAACGTACTTTGCTTCATAGTGAGTCTGCATTTATTGAATATATAGTAACACAGTATTTATTTAGAGATGATTATTTGGTAGATATAGACAAATAAAAGTGAAGAAGACAACTCGTATTCTCTCAGACTAAAGTATAACAGATAAGCAAGCTAAAAACAAAAAAAGATATAAAACAAGTCTGTCCTACAGAAATAGGAACATGTTCTTCCATTGGAGAATCAGGAGTAGAAACAGAAGACAAGGGAGTACAGTGCACTGGAGGGAAAGGTGGGACCTGTGTGATTGCAGGACACAGCTGCCACAGGTAAAAGCCACAAGTGCCACAGATGAATGCTCCAAGAGAGAATGCTATGTAATTTGGGGCCTTAGTGCCAAACTACAGAGCTTGGGCCCTATCTGACAGGCAGTGAGGTCCACTGGAGATTTTTCCAAACTGTGGATTAACATGCTTCATCATTTACCAACAATATTCTTTAAAAAAAAAAAAAAAAGATTTCATTAATTAATTAATTAATTCATTCATTCATTCATTTGAGGCGGGGGAGGCAAGAGACAGAACACAAGCTGGGGAAGGCCAGAGGGAGAAAGAGACTCACTGGGCAGGGAGCCCTACACGGGGCTCAATCCCAGGACCTGAAGGCAGATGTTTAAGTGACTGAGCCACTCAGGTGCCCCCAACAATATTCTCTGCGTGTAATGCACCAGCAACTATGCTCAAAAGTAGGAGTACAAAGCTGCATCCCACCACATCTGTCCTCAAGAAGGTTGCAGCTGAGTGTGGCAGCTAAATGTGTAGAGAAAACAACCTGCAAAGCAGCAGCATGGAGAAGAGACCACACTGAGGTCCTGTCAGACACACCTACTGGCTGGGCCTGCCTTATTAAATTCCAGCCCTTTAGTCTATCTGTGATAATACTAACAGAAGAATAAATAATTTAAAATCATAAAAAGAAACAAAGGTGTGATTAGACGAATCCACTTTTGCTGTAATCAGAATACCCACCATCTAATAAAAGGTCATAAAATCGTGCAAAATGACACCACTAGCCTGAGGGAAGAAAGATGATTTTTTTTTTTTTTTTTTTTTTTAGCAAAAATTAATTCAGAACCTCTTTTACAAATGCTCTAGTGTTCCTTTCTTGTTCTGGTTATATCATTTCAAAAAGATAATGGTTTGTCAAATGAGAACAAAAATGAATTATCTCCTCTTCTTTAAAGTTTAAAGGGGCACCTGGGTGACTGAGTCAGTTGGGCATCTGACTCTTGATTTTGGCTGGGGTTGTAATCTCAGGGTCATGAGTCCTGCATTGGGCTCCACAATGGGTGCAGAGGCTGCTAGTATTCTCCCTCTCCCTCTGTACCACTGCCCCTGCACATGTTCTCTCTCATTCTAAAAAATAAAAAAAATAAAGTTTCAAAATCAGTTCAAGTAAAAAATCTATTATTGCCAATGTTCAATAAAAGTACATCTTGGCAGCTTCCTTCAAAATTAAACAAGCAGAAGATTCATAGACACACTTAACAAAAAACTCTAAGATAATGTAATTTAAGCTTTCTCACTGTAAAACATCTGGACAACTTTTATCTGAGCCATTAAAACATTTTTCCCCCCAAAATACTCCTTATTGGACTACTGTTATCTCAATGTTACTCTTGGACTAAAGAAAAAAGGGAATGAAGTGAATTAATGACTCAGGTGCCACAAAGGATCCAGGTGACCTTCATCCCCAGGGTCCCTAAGACAGTTAGAGCTCACTTCATCAGCAACTAAGTGAACTCCAACCTAGATAGCTCTGCTCTACCCTGCAACTATGACTCTCCTGTCTCTAATAGTATTCACTTCACTTTAGTCCTGTCTCTAATAATATTCACTTCACATGCAGCCCATCCACCTTCAAGGTCACACTTAAGTCCCACTGAATTAGTCTTTCACTTATTCATTCATTATTTACTGCACGTATATACTACACGTGAGACCGATGTTAGCTTCCAGAGTTAGGAAAAAATTCATAAGATGCAGAAAAATAAGAAAATACCAGAGGAGGCAGAGAAGTAAAAGGCAATTTCAACGCCATGGGATAAGTACTCTAATTACAGGGAGAAAGAATCAGGACACTCTGGGAACATGAAGTGCGGCATCTTCCCCAGACCTGAGTGTCCAGGGAAAGCTTCACAGAAAAGGGAGAGCCCTGCAGGAAGGGCATTTGGGCATGCAGCATTAGTTAAAAAATTACCTTGAGGACAGAAATCATGGCAGGGTTGGAGAACTCCAGTGAGACAGCAACCTGAAATGCAAAGTGAGGACACACAGAACGAATGGAGTGGTCAGAGCGGACAAATTACGAAGGGTTTTATTTTATGGTAAGCTGAGGAGTTTGGCTCTTATTAGAAGCCAATGGGGAGTCACCAAAGGTCTAGAGAGGGTAGCTTTTCAATCCATTTGCTGTAGAAAGACCGTTGGCTGAAGGAAGGGAGAGAGACCGGAAGCATGGAAGCCAGGCAGGAGGTTGACTCAGGGACCACCATAATGTGGCCTGAAGTAAAATGTTGGCAAGAGGGGTGGAGACAAATGCAAGAGGCAACGAAAGTGAGAAGGAAGAACTAACACACATACTGACTAGAGGTAGAGATGAGACAAAAATAATCGATGACAACTTTCAGGTGCCCTCTATCCAGGTCATCCTAGAATTTATCTACTAAGCACCTCGTATGTTCTATAGTTCTGGGTACGAGAGACACACAAGCGAACAGAGGACGGTTACAAGCAAGAGAAGACAGACAAGAAATGAAGCTCCCCACGAAACCATCTCTGATCATTCTGGTCAATAATGGTTTCTATCTCCTTGGGTGTGCCAGGGGACACCTCACATGGTGACCCTGGGTGAAAGTGAGGAGGGTCACATTATCCACACACTTGGTTGGGAATCCTACAACACTTACATTAAAGAGACGATGGGCTGACTGGGTCTGAAAAGAGTCATCCGTGCAGAAAGAAGATTCGAATGATTTTAAGGATTTTTTTTTTTCTGGCTTCTCCTAAAGAAGTAAAATATTGCTTGTACTTTTGGACAATTTAAGGGATTTTCAAGAGAATCTTAACTTTTTTTTTACGTTAGGTTATAAGTTTAAAGCTAATTTACTTCCCATCTCTACTTCTCAAGCAGTCATCAGTATATTCTTTGTTATTTTTCTCTAATTGAGTCACATGCATAAGTAAGCAAAAACTACTTCTGTAAGTTTCAAAGTCCTTTCAAACTCATGAAAGATGGAGCCCTGCCTTGCATGTTGACCATGTGCCCATGGTCCCTGGCGGAGTCCCAAGACACATATGAGATGCTCAATAAACATGAGCTGAGTGGAAGTGAAGAGGCTCAGTGTAGTACTTTATTGCAAATTCTGGTCTCCAGTGCAAAAAGTAAAAAGAAAAAAATATAGAAGAAGGAAGGAAGGAAGGAAGGAAGGGAGGGAGGGAGGGAGGAAGACCAACAGAAAAAATCCTAGATGTTAGCAATAGAGCAAGTAAATGAAATCTGTCTCAGAAGAGAATTCAATAAACATTTCATACAAAATCATAAATTCTGATTTTAATTTTACATGACCTTTGTCAGTCACAGAATAGGATCTCTAATGATTCACTTTAAACTCCAGAATGATTACAAAAGAGTGGGAGAGGTTAAAGGAGGGGAGAGAGGATCAATTGGGAAATGCACAATTTGTAGGGGCAATAGCTTAATTCCAGGCCCTTTGGGGCGATTTGGAACTTTGGAGCAGCACATGGCTCAACCTGACCCCTAAATGGATCTCTTACCAGCTCAGCCATCAGTGCCCTGTGGGAGCCTTCCCTGCTAGGGAAAATCCTTACAGGAAACTGGGGGCTCAGAGGAGAAGGACACTATTCCTAACAGTAGAGAACAATTTTTTTAAATAAAGATTTTCTTTATTTATTCACAAGAGACACAGAGAGAGAGGCAGAGACATAGGCAGAGGAGAAGCAGGCTCCCTATGGGAAGCCCAATGCAGGACTCGATCCCAGGACTCTGGGATCAAGACCCAAGCCAAAGGCAGATGATCAACTGCTGAGCCACCCAGGCGCACCCAGAAGAGAATGATTATCACAAAAGGGGGAAAGCCTTAGGAAACCCTGAACTTTACTTCGGAGTCCAAGTCCAGCGTACTATTTTGTTACCTAACACACAACATTGTATTTATCTTGTTTGTTATCTGTCTGCCTGATAGAGTGTGAACTCTGTAAGAGAGATTTTTTTTCCTGTGTGTTTTTTCACTATCTCCCCAATATCTAAAATAATGCCAGACAAACAGGAGATTGTCAGCAGCAGCTGCTGAAGGGATGAAAGATTAACACTTAAAGGACTAAGCAGCCCATTTGTGAACTGTGTGTATATTTTCAGAAGGATAATTAGTGTGTGTCACTCAAAAACAAGCCACTCTGACGGAAGACCATCACCCATGCAAATAAGTTACCAATTTGTTTGATTAGTATAAACTATAAAACAATGGGATCCACTAGGGGGGAAAATGTAAGACATTTAAATCCTATAACCTTAGCTTTGAAGAAGGAGAAATAGAATCTCGGCACAGTCAGCTGGTTTCCAACAGAGAAGAGTAGGTTACCTAAAAGCGGAGGTCAAAATCTAAACCCTAAGATCTAAAGGACATCTCTGCATTGAAGCAAGCATTTTCTACCACTCAGAGGGTATCTGCATATAAGCTACAAAAGATTATATCTCTTAGAAGCTGTAAGTGCAGTTAAATATAGAGCTGTTTCCTTCTTAAAGGAAAAAATAAAACAAGACGAAATCAGAGAGGGAGACAAACTATAAGAGACTCTTAACTCTAGGAAATAAGAGGGAAGGAGGGGAGGGGGATGGGGTCACTGGGTGATGGGCATGAAGGAAGGCACCTGATGTGATGAGTAATGGGTATTATATAATTGATGTATCATGAGGTCTACCTCTAAAATCAATAATACACTATATGTTAATTAAATGAATTTAAATTAAAAAAATTTTAAAGGCTGTTTCCTTCTTTTCATAGCTTCTATGTTTTAATTACTAGTGTGCCAGCTCAGAATTGAATACATCTTCCCCGCAGCTAGAGAACATTTACAACAGATATACTTCTCTCAGGCTGGCCTAAGGGCCACACTGAGCTCCTGGATTTTAAAGGGCTCCCTTCACAGGGTTGGAAAGCTGCAAAACCTAACACACAGCTGCTCTTGCTTCAAGGAAGTCACAACTCTCAGCCCCTTCCTTTACTGGGTCCCACTCCAACTCCTTGAGTCTAACAAATAACACAAAAACACACATGTCACAATCTGGTATCTGCTTAAGAGCCATGTACGTAAGTATAAACCAGAGTCAAACTAAAACAATACCTTTTTTAGGAAAAATTATGAAAAAAACTGGAAGTAAGTCAAAAGGATAATTTCATGCCCTTTCAATGTCAAACTAGATCACCAACTGGCCCATCCAAGGATTATTTAATAGTTTAGGATAACGTATGCTAACTTACAGATTTTTATCCACAGAGATGCAAATGATTTTTCTGTGGTAGAAAGAAAACCTCAAAGATTATAGTTATATTGTCTATAAATAATAACCAATTTACTAATCTTACAATCTTATTGCAGCATTCCACAAGTGCTTCCTCGTGTGTGTGTGTGTGTGTGTGTGTGTGTGTACGTATAATCTCTTGAATTTTGAGGGAACAAGGTTTACTTCTGTCGATTCCAACACTCATAAGACAAATGAACTTATGATATGTGTTCAACTTTATATCTGTAAGAGAATCATACTTTTATATATTTTTGAAAAATAGAGTTTGATACTAAAGTTTTGATATATCTTCTTCTTAGACTTAGGAAAGGTAAATTGTTCTTGCTCTATCAGCAGCAACAAAAGAATGTAAATCGATTGCATTATTTATTCTTCAGCAGGCTGATTATTGATCTTATAGTGCTACTGTTGAATTATTTACTTTAAAAATCTAGTAAATAATTACAAGTTATCAGTGATTATTTGTATTCTTTAGGGCACACTATTTTATCCCTAAAGATGTACATTAATATTTTGTGATTAGAGTACCCAAAAGAATACATAAACAAGAGTAAAATACTAAATGTTGCAAATACCTGTGTTTTCCTCTTAATGCAGCTATAAACCTGAACATACTAAAGAATACTGCATTTTCTCTTTAAAAACCATAAGATTTCATCCTTCAGCAAAGGCACTATTCTACTATCTGTAGTAACTTTTAAGTACTTCAATAGAGAAGTATTCTTGTGTAATTTACGTGTTTTGGTGAGTTTCCACTCAAAGTCTACTGGCATTACTTAGCATCTCAAGTACCCCAGTAAAGAATTATTCCAAGAGTGGTTAGTGATTATCTCACAGGCTCTAATGATATGCCACAAAGCAAGAAGTAGCTACAAAAAGGTTTAAAATATCTTTGTCTCTGCCCCACCCAAAAGGACTTATTAATTTGTGTTACAGCTGATAGAAATTATTTTTTCCTTGGATAAATAATGGGTGTTTAGGATTCGGGTATGTAAAAAACAGTAGATATCTATTTGCTTTGCATGAAGAGAGTCAGAGAATCTAGCATGCCCATTGTCAGGAAAACCATAGGTTCTAATTTGTCTGGTAGAGTCCCAGTTTACACCTCCTATCCCTGCAAAATTATTAATAGTTCCCTCTTTTATCCTCAGAAGTATTCTGTTTTGGACAATAAATTATATGGGCATCCCACAACAGCATACAATATTTAAAAGCCCCCTATATTTAACAGTATGATGGAAACTGCATGAACTTCTGTCAATCGACTGCCACTAGCCTAGAGCTAAATCCTGAAGCTGAAATATTATTCTATCTGTTTCAAGTGAGTGATTCCTCGCGAGGTACTTGTTGGAATACCTAAAGGACAAAGAATTGGTTATGACAGCTTTTGTGCCTGCCTGATGATAAATGTTTGTATTTGTGCATGATGCAGTCAGAGCCTTGATTTCATTATAATAAGCGCTGCCCGGAATGGGGCTTGCAGGTGACAAGAACCTCAGTTCTCATCTGTTCCTAACTATTGGAGGCTACAGACAATATTTCCACACAATCAGTAACAATATAAATTTGCTCAGGTCAGTTTGCAGATGTCCACCTCATGGATGTCATGACATTTGTCATCATGCACATACCTCTGAAAGCCATGGAAACAAAGCTAAGTAGCAAAACTAGTGACATGAGGGGACTGTATATTCACAAAACAGTATAGTGAGGAAGGCAAGAAATGCTTCAGCCCTTGAGACAATATGACAAGGACAAACAAGATGAATGAAAGACAGTGGCGGTTGGGGCGCTGGTCCCGGCACAGCTGAAAGTCACATGTAACTTTTTTTTTTTAATTTTTTATTTATTCATTTGAGAGAGAAAACAAGCAAGACCATGACTGGGCGGAAGGGCAAACGGAGGAGAAGCAGGCTCGATCCAGGACTCGATCCCAGGACCCTGAGATCATGACCTGAGCAGAAGGCAGATGCTTAACTAAAGTTAAACAAAGGCAGAAGCTTAACAGACTGAGCCACCCAAGCACCCCAAGAATTGCCTATTCTTGACAGGAAGTCTTACCAATAACATAGTCAATTAACACACATCTTGTATGTTATAGGTATTCTGTACTGTGTTCTTACAATAAAGTAAGCTACAGAAAAGAAAATGTTATGAAGAAAATAATCAGGAAGAGAGAATACATTTATAATACCATGATGTATTTATTGAATAAAGTCTGCAGGGCAGCCCAGGGGGCTCAGCGGTTTAGTGCTGCCCTCAGCCCAGGGCCTGATCCTGAAGACCCAGGATCAAGTCCCATATCAGACTCCCTGCATGGAGCCTGCTTCTCCCTCTGCCTGTGTCTCTGCCTGTGTCTCTGCCTCTCTCTCTCTCTCTCTCTCTCTCTCTCTGTGTGTGTGTGTGTCTGTCTCATGAATAAATAAATAAATAAATTTTTGAAAGTCTGCATATAAGTGGACCCGGGCAGTTCACTCCCATGTTGTTTAAATGTCAACTATACCTTACCAACCTCAACTCTTAGAATGAAATCAACCTCTGAGTTGAAAATCTTGTGATGATCTGGATAATGACAGCCTTGAATACAAAATTACTGCTATACAGCAGAACTAACAAGAATGTTCATCAAAGCTCTTCAATAGAAATGTAGTTTTACTCCACAAAGGCCCGAGCAGGTCTCTCTCTCTCCCTCATCTGGCTGAACAATATGAGAAGAGCAGAGCCAATGGTGCCACTGGCTCACTTCTCTTTACTCTTCCTCCTCACTGTTGCTACCTACGAACATGATGCCAACTGTAAGGATGTGTTTTAAAGGCAAAGGTAATAAAGTATTTTTTTATGTCTATTTGAGCCTCCGTGTTCTCTAATGACTATGTTAGGTCTTCTTAGCTGTTCTCAAATCCAAATTCCTCATTTACCCCGCAGTCCCTAGCAGATAAGTGCTCTTCCCACATCTCAGCTTTTGGCCAGAAGTGATGTCAAATTCTTGCCACCAATTCTACAAATCCGTGTGCCTATTTCCAGATCCACCATGTCACTCTTATTATAAGAGAATAAGCACCTCTTGCTACTTTTTATTACTTTTTCAGTATCTTTCTTCCAACACTAGGCTATAGGCTCTAACCTCAGAGATACTGTGGGTTGGTTTCCAGACCACCGCAATAAAGCACATACTGCAACAAAGCAAACAAATGAATTTCTGGGTATCCCACTGCATATACAAGTTACGTTTATACTATACTGTGGTCTATTAAAAGTGCAATAGCTTTATATCTAAAAAAACAATGTGAATACCTTAATTTAAAAACACTTTAGTGCTAAAAACTGCTAACCATCACATGAGCTTTCGGGGAATCATAACCACTGATCACAGATCACCATAACAAAAGTAATAATGAAAAAGTTTGAAATATTGAGAGAATTGCCAAAATGTGACACAGAGACATCAAGTGAGCAAATGCCGTTAGAAAAATGGCATCAGTGGACTTGGTCAATGCAGGGTTGCCACAAACCTTCACAATCTGTAAAAAAAAAAAACAGTGTCTGCAAAATACAATGAAACAAGGTATGCCTATATAAGCTCCATGAAGTCTGGAACACTGTCCTGATTCATTCTTTCTTCTGTAACTAAAACAGTAGGCATGAGGAGTCTGTTACATTTTCTACATCCATAAATAATATATTATGATCTTCTATTTCCTAATATCTATTTTAATTATAAATGTTAGATCCAGAGATTTGCTATTTTAGAAAGGATGCATATCCAACTCAACCATATTTCTAGCCAGAAGCACTTAAACTGTCCCAGATCACTCAAACTGTTCCTTTAAGACCTCCAGAAAGGAACAGTTCCAGTCTCCATAAAACCTTCACTGAAGCTCGTTGAAGTTAATCAGGTTCCAAAAATATGTTTCACTTGATCATGGTTTACATCATAGATATCTTTTGTACACCAATGAAAATAGATCTCTGACCATTCGACCAAGCCCTCTTGCAGAAAATTGCCCCTTCATTTTATTTTTTTTTTTAAGATTTATTTATTTATTTGAGAGAGAGCGGGCACATGCAAGCAGGGAGAGGGGCAGAGGGAGAGGGACAAGTAGAATTGAGAATTTGCATTGAATTTTCAAGTCAGGTTAGTAATTATCCATAGGACAGTCAAAGGGTTCAAAGGCCCTGAAACTAACAACGTGGTTAAAACCCTTCTGGATATAGTATATGTGTACATATGTATGTATGCATGCACATATGTACATTCATAAAGCAGATAAGTATATAACCTTAAAGTAGATAAGTATGGAAATTATATGCTTTTTTGTAATTACTAAAATGGCATGTAATATAGAAAGCATTTTATGGTCTATAGAAAGATAATTCTTTAAAACATTTTGGGATGTCATATTGAAAACAAAATAGGCAGTTATCAATCCTAGACTTACATTGTGAGTAAAATAAAATTTTAAATCCACTACTCTGTGGGACTTTTCTCACTCCTTTCAACTTTTAAGCCGGAAGGAATAAGAAATTGAGAACTTGGAAGGACTGTGTGTGCATGTGTGTCTTTGTTACATGGGTTACATTTCTGTGGCAGTTCTGGGCTTTGTCAGATGTGTATTTCCTACTGAAAATCTGTACTGCTCTTCCCTTGGATGGAGACAGTCTGCACTGAATGTGGCAGAAATTAAATCAACTCATGGATCGAAGGAATCCGTAAAGGAGCAAGAGCATGATGTTTATTCTTCCAAGCCAGTGGTTGTTCTAACTTCTCTTTTCTGATGAGACCTTAGAAAGTCAGTGCCCCAAACAGATAAGAAATGATACTTTGGGAACCCTGGGTGGCGCAGCAGTTTGGCGCCTGCCTTTGGCCCAGGGCGCGATCCCGGAGACCCGGGATCGAATCCCATGTCGGGCTCCCGGTGCATGGAGCCTGCTTCTCCCTCTGCCTATGTCTCTGCCTCTCTTTCTCTCTCTCTCTCTCTCTGTGTGTGACTATCATAAATAAATAAAAATTAAAAAAAAAAAAAGAAATGATACTTTTATTTACATTTAAGTTTAGTGGCTCCGTTGGTTGATCATTGATTGGCCTGTTGGGTTCTGCTCAGGTCTTGATCTCATGGTTCTAGAATTGAGCCCCATATCAAGCTCCATGCTCAGCGCAGAGTCTGCTTGGGATCTGTCTCTCCCTCTCCTACTGCGTCCTGCCCTGCTTGCATGTGCTCATGCTCTCTCGCTCTCTCAAATAAAAATAAATAGAATCTTTAAAAAACTTTGAATTTAAACATTTACTTCTGTAAGACTAGTCAGTTGGAATTGAAGAGTGTTTGATTAACAGGTGGTGGTTCTAAGGGATGGGCTTTATTTAAGTCTTCATGTGGGGTCTGGAGTGGACCTTATCATTGCTATTTATGTAACCTTTAATCCTGGCAGTGTTGAAACCCTACTTTGCCAGATTGAGTTTTTATAATAAAAATTAAACTCAAGATGCACAAGCAGGTGCAGTCACGTCCTATGTGCAGGTAGACCAGATGTGTCACTAGATGAGAGTATAGAACACATTGCTTATTTTCAGCCAGTACCAGGAGTGCCAAGGAGAACAATCATCCAAAATTTTTCCTCCTGCAGCTTTTACAAGAGCCTCTACTTTGGGATTTTTTTTTTCCTTCTCATTGATTTCAAAAGGAGAAAAGCAACTATTGAAGTCCAGATGAGAAATCAGGAAATCTTTCTTTTATTTACTCATTTAACAAGTATTAAATGGCTGACTAATACATGCCATACATGCTAGAACCCAGGGATATACAGAGATGACTAATCAGGACAGTGTTCCAGACTTCATGGAGCTTATATAGGCATATAAGCTTATATAAGCTCCTATATAAGTTTTATGGAGCTTATATAGGAGTCTATACAAGTAGACTCTCTGCTGAGCTTGATCACATGACCCATGAGATCATGACCTGAGCTCCAATCAAGAGTGGGATGCCCCTGCCCCCACTCCAAATGGGAGTGGCATCCCTGATGCCACACATACATATAATATCGCCTTATCCTCCAAACAGCTCAGAGTTTCCATGAGGCTGCTATTTAAGACCTACCTCGGGAATTAGCATTTTTATATGGGGGAGAGAGTGTTCGTACAGGGGAGATTGGGGGAAATATGGAATAGGGAGAAAATTTCTTTCCAATTCCCAGTGGCCCAGACTTAAAAAATTTAGTCAGTTTATTATTCCTGCTCTCTTTTCCCTTGGTCCTATAATAAGCTGCTCTCAGGGTCCATTTCTCAGTCTACTATTATTAGATAAGGAATTATTGGGATTCCTGGGTGGCTCAGTCAGTTAAGTGTCTGACTCTCGGTTTCAGCTCAGGTCATGATGTCAAGGTCTTGAGATCAAGTCCCGAGTCAGGCTCCCCACTCACCACAGAGTCTGCTTCTCCTACTCTCTCTGCTCCTCACCCTGCTCCCATTTGCACTCTCTACCTCTCTCTATCAAATAAATAAATAAAATCTTTTAAAAAGCCTATAAGGAATTATTTTTCCATCAAAGAAAAGGTGACACTATTTCAAATCCAGGCTTAAATTACAGATTGATAAAATGTGTAAATATTACAGCAAAAAATGTAGAAAAATTCTACAATATATACCAACGGCTAAACTGACCAACATATAAGCTTTTTCAATGTGTCCTAAACAGGGGAGAAACCACATCTAGGAAAACAGTGAATGTCAGCACACTGGAGCTACTCTCTTCTACCCAGCGCCTGGTGATAGTGAAGTTGGGCAGTAAGTGGCACTAGGAAAACAGTACGGCATGCTCTTTCTGAACAAAACCCTGATGTCAGCCAAGATCTGAAATCAGTCCTGGGCTCGCACTGTGCAAATGTGCTTTAAATTTGCCTGTGGTTGTTTTCCCCAGTGGTCAAGGAGAATATGCTACTGATTTGTGCTTTGGCATTTCCATTGCGCGCTGACAGGCAGCTTTTTTTAAACACATACTTGAATGATTTCGACAAAGCTCCCTATGACTGCAGCTTCACTAGAAATCCTAATAGTTCTTGGAAAAGTATGTGCTCACTAAGCTAAATATCGTGCCAACAGGCATGAGTAATTAGCTTGGTGCTAACTCTACATCAGGAATATTAATTATGTGTTTCAAATGCTACTTTTATCTTCAGTCTCAAAGAACAGCTATATAAACATTAATCTTTGTAATACCTGTAACTTTCTATTGGGCATGGAGGACAGAAGAGAAAGGAAAATAGGTTTCTTTTTTTTTTTTAATTTTTATTTATTTATGATAGGAACACAGTGAGAGAGAGAGGCAGAGACATAGGCAGAGGGAGAAGCAGGCTCCATGCACCAGGAGCCTGACGTGGGATTCGATCCCGGATCTCCAGGATCGCGCCCCAGGCCAAAGGCAGGCGCCAAACCGCTGCGCCACCCAGGGATCCCGGAAAATAGGTTTCTTATTCAAGTTATCACTGTACAGCACCAGCAAAGCTGGTAGTAATCACAGCAAAAGAAAAATCTGGATACTTCCTCTAATCATTTAATAAGTTTTTTTTTTCTTTAAAAGTACATGTGGCTTTTACTCAACTGTATTATACAAAATTCTGTCCTAATTATGTGTGTTATCCATTCAAATGTTACTTCAAGCATAAAAAGTCAATTTAGATTAAAAGTTGTGTGTGGTATTATACCTATGATAAAATGGGACTAATTAAAATGAATAACGCTAGGGTTAATCTTAATTTGGGGGGGGGGGGATGTGTCGGGATCATTGTAAATGTTTGGTTTTCTCCAAAAGAAAAAATGCTGAAATGGCTTCAAAATTTGTATATGGCCAGTGCAAACTTAAACTGCTGTTTAAAATTATCCAAGACCTATCAGATAAGAGTAAACCACTGGACAACCAGGAATAAACACATTTCAACTTCTTGGAAAACAACCCTACACATTAAAAACTTAAAGTTTCAATGCTAGAAAACAGTATCTTTTGAGCAATAATTTTCCAGTTTACTTTTTAAATTCCAACAAAAATTATATTAGCGTGAGGATAAAATTCTAAAATATCATCACAGGACCCTCTGCTTATCTGGATATATTTAAAATATAAATAAATCTGATTTATTGGAATGCCCCCCTCTCCCTCCCCCCAGTTGTTTTTTATTTGTTTATTTATTTATTTATTTATTTATTTATTTATTTATTTATAAGATTTTTAAAATTTATTTATTCATGAGAGACACACACACACACAGAGAGAGGCAGAGGGAGAAGCAGGCTCCATGCAGGGAGCCCGATGCGGGACTCGATCCAGGGACTCGATCCAGGGACTCCAGGATCATGCCCAGGGCTGAAGGCAGGTGCTAAACCGCTGAGCCACCCAGGGATCCCACTCCCCCCACCCCAGATGTTTTTAAAAGAAGAAACACATAATCTATATAAATAACCGGTCTACTTAAAGTTTCTTTGGTGTGTGCTCTATCATCCCCCATACCTTCCTCACTGGGACAGGGACAGGCCTGTGACAAACACCAAAATCCACTTGACCATTGGGAAGAGAGGATCCAACATACAAGGAAAGAATGTACTAGGGAGACAGCAGGGTTCTCACTACAGAGTCTTCTCCAGGCCCTCTCACAGAAGCAACAGTGGAAAAGATCACTAGGATAATGCAATGGTTTTAATATTCACATTTTTTCTGGACACCAGAAAATGGCCCAATAAAGTGAGGTGATAATCTTATACTGCAACTGACAATGACAAAGAGACCTCACAGGCCAAGCTCTGAGCTACAGGCTTTCCATACCCCATGTCCTTCAATCCCCATACCAACTTCATGAAGGAGTCCTAGCCATCTGTCCCAGGCAGCCTTTAAGAGGTTACATAACTTCCCTAAGCTTGCATAGTAAGAAATGATAGAGTGAGGACTGCAAGGCAGGCTTGTCCTTGATTCTGCTCACCTTACAACACTACAGCATTTACATTTTGCAAAATTATGACTTGAAGTGTATGTCTGGATGTTCTGTGCTTCCCCAGATTAATTCTCTACAGGGTGTTTTCACTCCCACAGTCTATACTTACCATACTTTCAGAGACCTTTGGGTTGTAAGGAATTCAAAGACTCATCCTTCAATGCATCCTTCAAGATACACAAAGGTCCAAAGTAATTGTTTTCTCTTTTTTGTTTTTTAGATAGGCTCCACACCCAGGGTAGAGCCCATCATGGGACTTGAACCCATGACCCTGAGATTCAAGACCTGAGCTGAGACCAAGAATCGGATGCTTAACCGAATGAGCCACCCAGGTGCCCCTTGTTTTTCTTTTTCTTCTTCTTCTTCTTTTTTTTTTTTAAAGATTTTATTTATTAACCTGAGACAGAGAGAGAGCACAAGCCGAGGGCAGAGGCAAAGGGAGAAGCAGACTCCCCTCTAAGCAAGGAGCCCAATGTGGGACTGGATCCCAGACTCTGAGATCATGACCTGAGCCAAAAGCAGACTCAACTGAGTCACCCAGGCACTCCTGGTCTTCCTTTTCTAAATCAAAACTTATTGAGATCTTCTGGCTTTCTCACAGGGCTTTAAAGTCATATCCACCATGGGAACCACACTTAGTTTTTCCAGAAATGGCAGAAATTCATATAACAAACCTAACACTTATCATGATTCCCATTTTTCAAATCTATTCAGCACCAAAGTCAGTTGACTCTGTCTCTCACATTGTTGGATCTGGCCCCTCCTTCCCACATTCAGCTCCCTGCCTTGCTTAGACCCTCTTCTTCCTTGACCTCAGTATATGTAGGAAGTACAGGATTGGTGTGTCTCCACCTCTTCTGGACAATGGCTTCTCCACATCACAGCCAATGATCCTCTTCCCTCAGGCACCATCCACTCCAAACAATCTTCTCTGGACCCTCGGGCTAGACTGGGGGGTCCCTCTTCTGGCCTCCCTGAACCCCTTGCGCACATCACTGTATCACTGATGCATAGTACCAACATATGTATCCTTGTCTGTCTCTTTCTCGAATGGGCGAATGGGTTTCCTGGTGGCTAGCACAAATACAATTTTTTGAGTCTTTCCTTAACAGGAAGGAAAAATAAAAATATAAGTGTGAGAATGTCAGAGGAGGAGGAGAGACCCCCATATTCATTTCGTATCTCTTGGACTTTTGCGGGCTTTAGCTATTTAATAATTCATTTAACAAATACAGAACTTACACCGGGCTCAGCACTAAAAGTACAGAAATGATTAAGACACAAGGGCTCCTAGGTGGCTCAGCTGGTTAAGCACCCGATTCTTGGTTTTGGCTCAGGTCATGATCTCAGGATCCTGAGATCAAGTCCCAGATCAGCCTCAAATAAATAAATAAATACATAAATACATAAAATCTAATAAAAAAGACACAGTGGCAGACAATATAAGAGGACCCCCCCCCAAAAAAAAGAGGGCCCGACAAGCAAACACAACTATAAAATGATAAGCATGGGTTCTGTGAGAACACAGATTGAAAGGACAAATCACGCCTAAAGATTTGGAGGAGACTGCCCCAATGCCGGAGCTGAGGACTGTCATTCAGCAGCCAGAGACACAAAGGAAGGCAGCCCAGGCACCAAAGTCACCAGTCAAAATTCCAGAGCCCTGAAGACCCCCCTCGGTGCGAGAAATAACCTGAAACATCACCTTCACTGCCATCATTCCATTACTTCCATATATCAGGACCATCAACAATCCTTTTAAATAAGCTATTCACACAAAGATATCTTCTATCAGACCATGATGGAGGAAGCATCTCCCCAAAACTTAATGGAAATTATATAAAATATTTTCCCATACAAACACTAGAAAGGTAATTCCATGAGACTGTTGTAAGTAAACCTGGTAGATATCCAACACTACTTTCTCTACAACCGAGAAGTAAGCAGATGCATCTTTTGTTTAACAAACATAAAAAAAATGTTAAGAAAGGATGTAAAATAGCTTGCTGCTGAGCATATGCATGCACTCATGCTTATCCCTATTAGCTCAAGCGACTAGACCTTGCTTTGTGTCTAGAGCTTGCCTTTTTTCAACCAGCAAACTTAGAGCAAGCAGAATGGACTACCTGAAACACTATATCCTTAACTGCCCTTGTCAGGGGGCAGTTGAGGGCTTAGCAGCAGCTCTATGAAGACAGTCTCCTATTACCCTCTTGTCCAGGCCTCTTTGCTGGCAAAAAGCACAACTGAATAAACAGAGACAAGATCTGCAATGCATCAGCACTAAGTCAATTATGACAGTGGGAAGAATGGTGATCTGAGGTCTCAATCTTTTAAACAGTAATCATCTTTTTCACCTAAGAAATCTGGCAATCTCAGTCCACTGTATTTATGGAAGTGCTTTTTAGAATCTCCACTTAATACAAGAACTCTGGAGCAGGACCACAAAGACCCAACCAGAGTATACTGTGATTCTGAGCTTGGTTCCCAGACAGGTAAACAAGAAACTACTGGCCTAGGAAAATCATATATATGAAAAAGATACCAGAACTAGCTTGCATTGAACAAAAGGATTCATAGCTCTTGCAAGTGTTTATCATCTTCATTCTATTTCCAACTACATGACAACAAGTAGAGTTTATAAGAAGAGACACTTATAATAACTGCCAAATGATCTGCCCATCTTATCAAAGGCAAGGAAATGATAGGCTCTCTGCTTGTGCATGAACAATTTCTTTTCCAAGGCTTTAATTTTACTTGTTCAAAACACCTTCTCATAGAGAATCCAGGAATCTAAAGAGTTTTGTAAACACTAGGCATAGATATATAATTTAAACTTGCCCCACAGAGCCTATTAAATGTTCTTCCATTACAAAGTATGCATTTCTTGAGTTCTTAAATATTTGGAAAATGTGTAAGACATTTGAAAAGGATAGTTTTTAGAACAAAGATCCATTATTCTGATGTTGTGTTTTTCCCCCAGAAACAGAATGCACTTCAACCCATTCCCTTTAAGTGCATTATTTTCCTAATCTGTAGAAAGCACTGAACAGAGTTTGGAGGAGGTAGTAAACCATGTTGATTCCCAGTGTATACCTTACTCTGGGGGAACCTAGCTCGGTGAAGGGGTAGCAGAGGCAGTAAGTACACGGTACACAGCAAGCTGCCTACATGATTCCAAGTCAGCTCATACAGGATCCCAGGGAGCCTCTCCACTGTTCCCAGGCCATGGTTCTCTCCATGTAATAAAGGTTCCTCATGCTTCCCAACATGCATCTGCAAACTACACTGGCCTGACCAGAGGGAGCTGCAAAAGCAGAGACTTTTAGGACTCCAGTGTTCTCAAGAAGACATGTCTAAAAACCCTCTGCTCCTCTGTTCCAACATTTAATTCTAACTCCCTACCTCTGCTCTCATTTCACCCCAGTTTCCAACCAGTACTTTCTACTGGGAGGGCTATACAACTTGGGCAGCCTTCTTACTTTCTGCCCAAATCGGAAAAACCATCCACCTCCTGACCTATCACACCAATGATATGGAAAAATATTTGGGGTCTGAGACCCAGGTGACCTCGTTAGGCACCTGCGTTACCTTTCTGAGTGGCAAGTCTGATTTGAGATGGCTTTCTTCAAGACTTTTTTATGTCTTTTTCCAGTATGCTTCTGTGATTGAAATTCTGTAGAATGAGAAGTTTCATTTCTACTACCTTTTATAGACAACAGCTGGCCTTAAGTTTTCACTTGCTTTCCCACCATCCTTACACTTTTCTTGTAGTGTTTGCTTCTCTCTTCTTCCTGTGACTACTTATTTCCCAAATATGATTAGACTTGTTTTTATATTTTATGTCCATTAAAAATTAAAAGTAAGATACAAATACATGCCCTCAGAAACTAATAAGCAATTGAGGGGAAACCGTATCTACACATGTACCCAGACACTGTAATCCAGTGCAAAGGTGCAAATGGAGAACAAGAACAAAGATGGGATTAGTTCTCCAACTACTTACCTTCACATTTATCTATCTATTCAATGCCAATAAGTATATTTCAAATATTAGATCAATGTCAACCTAAAAAAGCCCTAAGTTAAAAGCCCTCTGCAGGTATCCAGTGCCCTCAAGAACCTACTATGTTAAGAGAGTTCATGAATGTCCAAAACACCAACTATAGACTCTAGGAGAAAATATTTCATATGTTGTGTATGTAGAAAGAGCTCACTGTTTGAATGTTCAATTGTTTAAAGCCAAGAAATAAGGAGCTATTGTTTTCTTTAAAAATACCTTCTCAAAATTGTCCTCTAATGTTTTATTACATTTGCAAAATAAATATATCAAAATATTGGAAAAGTTTTCATGTTGGGAGACTTATTTTACCTTTACTATCTTGAATTTTACATTAGAAAAGTATGTTCAGGGATGCCTGGGTGGCTCAGCAGTTAAGCATCTGCCTTCGGTCCAGGGCGTGATCCTGGAGACCCGAGATCGAGTCCCACATTGGGCTCCCTTGCATGGAGCCTGCCTCTCCCTCTGCCTGTGTCTCTGCCTTTCTCTCTGTGTGTCTCTCATGAATAAATAAATAACATATTAAAAAAAAGTATGTTTATCACATAGAATAAGGCATTGTAATTCTTTTTTAATTTTTATTTTACTTTTATTTATTTCTTCATGACAGATGCAGAAAGAGAGGCAGAGACATAAGCAGAGGGAGAAATAGGCTCCCTGTGGGTAGCCTGAGACAGGAGCCGGATCCCAGGACCCTGATATCATGACCTAAGCCAAAGGTAGACGCTCAACCACTGAGCCACCCAGGCACCCCAAGACATTGTAATTTTTGAGATAGTAAGGTTCTCTTGTCCTATTAAAGTGGTTTTTAAAGTATAAAATTTTTATACTGAACTTTTCAGAAACATTATTATATTAAGACAAGTATGTCTATCTGTAGGTGTGTATACACACACTTTAATTCTTTGGTTAACACATAAACACATAAAAAACTTTATACATAAATACATGTTAGAACATTGAAAAGAAGTTCCAAAAATAACTAAAATGGCCATTTTGCCAAACTATTTTCAGGCTGTCTCTAAGCAAAGAAGAGTGGAATTTGAGTCAACCGTCCCAACCAGACTCAATCTTTAAATAATACTGGAGACATACAACAGTTTTCAACTACCAGATTTGATCTGCTTGGTTTTGTGGGACTGGTGAGTTGAGAACAAAAGGTCGCAGCCAGACAGTCTGCACAGTGTGATGCTTATGGAGACTGCTGTCCAATCTTCATCCAACCAACAATCTTGAATTTAAAAGTGGCACCAAGGGGCGCCTGGGTGGCTCAATCAGTTAAGCATCTGATTTTGGCTCAGGCCATGATCTGGAGATCCTGGAATCGAACTGCACATGGGCCCCCTGCTCAGCGAGGAGTCTTCTCCCTCTCCTTCTGCCCCTCCCCTCGCTTGTGTTCTGTTTCTCAATCAAATAAATAAAATCTTACCAAAAAAAAGTGGCACCAAGTCTATGCTTATAGAAATGTCTGATAAACTGCTTTTCAAGATCTTTATTGATTTGAAAGAGAGTCCATATTCACCATCCATTGCTTGATAAAGTCTCTTAAAAAATGTTGATGGAACCTTTGAATCTAGGTCCAAAACAAGTACTTAAGACTTCAACAAGAAGTATTTCTTATAAAATTCTTGGGCCTAATATTATTTTGAATGTTCTTCAAAATAATATTTAATTTGATCATTTGTTTTGACACAAACAATTAGTCTGTCCCATGACTGGCTGTGAAATAAACAGCTTTCTCTGAGTTAGTAGCAAAGGGGCAGAAAAATTCAAGCATGGCATCTATCCATCTGCTCCTCTGTGACAACAAGCTGATTTAGGAGCAACATGTGACCACAGCAAAGCTGTTTGTTCAAAAAAAACGAAGCAGTGCCTTCAAGAGGCAATGGAATTAAGCACTCAAAACAGGCACCAATATCTAGAATAAGAAAGTTTTAAACTCAAAAAGAAAATCTAAAGCCGATTCCAGTTTAGTCCCAATGGGACGAGAAAAGCTATTGTCTTCTATCAAACAGCAATTCACTGACAATTGGAGGGAAAAAATATAAATTCCAATATTTATGAAGTTAATAATAATCTCATAGGCAGCAATATTCAGGAAGTTGATTAGATGATCATAATGGGTGATTTAAAGTGAAAGGAAAAACACCCTTAGCATAATTTAATAAGAGCTTCAGACTGAAGCATATTCAAGGGTTTCATGAAAGACCTTCTCATGGCCTTTTAATAGCTCTTTCCAATTCCAATTAACTTGTTAAATGCCAATTCTCACTACCTCATCAGAAATCTAAAGCCAGCCCCTTCTGATTAAATCATGAAATTATCATTAGCAGCACAATGCCTATTCATAGATGGGCCGGCACAGATAAGCAGCTCACAATTCTCCTTGCCAAGAGGAAAAAGCAAAGAAACAAAAACTGGAGTGGGTAATTAAAAGTAATACATTTTATTCATCTTTGGGATGCTTAGCGTGAGGTTTACCTAACAAGTCACCCTTCCTAATTGTTTCACTAGGGTTAGTATTTAGATTAGTATAATCTTTTTGTAGATCCTCCATAGACAATGCAGAAATGTTGACTGAATGAAAAGTTCATTTACATGAAAAAGCCAGATTAGTACCTAAGGAATCAGAAGGCACTTGTCAACTGGGAGCTGTGCTGCTGCCAGTGTGAGGAGTCCCATCACCCCACTCCCCATCACTCAAATGTCTGCAGACTTCTCATGGGCAAGCCCCACACCCATGCGTGCTCCTATTCACTCTCACAGTAATACCGGCACTCAGCTGTTTCCACACATCCTCCTGCAGGTTTGGCTTCCCCCACCTCCCACCCCCACTGCGGGCTGCCCCTGAGGACAGGACATGCCTGACTCAAGAGGCCAGGGAGCATATCCAGGCTCAGAGTTCAAGGCTGCGCGCCCTCCCAAGTCAGGGGACACCTGCCCACTGAGCTGTGAACCCGTCAGCTCTGCCACATCTTTCCGTAGACTTGGATTTCTTATATTCCTGAGTCTAATATACAGACAGCAGCCCTCTGAGAAGGTATGAATTCCCAAAGGAAAGTCCCCAACACTGCCTCAGCTTACAGCGTGACACAAAGACTCCTGTGCATATTATAGTCTCTTTTTCCATTCAGTCTTACAAATATTATCATGGGAGAAGAGAGGTTTTGACAGTAGAAAACAAAATAAATTAAAACAAGATCAGTGGGCAGCCGGGGTGGCTCAGCAGTTTAGCACTGCCTTCAGCCCAGGGCGTCATCCTGGAGACCCCCGGGATCAAGTCAGGCTCCCTGCATGGAGCCTGCTTCTCCCTCTGCCTGTGTCTCTGTCTCTCTGTCTCTCTCTCTCTCTGTGTCTCTCATGAATAAATAAAATCTTAAAAAAAAAAAAAAAAAAGAAACAAGATCGGTAAAAACGACCATTTAATTTACATTCTAGGCATTATTAAGTCGTCTCTTCCAGAAACCAGATAAACTGCTAAAGAATTATTTCAATGAATATGTTACTAGTAACATTTTGATTTTTTCTATGAATTAAGGAGCTTGAAACGTGAAGTTTGGTCAACTATTTTGTGAGATGCTAGAGTTGGTTCTGCTTAGTATTATGCTGAGTGAAGTAAGTCAATCAGAGGACAAAGATTATATGGTCTCATTCATTTGGGGAATATAAAAAATAGTGAAAGGGAATAAAGGGGAAAGGAGAAAAAAATGAGTGGGAAATATCAGAGAGGGTGACAAAACATGAGAGACTCCTAACTCTGGGAAATGAACAAGGGGTAGTGGAAGGGGAGGTGGGGGGGGATGGGCTGACTGGGTGATGGGCACTGAGGGGGGGCACTTGGCGGGATGAGCCCTGGGAGTTATGCTATATGTTGGCAAACTGAACTCCAATTAAAAAAAAAGAATTATACTCCTCAGAGGCAGCCAAATATAATGTTTGTGAACAAAAATAATTGGAACGCTAGTGTGACTCTGTATCCTCCAGCTAGGGATGGAAGTCCACAAACAAGAACGAATATAAGTGTCACAGTCATAGAATGGATTGGTGAAGACAGGGTTTTATCCTTAAAAAACTGCCAAAAACGTTAGTAGACTTTGCCTATTTATCCCTCCCTCTCCTGCACAGCATCTGGCACAACAGCGGTGCTCCCAAAATCTGCCCTCTCCAACCATGCTTCCTTCAAGCTGGCATGGGATTTCCCTGACCAAATGCTACCCATAGTATTTTTTACCTTATTCGACCTCATCACAGTACTTAGAAGCTTAGTTTAAAACTAACTGCATCACACTTTAAAAAATATGGCTTACAGAAATTTCATACAGGGATGCCTGGGTGGCTGAGCAACTGGGCGCCTGCTTCTGGCTCAGGTCGTGATCCTGGAATCTGGGAATCTGTGGGGAACCTGCTTCTCCCTCCGCCTGTGTCTCCACCTCTTTCTCAGTCTGTGTCTCTCATGAATAAATAAATGAATCTTTAAAAAAAAAATTCATACAAATTATTTCATCATAAACAGAAATGACATTTTTATGCATAGGTTGTATAAATATGTTGTTCCTGTTCTCAAATTATTTCATGTTCTCATTTGTTATTTCTTCAACTAAACAGCTTAAGGAAAGGAGAGGTTCCCCACTACCACTATTTTCATCTTGAGCAACTCTGTACTCTTCCAGTAGATAAACCACAGATAAACACCAGCCAGTTACACTTAAATTGGCTTCTTTTGACTTTTGAGGTCAATTCCCTAAAATCATCCTTCCTATCTTTAATACTTGTTAGGAAATTTTAACTACAGATGGTGAATAGATGAAGTTGTTTGAAACTGTCTCAGCTCTGCCGATGCCAATTCCTCTGTCGATTTCAATGATCCACTCCTGCCTCCTGATGACACCAAACAGTCCTCCCTGGCCTCAACTTCCCTGAAGTACTTGGCACATGACTATTTAGCCACCTGCTAGACATCTTAAGGGGGTCTGGTTTGGTGTCTCTGGCTGAAGTCCTCATCTTTCTGCCCATTATGGTGGCCCCACCATTCAAGTAGCTCAAGCTTGACCCATTGTCATCTCACACCTCTCTCTCTCTTTCACCTTCTGATCTGAATCAATCTCAATGTCCTGGCAATTTGCCATGTTTCTAATACTAACTCCTTGGTCTATGCCCACTAATGCTTACCTGATTCAAATCCCAATAGTTTCTCACTTGAATTTCCACAGCATCTCCCAGCTAGGCTCCTTAATTCTACTCTTCAGGGCAGAACTTCCACCCCACCCTCCACATGGTGACCAGTGCAATCTACCTAAATCTCAAATTGCGCCCTTACTGCTTCTACTTAAACCCTTCTTGGGTTCTTCCTCATCCAACCATAAATTGTCATGTGCAACAGTGGGCCCTTAAGAATCTGGCCCCAGCGCACTTCTCCTCCTATCTTCCATATTCTCCACTTCTTTTCACTTAACATGTACTCATCTCCTAAGACTAGGAAAATTTACCTTCTCCAGTGTTTGTCATGGCCCCACAGTGGTGTCAGCAGGCTTAGGCATCACCCCTTGAGCCTACCTACCCAGACCATATGCTCTGTCAATGTGTCTGTCCTCCATATTTAGCCAAATGTCTATACCAGAAAATGGTAAGTCAAAGATCTGAGGTGCTAAAATACAGAAAACCCTGTTACATTCCCCAAGGCAAATTTGTATTCTTTCCATTGTCACCAGTTTCAATGCTTACAATACTTCTCATATTCCTGAAATAATTTCAATTACTTTGAGACTATCAAGGCTAGTGAAAGCAATACCCCTATCCTCTCTCCTCTTTGTGACATATTATTTGTATCTTCATCTGCAGGAAAACCTGTCCCTCTGCGACTCAGTTTATCCATGTTAATAAGTTCCTGGGCCTCCCCCAGCACCTTTCTTCTTGCATTCCACTCCTCACTTTCCAAAATGGTCCTTAGATTGATCACCTCGTCTAAATTCACAGAGCCAGGTCTTTATCATCTCTCATGTAGATTATTTTAACAGCCTCTTAACTAGTTTCCCCTCCTCTAGCCTCCCCCTTTAATAATCCAGTCTTCATATTCTCTGAGCCCTAACCACAAATCTGATTGTGCCTTGAAATCTCAGGTGAACAAGGCAAAGTTTAAACATCTTAGCCTGAAATTCAAGGCCCTGTAACACCTTGCCCCACCCTGCCTTTTTAATCTCATTTTCCTTTGTATATTCCAGGATCACACCAATCTGCTGATTACTGATCACTTCTTATTAAGTCTACCACATTTCTCCAATCCTGCTCATGAAGGTTCTTTGACTTTATCCCTCTGGCAGTTTGAAAAATGCCTATTCATCCTTTAAGAAGACTGACTTCAAATAAGCTCCTACTCTATAAAAATTTCAAAACTGCCCAATTACATACAAATCACGGCTACTTTCAGGGTTTCCAAAGATTTAGTGTTTACACCTGCTATGGCACACATGATACTGCCTCTATCTCCATTATAAAATGGAAACTCCTTGAAAGAAAACTCTGAATTACACATCTTCGAGTATTCACTTTTTTTTAAAGATAAAGTCTAAGGCAAATCAAGTGCTCAAAAGAAATATTTGTTGAATTATGTTGCCTTCATTACATAACAAATTCTCAAGGCAGGAACAATACTTTATTCATCTCTGCATTTTTAGGAGCACCTACCATAGCTCCAAGATCAATACATCTTTGTGAAATAAAAGAATGACCCTACTTTGGGGGCAAATACACAGAACAGATAAATGAGCTAATATGAAATATTTTTTAAATGTAAATATTTCGGGGCACCTGGGTGTCTCAGTTGGTTAAGCATTGCCTTCAGCTCAGGTCATGATTCCAGGACCCTGGGATTGAGGCCCCCCTGTTCCGTGGGGAGTCTGCTTCTCCCTCTCCCTCTGCCCCTCCCCGTTCTCTCTCTCAAATAAATATTTTTTTTAAATGTAAATATTTCCAGACTGATTTAAACATTTTTATTATGAATCACTTTGGCAGACAAAGACTAGAGCATGGCTACTCAGAGTATACCATTGGTCTGGAATTCTGTTATGGGTCCCACTGTGAAGTAAGAACTAAAATAAAGAATAAGCATTTGGAAACTTTTATGCCAACTTGACAAGGCCGAGACATCCAAACATACCATCATGGACTTGTCTGACGGAAGAAAGTATTGGTTGGTGTTGGTCTTGGTGAATACATGTCCTAACGTGGCATGTAGGGCAAGAACCACAAGCCAGTCATGACTCAATGACCAAATACTGGTCTCTGATACACTGGAAATGATAAGAAAAACAAAAGGTGTTTCACCAGAGACAGTCCGGAAAACACTAGCAAAGGAGAATATAACAAACTCCCGTATTCCACAACCCATTTCTCTGTATTTACCTTCCGTATTTGCTTGAGACTTTTTTCCCCATGAAATAAAACATTACATATAGGGATGAAGCCACCTTTGTGCCGTTCCCCAGCCCTTGTGTCCTCCTTCCCTCTCAAGAGACAGACTTCTTAAATAAGCGACGAAATCCTGTTCAATAATGTGAAACTTTCCTGCTGAGGCTTTAATGCAATTAGAATTCCTTTCACCAAAATAATTAAAATTTAACAATGGTAAGTGTTATTTTGAAGACCCCTGTCTGTTAGTATTTTTTTTAATATTTTTATTTATTTATGATAGTCACACAGAGAGAAAGAGAGAGGCAGAGACATAGGCAGAGGGAGAAGCAGGCTCCATGCACCGGGAGCCCGACGTGGGATTGATCCCGGGTCTCCAGGATTGCGCCCTGGGCCAAAGGCAGGCGCCAAACCACTGTGCCACCCAGGGATCCCCCCTGTCTGTTAGTATTATGTGAAAACCTGTCTTGTGCCCTCTCTGTGACCCTTCAGCAAAGACAGACAGACCTGAACTCTACAAGTAAAGCGACGTCTGCTGCCTCAATCTACAGAGGGAGAAAGCACATGTTGCCTGGGTGTAAAATGAAAAAGATTCCCACTCGCACTAATAAAACAGGCTTTCCAAGAACACAGAGCTGATTAGACTTAACTACAAAAGATGCTCACTCATGTCAGAGGTCAGCATGGAGAAGCACAAGAGAGGAGAAATGCTAGAAGTGGCAGGTAGAAGCCACTGGCTTTCTATGGTTAATCAAATGGGCACAGCAATGCCAGCATACCTCCTGAAATCCAGACCTTCTATGTCTGCATTACTGCCAACTAATTTCTAAAACCTCCACTGCTAATCAAACTTGTTTGGCTGCCTCCTTATCAAAACTTTACAAAACTTTCATTTCAGCCTCATGAGCCCTGCAGCTGTAAATTAATTGAATAAAATTTACAAACATTACATAGTGAGATAAAGTACTTTCAAAGGCTTTTCCCTATTCAGCTGACTTAGCTGCCTGGCATGCCAGTTTTGCTTTACATGAGTTCCGAGGCCTTGGAAGCCATCCTAATCCTACTCGCTAGGCCTTGTGCCTATTCACGGAACCATGTTAACCCACATCCAGAAAATTAATAAACCTCAGATGGGTGTAAGCACTCAGAAATACTCCTGATACTTCTTGCCATTTATTATACCAAGGCACCCTTTACAACAGGAGAATCCTCCTCAAAAGACCAGAGGGGCAGCAGATAAAATCCCTGAGGTCATTCGCATGCAACAAAATACCTCATTGAAGATTGCTGTGGTCTAAAGCCAAAGCCAGGAATTAAATTTACTGAAGGTGAAATCCCCTATGCTTCGGTGTAATAAGGATATTCCCAAATGTTTATGAACTCCTTCCATTTTACATTTCTCACAATTTTTAAACAGCAAGGGGAGTAAAACTGATTGCTCTCGTGTCTGCCAACTGTACCACATGAGCCAGCTCTTCAGTGGTCACATGTCCCCACATCACAGGGACAGAGAGAAGACAAAAGACTATTAATTTCTCAAAATGAGAAGTCCTAATACACGGAGGTGCCGTAATTAATTAATGATCTCCATGGTTACCAAGGAAGAACTGAAATGCCCCAGTCTCGATAGTTTTCACAGTGCAAGTCTATCAACTTCCGGGTTCATGAATTCTATCAGCAGGTGGAAGCGCTCTGAGCCCATGTGGAGCTGCGGAGGCAGAGGCTTCTCTCCAACACATGAATGCCCCTGCCTTCTGCAAAAGACCCGGATTTGAAGCAACTGAGGGCCAAGAGAGTTCTGTAGATTTCTTAAGCTCTCTGAAACATTGTTCTCAACTATAAAGATAGGGTTCAAGGAGGGATAGTGTGAAGGTGAAATTAGAAAAAGCACCCCAAAGTTGGGTGTGTAATAGCCTCTTATCAAGGAAGACATTTTTAAATGTAAATTCATCTATCTTTTCCTTCTTTAGAAAAAACAAAAAGAAAACTAAAAAGTACAGCCAAACATATCCCACTGACAATTGTTCTTTAGATATATGGCCTTATACCAGAACCAAACAAGATCACAAAGAGATGCTTTCTAAAATTTCATCACAGAGAAGATCAGAAATATCAGTGCTTGATGGCCACGAAAGTGACCAATCTCCTTGGCCTTGCCCCCCCCACCAAGCAAGAGAGGGATATAGTCCCTGAAATAAATGCTCAAGTTTTCCCTCAGTAATTTGGGATAGTGGGAAAATAAGCTGATTCAAACAAAGTCCATTAAATAAATAAAATCCCAACACTTGGTTCTTTAGACAAAAAGCAGATGCTAACAATACAAAAGACTGCTAATGTTTTGGCAAACTAATCATTCTTCCAAATGCCATTTACAAAAGCCCACCAGACCTCCAGCTGTGAGGATGCCATGGGAAAATTCTGTGGCAATTATAAGTGTTTTTAATGCAAGACCAGAACCAGAGTATCATGAATGAATGAATAAAAGTTCCATATAAATAAATCGAGAAATTATTGTCTTTATCAGAGAGCCATAGGTCCAAAGAAACAAAGTTAAAACTGTCAAATAGAAGCCTGGGTAGTTTCAGAAAATGAAAGTCCAGCTAAATTTTCTCAGACAACGAGAATGACTTTGAGAGCTGTCTAGTCTTATTTCTGACAAGAAAGAACCAAACACCTCGTTGGATCAAGGAAGAATTCAATAGAGGAAATCCTTATGTAGATGGCTGGAGCATTCATCCACACACCCAAGTTTTTACTTGGTACTACCTACTTACTACATACTATGCATTTGTGCCAGGTGCTGAAATAATGACAACAATAACAAAATAAAACTAGTTCCTGACCACAAGCAGTTTGTCGTCTGAATAAGTCACTGACAACTACAATACAAAAGTACAAGAGTTGCACTAGAGAAAGCCAGAGGTTAGCGACGAATGAATGTAGATATCCCAGAAAATACCCTCAGGTACAATTTCAACAATGACAGATGATGCCTTCCCATGTGTCATGCTGTCAACATTCACCTAGTCCCTAAAGTTCACTCTCTAAATTCCTTGCTTTACTGAGTTTTAGACATACCTCTAAAACATCATCCAGATTGATTCTTACCTCACAGTCATGGCCCGCTGCTTACCACCTACTGGACACCTTCTATTATACATGCTTCCCAGAACCAGGGTCTTCATTCCCAGTGACCACACCCTTCATGAATTATCACTCAGCTACTAAAATATTTCCCACCACCAAGAATCTGATTTCACTTCCTTTCTTAAAAACCTCCAACAGTTCCTGTTGGGTAGAAGATGAAGTTCAGAGTACTTAGCACAGCTCAGGCTAACCAGCAAAGCAAATACTAGCTTTATGTTCCCTGCCCCTTAAGCAAGCTAAGACTGACAATCACACTGGACTTGGTGTTAGGGGGCTGGTCATGCTGGGATACATCAGAACCGCCATGGCTTTGTGTGTGATGTTCTTCTTCCAGAGGGTCCTTTCCCCTTGGCCTTGCATGGATGGTTCTTTCTCTTCCTTTGGATGCACTGTGTTCCATGTAATAACCTTCTTTGGCTGTAGGCACATCTGCTTCTAGGCCCTGACCAGCTATAACCCTGTATGCCATAAAACTGTATTCACTGTACTGGTGTGATTTTGTCTTTTCTTTTCTTAAAAAAGGACCATTTTTTAATTGTCTCTCAGAACCTAGCACAATGCATGACACGAAGAATATTCTTGATAAAAATTTGATGAATGAACTAGGAAAATGACTCATCCACACTAAATACAAGTCTAATAAAGGAAATTACTACCTATTAGGCTGGTACTGCACCACCTTACAAAGATAAAATTATTCTGAGCTTGATTAAAAAAAATACTGTTCATAGTCCTGGAAACAGCCTGAATGTAAGGTTATTTTTGTAAATGGCTTCCTTACCATTCAACTGTACCAATCTACTCACGGGTGGTCCTTTTGCAACTTGCAATGTATTTAAGGTTCCAACTGAGCTCAAGGGAAAACAAGATTGGTATCCAACACACTTATTTTAAAGTTTGAGGTCAGATTTTATTAGAAAAAATAAATACTATGTGTCTCAAGAATAAGAAGAATTTCTTTCTTTTTTTTTTTTTAATTTCTCTCTTGCAGATGAAATCTCTGTATGGTCAAGAAAAACCTTAATCTCTGGCTTGCTTCTGGCAAAGTCATTAACCTGCATTTAAAAATTAAAAATTCAGGTTACACCAACAGCCTCACACATCCAGCTCTCATTGGTAAATGAACAGAAAGCCTCTGACTGAGTTCTGACTCACTACCAAACCACTGATTACAGGTCTCATGGTTTCCAGCTTACTTTGTTTCACTAAAATAGAGTCCTTCCAGGGCAGCAGGTGCACACGAGGGCGCCGCTCAGTGGAAACCAGAGGAGCCCAGACTCACGGTGAGGATGTCAATTTGCCATCTTGGGGCAAGGGCTCAGGAGTGAGGGCCTTCCTTACAGGCTCCCAGGCACTCCCATCTTAAGCTACAGGAAGGCCAAATCCTTGGGCTGGAAGTAGGAGTAGAGACAAGCAATGGTGGTGTTGGTTAATATAGTCAGAGTTGCAGCTGTAGCAACCATGGCCCACATATCTCAAGCTTTTTCTCATTCAGCAATATATATCTCCTCCAGGGTAGAAACTGTCTTAGGAGCAGCAGACGTTGGCAAAAAGTGAATGGAAACTAAAAGTTACATGCCCATGATTAAGGGACATAGGTTTAGAAATCACAAGTCAGGTTCTCTCTTGGCTGACTCTCTGGCTAAATGTGGAGCCTTGGACAGGTCAATTAACTACTTTAGGACTCAGTCTCTTTGACTAGTAACATAAGAACCTAATCAGATTACCTCCTAAGTCCCTTTTAATTCTAAACTTCTATAATTCCATGTTCTAAATCATAAAATTAGGATATTAGGTATTTTTCAAATACACATTTCAGAGAGAAGACTTCATGAGGATGTTTCCTCTTTCATTGTCCATGAGATAAATCACCAAATCCTCTCCAAAGATAAACAAATATAAAATTCAACAGAAATGACAAGTAAGCTTTACCAAAGACCCTGACCCAGACACAGTGAACATAGCATGACAGTCAAACATGATATTCACATGATAGAAACATACCTGGGCTTTCATACTCACTCTTAATAATTCACTAAGAATTTCATCCTTGGGGCACTTGAGTGGCTCAGTCAGTTAAGCATTTAACTCTTGGTTTCAGCTTAGGTCATGATCTTGGGATTGTAAGATGGAGCCTGCATCAGGCTCCATGCTCAGCATAGAGTCTGCTTAAGATTCTTTGCTACTCCCTCCATCCCTCCTCTTACTCTTCTCTCTTTCTCTCTCTCTTGAAAAAAAAAAATATATGTAAATAAATAAAATCTTGAAATATAAAATAAAAAGAATTTCATCTGCAGAAGAAGACAGTTCACACACTTAACATTTCTCTTAGTTAAGAAAATCCAGGTGTTTTTACCATGGATATACTCGAAGGGATCCCAAACTAAACAATTCTACCACTGCTAAACTTATCTTAAAGTCTACTAAGTTTCATGTCTTCCCATTTTGACTCAGAGTCAAATGATCTTGACAGTAACCCATGTGGGTCAGAGAGGCTGAAGAAAACCTTACTGGGCAACCAGTGATCTGTCCTCTCAATGCTACACCACCCAGAAAGTCCTATGGTGACAAAGTGCAGCCTGAAGAATATTTTGCTTTGCCTTCCTTCCTCTTGATATTACAGTTCTGTTAGCAGTGGTATAAGTTCAATTGTAGGCCCTGTGGGGAAAAACTGCATAGCATCCCCAAGAAAATACCATCACCATGCTGTCATGTGGCATCTTGTGGGTATCTTTGCTCAAAAAGAAGTTTATTTGAGGTACATATCTATCATTCCTCTATATGAGCTCCTCTCTACATCAGGAGGAATGGTTTTACTCATATGGTAACGTCTCCTCACATGACTAAATTGTATGAGCCTTCCCTCCAGGTTCCTCTAGATAAGGAGGAGTGCCCAATATTCACCAAAGTAGTTGCATCCCACAACATTCTGCTCATTTATATAATATCACAATCACAGGCACCCATTTGGAGTGGACCCATGAGAGTACGTTTTCCCATGTTACTTTACTGTGTGGGGTAAATGGTAGTTAGCAATAGGTCTGCTCAGCTTATGGCTAGGACAAGACCCAGGTTATGACAGATCTTCAGGAGCTGCTCATTATCCAGTTAATTTACACAAATAGGACATAAATTAGGGTTTTTTTTTTTTAAAGATTTATTTATTCATGAGATAGAGAGAGAGAGAGAATGGCAGAGACATAGGCAGAGGGAGAAGCAGGTTCCATGCAGGGAGCCGGATGTGGGACTTGATCCCGAATCCTGGGATCAGGCCCTGAGCTGAAGGCAAATGCTCAACCGCTGAGCCACCCAGTCCTGAAATTAGTTTTGAGGAACGCTGCTTATATCACACTCTGCTTATCTACGCAAAACATTTTGTTGTTTTAATGAGAGCTGTTTACCCTGGATAGAGTGGGCTGCATACTCCCTACAAACTTAAAACAATCAATTGTTAAGACATTCTGGGATTAAGGCCTCACTGCATGTCATAAGTAAACTCAAATTTACACTTAACAGTTAATTCTTCAAAAGATAAATGATCAAGCAGAAAGAAAAAGCCAACCCCCATTTTCTTCTTTTACCCAAATCTGAGCTGTTTTTCTAGAATTTCCATCGACTGTTTTTTGTTTTTTTTTTTTTAAATCATCAACTGTTCTAAAGAAAACTCAATCTTTTCAATTTTGGAAGAAATTTAAAGGGCACCGAATATTCTAACAAATCCTAGGTTAAATTTTTGCTTATATAATGACTGCATTGCTTTGATTTCCCCCAAAGCAGTTCTTTACTAGAGACTCTTTAATTAGTTTAATAATGAGGTTTCTTTTTTTTTCTTTTAAGAGTCAGACTTAAAATTTTTAAGATTCAGATTTAAAGTAAATTTGTTTATTTTAGAGGTGGGGTGGGGAAGGGCTGGGAGAGAGAATCTTCAGGCAGACCTCCTGTTGAAAGCCTATGGCCCAGGGGATCAGAACCTGAGCTGAAACCAAGAGTCTGATGCTTAACCAACTGAGCCATCCAGGTGCCCCTTGAGGCTGCTTTAAGAGAAGTCAAAGATAATACACATAGATTTCTACCAAAAAGAGAAAAAGAGCTACCAAACACTTAAAAAGAGTGAATACTTATTCTCCTCAAACTATTCTATAAAACAGAAGAGGAGGGAAACGTCCAAATTTATGCTATAAGGCTAGCATTACGTAAGTACTGAATATAGAATTGCTGAATCACTATATTGTACACCTGAAACTCATATTTCATGTTAATTATACTTCAATTTTTAAAAAATGATCAGAGCTAAATCGGTCCAGTTTTTCTTCCTAGTGCTACTTAAGAGAAGGCTACAGAAAGATTTGCATTGTGAATTATGTGTGTTTTGGAAACTCAAATTTTGAGAAGTGACATTTTGTTTGTTTTGGTATTAAAATACAAAACAAAGAAAATTAAAAGCCATGTACAGTAATGTTCATTTTCTTTCTTTTTTTTTTTTTTAATTTTTATTTATTTATGATAGGAACACAGTGAGAGAGAGAGGCAGAGACACAGGCAGAGGGAGAAGCAAGCTCCATGCACCGGGAGCCCGACGTGGGATTCGATCCCGGATCTCCAGGATCGCGCCCTGGGCCAAAGGCAGGCGCCAAACCGCTGCGCCACCCAGGGATCCCTTCATTTTCAAATATACTTAGAAACTATTTCCTTTAATGCTACCTTGTAGAATCCTGATGCATCAGTAATATATTTTTACAGAAAAAATTCTGCTTCTGAAAGCATAGATAAAAATAGTAATGAAGATCAAACTTTTTCACACTTGTTTTTAAAAAAATAGAATAAATTCAGTAAAAGCAGACAATCCTATTTTTCTACTAAAATAGCTTCCAAGGAAAATATATATTTTAAAAATCAGGGCTTAGAATTGCTTTCCATGTCAGAAAGAATAAAACCGTCACCAATCTGAAAATTACATAAACAAACAGCAAATTCTATTTAGGTGGCTACAAACTAGACATATTAATAAAAAGTGTCCGTTGGAGATAAAATCAATCTTAGTAAGAAAAAAACGTTTAAAATATTTTTTTGCTTTTTGATGGTTGGTTGAGAGAGAATACAATAAGAGGATTTTCTGTTCATAAGGAAATCCAAAGTACAAAAAAGCACCCAGATGGTATTGTTCTGCTTTTGCTAAAAGAGGACAAGGAGTGACAGAGAATGTCCCTGGCTCCTAGAAGTCTTTAAGCTGGAAAGCCATAGCTTCTCAGATTATATTATAGTTTTCTATTTACATATTTGCTTCTCCTTAAGACAATGAGCTTCCTGTGGGCTGGGATATCATCTTGTTCATCCCGAGCCTTCAGTATCTGTCAGGCCATGACACACAGAGACTTTAAAAGTATGTCAACACATAATTTCATCTATGTATGTACCTTTTCAGAAGAAGGTATGGGGAACTTTAAACATATCTGCTGAGAAATGACTATGTTATTTAGCTCTTCTTCACACTGCCCACTCTGACAAGTCACCAGCAAGAGGAATAGGTCCATAGTGATCCAAAGGGGCACCTGCACTCCAATGTTCATGGCAGCAATGTCCACAACAGCCAAACTGTGGAAGGAGCCAAGATGTCCACTAACACATGAATGGATAAAGAAGATGCATATATATATACATGCAATGCAATGCAATATTACTCAGCCATCAGAAAGGATGAATTCCTACCATTTGCATCGGCATGGATAGAACTGGAAGATATTATGCTAAGTGAAATAAATCAATCAGAAAGACAATTATCATATGATTTCACTCATATGTGGAATATAAGGAACAGGGCAAAGGACCATAGGAGAAGGGAGGGAAAACTTAATGGGAAGTAATAGAGGGAAATAAACTATGAGAGACTCTTAACTCTAGGAAACAAACTAAGGGTCACTGGAGGAGAGGGACATGGGTGATGGGTAATTTGGTGATGAGCATTAAGGAGGCATGTGATATGATGAGCAATGGGTGTTATACACAACTGATGAAACATTGAAAATCATATCTGAAACGAGTGATGTACTAGAGGTTGGCTAATTTAATTTAAAAAAAAAAAAGAGGCATAGATCCAGCCATCCTCTTAACACTCCCTATAAACCTGTTTAGAAATCCACAAAAGGACAAGATGCCACATGACAGCATGGTGACGGTATTTTCTTGGGGATGCTATGCAGTTTTTCCCCACAGGGCCTATGATTGAACTTATACCACTGCTAACAGAACTGCAATATCAAGAGGAAGGAAAAGCACCAAATTCAGATGGGCTCTGAGAGGGGACAGCTTTAGGATTTAGACAGAGACACCTGAGCTACCAGATAAGATAGAGTAATAAGAACCAAATTTACCCTTCCATACAAAACCACCAAAAACCTGACAAAGTATCTGAAACAATAGCTTTCATGATACTGAATATCAGGAAACAAAAACCAATGATCACTGAGAGAAAAGAACAAAAAGCCTGCCCAAGCTTACTGACTTAAGAGTTTTCTAGACATCAGTATAGGAAGGGGGAAGCCAGATGAAGCCTGGTGTATTCCCCGAGTTAAGGAGTTGCTGCTTAGAGTACAGGGGGACCAAGTAAGTCAGAGTTCACTGGTCAGAACAACAGAATTGAGACAAAGAAGGCAAAAGAACTGAATTACTGACTTAAGAGTTTTCTAGACATCAGTATAGGAAGGAGGAAGCCAGATGAAGCCTGGTGTATTCCCCGAGTTAAGGAGTTGCTGCTTAGAGTACAGGGGGACCAAGTAAGTCAGAGTTCACTGGTCAGAACAACAGAATTGAGACAAAGAGGCAAAAGAACTAATTGAGACAAAACTGCAAAAATCTGCCTATGGTCACCCTTAACTATTTAACAGAGTGGTGATCAGGGTGTGCACAGGAAGACAGTAATCTAGCCTGAGGAGCAAACCAATGGAAATAATCAGAGGTAACGGTGCCAGGTACTCAAAAACAGGCCAAGAATACAGCCTGTTCCCATCAGCAAGAGTAGAAAAACTCCAGATTCACAGGGCACTGAATAGCAGACTCAGAGAGGCACCTGGGTGACACAATCAGTTGAGCGTCAGACTCCTGGTTTCAGCTTGGGTCATGATCTTGGGGTTGTGAAATGGACCTCTGTGTCAGGCTCTGAGCTAGGCACAGAATCTACTTCAGATTCTCTCTCCGTCTCCCTCTACCCATCCTATTCATTCTCTTTCTCTCAAATAAATAAGTAAATCTTTAAAAAATAATTTAAAAAATTAAAAGAGAAAGAGTGGGGCGCCTCAGTGGCTCAGTCAGTTGAGCAGTCAACTCTTGATTTTGGATCAGGTTGTGATCTTAGCGTCCTGGGATTAAGCCTCAAATCAGGCTGTGTGTTCAGCAGGGAGTCTGCTTGAGAATTCTCTCCCTCTTTCTCTGTCCCTCTCTCCCTTTTCTTTCTCTCTCTCCCCTTCAAATAAATAAATGAATCTTTACAAAGGTGGAAAGAGCATCAGTGAGCTGTGGTACCTCTTCAAAGGGCAAGAACACCTGCAGGGAAAGAGTAGTATACCTGAGCACAATTCCACTGGACAGTGGTCCCATGGTGTGCAGAGATGTGGTCTGGGGTCATACATGACAGCAGAGGTAACTGTTTCTTGATGAGATCAAACCCATTATTTCTGTACAGTTAATGCTTACCAGCCAACACCTCCCATACAAGGAGAGAATGGGAAGGACCAGAGTCAAGAGGAGATGGAGGAGATGAGCCACGAAGTGCCCTGTGTAAGAATGAACCACAGTCCTATGTGTAGAGCACCTTGAGATGGACACACACAGGCACACACATTCTGCTAAGCACTAGGCCACATTATCCATCACTACCATCAGAATACAACTAACGCTTAAACTTCTCACTTTGTAAATCACATGGAGGCCATTTATTTCACAGCTTATCTTATAAAATAAGGCTATAACAGAGAAATCAATAGGTTAAATTTACCACAATATAAACAATACACATGATGGATTTAGAACAGAACTGCAGCTTTATCCTCACTGGTTGCTTTGCAGAGAAAAGACATATTATGACTTTAAGATTCCTCTTTTCACTTGTAGAGCAGGGAAAAGAAGCATTAGTTATGTGTTAAGCACTGAACATTGATCTTTATCCTAAACACAGAATATATCAAAATACCAGACTGGTTTTCAGAGAGAATTCCTTAATTATGCTAATCTACTATCCTGAATCAGAGGAAAAGAAATACTGAATATTAATGAGAAATTAATGAGAATAGCTTTCATACATAGTAAATAAAATTAGTTAGCCAGACCCATCAACATGATTTAAGCTAGCCTTTACAAAAAAATCGTATTGTTTCAATTAATTACGTAACACATTTTCAAAGGTCAAGAGCATGAAAACAATCGACTTGTTTAGATTACATTCCTTTCAACAAATTGGGGGGAAAATTTACAAAGGCAATATCATAAAAATAAAACAACAAAAAAGTTAGAATGTTAACTTCAAAACCAAAATTCAGTCAAAGGCATTAAGTTCCCTTTGTTTTAACAAGAAATGAAATGGTTTTCCTTAGAAACTCCAACTCTGATGGATAAACATACTACAAGAAACCACAAAAACCCACTGCCACATTTGCTTTTCTATAAACACACAGGATATCTTCTGGAAAACAAGCCACATTGAAAGCCTAACTCCATTAAATAATCCACTCTACATTTGCTTGTCAGATCTGAGAACAACAAAACCCACAAATATTATATCCACTTTGCAATATCTTGTATAACTAAGCCAAAAACTGACAAGTAGAAATCCAAATCATGTTATTTTAATTTTTTCTAATAATTTTTAGGTTTAAATAAATAAAAAAATATTAATTTCAGTTTTCATTTCCTTTAGTATGTTTATGTTACCCAATTGCTTCCATTAGGATGAAGCAACCTCATATATTGACTTTTTTTCAAATGGGTTCTCTGCTGCCCCCTTCTGCCTAAACAAGACACAGGAAGTGGGTTCCCCAGATGTCAAAAATAACTCAAAGCCAGGCTAACAGAATACAAAATCCAGACTGGCATGAAGACTTGATTATCTTGTTTTTTTAAAAGAAGTTTTTCACTTTGCAACAGAAATCATTTTGTGTATATCCTCAAATCTGATCCATGTGTCAGGTTTTGCAAACCCAGTGATGACAAGGGAAGGCTCCCCCTCCCTCCTGCTTACTCTGCTAAGTAGGAAGCAATTTAGGAATCCCTTTTGTCATACATGCGGCCAGCAATCTCAGGTTCCTGGTAAAAACACATTACGACTTTAAAATTTGGGTTCCTTTATTCTCAAAAAACAATGGAATAATATTACTTCTCATCACTGGTCAAATGTACATATTCTCACTATGGTGGAATATATTTCTGTTAGAATATATAAAGTAATAGTTACAGTGTCATGATTATTGATGTACTTATCCATCTCACTAGCACTGCAATGTAGCACAAAGGACATACATTCCTATGAGGCAAATAACAACAGCTACCCAATCCTGATAGTGAACTTTTAAAGGAAAGGGACTACAAGAAAAACACGTGGTTCTATATAAATGCCTGTATATTATCTTATCAATAGCCAAGTATATAAGCCCAAAGCACGATGAAATTTTACAAGTAATTATTTTCTTTAGGAAAAGGCAAAATATTTATGCAATCTAAGGAGAAATCAGAGTATACAGATAATTATTTCAAAATTCAATAGTATATTTAAGGAACAAAAAGTAGCAGAACACAACTCTGCCTTCTAGTTTATTTTCCCAAAACTCAAATGTTAGAGAAAATTTTTCAAAATAAAAGAAGCAGAAGACATCGTAAGTGCTCCCCTGAAAGCCACTGAAAGGGCAAAAATTGTTTTGTTTTGTTTTTTTAAGGATTTTATTTATTTATTTCGGAGAGGGGGGCAAGAGTACAGAGGGCGAGGGAAAGGGAAGAGCAGACTCTTCACTGAGCAGAGAGCCCAATGTGGGACTTGATACCAGAACCCTGAGATCATGAACTTAGCCAAAGGCAGACCCTTAACTGACTGAGCTACCCAAGCGCCCCAGGGTAAAAATTGTTTTAAAGACAGACTAGGAGAGGTGCCTGGCTGGCTCAGTCGGAGGAGCTTGTGATTGTGACTCTTGATCTCAGGGTCATGAGTTTGAGCCCCATGTTGGGTGTAGAGAATACTTAAAGAAATAAACTTAAAAAAAATTTTTTAAAGCAGCCTATGAAATTTTTCCAAGTAGAGGATCCAGTAAAGCATATAATCTCAGAAGATATAACTCAATTCCATCCTATGTCTCAAATCCCCTGAAGACTCACAAAAGTACACCGGACACATGCATTAAACCCACGGGGGAGTTATCGATGCAGGTCCACGCAGAACATAGTCCACCTTTGTCCAATGGTCAAATGAACCTGGTTAGAACTATCTCTTATGCCTACTAAGGAATATCAGTAATGAGAAACATTTAAAAAAAAAACTGTGGAGTACCTATTTCTGTTCATTTCATGCTGGCTTTATTACTACCCTAACGAATCCTCTATTTTCAAACACCCGTTCTACCTCCTTCGTTATGAAGAGATCTTTGCCTTTTAAAAAAAAATGCATGAAATATCAGTGTTGTGTGAAAGTGAAAAGGAGCTTTATAAAAGGCATAAGTCATATATCCACCCTGGCTTTTCCAACTTTCTGCCTTCTTCCTCGGTATAGGAATGATGGCTGATGCTCCATAGCTGCTTTCAACCCTGTGGGTAAAGGTGAAAGCCAGGTACAGCACAACCAAAAGATTGTAGTTATTCATTTATTTTAGAGAAAGAGAGATAGTGTGAAGGGGTGGGGCAGAGGGAGAGGGAGAGAGAGAATCTTAAGCAGACTCCATGCTCAGCACAGAGCCCAACACAGGGCTTGATCTCATGACCCTGAGATCATGACCTGAACCGAATTCAAGAGTCAGACGCTCAACCGATGGAGCCACCCAGGGACCCCTAATCTCTGAGGACTCATTAAAGCTGCTACTCCAGCCCCAGAACCCTCATTTCCAGGCTTCTTGACATGAGCATATAAACTTCTGGATATACACCGCTGTAGTTGGTCTCTGTTTCTTGCAGCCTGATATTAGTTCTAATTAGTGCACTAGTCTTGTACAACTCTCTACCAGCCATCATATGACAAAACCCTGGTGCCTTTACAGCTTCACCTCCTATCACACTATAACACCTTTCCTAAGAATGCTCTTCCCTAACCTGCCCTTAAGGTTCACAGATCAGAGTCCTCAGCCTGAAACCAGACCTCAACCCACCCACTACTGACTTATTAAATCCCCAGCCCCACAACCTAAGCTCAAGGGTCATTCCTGTGTGATCTTTGTGGGCCGTCCCTCTCCCAGCCCAAGTAAGGATCTCCTGTGCTGCCTCTTTTCTCTCCCTCCATCAGCATCCCATTCTCAGCTCTACTCATTGGATTTTAATCATCTGTATGTGTCTGGCTTCCACAACCCTTGTGCTTGAGAGCAGGACGTACATCACATTTTCTCTATTCCCTTAGTATTTGGTATATTGCCTGACTCATGGCCTTGATGGGATGGCCAATATTTTGATTAATAAATAAATAATGGATCACAGGCCAGCCAAGCTTGAATGTGATTTGTTCTGTGAAATCATTATCAGTAACCCAACCTCTCCCTCCTGTGTGCCTCCAGAACATTCTGTACATACCACTGAATAATGTACTATTTACGCACTTGCCTCTTCTGCTAGATGGTAAGATCCAGACGGGCAGGGACCATATGTTGTAATAGCTGGTATCTCAACACCAAGCACTGAGCCTGACTCACAACCATGCTCAATAAATGTTTACTCAGTGTTGACAAAAAAGTGACTAAACAAAGAAGGGCTTCCTTTGATCTCACATTCATCGCACAGTGCTACAGCAGGGGTACAAAATGAGTAAGATATAGCCCTTACTTTGAGAAGGCTATGTGGCTATGTGTAATAATGATAGAAAAGTATGAATATGCCTTTTAAGACAGAGCATCATGCTATATCTGCGATCTTTAGCCCCCTTTATGTTCTACTCTTTAAATATTTTGTAATACTTAAGACAAAACAAAAGTAATCTTTTATAATAGTATAATCCTAATACATGATAGTTCTTGTTCTATGAGTATTTTAAGAAACCCATCGAGGAAATGCATAGCAACAAATAACCACATGGAAACTTACCTATGTTGCAAATGGAGTCAGAACATGGCTAACTGCCTTTCTTCCCCTAAGTTTGTTTTACTTGACTTTCCACCATTAGGGTGAATTTTGAAACCCCATCCACTGTGCCAAGGACACTGCTTTCCTAATTATTCATCATTTTAATTGTAATCTTTTAAAAATAAAAGAGCACAAAATTCCTCAAAACATGCGTGTTAAAATAAATAGAGGTTAGTTTGAGATACTTTTAGTCTAGATATATTTTTTTGGCCAAGATATTTAATTTTCAGTTGTTCCCAGACAAGTAAAAATGTTGATTATTTTTCTTTCCTGTCCTAAAATTAATAGCAGCTAATGCCAGACTCTTCTAAAGAAGAATAAAGACTTGCCCTACAGGGCCATAACAACAAAAAGTAGGAAGACTATACTATTCTGGAAACTAGCCCTAAAATGAGTAATCAGTGATCTCATTCTGGGATAAAAAACACAATGTTAATGACAGCATCTGGGAATATCACTGATGACAGCAGTATCAAAACACAACAAAGAGTTTTACTAAAAAGTTTTCTAATTAAACAAAATATCATTAGCTAATTAAAATATTCCATGCTCTGGGTGCCTGGGTGGCTCAGTCAGTTGAGCTGCCAACTCTTGATTTTGGCTCAGACCATGACCTCGGAGTCGTGAGATTGAGTCCCGCGACCAACTCCTGGCTCAGCTCAGAGTCTGCTTGTTCCTTTCCCTCTGTTTTTCCCCTGCTCCAGTCACACACTCTCTCTCAAATAAATAAAATCTTAAAAAGAAATTTATTAAATGCTCAGATTAAAATTCTAGCTCACACATATCTGTATCCTCTTTTGTAGTAAACTATAATGCCTCTAATGAGCTATTCCAATATCCAAAAATATTTCCATTTTCAAAAGAAAATCTGTTTTTATTTTCTCAAATTTCAAAAATAAACACACTCTATAGAATGTCTGAAAAGGAAAGACTGATCCCATAGGAAGAAAGAATAAGAAAAGGTAATTTCCAATGTTTTCCAGAGTCGAATATAGTACCAAGAATATATACCAGTCAAAATCACACACATCTACACATCCTTATGAAAGTGTATTCATACATGATGGCATTAAGAATTTTGAAATCTGGGATCCCTGGGTGGCGCAGTGGTTTGGCGCTTGCCTTTGGCCCAGGGCGCGATCCTGGAGACCCGGGATCGAATCCCACATCGGGCTCCCGGTGCATGGAGCCTGCTTCTCCTTCTGCCTCTCTCTCTCTCTCTCTCTGTTACTATCATAAATAAATAAAAAAAAAAATTAAAAAAAAAAAAGAATTTTGAAATCTACTCCTTGCTACTAAATGACAAACTGCTGAAGCTCCAAACATCTGTCATGTATTTCAAAAATAATACACTAAATAGTAATCCTATTTCATGCTAATGAAATATCCTCAGTTGCCAAGTACATTTCAAAAATGTACCAATTCATTAAAGAAAATAATCACATACTTGACTAAGGAATACGTATCATGTAACTTTTAGATGAATCTTTTCACTGAACTCTAGATTCTAGATGGTCATCATAACAAGCCCAAGTTTATGATATAGCTGGATCTCAGTTACTAAATGCAAGATGGCAGCATGTGTGGTGACTGGACCAATCCCAGCTGATCCCCTGGACACGGAAACCAAGCAAATGTGCCCCTGCTATCCAGGACTGTTTTCATGTATGTGCTAAAAAAACAGAATGCACAATGCAAACTACAGCAGTTATTAACTTCAGGAAAATCCTGTGGTCCCCAGAGGAGGCATATTTAAATCTACAGATCATGGAATTAATTCACAGGAAGTTTCTGTCATGAGAAAACACACTTTGAGTTTTTTGGCTTTTATTCTGACTTTCAGGGAACATGATATCTATAATATTCAGTGAAGTGCAATTAAAGAGAAAGATTAAAGGGGAGATAAGAGACTGTCCTTTAGAGTGAATTCTCTTTCTTTCCAACCCTGTCCTCTCACCAAAAACTGAATAGCTTTAGTCAACTATGGAGTTCAAAACCACAGAAATCCAAAATTTTGAAGTTGCCAGAACAATTGTCAGATGATACCTGGAGCTGGATATGTTCAAAGCAATCCAGGATTAAAGAGAACTTCATGATACAAACATTGGAGGGCCGAGAGAAGGGGAGCCACTCTCTGCAACAGACTAAGTCATCCTGTGTTAGAAATTAAGCATTTCCTAATGGTGGCAGTCCTTGGTTTGCATTTTTATATTTTCGACCCTAATAAAACTGAAGCTCCTAACATTGTATTACATGCTTGTACTGTTTTACATAGGCAGTATAGTAAGTCCAAAAGACCTCATAAAATCATCACACAAAAATGCATGCTGTTTTGGGGCAGCTGGCTAGCTCAGTTAGTGGCATTTGACTCTAGATTTCAGAGTCATGAGTTCAAGGCCCCATGTTGGGTGTAGAGATTACTTGAAAAAAAAAAAACCTTATTAATAAAGATTTTATTTATTTATTTGAGAGAGACAGAGAACATGAGCGGTAGGGGGTAGGAAAAAGGGAACATGGAGCCCTAGGTGGGGCTTGCTCGCAGGATCCTGGAATCAGGACCTGAGCTGAAACCAAGAGTCAGACGCTTAATCAACAGCCCTTCAGGCACCACCCCCATCAGAAGAAGGAGAAAAAAAAAAAAAAAAAAAACCTTTAAAAATCCATTCTGTCAATCTTTCCTGTTTTTTTTCCCTTTAAGAAATATATGATTTTCTATAGGAAGTATCAAAGCCCCCACCAAAGGCAGAGACTAGTTCTCCATTTGGTGCCATCAGCTTTTCTTCAGTCAGTGCCTCACACCTATCAGATCATCATTGCTATCCCTTTCACTATGCTCATCTGTAAATACACTGCATTTTCTTTATTTTTCAATCTCTCCATTTCAGATCCTTATCAGAATAAATTTTTTGTCTTTCTAAATACGTCCTGCTCAGGCTTAATACCACACCTCTGCATAACAGATGTCAATAAGTATTTGTTGAATTAGTGCTAAATTCCTTTACTACTATCATTAGGAAAGCAGCACTCAGTTTTAGTAAGTGAAAAATAACCTCTTTCTAAGGTTCTTTAACCTACATTCTTTTTTTTCATAAATTTATTTTTTATTGGTGTTCAATTTGCCAACATATAGAATAACACCGAGTGCTCATCCCATCAAGTGCCCCCCTCAGTGCCCTTCACCCAGTCACCCCAATCCCCCGCCCACCTCCCCTTCCACCACCCCTAGTTCATTTCCCAAAGTTAGGAGTCTCTCATGTTCTGTCTCCCTTTCTGATATTTCCCACTCATTTTTCCTCCTTTCCCCTTTATTCCCTTTCACTATTTTTTATATTCCCCAAATGAATGAGACCATATAATGTTTGTCCTTCTCCAATTGACTTATTTCACTCAGCAAAATACCTTCCAGTTCCATCCACATCGAAGCAAATGGTGGGTATTTGTCGTTTCTAATGGCTGAGTAATATTCCATTGTATACATAGACCACATCTTCTTTATCCATTCATCTTTCGATGGACACCGAGGCTCCTTCCACAGTTTTTTAACCTACATTCTGGTCTTTGAAATGTTACAAACTGGCTCCTGATGTGGGACAAGTCATTAACCTCCCCACGTTTCAGTTTTCTCATTTGTAAAACATGAAATTGACCAATATGGCTTTTTAAAAAAATATTTTATTTATTTATTTATTTATTTATTTATTTATTTATTTATTTGAGAGAGAGAGAGAGAGAGCGCGCACACACATGCCAGAGCAGGGAGAGGGGAACAGGAGGAGGGGCAGAGGAGGAGGGAGAGGGAGAGAATCTCAAGCAGACTCCATGCTGAGATGGGAGTACAAAGAGGGGCTCGATCTCATGACTCTGAGATCATGACCTGAGCTGAAACCAAGAGTCAGACTCAAATGACTAAGCCACCCAGGCATCCTATGGACAAAGTGACTTTTTTTAAAATTTTTATTTATTTATGATAGTCACACAGAGAGAGAGAAAGAGAGAGGCAGAGACACAGGCAGAGGGAGAAGCAGGCTCCATGCACCAGGAGCCCGACGTGGGATTCGATCCCAGGTCTCCAGGATCGTGCCCTGGGCCAAAGGCAGGCGCTAAACCGCTGCGCCACCCAGGGATCTCGACAAAGTGACTTTTAAAGAAATTCTTTCTGCAATGAAAGACTATAATTCTATGATTTTTTTTAAGGCTGTAATGACCAAAATTATCTGAAGGTAATTGAAGAAATTGCATAATACTGAAAAATGCTGTGCACAAATAAGAAGATGCAGTTTGAGTAGAGCCAATTTCCTAACATGTATTGGCCATCTCTATTAAGTGTAACACACTGTGCTAGGCAATGTAAGTACACAAAAATGCATAAGACCATCCCTAGGGCTTTCAATCTAATGGGTGAGCTGGATAAGGAAAAGACTATAATGTAAGGGAGATAACATAAATGCTGGAAAGTGACATAAATAACATAATTTTATAAAGACAACAACTGGATGTGATATCTCCAGCTAGATTATGTCTTAGAGTTCCAGACAAAGACCTGGACAGCCTTGCCCCAGGCCACCCATGACACTGCACTGGAGTGTGATCTTCCACTTAAAACATGATCTGATCATATTTCCCCTACCGGATTTCTGATATGTCAACTATTATGTGACTTCACTCTAGCTGGCAAGTGTGTTGATACCAGCAAACCTTGAATAATCTGCTTTCACACTCCCTACACTGAGGTAGAATCCACAGCCAATCCCTCTCAGACAAAACAAAACAAAACCCTACAAAATGATCACAAATTAAGTCATTAGAGTACAACTTTTACTCCTAAGAGTATGTAGTAACTCTTCATATCAAATTAAAGACAAGGTCCCTCATGCCTATTGGTAAAGGTGGTGACCACATGGCAGACAATGGGTCTGTATGACAAAGAAACCAGAGTCACATCTTTCAGTATCTCTTGCTTCCAGTATAGACAGTCCAAAAAAAGAGTAAACAAAAAACAAAAGGAACCTTGTAAAAAAATCAACACTAAGGAAGCAATCACTGAGTGTACAACACTACAGAAAATACAGCTGGGAACCATGAATGATTGAGGAGTTATAAGGAAGTAAGTATTCTGAGGGAGTGGTGACAAAGCATAAAAGATACTTCAGTAAAACAAAGGAACAGAAGAAAGAGAAACAGCAAAAGTAACAATGATCTTGATCTGAAGTGGTGACAGGGACTCCGAAAACTACAGATATCAGTATGTGGCCTGAAACTTAGATGACCAGCGAAAAGAAAATAAGAAATAGTTCTGTGAGCAGAAAGGTGATGAGGGGGTGCCCGGTGGGCTCAGTCGATGGAACACACAACTCTTGATTTCGGGCTCATGAGTTCAAGCCCATGTTGGGTGTAGAGGTTACTTAAAAAAAATGATATTTTAAAAAAGAAAGAAAGAAAAAGAAAAAAGAAAAGAAAGAAAAGAAAAAAGAAAAGAAAGAAAAGAAAAGAGAAGAGAAGAGAAGAGAAGAGAAGAGAAGAGAAGAGAAGAGAAGAGAAGAGAAGAGAAGGGAAGGGAAGGGAAGGGAAGGGAAGGGAAGGGAAGGGAAGGGAAGGGGAGGGGAGGGAAGGGGGAGAGGGAGGGGGAGGGGGAGGGGAGGAAGGAAAGGGAAAGGGAAAGGGAAAGGGAAAGGGAAAGGGAAAGGGAAAGGGAAAGGGAAAGGAAAGGAAAGGAAAGGAAAGGAAAAAATGATGGTGAACTGGAGTGTTAACTACCTACCCATTCTATCCCCTTTGTACACAATAACCTTCAGGGAATCTGTAAGCTGTATCTAAAGAGAGGCCTGGGAAGCGATCCCTGGGTGACTCAGCTTAGCGCCGCCTTCAGCCCAGGCTGAAGGCTCCCTGCATGAAGTCTGCTTCTCCCTCTGCCTGTGTCTCTGCCTCTCTCTCTCTCTCTCTCTCTCTCTCTCTCTCTCTCTCTGTGTCTCTATCATGAATAAATAAATAAAATCTTTAAAAAAATAAAAATAAAGAAGGGTCTGGGGAGTTAGGAGAATTAGAAGCCACCTGAACAGATTTCAGCATTCCCAGAAGCTATCAGCTAGTCATCTGAAAACTGCTTCAAACACTTCCAGAGTACCCAGGGGCAGTTGTACATTGATGCGGCTTGCTGCCAAGCCTAGTCAAGAAGCAGCACAGCACAGCAGCTCAGGTTGGTCACAAGCCCTACAGGATAACTTTAGATCAGCAGTCCTTAGAGGGAGTGCCACCACCCCTAGCGGTGATTTGGGGTGTTTTTAGTTACTACAGTGGCATCTGTTCAGCTGGAGCCAGGCTTGCTAGAGAGAACAGTCTTGGGAAACAGAGAATTGCTCTGCATCCTGCAAGTCTTTCAAATGTCCCATCATGTTTTCTTGTAGATGAAAAATTCCTGTTTATAATGACCTAAACTTAGAGCCCAAATCCTCTTCACTTATAGACACAAAGTATTTCTTGCACATTTTAATATATACTGAATTTTCAAAGACTGCAACTTCCTTGAACGTAAATGGAGGAAGAATTATACTTTGTTTTGTTTAGAACGATACCAAGACTTGTTCACCATTTTGGAAAAACATGTCACCAACTCACAGTGTTTAAGTTATTAATACAACACACCTGCATCAATCTACAGGTGTTACGTTTATCTAACATAGATGGAGATTGCATAATAGATGTAGATGTTACATTTACAGTGATTCTGTGTATTTGTATATACTTATTTAGACCACATTTCAAAGTTTCATATATAAATAGCTGCTGCCAATACTCAGTTGAAAGTTCTTTTTTTTTTTAAATGAAAGTTCTTATACTTTTTTTTTAATCCGAACTTCCCTATTACAAGTAGATTCAAATATCCGAGTACTTATTGCATTTCCTAGAGCAGTCCTCAGCAAGTATTTACAGTCAAATGCATTCAATATTATCTTTCCTTTTTATTTATGTTACAATTAGAGCATGATTTTAATTTTAAAATTATGTGTATAGGTATTTACATAATCTTTAAATTTCATTTCAGAAATAAAATATGTAATAAAGAGGGGGAATTGTATCTCCTAGGGTTAGCAACTACTATGTTCACTGCACCAGAGAGAAACTGGAATGGATTCTGATAAGCCTACAGAGAAAGGCAAAGGGCAAAAGGATCAAAAGTTGATGTAAGCACTGAAAAAGAAAACATCTCCCAGTTACGACTAACAAAGGGAGATGCTAACAGATTAGCACTACACCAGGATCTGAAGGACAGATTTCCTGTTCTTTCAGTGCAGCTTGGAGACAGTCTGCATCAGCACTTGACCGCCTCTCCTTCACAGAAAAGAGCTTTTCTGTCAACAAATGCAGCTTAGAGGAGTCTGTCCAGAAACATTGGTGTTGCAGGTGATGATGATTCTCTACTGAGAAGCACTTGACTAAAGACAGTTGGGAAATCCTCAAGCTGATGATGAATGCTCTATTTTGCTTTTAAAGAACTAATTTCTAAACTGGTCTAATTCATAAACTGACTGCATAAAGGGCAGAGACACAGGAGAGACATGAGTGGGGAAGAGAAGAGGTGTAGTCAACGGGTGTATAGTATATTGTAATTTATATAATCAGGGTTACATTTGATTAGTATTAGTAGCAAGTACTAATCTGTTATTATTACCAAGTTGCACAACACATGGTAAGAGCAGAAATGTAGACACAAAGCAAAACCCTAATTGGCAGATTTAATAATACTAATAATCATATGTCTTCAACTCATTTTTCAAATGTCATCTTCTCAGTGAGACCTAAGGTGACTCCCTATTCAAAACTGCACTCTAGAGGCACCTGTGTGGTTGAGCAGCTGCCTTTGGCTCAGGGAATGATCCCAGGGTCCTGGGATCCAGTCTCACAGTGGGCTCTCTACAGGGAGCCTGCTTCTCCCTCTGCCTATGTCTCTGCCTCTTTTTCTGTGTCTCTCATGAATAAATAAAATCTTTTAAAAAATAAAAATTAAAATAAAATAAAACTGCAGTCTATTCCAGAATCCTACACTTCTAATTCCTATGAGGCTTAATTTTGCCCCATGGCTCTATCAATTTCTATCATGCTATATAATATACTTATTTACTGTGGCTATTGCTGCTTCCTATCACTAGAATATATTCTCTGTGAGGGGAGGAGGCTTTGCTTCTTTTGTTTGCTTTATAACCCAGTATCTAGAATAGTGTCTGGAACATAGTTGGAGTCCAATACATGTTTGTGTACGAAAAATAGCACCTACCATTTACTGAATTCTTTCTATGGATCACATACATTAAGTGCTCTACACAGAGGAATCTTATTGAATCCTCACTAAAAAAACCCCAGGAGGTAAATATTATGAATTGCCATTATAAAGACGAGCAAATTGGAAATTAGAGAAAAAAAAAAAAAGTTGTTCAATGTAGTACAGCCAGTGAGCAGTGGGGCCGGTATTAAAGTCAAGCCCAGGTAGTCTGACATGAAAGCCTATTCTCTAGTCAATGCAATGGAACTTAGTAGAGCTCAGACCCTGTCCTTCTCCCTTGGGGAGATAAAAGAGGACTTTGGATTAGTGAGCTCAAAGTTTATCTCATGTTTGTTCACTGAGGCCCCCCAGCTAAATGTGCAAGATGAAAAATACTATATATTTTAAAGATTTATTTCTTTGAGAGAGAAAGACAGAGTATGTGCACAGGTGCATAAGTGGCGGGGGTAGGGAGCAAAGGGAGAGCCAGTGAATCTTCGAGCCAACTCCCCACTGAGTGCAGAGTCCGAATTGGAGCTCCATCTCACAACCTGAAATCATGAGGTGAGCCGAAATCAAGAGTTCGGACACCCAACCAACTGAGCCACCCAGGCATCCTGAAAAATAGTATCTTAATATACTTGTATTTCTAAATACCTCAACGTTGGGGTCATAGTAATTGTTAACTTAACACTTTTAAAACAAAGAAAGACCTGCACCTAAACATTCCTGAAACAGAAGGAAATTTCTTCATCAAATGCAGTAAAAATGAAAATGAGGAACAAAGCAGAGCATGGTTGATGGCAGCTTCCCAAACTGACATTTTATATTTTCTCATTTGGTCCAAGTGGCTTTGAGGGACTCACCTTTTGACATTCAGTGCTTCCTTTCAACCTGCAGCATCTTCTGCTGCATGTTCACTATTCAAACTAGACCAAAGGGAACAATGACAGTCTGCCACTATTATTCTGCCATTTAATCAAACCTGAATAAAGTGCTTGTGTGCAGAAGGAAAGAGAAATGTGTCAAGGGACTCACTAGAGGTTACATGAAGAGGCTGCCAGGAGAGGACTCATCTGTTCACAGAAGGTGAGTAATTTCTCCATCAGGATTGAGAAAGTTCTGAACACATTTCTTTCTCTCTTTTTTAAGACAGAAAATGGAGAGAACAATTTCACAGCACCTGTTAACTGGTGAGGGAAACACTGTAAATTCTTGACATATAAATAATCATGAACACATAGCAGAAAATACTTCACTAGGCTGCCCTTCACTGAATTGTCTCAAGGATATTAAAAGTTAAAGTTCTAGTAAGTTAAATATACAACTATACCTACAACTACTCCATTTTAAAGGCAGAGATACTTGGGGAGCATCTGGGTGGCTCAGTGGGTTAAACTGAGTTAATCCAGTGGGATAATCCAAATCTTGGTTTTGGCTCAGGTCCTGATCTCAGAATTCTAGGATACAGCCTCGCCTCAGGCTCCCTGCTCAGCATAGAGTCTGCTTGAAGATTCTCTCTCTTCCTCTCCCTTTGCTCCTTCTCTCTCTCTAAAATAAACAAATATTTTAAATGTGTGTGTGTGTATGTGTGTATACTTGCATACATACATACACACAACAGATAACCCCAAACCCTTAGGCTTCTCTGCCCTTTCATATATTATTCCCAGACCTCCATATCTTCAGTGGTGAGGACAGAAAGAATTTTCTCAAACTGAGCTCCTATTTACAAGTATTGTACCAATTTTATGCCCCTGAAAACCTGGAAATTTAAAATTACAAAAGAGGTAACTCAGAATGACTGCATCCCATGGGAAGACCAATTTATGCTAAAATGTACTCATTCCTATAGAGTAACTAGCCTTTGAAAATTTAAAAGCACATCACTCAAAAAAATAAAACAAAACAAAACTACAACCTACATTTATTATTTGGAAAGAAGCTACAAACCTTAAATGAAAATAGAGCATTTTTGTTTTCAAAATCCAATTTTTACTCTCCTTGCATAACAGAGAATTTTAATCTCTTCCTCATCACACAAAGAAAAGGCTATTTATTATAAAAGCAGTAGTCATGTGCCACTCACTGCTCTTCAGATGGCTCTGACCTTTTTGAAAGAGACCAGTTTTTGCATTTCCATTTCTTTCTCCTTAACTATTGCAATGGCTTGAGAGTTGACTTTCTAATCTATCACTGACACTATTACCAGAATTATCTTATTAAATCATCATCATCATGCTATTGTCTTGCTTAGAAACCTTAAATAACTCTCTATCTCCTATAGGATAAAGTCCATATTTCATACCAGAATACTCAAGAAACCCCATGACCTCACTTTTCCAATGCCTTATATCACAACAAAGATCAACATACCCTGGTTCCAAGGACCAGGAACACACCAAGTCCTTTCTATGGGTCTAGGACTTTATCATCTGGCTCCCTCAGTCCCTCCACTTATCTGCCACTGACATGTAAAATCAACCTTAGCCCATACATATCCTACTTTCTTCATGAATATGTTCTCAATACTCATAGTCATAATTGTTTGGTTTTTTTGCATTCCCACCACACACATTTTATCTCTAGAATGATGTTTATCATGATTAGGATTATAGGTGGTTCTCTGCATTTTCCTCTTTCCTGCTACTGTGTAAGATCAATGATCCTCTTATTAAACTCCAGATGACCAAAAGTACCAACAAATGATGGTTTCACAGTGAATTTTTGCTGAATCAAAGCGTGAATGAATCACACAATCAACCAACAAATCAGTAAGAAGGGGAAAAGGCAAAGCTTTGAGTCAATGACAGGGCTTTGAGCACCTGCACTTATACATGTCATCACCATGGGTTTTTCAGGAGACAAAATAAATATACCAAACGTGTGTGTGTGTGTGTGTGTGTATTCGTAAGCATATGCACACATGCATGTATATTAAATAAACACATGGATACCGAAAATCAAAATCAATACCATTTATAATTGTCCCTCTAAAAATGAAATACTTTATTATAAATCTAACAAACATGTATGGAACTTATATGATGAAAACAGTATAATGCTGATGAAAGAAAACATAGAAGGTCTAAATAAACAGAGCAACATGTCATGCTCATGGATTAGAAGACTCAACGGAGTAAAAATGTAAATTCTCTCCAAATTAACACACAGGTTTAATGTAGTTACTATAAAAATCCTAGCAACAATTTTTGTAGATATACACAAGATTATCCTAAAATTTATTTGAAAATACAAAGGAACCAGAATAGCTAAAACAATTGTGAAAAATGAGTAAAGTGAGAGGTATCTGACTACCTGATTTCAAGACATTACATAGCAACAGTGATCAAGACTGTATGGTATTGACAGAAGAATAGACACATAGACAAATGAAAATCCTGGACTCTAGGAGTAGGCAAAGAGCTCTTAGATCTGACAGCAAACACACTACCCAGAAAATGAAAATATTGATAAACTAAACTCCAGCAAAATTTAAAGTTTTTGATCCAAATAAGACCATCTAAGAGAATAAAAAGACAAATTACAGACTAGACAAACCATTTGTAAACCATATATCTGATAAAGGACTAGTATCTAGCAGATATAAAGAACTCTCAAAATTCAACAGTTTGTAATGTGAACATTTGATTTAATGCAAAAAAGGTGACTTTCCCAAACTATGTCATGTAAATCAACTCATATGGCATGACTGAGGAAAAAGCAGAATATCATGAGCATTCCACTCCTGGGCTCTTGGAATTCTTGAAAAGAACAGTTGTTCTAGTTCTCATCAAGTCAGAAAAGAATGAGAATGTTTTCCTTTTCTTTTTTTAAAGATTTTATTTATTTATTCATGAGAGACACACAGAGGCAGAGACATAGGCAGAGGGAGAAACAGGCTCCATGCAGGGAACCTGACATGGGACTTGATCCTGGGTCTCCAGGATCACACCCTGGGCTAAAGGCAGCGCTAAACTGCTTAGCCCCAGGGGCTGCCCAAGAATATTTTCCATAGCAAATCTCCATACTTTACTAAATAGAGAAGCCAAAAAGAAGTTTTAAAAAAAATTTAAAAAATTTAAAAATCAAAAGGCCTGAATATTATTAAACTTGATATCTAATGATAATATCTCACTGTCTCTTAGCAGTTTTTAATTTTGATTTCTGTAGTTCAAAATTTATATGAAAAGAAGAGCCTAAGGGTGACTGGGTGATTCATTCAGTGTCACTAAGTATCTGCCTTCAGCTCAGGTCATGATCACAGGGTCCTGGGATTGAGTCCCACATCTGGCTTGCTGATCTGCAGTGAGATGGAGCCTGCTTCTCCCTCTGCCTCTGCCTATCACTCCCTCTGTGCTCTATCAAATAAATAAATAAAATCTTTAAAAAGAAAGAAAGAAAGAAAGAAAGAAAGAAAGAAAGAAAGAAAAGAAAAGAAAAGAAAAGAAAAGAAAAGAAAAGAAAAGAAAAGAAACGAAACGAAACGAAACGAAACGAAACGAAAGGAAAGGAAAGGAAAGGAAAGGAAAGGAAAGGAAAGGAAAGGAAAGAAAGGAAAGGAAAGGAAAGGAAAGGAAAGGAAAGGAAAGGAAAGGAAAAGAAGAAAGAAAAGAAAAAAGAAAAGAAAAGAAAAGAAGAGCTTAAGAATCCCATCTGATATAACAGCTTACCTCACCTAAACCCATGATTCTTCATTCACATCATCACTCTCGGCAACTATTAATTGAGGGAGGGCTGTGGCATTATCGGGAGCAGCAAGAAAAACCTCTTAAAAAAATTAAAACTTTCTCTCTCTTTCATGAACATATTTTTAAAAAAGGAACAAAGAAAAAGAGAGAGCAATAAACTCATTGTTGTCGAAATAATTTTTGAAAATGTTTCACTATTCTAATTACAGCAACAGTGAAGTTAGGAAATGACACTGCTGTAGCTATTATTATTATAATTTAAATTATACCCTAACTTAAGTTTTCATTTTTAAACTCTGTAATTCAACTATTGCCATCTATAGGCTAAAGGTACATCAAAAAGAATATATTATTTTTATGATCAGTTATCTTAAAAATGCATGATATTGGACCAAAAGAATCCATTTCTATATATAGGCAAAGATGGCCTTGGGGAAATGACTAGTGAACCTTCAGATAAAATGACATTTTAGTCTTCCTTTACAAACCACATCTCCTAACCTAGCACATCAGCTCACTTTGTCATTTGTTGTATTACATTATGAAAAATGTTTTTATTTTCTCACCTTTCCTTCTAGAAGTGGCATATGACTGACACTTCAAGAGGAATAGCCTTTACTTGAAAATCCTTTCTTTTAGAAATGCTGCAAACATATATTCCAACCTAAACTCCATTAAGACATACTGTAAATTGGGGATTTTCATATAAAGCATTTCATAAGCATATATTTATTCACCCCAGCTAAATGATGTATATAATTTATAGATAATCTAGATAATTTATAAATTTTGTAGGTGAAATTTAAATTATACATCAATAACACAGTTTTCATAAGATAAATTAACACATACTACTTACATGCCCTGGCAAGTCCACTAATATGCTTTGAAATTAAATGCTGATTCTGTATGTGTGTGCACACACGTGCTTAGCTTTTAATAGTTTCTCAAAAGAATCTATAAATCAAAAAAGTTAAGAACTACTGTATTTTTCCCAAATGGCCATTATATTACTTACCTAAAAGTATCATTCTGAAAAGGGGACATAATGCCCTCTAACTTTTAGAGGTCTTAAGTAATGATGGAGCTTTCTCTTTACCTCCACACCTCTATATAATTGAAATGAGTTTAGCAAATATTATTTTCTCCCACATTTTTAATTTCTACTCAAGCACTAAATAATAGAGAGTTTTAAAGGATGCATATTTGCACATCAAGCCAATCTAAAAATTATGTCCCCTAGAAAATGTTCAAACAACACACACACACACACACACACACACACACACACATACACACACACAACACTGAGCGTATATGCCAGAGGGGCACTATTTGGTCCCCTGGTTAGTGCTGAAGAAGGCAATAAGAGCTGGAGATGTAAAAGAGCTTCTTTGACTTCAAACTATATCACTATATTTAGTGCATGAAAATAACTATTATTTAAAACTCTAATACACTCATACAAATTGACAAAATAAATCTTCTGCCTTGATAGGTTGAGGAGTTATAATGTTTTGGTCATCTACCTGAAGGCTTTTCAATCCAAACCTGTTTAATGAGGTCTGTCTATGCTGCTTAGGATAGGGGCGGGCCCCTGTCTCATCCATTCTTCCCTATCTAAGGCCAAACATATTAATTCTAATAGTTCTTGATTAATTAATATTGTATGCCCTGATTAAGCCTATCATTTGAACTGTTGAAAGCAGTCCCAATCTGGACAGCTTTAGTACACTCTAGAAATGATGGAGGGTAACAAATAAAAGAAGCCATCTTAGAGACACATGGTAAAATCTTCCAGGGAACTATCATTTCCAGTCACATTCCTTGAGTCATTTCATAACAAATCAATGCTAATAAACATAGGAGTAATTAGGCAAAGAACATGAACTTGCTTAAAATACAGAGTTAGTAAGTGATTCCAATATCAATCTTCCTAGATATACCAAATATATCTATACAGAGATCTACATATATTTAGACAAGAATAGGAATACACAGTCGAAATCCTTTGCATGTTCAAACCAAAATGAAATTTTAAATAGAAGAGAAACATGTAAGATCATACAAACAGAAGGAATTTCTAGGGGTGACCTAGTTCAAACTCTAAGTGGGCTATTTGTTATTCAAAGTAAGTTTTGTAAAGGTCTCTAGGATTATAAAGTGCATTATTAGGCGTAGAGCTCTCCAAAACTATCCTCTGTTCAATTATGAAAACAGGAACAAAAAAAAAATGAAGGAGAAAAGAAGAGGGTTCTCTCTCTTTTTTTAATTTTTTTTTTTTTAAGAAGAGGGTTCTCAAATCTGGAGTACCCAAGGAGAACAGCACTTTTAGGAGCATTAGGTCACAGTCACAAGTCCTGGTTTTCTTGATCATTCGTATCCTGAAATCCTTTCAAATATGTCAGGAGTTGCACACATTCTCAAACTACCATGCCAGTGCAGTTCCAACAAACTGGATGAAGTTAACAACCATATACAGAAACTTAAAGCTTCTCTAAGCTCTAGAGCTTAAAGCTCAGACCCTCTGTGATAAATATGTAGATCTTCTTGATTTGTGGTTATTATCCTGCATAATAACTAGCCATCCAGGTGAGGAGTAGATCCTCAAATTTTAGTTTGATATATATCATCAATTCAAAAAGCAAAGATGCCTCCTGATCACATTTGGAAGTTGAAAGAAAGGTATACACTGCGGGTGCATTCTGGAGGAGCCCAGAGACAGTCAGAAGAATGAATCTCCCCTTGCATTCATCCCTGCTTTGAGATAGAATCTTCTTTTGGGTTTTGTTTTGTTTTTTTGGACATTGAACAGAGAGGAAACAGTGGCTTTGCAATGGCAGGGAAAAAAAAGTGGCACAGATAAGGAAGGATGTAAGCAGGGCCTTCAGACTTTCTGGGGGGTGAAGGGAAAAGATGGGAAGAAGGCTGGGATAAAGAAAACAAACTCTGCAGATAGGGCAGAATGAATATAACAACCAGGGGGCAATTTTAAGATAAGGAATACAGTTTACTGAATGAATGAGTGAATTAATGAAAGGACCGGTGAACAAACAAAATGAGTAAGTGAAGACTGAGCCTATAAAGAATGAGGTAGATGAAGGGAATGTTGGAACTAAGATGGAGATAATGAGTCTGAATCCAACCCAAAGAACAGGATGAAACAGGCATACCTAAGAGTTGTGCAGCAGACAGTCTGCCCAACTGTACACAGATACTTGCCTAAAAGCAATGAGCATTCATTGGAAGTTTTTATAATTAGGACATAAGTGCTTGAGGAACATTAATCAGGAAGCAGTAAATGAAATGTAAAACACAGAAGCCTTATAGCACATACAAGAATTACAAGCTAAGCCACTGTTTTGACCAGAAAAGACCAATGTAAGATATGCACATAATAACAACAATTTTGGACTTAATGATCTTTTTAAAAATTGAGGTACAATTGAAACACCAAAATATCTATGCTTTTAAAATATGTAATTCAGGGGTTCTTAAAATTCACAAAGTGATAAAATCATCACCACTATCTCATTCCAGAACATTTCATCACACCCCAAAAAAATCCTTGTGCCCATCAGCAATCACTCCTCATATTCCCTCCCTCCTGCGCATGAAATTTACATACTTTAATCTTAATACGGATTTCACTTTTTTATAGCTCCCCAAAGTGCATATATGGAGATTTGCAGACAGAAGTCTCAGTAGATAAGATAAATGATTCTTCCCCCCACCAAAAAAAAAAAAGAAAAAAAAATCTTCCAAACCCAGGAAGTATCACAGTAGACAATTTTTTCTACTTACCTCATGCACCATTTTTATTCTCACTTGGGAAGTGGCAATATTCAAGGTTTGTAAGTTTAGTTGAGTTTTTTCCCCTGTTTTAGGTTCAACTAAAAATGTACTGGCATTAACATTTGTATATAATTCTACTATTGTGTTTGGGGATTGTTCTTTGCCATTTGGCAACACATTTTAAAAATAAGCAAATCTCCAAATTTCTCTCACAGATTATTATTGCCCTGAATTTTAGAAGAACTCTCGTTTGGATTTATAGGCCTCTCTGCCCCTACCTACATGCACATTCTTTCTCTCTCTGTATTCTTCTAACATGCAAAAAAGAAGCTATTCCTCAAGTTAATGAAATCAGGCTGAACAAAAAGAATTGTGGCTCGTATTTTCCCAGTTCTATGAATATGGCCCATGAGACTACATTTACAAATAGGACAGATGTTGTCAACATTCTCATCTTTTCCACCCTCCCCCCCCAAGTGCTGTACCCTGAGGACCAAGATATACTTACACTCTACCTACAGAAGATATTGGCATGAGCACAGTTGTTTGATTTTTAAGATTATTTATTATTTATTTATTTATGTATTTATTATTTATTATTTATTTATGAGAAAGATCAAGAGAGCACAAGCAGGGGGAGAGGAGAAGGAGAGGGAGAAGCAGACTCCCCACTGGGCAGGGATTCTGATATGGGACTTGATCCCAGGATCCCGGGATCATGACCTGAGCCGAAGGCAGATGCTTCACCAACTGAGCCACACAGGCGCCCCAACATCACTGTTTTAATGATAATTTGGCTTCTGAGATTTAAAAAAAAAAACAACTTCAAACTAAAAAATATAAAGAATGTGTTTGGGCCAGTTCACCTTTTCCTAATGACTATTTTTAAAAATCTGTTTTCCTTTTTTTACAGTTTAAATGCTTCCTACAGTGTCTAGATTTCTTTGAGCTGCTCTCTCCATAGACAAGTACAGGTTAAAAATCTTTTCTGAAGTGTTTGCTGGGCACAATCTGACCCCTGGTCTGTCTTCCGTCAGCAACCCAGGACTTCACAGGGCTGCAGGGTAGGTGAGACCCAGGGAACCCAGGGAGGTAGCCATGGCATAGCAGCCACCAAGCCCCAGCCTGAGCCATTCAAAGAGGCAGTTCCATCTACCTCGTTCACAAAGCCTGTAAACCCTGAGGGGATCTGCAATCAATAATTCAAAAGCTGCAAAAAGAGCATGCCCTAATCAATAAGGAGTAATGGCAAACTCACAGCAGGTTCCAAAGGACTGATTGAGTGTTATATTAATATCTGACTTAACTACCTCAGAAAATTTAATTTTTCATAGTCCAAAGACGTAAAATTAACCTTTTAACCTTATCATTATAAAAGATCTTTCCCAAAGGAATGAAAAAGATTTAAGAAGCACATTTAATAAAAGCAGAAGGCAAAAATGAGTATTTCAATACCTAGGAGATTTGCTAAGATCACACAGAAAAACAAAATTAGAACTAAAAGTCTTAATTATTTTTCACATCTTTAATGATTATTTTCAAGGGTGCATTATAGGGGCTTTAAAATATACTTTTATTTTTCAATTGCCATTATTCAAGCAAAGGAATTTTGAATATTCTGCACCCAATTTCTCCTTTTCTGGTATTTCACCTTGCCCATAAATAGCAAAAACAATCAAACTGCATCAAGTGGCTGATTATGAAACATATTTGTTAAACAAAAATGATAAATTCTGATTTTATGATTCCCCATCTATGCCTTTAAATTCCAAATTCCCATTATGTGTCAATGTTGCATAGAAAATATGAAATGGTTAACAATGGTGGATTACAGAAGATCTTCCTGATAGGTTTATTATTTCCCCATGTTTATTATTCCCCCATGTTTGTTTGCTTTATTCAACCTGAATTCAACAGAATTTGAATTTTTCAGTATACCCTGAGGGAAGAAACAGCCAAGAATCTTGCTAGAAAGCAAGAAGTGGCTGCTCTGAACATGCCATGGACATCCTCATAAAGACACAGAAGAGTTCACTTTGATTCATTTTTCAATGAAGCAGTTCTCCCCTTTATTAAACCCTAACAGCCTTTCCATAACTTATTGGTTGATCAGAAGACAAATAAGCTTAAGAATGGTGAAATCATTCTTTAATTATATAAGAATAGTATCTAAAGCCAAGATCTCTTCTAAAGCTGATGAATGGGGGCACCTCGGTAGCTCAGTGGTTGAGCAGACATCTACCTTTGGTTAGTTAGGGTTGTGATCCTGGGGTCCAGCGTCCAGTGTCCGAGGATCCAGTCCCACACTGGGCTCCCTGCAGGGAGCCTGCTTCTCCCTCGGCCTGTGTCTCTGTCTCTCTCTGTATCTCTCATGAATAAATAAATAAAAATATTAATAAATAAATAAATAAATAAATAAATAAATAAAGCTGATGAATGAAGAATGCACATACATACGAAACAGGAAGATATGCCAACAATGGCCATCGAAGTACAAATACCAGATTCTGTCTGAAATGCGCAGTAAGCGGTTAAGAGGGCAGGCTCTGATATGAATCATCCTGGGAAAGAAATTTTCCCATAAGCCTCAGTCTCCCTATCTGGATTATTACAAATGGTACTTATGTTGCACACCTGTTCTGTGAGACTAAGGAAGAATATAACCATGATAAAGACCTGACACATTGTCTAGTGGACAACACAGCTCAGTACTTGCCAGCTGTTGTGACCAGTATTAAGTCCTGCAGCAGCAGAGCCCCAGCAATCAGGAAAGCTGCGCAGATAGAAGTGAGAGGTGTTGACAGTGATGCCATGCATATCCTTCAGCTCCACTGTTCCACAGTGGCTTACTTCCTTGTCAACTACCACTTACGCATTTAAGCATCATTTTCTTTTTTTTTTAATGAAACCACTTGGAAGAAAATGTGTGGGTTTTTTTAAAGATTTTATTTACTGGGCAGCCTGGATAGCTCAGCGGTTTAGCCCTGCCTTCAGGCATGATCCTGGAGTCCCAGGATCGAGTCCCGCATCAGGCTCCCTGCATGGAGCCTGCTTCTCCCTCTGTCTATGTCTCTGCCTCTCTTTCTCACTCTGTGTCTCTTATGAATGAATAAATTAAAAAAAAGATTTTATTTACTTATTCATGTAAGATAGAGAGGCAGAGACATACACAGAGGGAGAAGGAGGCTCCACGCAGGGAGCCTGATGTGGGACTAAATCCCCAGACCCTGGGATCACGCCCCAAGCCGAAAGGAGATGCTCAACCACTGAGCCACCCAGGGGTCCTGAAAGTGCATTTTAAATGCACATCATGGTGCCTGGCTCCATGGTGCCAGGGTGGAGAGTCCCCTTCCTTCTGATTCAGCATCATGTTTAAGATCCATGGTTGGGCAGCCCAGGTGGCTCAGCGGTTTCAGGCTGCCTTCAGCCTGGGGCGTGATCCTAGAGACCCGGATCAAGTCCCATGTCAGGCTCTCTGCATGGAGTCTCCTTCTCCCTCTGCCTGTGTCTCAGCCTCTCTCTGTGTATGTCTCATGAATAAATAAATAAAATCTTTAAAAAAACAAATGATCCATGGTTGCTGTCTTTTTTTTTTTCAAAAGAGAATATGACAATTTTTATTGTTATTACAAAAGCAAGTTCTTTTAACTTCAGTCATGTGAATAATTGCAAGAGCAGCTAAGGGCTTCATCCTCACACAGGCACCAAGTCAGGCACAGTAGGTAGCTACAAATCATAAGAAAAAGGTTTCTTGACCTTTGATCCCCACAGTTCCTACCTAGTCTGCCATGTTCAGAACCTCAGCAGAGCTACTCCATTCCATGGTTGCTGTCTTGTGTTAAGTTCTGATAGTAAAGAGGAGCTGCCAGGGGCCACCCTGATGGGGAGGCATCAGGTGGCCCTATCCATTCAACTGCCAGGCTTTTCTTGAAACTGGTGACTTTTTTCAGGAAACGAAATCTCACAAAGGTGCAGGAGAAACTCCATCTCCCAGGGCCACATGCAGCTAACACATGAGGGAACAGTCACTTGAACCTCAGAGTGTCTGGGATCAGGTTCCTCCTATACTCCACACAGTACTCAGTGGTTTCTGGATTCAGGCTCCAGCACCATAAACTCTGCCAAGAATGATTGGGATTTGAATTCTATTTGACTGAATGTTGGCCAAGGTCATAGGCCACAGCTTTAAAAAAAAAAAAAAAAAGGGAAAAAAAAAAGCTAATATTAAAATGAGAACAAATAATTATTTCTCCAATTCTGTCTTGTTTGTGCTGATATTCAAAGGAATCTGAATTTAAGTATACCTTGTCGCAGGGAGGAGAGGGTGTGCATCCTGAAAGCTGGCTGTCTATCAAACAGAAGCCAGGCAGGCAGGACATTCCTGTGATTGCTTGCTGTCGTTTTCTATGCTCACAGTTGTGATGGCTAACAACAGCAACAACGGCTTATGTTTATTAAACATGTATGGCATGCCAGGAACTAAGATGAATCCTTGATGCAATCCCAGTCCTCCCGAATGTTCTCAGGATGTACAAAGTGAGTGATGAATGTGCCACTGTAAACACATTTCTAAAAATTTTTGTGTAAATTAAATGATCCAGAATTTCTGAACCAATGTTCATGTAAATTCAAAATTTACATTTACATTTAGTTAACTGTTTCTTCTGGATTCCAAGGCAAAAGAACACAGTACTAGTTCCTGTTTAAATCCTAGTTATTCAGTTTTACATTCCATGGAGGCACAGTTCAGAGAGAAACAACAGAGGACTTATTTATTTTTTTAAATTTTCTTTCTTTCTTTCTTTCTTTCTTTCTTTCTTTCTTTCTTTCTTTCTTTCAGAGAGAGGGAGAAAGAGAGCAGGCACTAGTGGGTATGGTGAGGGTAAAGGGAAAAGCAGACTCCCTGCTGAGCAGGGAGCCGGACACAGGGCTCCATCCCAGGACCCTGAGATCATGACCCGAGCCAAAGGCAGACACTTATCAACCCACTGAGCCACTCAGGCGCCCCTACTGAGTACTTACTGTGGAACAAAGTTAAGTTTCTTGTAAATAAGAAGAATTATACTTAACGTTGATTTTTCCTCTTTTTTCAAAGTTTTCTTTCTTATAGCCTAAATGAGAATTTACTTTTAAGCAAAAACAGATAGCTTGGGTCACCTGGATGGCTCAGTGGTTGTGCATCTGGATGGCTCAGTGGTTGAGCATCTGCCTTTGGCTCAGGTTGTGATCCCAGAGTCCTGGGATCAAGTCCTGCATCAGACCTCCTACAGGGAGCCTACTTCTTCCCCTCCCTGTGTCTCTGCCTCTCTTTCTGTCTCTCATGAATAAATAAAAATCTTTTTTTAAAAATAAACAGATAACTTGGAAGACAGTAGTTATGTATGACCAGTCATGGCCACCCTCAAACGTAACTGCAACCGTGTTCTTTTTCCTTCTTGTGTTCCATTATCAGAAGGATAGCACTCGCTCTCTCAATACTAAAACTGATTCTGTCAATGCTGGCAGGCCTGCTTTCCATGGGCAAGCAGAGGAAGCCTATTCTCAGAAGTGAGTCCTTATAAGCATATTGTACTTTTCTGAACATCAACAAAAACAAACTGGCCAGAAAATAATGAAGAACTATGAAAGCAAAGACCAAGTGAGGGGGCCTAGAGATCTTAGTTCTAACCTTTGTTGGCTTCTGCAACAAAGAGATAAACAAGCACAGGAGATTCTGTTCAAGTCACACTAGCTACACAACCAGTCTCTTGTAAGTGCGTGAAACCTGCATGGATTCCATGACGAGAAACAATTGCTGTCACAAAGTACAACAAAATCTTACTAACGTGTGGTAACATGAAAAAAGTAAATCTGGATGATAGTGTGCTTTTTAAAGGAAATACAGTTGTAGTACATTTAATACATACACACATGTACACCCTTAAATCAAACTAATAATGTAGAGGGACTTGGGATCTACTTCAGGGATAGGGATTATTTGTAAGCTACATATTATTGCATGAAATACATCCTCCTGAAAGACTTAGAAATAGGAGACTTTTTAAAGCGTGTTTAAATGGTCAACTTGTAGTCTTGGTTATATAACAGCATTCCAAGTACGATTCCATTTAATATATTTTCAAAGAGGGGTGCTTGGGTAGCACAGTTGGTTGAGCTATTGCCTCTTGGTTTTGGCTCATGTCGTGATCTTGGGTTGTGGGATGGAGCCCCATGTCAGGCTATGTGCTCAGGATGGAGTCTGATTGAGATATATTCTCTCTCTCTCTCTCTCTCTCTCTCTCCCCCTCTCTGTCTCTGTCTCTCTCCATCCTTCTGCTTCTTCCACTAGTGCTTGTGCTCTCTCTCAAATAAATAAATATTTCAAATACATATATATGTGTGTGTGTGTATATATATATATGTATACCTCTCTCTATATATATACACACACACAGCTATATATATATATATATATAGAGAGAGAGAGAGGTGCCAAAGCAGCCCTATGTGAATCATAATTGTCAAATTAATGAACTGAAAATTCTCAAAATTTTGGGACACCTGGGTGGCTCAGCAGTTGAGCATCATCTGCCTTTGGCTCAGGCAATGATCCTGGAGACCCGGGATCGAGTTCCGCATCGGGCTTCCTGCATGGAGCCTGCTTCTCTGCCTATGTCTCTGCCTCTCTCTCTGTGTCTCTCATGAATAAATAAATAAAATCTTTTTAAAAAAGAAATTCTCAAAATTTTGCTTATTCATGACTGGGATTCTCAAATTTGTCCTGGATCCCCCTAGCTGGTAAGTCAGTCAACATCATCTATCTACATATCTGGAAGAATGCCCAGCGATATAACCCACAGAAGAGCACTAGATCAAGATACACAATAAATGTGATTTAATGGAGAAAAGAGAACTTTCCCAAAGCTTTTACACTTTCTAGTCAGGCATCTTCTTCCTCACAGAGCAGCAGCACAGTTAACAAACTGCTTCTAGAAGCTCCTGTAAAGATTTATAACTTTAGCTGGGAAAAAAAAGCTTGAGATTTTCTTTTCCACTCCCTGATTGTACTTATAAAAGCTACTTACTGCAGCCAGCAAGATGCTCCCTACCTGGATCGACAGCCTCCTGGCAGAGCTGACAGGTGGTGATGGATACACCATACACACCCCCAGGGTATTACTGAGGATTTGAGAGGCTGCTACTGCCACATCCTTGGTGCTGTCCAGTGTGTTCCTGTGGACTACACTGTTTCCCCTCAGATACAGCAACATTCTGAGATGGGACTAGCTTTAAAATGCTACCCTAGCACCTCTCAGTTCAATGTCTTCTCTAGGCAACACTGAAGAAGAAATGTATTTTTGGTATTTGAAGTTCATTTTTATGTTTGCACTAGTGTCAGTTTGATTGACCCATTATTATTAAACCACAGTTTCCAATGAAACCCCACCATAACATGTAAAGTACTGCAGCTGAAGTTGATTAATTACACCCTAGAATAAAGTAATAACAGACTTCTTTATTTCGAATACATAATAGGAAGCTGCTGTTTTATTCTCTGTATATAAGAATGGACAGAGTAATATATCCTCCCTACCAGCAAATTTCAAAAATCTACATTTATCATTTGCTTTTCTCCAGTCAGGTGCCATAAATGACAAAAGCACATCATAATGTGATTAGCTGATACTGACCGGCAATCTCTTCACTTGTTTTTAATTGGAGCCATTTCAGAGAACCACCCATAAAGGCAGACTTTGCATAACTAATAACCTTCATAAATAAGACCTTTAGAAGTCTCAGCAGAACAGGAAATATTTGGACACAGACACTATGTTCCTACTTCACTAAAGACTTGGGGCGTAGAATTTAACCTTGAGGTATATACACATAGCTAATTCTGAAAGCATGAAATGTGTGCTTTTTGTGTCCTGAGGAGCACAAAACAGCCAGAAAGTCAACTTGGCCTCCACTTCACAGAAGCATCACTTACTGACGTAGAGAAATTCAGAGATGAGGCTCTGTTTGTGAGTGCTGTGGAAAGCACTGCAGGAGAGGAATCTTTCGCTAACCTATCAAATCTAATGAAAGGGGTAATAATGCTTCTTAAAAACATGATGAGAAATATAGTTCTGGCCAAATGTCATTCACACAGCCTTAAGATAAAATATATACTTAATCTTCCTGAAAATAGTTTGGAGTCAATCTCTAGAACACAGTTACTATTCTGGTAACTGGAATTAGGTAAGCGTGGGTATGTAGTGTTGTGTGTGGATGTATGACTCCTGAAAACTATGCAAGTATTCTCTATTAAGAAACAAATCCAGGAGCACCTGGGCAGCTCAGTCAGTTAAGCATCCGACCCTTGATTCTGGCTCAGGTCATGATCTCAGCATCAGGAGATCAAACCCCACATCAGACTCCTTGCTCAACTTGGGAGTCAGTTTGAGAATCTCACCCTTTCCCTCAGCCCCTCTCCTTCCTCGTGTGTTCCCTCTCTCTAAACTAAATAAATCTTTAAAAAAACAAAATGTAAGAAAACAAAGCCCATTGTGAACCTAAAAATTATAAAATAATTTTTAGGTAGGCTCATTCCTTTTATATAATGTTAAGCTCCTTGGAATTAGATTTTTTAAATAGAAATATCAATAAAATAATTATTTAAACTGTGACTCTGTTATTCAATTCACAACTCAGTTTTCATCTATGCATAAGTTTGTAGCAACTGGACGAGTTAAGCTGGAGTCACCCTAGACAGCAGGCTTTTTATGCTTTCTAAGACACCAATATTATGGTGGATTCATTGAGAAAGTATAAACAGCCTGAACTCTCCACTCAGTGCAAGTTTATTAATGTGTGCACTGGAATGAATGCTGGCTTGAGAATGAGATCTGAGTCTATTTGAGCTCTACCACTGTGGCTACAATGTGTCCTCAATCAAGTTCATTCAGTCTTCTGAGCTTTAGTTCTTGTTTGAAACATGAAAGCATAATCATGAACACCTAAGTGGCCAGGTTGTCTTGAAAATTAGTTACAAAGTATGTAAACTGCTTAGCTTCTCAATAAATAGTCACTTTTATTCTCATAATGATTATGCATTAATTTTGGCTAATAATACTGAGCTGTTGGGATCAAGTTAAATAATTTCGTGCAAGGGCTGAGACAATTAGAGGAACTGTAAGCATCTCAGCTTCACTGGATCAAAGACAATTTTTAATGTAGTTTCTTCCCTTGGTTTGTTTTGATCATCAAAGTGTGGTTATCATAGAAGTACTATATTCCCACCCAATGTTCCCACCTTCAATAAACTACAAGCTAACAGGAAGGAGTGAGACAGTAGCCTGAGTGCTCACTGGGAACCTAGCCACCTCCTAGCTAGCTAACACTAAGAAGATCAACCTCCTGGAGCCTTGAGTATCTCATAAAATAAAACAAAACAAAACAAAACCCAGTCATGATAACAGTACTCTCCTCACAGACAGCATGAAAGTTAAATAGGCCATGTAGATTTCTCAGCACAATGCCTGGCAAGTAGTAAGCACCCAGTGTGTGAGCTGTCCTCATCTAATCAGCCACAATACCAGCTCATGTCTACTGTGGATAAGCAGGCCACACAAAAGCCATGCAGTAGTCAGGGGACAGAGGCTTGCTGCTGCAAGCAGAGAGGTGGGAATCTTATCCCAAGGCTGACTGACTTCAAAGCTCATGCTCAACTCTCATGCTAGGAAACTACTCTTAAAAAGGTTCAATCTGGGATCCCTGGGTGGCGCAGCGGTTTGGCGCCTGCCTTTGGCCCAGGGCGCGATCCTGGAGACCCGGGATCGAATCCCACGTCGGGCTCCCAGTGCATCATGGAGCCTGCTTCTCCCTCTGCCTGTGTCTCTGCCTCTCTCTCTCTCTCTGTGACTATCATAAATAAATAAAAATTAAAAAAAAAAAAGGTTCAATCTTTTGGGTTTTCTTTTCTTGATAACTTTTGTTTCCTATTATCCAGAACACAAATAGGAAGGAAAAACCAACACTTAAAATGGTAAAGTGAAATCAAGGAAATCCTTACTCACATGGAGAGCATCCCCTGTGATCAGAATCCCACATCAGACTGGAACAGTGACACAACTGATGAACCTACACTGGCACATCATCATCCAAATTCCACAGATTATGGGCCACTCTTGATGTTGTATGTTCTAGGAGTTTGAACTAATCAGTACTTGCATTCCCCAAAAAATCCTCTATGCTATTTCTTTTTATCCTTTCCCAATGCCCTCCAGCCTATGGCAACCACTGATATTTTTCCTGTGTTCCTAGTTTTTCTCTTCCAGAGTGGCACACAGGTAGGATCATGTACTATTCCACCCTTTCACATTGGCTCCTTATTATTAAGTGAACTTCATTATATGCATCTAAGGCTCCTCCATGTCTTTTCTTAGCTTGATTGCTCATTTATTTTTAGTGCTGAATATTATTTCATTAGGATGTAGCCCAGTTTCTCATCTATTCAATTACAGAGCATCACCTTGCTTCCTTCAAGATTTGGCAATTATGGGGATGCCTGTGTGGCTCAGTGGTTGAGCATCTGCCTTCAGCTCAGGTCGTGATCCCGGGGTCCTGGGATCGAGGCCTGTGTCTCTCTCTGTCTCTCTCTGTGTGTCTCTCATGAATAAATAAAAGAAAAGGAAAAGATTTGGCAATTTTGAACAAAGATATATATATATGATTTTTGAAAGCATAGGTTTTCACCTCCTTTGGGTAAATATCAAGAGGTGCATTAATCATTATTTATTAATAAACACTTGAGTATTCACAACATCTTCTTCAAAGTGCTAGTTATTGAGGATATGATAATGAACAAGGTAGAGAGTGTCCCTGTCCTCAGAGAGCTTACGTATCTGAGATAAACAGACAGGTGAAAGGACATTCCAAGGTGCTGTGGCACATGATCTGACAGGAAAAATATCCAGGGTTAAGGGAGCAGAATGGGAGAAGAACAGGGAAGTGAACAGATAGAAGACAAGAATATAGGTAATGAAACTGCTAGCTTTACCTCACACCTGACCTTTCCTCAAAATCAAAATTTGCAGAGACATCCAGCAGCTCAGGACATCTGAGTATCAAGCATTTCAGCACCACAAAAAAGGAAATGCTCAGCAGAACAAGTACATACAGGGTAACGTCACAGGTTCAAGAGAGAGCCACCCATCCAAACAAGCCTCTGTCCTCCCACCAAGTGCCAATGCCTTAAAACATGGGGCAAAACTGCTTCTCTGACAATTAAGGAGGAACAAATGTCTTTCTTAGAACACAGAGCTCAGGGATCTGGGGCATGGGAAGGCCTGAGAAGCTGACAGGAGACCTTTCCAGAAGGTGGGTTTTAAGGAAGAAGAATAAGAGGGACTAGAGGGAAGCAGGGAGAATGAAAGGAGGTAAACTGGCTGCAGAATCTAAGTAATGGAGCCTAGCCCCGTGTACTGTGCAGAGCCAGGACATATAATTAGCTGATAATTAGCAGGACAGGAATGATGCATCCTGAGAAAAGGGACAAGATGAAGGAGGCTGTCAGAGAAAAGGAAAAGAAGTTGCTTGACATTTCAAGCATTGTCCAAATGGCTCCTAATCCAATGCAGGCAAACGGTGCTGTCCACCTAATCACAGGAGTAAACAGAGAGCCCACGGATGGCCCTGTGTGGTTTCAGAGTCAGACTCAGGCTGTTGCTCGTTAATCTGCACACGGGGATGACAGCATTGATAGAGGACAATCTGTTCAAGAAAAATGAGATTCCCCCGCACTTCTTGCCTTGGTGGCAGAAGCAGCCAAAGTATTTACAATATCTCATTTCGCTTCCATCCAAATCCATATGCTCGCTGATCGGGTTAGAGCTGGAGCTACGTGGCATTCTTCACCGTAAACAAACTGTCTCGACAAACCCTAAGGGAAAGGAGGGGATCCCGCTCTTTTAATTTCCCAAGCCTGGAAAAGCCTCCGTCAGGACCAGCAGCAGCCCGGATGATTTACTGCTGGAGAAAGGCCATACCTTGGAGGACAAGTGGCAGGAGCTGCCGGTACAATGGGAGGGCAGCCCTCACTTCCTGGGGCATGATCCTGGAGTCCCGGAGATCAAGTCCCACATCAGGCTCCCTGCTTCTCCCTCTGCCTGTGTTTCTGCCTCCCCCCACCCCCTCATCTCTCATGAATAAATAAATAAAATCTTAAAAAAAAAAAGAATATGCCTTATTCCAGGTTGAAAGCAGGGTGAGGGATGTCTGAGTGGCTCAGCAGTTGAGCGTCTGCCTTTGGCTCAGGTCCTGATCCCGGGGTCCTAGGATGGAGCCCCATGTTAAGATCCCTGCTCAGTGGGGAATCTGCTTCTCCCTCTCTCTCTGCCATTCCCTCACCCCCAGCTCATGCACACACTCTCTCTCTCAAGTAAATAAATAAAATATTTTAAAGAAAGAAAACACTGAGACCAGAGAGGTTAAGTGACTTCTTGCCCAAAGCAGTGCTAATGAAGAGCAGGATGGGATTCTGCAATCAGGATCCATCAATATCACCGAGCATCTCCTCTGTCCACCACGATCCCATGCCATGTCTCTCTTCACAGCAACTGCTACCCAATTTTAGTGGCAGTTCTGTTTTTGCAAAGAGACTTCAAAAGACATTAGAGGTAAAGGTATCAGATTAACTGGAAGTGATTTTCTTTTCCTTTCAGAAGATAAATTTTAACTATCTTCAACAACAAAGGGAATAAGTCTGCTCTGCAACAGAGCTGCTTTAAAAATAATGAGGCAGATAAAGAAAAACTTTTTTATTTTAATGAATTCAAAAGCTGGAAGTATTATTGAGATGAACAATGTGTTCATTGCCCTATTCCAATATAATCATGTTTTAAAAATTATTCTGTTTAGAAACTTTCTGCTATATCAGACAAAATCTGATATATGTGCCGAGTAGAATATTAAAATTAACCTCAGATCCTGAGTGGCACCCAAACAGAGATCAATATTCTAAGGACCATCTTTGAAAGTAAAACATGTAAGACTTGGTGAAGTTTTGTGATATATAAAGATGTTCTTCTGTCTAAATTTTACTCAAAGGCTTATCATTTAACCCACACCCTAAGAAATCCATGATTCTACACGTTTTTAAAAGTACACTCTGCCCAACAATGGGCTAGAACTCATGACCCCGAGATTGACAGTCAAATGCTCTACAGAAGGAGCCAGCCAGGTGCCCTACATTTTAAATCTGAATCAACCATCCATTTCTCCTTTTAAGGAAGCCCATTTAGCATCTCTGTTCTTTTTCATCTGCAGCTACAGAAAAAGAAAGTTAGTTTCTGACTCATCTCACTGGGGTTGATTAAAGAAAAAAATACCGTAGCCAACTTTGAGCACCAACACAGATATGCTACACAAATGTTTAAATCTTTTAGGTCTCAGAAGAAAACATCAGAAGTTGTTCTTTCCCAATTTGAATGCAAAGAAATAAATATTAGCTGAAGAAAGCACAACATATAGGACACCTACAATAATAAACCTTTCTTTCTCAAAACATAACACACTTCTTGGCTATTAGGTTCTCCTGATTCTGCCACAACATTGCCACATCAAGCTTGGCTATTAGTATTCAGGTAAACGTGGCAGCAAAAATGACTTTGGTGAAGCGAATTGCTTTTCACTCATTCTGAGCTTTTGTGGTTTTTTGTTTTGTTTTGTTTTGTTTTTACTATTGCTCACTCACGCTGAACACATTATTTAGACAACAACAAAAATAAGCCACCAAAGCCAGGTTCAGCTGTAATTTCAACAAGAGCACAGCAGTAGTTACAATTAAACTTGGAAGAGGAGCTCAATTCATCTCCCTACAAGTTTATGATTAAAACCACTTACTCCAAAGTACTCCAAACTCTGGTCCCAGCTGTCATGAAATCATGATACCACATTCCACAACCCCTAAATCCCCTAAAAATCCAGTCCAAAATACAGAACATCAATCATGTAAAGTCCTGTATACCCTGAATTTGTAACAAAATATAGTATAAATTTCAAAATTAATATTAATATTTGATGAATGAGTGAATCAGTAATTAAGCCTTTTGTAATCAGAGGTCAACTACCTGGTCTGTCATTTTCTAGATTCTCCTATTATCATCTTATGCCTATAGTCTGTTAATGCTGTTGTTCTGAGTTTTCACAGGAATAAGGGAAACAGACCATCCCCATCTTCTAAGAAGGTCTACTAAGGTCTGATGAAGCATGTTTTACATCTACTGGTTAACGTGATTTAGTACTACATTGCTAATTCTAGATATACTAATATTTCTGTCTGTGTAAAGCATAATAACAAGCCATGTGTACAAACTGAGACCCCAGCCAAGGATATCTCCTCCGCAGCCATGGAGGGGACAAACAGAGACAGCCTGTCTAAGGAAAAAAAGGCCTGACCCAATCAACAAAGACAGCACAGGGGATAAGGAGGACACAGGGAAGAGGCCACAGGGAGACAGAACCAAAGAAATTCCTATCCATGTTATTGTGGTTATGCCCCAATGGCTATTTCCCCATCCAGAGCCCTGCCCCAAAAATAAAGATTTTGAAAATAATGTCCCCAGTTTACCATCCTGAAAGATACTGGAGGAATAAGACTTGTTGAGATTTGAAATGATAATCCACAGATATTATGACTCATAAAATATTATTTGGGGGGAAAATATTAGTCCCGTAATACCCTCTATTTTTTATATGCCATTATGGCCTTCTACATTCAGGATGGAATCTTTATTAGGTAGTGAGTCTTTGTAACATGGCAGAAAAAGTACAGGGTTTGAGGCCATGCAGTTTAAAATCCTGGCTCTGTTATTTCTTAAATATGATGTAAAGAATAAGTAACTTTAATATCTGACCTTCGGTTTTCCCATTTGTGAAATGCAGACAATAAACCTGCCTCAGAAGATTATTGGAAGAATGAAAACATGACTTGAAGAGCACCCAGCCTAGACTCCAGCAATGAGGAGACACTAAAAGATTGTTCATCTTTTCCCTCTAATCCCCATCCCACCAGCAGATGGGTGCAAACATTACTTCCTTAGATAAATAAACACTTGATTATATAAGAAAAATTATCTTTAAGGTCCATTTCAACCCTGAAAGTATATTCAACATTCCACGGGGGTATCTTAAGGACTTATGTTATCTATACCCAAAGACTGAGACACATTCAGGCACGTTTGACCTGTAGTCTGCCCTCCAACAATCTTTATGTGGGAAGAACAAAGAATAGTCCAGAAAAAAATAGTCATCCTAAAAGAAGAAGCAGATGCTTTCAAATTTGGTCAAGGGACACCCAGAGGAGTGAAGAGATGAGGCAAGTTTCAACAAGACCACCGTGACCCTCAGGTCTGAGGTCAACATCCTTGGGTGGGGGTTGGAGAAACAACTATAAATCACTTGACTAAACTTGACTAAAATCACTGTTTCTGGGACCACAAGTGCAGCATTACATCCTCTGAAGTCTAGGAAGCAAAACAGAGTTACCAGAGGTGAAGGATGAGCCCAGTGGATCCTGGAGTACAACACAGACCAGAGAGCTTAGGAGATGGGTGGGAGAGGCCAAGGACCCTATACCTGGAGAAGATGGATGGAGAAATAGAAAGGAGAGAGGGTCTGTGGACATGCTGAAGGCAGCAGTGTCATCAACTGGCCTGGTGGCCACGAGGACTTTCAAAGGCAACTTGGAGGAACTTACGAATGGATGTGCAGAGATGGGCATGGGAAGAACCATTTTGGTACTACTGTCATCCTAAACCAGAGTAAACTGGGAAAGCAAGAGTTAGGTGTCTTTAGACTACTATCACCTCAGTAAGAAGTGAAGGTGCTTGTAAGAGGGAAGCCGAGAGAAGAGGAAGGGAAGCAACAGTTTCTGTGAACTTACCATGTCGTGGGCCATGCCTTCATTGGGGTCCATGTCATTTCATCCAAAAGAACAGATTAACAATCTTATTTGATTAAACAGACTTCCTCAATAAAGGCTTTTGAAGGAAAGTAGATTTAATTTTGATGATCAGGCTGTATTCTTTCAGTGTATCACCAAAGAGATAAATTAGGCTGGAACACACAGCAAATATTTTTATAAATGTATTTGGAGAACATTACTGTATACACCAGCAAGTCTCAAAGCAGCTCTCAAAGACCCTTTCAGAGGACATGAGAGGTCAAAGTTATTTTCATAATAGTACAAAAGATATTATTTGCCCTTTTTACTTTCATCATGAGTGGGCAGAGTTTTCCAGAGGCTGCATGGTATATGATATCACAAAAGACTGAGTGAACAAACAGATATAAGAAATAATTTGTCATCTAATGAAGCCATACATTAGAGATCGGCAAAACTATAAAACAATGACAGTTTTTCTCACTAATGTGTGATTGTTTCTGAAAAGTTATTTCTCACCAAACTATTCATATTAAAATTTAATGGATTTATTATTTTACTTTTTTAAGATTTTATTTATTTACTTGAGAGAGAGTTAAGAGTGAGAGAGCACAAGCAGGGGGTGCAGTAGAGGAAGAGAGAGAAGTAGACTCCCCGCTGAGCAGGGAGCCCAATGGGGACTCGATTCCAGGACCCTGAGATCATGACCTGAGCTGAAGGCAGACATTTAGCCAACTAAGCCACGCAGGCACCCCTGGATTTATTTTAAATGAATCAAATACTTTAAACTTCTCAGTTTTAATTTCTAACATGGTAAAGATTGGTAGATGCCCATTTAAAAATGTATCTTTGAGGACCTCGTAATTTTTGAGAGTATAAAAGGATTCTGAGACCAAGAAGTTCCAGACTCGGTACTTTTACCACAGGCAATCTTTCTCCTCCTAATGATAACCATGGGATTTCAAGAAACTGTATGACTCAATCCCAGGTCAACTGACTTTGCTTGGGATGATGTGAAATCCAATTTTCTACAAAAATCAAGGAACACATGTCCCTCTTCTTTTGCTTTCCCCAACTGAGTTGTATTTTCTCTGAATTATGTAGAAAGCATTTTTTAAATTAATAGCTTGTTAAATGGGGGGAGGAGGGTACATTTTTGCCATTAGTTTCTGGGCTTTCATGTAATGTTTCCTTGAATCACACTGAGAATACTCATGAAACCAGTTCTAAAGTTTTCTCCTATTTCCTCAATTGTTTGGAGTGAGTCCTTGATTCTGGCAGCTGCCAAATCTCTTCATATTTAGTGACTGTTTTATGTTTTAATTTGGCCTGAATCATTCAGATTGATTTGCTTTCTCAACCCCATATAACTCACTATTCTGAGCTTCCGGTATGCCCTCCAGTGCAAAAACTGGTGAATGAAGTCCAGCTCATGAGTTTCCCTTCCCTCCTTCCAGGGTGGAGGGGCTCTACAGGCCAAAAAATTTCAATAAATTCATCACACAGTCCTCTGCGCCACAGACTACATGAAGCAATGTTACCACTTAAAGTCTGTACTTTCCAGCAGAGTGGTATTAGTACCAGTATGCCTCCTCTCTATTGACACTTGTGCTCTGTCCTTGGTCCTCTGACTGAGTGGATCTTGAAATATCTCAAGTATTTAGTGTTTCTTCCACAGGTAACAAAATGTGTCTAGACTGAGCAGTCAAAAACAGCACCTGAAAGAGTATCTTATAAATATAGCCAACACTTTTTAAGAGAAATAGGACATCTCAGGAAAGTAAGCTTCCAAACACATATTTTGGACAAAAGGCCCTCAACCCTCCTGACATACTGTGACCCTCTTCCTATTATGTAAGCACCCGCCTTGCACACCAGTCCTGGGATGCTCTGTTCCACCAAGGACACCAAACTCGCAACCTGTCCCCACCCCAGCTTCACTCTCCATCCTGCCCTCCCAGACTCAAGGGCATGATGAGGACTCTTCTAGGATCAGCATCATCAGCTCCCTTGCTCCCTGTATTTATGCCTCGGCTCCCAGGCAGCACTCAACACGGAGGGGCCCGCTATGTACTGCTCTCCACCAGCAAAGCACAAGTGAGTATAGGGTCTAGTATGGCCTTGCAGGTCAGTAACCACAGACAACATGGGCAGTACACATAGGCTTACAGCCCCCCTGCAACATGGGGATGGGAATAACTAGAGCTGACTTCGTAGTGCTGTTGTGCAGCTTAAATGAGCCACTAACACTTGAGGTGCCTGGCACCAAGTAAACACCAGAGAAATGTTCATTTTTATTTGTAATCACATCAGGCTGCTAAACTCTAATGGAGGAAGTCATGGAACTCTGTGCCTGTGCTGTTAATGCATGTATGATGCCTCGCTTATCATGGGAACTGCTCGGGACCCTGGAACCTGATTCCATGGTTCAGATTTGCCTCCCTGGTTCTCACGCCCTCCACCTCTGCTCAAGCTCCAACCTCCTGTGTGAGCTCTTCCCCCTCTGCAGATGGTCTTGCTTCTGATTCATGGAGAGAACAGAACCAGACATCAGTGTTCTACCCAAACCCAATGAACAACAGGTGCACTCGTCTCCCACCTTCTCCCTGTTCTGAAAAGAACAGCACTTCCCCAGCTCAGATCACCTCTGTGTCGTGTCAGACATTATCCCTCCCTGCCTCCATTTCAGAGTGTTTTCCAGCGACCATCACTTCTACTTCACCCTCAGTTCCTTTCTCTTCCAGTGAGGACCTCCACTTAGCCTAAAACCCCCGCTCTGATTCTCCCATCCTAAAACAAAACAAAGGAAATCTTGCCTCTAGTCCCATTCACCTCCAGCTACACTGTCTTTCTCCCTTAACAGCCAGGTTGACAGAAAAATTATCTGGACTTGTGCCTCTGCTTCCCAAACAGCCCATATATAATATGATAGATCCTGGGACCGCATCAAGCACAAAATCAATGCTTTGGTTTCCAATGACATCGTACACACAAAGTCCACAGGACATGAGGGTTGTACTTTGTGCTACTGTCTCAGCTTGGATCGTTCTCTCACCTTCACTCTGTGGCCTCTCTACACAGCAACTACACTAACAGCCAAACACTGGCCCCATTTGGTCTCTGTATCCAAATGTATGATAGGGTACCAAGCCCATGCTCGCTGACTCAGTGAAAATTAGCCAAGTCTTAGTGGTTCCAAAGCCTTCCCTGTGCTATCCACTCTGGGTCCATCCCCATTGACAATGTGAAAGTTACACTACTTCTTTGGTGAAGTAAGATATGAAGGAGCCAAGGTTCACCATTCTGCTTCACATTTTGCTCCAAGTGGGAAATCTGTTTATACAGGTAGAGGGATTTAGCTTCAGCCCTCAAAGCCTCACCCTTGCACAAAAGGGTGCCTAGTACAGACTCCAAGGCTACATGGCTTCACCAGTGGTGATCTTAACAGCAGAAGCCAGTTTCCTGTTTCATTTCTATTTCTTTTTTTTTAAAGTATTTTATTTATTTGAGAAAGAGAGAGCATGAGCTGACCAGTGAGGGGGAGGGGCAAGGAGGGAGAAGCAGACTCCCCACTGAGCATGGAGCCTGAGGTGGGGCTAGGCCCAGGACCCTGGGGTCATGACCTGAGCCCAAGGCAAATGATTAACCCAGCCCCTCCCCCCCCTTCATTTTTCTCTTAATACAGTCTCAGACCAATGTCTTCTCCTCTCCTTTCTTTCCTATTCTTTCTAAAAATGACAGAAAAGTACTTCACATTTTATAATCATTAAAGTAGTTATGCAGAAGGATTTCTTAAACCTGAAAGCTCCACAAATTTTGCAAGAAATAACAAAATGCAGAAAGAGCTCTTTCTTGCTCTACTGTTTCAATATAATTAATGACAATGTATTAAAGAAATGAAGTTTCTACAAAATGAACATTACATGGAACCAACAAATAATGAATTCGTTTTCTTCACTCTCACTTTTTTACCCTAAATAAGCCATGCATAAGATGAAGAGACAGAAAGTAAGAAATTTAATAATAATAATTATTTTTATTCTTTCTGGCAATTACTCTGGCATTACTCTAAAAAAGAAAATATTACTGCTTGATCTTCAGTTTCTTCTCCATGGCAAAGTCCAATTCTTTGAGGACATAAAACACGTAAACTTTTCATCCCTTTCATTCCATACTTTTTTTTATTCAAAGCAGCTACCTGTAGAAAGAGTCCACTGGTTGTGTCTATATATTTTCATCAGACAGCCCTCAGTCCCAGAATTCTGAAAAATGGGTAACAAAAAGTTAAAGGATATAAAACAACAACATGAAAAGGATTTGAGAAATCTTGCTGCTGGGTTGAGTGCAGAGAACAAGCAATTTACCAGTAAACAAAATTAAATTGTTTAAAGAGTTTAGACTCTAAATTTAACAAAGGAACCTGTAGAATACCATCTGCTAATACTCTAAAGTTTACAATAGTAAGTTATTTGGAAGCTGAGAATGTGTTTCTCCATGAAAATTAATTCTATATCATGGTTATGATGCAAGGTTAACTCACAAAGACCCATTTCTCTGATTCCTTCAATAAACATTAAAATCCCGTGTGGCATGGGGCACCTAGGTGGCGCAGTGGTTGAGCATCTGCCTTTGGCTCAGGTCGTGATGCTGGAATCCTGGGATGGAGTCCCACATCGGGCTCCCCGCAGGGAGCCTGCTTCTTCTTCCGCCTCTGTCTCTGCCTCTCTCTCTGTGTGGTCTCTCATGAATAAATAAAATCTTATTTTAAAAAAAATCCTGTGAGACACCATGCCAAGAATTAGGGATAAAAGTCAAGGAAGACGCTATCTCTGCCCAAAGGAGCTTTGGACCAAGGAAACTAAACTAATGTTTACAGAAGGATGCTCTCTAAGTGTGTTCTAGAATATTCACAAGGTGCTTTGGAGAGCAAATAAAAGGGGTACCTGAGCCAGACTGCAGGGGGAGTCACAGAACGTGGCCCTGTAAGAGATTACATTTGAGGTGGATTTGAAGGTCAAGTGGGAATTAGCTACACTAAAAAGGAAGCCGTAGGTGAAAAGGTACTTGATGGTTGATCAATGATGGAGGTAGGTGCCACAAAGGGGCCTCACGTGATTTGGGTGTGTGGTCTGGGCAACTGATTCAAACATGGGCACTGCTCATAGAGAAAAGAGTCATAGGAGATAAAAGGGCAGAGGCAAGAAATTCACACACAAACCAAGCAAAGTTGAAACCTCTGCCTTCCATCTGTTAGGAAGAAAAGGTGATTTCTATTTAGGGCTTCTGTCAGCAAACCCATGAAGTGAGGTAGTGTTAGAGGACAGGGGCTGCCCAGGACCTGCCAACAACACACAGGTATACAGGTGTTCCCTGCCCCTCTTCCCACCTCCGCATGGATTCACAACCTGAACCTTTTTGCCTAGCTGCATTGGGCTTTGGCCATGTCAGCAAAATGTTCCTCAGGGAGCTTTGGCTGCAGAGGTCCAGTCTACAGATGACAAAACTGAGGCACAGTACTTGCCCAGCAGCAGACAGCAGGCTGGTGGCCCTCATCTAGGGCCCGAGCCTCTCACCATATCATCCTGCCTGTTTTCAGCAGAAGCAGCAATTCCTTTCCTTAGAAGCACAAGCTTTCCAAAGACAGGCTCTCAGTCACTGGGACATCATCTCTCCTGCTAGATGGCCCAGGAGACAGATGCTGAGAGGTATTCCCTCTCCAGTCACTCTCTTTCCTCATATACTTTGTTATGAGCAAAAGGCCTATTCTAATGCCAGGATTTCTCTGTGGCCACCACAGGTTCATGTGGGTACCCCATCCTACAGGACTGGTGTCACCTCTTGCCACAACAAGCTCTGTCTGCTTTTCCAGAGCCAGCTTCCTACTACTGTCCTCAGCTACAATCTGTCATTGCGGTTAATTACACAACCTATGAGCATAACTACACCAATTCCTAGGCAAAGTGTTTCCAGAATCTGCAAACCAGGCCACATATCATGGAGCTCCTGAAATCTGAGTGCCACAGAATTTCATGTTTCTGACCACTGCATGAAGGATCTGGACCTACAGCACAGATGGAAGATGAGCTTTATAAAGAAATATGTGGCCAGTGAGATCTCAGTAGGTTGAAGATGGCAAAAAACTGAAATGCTTAAATTATCCTAGGAAATGGGCCTATTCTCCCCTGGTTATACTGAGTCGAGTGAATGGATAGTCGTAGGTACAAACCGAGAGGTAAACAGACCTCTAAATAAGTAAAGAGCCAGGGAAACGCAGGTTGCAGAATGAATTATTAAAACCCGTGCTGGTCTACAGTCATGGGAGTGACTGATTTCTGAGTGAAGACATGCTCTCCTGAATGCTGCTGCTACTTTCAGGTAAAAATATACTCATTATTCCCCCAAGTCTCTTTCCCCATCATCAATGAAAAATGAAAACAGATCCACTGGTTTGTAACTGATGTGTCTGACACTAAAATTTCATCCCATGCAGGGCCACCCTTTGAAACACACAGTAAGAAAAGAAGATGGTCTTGACATGCAAAATAGCACGTTTTGATATGAAGCCACTGAGATACATGTGAAAGGGCATTTTTCCACTGGGATAATAGAAATACAGTTCTCTTTGAAACATTTCAAATTCCACTTTGAGAAAACACTTTAGGATAAACAAACAAACATACTGTGGCTAAAGGAAGAAACTAGCTTTGTTTTTCTTTTTTCAGAAATACCCAATAAAGGTAGAGTAAGGTGTCATTGTCATATATCCTTTTGCTTAAACTTTTTTAAAAAAAGATTTATTCATTTATTTTAGAGAGAGAAAGAGAGAGCACGAGCAGGAGGGGCAGAGAGAGAGAGAGAGAAAGAGAGAGAATCTCAAGCAAACCCCATGTCATGCACTGAGACCAGCCCAGGGCTTGACCCCAGGACCCCAAGATCACGACCTGAGCTGAAACTAAGAGTCGGATGCTCAACTGAGTGTGCCACCCAGGCACCCCTGTATTTCCTTTTTCTATACAAACCACTGAAAATATGAAAAGCTGGTAGTGCTTAGAATTCTCAGCACATAGTAATAAGTGTTCAATTTACTGGTCTAAATTATGTAAATATACAAACAAGCACAGAGTATATTAAGTATATGCATATAATCAGTCCAATACCATTAATTCTACCTCAGTTTTTTCTTTAACCAAAAAACTACTAAGTCCAAAATGTTACTCCTTTAATCTAGATAATACATTTTATGTCTATCTAAGAAAAACTTACTCAGTATCTACTTTGCACCAGATACTGCAAACAGAGCAGCGCATGAGATGTACAGTACCAGAAGTAAAGAGACAAGATAATTTCAAATCATGTTAACACTATGATGAAAATGAAACACTGCTGTCACAAGCATATGAAAGGAGCTACTTTTGGATGGGATGACCTGAGAAAGCTTCTTTGTGGGGACCATTTTCTTTCTTTTTTTTTTTAATATTTATTTTTTTATTTTTTTATTTTTTTAAAAGAAGCTTCCATGCCCAGCATGGACCCCAAGGCAGGGCTTGAACAACCCTGAGATCAAGACGTGAGCTGAGGCCAAGAGTCAGACGCTCAGCAGACTGACCCACCCAGTGCCCTGGTGGAGACTATTTTCAACTAAATTCTGAATAATAAGAAGGAGCCAGTCGTAAAAATTTGATTTAATTTTAAAAAGGATATGGGAAGAACACATATAACAATCAGACTGAAATCCAGCCACTTACATGAGAATATACACCGAACAAAATTGTTTACTCAGAGGTGATTCTTTTTCTCACAGGGGCTCCGCGCTGCCAATGGGGGGAACCCAAAGTCCTTAGGATCTTTCCTTTCCCTCCCTGGCATACTGCTTTCTCCCTCCTGCTCACCCAGAGAGCTGTCCTATGCCATATTCTAGTGAACAGGAAGGGAGAAATGGGAAGGGCCCAAGCCCCAGCCAGGCTAGTCAGTCCCTCTACATCAGAAAATAGTAGCTTTTCCAGAAGCCCTGACCATAAAGCCCCACCTATGTCTGCTCTGAACACTGTCCCACAGCTACTGTAAAGCAGCTTGTAAGGCTGTATGCTTTGAACGGGCATGGGCCTTTTGCAGCCCACTCCACCCAAAACCCTGGAATTCAGTCAGGAGGAAGAAAGCTTAAACGCGCATCGGGCATTGGTCTGTGCAGAGCATGCATGCTGAGGCATCTCAGACAGGGCAAAGGCCAAGTGCAAAGTCCATGACGTGACAACAGGGCTGGCTGGTAAAACAGAAGAACAGCCTGTACTGCCAAGAACACTGAGAGCAGGGCTCCGGAATCCACTAGCGCAATCAGTTGGTCGGTACCCACGAGCACTTTTCATACCTCATTTAAATGTCCCACGTAGCCCCCAGGATGGGGACTACCTTCATTGTATAAATAAGCAAGCAAGCGCTTCAGTTACAGGACTAGCCCAAATTCAAAGTTAGGAGGGAGAGGAGACGCAATTCTAACCTGGGTGGAGGGGAGGGGGGGGATTCGACTCTTAAATTCAAGCTACTAACCCCATTGCCTTCATTGCTCTGCTTCAACCATGCGCCTCTCAATAGTGAACCAACAGAATTCATTCTTCCAGATCCATTCCTGTCATTACATGCTCTCCTCTTCACTAACACTTCAGAAAAGGGCTTCTTTATTTTTTTAGATATTTTCATTTATTTGGAATTTTAGAGGGATTCCGTGTGATTCTCTACCTATCTAAATATGCACGAAAAGAAAAAAAAATCTGAAAATTGGAACTATCTCTTTCTGACATTGAGGTTTGGAGGTGTGAAACTCATATTAGTGGGAAAATAAGTCTCTACACTGCTGCTTTTCACTCTGAGATACCTGGCGTGGAAGAAAAGAAGGCAGAAATTTCAAAGCTCCTGCCAGTTCTTCAGTGCTGGGAAACATTAATGAGCTTCTGGATTTGCAAAGGTGAGCCCAGAGCCTAAGGACGTTTGAGAGTTAAATTGCTCTGCATAATGAAGTAAAGGTACTTGAGTTTCCCAAAGAATCAGAGAATAAAGAGGCCAAGAAAAATGGCGGAGGCAGGGGGCTGGGAGGGCAGCTGTGGCCTAACCTCACATGGTATCTCCGATGATTCCAGCATGTCCAACTTCCCATCTGAGGGCAGATGGATGACATTCCCCAGCAGACGCCTGTGGGCTGGCAGTGAGAACTGCTCAGAGATCATGCCCAGAAGTGAGCCAGGATTTTAAAATCTGGGCAGATTAAAGGGGGATGGTGAGTCTGGAGCAGGGCCTACAGAGCTCCTCAGGTGTTCTCCAGGGTGGAGTCAGACCTAAGGCGGAGCTATTTGCTTACTGCACTCACCCTCAACGGTACTGCCCTGAACAGCAAGGCAAAGAAAATACCAGACCAGAACAGCATTCCAGCAACTGTTTTAGGGAACCACTTCCCTCCTGTCACTCCTTGACACCCCCTTTCCCCCACCCAACCCCTCCAAGCAGAGTGACCTGCAAAGGCCAATGCAGCTGCCAGGGCATACCTGGTACAGTTCACTGCAGCTAAAGGATCTGTGTTCCCCAAGACATCTCTTCTCTGGAGCCCAGTGGCTTTCCCTGTGAGCTCCAAATTCCTCTATGTGTTAAGTGTCGGTGAGGGGCCCCTGCCTACAGCCCAGTCTCACCCTGTGGCCCTGAGCACCAGTAAGATAGACCAGCGTGGCTCCATGTGCCACAATGTTCCTCTCCTCACCTTCGTACAGCTGTGCTCTCTTCCATGCCACATCTCTGCCCACCAAACTATGAGGACTTCAGAAAGCACCTCAGGCATCATGGCCTCCAGAAGCCTCCCCCGCTTCCACATGCCATTCTGATGGCCTCCTCCATGCTCCCTGCCAAGCCAAGTACACTCTATCCCAGCACAGAGTGCTCCAGCATCCTCACTGATTGACATGTCTCCCCAACACATGTCCATAGAACCTAGTACTGTGCCTACAATGTAGTAACTATTCCATAAATTCTTGACCTAAAAGCTTTTATTCAAAGCCTAAAAAGATAACTGAACACAGATCTGCCCAAGAAGAGTATATTTCAATGGGAACAGGTCTTCCAACATCTTGCTTTTTCCTTCGACACACCGCTCTAACTCTTCTGGCCTCCGCGCTGACTCTCATGCTACCCTCACTAGTTAAGCCAACAGCAGCCTTCAAACCAAAACTATGAACGCTGCTTGTGAAAAGCTAACATTCTTTCACTCCACAAATATGCATCATGTGCTTCATCCATGAAGCACGGCGCTAAACTCTGGAGATGCACAAACGGATGAAAGCCACATTACTGCTATCCTCGTGGAATTCCATCCACGGATAAACATCTAAAACATTACAGTTGTGATAAGTGTTTTGTGAGGAAGAATGGCAGAGTATTATGGAGTGGGTAACAATTTAATAGGGGGACCTAATCTCTTCTGCGTCAGGGTTGGGAGGGAGGTTTGCCAGTGTGAGTGGATGTGGATTAAGGGAGGCTCCCTTTACAAACCGGAGTTTGCCAGCAACAGAGAGCGCGCACACGCGTGCGTGCGTGCGTGTGTGTGTGTGTGTGTGTGTGAAGTGTGAGAAGATGAGTATTACAAAACAGAGATAAAAGCCTGCGAGCAGCCTCAAGGAGCCTGGAGGCCAGAGAAAAGGATGGTGTGGAGGACCCGGGAGCTCCCAGGACAAGTGAGGAGGTGGAATCATGCTGCAATGTATCTGGCGGCAAAGCTAAGTTAGTTTTTCCTTGGTGACTCTGTCAGAGAACAGGCTACGTCTGATTCAGAAGTGATGCTTCTGAAGTGCAGAGGCAGCCTGACAGTGAAGCAATGCTACAGCAAAGTGACTGTCAGCTGAGGAGGAAGCATGGCCACGTTGGCTATATGAAAGGTCAAGTCTTACCTCAATTACTCCAAGAGAACACTCTGGACTGAATGAGAAGAATAAGCATCACGAGAACGAGGGTGACTCTGGGGAAGTCTGTCAGAGCCTGGCACGGTGACACTTGGAACTGCCTCTGGGACAGCCTGGGCTGGAGACCCACAGATGAGCATTTCCAAATATTGTCACCAACAGATCTGAACACGATTGCCACTCAAGGCAGGTTAATTCTTTTTAAACTAACAAAATGACCAAGAATGCTGCTGAGTCATTTCAAGTTCTTATCTCCTGTTTATGAGGATCTGGAATTTCTGGGTGCATTACCTTTGAATCTGAGTTTACATGAGGAGTCCTTTGTTTTCATTTATCATGACAAAAATAACTAGCATTTGCAAACAGCTGGTGGCAGGAAAAATCTGAATCCTGGGATAAGATTTCTTACTTAGGATGCCTAGCTAAGAATCACTTCAAATGCCCAAACACAATAAAGTATGAGGGTTATTCCAGATGTGCAGAGATTCCTGCCATATCAGGATTCCTGTAAAAAGACATGAACTGTACCATATACCTATGTCATGAACAACGGATCTTTACCACTCGAGTGTTACAATTACAACCTTTTTTTCAATTACTTTTATTGAAGATGTTATATTCCTAGGTATCTGCTTCATGCAAGAAAAAATTATTTTCTGTGGAAATGGTAGGGTGCAAGGAGCTTACTTAATATACATCTTACGTAAAAAAAAAAAAAAATACATCTTACGTGGCTTAGGGGCTAAGTATGTAATCCCTTCAGCTATATGCCTCAATTACACTTATTTTACTGTAGATACCTATTGCACAGTTAATCACCTTCATCCGTATTGTTAACCTGATCCTTTAAATATTCATACTCCCAGAACACATCAATTATTTTTTGCCATTCTTTTTCATTTGAAAAGATCTTTGGAACATGCATGGTTAGAGAAATAATGTATGCCATGTTCCTAGTATTATAAATTATTGTGACTTTTATTCCCAATGACTAGTCGTAACTTGGAAACTCAAAACCAAAACCGTAAGTGACTATAAAATGACAATGAAAACAGAGTTCATTCTATAGTTGTAGGCTGCTTGACATTTTCCAGCTCACCCTGATTTTATAAAAAGAAATGACCTTGAAAATAATGAAGCATATCAAGCAGTAAGGCTGCAGTTCACTGAAATAGGACAATATGTTCATGTCTTTACAATGCTGCTAAGCATTCATGAACTAGAAAGAAGTTTTATTGCTCTTTAACCAATTTATATTTGTATTTTATAGGCTTACACATATTCCGTACAAGGCATTCTAACCTTTGTTTACCAGTATCCCTCTGGAAATAAAGGCAACCAGGTCTCAGCCAAGTAGCATGGGGAAAAATTGAGATATTGCAAGAGGCAAAGAGCCTGGCTGATTTGTTTTTAGCCTGTGTTTAATTAGAGTGCTCTTAGTAAAAACACAAATTCAGATTAGCTTTTCTCTGCTCAATGTTTATTAATTTTGATGCTCTTTAAAAAGGGAACATGCAAGCATCTTGATAAATATATTTAGCTGCTGTCACTTTATAATAAAGGAACAAGTGCAACAAAAACAAAAACAAAAACATCCCACAATCACAAACAATGGTGAGATGGACAGAAAATACTTCTGAGACCTGAATGCTGTGGGGCCCAGAGTGCACAACTGCACATGCTCCCTGCACGGGGGATGGGGCCCAGGGAAATCCTGTTCAGCCACACCTTGGGACCGCAGGGCACAGCAAGGCTGACAGGTCCAAGGAAAATCAGAACCTCCAAGGTAAAAACCAACCCGGAAGAAGTCCAAAGAACCGAATCCCCCTAACAAAAGTAACACTCAGGAGGGAAGGCACTATGGGAGTACAGTCCAAGTTCTGTGCTGGGTCTCCACCCTCCTCCCTACCCAGCACAGTCAGCCCATAACAGGGTCAATGTGCACTTAATGTGGAGCTGCTCTCTCCCAACAGGTCCCTTTCCAAAGGGCTTGAGGGAGGAAGGTATAAAAAGAAAGCTGCTGTCAAGAGTCGGAATGCCTTGGAGAGCTGACATTTTCAAGTGCTATCAGGTCCAGCTCATAAGCCAAACCTGTGATGCTTAATCCAAGGCGGGAGGTAAGGGAGATTTCTTAGAAAAGATTCTAACTTTCTCCTTAGCATATGCAGGAGCAGCACTGGTGGGACTGGGGGGAAATGTGTTCCACATCCCTAATTCCCAGGGAAGCCCAGAGAGAATGCACATGGATGGGGAAAAGTTTAGGAAGGAAGCCAGGCCCAGAGAAGAATGTTCCCTGGGGACCCGCTCATTCATCTGCTCATCATAAGTAAGTACCCGCCATGGGCAACTGCACTGTCCTTGCAGGGAACAAGATTAACAAATGTCTCTGGTCACGGGAAGTTTATATTCTTGTATGCAAGTGATAAATAATAATAACAACAGCATCCTCAGGAGAATGATCAGTGCTTTTAGAGAAACATCTATCTATCGGTCCATTCATTCACTCACAACAAACCGGATGCATATGGGCATCAGGTTCTGTGTTAGGTGCTCAGAGGGTACAATGGTAATTAAAACATAAGCAAAATCTGGGATTCAGCCACACACAGATGGTAAATGAATCTTCAGGAATTAATGAGGTCACCCAGAGAAGACATAGGGAACAAAGTGTGTGGGAGGAGGGGGGAGGAGTCACAAATATGGCAGGTGTGGTGTCATTAACGGAGAGTATGGTGTCACTCAAGCCAGGGTTCAGTACTGGAGCAGTGTGTTTGGAGAAGGGAGTCACCCATTGTATAGGCACAGTCATAAACTCAAGATCGAAGAGGAGCCAATATCACAGGATTCAGCAACAAGAAGACCAGAGTGGTTCTGATCAAGATATGGACCTGAACACCAGACCACATATTCAGATGAGCCAGCAAGAAGGAAGCGAAGACTGAGAGAGTGAACCTGTTCCAATATTGACTGTGAAACAAGAAAAGAAGCAAAGATAGAGAAAGAAGTCTGGCAGAGGAGTTTTTCTTCTTTCCCTTCCTTCCCCAAATAAAATAGAAGTAACCACATTTAAAGGAGACAAAAATGGAGAAAAGACAACTGGTGGAGTGAAGTCCCTAACAGATTAAAAGAGAATGGAATTTAGAGAGGAGGAAGAAACACCCTTTCCACTGAGTATTGAGAGATAGGAGGAAGAAAGATGTTGCTGAGGGCAGGAGTGGGTGGCAACAGGGCTGGGATAGGAAACATGAGTAGGATGGGGTGTAGGGCAGGGGTGGGGAACAGAGTGGGGTGGGGGCAGGGCTGCGGTGGGGAGCCGGGGATCATTAAAAGTTGGAAGAATCCCCTACAAAATGGCCATAAGGCCAGGAAAATTCACAGGCAAGTCTCAGTGCAAATGGAAGAGGCCCCCCAGAAACTGCTGACAGGAATTTGGGGTTAGGTTGGTTGACAACTGGTAAAAGTAAATGAGTGGTTTGGGAGGGGGAATGTAGATTATGTCTGATTATTGAATGTGCTTCACAGAGGAATATATAAAATTTGTCCAACTAGGCAGTGAAGAAACACCTGGGTAGCAGCACAGTGATTCACAGATTTCTGAGTAAATATTTCCAGGTATCACTTCGAGCCTGGGCAAAAACCTGCACATGAAGACTTGCCAAATCAACACCCAGGTCAGTAATCTCAGAGCACTGTATCAAAGCAAAGGCATCTGCGCATGTCTGTCTGAATGCAAGAGCTGAGGAATTCTGGGCAACCAGGTTCAGCCTCCAGGACTCACACCTCAGTCACTTGACTTCAGGCCAACTGCTCCATGTCATTTTGTCCCAAGCTTTTATTTTTTTTTTTAAAGAAAACACTTATCTGTTTTTCCTTTGGCTCCCCTGGGGTACAGTAGAAATGAATCCAGTATCTATTTAAAGCCCAAGAACATCAAAGGCCTGTGCCGCACTGGAAGAATCTTCTGAGTAAGGGTGCCACAGGGCCACACTGGTAGGTCCCCTTCGTGCTTACTGAGAGAAAAGGTACAATTTGTATAGGGCTCTTTCACAAGTGTTTCCCTCACCTGAATCACCTGTTCCAGGATGCGTGACAGAACCAACCCGAATCAGAAGACAGAGAACATAACGCTGCCTGAACATGTGGGCAAGTCTGACAACTCCCTGCTCCCGACTCATCGTGTGAAAAGACATGTTATCCCTCTGCTTACCCAAATGTAAGCCCTTTATTTACTGAGTGTCTGCTCAATCAACACAGAGCCTTCATACTTTGTCCCTCTGTTCTGTTGATTCTTGGAGCCAGCAGGTTCCTAGAGACTAGGAACCACATCAACCTTTGTGCAAGGTACATGATAAGTACTCAGCCGTTTGCTGATGCTAGCACTTGCTGAACCTGCTACTGTCATGTGGCACATGTGTGCTCCATGAAAGCCAAGACAGAGACAATAACTGTAGGCTAGAGGATGAGGGATAGCTTAGCCATTTTATTTATTTTTAAAATTTTTGTATTGAGGTAAAACCCACGTAAAAATGAACCATTTTTAAATGAACAATTCAGGGGCACCGGGATGGCTCTATTGGTTAAGTGGCCAACTTTTGATTTTAACACAGGTCATGACCTCAGGGCTGTGAGTTCAAGTCTCACACTGAGCTCCACGCTGGATGTGGAGCCTGTTTAAGACTCTCCCTCTCAAAAAAAAAAAAAAAAAAAAAGACTCTCCCTCTCCCTCTATCCCTTTTCTCGCTCGCTCTCTGTCTCTCTCTCCTGCTAAAATTAAATATATACATAAAACAATTCAGTAGCATGTAGTACATTCATAGTGTTGTGAATGAGGTGGTGCATAATCACTACCTCTACATAGTTCTAAAACATTTTTATCACCTCAGAAGGAAACTCTATAACCATCAAGCAGTAGCTCCCCCTTCCCCTTCCTTCAACCTCAGACTGGCAACCACTAATTTAAATTCTGTCTGCATGGAATGGTCTGTTTGAATATTTCATATAAATGGAACACGAAGTGTGGCCTTCTGTGTTTGGCTTCTTATATTCTCAAGATTCTTCCGAGGAGGAGGGGCAAGATGGCGGCAGAGCAGGGTCTCCAAGTCACTTGTCCTCAACAAATTACCTAGAAAACATTCAAATCATCCTGAAAATCTACGAATTCAGCCTGAGATTTAAAGAGAGACCAGCTGGAACGCTACAGTGAGAAGAGTCCGCGCTTCTATCAAGGTAGGAAGACGGGGAAAAAGAAATAAAGACACAAAAGGCCTCCAAGGGGGAGGGGCCCCGCGAGGAGCCGGGCTGAGGCCGGGGCGAGTGTCCCCAGGACAGGAGAGCCCGGTCCCGGAGGAGCAGGAGCTGCACCGACCTTCCCGGGGGAAAGGCCTCCCGGGGAATTGGAGCAGGATCCCCAGAAAGGCGGGGATGCCCTCGGGCTCCCTGGGACAGTAACAGAGGAACTGCGCCCCGGAGAGTGCGCCGAGCTCCCTAAGGGCTGCAGCGCTCGGCGGGACCCGGAGCAGCTCGGGGGGGGGGCTCGGGCGGCGGCTCCGCGGAGGGGGCTGCGCGGCTCCGGGAACAGCTCAGCGGCGGCGGCTCGGGCGGAGGAAGAAGCTCCGCGGAGGGGGCGGCGCGGCTCCGGGAACAGCTCGGCAGCGGCGGCTCGGGCGGAGGAAGAAGCTCCGCGGAGGGGGCTGCGCGGCTCCGGGAACAGCTCAGCGGCGGCGGCTCGGGCGGAGGAAGAAGCTCAGCCCGGAGGGGGCGGCGCGACTCCGGGAACAGCTCGGAGGGGCTCGGGCGGCGGCTCCGCGGAGGAGGCTGCACCGCCGGGGGCGCGAATCCAACAGCGCAGGCTCCGGAGCACAGGGCGCCGGGACACAGCCCAGGATCCGGCCTCCCCCCGGGACAGGCAGAGGCCGGGAGGGCCCAGGACAGCGAGGACGCTCCTGCCTGGAACTGAGCAGATCAGCGGCCCCGCCTGGGAGCCCCCAGGCCCTGCAGACGGAGAGCCCCGGAGCTACTGCGGGGGCTGACTTCAGGGTCCCAGAGCTGCCCCCGCCACTGTGGCTTCCTCCCGGGGCCTCACGGGGTGAACACCCCCCACTGAGCCCTGCACCAGGCAGGGGCAGAGCAGCTCCCCCAAGTGCTAACACCTGAGAATCAGCACAGCAGGCCCCTCCCCCAGAAGACCAGCGACACGGACCAGTTCCAAGGGAAGTCAAGGGACTTAAAGAACACAGAATCGGAAGATACTCCCCCGTGTTTTTTTTGTTTTGTTTTGTTTTGTTTTGTTTTGTTTTGTGCTTTTTTTTTTCTTTTTTCTCTCTTTCTTCTTGATTTCTGATTGCGTCCCCCACCCCCCCTTTTTTTCTTTTTTCTCCTTTCTTTCTTTTTCTTCTCTTTCCCCCCCCTTTTTTTTTCTTCTTTCTCTTTATTCTTTTTCTCTTTTCTTTCCTTCTCTCTCTTTTTCTCCTTTTCCCAATACAACTTGGTTTTGGCCACTCTGCACTGAGCAAAATGACTAGAAGGAAAACCTCACCTCAAAAAAAAGAATCAGAAACAGCCCTCTCTCCCACAGAGTTACAAAATATGGATTACAATTCAATGTCAGAAAGCCAATTCAGAAGCACTATTATACAGCTACTGGTGGCTCTAGAAAAAACCATAAAGGACTCAAGAGACTTCATGACTGCAGAATTGAGATCCAATCAGGCAGAAATTAAAAATCAATTAAATGAGATACAATCCAAGCTAGAAGTCCTAACGACGAGGCTTGACGAGGTGGAAGAACGAGTGAGTGACATAGAAGACAAGCTGATGGCAAAGAGGGAAACTGAGGAAAAAAGAGACAGGCAATTAAAAGACCATGAGGATAGATTAAGGGAAATAAATGACAGCCTGAGGAAGAAAAACCTACGTTTAATTGGGGTTCCCGAGGGCGCCGAAAGGGACAGAGGGCCAGAATATGTATTTGAACAAATCCTAGCTGAAAACTTTCCGAATCTGGGAAGGGAAAGAGGCATTCAGATCCAGGAAATAGAGAGATCCCCCCCTAAAATCAACAAAACCCGATCAACACCTCGACATTTAATAGTGAAGCTTGCAAATTCCAAAGATAAGGAGAAGATCCTTAAAGCAGCAAGAGAAAAAAAGTCCCTGACTTTTATGGGGAGGAATATTAGGGTAACAGCAGACCTCTCCACAGAGACCTGGCAGGCCAGAAAGGGCTGGCAGGATATATTCAGGGTCCTAAATGAGAAGAACATGCAACCAAGAATACTCTATCCAGCAAGGCTTTCATTCAAAATGGAAGGAGAGATAAAGAGCTTCCAAGACAGGCAGGAACTGAAAGAATATGTAACCTCCAAACCAGCTCTGCAAGAAATTTTAAGGGGGACTCTTAAAACTCCCCTTTAAGAAGAAGTTCAGTGGAACAATCCACAAAAACAAGGACTGAATAGATATGATGACACTAAACTCATATCTATCAATAGTAACTCTGAACGTGAATGGGCTTAATGACCCCATCAAAAGGCGCAGGGTTTCAGACTGGATTAAAAAGCAGGACCCATCTATTTGCTGTCTACAAGAGACTCATTTTAGACAGAAGGACACCTACAACCTGAAAATAAAAGGTTGGAGAACCATTTACCATTCAAATGGTCCTCAAAAGAAAGCAGGGGTAGCCATCCTTATATCAGATAAATTAAAATTTACCCTGAAGACTATAGTGAGAGATGAAGAGGGACACTATCTCATACTCAAAGGATCTATCCAACAAGAAGACTTAACAATTCTCAATATATATGCCCCAAATGTGGGAGCTGCCAAATATTTAAACCAATTAATAACCAAACTGAAGAAATACTTTGATAATAATACACTTATACTTGGTGATTTCAATCTAGCTCTTTCTATACTAGATAGGTCTTCTAAGCACAACATCTCCAAAGAAACGAGAGCTTTAAATGATACACTGGACCAGATGGATTTCACAGATATCTACAGAACTTTACATCCAAACTCAACTGAATACACATTCTTCTCAAGTGCACATGGAACTTTCTCCAGAATAGACCACATACTGGGTCACAAATCGGGTCTGAACCGATACCAAAAGATCGGGATAGTCCCCTGTATATTCTCAGACCATAATGCCTTGAAATTAGAACTTAATCACAACAAGAAGTTTGGAAGGACCACAAACACATGGAGGTTAAGGACCATCCTGCTAAAAGATGAAAAGGTCAACCAGGAAATTAAGGAAGAATTGAGAAGATTCATGGAAACTAATGAGAATGAAGATACAACCGTTCAAAATCTTTGGGACGCAGCAAAAGCAGTCCTGAGGGGGAAATACATCGCAATACAAGCATCCATTCAAAAACTGGAAAGAACTCAAATTCAAAAGCTCACCTTACACATAAAGGAACTAGAGAAAAAGCAACAAATGGACCCCACCCCCAGCAGAAGAAGACAGTTAATTAAAATTCGAGCAGAACTAAATGATATCGAGACCAAAAGAACTGTGGAACAGATCAACAGAACCAGGAGTTGGTTCTTTGAAAGAATTAATAAGATAGATAAACCATTAGCGAACCTTATTAAAAAGAAGAGAGAGAAGACTCAAATTAATAAAATCATGAATGAGAAAGGAGAGATCACTACCAACACCAAGGAAATACAAACGATTCTAAAAACATATTATGAACAGCTGTATGCCAATAAATTAGGAAATCTAGAAGAAATGGATGCATTCCTGGAAAGCCACAAACTACCAAAACTGGAGCAGGAAGAAATAGAAAACCTGAACAGGCCAATAACCAGGGAGGAAATTGAAGCAGTCATCAAAAACCTCCCGAGACACAAGACTCCAGGGCCAGATGGCTTCCCAGGGGAATTCTATCAAACGTTTAAAGAAGAAATCATACCTATTCTACTAAAGCTGTTTGGAAAGATAGAAAGAGATGGAGTACTGCCAAATTCGTTCTATGAGGCCAGCATCACCTTAATTCCGAAACCAGACAAAGACCCCACCAAAAAGGAGAATTACAGACCAATATCCCTGATGAACATGGATGCAAAAATTCTCAACAAGATACTAGCCAATAGGATCCAACAACACATTAAGAAAATTATTCACCATGACCAAGTAGGATTTATCCCTGGGACACAAGGCTGGTTCAACACTCGTAAAACCATCAATGTGATTCATCATATCAGCAAGAGAAAAACCAAGAACCATATGATCCTCTCATTGGATGCAGAGAAAGCATTTGACAAAATACAGCATCCATTCCTGATCAAAACACTTCAGAGTGTTGGGATAGAGGGAACTTTCCTTGACATCTTAAAAGCCATTTACGAAAAGCCCACAGCAAATATCATTCTCAATGGGGAAGCACTGGGAGCCTTTCCCCTAAGATCAGGAACAAGACAGGGATGTCCACTCTCACCACTGCTGTTCAACATAGTTCTGGAAGTCCTCGCCTCAGCAATCAGACAACAAAAAGACATTAAAGGCATTCAAATTGGCAAAGAAGAAGTCAAACTCTCCCTCTTCGCCGATGACATGATACTCTACATAGAAAACCCAAAAGCCTCCACCCCAAGATTGCTAGAACTCATACAGCAATTTGGTAGCGTGGCAGGATACAAAATCAATGCCCAGAAATCAATGGCATTTCTATACACTAACAATGAGACTGAAGAAAGAGAAATTAAGGAGTCAATCCCATTTACAATTGCACCCAAAAGCATAAGATACCTAGGAATAAACCTTACCAAGGAGGTGAAGGATCTATACCCTAAAAACTATAGAACACTTCTGAAAGAAATTGAGGAAGACACAAAGAGATGGAAAAATATTCCATGCTCATGGATTGGCAGAATTAATATTGTGAAAATGTCAATGTTACCCAGGGCAATTTACACGTTTAATGCAATCCCTATCAAAATACCATGGACTTTCTTCAGAGAGTTAGAACAAATTATTTTAAGATTTGTGTGGAATCAGAAAAGACCCCGAATAGCCAGGGGAATTTTAAAAAAGAAAACCATAGCTGGTGGCATCACAATGCCAGATTTCAGGTTGTACTACAAAGCTGTGATCATCAAGACAGTGTGGTACTGGCACAAAAATAGACACATAGATCAATGGAACAGAATAGAGAACCCAGAAGTGGACCCTGAAATGTATGGTCATCTAATATTCGATAAAGGAGGAAAGACTATCCATTGGAAGAAAGACAGTCTCTTCAATAAATGGTGTTGGGAAAATTGGACATCCACATGCAGAAGAATGAAACTGGACCACTCTCTTTCACCATACACAAAGATAAACTCAAAATGGATGAGAGATCTAAATGTGAGACAAGAGTCCATCAAAATCCTAGAGGAGAACACAGGCAACACCCTTTTTGAACTCGGCCACAGTAACTTCTTGCAAGATACATCCACAAAGGCAAAAGAAACAAAAGCAAAAATGAACTATTGGGACTTCATCAAGATAAGAAGCTTTTGCACAGCAAAGGATACAGTCAAAAAAACTAAAAGACAACCTACAGAATGGGAGAGGATATTTGCAAACGACATATCAGATAAAGGGCTAGTTTCCAAAATCTATAAAGAACTTATTAAACTCAACACCAAAGAAACAAACAATCCAATCATGAAATGGGCAAAAGACATGAAGAGAAATCTCACAGAGGAAGACATGGACATGGCCAACATGCACATGAGAAAATGCTCTGCATCACTTGCCATCAGGGAAATACAAATCAAAACCACAATGAGATACCATCTCACACCAGTGAGAATGGGGAAAATTAACAAGGCAGGAAACAACAAATGTTGGAGAGGATGCGGAGAAAAGGGAACCCTCTTACACTGTTGGTGGGAATGTGAACTGGTGCAGCCACTCTGGAAAACTGTGTGGAGGTTCCTCAAAGAGTTAAAAATAAACCTGCCCTACGACCCAGCAATTGCACTGTTGGGGATTTACCCCAAAGATTCAGATGCAACGAAACGTCGGGACACCTGCACCCCGATGTTTCTATCAGCAATGGCCACAATAGCCAAACTGTGGAAGGAGCCTCGGTGTCCATCGAAAGATGAATGGATAAGGAAGATGTGGTTTATGTATACAATGGAATATTACTCAGCAATTAGAAACGACAAATACCCACCATTTGCTTCAACGTGGATGGAACTGGAGGGTATTATGCTGAGTGAAATAAGTCAATCGGAGAAAGACAAACAGTGTATGTTCTCATTCATTTGGGGAATATAAATAATAGTGAAAGGGAATATAAAGGAAGGGAGAAGAAATGTTGGGAAATATCAGGAAGGGAGACAGAACATAAAGACTCCTAACTCGGGGAAACGAACTAGGGGTGGTGGAAGGGGGGAGGAGGGCGGGTGTTGGAGGGGAATGGGTGACGGGCACTGAGGTGGACACTTGACAGGATGAGCACTGGGTGTTTTTCTGTATGTTGGTAAATTGAACACCAATAAAAATTAATTTAAAAAAAAAAAAAAAAAAAGATTCTTCCATGTTGTGGCATGTATCAGTACTTCATTCTTTTTTATGGCTGAATAATATTCCATTTCAGGAATACAACACAATTGGCTTATCCATTCAACTGTTAATGAACTCTAGGGCTGTTTCTATATTTGGACTATTGTGAACGGTGCTGCTATGAATGTATGTATATATGTATTTGTTAAGTATTGGTTTTCAATTCTTTGGATATACAGTTGACTGTTGAATAACATGAGTGGTAGGAGACCCAACACCCCTCACAACCAGGTGCAACTGAAAATCTGTGTATAACTTTTGACTCCCCAGAAACTTAATTATTACTAGCCTACTACTGACCAGAAGTCTTACTGCGAACAGTCAATTAACACATTTTGTATGTTACATGTATTATATATTGTACTCTTACAAAAAAGCAAGCTAGAGAAAAGAAAATGCTAAATTCTTGAGAGAAAAATACATCTACCATACTGTACTTTTTGAAAAAAAAAAACACATATAAGTGGACTTGGGTAGTTCAAATCCTTGTTATTCAATGGTCAACTGTATATATAGGAGTAGAATGACTTAGTCATATGGTAATTCTCTGCTTAATTTTTTGAAGAACTGTTGTCCACAGTGGATGTACATCCCCACCAGCAATGTTCAAGAATTCTAATTTCTCACATCCTTGTCAACACATTCTTTTTCCTTCTTTTTTTAGTATAGCTATCCTAGTGAATGTTGAATGATACCTCACTGTGGTTTTGACATGAATTTTCCTGATGATTAATGATGTTGAGTACCTTTTCATGTGTTCCTTGGCCAGAGAATGTCTCTATGCCAGAGAAATGTCTATTTAAGCCCCTTACCCATATTTTAGTTGGGTTGTTTGTGTTTCAGTTATTTTTAAGCAAGGCACTCTGATACTCCTCTCAGAACAGCCTGCTTCAGGAGACAAGATGCAAAGCAAGATGTTAACAATGTAGTAGTTGAGAGGTTGTACTCTGAAACCAGGCCAGGTGGGTTCACTCCACAACATAGTTGCTTGGCAAAGTTACCTCCCTGAGCCACAAACTCTTCATCTGTAAAAAGGAAGGTATTAAGAGTAAACTTCATGGATGTGTGGTACATCAAATAATTTAATCAATATAATAGGCTTATAGTAGAATCTGACAGAAAGTTAAAAGCTATAAAATGTTTCAAAAATCGATAAAGTTTAGGGGTGCCCGGATGGTTCAGTTGGTTAAGCGTCTGCCTTCAGCTCAGGTCATGATCTCAGAGTCCTGGAATCAAGCCCCACCCTGCTCCACAGGGAGCCTGCTTCTTCCTTTCCTGCTCCCATTGCTTATGCACACATGCACATGCTCTCTCTCTCTGCCAAATAAACACAATTTAAAAAAAAAAATCAATAAAGTTTACAGAGAAAGCACCTCCATGAAATTACATATGTATTCCCATAGAAATGGGAGATGTGGATGAACCTTTCTGCCAGACCCAGCCACATAGGAGGAAAAGGAACTGCAGGGAGCAAGTCACAGTATTTTGCCTCTATGTTAAGTCTACAATGATCTCAAAATACTGAAGAGCACTACATAACACATTGTCCCTTGTAGCTTTTGAGCAAAACAGGGGAAGCATTCTTATACTATGGCAAGAAGGCAGAACTGACATCTGTGAAAAAAGTTTGGTGATACATATACTACACGGGACCAAATCTTTTGCCCCATCATACATTCCATGAAATGAAAAAAGATGAAGAAAGTTTACAGGCTGCTGTATTTTATAATTGTGATTTCTCTGAAATGCCCATCTGTCACTCTGAGTGAGGATAATAAATCATAGTATATGGTTGAGAAATATCAAGACCTTCTCCTTTCTGTATATGGAAAAAATCCAATTGTACCCAGAACAATCATGTCAGGCAATTCACCTGCTCAGGCCCAAAAGTCATAGTTATCATTCAGCCCAGTCTATGCTGCTGCCATTATGCTCCCTCCATACAGTCTTTGGAAAGGAGGTTCAGGATAACATATGACAGCAATCCACTGCCTCTTCTCCAATTCTATCCTATACTTGAAAGATAAAGGCTCTTCCAAATTAGGGATTCAATATCACCTAAAATGGACTCAGGCTCAATTAAATTTCCAATTTATAATACACAATTTCATACTCATAATGTTTCCTGTCATTTTGCATTAATTTAATAAGGAATGAAATCCTCTCTTCTCTTCTCTACCTATTCTTTAGGTAGCTTGGGTTTCCTAAAAGCTTAGGTTTCACTCCCCAATCTCCTCCATCCAGCAAATTTAAACCTTGACATACTAATTAACTTGGATAGCAATCCATGCATCTTCTGCAAAGGATTGATGCCATGGAACTGGAGTCATGGGCAAGTTCATGTTTATTCTCAATAGTGGAACAAATGGACAAAATGAACAGACGAAGTGATCAGAAATAAGTGAATTGAAAGGAAAAATGCCAAAGTTAATTTACCAAGTAGAGTCACGGGAAATCAGTGAAAGTGTTACACAGCAAACAAACAACGAAACTTACTTTCTTTGAAAGACCTCTAATAATGTGATATATGAAACGGGGAAGCTTAAGTGAATTTACTCTTAAAAAAAATCATGTTCCTGGAAAAAAGAAATACATAGAAATAAGTTCTGGATTAGTCATCAAAATGTTCTTTCTTGTTCCAGATCACAGTTAAAGAAGGATGTTTAAGAGGCAGAACTCTGTAATGCACAGCACTGTGAATCTCAGTTTGAGTTCCAGATCTGAAGACTTGGCAAGAAACTTCACATCTAAAATGTGCCTATAAGTTCATTTTTCATAGATTACGATTTCCAACTGTAGTGACAACTAAATGTTTGAGGTAGTTTGATTCTGAGAACTATATTGTATTTTGTTCTCTGGCCATTACAGAAAATATAGAAATCATAGAATAAAACAAGAGGAAAAAAGGGAATCTGATATACTATGATTCTTGAGAAAAGGAGTATGTTTGTTATATTTCCTATCAAAGTCAATATTTCTATATTTTGTATTATTTTAAAACTAAGAAGTTAACACACTGTGGTATCTTCCCTACTAAAAATAACACAATGATGTTACACATATCATTCAACTAGTAACACACTATGGTTATTTTCCCATATTATTAGAAATGCTTCATGGCTGCAAGTAACTTCTCTGCACTTTTACATAAAATGTACTTATCCACTTCCACCTTGCTGAATTTTTCTCTTTGCTACTGAAGGGAAAAAATAGTGCAATTACTACTTTCACCAGACAAGGAGCATTATGAACAATTTTAGACTCTTTTAAACACTTCTAAGTTTGCTTTGTCCCAAAAAATAAATCAATTTACACCATAGTAGTAATATGGGAGTACTGTCTTACTAAATTCTTGCTAACATTTGAACATTAACAATTCTTGTTACTTTCTGCCAAATGGCACCTCATTATTTGCCTTTCTTTGACTATTAGTAATGTTAATTTTTTCCCATATGTTTATAGGAAAACTGTACTTTTTTGTGGATTCTGTGCATATTGTATAGTACACAATCTTGTCTATTCATTCTTCCAAATAATCACTAATTATCTGGGACAATGCCTTAAAACCATTTAGTCTGGAAAGCCCATCATCTTTATAATGCTTAGTTCTATCATCTGTGAGTACAGTACGCCTCTGCAATTAATCTGTATTTTGTTTTGTTTTTAAATATTTTATTTATTTATTCATGAGAGAGACAGAGAAAGAGAGAGAAAGGCAGAGAGAGAAGCAGGCTCCATGCAGGGAGCCCGGTGCGGGACTAGATCCCAGGACTCCTGGATCACCCCCTAGGCTGAAGGCAGGCACTAAACTGCTGAGCTATCCAGGGATCCCCTGTATTGTTTAAAGTCTGTAAATCTCTTTGTGTTTTCCCTGACCTGAGCCGAAGTCAGATGATTAACCAACTGAGCACCCAGGCGCCCCTCTTTTAGTTTTAATTTGCTTGATTTGCCTTTGCCTATCATTTTACTTTAATCACACTTTAGTTTTTGGGTGGAGGGAGTGTTGTCACTTATGAACACCTTACACTTGAGAGGCATCTATTCTAGGAGCTAAAGGAGCACCTGGCACAGAATGGAGTCTCAGCAATTATTAAGTTGTTCATTATAAAACATCTGTCTTTCTGCATCATACTTGCATCTGGTAAGCACCTAATAAAGTGAAACGAGGTTTTCTTTGATCACTAAGCTGTGTGTCTCTGCTGCTCTGAAAATAAGGAATACTGCGTAATATTATAAATTAAAGTATTATAATCCTTTCTAAGTTCATGGAATTATTTTATGGACTGATGGGAATGGGGGTTACATGAATATCTATCAATATTCAAATGTCATCAGGGGCACCTGGGTAGCTCAGTGGTTGAGCCTCTCTACCTTTGGCTCAGGTCGTGATCCTTGAATCCTGGGGTTGAGTCCCACATTGGGCTCTCTGCAGAGAGCCAGTTTCTCCCTCTGCCTCTCTGTGTCTCTCATGAATAAAAGAAATCTTTTTAAAAAATTAAAAAAATATTTAAATGTTATCAAATTCTATCTAAATATATATAGTTGATTGTAAATTGCAATTCAATTAAAAATGGGATTGGAAGGATAAGACAGAAGTATAGCTCATGGAGTAGCTTCCTTGTGGCCCCATGAAGAAGAGATTATTGGCAATACAGACATAAACATTGAGTTTATTCATAAAATTGTGTACAAAATTATCTGATAGTATTTTGTGACCAGTCAACTATCCCTTTGTTGCACCAAAAACTAAAGCTAGTTTTCAAGATGATTTTTACATAAATTATGAAAATAAACTTAGTATTTTCCTAATAGAGAAAACAAAACAAAATCAACCAAAAAGTATCTCTCGGTGTTTACCAGTCAAGTAGAATAACTGCTTTGATCTTTGAGATTTGCCATACAATTACCCACATATTAAACAAACAACCCTTTAAAACTCCCTCACCACCCAAGGATTAAAACACTTTAAATATTCCTCTCTTACTATTCACGTTGATCTACACTTGCCATCACAAAGTATTTCACTTATGGAGGACAACAGGGCATTCCAGCATGAGTATTCACTCAATTTGTGGAAATAAAGTATCCTTCAGTCCCTTACAATTTTGCTCGACAACATATGCGAGGGAGTTTCAAACATTTATTGGAAATACTCCTGGAAAAGAGAGGGCAATTTCCTGGTGTGTGTGATTGTCAAGTGGGAGAATATGTCAATCACCTAATTACCAACTATTCATTGAGGAGGGCTTTTAAATACATTGCAAGTAAAATTAGCCGTGATTCCAAATGTACTATACTGTGTAAAACACAGAATAAAAGCCTTTTTCAAAATATGTGATTTATTTGAGGGAGTTTCCTACCTTAAATATGTTCTCCAGGAAAAGCAATTTGTTATTGATCCAAGTTCCTGTGCCTTCCATGTTTCTTTCAGAGTGGATATTTATGCAAAAGCAACAAGATAATGGGAAACAAGTCTTCCAATCTGAACTAAAGTTCCACAAAAACACTAAGGAGATCGCTCTTTATTCTGTTCCAGTACCCTCGTGCTCATTTCATGGCTTCCCCCAGGTCCCACCATGAGCCCCCTTCCTGGGGACCACAAGTCAATTCTGATTTGTACATGACACCTAGTCTCAGAAACAAAGTGTGGAGTTGCAAAACTGAAGAGCAGTAAACAGAATTCGTCTCCATTGACCACACTGGTGAGTACCAGGGAATAAAAACCATTCCTACCTCCTGCCATTGCCCCAGATCCGAAAAGAGAACCAAAATTTGAGGCCATATCTGCCTCATCGGAGACCTTGGCAGAGAGAGAAAACATTCAAATAACAGCACTAACAGCATACAATGTAAAACTGAACTGATATATGGAGAAAGCAGTATTTTGTTCCTTTTTTTTTTAATTTTGTTCCTTAAAACAAAAATGACATATACAATCAAATCATCAGCAACTGGAAAACATTTTCAAAGCAAGGAGAATAACACTTATATTTGTCTTTTGTCCACCATACTAGTAAATGCTGGCTCTTCTCCTGAGGTGATGACGTTAGCCACTCCTGAGCCAAAAGAGCACATGTATAAGAGACACACATAATGCATAATGCACAAATCCTCAAACTCCATACCGTAACCAAATGGGTAGAAATGTAGTTCTCTCTTAATAAAAAGTAAAAGGAAGAGAAATTTAAAATTTTTTCAGACTTATGGTTTGAGTGATTCACTTTTGACCTGATGGTACAAAGATCTATCCTGATACCCATGAGTTGGTCAAATATTTTCATACCAGCAGACACCTATTTATGATATTAAGAAAAAAGTGATTTAAACCTTTATACACTCTGCTAATGTGCTGTTCTCTTCAAATCAAAGTGCAGGGAATATTAAGGGCCACCTCTGGGTTATTAACAGAATTTATAACTTCACTGCTTTCTTAAATTAGATCCTATTGCTCACAGTCCTCACCTCGTTTAGGACTTTGTAAATTTACAAAACCAGGAACAAAAATCATCACAATTCATCATTACAAAGGGCAGAGTTGACCCAAAGTCTCTGTGTCAATTGTCTAAATAAATTGACACTATTGAAAAAATAAAAAATTCATAACCACAGCATCAATGGCAGGCTAAAATGATCTTCCCAAACCTTGCTGAGTTTTAACTGCTCACACACTACTCACCAAGTGAGGATAAAAGTATCTAATTACCATTTATTACTAGTTCTGGGTGCCATTACCCTATAATTTGAAAGGCATTCTTCCTTTTGAGTCGTTCACTTCAGTACTACTATTAAAAATTACTAAATACCATACGTGCTAATGCCAGGCTGGAAGTTATATCGAGCAAGAAAAGTATGTTCAATCTACAGAAGAGCTCAAAAAGACAACATAAAATCAGAGATGACACAGAAGACGAATAAACATCTTCATGGCTGTAGAGCACTGAATGGGCACAGAATGAGCATGAAATCAGTGAAAAGTGGAATCTGAAAAGGCTGTAAGCCTCTTTCCAAGAAGAGCCTACTCCAGAAAATGTCTCATAACCAGACTGGTGTCCAGTCCTACTTGAAAATATGGAGAAAAAGAGATAGGAAAAACATGTGGGGTGAGGAGGGGAAAATAGATGATGATAAATGCACAGAAAGCTTGCTATTTCTGAGGATTTAGATAAAACAGGGGCAATTCAAAAACTGATCTCTCCAATGATATCAATCTCATCCACCACGCAGATTTTCTAAACACTCAACCTATCAACTCTCCTTATGCCAGACTGTTGCTTTCTGCTTTCAAAAGGGATGCTGCCTCCATTTAGTGATGTTTATAAAAATGGCAGCAGTTTCCTATTTGAATGTTAATTACTGTTGTGACACACAAGATAATTTAACTTGCTTCAGTAATTTATTCTTCCTTGTAATTAGATATAGTAATTGGAAAATCTTCCAGAATGGAGACATTTCCTAAGGTGAAATGGCCGGAAAAGGGAGCTTTCCCAGAGGATCTCACCTATAAATCTGGGGATGGCTGTTCACCTGGCCATCACTTGGATGAACTATGCCAGGGATCAGAGATGGTCCTTCTGGAATCAAGTAGGTGTCAACCATACCCTTTAAGAGTTGAATGATTGAAGAAGAAAGCAAAGCCCCAGCAGCAGTTTAGAGCTACACTGAGAAGAGTATGAAAGACAAAACTTGAATGAATCCAGGAATGATGCTACACAGTGCCATTTTAAACCCTCTAGTCTGGGAGCTATTCACACATGGTCAAAGACTGTAAAAAGAGTGCAGACCAAAAATACCATTGAGGTGTGATGAGTTCTACTCCTATTACTTCATTCATGGAAGTGTTTCAGTGCTTGCCACATCATAGGTGCACATATATCTGCTGAGACAAGGAAATGAGGGATTGGAAAGGCAAATGAACAGGAGCATGCAAGACTTGGAAATAACTATAGCCAGTAAGTACTCAACACACAGAACATATCAGGTACCATGCTAAGCACTTTATATCTCTTTTCCTCTCTTCCAATTTTCTTTTCATTGTACCCAAAGCTCTCCTCCCTATCTTTACCTAAAATCCTTTTAAGAAACATTCTATGATGACAATTTCAATCATATACATCAATAGAGAGAATACCCCCTTGTACCCATCTTCCAGATTCAGTAATGATGACCAATCTTTCTTCATTTATACCCTGTATTAGTAGTTTCCTATATTATTTTGAAGCAAATCCCAGATATCACATTTCATCTGTCAATATTTACAGGGCTAACTTTTTCTTTACAGGGCTCATTTTTATAAACTTCAATGTAATAATTCCTTAAATACATTAATAAGAATTCCTCAATATGGGACACCTGGGTGGCTCAGTGGTTGAGTGTCAGCCTTTCGCTCAGGGTGTGATCTCGGGGTCCAGGATGGAATCTCACATCAGACTCCCTGCGAGAAGCCTGCTTCTCCCTCTGCTTATGTCTCTGCCTCTCTCTGTGTGTCCCCCATGAATAAATAAATAAAATCTTAAAAAAAAATAAAAGAATTCTGCAATATAACCAAATATTCAGATACTGTGCCTTTCTCTCAATTGTATTATGATTTTTTACAGTTTGTATAAATTGGTATCCAAAAGAGGTCCAGATATGAGGATTAGTTGACATATCTCTTAATCCTTTTAATTTATAGATTTCATCCTCCATCTTTTTTACTTCAGTTGTGTTTTTTTTTATTGCTAATGAGAAAAGTTATTTGCCCTGTAGAATTGCCCAATCTAGATTTTTTTTAACTGTATCTCTATGATGTTAATTCACTCTTCCCCTGTCCTCTGTACTTCCTGTTAATCGGTATCCAGAGAAAGAGGCCAGAGCAGATTACACTTTGAAATTTCAGCAAGAATATTTCACAGGCTGTATACTTTACCAGGAGACATACAATCTCAGTTGTCTTTCTATTGTGATGCCGGCAGCTCACTGCTTGGACCTATCAACTCATCGGGGTTGCAAAATAATGAAATATGTATGACCCTTCTGAATCCTTCCTCATGTGCTCCCTGAGCTACTTCTCTACAAAGAGACTTTCTCTTCAATTATTGGTTAATCCGAGGTATAATTAGTAAGAGTAAGCAAGTTGAACACTTGATTCTTTCCGTTCTGGTTCACTAGGTTTCCAAATTATGAGCAGATTCCCTAATATCATTTTAAAAAGAAAATGACCAAAGAGATTTTATTTTTAACTCTGAAATTTCCTTCAGGAGACCCATCTGTGTCAGAAATCCAAAACTGTCCAGTATCGTAGCATGTTTGGAGGCTGGGGTAAATAAAGGCACAATATACTTTAAAACTTATCTGTCTCTTTAAGGGCCTCTTCAGTAAGCAGACTTTTTCTTAATTTGAATATCCCCAAGTAAGGAAGATCTAATAAAAAAAAATCCTTTGTATTTATTTAAGAATATTAAATATCTAACACCTTCCTCTCAAAGTCATGATGCAGATGCTTGCCTCTGATTTTAGAACCCAGAAGGGCAGAGGAGAATGGGCAGCAATCACTATATAGTTTCCAGCAAGAAACCCTTTGCATATACTCCCCAGAACTGACATAAACAAAGCATGTCATATAAGGAGCCGTAAAGAGATGTGATAAAAGCAACTAAATACCATGCAAGGAACATATTCTACTGTAGTACGAACATCACATGGGTTTTACCTTCTTTTCCTCCTGGAGATAAACTGATCAAGCTACAAAATAAAAACAGAGACCCTGGTCTCCACTTTAGTGGAAAGCAGAGACATGTGCCCTTCAAATTACATGTGGCTATGATGTAAAATATCTGCCTGTTTACAAAATTAATGAACAACTCACATTCTCTCCAGCCCCCAAGGCTGAGAGCTCAGCAGGAGCAGTACATCTGACATTCTATTCACCACATAATGGACTCAGGAAATTCAAGAATAACATGAATTCTATCATTTCATGAATGGCACTCTAGATAACCAAAGATCCCCTCCACACACCAACACAGATGAAATCTCAGAATCTCTGCTCCCTGTGGGTATGGACAGTTTCCTAATTTGTATCATTTTATTTATAAGAGAATTCAAGTTACTGAATAATGAAACACATGTGCAGACGGATGGTCTGGTTTGGAATCCACTCCCCAGTAAGAGTACAAAAGGATGAAGAATACGTATCAGTGAGATACGATATTACTTCTGCTAGCCATGTGCCAAGCATAAGTAGTCTACAAGATGTATCCTCTAGATACTCACACACAATTGAAAGCAGGAAAGTCACAGAGAGCTAAAAAACTGCATTCTAACACTAGCACACTGGTTTCCTCAATAAATAGCTTAACCACCTTGCACTTTCATTTCTACACTTTATAAAGTATAGATAATGACCTTTGCTTACAACGCAGTGGTATTCTGAGTAACATAAATAATCCTTTGAGATCTTCACAGAAAGCACAATTTTAACCTACTAATGAAGGAAACAGAGAAACCTGAACAAATTGTCTCAAATACTGACCAATTAGTCCAATTGAAAAGAGAGATTAACTTCTGAGACTCAGAAACATCCATGATTGGTGGCCACTAACACTGCCCTTCTTGTCAACTCCTCCCTACCACTACTCCTTTGCAACTCCTTCTTTCCCCTTTCTCTGGTAGCTGTGGCCTTCCCCCTTACCTCCCCCATCTCTTGCTCCTCTAGCACTTCCACCTCCCCGATTTCAGCCTCTTTTTTTGCTCCTTCCCACTGAAATTCCTCTATTCAAGTCTTGCATCATAAACAGAAAGGTGAAACCTGAAGAAACAGAAGCCACAGCTTCACAGACAGATAGCTCATTAGCTGAACAGCTGGACCTCATGGACATGTGACTGCCAGTAGAACGTTGTTGTGTGCTGCCCTACACTATGTTCTATATGAGACTGTTCACCACTTTTACTCAAAAAGGGATCTGAAGAACTGCTGGTGCATCTCACTGTTCTCCCACCATTATGAAGGGCTTCAAGTCATACAAAAAGAAGATAAAACTGGCCACATCAACCAGATTCAAACCTAAACCTGGAAGACACCACCGAAGTTCCCAGAGTCAAGAAGCTGTTTTCCAAAGTGACCCTCTCCCTGTTACTCCCCCACAGCGTTCAACATCCCTGGAGGAATACTTTTCATGGGTCAAATCCATATCCTTTCTAAGGTAAGAAACAGCTCTCTGGATTCTTTTTATTTTATTATTATTTTTTTTAGCTCTGGATTCTTAAATGCAATCCTGAAGCTCAATGGACAACACAAGGTAGGAAAGGCACTCTAGGCAAACACCTAAGTGCAGGTAGGCATAATTAGCCCAGAGAACACTAGAAACTTTTGTGAAGAGCCTTCTGTTCCAACTCTCCACAGCCTTACTCTAGCAGGTCGAGGAATTTCAGCCCCCTTAATTCTACCAATCTTTTCATACCCCCTTAATTCTACCAATTTTTTCATGATATTTTTGGGTCCTGCTTAATTAAGACCCCTTCAAATGGTCCACGTTCCCTTTTGAAAGATAGAGTCTAAAACAAAGGGCAGGTAGATGAAATCCTTGATACAAGAGAAAAGCCATCAATCCTTTGGAATTAGAAAGTCTGCATAAGCCCAGGGCAGTGAAGGAAACCTGCACACAGAAGAGGCAGTATCATGACAATAGTACTTTTCAGACAGAGTAATTCGTAAACTTACATTATAGCAGAAACCAAGGAGGAACCATCAAATAAAGTCTACCAAATATCACCTAGCTTGGACATTCACCATGTACCTAAACAGGAGAAGGCCTAAGAGATAAAAGCCAGAAATGTCTAAGCTAAATCCTTTAAATATTAGCCAAGTCAGGAAAAAGCAAGATGAGGGAATTAGGGAAAAGGTAAATTCCTTTTTCTACAAAGTAAAGAAAGAAAATTAAATGAAAATCCCGACTGAGCTCATAAAGTGTGTTCAGAAAAAAAACAGTAGTTGGGTGTATGTTCTTGGTATAGAGTCCTGAAAATAATACAGCTGCTAAATTGCAAGCACCAGGGAGGTGAAGTACTAGCTCAAAAGATTATGAAAATTGAGCTTTCTAAACTGAATCTGAAAAGGAAAAAGGTAAAAAGAGGTCAGCTCATCATGGACAAGGAGGAAGTTTCTATTATTTGGCTGGCTGTTTTAAATTAATATGGTGGAACATTAGCAGGTTAAAAAGCCCTATAAAAATGACAGAGACACAAGCAAATGGAGTAGAAACAACAGTGTTTACACCTTACTAACACAAAAGTATTACCAGAAGAGTTTACAAGGTGCTGTTATGACATACATCAGAGTCAAAAGGCTAGCTTTAATAAATGATGAGAAAAGGCATGGGGCACAGAAGTAAAGCCAGAGGACTTGAAATAACTCCATCTATGCACATACTAGATTATTTTAAGCCAAGTAAGCTACCCCAGGATCCATGAAAGATTGTGTTTTGTGATTCTCTAAGAGGCAGTGCATCAAACCAGTAAATAGGCAGCTAAATGGAAAAACCAAGAGTAAGGAGAATATAAAATACCTATCCTTTCTGAGATATTAGTAGGCATGCTCAAAGAATCCAAAGACATGCCTTTGACCCAGAGAGGTCCCAGCCTTTAAATTCAAAGTGAAAGAAAAGCAAGTGCATTGCCCTTTTTTTTTTTCTATTGGGAGATACATGGAGGTAACAGTTGAGAAATCAGATCAGGTGAGTACAATGGGTCAGTATAATTGATCTTCTCTATGTCCGCACACTTTGGTAGCAACAATTTCATCAAGGCTGGCTGGTGTCCTCAGCATTCACCTGGCCTCCTTGGGAGATAGCATTTCCTGTCATCCCCCAATATGTCCCGTAGATGTGCGATTCCTGCTTTTAATATCACACACCTGTCACAGACAGAATATTTATGCCTCTACACAGTTCATATGTTTAACTAGTTGCCAGTGCAGCTATATTTAGAGAAGGTGCTTCTATGGAAATAATTAATGTTAAATTAGGTTATAATAGTGGGGCCCTGATCCAATAGGAATTAGTGTCCTTTTTTTTTTTTTTTTTTGGAATTAGTGTCCTTTTAAGAAGAGGCCCCAGAGAGCTTCCTCTTTCACCACAAGCACACACAAAAGAAAGGCCATGTGAGGACATATCAAGAAGGCAACTATCTATAAGCCAGAAAGGTAGTCTTCATGAGAAATCCAATCAGCTGAAACTTTAAACCTGGATTTCTAGGCTCCAGACTGTGAGAAAATAAATTTCTGTTGTTTAAGCCACCCCATCTGTGGTATTTTGTTACAGTGACTTGAACTAAGACATATATTCTGTCTGTTTAATAACGACTTCCCAAACAGCGGGGACAATGCTGTGGGAAGTGAGAGGCTTCAGAATGCCTTTGACTGGGGTGCCTGGGTGGCTCATTCTGTTAAGAGTCTGACTCTTGATTTCAGCTCAGGTTTTGATCTCAGGGTCTGAAATCAGATTCCGCTTTGGTCTCTGTGCTCAGTGTGGAGTCTGCTAGAGATCATCACTCTCCCTCTGTCTTCCCGCCCACCCACCACTCTCTATAAATGAATGAATCAATCAATCAATGGCTTTGACTATAATAATGATTAAAAACTACACTGACCACAGTAACACCCACAATTATCTATCAGCACCAAAAGTGTTACCAGCGGAGTTATCATTTTTACAGGCAAACACGCATATCTCCTTATTAAGCAGCAAACTATAGAATGCTAACCTTTTCTCAAACTCAATAGCAATTCAAGTAATACAATTCCATTTTGAGAAACAAAAATACCAAAATAAATGATCTTCTGTAATGCTAATTTATATGCACTTACATACATGCTAAAAATACTACAAAAAAACATCTGTTGCAATTATTTCATATAAGATACTTAAATTCCTTGATTTTATGCCAATTCAACTTGCTAATAATAAACTTACACACTATATTGTACATCTGAAACTAATATAACAATTTGTGTTAACTAATTGGAATTAACAAGTCTTTTAAAAGTTTAAAAAAATAATAAGCTTAGAACAGTGCACTTTGAGCTTATAGAACACCAAATCATAGACTTAGAGGATCACAAATGCAGAGAATGAGAATACAGACCAGAGATAATTTGGGTCAGTTGGTTTTGCTTTAAATGAGAAAACCAGATCAGTGATATGAACAATAAAGAGATCCCTTAGGTACCAGAATTGTGTTCTTCTACTGACTTCTTAAGGAATAATCTTAGAAAAGTTAAGTAAAGTTTAAATCATAAATCTCAAAAAATAAAGTGTAGAAATTTTTGTTAAATTCATTAATTAGGGAACCAATGAGATGTTACAACCTGTTCAAAGGAGAATCCAAAGAGTAAAGAAATATACAAGCAATCAGGAATGACAGAGGGGCAGCCCGGGTGGCTCAGTGGTTTAGTGCCGCTTCAGCCCAGGGCATGATCCTGGAGACCTGGGATCAAGTCCCACATCGGGCTCCCTGCATGGAGCCTGCTTCTCCCTCTGCCTGTGTCTCTGCCTCTCTCTGTGTGTTTCTCATGAATAAAAAAATATTTTAAAAAATATCAGGAATGAAAGAAACAAAATTGATGAAGCTGGTCAGTATACATAAGGCAGTCATCTATTGCATTCTCCCATCATAATTAGCTTTCCATGGACAAGATCACTTCCTTTGCTCCCTGATTTCTACAACAGAAAGAGATATAAAACTGCCCAAAGACAGTGAAAGGCAGAGAGAACTTGGTTAGTTGAGCTAGACAGAACACCCACTGATTTTTTTCACAATTTCTTTTTTTTTTTTTTTTTCACAATTTCAAAGTCTTCCACAGTTTCCCCTCCCAGTCTCTCACTATATGTAGATACTATAAAACTACAGAAAGCATGGCTGGTGTGCCAAGAGATGGAATTCAGAATTCTTGTGTAGTTGCTTAGTCAGGAAGAGGTCCAAGTTCACTTCACATTAACACAGAAACTTACAGATAATGAAATCTCTACTTGGATAGATGAGCGTGGTCAATGTTGCAACTCCTCCCCATACCCTCCCACATGCCTACCCACTACGATGACTCATCATACAATAATCCCATGAGAGTAACCAATTCGCAACCAATTCCTTAAACCCAGGTGGGTACAAAGTCTATATTTAAACTCAGGGCTTCTGACTCTAGATCCCATACCCTTTCTGCAACATCACTGGTATAGTTAGCCCACAAGAGAAAGTCTCTAATGCCCTTTAAAGTCTATATAAAAAAAAAGGTCTACAAGAATATTTTTTCATTGTTCTTCAGATAAAATGTAAAATGAGAAAAGGCAAGAGAAAAAATAATCTGCTGCATAAACATGCAAAGAATGTATAAGATGATAACTAGCTGACATGTTGATCAAATGAGCCCAGTTGCATAGCTCTGATGAGAAAATCTACCCTTAAAGAGTAAACAGGGTGAAGAGCAAAAAAAAAAAAAAAAAAGTTTAAGATTTGGCTCAAAAGCACACCAAGGAATAAGAAGGTCTTCTCATGTCTTGTGTGTAGGCAAAGAATCATAGGACAAGTACAAGAGGAGAATGGGAATCAAGGATTCAACTAAAAATTCTTCCAACTTTTTTTTTTCTCAAAAATGCTCAAGAAGATCGTTGGAGGCAACATTCAGAAAGCCAATAATAACATAAGTAGCTGAAACAATTTTTCAATACCTCCTCTATGAAAAAACCAAACACATCTCAAAATTATAAGTTTTGAATCTTGTAAATATTTTAATTAAAATATGTCTGAATTCTGCTCATTCTTAAGGCTGAAGCTCTCAAGAGACCACCAAATTTCTATCTTTCTTGAGAAATAAACACATTTATCCTCATTGCTTAAGTAGAAAAATCATGAGTTAAATCAATCAAGCAAGCAGGCAAAAAAAAAAAAAAAAAAAAAAAACAGTAATGGAACACATTCCTTGAGGGTAACAACAATACCAAGACAAAAGAGAGAAATGAAAGAATATTCAATTAAGTATTAATTTCACTGAGACCTACTGATTGAAATATTGCTAAGTGTTCCTTAAAATATCTCTTTTCATTATAGCACTAAGAAGGAAAATATACCATGGTCTTTGGCACACATTCTTCATACACACTAAGGAAGGCCCAGGTAAAAAATACCCAGCAAACCTCTTGGAGTCCAGTTATAAACCTTTAATTCATTAGAGTATTTTAAAGAATGTTTCATAAGTAACAATTTATTTGTTTACAATGAAAAGATAATGAGGGAAAGATAAGGTGGGCATCTTCTGACCCATCTGTTCTCTCCACTCATAGAAAGCCAAATTACAATCAGAATATTGTTCCATCCAGCACCACTGCAGGAGCAGGAAGATGCGTAAATAAAATATTCAGTGACACTGGGACATCCATTCATTCAACGAAGAGAGAAGAGAGAGTCCTGGCCTTGGGCAGCTCAGTCTCTGGCATGAACTGCACAAAGGGGTCTACTTACCCCCTGGCTCTGTGCAGTGGTCCCAGCTCTCCTTTTCTGAGCCTAGATGATGCCCAGGGCAGAGCTATGAATATGCATCTCACCGACTCTGGTTTGATTTTTTTTTTCATTTTTTCATAACAAAATTTCCCATTGTGACCATTTTCAAGTTCACAGTTCAATAGCATTAATTTAATTCACAATGTTGTATAACCATCACCACTATTTCCAAGACTTCTTCATCACCCCAAACAGAAACTCTGTAATGAGTTCACTTTTTAATAAACTATATTAAGATATGGCTTCCCCCCAGCAAGACAAAAAATAACCTGCTTCATTTCACTTCCCTCCTGGCCTTCTCACACCAGAGCTATCAGCGTCCACAACACAACTGTCTAGGGTGTAGATTGCAGATTTTGCTGTTTTTAACATACACCTCAATTATGTAAAGTTTGTTAATTTTACCGGTATGTTTATTCTTCAGTGTTACCTGCATCCCCTGTCTTCCTCTCTCTTTTACTTCTTTTTGTTTCTTTTTTTTTTTTTTAAGATTTTATTTATTTATTCACTCTCAGGGAGCCCAATGTGGGACTCAATCCCTGGACTGGGATCACGACCTGAGCCAAAGGCAGATGCTCAACCACTGAGCCACCCAGGCGTCCCATACTTCCTTTTGTTTTTACTAGAACACAACCTCCACTAATTCTTTCAAATGCAATCCTCATATAGAAAAATTTCTTTTTTTAAAAGATTTTATTTATTCATTTGACAGAGAGAGAGAGAGAGCACAAGCAGGAGGAGCAGGGGCAGGGGCAGAGGGAAAAGCAGGCTCCCAGCTGAACAGAGAATCCAATGTGGGGCCCCATCCCAGGACCCTGAGACCATGACCTGAGCTAAAGGCAGACACTTCAGTGCCTGAGCCACCCAAGCAACCCCAGGTAGAACAAATTCTAAGCATGTCCAAAAATATCCTTAGCTTTCACTCATGAGTGCGACTTTGGGAATAGAATTGAAGTTTAAAATAATCTTGTCGCACAATTTTGAAGACCTTATTTCATGGTTTACTGTAATAAATATTGTTTAATGAAAACCTGATGGCCATCTAATTATCAAAGAAATTTGCTTTTTTTAAGATTTATTTTTATTTATTTATGATAGAGAGAGAGAGAGAGAGAGAGAGAGAGAGAGAGGCAGAGACACAGGCAGAGGAAGAAACAGGTTCCATGCCGGGAGACCGACGCAGGACTCGATCCCGGGACTCCAGGATCGCACCCTGGGCCAAAGGCAGGTGCGAAACCACTGAGCCACCCAGGGATCCCCAGAAATTTGCTTTTTAAAAGGGCACAGGTTACTAACATTTTTGGTTCACACATCCCTTTTAAATATACTCTCTTATCGGTAAGATTACAGGTCTGCCTCTTATCCATTCCTTTAGCTTATATGTTACTTTAGCTATTGTGTTTTGATCATAACTGTTTTCTACAAGGCATGCCGGCATGCCTATTAATTGAGAAGAAAGGGACCTCACCACCATGTGCCATTGTGGCCACCAGGATTCTGCACAGAGGTGCTTTCTTGTATGCTGTACGCTATCTCATCCAAGACTTACAAATATTAGAAAGACAGTATCATCACCTTTTCATAGATAAGGAAGCTGAGGCTCAAATGAATGAATGATTTTTCTAAAGGCTACTCAGCTAGTAAGGGAAAAAGTCCAAGAGTCAGCCCTTTTTCTATATTGGAGCAAGGAAGGAAGAAAAGGAGAAAGGAAGGAAAGAAAAAGGAAGGAAGGAAGGAAGGAAGGAAGGAAGGAAGGAAGGAAGGAAGGAAGGAAGGAAGGAAAGGGAAGGACAGGACAGAGGGAGAAAGACAGGAAGAAAGGAAAGAAAATGGGAGGGAAGATTTGTGTTTGGTTTTGTGTAGAATTACCATAAAAAATATTCACTAATCCCTGGTCTAAATCTGAATGCTATGTTTAATGAAGTATTAAAATACAGGGGCAGAGGATGGCCCTGTTGTGTTGTAAGTCTGATTCTTGGTTTCAGTTTAGGTCATGATCTCAGGGTCATGAGAACAAGCCCCACTTTGGGCTCCACGCTAAATGTGGCACCTGCTTAGGATACTCTCTCCTTCTCCTTCTGCCCATAACGCAGCTCGTGCTCTCTCTCTCTCTCTCTCAAATAAATAAATAAATCTTTAAAGAAATCTATTATTAAAATGTATACTCATACAACAAGAAGAGAAACATAAGAAATAAAAAGAAAAGATTTAAAAAAATTTTTAAGACAGAGGAGAGGCTAATGAAGTGATTTTAAAAGGATAAGCTTTGGGAGAGATTCTCATCTACCTCCCACAAATGGGTCACTTCAGTCACTTAGGGTGGCTGTCTTTTTCTGAAAGCTGCCAGATACCTCAAGGGCAAAGTGAAAAGAGAGAGCCTGATGTACACACTATGTTATTGGTGTTTGTTTCAAGGTGGCACTCTGGTTTTAAGACAAATTAGAACTCTACCATAGGCTGCTTTTAAAAACCAAATGACTAGAATACATACTCCCAGGTACAGCTAAGCAACTGCTGTCAGTGATATGTACTTAGGAGAGGCATATATTGCCAAAAACAGTGCAAATCCTTCCTTCTCTTTACAATAATTTTTAAAGAACTGACAGAGTAACAAGGGGAAATATGAAACAAGTTTAAAGTCAGGATCTTGTTTTATGTGGAGCCTTATTTACTTCAGGAAATCTGGATTATTAAATGCAGTCTTCATCTGAGTAATGGCCTCCCAGAGTGGGTAATATAGTCTAGTCTTTAAATGCATAAGCTTTGGAGTCTGAAAGACCTGAACCTAAGTCCCAGGTCCATCACATACCAAGTGTGAGACCTTGGCCAGGCTATGTAACCTCTCAGAATCAATTTCCTCAAAATATCTCATAAGACTGATGAGAAGATTAAATAAAATTGTGCATACAAAGCACCACACAGAGCCTATCACACATTAAAACCTTCATATAAAAAGAGTAGGAGGGGAAAGAAGTAGCTAAGCCCAGAATTAGTTTCCAGTGGGAAAGCACATTAATGAAGATCTATACTGCCAACAAGATGGAGTTAAAAAAAAAAAAAAACAAGAATAGAAAAACAAGACTAAGTAAAACATATCAAGGCTCTCTCCATCTTACCATGAAGGGGGAACAAAACAAGACAATGAATAATAAATAATACAAAATAGTGAAGGTCGTGATTTCAGTTTGTTTTACAGTCACTATCTTTCTTGAAATACTTCTTTTTGAATTAAAGTATTTCAAGGTCAAAGCAGAACAGGAGGAAAGTAGGAGAAAACAGAAGGTAGAACTAGAAAAACAAATCAGAGAAGTGCAGCACCATATTCATGACAATATCAGCAAGGACCACCACTCAGTGTCCAACGTCCCGGGTGGTGCTGAGGTTGAGTCTCTCTCCACATTCACTGTATGGGCCTGCCGAACTAGTCCAGAGACATGATGCAGAGGAGGGAAAGCACTCCCCACAGTTCGCTTCTAGATGCCACTGCTCCCACATGAGGTTAAGTGGTTGGGTACCAACCACAGAAAGACAAACCAATTGCACTCCACGGAAGCTGTAATGGATAATAATATCCTTGAAGTCAGGGCAGGAGCCTTCGGCCATGAGCTGGTGGTGTGTTTTTCAGATTCCATGTCCTGGGTCACTCATGGACCATGCTTATTTTCTGGATCCACAAATAATGGTTCTGCCTAGAACCACCACCACAAGTTAGAGTGAAAAAATGCCAGAGCACCAGGCTGGTGGATATAAAACCAATATCCTTCCTTGTGATTAACCTTGTGTGGCCTTAATAAGTCATATAAGTTTTCCATTTCTGTAGAAGAATATTGCATTTTTAGAACATTTTGAGGTAGGAAAATCAGTTGTATCTTTAAGAGAGAAAAAATTTTCTCAGATATATTTATTAAATGTGCAAACTGGGGGAGGGTATACCCAAATTAAAAATGGCTCTTATTTTGGAGAGAGATTGGGAGGCAGGAGCATGCAAGCGCAGTGGGGAGGGGCAGAGGGAGAAGGAAAGAGAGAGAATCCTAAAGCAGACTCCTCACTGACCTCAGAGCCTAAGGGCAGGGGCTTGATCCCAGGATCCTGAGATTAGAACCTGAGCCGAACTTGGACACTTAACTGAGTCACCCAGGTGCCTCAAAAAAATGGCTTTTTTTTTTTTTTTTAAAAGAAAGACAAAAGAATCAAACATTTGAAATCAAGAGAGACATTTTGGGGACCTGAACTCTTGCCCTATGCAGGAGGAAACCTGAAAGGTCTTCATGTATTCTAGCCTTTGTTCAACCACCATTATGTGCCAGCAGGAAAAGCGTGAGTTTCTCCACACCTAATTTCCTTCATGTAAATCTGCCCAAGACCACACAGGATTCTCATGAGGGTTCAAATATGACAACACAATTATTTGTGCAGTACAATCCCCATTACCAGCATCATCAGCACCTGGGAACATCTTCAAAATGCAAAGTCTTGAACCCCACCCCTAACCTACCACATCAGAACTCCAACAATCTGTAATTCTGACACACTCTAAAGTCTGAGAACATATATACAGACATAAAGTCTGTAAAAACATATATGAAAACAACCAGAAAACATTAAAACACTAAATATAAAGTTGCTATTACAAAAAATTAGGGATGTAATACTTGTTTGGAAGATTTGAAGAACTTCCATTTACACATATTTGGATATAGAGAAGAATGTGTGTGTATATTACACTCAGATTCACATTCCATCAGTTTCTTTAGTAAATGGTACTAATAAAATAAAATGAAATTTAAAAATTATGGTATCTATCAATATTAAAATGTATTATATTTAGTTATAACTTAAAAAGTATTGGGGAGAAGAAATCAAATAAACATTATGCTTAAAGGAGTAAATATTTGACTGAATTGGTTTAAATCCAGTTATTAGTAAAGAAAAGAGTAAGTTTCAGATTCCTCTTTCTCTTGGGGAAATGAGAGAAATAAATCTTACTGGAATCTTTACACATTCTGGCAAGAGTAACTCATTCATTGCTTTTGAAAAAGATAAAATATGAAATCAAAAGAAGAATCTGGCTGCAAAGGATGCATTCCAACAGACAATGCAGGGCTTATTTACTGAAATCATTATAGGAAGTGTTTGAGTTTCAAATAAGTATAACTAAATTAAGAACAAAATATGCTAAGAAAGAAAGCTGAAAGGTAGTATTCAGGCAGTTTCATTCTGCTTTCTAATTAAGCCCAATAAAACACATTTGACAAGAATATCGCTTACTAGAAATATTCTCAGTTTATATCTAAGTTGGCAGCTCATTTATTACCTCTAGGTAAGGGGATCTGCACTGTAGCCTCTAACAGACTGCTGATGACCCGAGAGCCACTTTGCTAACATTACATACATGTCTGATGGGAAAGGGAGGAAGAGACATGAAGAACAAATTCACAGTTAAAATAGGAACTAATAGAAAGTTTTGCCCAAGAATTAAACTGCCAACCCTTTAGAGCTTAAAATTGGACTATACTGATTCATATATCTTCATGACATGCTTATTTGTAAGATATTTATTAATGTGCCCACTGGTAAAAATCTATGCTGTGCAATGTACTGGACAGAGTGCCTGGATTTGAAGAAAAGAACAGCCCTAGACATGGCCCTGCAGCTGGACGTGCTATATAGACAGCAAAGACACCCCCCGCACCCCATCACTTTTGGGTTTCCCACAAGTCTCTCCAGGCCTCTTTCCCACAGTATAAACTAGATGCAAGTCAACTACTAATTGCAGTCAGCAGCAACAACAACAGAAAAAGGGAGGATCTACCCTTAGATCAGATCCCTTAGATCTACCTTAGATCTACCCATCACCTTCTCTAACCTTCTAAGAAAGCCTCCAGAATGATCCGCCTAGCAGCAAATACCCAGATCCACAGCCAGCTCTCCTTGGCTGTAAACTGCTGTCACAGAAGCAAGTATTTCCTTTTCTTTTTCTCCATCATTAATTCTAGGCATCTTTTCTTTCCTTCCTACCTTTGTGTGCTTACAAAATTTTCCCTTCTAATCAAGGAGGAGGGATATATACCAAAGTGGCAAAGGAACAAAGCATCTTCAATCATGCTCACCCAATCTCACCCTGGAGAATAAAAATGGATAGAAATTTATCCTCTTTATCCCCTGGGAGGCTCAGTGAGTCAGGCATCTGCCTTCAGCTCAGGTCCTGATCCTGGGGTTCTCAGTTCTCAGCAGGGAGTCTGCTTCTCCCTCTCCTCCCAACTGTGTTCTCTCTCTTACTATCTCTGTCTCACTCTCTCACATACGTAAATAAAATCTTAAAAAAAAAAAAGAAATTTATCCTTTTTGTTCTCATTCATTCTGAGACCCATGTGATTAAGAGAGATAGACTGTTTCCAAGCATTTCTCTACAGCCCCATGGTTATAAAGGCTCCCAGTTTCATCTTAGAATTGAAGACATAAATGTGCAATGGTGCTATATTGGAATAGGTATAGGATTTATTCTACTCTAGGTTGTTGTTTAAAGTGGGTTTACATTTCCTAAAGAGAAAAATAAACATTTTTGAGGATCTGTATGCCACAGTTTTTTGGACATTGTCTCACAAATAGGTGACAAACTACCTAGAACAGTAGTATTTAAATTTAAAGTTAAATTACATTAAAATTCAGTTCCTCAGTCACATTCACCACATTCCAAGGGCTCAACAGATGCATGTGGTTAGTGACTACTGCAATGCACGGCACTGATACAGAACATCTCCACCAATATACTTGTCCTTTCTCCTTATTGAAGGTTTTCCACCAAAATGTCTGCAGAATTACACTTGTTCCCTCTGGCACAATGAATATATCTGTAACTAGAACCTTGCATCTTTTTGTATGAGCTTTCCTTACCTACCTAGTTTTTCACCTCTGCAATTTTCTACCCTATACCTGCCTACAGGGAACTCCAGCCTTTCACTCCTGACTATATCCTCACCCGTCTTGAATGGCTGGCAAAAATTTGAATCAAAGAAAACACCAGGGGTGCTTGGATGGCTCAGTCCATTAAGTCTCTGACTCTTGATTTCAGATCAGGTCAGGATCTCTGAGTCACAGGATGGAGCCCCAGGTGGGGCTCCACACTCAGTGGGGAGTCTGCTTCTCTCTCTCTCTATCTGACCCTCCTCCTGCTCATGCTCTCTCTTTCACTCTGTAAAATAAATTAATTTTTTAAATAGACATCAAGGCGCTTGGGTGACTCAGTCAGTTGAGCATCCAACTCTTGATTTCAGCTCGGGTCAGGATCTCAGGGACTTTGGATCAAGCCCAGCCTGGGGCTCTTTGCTCAGCATGGAGTGTGCTTGGGATTCTCTGTCTCCCTATCCTTCTGATCCTTACCCCTCTCCTCCCGCATGTGCACTCACTCACTCTAAAAGATAAAAATTTAAAAATTAAAAATTAAAAGACATCAAACTGTTACACATATGAAATAACACTATTGTTTCCTGAAAATCCTTTGGCCCATATGAAGTGTGACTTCCACAGCAGCATAGTACTTACTACTATGTAAGTCTATGCTTCAGCTCAGGAGACATAATGGATTTGTGTGATGTGAAGGTGATAGTATATAATTTAAAGTTTTTAAAAATGAATAATAAAAAATTTTTTGAGTGGAATGTCATTATAAAACCAATAAACAAAAAAGCTACACTTGTAATTGAGTTCAATTTTAATTATATTTCCTTGAACATCCGACAGCAGGACTGCAATACTAGCCCATATAATGTAGTGTGACATGACACTAGGCCTCTATGAGTCGGTGAGTTTTCACAAACACTTTGGTGCATTCAGACTCTATCCCAACAACCAACAAGGTAATATATCATGTCAATTGCACAGGCATATTCACACTCTACCCTCCACACTTCAAAATGGTTCAGAAATTTCTAGACCATATGACATTTTGCTCAAAAACACACACAAATATCATAATAGTTCACTTTTCTCCTAAATTTTACTTTCTGTGGTTCAGACATTGCCTATTCTAACAAAGAATACCTCTCACTAGATTATTATTCTGTAGGTCACTAGAATACATGATCACATAGCTCAATAGCAGGTTGCGAAGCTCTATGAAAACTCTGACTAGGCTGAATTTTTAAACAAAGGATTCAGAGCCTTTGTCAATGTCAGCTGTTGCACTGGTTGGCTGCCTGTGATGACTGGCGCTTTTTACCTTGAAATGAAGAAGGTTTTCCTAGGGTATTATGTCACCATACAGAGGACAACACTATCTTAAAAGGCAGCAAAAAACAAATTTTATTGTCACTTCTGTATTTTAAAAAGGCTTCTCGGGCAGCCCGGGTGACTCAGCGGTTTAGCGCCACCTTCAGCCCAGGGTGTGATCCTGTAGAACCGGGATCAAGTTCCACATCAGGCTCCCTGCATGGAGCCTGCTTCTCCCTCTGCCTGTGTCTCTGCCTCTCTCTCTCTCTCTCTCTCTCTCTCTCTCTCTCTCTCTCTCTGTCTCTCATGAATAAATAAATAAAATCTTTAAAAAATAAAATAAAAAGGATTCTGTTTTAGAAATATCACAAATACTTTATTTGGCAGTTCATCAGGCCTGGATAGGGGTGCTGTTTGTCCAGAATGCACCTGTCATGATCTCCCGGTTGTTCTGGCTATCCTGTTCTGAATATCAATGTGTGTGCAGCACTAACTAGTTTTTCTTAAGATTTTTTTATTTAGGGATGCCTGGATGGCTCAGCAATTGAGCATTTGCCTTTGGATCAGGTCCTGAATCCAGCATCTGGGATCAATTCCCACATCAGGCTCCTTGTGGGGAGCCTGCTTCTCTCTCTACCTATGTCTGCCCCCCGCCTCTCTCTTATGAATAAATAAATAAAATCTTTTTAAAAGAGATTTTTGTTTATTTATTTGAGAGAGAGCTAGTGAGTGAGCATGTGCAAGTGGGAGCAGTGGCACAAGGAGGAAGAGAGAGAAAATCCCAAGCAGACTCCATGCTGAGCTCAGAGCCCAACACTGGGCTGGATCCCACAACCACAAGATCATGACCTGAGCCAAAATCAAGAGTCAGATGCTTAACCGACTGAACCACCCAGGTGCCCAGCAGAACTAACTATTAAAAATTCTGAAAATCATTCCCGGGTACAGATACTGAAGTTTGTCTTTTTTTCTTCCATTATGTAAGATAGTAAATATCCAGCTTCCACATGCTAAATTCAATTTGTGGACCTGTTTGCATTTCTAGCTCTAATTCAAATTAGATAAATGGAAAATCTACTATGAAAGAAAAACATGAATTGCATTCTTCATAATCACTAACCAGGGTACTACTCCTTTGTGAACAATTATTAAAAATTGTTTTGAAAAATTATAAAGGTAGGGATGCCTGGGTAGCTCAGTGGTTGAGCATCTGCCTTTGCCCCAGGGTGTGATCCTGGGTCCGGGGATCAAGTTCCACATCAGGCTCCGTGTGAGGAGACTGCTTTTCCCTCTGTCTCTGCCTCTCTCTCTCTCTCTCTCTCTCTCTCTCTCTCTCTCTCTCACTGTTTCTCTCATGAATAAATACATAAATAATATTTTTTAAAAATTATAAAGGTAAATTTATGGAGACAATTATGAAATTCTACAGCAAGTTTTTACAAAGTACATGTTCTTTTTAAATTTTATTGTGGATGATTCTTTTTTTATTTAAAAAAAAAAGGAGGGGGAGGGTAGACTCCCACATATGTGTCTATGGAATCCTAGAAGCTTGGCTCCCCTACATTTTCCCAAAAAAATGGACCCTGAGAGCTTGTCTGGAGGTTCTGGCATGGGAGCACAGCTACTCATACCTGTAACCTAAGTGTGATCTTCCTCTATCAGGGCAGGTCATCCTCTTGGACCGAGCACACAGCTTTGGGAGAGACACACCTGGAGCTGTGAGGGAAGTAGGAGATACCTGCCTAAAGAGCCAGACCAGGCAAACCAACCCTGGTGACCAGTGGGGTGTCAGAAGTCACAGCCAGATCACCTTCACATCTGACTGTTGGCAATTCTTGATCATGACCACAATAGAACAGTTTTTATCCAGGGAAAGACAAATTAATACTTCACCAACATTAAAAAAAAAAATAGTACTGCTGAGTACGGGAACTCAAGCAGCTTTATTCTTTAAAAAAAGAAAGAAAGAAAGAAAGAAGAAAGAGAGAAAAAGAGAAAGAAAGAAAGAGAAAGAAAGAAAGAAAGAAAGAAAGAAAGAAAGAAAGAAAGAAAAAGATGTGTTATTTATTTGAGTGAGCAAGAGAGAGAGAGAGCAAAACTGGGGTGAGGGGTAGAGATGTAGACTTCCTGCTGAGCAGGGAGCCCAACTCGGGGCTCAATCTCAGGATCCTGGGGCCATTATCAAAGCTGAAAGTAGACACATAACCAACTGAGCCACCCAGGCACTCAAAACTTAAGCACTTTAAAAATTAAAACTAGAGAGGGAGACAAATCATGAGAAACTCCTAACTCTGGGAAACAAACAAAGGGTTGTGGAAGGGGAGGTGGGTGGGGGAATGGGGTAACTGGGTGACAGGCAATGAGGAGGGCACTTGATGGAATGAGCAGTAGATGTTATACTATATGTTAACAAATTGAATTTAAATTTTTTAAATAGGTAAAGAAACCCCAACAAAATAAAAGGTTTAACTCATTAAAAAATGAAATAAATGTAGACTTAAAAAAAATTAGGGTTAAAACTTTTAATTAAGTCCTATCATCAAAGACATCCTAGCAGCAACTAGCATGTAGCTGATTTCCAATACCATTCTCTAATAAAAGAACCAGGCTCCTTGCAGAAATGGCTCATTCTAAGACTAGAGCAGGAAATATACAAGACAAACCTGGAGCATTCTGTAGTGCCAGAAAGGAAGGATGTGCTAAAAACAAACTCCACAAAGATGGGGATATGTCAAAGGCAAATAGGAGCCAAGTAAAGAGCTCCTAGAGCTAAAGCTGGACTGCTCTGAGCAGCAACATAAATAAAGCAGTATTGGATTATAACCCAAAATGCAAAATAAATATCCATGAGTCCATACTGATTTAATTAAATGACTAAATATAGAGAGACCAATCTCATAGGCAGAAAAATTGCAAATAATTTATAAATACTCCTCCTTTAAGAACATAGACCATGAAGTCCCCACTCCTTAAGTATGGGCTCCATATAGCAACTTCCAATCAAGGAAGACCAGACCGAAGGGGGCAAAAGAACATCTTTGCAGAAGAGAAACTTCACAAACACACCTCGGCAGGCGATCAAGATGAATAGCAAGAAGAAGTCACGTGACAACGCAGAGCTCTGATATGAAGTAAGGACAATGGCACTTTACCTCTGTGGTGTTCTCTCTAGAACTCAAACCTCCTCTTTAGTAATGAAAAACCTCAGACAAGTATTACTTCGTTTCCACACAAGGGACATTTTATACAACATCTGACCAGTACTCCTCAAAACTGTCAGGATCATCAAAAAGAAAATCTGAGGGACTGTCAGAGGACCCTAAGGCAGGATGATGACCAAGGGTAATGTAGTAACCTGTGAGGGTAGGGCATTAGGTATAAACTAAGGAAGTCTGAGATATGGAGTTCAGTTAGCATCAGTGTATCCATATGGATTCACTCACTGTAACAAGTAACACCCACTTACCAAATTAATTTAAGTCTTCATAATAAGGAAAAACTTGCCCCAGATATATAGGGGAATTGTATTGTCTTCACATTTATGCTGTAAATCTAAACTGTTCTGAAATTAAACGTTTATTTTAAAAATTCATACAATAGGGGCACCTAGGTGGCTAAGTTGGTTAAGAGTTTGGTTTGGGCTCAGATCATGATCTCAGGGTCCTGGGATGTAGCCACTCAGCACAGAGTCAGCTTGAGATTCTTTCCCCCTCTCTCTCCCTCTGGTCCTCCCCTCACTCACTTGCTCTCTTTCTCTCTTTCTAAAATAAATAAATAAATAAAATCTTAAAAAAAAAACTATATAATATCTCCAATACTAAATCATATTACATATTTCTGGTTTTAAAAATATTTGTTTAAAAAAATATTTGTTTGGGGCACCTGGGTGACTCAGTAGGTGAAGCATCTGCCTATGGCTCCATCATAGAGGTCTCAGAGGTCTCAGATCCTCAGGATCTCAGGGTCTTGGGATTGAGCCCTGCATCAGGCTCCCTGCTCAGCGGAGTCTGCTTCTGCCTCTGCCCTCCCCACCTGCTCAAGCTAGTACGTACACTCTCTCTCTGTCAAATAAATAAATAAAATCTTTAAAGAATATATTTGTTTGTTTGACACTATAATTGTGATAAAGAGTGTAGACTGATCAGCCTGGATTTGAATCCAGCTCAAATGCCTCTATCAATTTTTACCAGTGATTCTTGCCCTGTACATAATATAGAGCTAGCATGGGCCCAAGCCTCCAGTCACATTCAGCACAATCTTTGCTTTCCCAGCAAGAGAGAATAAGACAAGTGAGTTCCAATTAAGCACACCTTTCTTGTCACATGGTAGCCACATGTAGTAATGATCAGGCCAATGTGTTGCCCTGAATAAAACTGGGAATAGGCCTTCGGCAACCTATTCTCCACTCACAGGCAAGCAAGCTCTGCTTCCCAAGAACAGATATAACCAGCAATGTGATCAATGCCTCCAAGCAAGGTGCAGAAGTGGCTTTAAGAGCTGTCAGTAATTTCAGATGATATGAACACTACCTGTTTATTTTTATTATTCAAATGAGGCCAATGAAATGCTAGTCTTTCCACAGCAAGGTTTATGGTAAGAAAAAGGAACAAAATGAATTTGATGAAAATATCAGAAGATACTTTCAATAATAAATGGCCAGGGCAGGGAGCCTGGGTGGCTCAGTCAGTTGGCTGTCTTCCTTCCCCTCGGGTCATGATCCTGGGGTCCTGAAATGGAGCTCTGCATCAGACTCCCTGCTGAGTGGGGAGTCTGCTACTCCCTTTCCCTATGCCCTACCTCCACACCTCACTCTCTCAAATAAATAAAACCTTAAAAAAAAAAAAAAAAGGCCAGGGCTTACAGTGTTCTTTTTTTTTTCTTAAGAATTTGCACGTTGTAAGATTTACAACTTTCCTACCAATGCGTGCTTCACAAATGAATATTCATGTAGCAATTGCAGTGGCTTTTAGCAACTAAGACAGTCATTAAAGGCTTGTCATCTTGGTCCAACAATGACCCTGGCGCTTCTAAATTATTAGATCTGAGTCTACAGCTTTGAATGCTTTAACAGCAACATAAAACCCAGAAATAAATGACCAGGATGAATAATAATCAAAGGTCAGGTTTTCAGCAAAAGCTCAGAATTCTCTAGTTTCACCTACTTTGTGATATAAAACTATATTAAGACAGTGTCTTGACCAGACTGAATAAATAAAAAGATGAAATTAAGTGAAACAAATGAAAACAAATGAAAAGCCTGAGAGTAACAGAGATTCTTTAAAAAGACTATAATTAGCTAATGGGCATTAGAGGGTTGTTATTTTTTTAAACTTAAAACTTCTTAATTAACTGTTTTCAGAGTTAGATGAACTGTCACTTAGGCCTAGTACCATATTTAATTTGGAACTGGGCCCCAGCCTGCACTCCCCAAGAGCAGTGATGCTGGGAGTTGACTGTGCAGCAAAGCCAGGGAACTGGGCTCAGAGTGCCACCCCAAGGCAGCAGGAGAGCCCAGCTCTCTCTGCTCAGAATGCACCCCAGCACTGAGCACTGGGGGTGTGAAGAGGAAGATAATTAGGAAACAGATGCATATATCTGTATGTGAAATCATTCCTACTCAAATGTACTACTCAGGGAGCTTTGGCTGTAATCAACACAAACAACCCTGCTAATTTAAGTTTTTTAAAAAGAGAGAAAGTATTTACTCTAACGGACCAGAGCAGTTATCAGGCTCTAAATGGTGGAAAGTACTAGACAGTCCTTCCCTTTGGGACACCATTCTACACGCTGGCACCATGTCACATGGCTCAGGGATTCAGAAGAGCACATCGGACCAGCTGGCATAGGCTGCAGGTTCACCAGGAGATCTCCACCCACAACTACACCACACTTTGATCCACAGATGGAGAAGGAGTCATCCGAAGCAAACGTAGGGTGCTATTCCTAGGAGAGAGGAAAATGGATGCCAGGCAGGCATGAGCTCACATGAACACCCTGACAGAGAAGGAGCAGGGGGTAGGAGTAACAAACGAATCTTCAGGCATTCTGATCTTCATCTATCTGATCCAACTGTCCAAATGATCTTATAAGATGGATATCAGAGCCCCATTTCACTACACTTGAAACTGAAGTTCATGGGGTTCAAGTTACTTAGCTAAAGTCACGTGGAATCAATCTAGGCCTTCTTTCCCTCTGCCTCTCTACAGAAACAGAAGTTTCTTATCAAAGTATCAAGATGTAAAACATTAAATCCATATAGAGTCAGAAATGCAAACCTTTCTTGTAACCAACAGTGCCTGATGATAAGGACCTCTTGTATTACCCAGGTTTTTTCACATAATATATACAGAATCCTCTTCAATCAATAAAAATATTTTTCACTTAGATATAAACCTGCAGTTTCCATGGCTGATGACAGAAAATGCAGATGCCAAGGTAACACACAGAATCCTTAAGAACAGGTTAATGAATCCACTCGTCTCTTTACAAGCTCAGAACATCCCTCACCATATATGTGGTATGGGTAACCAGGGATCATTAGGCAAAAATTGCTAATCCCTAATGGCAGATGGTCCACACCACTAACAGGGAACCAGAAGCAGAAACATTTTTTAAACCAGTGCAAGCCCAGCATTTTTCCACTCTGCAGAAAACGTAGGTTCATCTCTAGATCCACTGAAGCACACACATGCAATTCACATTATTATTTGGGTCACTATATCTGTAACCTAAGCAGATGGTATATGCGTTCTATGTGGAATATTTAATTAGGCCATCAGGAATGTGGCAGTTCCAGCTGTTATGGCCTGCTGACCTTGGTAAAGGAGGAGATGTCAGCAAAATGAGGATGGCAACATTCGGACAAGTTCCAGAAAGGGAGCCTGTTGCTGAAAATATCAGCTACTCTAACTTTGCCACACCGAAGGCAAGAAATGTCAGCTTAAGCAAAGCAATCTGGTTCACATCACTCACCTTCAGACACTCTGGGTTTATTATATACTATTTTTAAATGATTTACATGGGTACATACAAGGAAAAAATATGGAAATATGTACTTCAAAATAGAAATGGTTCTTATTTCTAGATGATGAACTCACAGTTGAGTTTTTCTTTTTCTATGTATTTTTATGATTTCAATGACTTAAAGACCAATGACTTCTACTCATATAAGTCTTTTTGTATCATACCTGAGTTCCCGAAACACTGCCTTAAGAATCCATTTTTTGTTATAAAAAACTCCACTTTCTCATTTACATTTAAGTAATTTTTTATTTTTCTTTTATTTTTCTTTTAAGATTTTATTTGTTTGTGAGAGACAGAGAGAGGTGCAGAGACACAGGCAGAGAGAGAAGCAGGATCCATGCAGGGAGCCCGATGCAGAACTTGATCGCAGGACCCTGGGATTATACCCTGAGCCTAAGGCAGACACTCAACCACTGAGCCACCAAAGTGCCCCAATTTTTCATTTTTCATAGCCAACCTCCCAACTTGGCCTATGAAGCCCTCTAGTATCTTCATACTGGCTGCTTCTTCCAGCTCAAATCAGGGGACTCCTGTTACTGCAAAGCCCAGGCTGGGCCTCCGCTCACCAGCAAGAGTCCTACTGAAACCATGTGAATTCCTCCCCTTCCCTCAGAGGCTCTTGCACTGTTCCTCTGACTCCTCACACCTCTCCAACTAAACCACTGAGACAGGAAGCAGTATATCCACACAGTTTCACAAATGCAAGTCTCCCTTAAAAAAAAACAGTTCTTAACAAAAAGGACTTTTTGCTTTCATCTAACAAAATAAGTCAAAATCCTCTTCCCTTTGACAGACAGAGAATATGAATATTTAAACTTGCTTACATAGAAACGAAAAGTTTCTTTGGCTAGCGACACAATGTGGTGACAAATTATATCCAATTTCTCCTTAAAGTTGTCACAACGAAAAGAAAGACTAAGAAACTAATAATACCCTCAATTTCCTGCCCTTTTCAGAGCGAACCCCCTGGGGCTGTTTCCCTCCCACTGATAAAGTAATTCAATAAACATGCACTGAACTCTGAGCCAGCTGTCCACAAGATGCTGGAGACTTTTCTAGGCAACAGAGTTCCCGGCCCTCACAGAGCCTATGGTCTTTGTCACCTCAGTTACTCTGTACTCATCCTGGCCAGGCCTCCCTTGTATGAATCAGCCTGTGCTGAGTAACAAAGAACCACAGACTGGTTCTGGATTATACAGCAGAGACGTCTTTTCTCTCTATCTGGGGGCTGGGACACTGAGACCATGGTGTGGGCAGGACTGGTGCATCCTGAGGCCTCTCTGTTTGGCTTGTGGATGGCTGTCTTGTCACTGTCTTCCAAAGGTCCTCTGTGTGTGTACACACAGGTGCACACGTGCATGCACATCCCCAGCGTCTGTCTGTCTGTCATAAGGACACTAGTCATTGTGGACTAGTGTTCCATCCTAAAGGCCTCCTTTTAACTTAATCACTTTTTTTAAAAAGATTTTTTTTTTAATTTATTTATTCATGAGAGACAGACAAAGGCAGGCAGAGACACAGGCAGAGGGAGAAGCAGGCCCCATGCAGGGAGCCCGATGTGGTACCGGATCCCGGGTCCCCAGGATCAGGCCCCGGGCCAAAGGCAGGCACTAAACCGCTGAGCCAGCCAGGGGTTCCCAACTTAATCACTTCTTTAAAGACCTTATATCCAAATAGATTTACATCCTGAGGTAAATGGGGGCTGAGCCTTTAACATACAAATTTTGGAAGAACACAACATACCCAGGACACTCACAATCCCCCGGGTCCAGTCTCTCACTTGGTCCTAGCCCTCAGTAAATAACAATCCCAAATCCTTTTCATTCTGAAAACACCAACAAGCCACCCTACTCCTTATCTTCCCCAGGTCCATCTGGCTGCTTTCCTTAACTGCAGATGTGAAAGTAGCCTGAACTAGGAGTCTCCAACTCAAATCAGAAGGCAGAGTATCAATGGGCCGGCTGGAGGACCAGAGAGGCCAGCCCCATCTGAAGGCAGAAGCCATGGCCCTCTGCCAGCTAACTTCACTTATGTGTGAAAACTGGAAAGAGAACTTCAACCATCTCCATTCTGACCTCAATATTTCTAATTGATTCAGTTCTTTCCACTTTATCTCTTCACTAAGGCAAAAGACCCTGCAGGCAAAGCACTCACTGATGAGAACTGAAAGTACCCCCTCCTCAAGCCTCCTCTGCCCATAAATACAGCATCCTCAGTGATCTGCCTATAGCTTGCAGTCAGCCTGCCTTGACTTGTGATCGCTATGCTCTTCCTGAATAAACTCATATTTTTTTTGACAATTTGGAGCCTGCCTCAGTTTACTACTTTAATTAGGTTGACATGCTTAACATCCTATCTTCACTTTCACTTCAAAAGAGAAATCAAGGGTCCCACATATTAGAATTACCCTTTCAGCCAAGGTTTTCTTATCAGACTTGGAAAACTGTCCTCATTTATCCCTGGTATGGCATTCACAGTAAGAATCAGATTTTCTATTGAAAATTTTACATGAAATATTCTCTCTTTTTTTTTTTAATAAGAGAGTTTATGCACCCAGAAACAGAGGAGGAGGGGAAAGAACAAGCCAACAACCCAACTCCAGGAGTACAGAGCTACTATGAATGGAGTTCAATCTCAGGACCCTGAGATCATAACTTGAGTCAAAACCAAGAATCAAACATCGTCAACTGAGTAAGCCACCCAGGCACCATGAAATAATATTTTTTAATGATTCTTAGGATAATTTCAACTACATGTGTAAATAATAGAAAAAAAAAACCCCAGAACATTCTAAAACTGTACCTTATAAAAATCTAGGAAACCTGAAATGAATAAAAAGAAAAAAGTTATTAAAAAATACAATCCACACCTGATTTTATTTATCCCCCCTTTTTTTTATGTTGGGCCATCCTGGAAATCTGAATTACGTGTTCTCCAATGTTTAGATAGTCTCAAAGAAATGAGAAAACTATTGTTGACCAGAACTACTATTATGACAACTAACATATATTAAAAAACAAAAATACAGCCCAAATGATATATAACTATACATCAATACGAGAGAAAATCTACACTGAAGTCAACATTCCTCCATTAACCAATGTGAAATTTTCCTGAAAGAAGGGGAATTCTGAAATATCTATTAGGGGGGAAAAAAAAAACACATGAATTCTGTGGGTAAATGAACTAGCTGAAAAAATTAAACAGGTATTTTGGGTGTGCTGAATGTCCCACTGAAGAAATAAATTGAGTTAAAAAAAAAAGAAAAAAATTGAGTTAGTATCACCCAAAAAGTTCCAGTGGTTAAAAAAGCCACACAAAACCAACAGAGAAAAAGTTTGTCTAGAATTTGTATACTTGAAAAAAAAAATGCAGGTATTATTTTTCTCTTGCTACCAATGCAAAAGAAGCAAAATCAATAACCAATTTTATTTTAGATTTTTATCCACCATAGTATATAAAGGCAATCTGAATACTCCCCGAACAGAATCCTTGACTCAGCATCTTCTCAGACAAGTAAATCTGTCATTCTGACCAATACATAACTCATCATATAGTAGCAGAGAGAGCACTTTATATCTAAGGCTTTAATAAAACTCAGGAAAGGTTGAGAATTCCCTAAAATCTTAGTGACTTTAGAACAAACATATTACATTTTAATACAGTTTTAGAAACTGTTATCACTTCAACTGATATAACAATTATTAAAAGCCAAATTTAGGGTAATTGAATCCATATTAATTTTACAACTCACTTTCCAGAAACAGTGATTTACCACAAGTGCTATCAGATGCTGAAGCTTTCTAAAAAACAAAACTGAGTTTCCCAAACATTTCATTGCTGGGCATTGGCCAGGAATGCCATCCTATGTTACAGTACATAGGCAGGTATTAGGACTTCAAATTACCTGAAATGAACAAAATGAGAGGTCACTTTTTTTTTATTAAAGATTTTATTTATTTATTCATGAGAGACACAGAGAGGCAGAGACATAGGCAGAGGGAGAAGCAAGCAGGCTCCCTGCGGGGAGTCTGATGCAGGACTCAATCCCAGGACCCTGGGATCTCAATCTGAGTCAAAGGCAGACGCTCAACCGCTGAGCCACCCAGGTGCCCAAGAGGTTATTTCTATACAGATAATGGATACTGGACATAAAAATTACATTTGAATTGTTTGCCTTACCCCAGCTATTTGAATAAATGTTTTATATGAAACATCACAAAATCTATATCCTGGGTATAAATCATTCATACATTTACCTTTTTTTTTAATTACAGATTTTCTTCAACTTATGATGTAGTGACACCCCAATAAACCCATAATGAATTAAACATTTAGTAAAACTAAAATGCCTAACCTACCAAACAATGTCTTAGTCTACCCTACCATTAATGTGCTCAGAACACTTACCTTAGCCTACAGATAGGCAAAATCAAATAACACAGAACCTACTTTTTAAGAACACTGTAATGAAAGCAAAAACAGAATGCTTCTATGGGTCGCAAGTGTGTCGGTTGTTTAGCATCATGAACGCATGGCTGACAGTAGCTGCAGCTTGCAGTGTCCGCCCAGTATCTCAAGAGAGCATCATGCAGCCTGTCACTAGCCCAGAAAAAGTTCCAAATTCAAACTTCAAGCATAGTTTCTAATGATTGTGTATCACTTTCGCACATCGTAAAGTCAAAAAATCATAAGCCAAACCACTGTTAAGTCCAAAATATCTATGTTCTTTACCACCATCAGACTCCATTATCTGTATGCATGTTTCTCTCCCTTATTTATATGAAGTGCAAAAGCTGAAAGAGTATCTAAAGAACTGTTGAAGAACACAAAAAATTTAAAAAGGAAAGAAAAAATGGGCACCTCGGTGGCTCAGTCAGTTAGGATAAGTGTCCTACTACTGTTATCAGCTTAGGTCATGAGATCAAGCCCCTCATTGGGGTCCTCGGCAAGAGTGGGAATCTGCTTGGGATCCTCTCTCTCTGCCCCTCTCCCCACTCACACACATGCTCTCTCTCACTCTCTCAAAATGAATAAAATCTTTTTTTAAAAAGAAAGGAAAAAAAGACATTTCAAAGTTTAGAAATTTATCATTACAAGACATGAAACATGTTTTTCATCTCTAAGTGGAAGAGAGACAAATCACACATACCTGGTGGGGGTTGGGTTTGCTTAAGAAAACTTCTGAGAAATGCCGTTTTGAGTTGACTTGCTAACTGTACATACTATTCCATCTCAAGTTTCCACAGGAATCCCATCAATAAGATGGAGACAAAGACTGGAGACCATGGAGCCAGGACTCAGTCCATTGTGGGGATTACTGCTTTGCATTAACTGATCTAGTTAAATAAGACGTGCAGACTACCTCTGGGAATATAAGAGCAGATTAGCATTCTGAAAATTTTTAAAAATGAAGAGTGACAAGAAAGAACCAGCCTCATTTTGGCAAAGTCACACTGGAAGAAAGGGTTGAAAAAATGAGGTGGGGCGAGACAAAAAACACTGTCTACGCTTAAAATATGGGAAGAAAGGTATAACTGGTCAGAAGATGAAAAGGAAGCCAAATATCTGTCTGTTTAAATTTTGGATGACTGCTGAACTCTCTCTTTATGAAAAGACTATGATACAGGAGAAAGCAGTGCATGAGCCTACGAAAACCACAAGCTTCAGGACTAGGGGCACATTTCTCAGCCAGCACTCAGGATGTCATCTTTTTTTTTTAATAATAAATTTATTTTTTATTGGTGTTCAATTTGAGGATGTCATCTTAAAATGACTTACTACCATCATTACCTGTGACTATTTCAAGACTTCAGCTTTGTATTCCCAATGAAATATAAAAAAACATGGCTCCAAAAAGAATAGAAGCCAGGGATGAATATGATATGAAAAAATCAACAGGCTGAGTTTTGATGGAAAATGACTGTGATTTCACAAGAATAAATGGAGGTTTAAAATTCACATCCAAAGCAATAAAACCAAAAGAAACAATACAGAAAGTAAATCCTGAAGAGCAGAAGACAAATCAAAGAAACTCTCCAATTCATTAGAACTGAGGTCAGCAAACTACAGCTTGAAAGTCAAATCTGGCCTGCCATCTGTTCTTTAAATATCCTGTGAGCTAAGAATGGTTTTTACAGATGAATACTTGCAATCAATTAATGATAAGGAACTCTGAACCCTCACTAAGCAAAAACATATCTCTGCCCCAAAGAATTATATTCAGCTCATTAGATCTATATTAACAAAAAAAAACCCTCTACTCAGTTATTATTATATTTCGAATTTCATCAATAAAAAATTTATAGAAATTTGTTTTCTCGTTAAATAAACAGCTACATAATATCCTCCAGTTTGCCTCTTGGTCCACAAAGTAAAATATTAACTATCTGGCTCTTTACAAAAAAAGCTTTTTGACCTCTGCTTTAGAGGAAAGAGAGAAATCTATAGGCTAGAGTAAAGAAATGGCTATGGGGTCCAGGAGAAGAAATCCAACCAATGAGTAGTGGGTATTTCAAAGAAGAATCAACACAAATGGGAGTTATAACCAGAGATATAATTCAAATAACCTTTTCTGGTCTAAAGAAATAGCTAAATCTAAAAAAACAAAAAATTAAGAAGAAAAGAAAAAAGAAATAGCTAAATCTGATACTAAAGGGATTTCAGACCATTTGGCATAAATAATTCAAAGGGCGACTCACATCTGGACAACCCTTAGCAAAACCTTTGAATTTTAAGGTTAAAGAAAAAAATTCTAACAACATTCAGACAGGGTTGGGGGCAATGAGAGAAGGGGCAGGTTACCCACGAATAAACAAAAACCAGGCTGGCCACTGACTTTCCCTCTGCAACAGTAAAACAATGGCATGGTAGAGACAGTTCTATTTTTCTCTTGAAGAAAAAATATTGTGACTTAGGAGTTTCATATTCATGTACATTGATGTTTTCTGTCTACAAGTCATAAAGACACTCCTTCAGACGTGCGAAAAGGTTCAGAAAATTGACCACCTACCCAAACTTTCTTAATAGTTGTGAGTGTGTTTTACCCCAGGCAACAGAGGTGAGGCAGTAGGAGTGGAAGGCAGAAGAGTATGGACTCTGGATAGAGATCCGAATTTATTCAGAGTCCTGCCTCCAGAAGGTTTGTCAGCAGGAACCAATTAGTTCTGTTCTCCATGCCTCCATTCCTTCATCTGTACAGTGGACTTATTAAGGAGATATACCTCAGAACAACACAGATAAGACTGAACATGAGTAAGCGCATCTAAAGGGCTAAGCACAGTGTCTTCGGAAGCACTTTGTAAATATTTAATAAATGCTGGATGTTGCTCTTGCTATTACAATTATCCTGCACGCTACCAGATGAAAAGAAATTGAGAACCAGGAAAATTGAGAATTTAAAGTATTAGAGAACTGATGATCGAAAATGATGGTTAAACAATGAGGTCAAAATGATTGTAAACGTGGTAAAAGTAAAGAACAACTCTTGAAGAAGAAAACAAAACAAAAAATCAAAACTCACTAATGATAGAGTTTTAGAAGACTACACTTTAGAAACTGGAGACACCAGAGTCAAAATATATTGTTTTTAAAATATATATCGAACAATAAATATAATTTGTAGATTCTTAATTAGATTGACTTCCGATCACAAAACCAAGTTCATGTTACAAAACAGCAAGGAAGCACTGAATGTAGAAAACATGAAATCTGTTAGTTGAAGAGACAAATGTAAATTACTTAAACTCTATTTAACCAGGACAAAGAACTTAAAATAGAGTCAAGAAACAAAATGAAAGAGAAAGGGTAAAAGTTAAAGAGCAGTCAAAGATATGTGAAACATAATCAGAACAAAAGCAGAGTTAACAAATTAAAATTAGGTAACATAAAATCTGAGCAAAATCAAAGACCTGAGGGCAATTTACATTGCTACCAACCCTATAATGAAACAACTGTGAGCCTTTCATCCTTCAGCAACATAACCTCAAAATGTGAAAATCAAAAGCTATTAGAAATTAGTAAGAGCAAAAACAAATAGCAACAGAAGACTGGGAAATACAGCATTCAAACCACAATTACAGTTGTGGAAGAGTTCACCTGCAAGGTTGGATTATTAAGCAGATCAACTCTGTATCCAACAAACAATATTCTACTTCTGGAAAAATGTCCATGAGAGAGTCTGAACAACTGATCATCTCTGAAGCGAAATGACATAAATACATTGACTATATTCCAAAAACTAGAGAGTACTGAACATAAACACAAAATGCCATCTAAAACTTAAAAAGCGTATCTGTAACAGTGTATTTCTTAGAAAAGAACAAAAAAAGAACTCATAGTATAGGTTACAGCCAACACTGTGCTGATAATTCGTTTCATACCCTTAAAGGCTTTCATTATAAAGTTAAAAAAAAAAAAAAGAAAGGCAAATATATTAAACATTCAAGAGCAAGGCCTTTAAGGAAATCATGAGTTAGGAAACAACAGAATGCACATTGAAAGGGGAGCCTGGGTGGCTCAGCTGGTTGAGTGTCCAGCTCTTGGATTCAGCTCAGGTCATGATCTCAGGGTCCTAATGAGATGGAGCCCTGCATCTGGATGCGCACTCAGCAGGATATCTTCTTGAGATTGAGATTCTCTCTCTCTCTCTCCCTCTCCCTCCGCCCTTCCCCACACCCCTGTTCCTTTTCTCTCTCTCAAATAAATAAATAAATAAATAAGTAAACATGTTACATAATGGAACAGAAAGCTAAGAACTCTCTTTACTACAGTGATAAAAAAAACCTAGATATAAGCTTAACAACAGCAAACTATATTAATTTTTGCACATTTCCACTAATATTTCTTTTACTATTAAGTCACATTTATAAATATTTGTAATTATATACTACAATGTCTTTAATGAGAAGTGAAAAAGTGGCTTATAAATTATATAAAGTAATAGCAACTGTGACAACAAAAAGAAAAGACACATAAACATAGAAAAACTACAGTTACATCTATAGGTTAAAACATGGATAACATTTTCAAGAATTTTTCTAGACTTTCCCTATTTTGTAAAATGGGTATTCCTTACCATTATATTCAAGGAGAAAATTGCAGTATATTTAAGCCAATTGAGTAACCAGTCGTAGAATGCAGGTCTCACCTTTTGTTTTAATTGAAAAATAAATGACTGCCATTATATTGGTTTCAGGTGTACAACATAACAATTCAATATTTGTATACACTGCAAAATGATCATCACAGTTAAGTCCCGTTAAACATCCACTACTATACACAGTTACAAAATATTTATTCTTCTCATGAAGACTTTTAAAAATTACTCTCTTAGCAGCAACTTCCAAATATGCAGTACAATATCATTACCTATAATCACCATGCTGTACATTAAGCCTTCAGGACTTATTTATCTTATGCCTGGAAGCTTACACCTTTTTTTTTTTTAAACAACTTTATTTTTTTTATTTATGATAGGCACACAGTGAGAGAGAGGCAGAGACATAGGCAGAGGGAGAAGCAGGCTCCATGCACCGGGAGCCCGACATGGGATTCGATCCCGGGTCTCCAGGATCGCGCCCTGGGCCAAAGGCAGGCACTAAACGCTGCGCCACCCAGGGATCCCAAGCTTACACCTTTTAACTCCCTTTGCCTGTGACAACTATCCTCCTCCATACCCCACCTTCAGGCAACCACCAATCTGTTCTCTGTATCTATGTAGCTTCCACCATTCCTATTACCTTTATTCAAATTCACATTTCTGTTTTAAGTACTATGACTTCTGCTTGTATGTTTAGAAAAAATTTGAGGCATTTTTAAAACTACACAATAGGGATACCTGGCTAAGTGGTTGAGTGTTTGCCTTAGACTCAGGTCGTAATCCTGGGATCCTGGGATCGAGTTCCACATCAAGCTCCCCGCAAGAAGCCTGCTTCTCCCTATGCCTATGTTTCTATCTTTCTCTGTCTCTCACAAATAAAAATAAATAAATAAATAAATAAATAAATAAATAAATAAATAAATAAATAAATAAATAACAGTATATTAAAAACAGAAAAAATGAATCTGAATAATTTACAAAACAAGAAAACATGTAATTTTCATGATTTCTGAGAGGAGTGATCAGAAACTATCCTATGCCAATGTAAGTCAGTGCTGCATTTCAAAACCACTACTCATTTCAAATGCCCAGTTAAACCTGGAAATTCCTCAGTGACACTGGCTCCCATAAATAGCCATGCAGTTGGGACTTCCCAGATGACTTTACAACACAGCTTATTGAGTTATTTTTCCTTCAAGATGCCAAATGTAAAAATAAGCCCAGTTATTTGGGAGTTGTCATATTCTATTAGAAAAATTATTATTTCCCCATAAATCTGTGATTTCTAGTCTTAAGAGACTTGAAGCATTCCTAAATGTAATATCATCTATATCTTGGTGTAATGGCTTTTCATCTAGATGAATATCTCTCTATGTCTATAAAGAAAACATGAAGGAAAATCAATTTGGTATATAAAACTTCAGGTAACAAGAAATTCTTTAGATGCAACTATTTTATAGAACAAGATTATGTGTTTTTGTTCTGGGTCTATATGATGAAATAATTCTAGAATTATAGTTATCTTTACACATATGCTAACTGAAAGTACAGTTATCTCTCTGCATGAACATTTTGTTTCTGCAACAGAGGAGCTGCGAGAACGATCAGAATGGCAGCAAATTAAACAAGGAAAGGATGAGAGGCCCTGGCATCCAGAACAAGGCCAAGACTATCCCACTGATGTCATGGCAAAGTGCATTCATTACCAGGAAATTGATGTCACCACAAAATGTACATAGATACTATTAAGCTGAAATTAATCTAAGTGTGTAGATGCTTCCTTTCTGACTAACAATGCACTGGTAATAGAGTTAAATATTCTAAATAGTTCATTTCTAAGGGATTATGTCTCTTCTTCAATACTCAAAGTCATTTATGTCTTTCAATTATTTGAAAGGTTCAGTAATAACTCCTCAAATATTCATTGCTTGTCATATTCTAAATATTGAATTCCTCGATGCAAATACACAGGCCCTATTAGCACTAACGGAAGTTATGTATTTGCACTGAGGAAAGAACATACATGTAGGAACCTGTTCTCTGCTGCTTATAGGCAATCATGGTGCATTTTCTTTTATGGACAAAAAAAACTGCACTGCTATTTATGTGGAACCACTCAGGTGTTATAATCACTTCTATAACATTCAAGAATGCATTAGCCATAACCAACTAAGGTCGTTTTTGGCTCATCATCATTCAAGCTGAATTAATAATATTAAACAGCATGTGGGATGAGGGAAAACACAGTGCTGAGCAACATTAAAATCCCTTTCCACCCAAGCATAATTCATTTTGATCTTTACTACTTGATTCAGCTAAAGGTCAAACCATATATGATGGTTTAGATCCACAAAATATATTATTTTGCTGCTCAGTATGGTCTGAAACGAGGGCAACTAATTTAAAAATGGAAGCAATTTGGAAAATATAAATGTAATGAAAAATGTCTCCATTATGAAGTACACAAATTAAGTTCTACTATTGACTACTGCCGACATTTAAAATCTCCCCACGCATACTAGCAATGCCTTTAACGTGGCTTAATTTTCTTCCTGTTGTGTCAGTACCTTCCATGAACATCATTCTGGTAAGGGACCAAAAACAAGGTCAGAAATGTTAGTGATGATAGATGGCAGACCCTAATAACTTCGAATAGTTTTAAATGTACAAGTCATCTATGAATCATTTAGCTTGATAGATAAATGGTTAACAAGCTACAAAAACTGTAAGAACCATGCGTTAGTCCATACTACAACACGGCATGAGGCCAAGATCTCAAACATGGTCTAATAAAGAACAAAACTAGGCACTGGAGGATATATAACTGGAGGAAGAAAATGAATTATCTTCTTAAAAGACTGTATGAACGATAACCACTCTTTAATTTACATAAATAATTCATAAGCACAAAAGGTTTTATTAAAGGACTGGCCAGATTCACAACCAACAGACCTCTGAAATTTTACCAGTCTGGGATAAAAAATATTAGGTGACCAGTAAGTTCAGGTGTTTGCTTGTTCATTTGGGGTTTGGTGTTTTTTGTTTGTTCGTTTGTTTTGTTGTTTTTGTTTTGGGGTTTTGTTTTGTTTTGTTTTGCTTTTGCTTTCAATGAAAGGCAATGTGAAAATTTTGGTCTTTATTGCAGACTGTTTGGATTGGGGCTTGTATATTTTATGTGTGTACTCCCATTGTTTTGCTTTTGGGGGAGTCACAGGCAGCAATGGGGGCTGCCCTCCAATGTCCTCCTGAGGGACATCCACAGAGCAGGTTCTGGAAAGACCCCAAATTTGTCTAACCTTGCAGAATCAAAACACTTCTAATATGAAGAGACTTAAGAATCCAGCTAAAAGGGGCACCTGGGTGGCTCAGTCTTAAGGTTAAGCGTCGGACTCTTGGTTTAGGCTCAGGTCATGATCTCAAGGTCCTGAGATTGAGCGGAGCATCTGGCTCTGCTCTGCAGGGAGTCTGCATCTCTTCCTCCTCCTCTGCCTCTCCCTCAGCTCCTGCTTGCTCTTGTTCTCTCTCTCTTTAAATAAAATAAATAAATAAAATCTTAATAGAAAAAAGAAGCAAGCTAAAAGAGGCACAAATTGAAGAAATAATAGCTTCCCCATTACTGAATTAAAACTCACAGGTGACATCTTGCCTGATAACAGTGAAGAAATCTTCACTAATGCATCCACTTTGGTATTTCTCAAGAGGGGTCCTCCCCAGTATATCACAATCACTCAGGCAGCTTGTTGAAAATATGTATTCCTACATTGCCTTGCAGATCTCCAGTAATAAGATCACCAGGAGTGGGCCTGGAAAAGTCTTTCAACAAGCTGCCCAGGAGATTCTCACGTGCCCTAAAGCTTGAGAGATATGGTCCTGGGAGGAAGGCCCAAAGGGCTCTTCATGACACCACATCTGTACCTGCTGCTGCCAGTCCTTCTCATTTCCTACAAAACACCAACGGGGCACATGTCAGCAGTACAAGAGATACCAGACTCTTAAGAGCAGCATGAATGAATGGATAAATGCATGAATGAGAAAGTTAATAGTATTTCTGAAATAAAATAGGAATTCCGATTCCATTAGAGTTGGTGCTACGAATCCATTCACCAGCTTTCTAAAAATCCCCACAGTGCTCCAAATTTTTCAGCGTATATATCTGACACTCTGATCTAAGCTGCTCAAATATTGATCACAGCAAACTGTGAAAAAAGAGGAAATGCAAGGCTGTGATTCTGATCTCTGAGAAACATCATGATGCTGTACTACATTCTACCCTGCATAGCGTACTGGCAGACACCACCACTGTCCCAAGCATATCTGCTGGGAAAGTCGTTGCTTAGCAACAGCAATCAATGCTGTATTTCCTCTTCACCATTTTCCTAAAGATTGAGACACTGCTCCAAGGTATTATTTTCAAATACCTTCTGTTTCACTAACCAAACATGTTTGTTAATATTTCTATTATGAAAAAAAAAATCAGGAATCAAATCAGCATGAGAATTCAAGAGAAAAGAATGAGGGGTCAGTATAACACAGGGCGCTTTGGGATTTGTTTGATGAAGAAAAATTCTTTGACAGCTCATTGACTTTATTTGCTATACCCTTTTATTCTTCCATTTTAGAATTGATTTCTGCTAGCTCATGGGAGATGAAAGCTATTAGCATGAATTATCATTCTAAATGCAGATCCACAAAGTATTGCCATAAAACACAAAAAGCAAAGGGTTTTCAGAAACTGGTTTAATACACATCTCATATCTCTGTTAAGGCTCCTGCCTTGGTTATATTCTTACTAACCACTAGCAATATTTTCCAACACCCTTCCACTGATAATACAAATCTTTCAGATGGGCAATGCTTATCATCTAAATTACTTGGTGCTTCTGATATAATTTCCAAGCTAAATTACATACACACAATACTAACGCTGACTTTGAAGAAGCAGGTAAGAATTTTTATTTTAAGTACATCAGTATTTCCCCTGCCAATGAATGGATCCTTCATACAAAAACAAGAATGAGGGCCCAGGAACCTTACGTGATGCTTTCCAATAAAAACAGTTGATAGTTGTTTAAAATATACACACAGATGAGTTAGTCATAGGTGGAACCCATCCAGGTAGGTATTACCAGACAATTATTTTCCATGTTACTAAGTGTCTACTATGTACAAATCTCTATGGGCAGCATAAAGATGAGTAAAATGTGATCCTTTTACAAATCATGCTAGAAACAGTCACAGCAGAATATAGATATTAACTCAGATATTTGTTTAGTTACAACAAATGTCCCAATTATTATGGGTTATATCTGCAACACAGAATATATGAATAAATCAGAATCCAAAGCCTTTTTTTTATGATAACAATCAGTGTTGGTGAGGATGTAGCAAGACAGGAGTACCACCTATAAGAGATATCAGGCCAGTAAAGTAAATCAACCTTTCTGAAAAATATTTAAATATATTTAAAATATGCATATGTTGAATTTCGACCTAATAATTATATATCCAAGAAACTATTTTAAAAAAATAATCAGGGCAGCCTGGGTGGCTCAGTGATTTGGCACTGCCTTCGGCCCAAGGCATGATCCTGGAGACCCGGGATCAAGTCCCACGTCAGGCTCCCTGCGTGGAGCCTGCTTCTCCCTCTGCCTGTGTCTCTGCCTATCTCTCTTTCTCTCTCTCTCTCTCTCTGTCTGTCTCTCATGAATAAATAAACAAAATCTTAAAAAAAACCATCAGGGATGCCTGGGTGGCTCAGTGGTTAAGCATCTGCCTTTGGCCCAGGGCGTGATCCTAGAGTCCCAGGATCAAGTCCCACATCGAGCTTCCTGCATGGAGCCTACTTCTCATTCTGCCTGTTTCTGCCTCTTTCTCCGTGTGTCTTTCATGAATAAATAAATAAATAAAATATTTTTTTAAAAATCAAAGATGCCAACAAAAATATTTAATTTGGCTTAATTTAAAACAGCAAGTACTTATACACCCAAATAATAGAATAATTAAATGAATAATGATACAGCCATATGATGAGTATAATTAAAATATTTTTCAAGAGTATTTTATAAGAGCTAGAGAGTATAGTACTAAGCAAATAAGTCAATCAGAGAAAGACAAATATATGATTTCACTCATGTGGAATTTAAGAAACAAATGGAAAATTTAAAAAACGAAAAACCAAGAAACAGATTCTTTTTTTTTTTTAGAGGTGGCAGGACAAAGGGAGAGAATCTCAACCAGACTCTGCTCTCAGCACAGATCCCGACGACGAGCTCGATCCCATAACCTATGAGATCACAACTGGAGCCAAAACCGAGAGTCTGATGCTCAACCTGCTGAGCCACCCAGGTGCCCCCAAGAAACAGATGCTTAATGATAGAGAACAAAGAGGTGTTTACCACAGGGGAGGTGGGTTGGGGATGGGGGAAATAGTGAAGAGGATTAAGAGTCCACTTATGAGAAGCATTGAGCCATGTATAGAATTGCTGAATCACTATGTTGTACACCTGAAACTAATATAACACTGTATGTTAACTATAATGGAATTAAAATTAAAAACTTAATTAAAAAAGTATTTTATGACAAGAAATGCTTGTTATAATGTTAAGAGGGAAAACAATAAAATAAAATAACCAATATACAAATGCATAGAAAATATAGTGGAGGAAAACATAACAATATTAATAATTAGAGGTGATGTTTATTTCTTTGCTTTGCTTTTTCTATGCCTTCCTAGAATTTTTACATTGACTATCACATATTTTGCAATCAGAAAAATGTCCTAATATATACATCAGAATCTTATTTGAACTTATATTTACAAATTTTAAAATTTCATCTCAGAATGTCAACCTTTGGGGCGCCTGGGTGGCTCAATCGTTTAGGCATCTGACTCTTGGTTACACATCAGGCCATGATCTCAGGGTTGTGTGATCAAGCCCCATGTCAGGCTTTATGTTCAGCCACGAGTCTGCTTGGGATTCTCTCTCTCCCTCTCCCTCTTTTCCTCCATGCGTGCTTGCACTCTCTCATGCTCTCTTGTTCTCTTTTTCTCTTCCTCAAATAAATAAATAGATCTAAAGAAAAGCACATGAGCCCTCGCTGGACTGACAACTTGAATGATGAAATACTTTAGTTTCACAAGTATTTTTGGGTGAACAAGTTTGCATTTCCATAAATATCTGATAAACTTAGTCAATATTTCACAGAGGACGGTTATAATAAAAGCATATAATTTAGTCAAAAGAAACTTATCATTTATTTAACAATTCAACAAATATACACCAAGCACAGGGGATACAGATAGAGAGGATAGCACAGCTTCCCAGCCTAAGAACTGAGGGGCAGATATTTCAATCTCTATACCAGCAGAAAATATGTTAACACCTCCAATAGGAAAGAAAGACACAGGAGATTGAAATTGTGAAGTAACTTGACCAGGGTCACCCAGCTAATCACCATGAAGACAAAACTCAAGCCTAGGTCAGCTCATCTCTTTACATCAGTGATCCTTCCTTTACAGCACACATGACATTTGGGTAAGTGGACAAGAGAGAAGTATCCATTTCCGAGGAGCACCATGGACAAGAAAGGAAGGCAGAAACAAATCAGACATTCTAGAAAAGGGGCAATAGTGCCACACCTGCCCCAAATCCTGCATTTCTAGGCCAGGACAGTGGCCCTGTTCACAAGTCAACATTAGTTGTACTCTGATGCTCCCCTCACTGGCTCCCTGCTCCCTTACAGCTTGATGGTCTCCCCGTGACCTCTGGGACTATTGAAATATTTGTAGTGACCACTGGCTTTGAGTAAAGTCCTGTTTTAAATTTGCCACTAAATTAAAAAAAAAAATTCCTCCTGTCCTGCTGTTTTCCGTCACTAAATCTGGCTACTCTCCCTTCAAGAAGTGCCTTTCAGAGATATCCCAGGTTTCCTAGCTTATAATCTCTCCGGAACTTCTGCTATCAGAAGCTCTGTAGAGCTGGCTCCCACAAACTGCCCTATATTTGCTGATTCTCTTGTAACAACAAAATGCCCCTTCAACACCAGGAGGCAAAAGATACAGTTAACTGGTCATGGTTTGACCTTTGAGGTACTGAATTAAACACACACTCTCCTCTCCATCCTCTAAAATCAACCAGACTTTCTTTTATTCAAAAGAAGTGATGGTATTGCCCTAAATGGAACATGGTCTTCACAATGTCAAGTTGTGAATAATGACACTGAAAAAGACAAGGTAGGAGTCTTCAACTGCAGTCAGATCAGATTTCACATCCAAGGTCACTAATCAGTAGAGAGGTGATTTTTTTAAAAAGACATTTTTGGTAAAAGCATGCAAGATGAGGAGCACCTTGGTGGTGCAGTCGGTGACATGTCCTACTCTTGGTTTCTGCTCAAGCTGTGACCACAGGGTCCTTGGATCAAGGCCCCTCCTAGGGGCTCCCAGCTCAGCAGGGAGTCAGCTTGGGATTCTCTCTATAAATCTGCCCCTCCTCCCCTCTGAAATAAACAGATCTTTAAAACAAAACAAAACAAAAACAAAACAAACAAAAAGACTTTCCAAAGACAGCTACCAGGGGATATTTAGGTGTAAAAATAAAAAGATAAAGCCTTGTGATTACTGAGGGATGATAGTTAAAAAACACAGAGAGGGATGGTAAAAAGCCATTTTGCAACTAAACTAGCTGAACCCCCAAACATACATGCCCATGTTTATGTCAAAGGTATTATAAGACTATTTATATATATATTCATATATATTCTATTGTCAGAGTAATTTTCTACTATGTAGTAAGTTAAAATTCAGGGATATACCTTATTTTCTTTCTTTTTGTTTTCTTTCTTGTTCTTAGGTTTCTACCTCTCTAAATAGAGAATGCTTCTGCTGAGCTTCTATTTTTTATTCACTCAAATTAAAATGCAATGATTCACCAGTTATTACCACAATAGCCATACACATTGAAGAGAAGCTCATGATTATAATCTGCACAATTACTGACGGCTAGATAGCATGCCTAAACATAGTGTTTTGAAAGGCAGCTTCATTTCCGATGGAGATCAGGACAGCAATAAAACAGTTTCACAATCTCTTCACTAAATACATCTTTGTTTGCATGGTCTATGTATATTGTCATGGGGCAGGTGCTGGAAAATATAAAATATAAATATTTAAAATCCTACTGAACTGCTGTGAAGTCAATGACAAAAATACAAACATGGGAGCTTCTTGTATATAGCTAAGTATATAAATAACTACAAAATAAAAAAAAACAGCACATCCATATTTCTTACTTGGTACTTATTATAATTCAATGATAGCAATATATTTTTATTAATCTTGAGTCATCTTAAAAGTATGTCAAGCAACACAAACTTTATCAAGGCTTAAACCTCCAGGGACGCCTGGGTGGCTCAGTGGTTGAGCATCTGCCTTCGACCCAGGGCGTGATCCTGGAGTCCCGGGTGGGGTCCCCCATCCGGCCCCCTGCATGGAGCCTGCTTCTCTCTCTGCCTATGTCTCTGCCTCTCTCTGTGTCTCTCATGAATAAATAAATAAAATCTTTTTTTTAAAAAGTCTTAACCTCCAAATAAAGTTACCAGTAATGGGCAACATCATTAGATTTGGTTTGCATTCAAGAGGAAGTCATTATCCAGCTGTTGTCACGCCACAGAGTAATCTGAATCACCCTTAGTCTCCATGCAGCCAGGCTGACCAGCAGCTGGACACAACAGGGTTCAGCAGAATTCAGCTGACCCAAGAAAAGTCAAAAGACAAATTGGTTTTGTTCTGTAAAACCAAAGATCTTTTTTGTAAAAGGCTTCCCAGTGATGAGATCTTGGTCAGTCTACTTACCTGACAAAACTTAAAATGTAACTACTTTGATGAAAGTCAATGAGCTAACCACCTTGTATCCTCCACTTGAAAAGTACAACTATTTAAAAAGGACATAAAATCAGGGCACCTGGGTGGCTCAGTCAGTTGAGTGTCAGACTCTTGGTTTCATATCAGGTCATGATCTCAGGGACCTGAGATCGAGCCCCACACTGGCCTCCTTGCTCAGGGTGGAGTCTGCTTGAGATTCTTTCTCTCCCTCTCCCTCTTCCCCTCCTCCTTCTCATGCTCTCTCCTTCCCTGCCTTCCTCTCTCTCTCTTTAAAATAAATAAAATCTTTTTAAAAACTTAAATAAAAAGGACATAAAAATAGATTTTCAATTAAATTATGGTCCTTTAAAATGCATACTCAAATACTTAACTCACAAGGAAAGTGAAGAGAAAGCAAAAAGATGGAGTAACTCTGGCTACTAGAAAAAAAGAGCAGACTTCAGAAAAGGTCAAACAATAAAGCTTATTTCTATATCTGAGAGCACTGAACCAATAACCCAAAGAGCTCTGATGAAAAATACATTTTGAAATGCATTACTACAATATTTGTATCCTTATTTTGGGGTAAAAACATAAAAGATATTTAGGGACAACTGGGGAATTGAACACAGATTAGGATTAGATAAATATTGGCAAACTGGTATTCATCTTCTAAGGAGTGATATGACATAGTGGTTCTAAAGCAGAATGTCCTTATTTTTAGAAGATGCACAGCAAAACATCCAGGCTCAAGCTGCATGATACCTGCAAATGACTTCTAAATGGTTCAAAACACACACACACACACACACACACACACACACAGAGCAAATATGCAAAAATGACAAAATATTAACAATTAACAACTCTAGGTGATATCCATCATATCTTATCCTTTTATCATTTCTTCATGACTCAAAGTTTTTATAATAAAAGATGAAGAAAAATTAAGGCTTATGAGAAATCCTATTTAAAAAGTGAAAATGGACAAATAAAATTCATTATTGTGATTATAATAAAGAAAAGTATCCTTAGATGATTACATAAAAACAAAAGCAGCAAACCTGAGAGGTTTAGTAACCTCTCCAACTCGCTTTCTCCCTGGAGATGTCTGGCTAAGCCAGGGACCCTGAACTTCCACTTGACAGCCACCTGGGCCACACCCAGAATGGGGAATTGAAAACCAAACTCCTGAACAGACCCGGATTCCAGAGGATGACACCCTTAGAACAAATTACAATAAACTCATTCCACATGAGAGACAGCTGGGAAACTGTCCATCTAGACCTGAGCACTGGATAGAGTGGGATAGTTTTTTTCCAGAGAATGTCTAACCATAACTTGGGAGGTGGCCAGTCTTGCAGCCTAAATTAACATTATCTTTCCAGTCCAAGAAGCCTGAAGTACAGAAATTAACCTTCAAGGGAACTATGGCTGTTAAAGTCCTAGTTAGTCACAGAACAAGAGCAAATTCACCCCGGATGACTTCATCCAGACTCCATCTTAACACAGACTTCAGAGAATTTCCAAAGAGCTTGAGCTTATGGTTTAAATATACATACAAATAAAATAAGGAAACAAACACTAATGAGAAAGGTTCAATAAAAATCTGATCTGGCTGAATTAAACTGACAAAGATCTCATAATCTGGACTGTCAGAATTTAAATTAAATGTTTAATATATTTAAAGAAATAAGAAATTGGAAATATGAGAAAGCATAAAAAAATGCTGTAATGTCTAAGCCAAAATACTTCTAGAACTGAAAAATACAATTATAATTAAAATGCTAATTTAACAATTGGCAACAATCCTTAAATCCTACAGTGTCAAATGTTGGCAAAGATTTGAAAGAATGTGAACTCTGATATACAGATGGTTCAGTATAAATGTATGCAGTCCCTCTGGAAAACGATTTGACATTATCCAGTGAGGCTGAGATAAGCATACTCATGACCCAACAATTCTATCACAAATTATATATCCTACAAAAACTCCTGTAGACAATCAAGAGGAGATAAATTCACTACTGTTATGGGATGAAAGTGTGTAATGGTTAAAAGGAAATCAAGTAATCTATGACGCATCCACACAGTAGAAAATTATACAGCAGTGAAGCTGAATGAGCTATAGCTATATTCATCATGAATAAATTTCAAAATACTGAACCAAAAAAGAAAAGAGAAAAAGAATAAACATAATCTGACTCCATTTAAAAAAAATTTAAAAACATACTAAACTAAACCAAATTGTGATTGTAATACATTATGTGAAAAACCATAAAGAAAAGTCACTGAATGATAACACAGGTTCAAGATGATGGTCACTTCATGATAGAGAGATATAAGATAAAAGAGGGAACTTCACAGGCACTGGTAACATTCTATTTGTTTAGGCTGGTTGATTGCTTTACGAGTTATTGTTTACTGCTATTTGTGACTTACAAACATGTATTCTATGTATTCAAAGGTAAAAATTATTTAATTAAAGAAAAAAGGAATAATATACTTTGGTATCCTAGCCAAAAGCATAAAATTATACCTTATAGCAAAAAACATGCCTTAGAAAAAAGGAAACAAGTTAACATTCAGGACAATCATAGCAAGACATCCACATGCTCAAGAATATATAAGATACTATGTTAAGTAGAAGACCAATTTTCTAAAGTAGACATCCATACTACGCGAATGCCTGGGAGTCAAGCCTATCTTCACTACCGGCTGGCTTATGCTAAATAATCAGTGATTTTTCTTCTCCCATTATTTCTGTTCATTTAGTTCCAACTCTAAAGATACCTTGTAAGTACAATTTTTGGCATGTGTTATGTTCTTCTAAACCCAGCCATAACTTTATATGATGAAAATCTTGAATTTTCCCAGAATGATACTACCTCTTTCCACATTTATTGACTGGGGTATGACTTATATTCTATGTTATACTGTTTTATCATAATTCCTGTTAGAGCTGAATCTGCTATTTTGACTGTGATGTTTTGGCTAGAAGCTGAACAGATGGATATTTTTCTCTGGTATGATTATTTGCCAACAATTGGAAGGGTGTAAAACTTATTCTCAAAGAAACCCAAACATAACCATGAGGAGTCTAACAAATAATTAAAATATCCACTGTTGTGGATACAAGTTTCCACAGAAACACAATGTTTTTTCAGAAATTTTGATATAAAATGACAATTAAAAGAAAGCTTTGGTTATGTTATTAAATTAATGCTACTAATAATCATAATAGAACATGAAATGTATATAGGTATTGTGTTCATAACTCAGTGGGTTCTTATAGCTCTATGAAATAGATTTTGAGGTATTATTCCCTGACTTTATAAAGAAAAGGATTAAAGCATGGGGGGAGGGGGCTATGTTATCCCAGGAAAGGACTGACCTCAGAAGTCAGACCTGGAATCTGAGCTCATCTGTGCCTCATTAGCTGTGTAACTCTGAGCAAGCAACTTAATTTCCCAGAGTCTCCATCTCGTCATTTGTAAACAGACAGACTAACACCTAGCACACAAGGTTCCTGTGAGAACTATGTAAGATTTATAATACTCCTAACAAGAGTACCTGTCATAGAGTAGGTTCTTAAAAAGTATATCCTTCCTTAAATAATAATTTGGTAATGAAGTCTCTGTTAACAAGAAAAATTCAAAATTTTCATCTTTCCTCCCTTCAAAAGGAGTAGGGGGTAACTGGGATTTTGGGAAAGAGAAAACTCTATACCTAAAACACCAATATAAATTGGAGGTTGTAAGGAGCTCTAAACACTCTACAGTCACACACCAGTGGCTTCTCACAGACAGCGTGAAAGAATGGACAGAGTCTAATAAGCAGGTCATGAAGTGGTTTAGGAAAGACTGAACCGCCCTATCAGTAATACACAGGACTCATTTGATACTAAACCACATATCCTCTAATGCTATAATCTGACACCTAATACACACATAGCTTTTCTACACAGTTAAAAAGTAACTCCATGTCACATTCACACAGCCTGGGACATTCATTCACAGATTTGCTGTTTCAGTTATAGGTGACTTTGAATTTATAAATTCCTCCCTGGAGTTTCAAGTAGACACCCTTCAGCCCAACTCATGGGCAGGGAGGGCAAATGGGGCTTCATCAGGAAAGTCTATTGTAGCCAGGGATGAGGACAAGGCTGGTTACAGGACAGACAAGATGCATATCTTGTTGCTCATCAGACAAGAGCGAAAGAAGTGTCACCTGGGAGTGGGAGGAGTGGTATTCTCAGATGAACCACACAGCCTGAGTAGAAATCTTAGAAACCTTCCAACCTTCATGTTTTCAGTTTCTTGCCCCTGTATTTCCTGCTTGGGGGTGACACACAACATTTCATAGAGGATTTATTTGTTCATTCCAACATTTTCAAGAAATACTGAAAAACAGAGTCACAGTTAGAGGAGGGGAGGTCCAGTGTCCCCTTGCTTCTCTTATGGACAAACATGGTGCGATAGCGATTGAAGGCACTCACAGATCTGGCCTAACCTTGATGTCACCTGGGCAGGTCTACCCTTTCTAGGCTCCCATCTCTACCATGCAGCATGTAGTTTCTCTTGCCTGACAACTGGACTAGAACTGTGCATTCCAGAATGGTCCTTTAGGATATGAAAAACTTCAGTAACTATTCAATAAATGTGCTAGAATTGCTGAAATCTATAATTTCATTAGTTAAACTTAATCATATCATAACATTCAGTTTGACTTATTTCCAAAACCTGTTTTCATTGTAATCTGAAAAGAACTGAAAAATTCTTTCAGTTGTAAAGACTGCTCTTTCACTTGTAAGAGGATTTTACTCCTTTTATTTGAGAGCATCATTCAAGCAGTATTCAGTTATGGGTTAGTATGGCTAATATAGTGACTAAGACGGGCAAGGACTCTGTCCTCATGCAGCAGAAAAGCAATAAATGAACAACCACATTTTAGACAGTACTTATACTCAAAGAGAATATAATATAGATTTAATGAGGTAGCTCCTTTAGATTGAGTCTTCAAGAAAGCCCTTTCTGAGGGTATGACTTTTATACTGAAACCTGTATACCTAAGACCATTCCAATCAGAGGAAATAGCAATTGTATGGACCCTGCATCAAAATTAGACTTGTATGTTAGAGGAACAAAAAGAAGGCTAGTGTGAAGTGATTTGGGGGAGGTAAGCTTGGGGACAGATAAGTTAGTATTGAAATACCATCAGAAATTCATACTAAAAAAAAAAAAAAAGAAATTCATACTAAATTCTTCAAGTTTTATTTGTTTGTTTAATTATTTAGATAATTTCTACACCCAACATAGGGCTTGAACTCATGACCCATAGATCAGAAGCCAGAAGCTCTTTTGACCAAGCCAGTCAAGTGCCCCCAAGAAATTCACATTGTTTTCTAAGTGTTATGGGAGTCAATGAGAGGTTTGAGGAGAAGAGGCAAGTAAGGCCTAATTTACATTTTAAAAGATCACTCTGGGGGTACTTGGGTGGCTCAATCTATTAAGCATCTGCCATCAGCTCTGTTCAAGATCCCAGAATCCTGGAATGGAGCCCCATGTTGGGCTCCCTGCTCAGTGGAGTGCCTGCTTCTCCCACAACCCCTTCCTGGCCCCCACTTCTCCCACTACCCCTTCCTGCCCCCCACCCCCGCTCATGCTCTCTCTTTCTTACTCTCTCTGTGTCTGAAATAAATGAATAAAATCTTTTTAAAAAATCACTCTGGTTCCAAGGTGGAAAGATTATAAAGGAACAGGAAAGGAACACCAGTGAGAAAGACTACCATTAATTGTTCAGACAAGATTAATATGTTACTTTGGAGTACCATGGTGGCAAAAAAATGGGGGGGAGAGAAACAGATAATAAATATATTTTGGAGGAAGTGCTAACAGGAATTACTGAAGGATTAGAATGGGAGTGGGGTATGGTGACAGAAAGAATTAATCAAAAGTGATGAGGGGCACCTGGGTGGCTCAGCTGGCTAAGCGACTGACTCTTGATTTTGGCTTAGGTGATAATCTCCGGGTCTGAGATCCAGCCCCCATGCACCTCTGCACTCAGCAGGGAGTCTGCATGAGGATTTTCTCTCTGTTTCCCTTTGTCCCTCTCCTCCCACTTGTATTCTCCCTCTTTCCTTCCTCCCTTTCTCTCTCTCAAATAAATAAATAAATCTTTAAAAAAAAAACAAAACCCTGTATCTCAACAATGCAAAGAACTTCAGTTCATGGGAAATATTAAACAAGTCAATTCTCCCATACAACCCATGGCAGACCCAAGGAGAACCGGAGTAATATTTTCATTGGAACATACCACAATACATGATGAGACATGCTTTTCCCTTTTTCTATTACTGGTGGACAAAGTTTCTATTTTTGGAAATGCTGATTATATTTACCCTTCTCCAATTCCTCTCTAGCTCATATACTTAAAAGCCTTCCAAAGGACAAAATAACATAATTTTGGTGGTGGTAGAAACTCCATCCTAAGATGCCAGGCTGGAGAACTGGGTCTCTCTGCACTTTACTAACAGTTTGAACTTGAGCAGATAACTGCTCTAGCCCCTTTATTTTTATGCATGAGATTAAAGTAATATGAATTTACACATAAACATTCACATAATTTTCTAAGGTCCCAACTGTGTCTAAAAATCTATGATACGGGATCCCTGGGTGGCTCAGCGGTTTAGCGCCTGCCTTTGGCCCAGGGCACGATCCTGGAGTCCCGGGATCGAGTCCCGCATCGGGCTCCCTGCAGGGAGCCTGCTTCTCCCTCCTCCTGTGTCTCTGCCTCTCTCTCTCTGTGTCTATCATAAATAAATTAATAAATAAATAAATTTTAAAAAAGATTTAAAAAAAAATCTATGATAAATCTATTTATAAACTAGATTTGGCATCATATGTTGTTATTTATGCTTACATAATATATTTCCTTATTTCAAGTTTTACTTCAGAAGACCCTAAAGCAGGACAATTCAATTGGCTTCTACATTTAAACACTGAAATAGTTTATCTTAAAGGACTCTTGGGTTTATATCAATTTTTAAAGGAAGGTAAAGTTGATAGAATATTGGATTGTGTGGTACTTCTATGCTAATCTCCAAAGTTTTGAGGCATATGAAGATCAAGTTTGACAATAAAAAAAATTAAAAAGTAAGGAAGAAGTAAAACTGTCACTATGTGCAGGTGACATGATACTATATGTTGAAAACCCTAAAGACTCCACCAAAAAGCTACTAAAATTGATAAGTGAATTTGAAACAGCTGCAGGATACAAAAATCAATGTACAGAAATCTGTAGCATTTCTATAGACTAATAATGAAGCAGGAGAAAGAGAAATTAAGAAAACAATCCCCTTTACACCAAAAATAGTAAAATACCTAGGAATATATGTAATCAAAGAGATAAAAAACCTGTAATCTAAAAACTATAAAATACTAATTAAAGAAATTAAAGATGACACAAAGAAGTGGAAAGACATTCCACGCTCATGGACTGGAAGAACAAATATTGTTAAAATATGTATATTACCCAAAGCAACCTATAAATTTAATCAATCCATACCAAAGTACCAACGGCATTCTTTACAGAACCAGAAAAAACAATCCTAAAATTGGTATGAACCACAAATGATGGTGAATAGCCAAAACTGTAGTAATCAAAACAGGAAGGTGGCTGGCACAAAAAGAGATACATAGATCAACAGAACAGAACAGAGTCCAGAAATAAACCCACACTTACAAGCCTAATTATAGGCTTAATTTCCTCCCAACTTTCAACAAAAGAGGAAAGAATATCCAAGAAAAAAGACAGCCTTTTCAACAAATGGTGTTGGGAAACCTGGACAGCAACATACAAAGAATGAAACGTCCTGGACCACCTTCTTACACCATAGAATAAACTAAAAATGGATTAAAGACATAAAAGTGAAACCTGAAACCATAAAAACCCTAGAAGAGAACACATGCAGTAATGCCTCTAACATCGACCATAGCAACACATATCTAGATATGTCTCCTGAAGTAAGAGAAATAAAAGTAAAAACAAACTTCTGGGATGACATCAAAATTAAAAGATTTTGCATATAGTCAACAAAAACAAAAAGCAACCTACAGAATGGGAGAAGATACTTGCAAATGACATATCCAATAAAGGGTTAGTATCCAAAGTATATAAAGAACTATACAACTCAACACCAAAAAACAAAAACAAAAACAAAACAAATAATCCAATTAAAAATGGGAAGAAGGCATGAACAGACATGTCTCCAACGAAGACACCCAGATGGCCAACAAACACATGAAAAGACGCTCATCACTCATCATCAGGGAAATGCAAATCAAAATTACAATGAGATACCACCTCACACCTGTCAGAATGGCTATAATCAACAACACAAGAAACAAGCATTGATGTGGATGTGGAGAAAAAGGAACATTCATGCACTGTTGGTGGGAATGCAAACTGGTACAGCCACTGCAGAAAACAGTATGGACATTAAACATTAAAAAGTTAAAAATAGAACTGCTCTATGATCCAGTAATCACACTATTGGGTATTTACCCAAAAAATACACAAACACTAATTCAAAAGGATGCATGCACTTCTAGGCTTATTGCAAAGTTATTGACAATAACAAAATTATGGAAGCAGCCCAATTGTCCACTGATAGATGAATAAAGATATGAATTGTTATATATATAAATGTATATATACATATATATTATGATTGTTATATGTTATTATATATAATATATATTAGAGTATTATGCACCCATAAAAAAGAATGAAACCTTGCCATTTGCAACAACATATATAGAACTAGAGAGTATAATGTTAAATGAAATAAGTCAGTCAGACAAAGATAAATGCCATATGATTTCACTCATATGTGGATTTTAAGAAACAAAACAAATGAACAAAGGGGAAAAAAAGAAAGACAAAGACAAATCAAGAAACAGACTCTCACCTATAATGGATACACTGCTGGTTACCAGAGGGGAGGTGTGTAGAGAGTGGGAGAAACAAGTGATGGGATTAAGGAGCTCCAGGTAATGTATGGAAGTGCTGAATCGCTTTATTGCACACCTGAATCTAATATAACATTGTATGTTAACTATACTGGGATTTTCATTTAAAAAATAATTTAAAAAAACAAGTATCTGATTCTAACAACCACACATTCTTTTGTGCATGCCTAGTACTTGCTGGTGATACTTTCCCTGCCATCTCAGGGCCTGCCTACATTTCCAGCTGAATAGCAGCATAAATCCCAAATGGCCATATATCTTAATATCTAGATCACATTTATTATATTAGCTGAAGAGCAATTTAGGTTCCAAATGGTTAAAAAGTTCAAAGACCTCCATTCTACTGACCCACATTTCTGTATGAGTTTCTCAGAGGCAGAAAAACAAAATGTGTATCTTCTAGCAACACTTACCTGATTTCATGAAAATAATAAAAAATATCATCTAGACTCAATGTTTCTTCTAAAAGAAGGCCTCTTTTATTTTTTTTTTTAATTTATTTATGATAGTCACAGAGAGAGAGAGAGAGAGGCAGAGACATAGGCAGAGGGAGAAGCAGGCTCCATGCACCAAGAGCCCGACGTGGGATTTGATCCCGGGTCTCCAGGATCGTGCCCTGGGCCAAAGGCAGGCGCCAAACCGCTGCGCCACCCAGGGATCCCAGTAAGGCCTCTTTTAATTTTATATTAATTTGGATATATTTTAGAAGTTTTTAGAAATTCCCATTATTCTAGGAAATATCCATTTTAAAAAAATTAATGAATTAATGAAGTGGGATTTTTGAGAACAGATTTTAAAATTCTTTCAAATAAATTTAGAAAATACATTAACATCGTTAAGGCTAAGAACAGCAATTTAGTGGCCTGAAATAATTTCACAAGTAAAGCTTCAATATTCTTTTTACATTCATTAATGATAACTATTATCCAAAATCTTCAATGAGTGGTTCATTAATTTAAAACTTAAATTCATTATAGGAATAAATGAGGTTAGAACATCTCCTAATAAGTTCTCTTGCTTATATACAAAAATTCTTCACCATTATTCTCCTGAGAAACTCTACATTTGGTTTTTGTTCATCTTATCACCCTGCTAAAACTCTTTGAAATCAATTTGTCTTACTAATTAAAAATAAAAAGGATTAGTGTCCATTTAAATGAAATAATTAGCAATAACCTGTTGAATAATGAGTTTAGTGTTAATAACAGGTGTTACATTGTTTCAATCTGCCTGCCAGAGAACAAAGGAACACAAATAACTTATTTAATCCTAAGAAAATGTTTTTAAAATTTAACTCTTTTTATTATGGAATAGTTATTATAACTGCCCCTTACCATCTCATAGATGTTGTAAAGTTAAATAACACAGTATTCAAGTATTTTGAGCTTCTTAGAAAATGACATGATTAGAATTATTTCAGTATCTATGAACACCTACAACAAACTTCTATGTATCTTCAACCATAAAATAAAAAAATCTGGGCCTTACAGGTTTTACCAGGTGAACCCTGAAAATGAGGCATTATCCAGACACAGAAAAAAATTTAATACCATAGTGTTTAAACATTAATTTGAAGAAGAGGAATGCTTTAGGATTTTTTAATTTAATAATTCACCAAACCTCTAAGAGCCACTGCTTTTCATATATCATCTTGTGTAGCTATCTCTAACATTCTTCTAATTGTTCCGTATGATCATATGATCAATTCATTAATTCTCATGCTGCTATGATCTGTGGGTTAGTAATATCAATCCTTTTTTTTTTTTTTAACAAGTAGGGAAACCAAGGTTGAAAGAGAAAGAATAGATTTCTCTCTATCATCCTTACCCACCCCCAGAAAGATTTAGTTTGGATGGGCACATTCAATAACAAAAAGTTAACACAGACTTTTTTTAAAGGTTCATAAAGAAATCATAACTTAAAAGAAATAAGAATGGAAACAGAGTCAGGAGTCAGGCTAGTATATAGAACACATGCAAAAATAATAATAAATAAATAATTTTTAAAGACCACATGCAAGGCAAGTCACAAGTTTGGAGAGATTCAATAATAAATCTGAGATACCACAAAGAAGTTTTAGAGCAGAGCTAGCAACAGGTTCAGTGTTTTCAACTCTCAGATTACCATTTTATCCTTAGACAAGGTTAACTGCAAAATGTAGTGTCACAATTTTATTGTTAGGCTTACTTTTACAATTAAGGAATATTATCATGATCCTTCTGTCTCCTGATTAAGAAATTCTTCCATATCACCACTACTATATATCTTTCTGCAATGACAGGGATGTGATTTATCTTTACCATTAAATACAGTAGTCACTACTCACATGCGGCTGGCTATTAATATGATTAGTGCAACCAAATAACCTGATTACTAATTTGATTTTAATTTTAGTTAATTTAAATTTAAGTATCCAAATGTGGCTAGTGACTGCTGTATTTGACAGTGAACTTCTAATGCCTATGTGTGTGTATAAATTTTTCTCTAGAGGGATCGCTGGGTGGCTCAGCAGTTTGGCGCCTGCCTTCAGCCCAGGGTGTGATCCTGGAGTCCCAGGATCGAGTCCCACATCAGGCTCCTTGCATGGAACCTGCTTCTCCCTCTGCATGTATCTCTCTCTCTCTCTCTCTCTCTCTCTCTCTCTCTTTTTCTCTGTGTCTCTCATGAATAAATGAATAAAATCTTTTAAAAAATAAATAAATGTTTCTCTAATGGTGGTACCTTTCTCAATTAGTTACTCAGTTTCCTAATTCAGAGAGAAATATTTTTCATATGTGGCATATTTTCATCTAAATACTTTACTTGAGGGCAGCCCTGGTGGCTCACCGGTTTAGGGCTGCCTTCAGTCCAGGGCCTGATCCTGGGGCCTGATCCCCATGTCGGGCTGCCTGCATGCAGTCTGCTTCTCCCTCTGCCTGTGTCTCGGCCTCTCTTTCTCTCTGTGTCTCTCATAAATAAATAAATAAATAAATAAATAAATAAATAAATAAATACATACATACATACATACATACATACATACATACATACATTAGTTGAGTTTCTAATTAATGCATTTTATTCTAAAGAATTTTTCAAATTATAAAGTCAGTATTCTCAGGGATAATACTGGATTGCTGACAAGTATGATATGAGATACACTCAGATTCTAGTCTTCACTCATCCCTGAAAGTAATCTGTCTTCTTCAAACTATGACTCATTTTTACCTCCTTCTCACTCCAGCTGACATTCCACTTTCAAAGAGGTATTTTTTTCTCTCCTGTTTCCTGGCTTTTTGATATAGCTTGTGGACACAAGGAGAATGTAATAAAGATGCTGTCCACAAAGCAGCTTCTATAGTCATGGGGCAGTTGACAATAGCATCACCTATACATGGATTTAATAAAATACATATATATATATATATATATATATATATATATATATATATCCCTATTACAAGGAACAATATATGCAAAAAGCAGCTGTAATACTTTTAAAGGGTCAAACAAGCATCAACATAATTCTAAACTCCACATTAATAACTGGCTTTTTGTAGTTAACAAAATGCGCATATACATACACTCACATTTATATACAGAAAAAAGAAAAAGTACTACTTTAAATTGCAAGGGAAAATATTCAAAATGAGATCATAACACATTTCATAATATCCTAAAGACAATATCCCTCACATTTCAAAACAGCCTTAGTCATCTGGGGTACCAGTTGTTCATCAGATATGGCACTTGACACACAAAGGCATGGCATGAATGACAGTTACTATTTTGGGTACAAAATCAGTACAGATCACGCACAGGATCCAAAACAGTCAAATTTCCCACCGTAAATCAATTTTTCAAAATGAAGGGTATGCTCAGTGTTTATCCTGTGTTAAGGATGGGAAATCAAATGAAAGGGGACCGAGTGACATTAAAATCCTTATGCCCTAGTTTAGTTTTTCCTGTGGAGCCAGGAGCAGATTTTATGAAATTTAACCCAATTTTGCTATGGCAACAGTTGTATGACTTGAGAGCATACTATAGGAAAAACACAGTATTTGTTCTCATACTCCAGCTCTTTGATCGTCTCATAGTTTGACTTAAAAGCCAGTTTTTCTTTCCAATGAGAATATGTATATTAAGATTTAGAAGTAATGAGGACATTTACATTGATAATAAATCCAAAGCATGTCCCCTCCTTCAGAAGTTCTTTTGTGACATGAAGCTTATCCAGTGGGTAGGGGGTTAATGAACAATATGGATCACTGGACTGAAAATAAAAATCACTATTAAAAAAAAAAAAAAGCAACACCAGGAGAATTAGGCACTACATAATACTGTAACCACTGAGAATTCTCAACAGTAAAATAAAGCCTTGTAGTGCCAGCATTTTCATTAGTTCTCCAGTAGCGTGGGATGCAGTGTGAATTACAATGAGGTCTGAGAAATTGAAGTCGGCTACCTTAAAAGAACACACACTATACAGAAGACCCACTCCTTCAAGTCACACTGGGATGGTTAGTGGCCTAGCAGGCCACTATGTGCTTTAAATTTTAGTACCTTAAAATATCTCATGGAATAGAATATTGCATTTAACCTGCAAGAAAATAAATGTTAAATTGCTGACATAGTGAACTATGCCTCATCGTAAATGTTAACTTAAAAATACAGAATTCTACAAAGCAGTTAAAACTTGTGCATGAAGCCTTTGTAACTACACAATTTGGAATTCGAATTATGTTTAAACTATGTGTCTATTTAAGCAGATGCAAAGTAAAGGAAGAGTGAAGAAAACCTATACAAAGGAAGGAAATCAAGATATTAGCTATGGCAGAGGTACAGAAATGCAGAGTACTGCAACATGAAATGTGATACTAAATCTGATTCTGCCACAGAGGTTTATATTTTTCTTTGCATTAGGCTCCTATTCTCCCAGTTCTCAAAGCAGTAGGTCTTGTGAACGACTTTGAAAAAAAAAAAAAGAAAGAAACAAAAGGTCATACATCTCATTAACAGATCTGCTCTTAAGTGCAAGGCTGAGGTAGACAGTGTACAATCAGAGAAAACAAGAGCTAACACTGTTTTATGGAGTATAATTACAAAGTATCATGAGTCCACCACTAGTTTCTGTTCTTATCATCCTATGTGTAATCCCTTCCAGTTCACTGAAAGTGAAAAATTGTTCTCAATTTCTGCTGGAATAGGAAGAACAGTTTGTCTTCCAGCCAGATAGTGATCCCTTCCTATGTATGTTACTAAAGTGTTTGGAGGAAGATGCAGAATTATAAAAAAATACAATCCCTGCTCTCAAGTTATGTATCATGTGCTTAGGAATACATAACCAGGTTAATTAAGCCCACCTGTGGTCCTCAGCAGAGCAGCAGTAAGGCTCAGAGGGAAATATTTATTCAGAGTGAGCCAGCTACACTCATCAGGCTCAAGGCAGTGTCTCTGCCCAGGGTTCCAAATTCCTGACACTCTCCCAGAACCTCTGCTTTAATCTGTCCTCTGGAGCACATTCCTAACCTCTTATCAGGAATGTTAAGAAAAGAATGCTTTGTCATTTCAGGGAGCTCACAAATCCAATCCCAGCACAGGCCCTGAGACACCAGCATCCATGAGTATTTGAAGTGTGGCTGGTGCAAGTGAGGAAATGAATTCAGTATCTAATTTAATGAATTTAAAAGTAAACAGCCATGGTGGTTAGCGGTCACAATATTAGAAGATACACATTTCCATCACAGAAAGTTCTATTCGATAGCACTGCTCTCAAAGCCAAACTAGAGGTTTAAGGTACTGGAGGATATACATTATTCCTGATATATCTCGTGGTCTGTAAAACTTTATGAGGAATTATAAGCCAGAACATTCAAAAACTATACAATATTGTAACCAGAGCCCTTAAAAAAAAAAAAAACCCTCATAAAAAAAAATAGAATCGTTTTAACCGTTTTAAAAAATAGGGTATCTGGATGGCTCAGTCTGTTAAGTGTCTGCCTCTAGCTCAGGTCGTGATCCCAGGGTCCTGGGATCAAGTCCCGCATAGGTCTCTGCAGGGAGTCTGCTGCTCTCTCTGTCTCTGCCTCCTCCTTCTAGTGAATAAATACAATCTTTAAAATTAAAAAAAAAGAAAACAGTAAATACACAACAAAACTTTTAAAGTAAGGATGAAGGTAGCTTGAAAGAAGGCTATATAAGAAATGTTACAGAAATGCAGAGGCCACAAAGAACTGTGGCCGAACAAAGCAAAGGAGAAGAGCAAGTGAAGGGGCCTCAGGTTCATGACTGAATCATGTTTGTAGGTTGCTGTATTTTGGGATCAGCTGCTATGCTTGGTGACAAAAACCATTCACAGGCCAAGAAAAATCTCCTGTAAACCAGAGAGACTGCCACATCAGGGTCATTTCCTTATTTATCAAGTGTGTCTGAATTAACTCTGTGACAGAGGCATGAATAGTAACAGCAAAGGCTGCGTTTGTCACATGGCTGCTTTCTGATGTCCTTGAATTACCTAGAAGGACCCTGGCCACAGCTCCAACCCCATCCTGCTCTGTCAAAAACTATCCCTCATTGTTCAAGGTGTTTCTCAATTGCCACCTCCTCTACTAAGACTTCCCTGGTCATCCCCACCTTGTCAAGAATATACATTTATTCCTGTCAAACTGTCAAGAATATACATTTATGCCTGAAGATACTTTTATTCACATTTTACATAAAATTTAATACAGATTATCAACCACTATTCTTGTTGTTGTTATGATGATTATTAGGGATGGCTTGAGAGAGCTGGGAGAAATGAGGAGAGGCTACTTTCCCAGAACCTGGCAACCACTACTAACAGGATTATAGTTCCGATTCTGCTACTTGCTTCAGGGCTGATCTTGGGCACACCATTCTCTTCTCTAGGCCTCAAACAATCTCCTTTTTGAAAATATCTTTACTGAGAGTTATAGCTGCAAAAGTGATAAAAAGGCCCTGTAAATCTTTATATACATATAGAACTGGAAAAAGAAATGAGAGTAGCTATGCAGTCTCCTAGACTTTTTCTCACATGAATATATATAAACATAAATGTGTTTTAACTTAAATTATGCCATTCATTTCATACTGCAAATTAATCTATTTTATTCATTTAAAGTCTTGATTTCAGTACATATATAAATCTCTTCCATTCGTTTGTGTTTCATATTAATACGGAAAAACTATAAACAATCCCCTAGTGAAGGAAGTGCCCTTTAAATTTGTTAAGCTTTTCTTTAAACTAAGAAAGTAATATATGCATACAGGTTTTTTTTTTAAAGTATAAAATGAAAACTTTCCTTTCTCCAAATCCACTCTCTCTGAGAAAAAAAAAAAAACTCCTAAAATGTACCTTTTTATTCTTCTGATGGTTATTATACTTTTAAGGAAAAATAGAGATAGGCAAACGAAACATACTCTTAACTAGAGAACACTGCTGGTCATGAGAGGGGAAGTGGGTGGCGGACAGGGGAAACAGGTGATGGAGACTAAGGAGTGTACTTGTTATGATGAGCATCAGGTGATTGCATGGAAGTGTTGAATCACTATATTGTACACCTGAAATTAATATAACACTGAATGTATGCTAGCTGGAATTAAAATAATGAAAATTAAATACAATATTAATCAACAAAAAATTATTTAAAAAAAATAAAAAATAATACAGTCATCCTATATTCTAGATTTTTATTATATTACTACTTTACATTGTCAGGGTTTATTTATAAACCATTAAACTCTTGGGTTGAGTGGGTGGCTCAGTCAGCTAAGTGTCCAAATCTTGATTTCAGCTCAGGTCATGATCTCAGGGTCAACAGATACAGCCCCAGGTCTAGCTTTGCCCAGGGTGTGGGCAAAAGCTTATGATTCTCCCTCTTCCCTTCCCACCCACTCACGTGTACCCTCTCTCTCTCTCTGGGGGAAAAAAAAATTCTAACTAGAACTCAGTCCTTTGTACTTTCTCAGTAGTTGATTTTAGGAGACCAAAAGCCAATACACAGCACTTACAAGATTATAATTACATAAATATTATTAAACATGAACCCAAGTACTATGGATAGACTCACAGGGAAAGAAATGTAATCCTATGCCCCTGACTCTTCTATTTAAAGGAAAATGTCCCAGGAATCAAGGTCACATGGATTCTATTTTTTGTTGTTCCCTGGTTTTGCTTCACTTCACCTACATCTGTCTTTAAAAAAGAAAGAAAGAAAGAAAGAAAGAAAGAAAGAAAGAAAGAAAGAAAGAAAGAAAGAAAGAAAGAAAGAAAGATTTTATTTATTTGGGAGAGAAGAAGAGAGTGATCGAGAGAGCACAAGCTGGGTGAGCAACAGAGGAAGAAGAAGAAGAAGCAGGCAGGGAGCCCAACAGGGCACAACAGGGGGCTCAATCCCAGGACCCCAAGACTAAGACCTGAGCTGAAGGCAGACACTTAATAACTAAGCCACCGAGGCATCCCCACCTACATCTCTTTCTTACATTTCAAGTTATATGTATTGTTGGATTCCGTTCACCACGTTGTTAAAGTAACTCCCCCAGATATATTTCTTCATATAGAAGCCTGGATAACATGTAGCTTATATTTCTGCATATACATATATACGTATATACATATATATATGATTTTATTCACTTATTTGTTTGAGGGCCGGAAGAAGCAGCGGGAGAGGGACAAGCAGACTCCTCGCTGAGCATAGAGCCTGAGCCGGGGCTCGATTCCACAATCCTAAGATCAAGACTTGAGAAGAAACCAAGAGTCAAACACTTAACCGGCTGAACCACCCAGGCACTCCTAGAATATATTTTTATTTTTACCTTCTTTTTAAAATTATTTTAATTTAAATTCAATTTGCCAACACATAGTATTGTCACCTTCTTAACTAACAAATAGCTTGGCTACATAGATTTTTGGCTCAAAAATTATTATTTTCCCTGAAAACTCTGCAACTATTGCTTCATTATCTCCTAGAATCCAACGAGGCTTATGAGAAATGTGATTTTAGTCCAGTTCTTGTACTTTTTTTAATTTCATTTTTTTTCACTCTGTAGAAGTATATAGATACACATACTTTTTATTCCCTGAAGCTCTCAGGGTAGAAATAACTGGGTATTGGATTTTTTTAATCTGACTCAACACATGGTGAATCCTTTCAATCTGAAGACTGGTGTGCTTCTTCAGCCCTGTGAAGAATTCTTCTATGATATGTCATTGATTATCTCCTCCCCTCTGTTCTATTTTCTGCTTCTGGAAATCCTAATAGAGGGGAGTTGATCTTCTGAGACATTAACCTCTTTGTCTTTTTACTTCTCTACTTAGTCTGTTTATTCCTCCTCCCTATCCTGAGGAGTCATCTGTCCTTTCAACATTAGTCTTAGGCTATATTTATTCTAGCGTTGTCCATACACTGCCTTTATTTTTGAGATCATACTGCACTTCTTAAGAAAAGGTCTAACTAAAAAAAAAGAAGAAGAAGAAAAGAAAAGAAAGAAAAGAAAAAAGAAGGAAAGGAAAGGAAAGAAAAAAAGAAAAGACAAGAAAAGAAAAGAAAAGAAAAGAAAAGAAAAGAAAAGAAAAGAAAAGAAAAGAAAAGAAAAAAGAAAAGAAAAGAAAAGGTCTAACTATCGAAACAGTGCTTTGGTTTCCACTCTGAAAGGTTGGTATAGAAGAATTCTTAGTTTGTGGACAAAGAACACGGAGTTAAGTGAGAAAGAAAGAGTTTAGAGGGCTTTAAAAAATTTTTCCCTATTATTTGGAGTTAGAAAATGATTTTTTAACTATCAATAAAAACTTCATACTCTATGCATGCATATTTTTGGGCAGTAAAATTTAAAACATGTGTCCAGGCAAACATGGACTCAACTGACTACTGTGACAGATATTGCTTATTCCAGGGGTTTAGGAGAAGGATAATCACAGGAGGAAAACAAAACAAAACACACACACACACATACACAAAGAAGAGTCCCTGCTAAATTAGTACATGTAAAAAACTTTATTTTATTGTCATCTCTAACTAGGAAACATTAACACAAAATACTACCTCTTTTTTTTTATTGGATTCTAAAATACACTATAGAAGGGGTTAGCTACAGTTCATGAAGCAGCTTCTAATCATTCACCTCCCACACCTGAAAGAGTCCAAAGACACTTATATGCAAATTCACTGCACTTTTCACTTTCTTCAATGACCCCATTTTAAAATGCATTTTGGGACTATCTCATCTACATATCAGAATTTTTCATTCTGGAGTGCTGACTCACTTCATTAGAGAAAATGAACCTTTCACTCGAGATTGTGAAAACAGTCCTGATTTTCTGGATCATTTTCTCCCATTCATTCTGGATAATGCCACCTTAAAAATAGAACTCATGCAAAAGAGCAAACTGAAAGCATCAGCAGTGTACACCATAATCATTTATTTATATATTTTTAAACACCTTTTTAATGGAAAAAATAGCTTTAGAGCCCTCCATGATCTGCACCACAGCTAACTCAATTGGACAAAGGAAGATGCTATGTGGGTCTATAATGCAGAGAGAAAACATACACTGTAAGAGCAGATCTTCTGCATATAAAACCAAAATTCCTTTGGCTTTGTATTTGTTAGCACTATAAAAAAAAGACAGGAAGCAGTACTAATACTAGATTTTTCAGTGTTTTCTGTTGCCTACTATAAACATTTAAACATGCTTTCATTTATAGCTTAGTTACAAGTTTTCTGTACAGAAAAAAAAAGTATTTCAGTTTGAAAATGAATGGGGTTTATATGGAGTCCATCTAAACATTATTCATGAAATATTTTGAACACATACAAAAATGGTATCTCAGTGATCTTCAAAATGCTGAGGTTTCAAGTTTCTATAATTCTGCTATCAGGCCAAGCAATGCATTCATTTCTGGGTAGAAGCCTGCCTTTCAGGCATCATTAATGTTTTAGATTTTCATAAATTCTACTATGGACAAACAGACCAAGAACCTGGACTCTGTAAAGTTACTGGAGGAGTTAAACAGCTACTAAATTTTACTTTTCCTTTTAGTTTCATCTCCAGACAAAACTATCAAATGGGGAAAAAAACTGGGACAAAAATATTATGGAACATGCTGGAATATATTGTTTCTATCATATTAAGGAAAGAGCAGACACTCAACACTCTCAGGATTCGCCCTACCTCCAAAAGGGAGAGAGACATGAAACAGACATTTTGTAAGTAAGAAAATGTGACAATACTTCATCAAAATAATGAAGATTTTAAGCTAAGAAACTGAAACGTTAGATTTAAAGTAGAGAATGTTTGAAAAATGTGATTCTGAGTAAGTCTTTTTCTTTTTTAAAAATTTATTGTTAAGTAATCTCTACACCCACCATGGGGCTGGAACTCAGAACCCCAAAATCAAGAGTCCCATGCTCCACCTACTGAGCCAGCCAGGCACCCCATGATTTCTGAGTAAATCTTGGGACATTTCTGCATCACTGTTGGCTAAATTGATATTAACTAATTAACATTCATTCTGTACCAACAAACCTCTGGGGGCCTTTTTCTTCCACATCACAAAGGTAATTCATTCATGCTCATACTTTGCTTATGAATACTCCACACTGTATGAAAAGTAATGGTTACATTTTCTTCAATGTGTAAATTTAGTAAGAATGCAACCATGGAAAGAAGGCTAAGGCTTCCATCAATTAATAACTTAGCCATGTTTGCCTCCCCAGGAAATTCATTTGATTTTGGCGATGGTGATAATGAAATTATTTTTTAACTTATGTATTACTTTGTATTTCATTTTGTTATTTAATCATATTTGTACACCAGTTTATTCCCAAAAGTGTTTGAGAAACTGCACCAAAATCACAAATGATGGATTAAAAATATCCAGGGGGCGCCTGAGTGGCTCAGTCAGCTGAGGGGCAACTCTTGATTTCAGCTAAGGTCATAATCTTAGGGTCCTAGAACCCAGCTCCAAGGTGGGCTTTGCACTCAGAGGGGACTCTGAATGAGGACACTTTCTCTCTTTCCCCTCTGTCCCTCTCTCCCCTCCAAATAAATAAATAAATAAATCTTTCTTAAAATGTTTTTTAAAAATAAATAATAATAAAAAATATCCAGGATAAGGAAAACAGAATTTAACTAGGAAACCAAGACCAAAAGGATCCCCAAACTCAAAGACAGGATCTCAAGTTCAGCAAATACTTTCTTCTTTTCATAAACTGGGATATTGACTGCTACCAGACAATGTTTTCACTTCTTTTCTAGCTGGAACGAAAGTCAAGGCTAAGGTTTAAATTTAATTGCTATGGCTTCCTCCTTAGTCAAAAGAAGCTGCAATATAATTTTTCTTGTCCCTTCCCCTTTACTACCTGGCTTTTGTCTTTGTCCTTATGGTATGACCCCTGAGCTTACTGTACCTGACGTTTTACTGTAAGTTGGAAATGAGGAATTTAAATAGAGCACTCCCATTTCCCAAGGTCACACAACGGCTGTGAGGTGCTACATCTCTGACACAGCAGCACGGCAGGAGATGCTCAGTATCTGACAGAGGGCACTGACACATGTGAAGAGATGCTAGGCAGGTGCCTTTACCCCTAACCACATCTCAAGATCCCTCCTTTTCCTCCCTTTTCCTGAAAGAAGTAATGCAAAGTCACCAGGCTGCCATTACTTTTTGAATTTTCACAAGTATCACAATTTAAAGAATTTAAAGTTATCTGAGTGGTTTTTTTTTTTTTTTTACATTTGTATTTACTTATTTGTGAGAGAGAGGGACAGAGCCCTGGTGACTGATGCCTAACTCAAACTGTACTAGATTCTCATTTTGGGTAAAAAGGTTTGAAAGAGAGACACTGAGAGGCAGGAAATTGGAGGAGCAGTCACACCTATGGTAGCATTCTGAAGAATGAGCAGATCCACAAGTTCTGGCTTGGCTACCAAGGGATTCCTTTGATCTTATAAAATATTCCAGGGCCCCGCTAACTAATGCCCCTTTCACTTAAGCTAGCCAGAGCTGGTTTCTACTACTTTCAACATAAAGTCTCTTAATAAAAGAAGAGAGAGGTCAAGTGGTAGGAACAGCTTGAGGCCTTGAATGCAGGATCAAGGTGAGTCATTACAGTCCAAAGGGCAGAAGTTAGCTCTGGTTTTATGAGTTTAATGCATCACATAGGCTTTCAGTTTTGCTATGCCTAGGGCATGTATCTTGACTACAGAGAAAAATACCTTGTATCTCTTTTAAACCAAACTTCAAGTGTGCCAGACTGGAGCAGTGAACTCTGGGATGTTCCCAGCCATCGTCTGCTGTAAGACAGGTTATGTTCAAGCTTCCCTTACCTTTCCATTCATTGGTTGAAATATCTCCTAAGTTTAGTAAGATTCCTGATTTAAATGAATACTGGTGCCTCCACCTGTATCATAATCACTTTCTTAATTGACTTTAGAGGTTAAGGATTTTTGCGAATGAGAATTTTCTCTAGCCAGACACATGGACATAAATTTATATACACCAAAGTCCTATCTATTGAATTCATTACTGAGTCCATGCTGTTAAAAAAATAAATAAGTAAAATAAATAATGGCCATCTCTCTCACCGATTATATCTAGTTGTCACAAGATCTATAATTTGTAACAAAGGTTTACTCCAGGGAACTCGGTGGCCATGGAGCCTGGATGACCTGGATCACATGGGAACCAACCACAGATACCGTAGGGTTTTGTTTTTTCTTTGAAAGGTGGGGGGAGGGGCAATTCAAGAGATAATAAAGCCTGAGAGATCACCAAAAAATGAAATTAGAGTGAGAGGTGACAGCCAGGTTCCCTGCTTCACTTACCAATTTAGTATCCAAATGAGAAAAGAGTGAAAGGCACCACTTCACCCACAACAAGATAACTGGGTTTGATGAGCCTCTGGTCAAATGTAAGGCATCAGGCTGAACTGAAGAGCAATCTCTTTCACTCTGCAGGTAACAAATGGCTAAATAATTAGAAAATGAGAGGGTTCCTCTTAATAACCTAAGGGATTTGGGGCCTTCACCTTTTTAAGATCATGTCACCACCTGTGCCCAATGTGAATTACAAAACCAGTATAGCATCCTCGTTCAAGGTGGAACATTAATATGGATGAGATGAATGACCCAAGAGAGAAAGAAGATATGAAATCAAAGGAATTTGTTTCCAAGGTGTTTACACACACACATACACACACACAGACAACAGATCAGGGTGTGGTACTCATTTGAGATGGAGTCTGGCTGGGGACTAAAGTGGGTAAGTAAGTACTTTTATTTCTTTCTGATAAAATTACTTTCTTGATGTTGGCCCCCAGAGTGGTACCAGGCTCAGAAAGGTACCACCATTTGGACACCATCCAAAATGAACATGGCAATAAGCTGGCAGCCACGAGCAAAGGGGAAAAAGCCAAAACCAAGACTCCAATTAGCTAGAAGAAATAGGCCTCAATGGAGGAAATTCATTGACTTTGTGAAAAGAATCTGATTCCCTGATAACCATGGTATTTGGCTCAAAACTGTACATCTTCAGCTCACAAACCCTGGCCTATATAATAATCCTCTTTTCATCAAAAGAGAGAGAGAAAGAAAGAAAAAAGCACCAAAAAACTTAACATCATGAAGATACTCAAATATAGTATAATGTACAAATAAAGGAAAATAAAAAATTTTAACTATATTGAATTTTTTGTTCAGTGGTATTCTTTATATTGGATAAAGCTTATTATTATAAACTGTAGTCATGGAAATCCATTTATTATATTGAACTAGTCACTGCTGTAATTCTTCAAGTCAGATTCTACACAGAATATAAGCATCCATTTTTCTACAGGACTGTCCAATTGAATCTATCCGAGCAACTGGAGTTCTTGTCATGGTGGAAAGGACACTAATCCCAAGTAATAAGTCTTCCAAAGTAGAGCCATTATCTTAAGTAGGGAAGTTCAATCAATACTTTGCATTATTTCAGAACAAGTATACTTAGCAAGATAGAACTGCTCATATTGCCAAATATGCATTTGTTAGGATCAAAGAAGTTCTGAAGCTTCCTATTCTACAATGAATTATATTAACTGCAAAAAGAATATCATGTTAAAGCTCTTTATAATGTGCATTAATTGTACATCTATGATTTTATCCAGTAGCCACAACAGCCATATGAAATTGCTATTTTTAGCATCCTCCTTTTACAGATGTGGAAACTGAGGCACAGGGAGATACTCAAATGACACTGCGTTTCTGCCAAGTTCAAACACAATTTGCCAGATTCCAACAATGACACCGTCAAATATGATTACAATACCTTAAACAAGGGTGAAGACATCTAAATTCCGATTCTTCAGACAATTAAAACTTTTTTTAAAAGATTTATTTATTTTAGAGAGAGCCAGAGAGCACAAGCAGGAGGGGCAGTGGGAGAGAGAGGATCCCTAGCAGACTCCTTGCTGAGCCCAGAGCCCAACATGGAGCTCTACCCAAGATCAAGACCTGAGCCAAAACCAAGAGTCATTCACTCAAATGACTGTGCCACCCAGAAGCCCCCACAATTATAACATGTTTAAGAAGAAAAGAACATTCAGTATATTTCTTGGTTATTACAGATGTCAAAATATCCAGATTACACATCCAACTACTAAATGGATTAACAAACCAAATGCTATTTGGTGAACAACTTTCTGCTTAGGCCTGAAGATTCCAGAGTTGTAACTCACACGGATCTGATCTGAATTTGGGCTATTACTCCGCTTGGCCGCTTGTGTTGTGTGACTCTGCACTGAACCACAGAGGACCCGCACTGAAAAATGAACAGTTCACCGTAACTGTTTGCCAGGTGCTGGACTGAAGTCCATAATGGCATCTAGAAATCCACGTGCAATTCAGCAGGAAATATTTCCAATTCCAGATTGCAAACTTCATGTGTTACAAGCACAACACTAAAATCTCAAGTTTCATTTCTTTTTTATTTCATTTCTCAAGAACATTTCATGATCTTTGTTTAAGAAAATGCTTCTTAAAAAAAAACAGAAGCTACATGAATACAATCTTCTGGCTAAATGTTACCTATTTTCTTCCAAAACATAAATTGACATAGTACGTTACAATGTTTGTTCTGATTCTTCTGGTAGTCTTTTCCTCCAACAGAATTCAGGTAGTAGCAGAATCTAGATAATTACTGCCTGGACTGGGTACCTATGATGTGTAGATGCTACTGCAGAAGTATACTATGTCTTCATGAGCAATGGAAACATACCATTTCCTGCTTTCACTGTCCCTCATCACCAAAATCCCTCCCACCAGGAAGATTCATTCTTGTGACAGAAAATCTGGGAATCAATTAAAATAGTTCATGGGGGGTGAGAGTATCTCCTTTGAAAATAGATTCTGAAGTAAAAGATTAAGAGATTGAGCAACTGATAAGGTGTTTGTGGGTAAATCATTTCATGGAACTGAGAAACCACCACAAGAAAGCGAGCTGGGGCCAATAAGACAAGAACTGATGACTTGTCAGTTTTCCCCAACTGTTGCTGAGCTTATTTCGAATCATGCCATCTCACCAATGTAATTAATTAGCTGCAGGAAAAGTCTGATCACAAAACAGATGGTGGGCTCTGACGCACTGATTTTTGGATGATGAAAAGATTTCAAAAGATTTAAAATCTTCTTGTCACATCCAAAAATTGCTCTTCTTTCCAACATGAAACTTCTCTGAACACAGAGACAATAATTATAAAGTAAGTAATTTTGGCCAAATCAGTATACAGAAACAAATTTATTTAAGTCTAGAAATTCAATTCCTTTTAGGTCTAAGTGCACGCTTTCACAACTTCACAAAGACTGGCTATCCTGCATGGTTCCCCTGATAAAGCTAAGCCAGACTCGTTTGTTCCAACATCAATTACTGACCGGCACAGAAATTCTTATTTTCCTAAATCAGAGCTGCTCCAGTGCTTCCCAATGCTCTTTTTCACCATCCGTGATCACTTTGCCGTGGGGCTCTGAAACCCTGGACCATAAAGCCACATCTCCAAGAATGAGGAAACCATCCACCTGATTCATGGTGCTCCAAGAATGAGGAAACCATCCATCTGATTCATGGTGTGGTTCTGAGAATCAATTGAGATCATGAAACAGATGCGAAAAAAAAATAAATAAATAAAATTTAAAAAAAAAGAAACAGATGCGAAAATTGTGAAGGACAACAAAAATAGAGGTGTTAGTTACTCATTATTCCATACACAATGTAGAAAAGATACAAAATTAACACAAAATTTATTTCCAGGCTTCAATTCCTGAGGAAGATACCCATCATGGAGTTTATGTAGTCATTTAAATTTTTTTTTTAAATTTCTGAAATGCACTGTTGGAAAATATTTCTGAAAAAAATAGGTCTTATAAAAATCTTAATTTCAAGGTATGTTTGAGAATCACTGTGCAGCATGATAAAGTTTTACCTAAAGCAACATCAAAACTATACTTCTCTTCCCCTTAAAAAAACAAAAAAGTGTGTGTGTTGTGTGCACGTGTGTGTATGTGTATGCATTTCCAAAACCAGCTTTTCTTATCAGATAATAAGATAAGATCACATTAAGTCTACTGCCCTTACTTTTCATCATAATATCTGCTTTGGCAACTGTTTCTTAGATACCATGTTCTATGAACTCTCAGGTTATTTCTCTCTCAGATAAGGGATCTTGTCCTTTTTATAATAAACTATGTGTCTTTTCTGCTGACAGCAGTTCCCCCAGGTACTCATATCTGCTCCATGTTAGCTTGCTTTCAAGCCGAGCCACCTCTGGCATGATGCATTCTGGACAGTTTAATGATTTTAAGTGCTTACAGGATAAATTCAAAATGTATTCCTTTCCTTCCTCCTCCTTTCCTTCATTTTCCCACCAACCCTGCTCCCCTCTTTAACTTTCGATACATACCTGCAAAACTGTCTTGAAAACCTTATGAAATCTAAAATGGAAAACTGGACTTTTCTATATCCTTATGTCCCTCCTATGGATCCCCCAGTCTGATACACTCTCTACAACTTTGGTGGTCCTGTCTAATCTACCCTCACTCTGGGTCTACTGTCACGCCTTTGAAATCTCATTTTCATAGTCCAATACCCACATTTCAACTCTTTCTTGACAAATTTGACTGTCACAGTACATCTACTTAAAGAAATCAACTAAGCTCAGAACACTATTTTTAGTGACTGCAAAACTAGAGTACACAAAGCAGGTATTTTTTCACAGAAGCTAGGTATAAAGACAGATAACATTCAAATTTTGTAAGAGATTATTTTAAAAAATAAATCTCCACCAGACCAAACACATAAGTTTACAGAAAACCAGTAAGACATCATTACATTAAATGCATCTGGAATATTCCGAAACAGAACACTGATAGCATCCGAAATAGTCAATCAGCTTTTAACACTACAAAATGGTAGCAAAGTCATGTGTGTCTTGAGTTGGAAATTAAATTACAATTTAAGTTCCTTTTCTTAAAGATTTTTATCCATTTATTTTAACAGAGAGAAAGAAAGAGAAAGAAAGGGCACAAGCAAGGGGAGTGGCAGGCAGAGGGAGAGGGAGAAGCAGGCTCCCCACTAAAGGAGGGAGCCTGATGCAGAACTCCATCCAGGACACCGGGATCATGACCTGAGCCAAAGGCAGATGCTTCATCAACTGAAGCATGCCCTGAAGATCCTTTTCTTTTTTTTTTTCTTTTTTTTTTTTTTTTTAAGATCCTTTTCTTAAAGCTGTTTTCATGCACTTAGAATTCTACCAAACAAAACAATAAATGAATAAAGTTGGTAGACACTTTTAAAAATGATTATAACACTTTGGACTGTAAATATGACTCCCCTAAATCAAACTTCTAAAAGGCAGCCATCTGACAACAAAAGCAAAGGCAGCAAAAGCAAAAATGAACAAGTGGAACTACATCAAACCAAAAAGCTTCTACACAGCAAAGGAAACCATCAATAAAATGAAAAGGCAACCTACTCAATGGGAGAAAATACCTGCAAATCATATAACTGGTAAGTAATTAATATCCAAAATATTTAAAGAACGCATGTAACTCAATAGCGTGTGCATACACAGACACACACACATGAAGGGCAGAGATCTGAACAGACATTTTCCAAAGGAGATATACAGATGGTCAACAGATACAGGGAAAGGTACTCAACCTCAACATCACTAATCATTAGAAAAATGCAAATCAAAATCACAATGAGCTATCACTTCACACCTGTGAGTATAACAGAATGTATATTATCAAAAAGACAATAACAAGCTTTGATGAGGATGTGGAGAAAAGGAAACACTTGTGCACTGTTGGTGGGAATGTAAATTGATGTGGCCGCAAAGGAAAACAATACAATGATTTCTCAAAAATTAAAAAGAAAACTACTATAGGATCCAAGAATTCCCCTTCTGGCTATATATTCGAAGAAAACAAAACACTAATTTGAAAGGATATCTGCACCCCCATGTTCACTGCAGTATTATTAACAATAGCCAAGATATGGATACAACATGAATGTCCATCGATGGGTGAATGGATACAGAAAATCTGATACACAAACACCCTGTGGAATATTACTCAGTCATAAAATGGAAAATCTTTCCATTTGCACCAACCTGGATGGTCCTTGAGAGCATTATGCTAAGTGAAATAAGTCAGAGAGAGAAAGACAAATGCTGTATGATCTCACTTTTTTGTGAAATCCAAAACAAAACAAAACAAAAAAAAACCCAAGCTCATAGATACAAAGAATAGATTGGTGGTTGCCAAAGGGAGAAGCAAAATGGGTGACACAGATCAAAAGGTACAAACTTCAGTACTAAAATAAATAAGTCCTGGTGATATAATGTATGGCATAAAATGTATAGCATAACAGATTATAGTTAATAATAGTGTATTGCATACTTGAAAGTTGCTAACAGAATGGATCTTAAAAGTTCTCATCACAGGAAAAAAAAAATTTCTGACTATGGTCCCAGATGTTAACTAATTTACTCTGTGGTGGTCATTTCACAATACATACAAATATTGAATTTTATGTTGTACACCTAAAACTAATACAATGTTATATATCAATTATACCTCAATAAAAAAGCAGCCACATTTCAAATGATAATAGCTTTATGAGACCAATAAACTAATATGAAAGCCTAAAAGCCAACTATCTTAAGCTCTTCTAGAAATTAAATACACCCTACATATAGATATTATAAGTTTGTTTCAGAAGTGGTTTCTTAAAAGAAAAATCAGTTGGTAGAACCAAAACAGATTTGAGTGACTGGTAGTCTATTTGAGTTGGAGGTAACAATTGTGTTGGCCGCATTTGGGTTTTGGGAGTGGGATGTGGGACCTTCATTTTTTCTGATAATGAAAAATAACCAAGCTGACTGCAAATGGTAGTATCTTTCCTGAGATATTTTATAGGTAAGCTGTATATATAAAATACCTTCAACAAAATGTTATCATTTTGTGTTTGGGGCTCATCTCAAGTGCAACAAGCTCCAGCTGGGATCCCTAAGGAAGTCCCTTAAACAGTGCTATTTCAGTTGATTCTGAATGGCTCATCCTTCTGTTCCCAATTCTCTACCCTACTGAAGAACTGATCAAACACGTGATATATATTAATAACAAAATATAGCACTTCTGTGGTGTTTGCTAAGTACCAGGTACAATTCCACAGGAATTACTGCTATGCCTACTTTTTCAGATTTAAAAACAAAACAAAACAAAAAAAAAAAAAACTGAAGCAGAGAGATATTAGTAACTTTCCAGGGTGACACAGTTAGTGGTATGAACAAATCATACACCCACCTACACTGATCCTAAAATACAATGAAATAGATTTATTCTCTGTTAAAGATTCCTGTTTACTTCTGCTCCAAGTAGCACATTCTATTCACTTTAGATTCATTCCCTTTACTTTAAGCAGCCTTCTTTTCAGACATGTATAGCAAGATTTTACTTCAGATATTAAACTCATCACTGGGTACAAAGCACCTGGTTTTCATGAGGCCTGCCCTGGTTACTGTACAGAATGTAGCATATATGAGGTAGAGGCATCTTTTCATAAACATTTCTTTAATAAAAGAAACAAAGAGAAATTTCCCAAAAGTTACAGAATTTGTAGATTTCAGTTACAGATTATGTCTGAAATAGGCATATTCATATATGACTTATAAATCATTTAGGTACACACCAGCAGAACAAAGCCTATTAATCTATAGTAAATAAACACACACAGTTATATTACAATACATAGAAGTCATCAAGCAGACAATATTTTTTTCATTAAACACTGAATCACTGTGACCTGCCAACAGCTTGAAATAAATTAATGTTTAATATTTAATACCATGTGATGGCAATACTAAACCAAATGTGTGTTTTAAATTTTATGTTATTTGACATTTCAATTTTAACTGAAAAGTATTGCTAAAGGGTTGAAAATATGTGCCAGAAAGTAGCAGTTTAAGTTTAATAAATATCTCTGGCTTTTTAATGTCACCATATGATCATACAATTTTACCTTTAATGGTGATTCGATTCCAACTTCAGAAAAGGGGGTTGGGCATTAAAGATAGGATCATCCTCAAAGACATTCAAAAAACATATTAGAGGGCAGCCCTGGTGGCGTAGCGGTTTAGCGCCACCTGCAGCCCAGGCCGTGATCTGGAGACCCTGGATCGAGTCCCACCTCAGGCTCTCTGCATGGAGCCTGCTTCTCCCTCTGCCTGTGTCTCTGCCTCTCTCTCTCTCTCTCTCTCTCTCTCTCTCTCTCTCTCTGCATCTCTATGAATAAATTAATAAAATCTTTAAAAAAAAAGGTTACCTGCTTTTAAAAAAATATTAGAAAGGCCAATGTGACCTATGGGATTTAAGCAATTATATAAGAAATGATTGATTGAGAGATCGAAATTTTTGAATAAATTCTGAAAAGAGACAAAGCACAGAACACATTATTAAGATAGGAATTGACCTTAGTAAGTAAAAACACAACTTTGCATCTAGTACAATTCACACTAGCAATTTTTCACGAAAACAGTGATAGGGACCAAAACAAATCAGTTCACTGTTTTCTGGAAGGAAAAACACATCATTTTCTCTTCCTATTGAGAGAGAGGGAAAAAAGGACTTTAAAATGAGTGGCATCCATAAAGACGAGCACAAACAGCAGCCTATGTCACAGGTACATCATATCCCTTTGCTATCACTCAGATTCATGTCTGTCAATTTTCAATTAGGAAAGAAAAATGCAATAAATCTGTTTATAGGAACCACATTGTTTGCAGAACTGAATGAAAAATTAGCTGTTGAAATTTCAATACCTATACATCTCCTTCTGTATTCAAAGTTTTATCCGGTAATGTAATTCTGCTGCATCTGCTCATTTCCCATGTTCTCATGCTATTGCAGAGGGCATCTAAATGTAAAACGACTTGATGGTATTAAGCAATAGTGTGTGAACTCCTAGAACAAAAGAAGAATGAGATAGGAGTGCAGAACCTGGGGAGTGGCTGGGTGTGTTCGGTTGTATATGTGTATTTTCTTTTTACAGTCCAAAAACCCTTTGGATGATCACTGAAGCTCAGACAGTACTTGAAAGCAAATACAGGAATATGACAAGTGAAGTCCAACCTCAACAGCACAGAAGAATTACCAGTCCTAACCTTAACACTCCTTGAGAACAGGGATAATGTGTTATTTATTTTACACTATTTGACTAACAATGATTAACTATCTAATATGTGCCGGGCACAGTCCTGGACATATTCTCATATTTTAACTCATTTAATCTTGACAACATACCTCTGATGTGGTGACCAGTTGAAATAGGCCACAATTTCAACTTTAGTCTTCCTTTCAGTTAATAAATATTTCCTTAGAACTTTCTGTATGTGCCAGGCCCTGTGCTCAGCACAGTGTCCACCCTCCATGTCTATTTCTTTTTACTGCACACACAGCCAGTCCCTGACTCCAGGACACTTCTAAGTCCACAGCAAGATCTCTGTGAAGAAGGTCCATTGAACTGTTTGCTTAACTAAGTAAGTTACTTTTCTCCAAAAAATGAACATTTAAATAGCTATTTGGCCCCTATTATATTATCTTAAAACATCTTGTGATTCAACACTAAAACATATATTTTTTAAATTATTTTTTAAAAGGTAAATTATTTCACTGATTATGGGCATCCAGGAAACCCATATCAGGTGGCAAATACCTACACCTCAAACTCATACAATTATAGAGACAAAGTATAGAACAGTATGTGCATCATGCATATTTCACTCAACCTAGCGTGTAAATAAACTACCACACAAAATCTAAGTATTTCAGGAGTGTGTGATTGGAATACCCATTCGACTGCAAACATCATGTGAGTATGGTCTTCTAATGATTTTTCACAGACTCAAGGCATAATGCAGAGTATATGCCAAAAATGGAAAATAAGAAAGCTATGTAATATAAAGATTAATGCATGGAGGGGCACCTGGGTGGCTCAGTAGGTTGGACATCCTACTCTTGATTTCAAGCTCAGGTGATGTTGTCAGGGTGCTGGGATTGACCCCAGCCTCAGGGAGCCTCACCTGAGCAGGGAGGCTGTTTCTACTTCTTCCTCTGCCCCTCCCTCTCTGCTTGTATGTAGGAATTTTCTCTTTCTCTGCCTCAAAAAAAAATCTTAAAAAAAAAAAAAAAAGAAAGAAAGATCAAGGCATGGATTACTTTATGGTCAGACACAGAAGAGTTTAAATGCCACCTCTACCATTTCTAAGCTGGCTTGTCTTGAGGAAGTTACTTTACTTTTTGAACTTCTCTTCCTATATTATAAAGTGCATATGGAATTACAATCTCTTCTAGTACCCACTTCAGAGATCATTGTGAGGATGACATGGCATATGTAAAATATTTAGTACATGCCCAGCTCACTACTAAGGGCTTATTAAATATCGACTTTATGTTGGAGGAAGAAGTAGGGAAGAGGTACAGTAGGGTCTTGGTGCCTACGGGGTACAGCAGATAAGACACTGGTCACCCTCCTATTCTCTAACCTTTAAAGCTTCTCAGTATGCAGCAAAATGCCTGCTCCTGAATCAGATCTCCATAATGTGCGATTCCAGAAAAATCACCTTATTTATCTTAACAACATCCTGCTTAACACACACACACACACACACACACACACACACACACACACTTTTCCTATTACCATTCACACTAACTGCTGATGATATAATAGTAAAAGTGGGAAAATTGCTAAGTTCCTTCTATATGATTCTATACTCCCTCAACAAATTATGCCTTTTCCTTTTAAAAAGAAAATACCAATTTCTTCCAAAGGCATGAGCAAATCCAAAATGTAGTGAGAAATCTGAGTATTAAAAAAAAATGTTTCAGAACAAGTCAAGAAACAGACTCTCAACTCTAGAGAACAACTGATGGTCACCAGAGGGGAAGGGGTCAGGGAATGGGCAAAACAGGTGATGGGGATTACGGAATGAACACATCCTTCAAAGATGATAGGTCTTGGGATTTTGCATGTCAGCAAGCCTCAATATAAACACGATAACAATGAAAACCCAGCAAGTAAGCAGGAGGAAGAAACATGGTGGCCTTTAATGACCGTCACACATCTTAATAAATGAGCTATTGTCCAGCTGAGATAAGCCCTCTCCCACAGGGACATCTCGATGAACCAAAGGATCAACAGAAAATACTCCCACAGTGCTTACTTTTTAAGTAGGATTATGTGAAAGTACCTGAGAATT